>NW_026948796.1:3624952-4833269 GCF_035770615.1 Melospiza melodia melodia | reverse complement strand
AACCTGAAGTCCTTTGAAAAACCTGCAGTACCTGGGAGCATTACAGAGCCCCCAGGGCCATTCCTGAGCAAGGCTCCCCTGGGACTCATCCCAGCAGATCCCTGAGGCCAGGAGTGCAGGGAGGCAGGGGCTCTGTGCAGGCAGCTCAGATGCTGAGTAGAGCCTGGGCTGGCTGGAGGCAGCAGAAAGGCCAAGGCCTAAGCCCAGTCCTGGGGAAGGCAGATCCTGTCCCTCCTGTGTGCCCAGGGCTCAGCTGGGGGCACTGGGATGTGGAGGGATGCTGAGGGCAGGACAAGGGGGTGACAGTGCCCAGCCTGGCTGAGGCTGTGCCAGGAGGCCCCAGGGCCTCAGGACAAGCTGTCTCCTCACAGTGCTTGGTGGCGCAGACCCTGCTGTGCCCCAGGTCACCAAGACTTGGCTTCTCCTGGGCACTGCCAGCCCTGCCAGGGCCCTTGGCCATGTCCAGCACAGCTTGTCCTGCACTATCCCACAGCTGCTGCAGTATCCCTGCAGGCTGCACACTTCCATCTTGCTGCCCCCTGGCTCTGCCCTGCCACTGCCAGCCCTGCCCTGACCTCTGCCCACGCTCACCCTCTGTGCCTGGGGACACACACATGCACTGAGCTCAGCCCCCTCCTTCTGGGTGCTTCTCCTGCCACAGCACTGCCCTGGGAGGGTTCATTTCTCACAGGAGCTGCTGTGTTTTTACTGGTGCATTTTATAGCTCTGCTTCTGCCTCTCTAGCAATTCTCTTTTCAAAGAGCTCTCCAAGGAAAAGATTCATTGAATTGTGGAATAGCAGAGGTGAGAAGAGCCCCCTGAGCCCCCTTGGCCTGGGTGTGGCTGGCATGGAGTTCCCTTTGCCAAGACACCCCTGTCCTGCTGTGCTTGGCTCTCGTGGCTGCAGCAGGGTCGGTCCCAGCCCAAGGCTTTGCCTGTCTCTGAGCAGGGCTGGCCCCACATGAGGCATCTCTGCAATCCTCCACCAGTAGGCTGGGGGAAGCAGGTGTTCCTGGGGGCATAGGGATGGAACAGCTGGGCTGGACTGACCCCAGGGCTCTTCCATTCCATGTGATGTCCTGATCAGCAGGGAAATGAGTGGGTCAAGAAGGTCTCTGGATTTTCTGTATTATTATATTTGTCTTCCAAAGCAACCACTATGTGTGCTGAACTCTTTTTTTCCCGTGGTTTTCCTTGCTTCTGAATGTGGCCTTTGCTTTTTAGTCCCTCCAGTATTAATCTCCCTTTATGATGACCCCCAATGTTTTCACCTTATTTTCTCCTGTTTTCTGATGAAGGAGGGACAGTGACAGAGACACTTGGCTGTCACTTGATGGCCAGGGGGGTTTAACCACAGTCACCTTGACCAACTCTTCTCTTACGGGCACAGCCAGCAATGTCAGGGCTCTGTCAGGTGCCCACCACTGAGCTGGGCTCATGCCCTGCTCACAGCCCCAGGGCTGTCCAGGCACACAAGTCCTTCCCTTGCACACACACACACAGAGTTCATTGCAGCATGGGCAGGGGCTCCCTGGGCTCTGCTGCCACTGCCAGAGCCTGGCAGGGACCTCAGCCCTGCGGGTGTCACCCTGCCCTGCCCTGCCCTGCCCTTCCTGAGGTGCCCCATGGCCAAAGGGATGAACATGGGGAGCTCTGTAATCAGGAGCTCATCCCAGCCCTGCCCTCAGGGGTTCCCAGGGGATGTTACTCTCTGGAAGCTCCAGGAGCAGCTGAAGGTGTTTGTGCTCACAGGGTTTATGTCCCCTCACACACACAGGATGTTCAGGGCTGTGGAATGGCCTGAACTGCAAACACGGACTCCTGACCCCGTCACTTGATGTCCCTCCATGAAGGGAAGAACTACCTCTGTGACCTGGGGTGAGAGGCCACTGTTGTAGCAGTGCTGGCTTTGCAAGGGCACTGCTGGGACAGCCCCATCCTGATCACTGCCACACTTCTGCTGGTCACTGCTGGTTTCCTCTTCAGGACCCTGTGTTGGGCACATCCCTGAGAGCAAACTGGGAAGAGGATTGCAGCTTTCAGGTCCTGCACTGGGGAGAGGCCCTTGCACAATGGAAATGCTGCTGCAGAGCCAGCTCTGTCCCAGAAGTGCCCACGCTCTGTCCCTGCCTGCACTCCCTGGACAGTCACACAACAGGACAGGGACTGAGCTGGAAGAGCCCTGAGGCCTAAAACCAGCACAGGGGCACTGAAGGGGAGTGTGGGAGTGAAGGAAGGGGAGGTTATGGAGGAGAAGCCCAGGGCCTCCCTGGCAGGGAGGAGCACTGGGGTTCCCTTTTCTCCTCCAGGTCTGCCCAGAGGCACCAACCCTGCAGCTCCAGAGAAGCCAGGGAGGAAAGAGGTCAGGCACACGTAGCAATACAGAGTTCTTTATTTTGTGTAAGCACATAGGTAGTACAGAGGTAGTACAGATCCTGGTTTATACAGTCTCTGGGTGCGATACTAAAGAAAAATACTAAAATAAAAACAGTAGAGTCAAAAATTGTTGTGTGAACAAATTCACAAAAGTGTAACACCTGTGTAAACAGCAAAAAATACAGGACACAGAGTGAGAATTATTGAGTAACACCATAGAGCTATGTGGAAGAATGAGAGTTTATTGCTTCTGAAAACCATTTGTCATAATTTTCCTCAGACCATTCTTGAGCTCCTGGTTCCTCAGGCTGTAGATGAGGGGGTTAAGTACTGGAGGCACCACCGAGTACAGAACTGACAGGGCCAGATCCAGGGATGGGGACGAGATGGAAGGGGGCTTCAGGTAGGCAAATGTGCCAGTGCAGAGGAATAGGGAGACCACGGCAAGGTGAGGGAGGCAGGTGGAAAAGGCTTTGTGCCGTCCCTGCTCAGAGGGGATCTTTAGCACAGCCCTGAAGATCTGCACATAGGAGAAAACAATGAACACAAAACAACCAAAAGCTAAACAGGAGCCAACAGCAAGGAATCCAACTTCCCCGAGTTTGGAGTGTGAGCAGGAGAGCTTGAGAATCTGTGGGATTTCACAGAAGAACTGGCCCAGGGCATTGCCATGGCACAGGGGCAGGGAAAATGTATTGGCTGTGTGCATGAGAGCATAGAGAAAGCCACTGGCCCAGGCAGCTGCTGCCATGTGGGCACAAGCCCTGCTGCCCAGGAGGGTCCCGTAGTGCAGGGGTTTGCAGATGGACATGTAGCGGTCGTAGCACATGACAGTCAGGAGGGAAAGCTCTGCTGAAAAGAAAAATACAAACAGAAATACCTGAGTAGCACATCCTTTGTAGGAGATGTTCCTGGTGTCCCAGAGGGAATTGTGCATGGCTTTGGGGACAGTGGTGCAGGTCATGCCCAGGTCGCTGAGGGCCAGGTGTAGCAAGAAGAAGAACATGGGCGTGTGCAGGTGGTGGCCGCAGGCTACGGCGCTGATGATGAGGCCGTTGCCCAGGAGGGCAGCCAGGGAGATGCCCAGCAAGAGGCAGAAGTGCAGGAGCTGCAGCTGCCGTGTGTCTGCCAATGCCAGCAGGAGGAAGTGCCTGATGGAGCTGCTGTTGGACATTTCTTCGTTCTGAACATTGTGAGCTGTTCAAAGACAACATTGACAATTTGGACAAAGTACCTTCAGTGAATCCTATGCTATTTTCTTACACAAGCACTAAAAATTGCTTCCTTTTCTTTGGGAAAATTTCATTTCCCTTTTTTTTTTTTTTAATTTAAGTGTAGATTTGGGCTGCTAGAGTAGCTGTGTGGTTTTTAGAAGGGTCAGAAGTCCTGTTCTTAGCATTGCTCTCAGGCTGAACACTGGGGAGCCCAGAGGGAAAACAGGGCTCCCTGTGCCCCAGTGCAGTCAGACCTGCTGTTCCCACACAGGTGCCATTTGCTCATTTAACCTCCCTCTAGTAAGGATGTACAAATTTAAAACTGTATTTAAAAATAATGTGGCCTTTTTGAAGACTCCTGTTTCAAAATCAATCTCTCCAACTCTTTGCTCTTTCCCTTTGTAGCTGGACAGGAATGGATACCAAGGTTTGCTCTGGCTCTCTGCTGCCTGAACTTGTGCCTACCGGGAGCTGTCTCTCTCTGTCCAAGCTTTGTCCCTGCCAGTGCTGCCAGAGCCCAGCCCAGCCCTGGGGGCTCAGCTCTGCCCTGCAGACACCTCCCAGAACAGGGAACTGCCCAGGGGCATCTCCCTGGCAGCGGGGCCTTAAGGGGAGGCCAGAAAAAGAGAGATGCTGCAAGCCAAGGTGCTGCTGCTGCTGTCTGTAGGGAGAGGAGGCTGAGGAGGCACATTCTGAGAGAGGGCAGAGGCCCATCTGCTGATGCCCAGGCTGACAGTGCAGGAGTTTCACTGACACAGCCAAAGCTGACAGCCCCTTTCCCTTCCCTTTAGGACAAAGCTGAGGCTAGCCCTGACCATGCAGCACCATCTCCACAGCAGGAGGAATCTGCCCTGATGGGGGTGGCTCCTTCCACCTCCAACTTCTCCCCTGCAGCATCCGTGGGGAGCTGCCAGGCAGGCTGAGAGCTGCCCCTGGCAGATGGCACATGCCTGGGCTGGCCAACAGCCCTGGGCAGTCCTGGCTGCAGCCCCAGCTTCACCCCCTGCAGCCATCCCTGGCAGCAGGAGCCGTCCTGCCCTGTCCCTTTGACCGTGCCCAGGGCAGCCCTGCTCTGCAGCACGTCCTTTTACTCCTCCTGCTCCTGTGCCACAGAGAAACTGGGAGAGTCCTCCTGACACATCCCCCAGGCTATAGGGTGCACTGGGCTTCAGGAGATCCCTCCAGGAGCGCAGGGAATATTGCCCTGCACCCACACACTCACCATGCAGAGGGCTGTGAAGATGTTTCCCCAAGTGAAGTCTCAGCTCAATGTCTTCCCAATCCTGACTGCCTTCAGCCTGTCTCTGCCTGGCTTCTGTCCCCTCAGTGCCTGCAGGCAGAGCCCTCAGCCCTGCTGGGCTGGGAGAGGAGCTGGTCCTGGGAAGACCTGTTCCTTTAAAGCTGAGCACAGACACAGCACAAGGACTTTAATGAGCCTCTTTGGGCATTGGTGGTGTTTACATCAGACTCAGTCCCTGAGGGAGTGTTGAAAAAACTTCTCAAGAACTAAAACTTAAATTGAAACTCCGAAGTTTTCCAAGTTTTAATGGGTACCACTGAGGGATGCAACTCAGAAAGTGTCCCCAGGTTCCAGTTAGAGCAGAACAGTGGAGGCAGTGAGGACAGCTGGGGACAAACAAGGCCAAGGTGTCTCTGGTGCTGAGCAAACCTGGATGTGTTTGAGGAATGCAAAGGGACAAGGCCTGAGCCCCAGCCCCTGGCCAGGCAGATCCTGTCCCTCCCTCCTTGCTCAGGGCTCTTGCTGGGATTGGCACTGGCATGTGGGGATGGGCAATGCCAAGGGCAGGAGCATGGGGCGACCCCTGCCAGGCTGCTGAGCAGGGACAAGGAGGCAATGAGGCCCCAGCCCTACAAGGGTCATTTGTCTCCTGCTCCTGCCTCAGGCCCAGGCCCAGCAGCCATGGCCAAAGTGCTGCCCAAGTTGGCTCTGGCAGGGCTGTCTTGCAGCTGCTGCCCATCCCTGTGCCCTGTGCAGCCCAGGCTGTCCCACGGTGTCCCTGCCTTGCGCCTCTGTCCCTGCAGGCTGTCAGCATCCCCCGGCTGCCCCACCTGGCTGGGCCCTTCCTTTGCTGACAGCTCTTCCTCCTGCCTGCCTCTGCCTGCCCACACAAAGCCTGGGGCTGACTCAGACTCCTTATGGGGGATGTTCTGCACCACAGCCCTGTCTGAGAGGGAAATTCCTGTCTTGTCATGTCCTGCCTGGATCTCCCCAGCTGCATTTGTGCTACTATTTCTCTATCTGGCTCTTTCCCACTGTGGGGAAAAAGCGCCACCATTTCTGAATCCACCTTTTAAGCCCTACCAGGCCACTCCTGTTCTGTCCTTAGTCTCTTCACAACTCAGACTAGGCACATCAGCCTCCATATATTGGTTATATTCTTTAGGCCTGCAAACCTCAGCTTGGGAGATCTTTGAGCCCTCTCCATGGTGTTTTCAGATGTCTTATTCATATCCAGTTCCTGGATATTCGTTGAGATAAACATCAGGATTTTAACGTAAGAATAGAAGTTTCCTGGCTGATAATCGCTGGCTTCCTGGGTTGCTGGGTCCACCTAAGAGTGATTATCACCTTGACAATTACATCTACAAGATAATTGACAACGTCACCATGATGCATGTGAATGCTGACTTTCTCGAAGTTGACTGACAACATCGAGACACCTGGACTGAGTCTTTGTCTACCTCTGCACATGTAAAGCCACAGTTATGCATGTGAAGAGACGCAAAGAACATTCGGTCATGTCTGCCTCGGGAAGAATAAACTGTACACGAAATTGGTGCACGAAGCAGCATTCGTGAACACAAGGAGACTCTGACATTCGGAGGTCAGATCTGTGTTTACCCAGCGCCGATCCTGGGCTCAACGCTGACCCTTGGCTGAGGTGGTTTTGACGACCGAACTTCGGTCTCACAGACAAATTAATAAATCTTTGCTAAATTTTCTTATAAGTTTGGCTCTTGATTTGATCATGTGAAATAGGATGGAACCGCACAGACTACTGAAAAGATTCCAGCTGGTCTCAGGGCCCAGAGAAAGCCAAAACTGTTTAACTTGGTATTTGGTGGTCCATGTCTGTATAAAAGAATGCTCTAAAATGTCACCTTTCAAGAAAATGTCCTAGGTAGATGTTTCCTGTGCTGGTGAGAGTCTTTTAAACCCAGCCTTCTCCTGACCTCTCTGCTGTTGCAGTTCCATGGACAGAGGCTGTTTTCTCTTACCCCCTGCCATGGTCAGGCTGGTGTTCAGCCATCTCCAGGACAGCAGGGCCCCATCCCACATCACTGTGACCTGGGAAGGCAAAATCCATTACTCCAAATGTCCCTCCTTGCTGCTTCTTGCCAAATATTTGACCCTGGCACTGGGGTTTGGACTGGTTGCTGCAGGAAAAGGGAAAACCCTGTGACATTTTGGGGTACATGGAACCAAGGAAAACCCTGTGACACTTTGGGGTTTGATGGAACCAAGGGCCGTTTGTGACACAGAGGTGCCACATGGAGCCAAATATCCATTGTGACAGTTTGGGATCTCATGGAACACATTGTTTGTTGCCACAATGCGGATCCAAGGAGACCATGGTGTTGCTCATTGTTTATGCAAAGCTTTTGCATTAATCACGGAATCATGGAGCCCATTGTGACCGAGTAGGGCCCCATGGAACCAAAGAGCCATGGTGACACTTGGAACTAAGGATACCACTGTTTAGTACAGAACCTCATGGAACCAAAAGTCCATTGCCACAGAGCAAGGCCTCATGGAACCATGGAGTGCAAAGGTCTAGAACATTTCCTGCACAGTTCTGCCTTGGGTGAACGGAACATTATTGGTGGCAGCTTAGTCTTGGCAGACACCTGAGCAGTGTGTCTGATTTCAGTGGGGAAACTCAGGAGTTTTAAGTTGCTTCAAAAAATACACAAAGGGCAAACCCCTCTTAGGCTGAGTGCAGCCAGCTCTCCAAGCACAGCAGGTCCCAGGGGAGTGAGGACACACAGAATGGGGCTGGGCAATGTGGAGCAAGGTTGTCCACACTGGGTCAGAGCTCCAGGCACAGCTTCTGTGAGCAGGCCAGAGCTGCTGAGGAGAGACCCTGGGTCAATATCAATCACAGAATGCTGCAATTGTCTGCTCCAAAGACAGTAGTAATAAAATACATCCTTTAAAATAGGAGTGGATATTTTTTAGAAGCTCTTTGAAATATTTCTCCATAACTGCAGAAGGAGACCTAGAAACCTAGGAGAGCCAAGGACAGTGTTGCAGCTTCAGGCCCAAGAAGTGCAAACAGTGATTTGAGGAGAGCAGGCAGGGAGGATGGGACTTCATAACCTGAAGTTGTAATTGGACAATTAACCCCAAAATAGAAATGGTCCAAAACTTGTAAAAATGTTAAAATGTGTGACCCATTGTCCATCTTGGGTGTACCCTCAGCCGGGCTCTAGTACTGCCCTGGGTCTATCCTTTGAAGGCCTTTTAATAAATCCCTACTTTATTCCTGTAACACTGTCCAGTCTCTGTTCTAGGCAGCCTCTCAAGGCATCAAGGCCTGGCTGGCTGGGCCACCTGGGGCCACCTGACAGGTCCAGCTGTCCCCTGGCATGTTGAGGGCTGCTGCCCATCAGCCCCTGGAGCACTGGGGCTCTGGGCTCTCCTTCCTTTGGAAAGAACTGTCCTTCTCCTCTAGGTGCCCATGGCCAAAATCAGCATTCCTCCTCCAAATTTCCATATATGCAAGGATTGTTCCCAGATGAAATCGTCCAGGACAGACAGATCTGCCTGGCTTGGCCACCCAGGGGCCACATCTCATCTGCCTTTGAAACACTGGGACTATGTGCTTTTCTTTCTTATGGCAAAAAAGCACCTTTCACATCCAGGCACCCATGGCCAAAGTTGGGAATCCACCTCCAGAAATCCCTATTTCCAGGGATTTCTCCCAGACAAATGCTTCCAGGAGAAACAGGTCTGGCTGGCCTTGGCTTCCTGAGGGCTGTTTCTCCTCTGCCTTTTGTTTTGCAGAGAAAAGAAGAAACCTTTACAACCTTTGTAAAAGTTGTAAAGCCCGGTATGCTTTTATTACGACCAAGCAGAGGAAATCCTCCTCAAAAAGCATGCGTACCCCTGGAGATCTCAGGTCTCCTTTTATCCCCCTTCCAAATGCATATACACACAGTTTCACAATAGGCTCATACATATTCATTCCATGTGACATTTATCGCCAGTTCTTCTTTATCAAAGGAATTCCTAGGACGGGGCAAATCGATCTTGTCATCGTTTCTGGTTTGTTTTTTTTTTCCTGTCTCCTCACTGTCTCTGCCCTGCAGTTTTTCCTTCAGCTTTGGCCTCAAAGACTTTTCACCTCTCCTAGACACTTCACCTAATTCAGAATGGATATCTGGTCTGTCTCATTCCCCCCTTTCCTAGGAAATAAGTAAATTCTTCTACTTAATGCAAACCCTTATGACAAAAAGTGTCTTTTAATGCTTCACCATGTACGTTTGACAAAGAGGTTAGTACAGCTATTCGTTGTAGTATTCTCCAGTTACAAATTAACAATATAATAGATAATCCTAAGCTTATCCCAACTAATATTAACAAAACTTCAATGGGGTGGCACAACTTATTAAAGATTCCATTTGCAGTAGGTGACCATCCAAAGATCACATCCCACCAGTGATGATCCATATTTTGTTTTATTCTTTGTAGAACTCTGGTTATCTCTTTTGTATCATGTTGGACAGTAATTTAGGATTTCTTTCCACTTTCTTGGATTTCCTTCAAGATTTCCAATAGGTCTTGGTGCTTAATTAATTGTTTTACTAATGTAAGGTTCATCCCAATAGGGGTAGGTGATAGTCTGTGATACAGTGTGTAATTGGCTTTAATCAGCTGGTGGGATGTCACTGGTACCGAAAACGAAAAATTACGCCCAATAATCTTAACAAAATTACAAATACAGAAATTAGAATGATTTCTACTAGACAGAATAACATCATTGCTATCACTTTTTACAGCAGCACAGGCAGTTCTCAGGCATACACACTCTTTTCCAGTATATACGAGCACAGTTTTCTGGTCAGTGACTGGAGGAATTTCAAAGTGGCAAATACTCTGTTCAGTGTCCAAACACACATCTTGAGCATTAATAGTATTGCTTTCACAAATGAATCCCATCTGTTCTCTAGTAATGAAGGATTCTAAGTTTACTGTCTGCCACTTTTCATTCATCTTTCGCACCCATACTCTATGTTCTGAAAGATAGAGTATTGTTTATTCATGGTTTAATCCTAGGGAAATGATGGGATGGATAACATAAACAGTGGCTTTGTGTATGGTAAGCACAAAGGCAGTGGCCGCATTACAAGCAGGATCATAGGTGAAATTCACCATAGTCCACCAGGATTGAAGCTTCCTTTCAAAATCAATTGCATTATCCCACACAATTTTCCAAATTTCAGCTGGAAAATTACCTTCACCCCCTTCCCATATGATCAGAACTGCTGTTGCCTGCATCCATAACTGTGCTTGTATACAACTGAAAGCTAAAGACACATTATCTTGGACAGTACTAAGTGCTTCTACTATTAAGTTGTGGTCTTGGTCCCCGGCCTTTTCATACTTCCTTACTTTGGCAGTACTTTTGAAATCTGTCACTGACTAGTTCCTAATGTCAATAGAGATTACTATAAAGGCTGCTTCAATTTTGTTAGGCTACCTGCTGCAGTGGCCAGTTTATTCATCAGTATTTCTGAATCAATTCCATTTAAAACTCCTAATCTTGTCTCAAATATGCCAGTTAGATCCTTTCTTATTCTGCTCCTGAGATATGCCTTTCTTTGTAACCATGTTGTCCAGCCCTCAAAGGATGTCTTTAGGAAGGAGGAGTGTGGAGAGTTTAGTTCAAGCATGGCTTAAAGAAAAAGGCCATGAAGGCATACAGTTGAGAGAAGAGTAAAAGGTAGTTGCGAAGCAGTTCCAAAAGCAGTTCCCAGGCTGATTACTATAAGCAATTAGACTCTCTCATGTATCACTTTATAAACAATAAGGTTCTCAGACAGTCTTCCCATAACAAGCGAAACACCCTCTCTGGGAAAAGATGGCACCCTGAGAACAGATGTGGAGGTTTTGGGAACCTTTCATATCACAGTGGGAACACTGGTTTTATTTTTAATAAACAATTATAGGTATTGTAAAACAAAAGGAGTGGTTAGAGTTTTCTCTGTTAGCCTATCATGAACCTGGATTTTGGAATATGCATGAAGTTAATTAGCACTGTTATTTAAAGTGACTGATCGATCAATAAATTGGAGTTCGATGCATTAAAGGATGGTCGTCTCCCCTTCACTTCAATAGAGGAGCATGCTGGTTGGATTTTTGAGATGTTAATTTGCAGTATCAACTCCACACATTTGAGAGACCATTCTCGAGTGAATAATAGCTTTTGTTCACTCACATTCTTTACTACGTAGGGGCCTGTTTCATACACTTTAGGTTCAAGTTTGGGTAGAGTCTGAACTAGTAGGGGTTGTATAAGGTCTTGCTGTGGTAAAAAGTGCAGTGTCTACTTTGAATTTAAATGAAAGTCTGATAGCAAATTGAGCTCAAAGGCAGGTCACTTCTACAGGCTGTATCAAGGTGAAATGACACCAACAGTCTGATTCACTTAGGCTATCACAGTCTTCCTGGTGTTCATATACACGAGGGGAGGTTAAGACACTAATTATATCTGGTCTCTCATAAGCCGTCCTATTGATGACCTGGCACTCTACTTTGATTTCTTCTTCTCTGATTCCTTTAAGTGCCCACAGTTCCCATTCCTGCTGTTCTTGCTCCTCATATACCTGATTCTCATGAATTACTACAGTGGATAGGTTTAAATCTTTTATCTCAGAAGGTTTTCCCATGGATCCAGTATACTGATTAAAAGCCTGGGACCAAGGTCATTCAGCATTACTTTGGATAGAGGTACTCTTTAGTTCTGAGACTTCAGTTACAATTACATACAAAACAATTCTGTAAACTAAAGTATGAACTACTCCAGACCGCAATATACTCATTTTGCCCGAGTAAGTTTTAGTCTCAGTTCATTCTCTTCTGGTATTACTCTCCAAGGGACTTCTAGGGCTTTCTTCACTCGAGAGTGATGGATCCAGGCATTCTGCTCCTTGATTTTGATTGCAGTGAAGGTGGTGAGAAGTACTTGCAGGGGTCTCTCCCACTGTGGTTCCAAAGTCTTCTCTGTAAGAGACTTAACATATACATCATCCCCAGGCTATCTAACTCCCTGTTTTGAGTTCCAGCCACGTTTCTCAATTTCTCTGAGCTGTTTGCTTAAAGCCACCATGTAGGTGGACATTCTGGACATTCCCTTTGTATTCTATGTGGTCATCTCAAAAGGATTCAGCATTCCTTTAGCTCAAGGTTTAGTTCGAATTTGCAATAGTGCTAGTGGAAGAACTTGGGGCTAGGGTAGATTAACTTCTTGCCCCTGTGTTACAATCTACTGCTTAATCAAATGATTCATTTTCTCTACCTGGCTACTTGATTGGGGCATTATGGAGTGTGAAGTTCTTAATCTATCTCCAGGTGGCCACTAATCTGTTGCACTGCTTTGGAAATGAAATGTGATTCTTTACCTGAGGATATTGTGGCTGGAACTCTGAAGCGTGGTATTATTTCTTGTAAAAATAATCTGGTCCCCTCTGGAAGTTTGACAGTTCTGGTGGGGAATGTTTCTGGCCACCCTGAAAATGCATCTATCAATATCAGTAAATATTGATACCCCCCTTTCCTTGGGAGTTCTTAAAAGTCAATTTGCCACTACTGTCCAGGCCCATGGCCTCTCCCAGTCTGACCGAGTTTCAGCCGGGAGGTATTTTTGGGGTTAGTCTGGAGGCAAGGATCACATTGTCGGCTTACCTGAGTGATAGTGGCATGTAAATTCCTGACAACGATTCTTTCAATCAGATGTATGTTCTAGAAAGCCTGTGGAAATTACTACTTCAAAGTCAACACTTAATTTCAATGCACTCTGTATCACTCGCAGCCTTGGTCATTTTGAGAAAGGAGCCACACTCTATAAAAAGCTTTTAAGTAGTTAGGCCCTAGAGTGTTTTCTAGTGCTCTTCCTTCACTAGTAACCACGAAAATTGGAAGGGATTACTAGCTCTCTTTAAGTGGTAGCCCACCCCTTGCAGTTGTAGGTCTCTTTTGATTAGTATTATTGTATTCTGGCATACCTTCGAGGAAAATCTGTACCTCACCCTTTGCTGCTTTCTTTGCCTCTCCATTCACCAGCTCATTTCCCTCCTCCAATTTTAAGCTCACTCTCTGGTGTGCCTTAATATGCTTTTTCAGGTAGCTGAACTGCTTCCAGCAGCTGGATTGTCTCTTCTTTCCCTGTGAGGTCAGCAGTCCCCTCTCCTTCCAGATGGCTCCACGTGCATGCACGACTCTGAATGCCTTTTGCTGTTTCTAAGGCAAGGGTCCATGCATTTATCTCAGCCTTCTGTGCAGAGGTACCTGTTGGTAAGGGTCTAGACTCTATTACCTCTCTACAGGTAGTCACTGTGTACTTTGCAATGTTGCTTTCCACTGGCAATGTAGTGGCTCCTGTCAGTGAACCAGGTCTCTGCATTGTCCAGAGGAGTGTCCTTTAAGTCTGGGTGGCTGGAGGCTGGATTAGGTAGCTGCAATGGTTTCTAGGCAATCATGGTGTACTGCTTCTCCTTGATTCCACTGAGAAAAGAGGCTGGGTTGACAATATTAGTCACCACTATCTTTACATCATCTTGCTCTACCATGATGGCCTGGTATTTCAGAAACCTCTGTGGTGAAAGCCAGTGGCCACCCTTCACTTCCAGTACTGTGGGACACTGTGTGGTACACTAGTACGTCATTTTTGTCCCAGGGTAGACTTGGGTGCCTCTTGAATATTCAGCACAACTGCTGCTACACCTCTGAGGCAACCTGGCCACCCTTTGGCTGTTGCATCTAGTTGCTTAGAGAAGTAAGCAACTGCCTTTCAGTAAGGACCCAAGTCCTGAGCCAATATTCCCAGGGCAATTCATTGCATGGAAAAATAGAAAGAATGGTTTACTTACATCTGGACGTCTCAATGCTGGAGCTGAAATGAGGGTACTCTCTAGCTGGTGAAAGGCCCGTGTGGCATCTTTTGTCCACTGGAGATCTCAGTTTCCATTGGCAATAAGAGCATAGAGGGGTCTGACGAGCAGTCCATAATTATAAACCACCAGCTGGCACTACCCTACCATGCCTAAGAAGGTTCAGTGTTCCTTTGTTGTCTGGGGTTTCAAGGTTTGGCATATGGCTTCCCTGCCCTAAAGTCTGCTGCTTAGCATTCACTTCTTACCCCAGGTAGATTACCTTCTGTTTCACTACCTGTGCCTTTTTCTTTGGGACTCTGCATCCTTGGAGTCCTAGGAAATTCTAAAGGTTTACCGTCCAGGCTTCTTTCGCTTCCCTGTCCAAGTGGCTACTAGAAGATCATCCACGTACTGCAACAGCCTTCTTTCCTCTTGTGGAGATTCCCAGGACTCTGGATCTTTGCAAGCTGTTCTCCAATCGGAGTGGGGAATCTTGAAGCCTTCAGGCACATGGACTATGTGAGCTTGTGTTTGAATGCAAAAATTTTCTGGCTGGCTTCGTGGATAGGGAGGCAAAAGAAGGCATCTCTTAGGCCTAAAACAGTGAACCAGGTTAGCTCAGGTGTTAAACAAGTTAGTAAAATATATGGATTTTCTACCACAGGGTATAAATTCTGTGTTATCTTACTGACAGACCTTACTCCAGTACTATCAATTATTGGGCTTATTCCTTCCTTATCATCCTTTTGAGGGTACTACTCAACTCTCACTGGTTATGTTCTTTTCTTAAGCTTGATTGCCATGGGGGGGCATTGTTCACTCTCCCTGGTACAGCAGAGGCCCATACCCTTGAAAACACTTTTTTACTTATTCTAATATCTCCTTACTAATGTCTTTCTTAATTTCAATGTCTGTTAATGTTAAGCCTAACATCTTCATTTGCCTCCAGAGTAACCCTTCTTATTTGAGCATGTTTAGCGAATTGAGCAAATTATACAAAAGCTTCTAAGTGCACATAGTGCACATGTTACTTTAAAGGTTTGCAAAAGTATGCCTTCTCAGACTGGCCAGTTGTTCAGTTGTTCCCCACACAACAACATAAACATTCTCCACAGGTACTAAAGCTTTATTTAAAACTTATTATATGTCCCTTGTGTCGACTAAAATTCTTCCCTTTTGGGTAGGTCATCTTTATCCTTCCTCCCTTACCTTAGGAGAAGCCTTTAACAAATCATATGTACTCATTTTGCGAACTGTAATCACTTTTCATTTCAGCATGATAATCTTGCTTGACTTCATACGTTGCTATCTTATGCTGCATTCTGAACAACACGTTTGATTTGCTTTCTCTTTGCCTTGTTTACCTTTTCAAGGGCCAAGACCAGAGGGTGGTCTGATCTCACAGTCTCTTTGCCATTCTGGGTGATTTCTTAAAACAAAAAGACATATCAGCAAACAAAAACCCCATTCCATTTACCTTCCCATTTTAAAACAGTACTAACTGCAATGAAGTATTATAAATCTTTTTCTTTTCTGAGCTGCTCCTACTGGCAGCCTTCTCCCAATGAGCCCCTCTCAAAAGGGGCTAATTTAGGAACCTCTTTGCTCTGGTCAGTTCTCATTATCTCTTTCTCCTTGCCCTATCTCACTTCCAGTTTCTCAGTCTTCCTCCTACACACACACAGCTCCAGGTGTCAGGTATCAGATGTGATTCCCACACACAAGCTCTAAGATCTTAGGTTCTGAATCAGCTTGATCTGAAACCTTTGATTAACACTCAGGGCATGTGCTCTGACGAATATTAGAACAGCAATACCAGCGTTTCTCACAAACACTGCACTGCAATAATACCTGCACATCCAGCTTTTGCCCACAGGTCATTCCCATGTTCCCTGGGGAAACAGGGCAGCCAGAGCTGTCCCTGTGCTCAGGGGACAGCCACTGTCACTTCACGCACTGTGCCTGCCTCTTGATGCACCAAAGGCTCCCCAAAATTGTCCGCAAAGGCAGGCTATTCTGTTTATTACAGAGAACTCTCAATCCCTACAGCAGACTGTTCCCAGTCCAGACTTGCTATGGTACCAGCTGAAGTCTCATTAACTAATTCATCGCTTCTATCTAAACTCTGTTTTACAAAATATCAGTCTTTTCTAGTTCTCTTCTTGCACAATCTAATTAAGCACTGTGTCTACTTACACTTGTTTTACTGCCTTGCAAAAAGGCTGTGCTTGTCACAGCCAAAACTCTGATATGCCTGTTGAAAGCGAAGGGAGACGACCCATCTTTGTTGATCAGCATCGACTCTGATTTATTGATCAAATCAGTCATCTTTTATAATAGTGTTAATTAACTTCATGCATATTGCAAAATCCGAGCTCACGATAGGTTACAGAGAAAACTCTAACTCCTCCTTTTGTTTACAATGCCCATGGTTGTTTATTGAAACCAAAATTAGTGTTCTCACTGTGATATGAAAAATTCTCAAAACCTTCATATCTGTTCCCAGAGCAGCCAAGGACTGTTATAAGAAGACTGTCTGAGAATCCTGCTGTTTATAAAAAAGGTGCCTGAGAACCTAGTTATTTACAAAATTAAGCCTGGGAACTGCTGCTTTACAGCTACCTTTTACTTTCCCATCAGCTGTATACCTTCATGGCCTCTTTCTTTAAGCCATGCTTGAACCAGGCTCTCCACTTATGCCCACAGACACAGACACACATGTACCCCCCCCCTCCTTTATTTACAATTCACTAGAGCCAAGGCTTGAATTGCTGTGAGATGGAGAATTCTTGGAATTCCTTTAATTCGCTTTATCGTAGCTAAGCATAAATCACCATACTATAGTTCTCCTGTGTAAAATACTACTCTTGTTGCAAACAAAATCTTAAAATCTCCACAAACACTACTATACAATCTGAGAATCAAATTACCACAATGCAGTGGAAGAAAATCACCACACAAAATCACTGGGAAAGGGCATATCTCTCAAAGTGCTCACTTTTGTCATCACAACACAGCATAACATAATTCAGCATTTACTCACATCACTTTTTCCTGGACACAATCAAAATAACAGCACACAGTCTAGAGATCAAGTCCAAACATCCAGGGCAAAGGAACTCTTTGAGCTCATACTCACGGTTAAAATGTACCAGATCTACACAAATCACTACATTTAAACACAATAAATACCATCACTGATGTTCCTCCACTCGCTTCTCTGCGGGGCACTTCTCTCCCTGCCCCCACAGCCTGCTGCAGCCTCAGACCTCACTTGGCTGCTTCAAACATGGGTAGTACTCACCCCCCCAGCACTGTAGAACCCTGTAGATCTACTCATTTTATACACCATACACTTGTACACTTGCACGATTACAAACACATTGCACTGACCACACACTGCATTAACCATACAGCGACAGAGTGTCCAGACGCCAAACACACACACACACACACACACACACACACACACACAAACAAAACACGGTGGGTTCAGCAGCTCTGCCCTATCAGAACAATGAACCCCGCTACACACATACACAGGTTCACCCGGCTCACCCCCAGAGCCACTAGCGCTTCCGCCCTATCAAAACGATGAACCCTGTCTCTAATACAACTGCTCGAACAGCTGAACTCAGACGTCTCTGAGTCATTTTCTGCCTTCCTGTCCTTTCCCCTGGGGGCCCCTCAGTACATACCGTATTCCCCACCGCAGGCCGGCAGGTCCTTGTCTGTCCTCGCAGGTGGCAAGTTGAGACAAGCGGAGCCCCACCAGGAAAAAATCCTAGGGCGTGCCTTGGAGGTCCATCTATCTCCCCTGCCCCTGTGGGGACAGAGAACTCCTGGCTTGGCTCGCCATAATGCTTTGCGGAGAAAAGAAGAAACCTAACAACTTTATAAAAGTTGTTAAGCTCGGTATGTTTTTATTACGGCACGCGTCGGATGCATGCAGAGCAAATCCTTCTCAAAAGGCATGCGTACCCCTGAGGATTTCAGGTCTCCTTTTATCCCCCTTCCAAATGCATATGCATACAGTTTCAGAATAGGTTCATGCATATTCCTTCCGCGTGACATTTATCGCCAGTTCTTCTTTATCAAAGAAATTCTTAGGTCAGGGCAAATTGACCTTGTGGTTGTTTCTGGTTTTCTTTTTTTCTGTCTCCTCACTGTCTCTGCCCTGCAGTTTTTCCTTCAGCTTTGGCCTCACAGACTTTTCACCTCTCCTAGACACAGACTTTTCACCTCTCCTAGACACTTCACCTAATTCAGAATGGATCTCTACCCTGTCTCAATGGGCACTGCTGGGACAGCCCTGACGCCTCAGCCCAGGGCCGGGGGGCTCCAGGCTCCTTGCCCAGGCTCTCTCAAGAACATGCTCAGGCCAATGCTCAGCACAGAAAAGCCCCGTGAGCAGCCCCAGGCTGGCTGTGGGCAGGCTGGGGGCAAACAGCAGGGCTGGGGCTCTGCAAGGACCCTTGGGCAGACGGGAAGGAGCAGCAGAGCAGGGGCTGATCCATCCCCAGTGTGCTGCACAGGACAGGGCAGCGTCCCAGAGTGTCCTCATGGAGCTGCCAACAACATCCCCCCTCTGCAGCCCTGGCCTCTCCCCCAGCTCACACAGGTGCCCCATCCTTGCAGGCACAGACACAGCAGCACTGGCTCAGGAGCCCCTGTTTGCATTGCACACAGCAGGGGGAGCACCCCCATGCTGTTTGTGTGGGCACATGAACCTGAGGGAGCACAAATGCCATCAGCCCCTGGGGCCAGCAAGGGCTGGGGGACACCAGGGAAATCACTCAGATTTGTCCTGGCCTCTGCAGTCAGACAAAAAGTTTGTTCCTATGAGCTGGGTGTTTCCTGTACCACTGCAGACGCTGTTGCTCAGAGCCAGGGCTGCCTGGCAGCCACCCCCAAACTGCCCTGAGCAATTCCTTGGCTTCACCTTTGCTTTCTTTCCTCTTTCCTGGTCCAGATTTCTTCCTATTGCCATTGCTGTCCCTTACCCTGCAAACAGCCCATCCCTGTTTGACCTTTCCTCTCTGGCCCCACACCCCATTGCAGTTCCTGACTTGGCCCCATGGGAACGTCCCTTGGGCAGCAGGATCATCCTAAAAGTGCTGCAGGAATTGTCTGCAGGCTGCTGCGGTGCCTGGTGCTGCTCCCTTGCCAGAGGCACCCCAGGCCAGGGGGGCACATCTGGGCTGCTATGTCTGGCTCTGGGGCTCCCTGTTCTGGGCAGTGAGGAGGAGCTGCAGAGGCTCTGCAGGACTGACAGGATGGGCTTTGGGGCTGGCAGGAGAAGCTGAGGGACCTGGGCTGCTGGAGCTCCTGAAGAGGAGGCCCAGGGCTCCTCCTGCAACTGCTCCAAGGGTAGCTTCAGAGAATCACAGAATCAGTAAGGGTGGAAAAGACCTTGGAGATCATCGAGTCCAACCTGTGCCTTGACACTGCCTTCTCTCCCCTGAGCCTTTTCTTCTCCAGGATAAACAACCCCAGCTTCCTCAGTCACTCCTCACAGGACATGTGCACCAGACCCCTCACCAGCCTTGTTGCCCTTCTCTGGGCACGCTGCAGCCCCTCCATGACCTTCCTAATTTGGGGGCCCAGAACTGGACACAGCACTCGAGCTCTCCTATCCTCCAGGAGATCCACACTTGCAGTCAATTTGGTCACCACAGTTCCATGATGCCCTAGAGTGTCACAGTGGTCTCCATGATTCCATGAGTCCATAAAGGTTCACTACAGCCTTTTTGGTCTATGGCAGCTAGTAGTGTCAGGAACTCCCTTGGATCCTTGCGTCCCACAGTGTCACAATGTCCTTTGTTCCCAAGGGGCACCATGGTGTCACAGATGTTCCTTCATTCCATAAGTCCCTGCAGAGCGACCCTGGCCCATTGGTTCCATGGGGCCCTGCAGTGTCACCATGGCCCCATCATTGCACAAGGTCCTGCAGTGTCGCAATGGCCTCCATGGTTCCACAAGATCACACAATGTCACAGTGGTCCCTTGGTCCCATGAGGCCCCAGAGTGCCCCAATGGATTTCATGGTGGTGCAGTGTCACAATGGACCCCTGCTTATACAAGATCTTGCAGTGTCACGAGGCACCCTTGGTTTTATGACACCAGAGTGTCACAACTGTTCCCTTATGTGCTGGTTTTTCATTAATTGAAACTTTGTGAGGAGAGAAGAAGCCACCAATGGAAATGATTATTCTGAGAAGAGCTGCTGAGAGCTTCCTCTGTGCCTAACAGCACCAATCAGTGACTGGTTTTGAATACTGACACCTTGTTAAACCACTAGAAAGGTGAACACACCTCCATGAACACGCATGTTAAAAATGAACAAACACCAGGAAAAGCTCTCTCCCTTCCAGCCTTGGAACAAGTAAGAAGGCCAGCCTGGCTCCTGTCTCAGCCAAGCCAGGCTGGATGGGCACTGCCGTGGGGCCAGGCCCCTTCTCAGGGACCCTGCCCAGCCCTGCCCTGGCAGGGCCGGGCACCAGCAGCTGCCAGGCAGGGGCAGAGGAGGCCATCAGCCCATGGCGTGTTCCAGCTGAGATCTCAGCCATTTCCCCCCAGTGTGGCTGCTGGGCGAGATCATGTGGCTGAGGCCAGAGGCGGCCTTGTAGCCCACACAGAGAGTGGCCCTGTGCCTGGAATTGAACACAGCAGGGGCCAGAGACCAGCCATGGGGCTGATCCTGACACAACCACCAGGGCAGCCTGAAAAATCTATCACCGTGATTGCTTCGGCCACCACATGGCAGGAATCACATGAGCATCTGCAGGCCCTGGGGCAGATATTGACTCTTTCAGTGCATAGATAAGGCTTACAGACCTTCAGTCCTCCCTTGGGTGAGAGAAAAGGACAGAGTGAAGACACCTAGAGAACAAGATGAGACATGAAGGTCAGTAAGAAGAAGTCAAGTCCCAGATGGAAGGGTTGAGGAGATGCCTCAGTCCTGGGCTGAAATTCTCTTGTAAGGCTAAGGAGAAAATATAATTGATACATCAGGCTCTTTTTTCCCTGAAACTCATTGAAAGTATGCGAGGATGAAGTGTTCAAATTGTAGATATGAGCAAAGGCATTTATGCTAACGCAAGCAAATGGTGAAGTAGCTGTGATCCCATGAGAAGTTTTAACAGAGAGAGAGGGAGTAGAGTGATGAAGATCCTTTGCCCTCAGGGAAAGAAGAAAAATATCTCTGTTCCGGGAGATGAAGATAATGTCAGAGACAGATAAAGAGAATTTTTGCTCTTGAACAGCTCTTCCTTAAATTAATACACCATAATTTGACATAGCCCATAAACACAGCTGTGGAAAGGCTGCAAAAGATGGGAGACATTTCACAATTGCAGAATCCTAGGCAATTTCTATTCATGGAAATTAAAGGCCATGAGAGAACAGTTTTCTTGTGGAGAAGTCTCCATAAAATGACAAGAGGCACTCGGCTCCCTAAGTGAACTGAAGACTATTCTAGAGGTGATAAAGTGACTGAATTGTTTCTGGACATTGTTAGTGAGAAAGGTGTAGGAGGGAGGACAAGTGTTTTAAAAGTTTTCTTCTGATTCTCTTTTTTTTTTTTTTAGTTACTGTCAATAAAATTTTCTTTATACCCTTTTAAAGTCTAAGCCTGCTTTGCGTTCTTGCTAATCCTATCTCACACCAGCAAAGGAGTAAGTATGTTCTTTTGGGGGCACTGGCATTTAGCCAGCACTGAAGCCACCACACCTTAGTTCCACCAGTCCCTGCAGTGTCACAATGGCCCCTTGTTACATGGCTTTGCAAGGGTTCCTCAGGGTGAGAGAGATAGAGGAGAATCTTGGCTTCATGATCAGAAGGCTGGATTTATTAATTTATGATATATAATACATTATGACTATACTAAAAGGAATAGAGAGAAAAGAGTTGCAGAAGCTGCTAAGCTAAGAATAGAAATGAATCAATAACAACGTTCTGTGTCCAGGTAGAAAGCAAGGACAAACTCTCCCGTGAATGGTCAGCAAATCCGAACACTCACAGAAGACCAACCACAGATGCACCTGTTACATTCCACAGCAGCAGATAATAATTGCTTACATTTTTCTTCTAGGGCCTCAGCTTCCCAGAAGAGGAAAAACTCCTAAAGAAAAGATTTTCCACAAAAGATGTCTGTGACATTACACCCTTTTCACTGTAATAAATTAAAAAGAAAAAATGCTGATGTGAAATGAACAGGAAATTTCTTCACCTGTAAACCATACAATACTAACATATCACTGAAACAATCTTACAATCTAAGAAAATGCAAAAAACAATGCAAAGAAAATTCAAGTCCAAGCAGCTGAGTTTCAGGAACAGTCCATGGGCTGAAGACCTTCTTCCTGGACATATCTGAGAGTCCTTTTTGGTCCTGAAACAGACTTGCTGTAAAACAATTTCAAAGAATTTCAAACAATTTGAACAATTTTTGAATGTCCTTTTCTTCTGGCCGTTCAATGCTTCAGTGCTTCAGAGCTGCTACCAGCTATTTCTTTTTTTTTTTTTTTTCTTTTTTTCTGATCGAAAAGACCAGCAGCAGCAGCAGAGCAGAGCAGAGCCAGAGAAAGAAAGGCCCTGGGGGTCCCGGCCCATGACGGACCCCAAAGCTGGCCCACAAAAGGGCAGGCCAGGACTGGTAGCAGAAATCACAACCCCCAGAGACATCAGGAGGCCAGGCAATGGCCCTGGCCCAGAAACTTTGGCCCAACAATCCAGGCCAAACCCACGAAGCAGGCTCTGCATTCCCACAGGCCCGCACCCTGCTGCCAGTACAATGGCAGCACAGGTGGTGAGACGCTTCCTTTCCCCAAAACCACTGAGGCATGCCAGCAGTGAGGGAATAGAAGCAGCCCCAAAAATCCTCATCTCGGATCTGGAAATGTTTGCTCCCCACAGCAAACAAGCCATGGTCTCCTCCAGCTGTGCCCCCTCCCTCTGCCTCCCTCTGCAATGCAAATGCATCAGGCGTGTCTCCCATCTGCCTCCCGGCACCACCCCACCCCCTCTGGGCCGGGGACCAGAGACAGAGCTCTCTGAATGCACCTGCCCCCTCCCACTTGGGCACAAGTGGGGCGGCAGAGATGGCAACCTCCACAGGGCAATCCCCGAAAAAACACCCCCCAACCCACCAAGAATGCTGATCTTGAAAGCAGGCAGACGAGCTGCTCCCGCCGTCAGCTGGTGAGCACTTCCTGCTCCACAGAAGGGGAGACCAGCTGCCGGGCCCGCTGCTGCAAAGGCAACCGGCCCGGGGCGCTCCGAGCTCGAACAAGCTGCTGGTTCCAGGGCAGCCTCTGACGCAGACATGGAGGACAGAATCTCCGACAGCGGCAGAACTGCTGGGGCAGCCGGTGCAGGCGGTGGGGGAGGCGGAGCCAGGGAGAATCCCTCCTCCGCTGAGCCGGAAGCTGCAGACGCATCTTCGTCGCCTAGCAACAGTGGCTCAGCTGCAGGAAATGGCCGGGATGTGCGGGAACATGCCGCTGCTTTGACCCTTGCCTCTGAAAGCGGCGGCAGGCATGGCGCGGGGTTGGCGCCGTCTTCTGCCACTGACTCGGAGGTCAGCTGCGGAGATGCAGTTGCCGGCGGAGTGCACACGGACAGCGGCAAAACAGCCAGGAGGGGCAGTGGTGGTAAAACAGCTGGGAGGGGCGGCGGTGGATTGCTGTTGCTCAGCAACATCGGTGCAGGTGGGGAAGCCGGCAGAGGCGGAGGTGGGATCGCCCAGAGAGGCAGCCGCTGTGCTGGTAGGGGCAGGGGGCCCTCGGGGACCAGTACCACCCCAATCTCTGAGCGGGGCAGGGTCTGAGAGGCCAACTGGGGAGACACCGCCCACTCCCATTACCCTGGAGAGAGAGAAGGGGGGGAAGAGACTGCTCCATCTGTGCACTGCTCCATCTGTGCTCCTGACACAGAGTGAAAAAAAATTCTTCTCGTGGCGAAGTTTCACCCCCGCCCCCGCCAGGAAGCAGGGGGGGCTGGGAAGCAGCAACTCATCCCCCAAAAGGTCTTCTCTCGCTGAATTTGGGGAGAACGAAGCTTGCCCAATGCAATTAGCAATCATTGGATAAACAGCTGCTCTCTGCTTCAAAACTGGAAAGAGCTTTCTAAATGCTGGGTAAATGCTAGGGAAGTTGCACCCCTGGCCCCAAATAAATTGGAAAATAGAGTCCATGTACTCCCACACGAAAACATCGAGGGCCTATAGCACATCAGTAAAGAATCCAAAAAGCTTTGCCCATCGAAAGAACTCATAGAGATCTGTTTCTGACAGGAAAAGTCCATCCTCTTCATTCCATTTTTGCCAGAGGGCAATAATTTTCTCCTCTGAAGGAGAAAAAGAAACCTCATTGTCCAAAGGGGATGTTCCCCATATGAACAGCCAGAAACTACGAAAGTCTGGTTCATCAGGAAGGGAAAAGCCAACAGTACCTTTTGAAAAAGTCCAGCATGCTCTGGCCCGCTCCACGGTTCTGCTGCTCTTTTCAATCATCTTCCTGAAGGGTTTGCAGGTTCGCTTGTGGTCAGCCTTGGCTGTGAACTCTGCCTAAATCAGGATCTTCAGTTCTTCAGCTCCTGGCTTGAATCCACTTCCGTGGTCACTTCTAAAGCAACCATCAAATGCTGCACATACAGGATTTACCCAGCACAGCAATCTGCTCCTCTGGTCTTATCAAATTAATTTTTGTCCTTACACGAGGGGTCCACCAGATGTTACATGGCTTTGCAAGGGTTCCTCAGGGTGAGAGAGATAGAGGAGAATCTTGGCTTCATGACCAGAAGGCTGGATTTATTAATTTATGATATGTAATACATTATGACTATACTAAAAGGAATAGAGAGAAAAGAGTTGCAGAAGCTGCTAAGCTAAGAATAGAAATGAATCAATAACAACATTCTGTGTCCAGGTAGAAAGCAAGGACAAACTCTCCCGTGAGTGGTCAGCAAATCCAAACACTCACAGAAGACCAATCACAGATGCACCTGTTACATTCCACAGCAGCAGATAATAATTGCTTACATTTTTCTTCTAGGGCCTCAGCTTCCCAGAAGAGGAAAAACTCCTAAAGAAAAGATTTTCCACAAAAGATGTCTGTGACAGCCCCCTGGTTCCATTGGGCCCCAGGGTCTCACAAGGGTCTCCTTGGTTCCATAGTTTCACAATGGCCCCTCAGTTCAACAAGTCCCTGCAGAGTCACAGTGGCCTCCATGGTTCCACGAGGACCCAGAGTGTCACACTGGACTCCTTGCTTCCATTCAGGCCCACAGTGTCACAATGGGGCCTTGGTTCTGTGGAGCCTTCAGCACGCAGTGTCACTGTGATCCTCTTAGTTCCACGAGGCCCTGCAGTGTCACAATGGCCCCTTGCTTCCCCAGGGCCCTGCAGTGTCACAGTCATCATAGAATCACAGAATTAACCAGGCTGGAAAAGGCCTTGGAGATCAGCAACTCCAACCTGTGACCCAACACCAGCTTGTCACCCATACCATGGCACTCAGTGCCAGATCCAGTCTTTCCTGAAACACCTCCAGGGACGGAGACATCACCACCTCCCTGGGCAGCCCCTTCCAGTTCCCAATCACTCTTTCTGTAAAGAATATTTTTCATTTCCAGCATTAATGTCCCCTACTGTAGCTTATGGCTTTGTCCTCTTGTCCTGTCACTGTTCCCTGGGAGAAGAGCCCGACCGCTACCTGGCTGCACCCTCCTGTCAGGGAGTTGCAGAGAGTGATGAGGTCTCCTCTGAGCCTCCTCTTCTCCAGGATAAACAACCCCAGCTCCCTCAGCCACTTCTCACAGGACTTGTGTTCCAGACCCCTCCCCAGCCTTGTTGCCCTTCTCTGGACATGCTCCAGCCCCTCCATGTCCTTCCTAAACTGGGGGCACAGAACTGGACACAGCACTCAAGGTGTGGCCTCACCAGTGCCGAGTGCAGGGGAAGACTCACTGCTGTACTCCTGCTGGCCACATAATTCCTGATCCAGTCCAGGTGCCATTGGCTTTCTTGCCCACCTGGCTCAGCAGGTCCCCAGCTGCTTCCTCCTGTATTGTAGGGGGGCTGTTCTGCTCCCTGTCCCCATCCACCAGCTCAGGAGAACACTTGTCCTGAGGACAACCCATCCTAATGTTGAAAACTGGGGCAAAGAAGGTGTTAAGCAGCTCCACTTTTCCTTATCTTTAGTTACTCTATTCCTCACTTCATCCAATAAAGAGTAGATGTTCTACTTATCTGTCCTTTTGCTATTATTTTATTTTTAAAAACATTTATTATTATTTTTAACAGAAGTGGTCAGGTTAAGATCTAATTGACCTTTCACCACTCTACTTTTCCTTCTGCACAACCTAACAACATCCTTAAACACTTCCTGAGATGCCCAACCTACTGTCCAATGGTGACGCACTCTCTTTTTTTCTGAGTTCCCACAAAAGCTCATGCCCAGCCAGGACAGTTGTTTTCCTACTAGGCTCAACTTTGGCACAAACGGACAGACAGCTTCTTCCACCTTAAGATTCCTTTCTTGGGGTATGTCCATCTTTCCTGGACACCTTTGTTTTTAAGTTTTTTTCCCTTAAAAAATCAGTACCTGATTCGGTACTCTCCAAACCTGCATCCTGAATCCAAGGTCTGCCCTGCATAATTCCAGTGGTGAAGTTTTGTTTCTGCCCCTCCTTCTTTCACAGAATATTGGAATCTTGATTATTTCATGGTCACTGTGCCCCGGCAGCCTCCAACCACCACATCTCCCACCAGCCCTTCTCTGTTTGTGAACAGCAGCAGACAGAGCTTTGCTAGGGAGTGGGAGTGTTACCAGAAATTTGGCAAAATAATAAAACTCCATAACCCCAATGTAGCATTAAGAAGCAACATTCTTTATTTGGCCAGAGGCATGGGGGGATAGCTCCTCCCAAAGCTGTACATGCTGAGTACAGGAAAGTTTATATTTATATTCTGTATTTTGCATACAAATTCATTGATTGTCCTGGGCTAAACACACATATGATAATCAATTCCCCAAAGTCATTAATATATTTCCTCTCGCATTTACCCATGCATTCTCCTGTCCTGGGGGTCTCTCTGGTGGTCCCTGGTGCTCATGGACCCCAATGTTCCAGTGGGCCTGGCTGAGCTGGCAGGACACTGAGGCTGGTGAATTTCAGTTCCCCTTCTCACACAATGGGCGTTGTGTGGTTTCCATAGGCCTGGCGTTTTGGAGAATCAGCATTGTGTGTGCTCACCTGGTGTAGACAATTGATCATCTGGTAGCATGAGGTCACAGAGTGGGCTATGACATCACAGAGTGGGTTTTGTGAGGTCACTGAGCAGCTACAGCATCATAGGTTGACTCTATGACATCACAGAGACAGCTGTGACATCACAGGGCAGAGTTCTGACATCACAGGGTAGAGTTCTGACATCACAGAGTTGGCTGTGACATTAGATATCAGCTGTGTGACATTAGAGAAAGGGCTGTGACATCACTTGTTGCCATTGAGGGATACAACTGACACTAATAAAGGCTTCAAGCATCAGCCCTTTGTTGTTCTTCAGTACAACCTTTTATATCCTTCATTTTACACACATTGCACCTGTGTGCCCTCTGTACCATTTTGTGATTGGTCAGTACACCTCAGCACTCCATGTCTCATTACCTTTAATACTGTTCACTTGTCCTGCATGGTTGTAGCCCCTTAGGGATGAGGCTTAGCCATAGCCCCACTCCCAATTACCACAAACTGTGTACCTACAATTAATTCCCCTTTTTTATTTTTTTTCTTTTAAATAAATGCCATGTCTACCATACCTCTACAGGGCCCTTGCAGAAGAAATAGCAACCATGGTACAAGTATCCCTTGTGTAGATTCCACTAACTCTGAAATGCATCCGTGTCCTGACTTTGATTTATTCTCCAAAGTTACATTAGCTATCATCAAAAATCCTTTTATCTCCACTTCTAGACTATTGACAATACCAATAGTTGTACAAATTTATAAGGCAACACACAAGAATAAGCTAAAGGCAGTATATTAGGATAGTAACAAAATCAACAGCTACATAATTTTATCAATAACTATACAACTTGAACAACATCAATAACTATACAATTTCATAAAGTAACATACAAGGATAACATAGAGTCTGTATGTTCCTATCACCCTGTCGTGGTTTGAGAGGAAGTGATTTTTTTTGGGGATGCTGTGGTCAAACCAATAGGTGCTCAGATTTGAATATTGGCCCCTGGTGTGGCCACTGGGGACATGGATACGCCTCTGAGAACACAGGGGTTAAAAGCAGAGAACTCCCAGGAAAACTTTCTCTTAGGTTCTGGTGGTGAAAGAGTTCAGACCTCTCCCCTGCCCAGCTGCTGCCAGTTGAGTGGGGGACAGGAGGCCATACGGCCGGGTGAGGTAGGCCTGGGCCTTGGACAGAGATGGGAGGTGAAGATGCCCTGAGGATAGAAGGGTGGAGGAACAGTGGAGAGTCATCGGGCATCCATCTCCCACCCCCAGGAGAGAGAGAGAAAGAGAGAGTGAGCTGGTGTCTGTGCCTGTGCCACCTTGGAATTTGATAGCACGGCCAGCAAGAAGGAGAAGGAGGGGTGCAGCGAGAAGGTGCCTGGCAAGGCAGCCATGGGACTTCTGGACAGGCAGAGACTGAGATTTTTAACTGTTTTTCTTGGATGATGGAAACCTTACAAATGCTGATCCTCCTGGAGTTGGATGAGAAGAGAGATAAGAGATAAGATAAGAGGAAATGGGCCACAAGAGAAGTGAAGAAGAATCTTAGATGAGAAGAGGTCCTTTGCAAAGTCCTTTGGCTGGACTTTTCTTGTATAGCAATGGACAGAACTGTTTTTTGCTGTGACACAGAGACTGCATTTAGGGGGAGGCAATGGCTTGGAGCCAAGTGAGTGCAGTGATGTGATCTGAAGCAGTGTGTGAACAGAGACGACAGGCAAGGAGGGTGGTTGGTGCCCTCAATCTTCAGGGGAAGAGAAGAACTCTGTTCTTGAGACTCCTCGGCCCCAGGGGGTGAAATTTGGAGGGGGACAGGTGTCCAGAAAGTGAGAGACTGTGCTTTTTTTTGAAACTGGACCAAGCACCCTTAAAAGGAAAATCCTAGAAGGAGCTCTGATCCATGCACAGTGGTGAGAGCACTGGACATGGAAGGAAGAGGTCACGATGGCAATGATCTCTGGGCAGTGCCACGTGTGACAGGAAACACAAGAGGTCTCAACTGTGTTTCCAGGGGAAGCCTATGGCACAAGAGGAAATCCTCACTCCTTGATGAACTGAGAATTGATATCTAAAGGGTGATGATGGACTGAGAGTTGGTTATCTGAGGGATGGATGTATTGGAAATTTGGTGGGGGGGGGGGCAGAAATGTTTTTGGAAGGTTTTCATTCATTCTGTGTGTTTCTTTTTACATATAGTTGTAGGTTAATAAAGTTTTCTCTTCTCTATTTCTAAGTGGGAGCCTGTTTTGCTCTATTCCTCGTCACATCTCACAGCAGACACCAGAGAAAATGTATTTTCATGGGGGCACTGGCATTGCGCCAGCATCAAACCATGAAAGAGTGTAAGAATTGTGAATGCAAGTGGTTTAGGAGTTATTTGAATGGTTTAGGTTTGACTTAAATACTGAAAATAAGAAATAAGTTGAAAGGGCCAAACAAGCTTGAGTTGTTTAATCATTGCCTTGTCTGTCGATATTCCTTGGTTTGGGTAGAGGCACATTAGAGTTTCTTCGAAAGCCCATTGAGAAGGTATGGGGAAGTGTTATAGTAAGAAAGTAAATTCCCCAAGAAAGAATAAGAAGAAAATTAAAAACATCCCTCCCAATATTCCCTTAAGAAAACTACTTAACAACTGGGACAATGGGGAAATAACAGAAAGATTAAATCAAATAAAATTGGTTCACTATTGTCAAGGATAAACTTACAGAGGGAGTGGCCATGGTACAGTACATGAGACAAGCAGTTGTGTAGCCAATGACATCAATACTTGAGTACTCAAGAGGACCCAGACATATAGCAGATACAGAATGTCACCTGCGGGCTAAAGTACATGTCAGAGGAGGAGAATACAAGAGTCTATAAATTGAAAGAGGGAAAGCAAGCTAGTAAAGTAAAAGAAGAAGAAGAGGCTGGGAAGGCTGACAAAAAACTTGGACCTCCGTGACCACTCACTTCCTCCTACCCTTGCAGTGCCTCAAATCCTTCCTCCAATTCCTATTTCTGTGGACCCAATTCCTCTTCCTCTCCCAGATCTCATTCCTTTACAACCTCCTAACCCAGTTATACCTCCAACACCTTCCCCTCCACCCTCTGCTTACTCTCTTTACCCTTCACTACTGTTCCCTTACCTCAACCATCTCATGCACCCCTTATTCACCAGCAAGTTCCTGCTCTGCCTCCCCCACCACAAATGAGAAGCCAAACAACATCTCAGAATCTCATGCCCAAGAGTGAAGTTACCCAGTCAGCCTCCACAGCTGATGTTATAACACCCAGTCCAAAGAGGCTAAAGTGGAAAAATTGTTCCCCCTCAGAGAAGTTCCCATGAGTGGGGTGGCCAGTGAGATTGGATTTGTAAACATTCCCTTGACTGCGTCCGAAGTTGGAAACTTTAAGAAAGAATTGTGAAATTTAGTGGAAGAATCAGTAGGGATAGCAAATCAAATTGATCAATTTTTAGGCCCTAATATTTATACATGGGGAAAATTGTACTCTATCTTTAACAACCTATTTCCCCCAGAAGAGACTCGAATAATAGGAACTACAGGAATGAAAATTTGGGAGCAAGAAAACCAACCTGAGCCCCCAGGGTGACCAAAAAATGCCTTCAGTGGAGCCTGACTGGAACCCTAATCAGGAAGAGGGGAGAAGGAATATGAGAGATCACAGGTCTCTGATGACCAGAGGGATAAAAGAATCAGTCTCTAGAGGGAGTAATACCAGGTTAGTGTTTGACAGCACCCAGCAAAAAGACAAGACCCCAGCAACATGGCTTAATAGGCTAAAGCAAAACTTCCAGATTTACTCTAATGTTGACCTGGATAGCCCAGAAGGTCAAGTCCTTCTCAACATACAATTGGTAACTAAATCCTGGCCAGATATCACATGAAAGTTAGAAAGATTAGAGGACTGGCAGGAAAATAGTATAATGAACATCTGAGAGAAGCCATAAGAGTATATCTGAGAAGAGAAGAAAAAAACACAAAAACAAAAGCTAAAATTATGGTAGCCATAGCCAGAGAAAGTGTGGGAGCCAACAAGAATGGGCCAGTAGAACCACTTAGAAGAGACAAAGGTTTTATTGAACCAAAAGGGGCTATGGCTCTACTCAGTGACAAATATTGTTATTACTGTGGAGAGAAAGGACACCTAAAGAGAAATTGTAAGAAACTCCAATTAGATGAAGCCATAGCCTGGGAGCAAGAAACTCTAGAGAACATCTTAAGAAGAGATGAGAAATATGCGGAATAGGGGTGTCAAGGGTTCTATGCTCTGGGGAATTTAATGAACCATCTAGAAGAGCCCTTAGTAAATTTCGAGATTGGTCCCCAGAATGATGAATTTGAATTTTTAGTTGATACCGGAGCAGACAAGTCATGTGTGACTAAAATACCAACAGGAATCACAGTCGGTAAAATGGTCTGCAAAGTATAGTGGCCAAAGGAGAACCATTTGAGTCCCAGATTATAGAAGATGTAGAAATTAGAGGAAATTCAAGAGAGTGTCGAGCTAAGTTCATTTACATCCCCAAGTTAGGTTGTAATTTATTAGGACATGATTTACAAATCAAATTGGGAATTGGAGTAATGCCAAAAGAAGAAAAAATGGTAGTACAAATAATGGTCTTAACTAAAGGAGACATAGATGAAATCAACCCAAATGTGTGGGTGGGGGAGGGGAAAATTGGTTGTTTGTATAGGCCACAAATAAAAGCAGAGATGCAGAAAGACATCTCCCCCATTCGGGTAAGGCAGTATCCCATTGCCCCAGAGGGAAAGAAAGGACTCGCCCCAGTAATTGACCAGCTATTAAAGGAAGAATTTTAGAACCATGCATGTCTCCACATAATACTTCCATACTAGCGGTGAGAAAAGCTAAAGGAAGGTATCGATTAGCACAAGATTCAAGAGAAGTTAATAAAAGAATGGTTACAAGGCACCCAGTAGTACAAAACCCGTACACCCTTTAAAGCCAAGTACCTGAGGAGCATGCATGGTTCTCTGTCATCAATTTAAAGGATGCCTTCTGGGCGTGTCCCCTGGCTGAAGAGTGCTGGAACTGGTTTGCCTTTGAATGGGAGGACATTGAAAAGAAAAGAAAACAGCAACTAAGGTGGACAGGTCTTCCCCAAGGGTTTACAGAATCCCCAATCTCTTTGGCAAGCTCTAGAAGAACTCCTAGAACAGTTTAAAAATGAGAATGGGGTACATATTTTACAATCTGTTGATGATTTACGTGTATCAGGATAAGAACAAGACAAAGTTAGAAGTTCTAGCATATGGTTCCTAAATTTCTTAGGGGAAAAAGGTCTAAAAGTATCACAAAAGAAACTGCAATTTGTGGAACAAGAAGTAACATATCTAGGACATATAATTGGCCAAGGGTATAAAAGGTGAAGCCCCAAGAGAATGTTGGGAATTCTGTCCATCCCTGCCCCAAAGACCAAAAGAGATGTTAGAAAATTACTAGGTTTGTTTGGATATTGCAGATTATGGCTTGATCAGTATACTAAAAGTGTTAAATTTCCATATGACAAATTGATAGACTCAGAGCCTGTAACCTGGACCTCAAATGATGAGGAACAGCTTTCAAATCTGAAAACTAAATTGTCCTCTGCCCCTGTACTACATCTACCAGACCTTAAAAAGAATTTTGACCTATTTGTAAACGTGGAAGAGGGGATAGCTTGTGTAGTCCTTACACCGGATTGGGGAGGATGCAGGAAGCCGGTCTCATCTCTCTCCAAGTTACCAGATCCAGTAGCCAGAGGGTGGCCAGCCTGTGTACAAGTGACAAAGGCAACAGCCACCCCAATAGAAGACACACAGAAACTAACCTGAAAGGGGAAGATCCAGGTTCATACCCCACACGATGTAAAAGCTGTTTTAAGTCACAAGGCTCCTCAGTGGCTAACCGATGCCCAAATACAAAAGTATGAAGTCATCCTAATAAGTACCAAGGGCCTTGAATGTGTTACTTCAAAATGTTTAAATCCAGCCCAGTTCCTCACGGGAGAGCTGTTAACAGACCTGGAGCATGATTGTTTAGAAATTATTGAAATGCAGACTAAAGTGCAAGAAGATTTAGAAAAAGGGCCCCTCCCATATGGGAGAATTTTATTTACAGATGGATCATCACAACTGGTACCCAGTAAACAGGTCTCAGGGTATGCAATCATAGATGGACAGAACATGCAAGTTGAGGAAAAAGGAAAGTTGTCTTTAGGAGGGAGATTCCAAAGTGCACTTCTTGATTTTTCGTTTCAGTCAAGGAAATATTTTTTTACTTTTCATTTCAGCGAAGAGGGGATAGAAGCCTTGCCCAGGTGATCTTGATGCTGAATGTCTCCTTAGGGAGGTCTGGGCAGGGAGAAGAATGAGCCCCTTGCAGGCTGAGCCTGTTTGGCCATGCTGCTCCTCACCCCCAGCCTCACCATGTGTGACATCACACACCTGGGTCTGACATCCCAAAACATTAAAAAAATTCTGCATTTTATGAAATAAACAGGGCCAGGAGACTTCTTCTCCTTTTTAATGCCTTTATTAAAAGTGATCAGCTCAGGATTGGGCGGCTCGGCGGGTCTGCAGCACCCCGTCGTCTCCCAGGGCGACTCAGAGGAGGAGGATATGCGCAGCTCTGTCCACCAGGGGCAGAGCTGGGGATTAGATCCTCGTGGGAGCCTTTAGGGCCTGCTGATCCCCGTCAGATGGTGCTTCGGTCCGGGTCTCGCTCCCTCCCAGACCTGGCCCGGGGGATCCCGCATCTCTGCAGGCCTAGCGCTCTGCTCCTCACATCCAGACATCACTCCAGTCTCTCAATTCTTATTTGGCTCGTTGTTTTTGGGGTCTTCTCAGTATAGTGGGGGATCCATGCTGCATTGTGGTCTTGGAGTCACTTTGCATAACCCCCCCCCACCTTCTCAGGTGTCTTCACTATGAGAAAGGTACAACTTAGCCTCGGGCAAGGCTCTGCTGATACAAAAGGAGCGATTAGCCTCAACGACCCGTGATTACAATAACAAAACACACAGAAGGTGGGCAGAGCCAGTGATCTGGCTGCCTTTTTGAAACATTTTCTCATAAAAAAAAAACATTAACCGAAGTTTTGTTCATAACATTTTACTTGAAAATTAGAATATAATAATTAGTAAAATTATAGTAATATTTTTCTTATTATATTCTTATTCAAAATTCTTATTACCCAATTTCTAAAGTGATATGAAAAATCAATGCGTTTTTAGCAACCAAAAAAATTATTCCTCATTCGTTCTAAGTCACAAAATTCCCTTCGTTAATTGTCAGCTATCAGCTATTGATTTCTCCTTTTTTATTCAAATAATTTAGCACTCTTGTCATCTTTTGTCCTATTTTCTCACACAGACTCAAGGGAGGAACTTTGGGGTCTCTGGAGACATTTCTGGGGCACATTTGGGGCAGTTCTGGGTCAGGGAGGTAATTCAGAGAGAACTTGAGGGTGTGGAGGACACTTGGGGGAGCCAGGTGGGCACTTGGAGGGGTACTCAGGGATTCTGAGGGACAGTTCGGGGTCCAGGGATAGCACTTCAGGGTCCAGGGGGGCCCCTGGAGGTCAGGGAGGGGAATTTGGGGCCCTACGGGGTCCAGGCGGGCCTTTGGGGGACTCGAATGGGGCTCTCTGGGGCGCGGGGGGTGAAGGGAGTTGAAGGCGCGGGTATCATACAGTTTGATGGCGCCGTGGAGCATCACGGGAGTCCTGGGCGCAGCTGCAATGGCTCTCGGTGGGGCGCGGGGCATGACGGGAGATGAAGTCTCAGCTGGAATAGCGCTGTACAGGCGCCGCAGAGGATGATAGGAGCTGTGGTCCCACAGGTGTTTTGGAACATGATGTTTGGGGGTCCAGGAAGGCACTTGGGGGACACTTTTGCGTCCGAGACGCAAGTTGAAGTCCTCGGGGGAACTTAAATTGTTCGGGAGCCCTTGGGGGGAGCTCAGAAAGCTCTAACCAGGCTCTTTAGGTCATGGGTCACAGCAGGAGTTTCAGGCGCAGGACTGTGTTCTGAGGGGCTCTGGGGCCACGGGGGATGAGAGGAGATGAATACCCAGAAGTAGCACTACCGGGCATCTGTGGGGTTGGGAGCAATCAGGGGGTCCGGGGAAACTTTGTGGGGTCCAGAATGGGTGCTGAGGGGGCACTGAGGGATCCTGGAGGGTCTGGGGGACACTTATGGGACAGATGGGGGCGGATGGCGCAGGTTCTGTGGAGCGCAGGGCATGACGAGCATTTTAGTTGCTGCTCCAGTGGGGCTATATCCGGCCGCGGGGCATGATGGGAGATGTAGGCAAATAAAAATATGGTGCCAATCTAGGCACCGCCCGTAGTCCCGTAGCCCTGGTGCTGATTGACTGCAAACGGTGATGCCGTGGAGGCGGGAACAGCAAAATCAGCCTCCAGCAGTCCTTCCCACTACAGCCCAGTTCATTCCCAGTACAGACCAATATAACCTCAGTAAAGCCCAGTTCATCCCAAGTAGAATCCAGTACAACCCCAATCCCCCTCCAGTTCTTCCCAGTACAGCCCAGTCCATCCCAATACACCTGAGTACATTCCGAGTTGTTCCCAGTTTCTCCCAATGTCATCCACAGGATGCCCCAGTGTCCCCAATCTTCTCTGCAATAACCCCAGTGTCCCCAGTATGTCCCAGTCCCCCCCACTGTCACTCCCAGTGTGTCCCAGTGTCTCCCAAAGCATTCCCAGTATTCCCAGTATGTCCCAGTCCTCCCCAGTGTTTCCAAGGACAGTTTCATTTCTCTCAGTGGCCGTGGCAGCCAAACCCAGCAGTGGGGTCAGGGCAGTGCCCATGGCCACAGCCCCTTGCAGGGCCCAGTCCAGCTTGGGCTGATAATCCACCCTCACAGCTGGCCCAGGGCAGCTCTGCAGTGCCTTTGGTGGTACCTGGGGCTGGCACACACCTGAGCAGTTTGTCTGTTTGCAGTGGGGAAACTCAGAAGTTTCAGATTGCTTCGAAAAATCCCAAAAAAGGGAAAACCCCTCTGAGGCTGGGTGCAGCCAGCTCTGCAAGCACAGCAGGGCCCAGGGCAATGAGGACAGACAGGATGGGGCTGGGCAATGTGGAGCAAGGTTGTCCACACTGGGTCAGAGCTCCAGGCACAGCTTCTGCGAGCGGGCCAGAGCTGCTGAGGAGAGATCCTGGGTCAATATCAATCACAGAATTTTGCAACAACATCTGCTCTAAAGAGAAATAACATAAAGTCTTGGTCCACTCTGCCTGCAGACGGGGAATGCTGATAGTTGGCAGATCTGTACAGGTGTCCTCATCCTGTGTGCATTGGATGTTATCCCATCCAAGCAGGCAGTTTAACACAAGCAGGTATTTCACTGAGCTTAATTAACAACAGAAATAAAAACTTCAGAACAAAGTTACTTTTAAAAATGGTCTCAGCCCATATTTGATCCCAGTCCAGTCGATCCCAGTATGTGTGGTCCTGATCCATATGGTCCCACTCCCTAGGATCCTATTCCAGAGGATCCCAGTCCATATAATCTCAGTCCAGGTGATCTCAGTCTGTGTGGTCCCAGTCCATTCAGTCCCAGTCCATATTTGATTCTACTCCAGGCTATCCTGTTCTGGAGGGTTCTGATCCAGAAGGTCCCAGTCCGCGTGATCCGAGTCCAGGTGATCCCAGTCCATATTTGATCCCAGTCCAGTTGATCCCAGTCTGTGTGGTCCTGATCCATATGGCCCCACTCTGTGCAGTCCCAGTCCATAGGATCCCAGTCCATATTTGATCCCAGTCCATATTTGATCCCAGCCCATATTTGATCCCTGTCTGTGTGGTCCTGCACACAATCCCAGGGTCTAGAATTCCAGTCCCCAGCCAGGAAAAAATGTTCCTACCCTCGAACTTCCTTCCTCTCATGTTAAAAAATTAGAATGAAATTATAAATAAATAAATAGAAATTAAAATAAATACTTATGCTGAGAATGAAATATAAGAATTTCAGCTCTTACCTACAATACTCCCATAATGACTCAAGCCAAAAAAAAAAACAAACTATTACTATAATATTACCAATAAATATAAATAAATTATAAACCAAGAAATAACTTTTGAAAGTTTTAACTCAATGACTAATATACTTGAGATAAAAAATAACTAAAAAAACTAGCATACAATCTAACACACCTTAGTAAAACAATTCATATTACAAAGGTACTAAACACAAAACACCACTATAATTTCTCAGACATTTTAACCAAACAATTAAACTTTATTAACATCCTTAAGTACTCTAAAACAATTAAAATTAGTTTTAAAAGATTTATTGGGCATGCGTGGTTTTATTTGGATATTGGTTTTTGAATTGTTAGTGGCTAGATGATTTTAAAAATGGGACTTTTATAGGAATTTAATCAACTGAGAAGGGAGCACTCAGCAAACAGAACTGACTGAAAATGAATGGGACAGAAATCAGTAACTCTGAAAGTTTTATTTGCTATCAAATACATCCCACACACCCAGCCACCCAACACAATCCCCATCCCATTGCTCCATGTTGGGATCCCACTTCTACCAAACTCCTTCAAACCCCATCTCACCCCGGTTTCTGTGGAGTGGAGTGAGTTTGGCCTGGGATTGAGTTTTTTTGAGGAGAAAACAAGCAATCTGAGAGGGGATTGAGCCTTTTTGGGTTAAAATTCAGTTTTTTTCAGTGGGATTTGAGTGGTTTGGAAGCGACAGATTGACACTCTTATCTTCTAGATTGGAAAAACATGGAGAAGAGAAGAAAAATTAAAGCCAAACCAAAAGGAGAAGCAGCCAGGTGTGTTCCCAACATGAATCACAGGAAATGTGAGTTACCAGGGCTTTGCCCAAAGTGCCTCCTCCAGTGAAGGATGGAGCTGGAGCAGTGCACAAAGCTCTTCCCGCACTCGGGGCACTTGCAGGGTTTCCCTTAGTGGTGCCCCCGGTGGTGATGGGTCAAGTGAAAGCTGCTGGAGAAGCTCTTCCCACACTGGGGACACTCGTAGGGCCTCTCCCCAGTGTGAATGCGCCGGTGGGTGATGAGGTGGGATTTGTGCCTGAATCCCTTCCCACAGCCGGGGCAGTGGAAGGGCCTCTCCTCTGTGTGAATCCGATAGTGCTGGAGGAGATGGGAGCTGGTCAGAAACGTCTTCCTGCATTTATCACACTTGTAGGGCCTCTCCCATGTGTGGATCTTTTGGTGGCAGATCAGACTGCAACGGTGGCTGAAGCTCTTCCCACATTCGCCACACTCGTAGGGCTGTTCCCCAGTGTGGGTCCTCTGGTGGCGGATCAGGTGGGAGCTCTGGCTGAAGCTCTTCCCACATTCCTCACACTCGTGGGGCCTCTCCCCAGTGTGGATGTGTTGGTGCCTGACAAGATGGGAGTTCTGCCTGAAGCCCTGCCCGCAGTCAAGGCGGCGGAAGGGCCTCTCATCTGTGTGCTTGCGCTGGTGAAGGAGGAGTTCAGAGCTGGTCTGAAACCTCTTCCTGCATTGATCACACTCGTAGGGCTGTTCCCCAGTGGGGGTCCTTTGGTGCTTGATCAGACCAGAGCTCTACCTGAAGCTCTTCCCACACTCCACACACGTGTGGGGCTTCTCCCCATCATGGAGCTGCTCATGGAGCACCAGCTCCAAACTCTGGCTCCATCTCTGGCTGCCTTCCCGGCCCAGGCTGGCTCTTTCCCCCTCAGATCCCGGCCAGCTGCGTTTGCAGCCCCTCCTTGTGCGGCATCTCCGGGGCTTTTCCTCCCTGTTTGCTTCCTGCGCTGTGGAGCCGCTCAAAACGGCCTCTTCCACCAGGTTCTGCTGCGGGCATTTGTCCTCCCTGCTCTCCATGCTCAGCTCCTGCTCTGGGGGAGGAAGAACAAGGACAGGATGGGATTTCCCTCCGTGCCACAGGCAAGGGCAAGGAGATCCCCCAGGGCTGTGCTGCAGCCGGGGCCTTGCTGGGCTGGGAGAGGGGAAAGGGACACTGACTTCCTCCTCACATGCCTCAGTGTCCTGGGGAATCTTCTTCTTCCTCACAGCCTTCCTCGCAATGGGAAATTGTGGACTGGGGAAAACAAGGGATGAGCACGTTTGTAGGAGCGTTGGGGGGTAGGACAGTCAGGACGGATGGAGATGAGAGATCTCTGAAGCCAGGTCATGGAACTAGAACTTGAGGTTTATTGCAAAGGGCCTGGGTTCAGGGCTCTGCTTGGAGCTGCCAGCCACAGCTCAGAGCAGGACCAAGAGAAGAGAGGGGTAGAGAGGACGAGAGGGTAAGAGAGTAAGAGGGGAAGAGCGTAAGAGAGTGAGGTTCCTGTTGCAATACAATAAATCTTCTTCTGAGTTGAATATTCTATTTCTCACTAACCAATCTAGTACAAGATACAAATCCTAGAGCTTTTACATACAGCCTATAAAAATCATGACATCACCATACTGTGTTACAATTTAAACCCTAAAAACTACTCTTTGGACACCTTCTGCTGAGCTAGTAGGGTCTGCTCTGACCCCTGGACCTGTCTGCAAGCAGAGGGAATTGTATCATCAAAAGGGGATTACCTTCAGTTAGGCCACACCATTGTTTTCCAGTTGTTCAGTAACTAAGGTATCTAAAAGCTTACTTTCATCTCAATCTTGCTTATAGTTTCTATATTCTCAAAATCTTTTGCCAGACAATCATATTTATAAGGCTTTCCTGTTTCATCTTCCCCAAGACACAATGAGTTTAAAGGTCCCTCTGCCCGAGTCCATCTCTACAAGTCACCGGAGAGGTGGGCTGCATAAAACCTCCCAAACACCAGGATTCAGCCCTGAAAAAGCCTCCCAGGAGTTCCCCGTCCCTGGTCCCTACCCTTTGGCATTCAGAGGTACCCCCCTGTCCCAGCTGCTGGGGTCACGCTGGGATTGGGGGTCCCCCTTCTCCTCGGTGCCCGCCCAGCCCAGGCTGCTGGCAGTCCCAGCAATCCCAAAAGCTCCCCCCTCTTGGCTCTCCCCATTTCGGGATGCCGGGGCTGTTTGGGCTCCGGGGCTCCCTTCTCCCCTCATTCTCTGCTCTGGGCTGCAGCGGCTCCAAGAAGTCCCCCCTGCCCCTCTCCAGGCTCTTGAGGCTCCCACCCATGGTGGCGCTCCCCCCTCTCTGGGCTCCCCACTTTGGGCTCCTGGAGCACACAGGGCTCTGCTCCTCCAGGCTGCCTGTGCAGGCAGCCGCCACTGGCACCCCCCAAAGTCCCCCCGAGGGGCCTTTTCCGCTCAGCCTTGGACTGCTTCATTCTCCAAACATCCCCCCAAAAACCCAACCCAGGGACCCCCTGGGATATCTGGGCCGAACTCCCCATCCCCCCTCTCCTGCGTGATGGGGGGGCGATGATCCCACAGGTGGGGGCTGCGAATTCAGGCCGGGTTCGGAGCGACCGCGTGGTTCCCTCAGCTCAGCCTTCATCCGCCTTTGTCCCTCCTCTTCCTCCCGCTCCTCCTCTTCCATCCCCCCTCCCGCTCCTCTGTTTTTTCTCCACCTCCTTCTCCTCTTCCGTCCCTCCCCTTCCATCCCTCCTCCTCCTCCTCCCTCCTAACCCCACCTCCTCCTCCTCCTTCATCCCTGCCCTTCCCTCCCGCCTCCTTCTCCCCCAGCAGCAGCCACACCCTCGGTGCCCCATTCCTGCAGCCCTCGCAGCCCACGGCAGGAGCGGGGATGGAGCCAGGACAGGTCGGGATGGGCAGCACGGGGCTCTTGGCTGCTCCCAGCCACTGCAGGTGGGTAGAACCTGGCCCAGGCCAAAGGGGAGGCAAACTGGGCAAACTGGGGGCTGCACATCCCAACTGGGCCTTGCTGGGGACCCTGCCTGGCCGCTGCCAGCCCTTGGGGCTCCTCTTAGAAGATCCGGGAGGGGGAAATGCAGAGAGGGCTGGGGGATCCCAGGAGTGACGTCCCTGGGAGGGACTGGGCTGTACTGGGGTAACTGGAACCTTACTGGGACCACTGGGAGTGATTGGGAAGGGCTGAGGATTGGGACATGCTGAGGGCAAGTGGGATATACTGGGAATGCCTTTGACCTTACTGGGGTGACTGGAAACAACTGGGAGCATGCTGGAGGCTAATGGGAGTGAGTAGGAGTGACTGGGACGATACTGGAGGCAACTGGAATCACACTGGGTGGAAGAGGGATTACTGGAATCATGCTGGAGACAACTGGAAATCACCAGGAAAGACTAGGACCATTCTGAGGGAACCAGAACCTTTCTGGGCACACTGGGAGATACTGGGAGTGTCCGTGACCATACTGGGGGGACTGGGACCACACAGGCAGCAACTGGGAGTGAGTGGGACCATGCTGAGAGGGGCTGGGGCTATTCTAGGGACAACTGGGATCATATTGGCAGGAACTGGGAACAACTGGAACAATTCTGGCAGCAACTGGGATCATACTGGGATCACAGTGGGAGCAGCTGAGTCCATGCTGGCATTGACTGGGATCACACTGAGGGTGACTGGAATCATACTGGGATTCACTGGGAGTGGCTGTGAGCAACTGGAATCATGCTGAAAGCAACTGGGAGGAAGTGGGAGTGACTGGGAACATGCTGGAGGTAACAGGAAGAGGCTGGGAGTCACAGGGATCATACTGGAGGCTACTGGGGTCCTGCTGGCATTGACAGGGAGCAACTGGGATCACACTGGGGGTCACTGGGATCATACTGGGAGTGACTGGGATCATACTGGGATTATAGTGAGTGTCAGTAGACCCTGACTGGGTGTTACTGGAAGCTACCAGGCCTGTGCTGGGAGACAACTGCGCACATACTGGGAGCAATTGGGAATGACAGGATGCATGCTAGTGAAAACTGGGATGTCCTGGCAGTGACTGGCATAAAACTGGGGGCAGCTGAACCCCACTGAGGTAACTGGGAGTGCCTGGCAATGACTACGAGAATGTTCAGGGCAACTGAATGAGACAGAGTAGAGATCCATTCTGAATTAGGTGAAGTGTCTAGGAGAGGTGAAAAGTCTGTGAAGCCAAAGCTGAAGGAAAAGCTGCATTCCAGAGACAACAAGGAGACAGAGAAAGAAAAACAGAAATGACCACAAGGCCAATTTGCCCCCGACCTAAGAATTCCTTTGATAAAGAAGAACTGGTGATAAATGTCACGCGGAATGAATCCGTATGAACTTATTGTGAAACTGTATGCATATGCATTTGAAAGGGGGATAAAAGGAGACCTGAGGTCTTCAGGGGTATGCATGCCTTTTGGGAAGGCTTGCGTCCGGCACGCGTCCTAATAAAAGCATACCGGGCTTTACAACTTTTATAAAGTTGTGAGGTTTCTTCTTTTCTCCGCAAAACATTCTTGGTGAGCCAGCCAGGAGAGAGAGATACCTTCCGTCTCCCTCTCTGTCCCCACAGGGGCAGGGGGGGAACCAACGTACTCCTAGGCGCACCCAAGGATTTTCCTGGAAGAGGCTCCACTCGTCTCGACTTGCCTCCTGCTGGGACAGACAAGGACCTGCTGGCCTGCGGAGGAAGATATGGTATGTACTGAGGGGCCCCCGGGGTGGGGGGAAAGGAGAGCAAGGGAGTAAAACACCCAGAGACATCTGGGTTCAGCTGATAGAGCAGCTGTATTAGAGACGGGGTTCATCGTTCTGATAGAGCGGAACCGCTAGTGGCTCTGGGGGTGAGCTGGGTGAACCCGTGTATGCGTGTATTTGGGTTCATTGTTCTGATAGGGCAGAGCTGAACCCGTGTGTGTTTTCTTTGTTTGTGTGTGTGAGCGGTGTCCGGACACTGTGTTGCTGTATGTTGCATTGTGTAATCAGCGCGCTGTATTTGTAATCGTGCAAGTGTATAAAGTGTATGGTATATAAAAGCGAGTAGATCCATAGCGTTTTATTGTGCAGGGGGGGGAGTTCCTACCCGCCACTGGAGAGGCTGAGTAAGCACCGGCTGGGGTAGGCTGTGGGGGCGGGGAGCGCCCGACAGATAAAATAGAGTAAACAGTGGAAAAGCGTGGGTGAGGACGTTTATTGAGTAAAGGTGGTAAATTGTGGTGTAGGTTGTGCATGCTTTCACCGTGGCTAGACGAACCCGAGGGGTTCCTCTGCCTCAGTGGTTTGGACTCGACCCTTGGGAATTTGTGAATCCTGTGGATTATTGGATAGATAGGGGAGACAAACGAGTTCATTTAGAGGGGCTCTACCAGACTTCAGCTGGCACTCTTGTAAGTCTGGACTGGGAACAGCTTGCCGTAAAGGATTTAGAGCTCCCTGTAATAAATGGAATAGCTTGCCTTTGCAGGAAATTTTGAGTAGCCTTTGGTGCATCAAGAGGCTGGCATGCTGCATGGGTATTATTACAGTGCACAGTTTGTGGGAAACGCTGGTATTGCTGTTCTAACAAGCGACAGGGCACGTGCCCCAAGTGTAGATTAGAGGTTTCTGATCAAGCTGATTCAGAGTCTAAGATCTTAAAACTTGTGTGTGGGAAATCACATCTGATACCTGCCACTTGGAGTGTGTGGGAGGAGGACGGGAAGCTACTGTGAAGTCCTGTGAAAAGAGGTTTGGGTGGAAGCGAGATAGGGCAAGAAGGAAATAATGGGAACTAACCAGAGCAAGGAAGTTCCACGGGCCAGCCCCTTAGGGTGCATCTTGGCCCACTGGAAGGAAGTCACTAGCCGGGGGGGTTCTGAGAATAAAAAGGATCTAATCCAGTATTGCACACGCTGGTGGCCCTTATACAGGTTAGAGGATGGAGCAAGGTGGCCACCCACTGGAACCTTAGACTATAATACTTTACTGCAGTTAATGTTGTTTTTAAGACGGGAAGGTAAATGGGATGAGGTCTTGTATGCTGATATGTTTTTTGTTTTAAGAAATCACCAAGAGTGCCAAAAGGACTGTGGGATTAAATCACCCTCCGACCCACTAGTCTTGGCCCTTGAAAAAGATAACAAGGCAAAGAGAGGGCAAATCAAACGCTGTTGTTCAGCATGCAGTATAGGACAATGGTGTATGAGATCAGATAAGGTCTATCGTTCTGAGGAGCAAGAACGGGACACATTTGAGTGGGTGAAAGCTCCTCCAGCTCCTCCCCGAGGGGGGAGGTTAGGGAGATTGAGGCTGAAATTGAGGATGTGGAGGAAGGGAACTTCCCCAAAAAGGAGGAGGACTCAGGTGGGGAAGGCACATCTACTAGAACCCACTCCACCCGTGGGAGTCCAGTTGCATCTAGAACTAGGAGGCAAGTAGTGCTACAGGCCCCTCTGCGACAGGCAGTGGAACCAGAAGGGGCCAAATTAATGATTAAAGTGCCATTTACCACCCTTGATTTAGAAGCATGGGAAAGGATCACGAAGAATTATCGTGTTGACCTGATACTCACTGCCAAACGCCTACAATATGTTATCAAACAACACAATCCAGACTGGGCTGACATCCAGCTACTGCTAGATGCTTTCACTGAAACAGAGAAACAGCTGATCTTAAAGACAGCAGGGAATTTGGCAGAGGATTACTGTAAGACCACACAGCTGGATGTAAAAGAACATTTTCCCCTCCAAGACCCAGAATGGGATCCTAATGTGTTGGCAGAGGTAAAGAAATTAGCAGAGTATCAAGAGTGGATAGCAACAGGGGTAGAAAGAGCTATTCCAAAAACCATAAACTGGTCTGCCTTATATTCCCTTAAGCAGGGGCCTTCTGAGACTCCATCTGAATGTCTAGAGTGTTTAAGGGATACTATGTGTCGTCATACATCATTAGATCTGGAGTCTGAGATAGGGACAAATCAACTAGTTAATTCATTTTTGGGGCAGTCTGCTGGAGATATCAGGCGTAAACTTCAGAAAATTCGGGGACCAGATGGGAGAAATCTCGAAGCCTTGTTAGAGGAAGCCTGGAGAGTATTTAGTAACCGGGAGGAAGGATATAAACAAGGAATGAAAAGGTTGGTGGCAGTGGTACAGGAGGAAAGGCAGAGGAAATACAACCAGGGACCGCCGAGACAAGGACCACCTCAGCTGGGCAGGAACCAGTGTGCAATCTGCAAAAGAATTGGTCACTGGAAAGGCCAATGCCCAGAACCAAGAAGGAGTGACCAACAGATGGCTGCACACGTACAAAACAACTGAGGAGGACCGGGGGATTCTGCCCCAGCGGATCCACTGGTTATAACAATGAGGCTGGGGGAAGAAGGGAAAAGGGTGGAATTCTTGGTTGACACAGGAGCTATATATTCAGTCTTAAATAAAGCTTTAGTACCTGTGGAAAATGATTATGTTGTAGTGCAGGGGGCAACTGGCCAGTTTGAAAGGGCATATTTTTGTAAACCTTTGAGGTATAAATTGGGAAAACAATGGGGTATTCATAAATTCTTGTACATGCCTAATTCACCAAGGGCACTTCTAGGGAGAGATTTATTGGAACAATTACAAGCAACCATTACATTCAAAAATGGGGAAATTACTCTGGAGGTGAATGATCAAAAGTACATAGAGGTATTAAGTTTAACTCTGACAGCTATTGACATTAAGGAAGAAATTGATGAAGAAATACTAGGTCAGGTATTTCCTGGGGTGTGGGCCTCTGGTGTGCCAGGGAGGGCGAAAAATGCCTCCCCCCATAGTAATCAAACTCAAGGAGGGAATGCAACCAGTAAGAATCAAGCAGTACCCCCTAAAGAAAGAGGATAGGGAAGGAATCAGCCCAATAATTGAAAATTTTCTGCGGTTAGGATTACTGAAAGAATGTCAATCTGATTTCAATACTCCCATTTTACCTGTTCGGAAATCTGATGGGTCATACCGGATAGTACAGGATTTGAGGGCTGTCAATAAAATAACAGAAGATCTGTATCCAGTGGTAGCCAATCCATACACTTTATTAACTTGCCTAACACCTGAGCTAACCTGGTTTACTGTTTTAGATTTAAAGGATGCATTCTTTTGCCTCCCCATCCATGAAGCCAGCCAAAAAATCTTTGCATTCAAATGGGAAAGCCCTAAAAGTGGGCGCAAAACCCAGCTCACATGGACCATACTACCCCAAGGCTGGAAAAATTCCCCTACTTTGTTCAGGGAGCAACTTGCAAAGGATCTGGAGTCCCGGGAAGCTCCACAGGAAGGAGGGAGGCTTTTGCAGTATGTGGATGACCTTCTAGTGGCCACTCGGACGAGGGAAGCATGTGTGGCCTGGACGGTAAGCCTTTTGAATTTCCTAGGTGTGGAGAGCATTATCAATAATTGGTTAGCTGAGAAAGGCCACACTGATATAATGTCACTGGTTAAGCTGAAGGAGAAAAGTCAGCAGTCAGCAAGCTGAAAGGAAGAGTCAGCAGCGACCTTGCTGCAACATGAGGATAGGGAGTTGAGATTAGTCCTGAATATATCCTGAGAATATGTAGAAAGTATCAAAAGTAGAACCATAGGAATGTAGAAGTAGGCGTAGGTGCTGATATGTAAGCTGACCAATCCTGAGCTCAACTTTTGCACTATGTATGAAGCTCATTATTAACTGTATTTAACCTGCCATACTGATCAATAAAATTGAGCCTGTGATGATCAAACTGATGTCCTGGTTCCCTTCCATCGACAAATGGTGGAGAATGCGGGCATAACCGAATCTCTGCCCTTTTTCTCGGATTAAAAGAAAAAGGGATTACGCCACGGTCCGGAAGTTGGGTTTGGGTCCCAGCAGCCGGGACGGTGCCGGAATTTGAAGCACCCTTGGTGTTCACAACTGTGACTTAAGCCAATACGTGTCCGCCGGAGCCTGGAGAGCTGCAATAGCGCGCGCTGATTAATAGGTATGGATAGGCAAGCGGCATATGATTTATTTACCGCCTATTTAGAGCGGCGTGGGATAAAAAAGATAGATTTAAAAAAGGAGTTACCAGGGTTATTAGCTTATGGCCATGCTAAGGGTATCTTTTCTAATCCTCATACAGTTCATGAGTTATCAGAGTGGAGAAAGTTTGGGGAAATATTGTGGGATACAGTACTAGATGATGATAAGTCAGCAAAGAAATTCGGGAAGTTATGGCGGGTGGTGTATAACACGTTACTTAAGCAGGTCTCTGAGAGAAAGGCAGCAGAAGCTCATAAGAGGAATATAGGGTATGGTCGTGAAGATGATCCCCTGGCACCTTCTGTAACTAAGGTACTTATGCCTAAGAGTCCCCAGCAAAGTGGTGTGGAGGATTTCTCTATAGGCGCAGTGGAACCGTCTGCACCTTTCCTGTCAGAGGGGGAGGGCGAGTCGGATGGTGGGGGTAAGAGCAAACCAGCTTTGCCTCCGCCACCAGCTTCAGGCGGGTCGGATGGTGGGGGTGGGAGCAAGCCAGCTTCACCTCCGCCGCCAGCCTTGCCTCCGCCGCTACCCCTCAATGAGCCGGCTCAGGTTACAGCTTCGGTGGGGGAAGGGCCCATTTCCCCGCCAGAGCCGGCTCCAGCGGGGGGGCGGATTGCCCCCCGCAGGCTGGCTCCGCTTGAGTCGGCTCCGGTTTCACTGTCAGCTCCAGCGGGGGAGGGGGGGCCCCCGCTTCCCCCGCACGAGCCAGCCTCTGCTTCACTGCCCCCCCCGCGCGAAACCTCGGTGTCTGCACCGAAGCGCCAGCAGCATAGCACCCTTAAAGGGCCAGATCCCATCCCAGGGGCACACCGTGATCCATGGGGGGAGATGGCTAAACAGAGGAGGGAAGCTTGGGCTGCTTTGGCGAAAGAAGTAATGCAAAGGGGGGATGGTGAGGCGGTGGAAATAGCCTCTAGTCTTGCATGTCCAGTTACATACACACCACAGTATGATGCACAGGGGAACCTTACGCATAATATAGCAGAATATACTCCCTTAGATTGGAAGTTGTTAACTCAGCTACGTTCTACGGTTAGTCAGTTTGGAGTAAAAAGTGAGCCTGTTAAGCAAATGTTAGATTATCTTTTTATACTCAGGTTTTATGTCCTAATGATTTAAGAGGAATAGTTCGGTTGATATTCACTCAGCATCAGCAGTTATTATTTAATGCCCATTGGCACGCGTTGGTAAATGAATCGGTTGCTGTACAACGAGCCCAGGGAGACCCATTACATGGGGTGACAGTAGAGGAGCTGATGGGCTTAGGGGCATATTTGCGTACAGAGGCACAGATGATATCGGGAGCTGATAAACTTAGAGAGTCTATGAGGTTGGTGCGTGCTGCAATAGATATGGTTAAAGAGCCAGGAGGGTTACCGGCTTATATGGGTATTAAGCAAGGAAGGGAAGAATCATTTGGAAATTTTATAGATAGAGCAGCTACTGCTATAGATCGGGCTGGTGTGGCAGATTACATGAAGGGGGCGCTATTGAAGCAGTGTGCCTTGCAAAATAGCAATCCAGCAACCCAGAGAGTGTTAGCTACTTTAGGGGCAAATTGGACTATTGAGGAAGCATTAGAGCGAATGGCATTAATGCCAACAGCTTCACAGGCATTTATAGCAGAAGCCTTAAAGGAATTAGGATTGGGGTTGCAAAAGCAAGCAGAGTCCACTCAAAATCAGGTGTTAGCTGCTCTTGCTCCTCTCCGAAACGGCTCTCTGGCATTCAGTCAAGGAGGTTCGACGCCATTCCTCAAGTGTTACCGATGCGGCAACGAAGGACATACACGCCGAACGTGCCGAGCAACTGGCGTATGGTGTCAACACTGCCGATCCAGCTCCCACAACACTACGGCTTGTAGGCGCCGGTCGGGAAACCATTTGCAGAGCGCGCATCTCAGGGGCCGTGCCCAGACACAAGTTGCCGCCGTGACATCGGAGACACCAGCAGCTGCCGTGACATCGCTGCCACCTCCTGTCTGCAACCCGCAACAACCGGGAGCCTCGGCTTGGACTTATCAGCAGCAGTAGACGTCACACTAATGACGAACCGGCCTGAGAGGATACCCACTGGAATAAAGGGTCCTCTTATACTAAATGGACAAACATGTGGAGCATTATTGCTGGGACGTTCCTCTATAACTATGTTGGGATTATTTGTTTTGCCTGGTGTTATCGATGCGGACTTTACAGGGGAAATACAAATTATGGTTTACACCCTTTATCCTCCGATTAAAATTACAAAAGGACAACACATTGCACAATTGGTACCACTGTCACAAATGACATCAGGAATACAATCATTTACTGGGCAAGCACGGGATGAAAAAGGTTTTGGCTCCACTGGTGTTACACTTTTAACTGTGGATTTACAAAATAGACCAAAGCAAAAGGTTGAAATTACCTATGGGCATCAAAGCATAACCCTTTATGGATTATTGGATACAGGAGCAGATACTAGCATCATTTCTCCAGAAGCCTGGCCACAACATTGGCCTCTATTTCCTTCATCAAACATGCTCACAGGAGTAGTAGGATTTACATTGGCAAGTAGATCGCCGTCTTTGTCTGTGTGAATTGAGAATCAACAAATATCTGCTGTGTTTTCAATTGTTCAACTGCCTCCTACAGTTTCCTGTTTAATTGGAAGGGACATTTTAACACAATTGGGAGTGGTGTTAACTAATCAGCACCCTTTGGGGTAATTGCCATTGCTTGGACTTTCCCCATTCCACTCACCTGGAAAACGGATACACCGGTGATGGTTAAGCAATGGCCATTAAAAGGGGAGAGTCTTATGCATGCCCATGAATTGGTACAGGAACAATATACAAAGGGACACCTTCGACTATCCACAAGCCCTTGGAATACACCTATTTTTGTAATCAAAAAGAAATCAGGGAAATATCATTTGATACATGATTTGAGGGCTGTAAATGACCAAATGGAACCAATGGGGGCCTTACAGCCTGGTCTTCCAAATCCAGCTATGATTCCAGAACACTGGCCACTTTTAATTATTGACCTAAAGGATTGTTTTTTCACTATTGGCCTGCATCCTGATGACATGAAGAGATTTGCTTTTACTTTACCAGCAATAAATCGTGGGGAACCAGATAAAAGATTTGAATGGACATCTCTTCCGCAGGGCATGCGCAACTCTCCCACTTTATGTCAGCTTTATGTTGATGCAGCATTACAGCCACTACGTCGTAAATGGCCAGCAACTATAATATATCATTACATGGACGATATTTTGTTTGCACAGCAACAGCCATTCTCCTCTTTACAGATTAACACCATTAAAAATACTCTTGCTGCATATTCACTTGTTATTGCTGCAGAGAAAATTCAGACTACAAAGCCCTGGAAATATTTGGGATGGACTTTGACGGATCAAATAGTGATACCACAAAAATTGGAATTACAATTGGACATTAAAACTCTACATGATGCACAGAAGTTGCTGGGAGACTTACAGTGGCTGAAGCCTATTGTGGGAATACCAAATCACTTATTAGAAGCCCTACGGCCTTTGTTAAAAGGTGTGGACCCTACTACTCCTGTACACCTGACAAAGGAGCATCATCTTGCCTTGCAGCAAATTAGTAACTGTGTACAGCAAGGGTATGTGTCTCGACGACAACTCGACCACCCCATTGACCTTACTATTTGGAATAGCCCTTGCCACTTGCTTGGTGCTCTCTCTCAGTTGCAAAAGAAAACGGGGGAGATACGGGTGTTGGAATGGTTATCACCACCACTACAGCATAAGAAAACAATATCTTCAAAAATTGAACAATTGGCTGCATTAATCAAAAAGGGGCGTCTCAGAATTCTCAAAGTGGATGGTAGAGAACCTGCTACTATTAGATTGCCTATGGAAAAAGAAACCTTGGACTGGTACTTGATAAATTCAAAGAATTTACAAGAAGCATTATTGATGTCACCTGCTAAAGTAGAGACTAGTAAATTAGTGCCTAGAGTTTTGCAATGGATGACAGAATGGAACTGGATCACTTGACCTTTAAGAGAAGAAAACCCCATAGAAGGAGCTATTACAGTTTTTACAGATGCAGGAAAGAAATCAAGGTGTGCTGCTGTTACCTGGCAAGAAAAAGGACAATGGAAGCATCAACTCCTCACAGCAGACCCTGCAGATAGCTTACAAACTTTGGAATTGTTAGCAGTAGTATGGGCGGTGTCCAACTTACAGGAGCCTTTAAATGTGGTCACAGACTCTATGTATGTTGCAGGAGTAGTCAAACGAATAGAGGAAGCAGCAATTAAGGAAGTGAATAATAAATGATTGTATGAGTTACTGATACAGTTGAGGAAGGCTTTACGAGAAAGAAATGCAGCATATTCTGTGATTCATATTAGGAGCCATAAGTGGTCTGAAGGTTTAGGAGAAGGGAATGAACGTGCAGATAAATTGGTTACCCTACCCATTGATAATTCTTGTCCTATTGACAAGCACACATTGGCCAGAGAAGCACATAGTAGATATCATCAAAATGCAAGAGGTTTAGCAAAACACTTTGAGCTGAGTTTGTCAGAAGCCAAGGCCATTGTCAGAGCATGTCCAACATGTAGTTATCATAATGGTGGGATAGGTCTAGGCATTGGAGTTAATCCTCGAGGTTTAAAAATAAATATGGCAAATGGATGTTACACACATAGCTAGATTCGGTAAGGTCAAGCATGTGCACGTCACCATAGATACATATAGTCATTACATATGGGCTACGGCTCAGGCAGGACAGAAAGCTATACAGGTTATTAGACATCTGTTAAGTTGTTTCGCTGTTATGGGAGTTCCAAAGAGTATCAAAACGGATAATGGTCGAGGTTATGTAAGTGCTAGGGTCCGGAAATTTTTGAATCAGTGGTCTGTTAAGCACGTGACAGGTATTCCACACTCTTCTACTGGACAGGCAATAGTGGAAAGAGCAAACGGTACCCTTAAGCAGTATATTGAAAAACATCAAGATTTGACAGATCCACAAGCATGTTTGGCTAAGGTTTTGTATGTGATTAACCATTTATGCATTTTTGGGGAAGATGATACCCCCCCTGCAATGAAACATCATCCAAGGTCAGGTCAGGAAAATACTAAGGAAACAGAGGTCTGGGTTAAGTATAAGAACCCAAGTACAGGATTATGGGAAAAACCTGCAAAAGTATTATATTGGGGTCGGGGGTATCTTTGTGTTTCCTCACCTACAGGGCCTTTGTGGGTGCCTGCTAAGTGGACTAAACCTGTTTTTGATGCAGCCTCTGGTGGATCGCCTTACGGAGGAGGACAAGGAGCGACTGGGGAAGAAACTGCTTCTAGTCCTGCAACCACTACTGTTTCAATTGAAGGGGTACTCGGAAGCGGTGGACAGAGCACTGACACGTCACTACCGGACGGCCCGGGAGTTGATTGGTTTCATTGACTCATTATCAACTTTTCACTTAACAGATCCAGCAAAACTACATTGCCTTGACTGTCACAATCCACATTGTGCTGCCTGGATAGCTCTACGTTGTGGGGGTTGTAAAAGAACTTTTTGGATAGAACAATCATTATTACGGGATTTGTGGTGTCATACTTGTGAACACGAGCATACGTGGGGAAAAAGCTGGCAAGATGAATTAAGGAGACAAACGGGGCAAAACGCATATATAGCTTTAAATCTTTATGAGTCTCCTGAACAGAAGGTTCTTGCTTATTATCGATGGGAAATACAATGTATTGTAAATAGAATTAAGGTTCAAAGTAAATCACGTATAGTTTCTATAAGGTGTAGGAAATTAGTGCCTTTAACACAGCATTCAGTTGTAGGACCCTTCCAAGGGGATCCTGATAGAGCATTAGATTGCTGCATTGATAAGTTGCAAAAATCAAGTTTGAAAGTGGCAGGACCAGTGAAATTAGGAGCAGCAAGATTGAAGACAGATAAGAAAAAGAAGGCAAAAAAGGGAACGGTCTCATTTGAATAGGGGTATCAGTGATTGCTAATTAATTTTCTATGATTAGAACAATTTTACTGTTGTGGGACCCTCGGGAGGATATAGTTGTTGAGGAGGATAACGAACAAGAACTACGATTACGAAATAAGATACACCTTGTGTTAAAGAAAGACCTTGAGCTGTTAGCCTCATATAGTAAAAAGGCTGAAGAGGCTTTGCGATCACCACCATTGAATTGGTTGCATTGGGTTGAAGAAACACAATTTTATACTGGTCCTTACTTACATTCGCTTCCTTGTTATGTTTGCAAAAAGGATAAAGATAAATGCTATGCATGGGTAGCTTTGCATTGTGCAGATTGTAATCAGGTTTATTGGTATTCACAGAAGTCATTGGGATATTTATGGTGTACATCTTGTTTTGGAAAGTGGATTCGAAATCATATCTGGGTTAGAGCTCTTGAACAAAGTACTGGCCTGCCAGGACGGACAGGATTACAGCTCTTTGAGAGTGCAGAACAAGTGGTTATAGCATATCTTAGGTGGAAGTTACAGGAAAACCTTAGAATATTTGAAATTACTAAAGCCTCACGCATCATAGCAGCTCGCTGCAAAGCTGATTTGCCTTCAAACTTACCTCGTGCTATACTTGTGAGCAAGGATGCTGATTTAGAATTAGATCAGTATATTCAAGAATTGACTCAGCCTTACAATAGACAATCTAGCAAACCAGGGAAAAGACAGCGAAGAAAGGAAAAACAACGTAAGCAGAAGGAAGAAAAGGAGAAGCAAAGCAAGCAGAAAGAAAAATGAGGTTTGTTTTTGTAATACTGCTCAATGCTGTAGCAAGTGAAGCAGTAGGAGTAACACACTTTAGTCAAGCAAGGGAAAATTTATGGGTAACACTTGCTAATCAAACTAACCAATCATCACTTTGTCTTAGTCTTGGAGGAGTCACTAACCCATTTCGAACATGCCTGGTGGGACTTCCGGTGTGGTCTCCTGGAGAATTTTGTAGTTTGATAAACAATCAAACCTTATGTATGTCTAACATGTCAAACATCACATTGCCAGTGCAACAAGGGTATACTGCAGGTCAGAGTGATGGCTATCGTCAATGCTTACTAATCCAATCACTTAACACCTCTTTGCATTCTCCTCCTGAAGAATTGGATCTTTTTGGAAGTACAAATGCCAGCATATCTAACACTACAGCTGGTGGATGGTTTAGCTTCAAACTTTTGGGTGCTCAGAATTTAAACCAACCTGAAGAAACATGGGCCACCCTAGATTCATCCCTGAATGTGAGTGAATTCTCTCCACAGCATTACAGTCAATGTAACAGCACAAATATCACAGCACCAATGAAGTTACCCACAGGAATATTTTTGATTTGTGGAGACAGGGCATGGAATGGTACACCAGCTAAACCACAGGGTGGACCCTGTTTTTTGGGAAAATTGTCACTGTTTCATCCTAATGTGTCCTTGCTAATGAAGCTGAGTCAAAATTCAAACAGGAGAAAACATAGCATACATGACTTAGACTGCAGCAAGATAGGAGATCCACGGTTTTGGGGCACATTCAAACAGGTGGTGGTTTCAACTATCTTACCAGGAGGATCTGCCAATAAAGCCATGAATTTAGCAAAACAATTAGGATGCTGGGCAAGGGATGAGCTGAACAAGACATCACAAATTCTAGACATGTTAACTGCAGATGTGCAAAGTGTTAACCATGCTGTTTTGCAAAATAGAGCTGCTGTAGATTTTTTGCTCTTAGCACAAGGGCATGGATGTGAAGAGTTCGAGGGAATGTGTTGCATGAATCTGTCTGATCATTCGGTGTCCATTCACACTAAGATAAAAGAATTACAACAGGGACTTCACAAACTTAAGGAAGAAGACAGTTTAGGAATTGACGAATGGCTTAAAGGCCTGGGACTCAGACCGTGGCTGAGGAACCTTGTGATCTATGCTATAGGACTGCTGGGTGTAATTTTACTGTTTTAGCTTATTTTGTCTTGTATCTTTAACTGTATTCAAAACATGGTCAGCCGTACAATAGCAAAAACATGGCAAACTAATCTCCTTGCACAAGAAGAAAACGGGGGAAATGTGGAGAGCATTATTAATGATTGGTTAGCTGAGAAAGGCCACACTGATATAATGCCACTGGTTAAGCTGAAGGAGAAAAGTCAGCAGTCAGCAAGCTAAAAGGAAGAGTCAGCAGTGACCTTGCTGCAACATGAGGATAGGGAGTTGAGATTAGTCCTGAATACATCCTAAGAATATGTAGAAAGTATCAAAAGTAGAACCATAGGAATGTAGAAGTAGGCGTAGGTGCTGATATGTAAGCTGACCAATCCTGAGCTCAACTTTTGCAATATGTATGAAGCTCATTATTAACTGTATTTAACCCGCCATACTGATCAATAAAATTGAGCCTGTGATGATCAAACTGATGTCCTGGTTCCCTTCCGTCGACACTAGGAGTCCAAGGATACAGAGTATCAAAGAAAAAGGCACAGGTAGTGAAACAGAAAGTTATCTACCTGGGGTACGAGGTGAGTGCTGGGATATGGAATTTAGGGCAGGCTCGCAAGGAAGCCATATGCCAAACCCCAAAACCCCAGACAATAAAAGAGCTCCGAACCTTCTTAGGCATGGCAGGATGGTGCCGGCTGTGGGTTTATAATTATGGACTGCTTGTCAGACACCTCTATGCTATTATTGCCGATGGAAGCAGAGATCTCCAGTGGACAAAAGAAGCAACACGGGCCTTTCCCCAGCTAAAGGATGCTCTCATGTCAACTCCAGCTTTGGGACTTCCAGATGTGAGTAAACCATTCTTCCTATTTTCCCATGAGAAACAGGGAATTGCCCTGGGAATACTGGCTCGGGACTTGGGTCCATACTGGAGGGCAGTTGCTTACCTCTCTAAGCCGCTAGATGCAACAGCCAAAGGATGGCCAAGTTGCCTCAGAGCTGTAGCAGCAGTTGTGCTGAATATTCAAGAGGCACGTAAGTTTACCCTGGGACAAAAAATGACTGTGCTAGTGTCCCACACAGTATCTGCAGTACTGGAAGTAAAGGGTGGCCACTGGTTTTCACCACAGAGGTTTCTGAAATACCAGGCCATCATAGTAGAGCAAGATGATGTAGAGATCGTGGTGACTAATATTGTCAACCCAGCTTCCTTTCTCAGTGGAAATCAACGAGAAGCAGTACACCATGATTGCCTGTAGACCATTGAAGCTACCTACTCCAGCTGCCCAGACCAAAAGGACATTCCTCTGGACGATGCAGAGATCTGGTTCACTGACGGGAGCAGCTATGTTGCCAATGAGAAGCGATATGCTGGGTATGCAGTGACCACCTGCAGAGAGGTAATAGAGTCTGGACCCTTACCAACAGGGACCTCCGCGCAGAAGGCTGAGATAATTGCCCTGACCCGTGCCCTGGAAAGGGCAAAAGGGAGGAGAATAAACATCTACACAGACTCGAGGTATGCATTTGGAGTTGTACATGCACATGGGGCCATCTGGAAGGAGAGGGGACTGCTGACCTCACAGGGAAAGAACATCAAGCATGCACAAGAGATAATCCAGCTGCTGGAAGCAGTACAGCTGCCTGAAAAGGTAGCAATTATGCACATTAAGGCGCACCAAAGAGTGAGCTCAGAATTGGAAGAAGGAAATGAGCTGGTGGATAGAGAGGCAAAAGAAGCAGCAAAAGGTGAGGTAGCTACTGAAGGAGTCCTTATTCCAGATGGACAAATTTCCCTTGAAGGTAAGCCAGAATATAACAAGAGAGATAGGAAATTAATTGAAGATCAAAAAGGGGCGTATAACCAAGAAGGGTGGGCTACCATTGAAAAGAAAGTGGTAATCCCTTCCCATTTATTGTGGTCACTAGTAAGGGAAGAACACCAGAAAACGCACTGGGGAATAAATGCCCTATACACATACCTGATTGAAAGAATTGTTGCTAAGAATTTATATGCCACTATTACTCAGGTGACCCGACAGTGTGATCTTTGCCTCCAGACTAACCCCAAAAATACCCCCAGACCGAAACTCGGTCAGATTGGGAAAGGTCATGGGCCTGGACAACAGTGGCAAATTGACTTTTCAAAACTCCCAAGGAAAAGGGGGTATCGGTATTTGCTGGTATTGACAGATACACTTTCAGGGTGGCCAGAAGCATTCCCCACCAGAACTGTCAAAGCTAGAGAAGTGACCAGAGTATTATTACAAGAAATAATACCGCGCTTTGGAGTTTCAGCCACAATATCCTCAGATAGAGGATCACATTTCATTTCTAAAATAGTGCAACAGATTAGTAGCCACCTGGGCATAGACTGGGAACTCCACACCCCATACTGCCCCCAATCAAGCAGCCAGGTGGAGAAAATGAATCATTTGATTAAACAGCAAATCATAAGACTGGGGCAAGAAGCTTATCTACCCTGGCCCCAAGCTCTTCCACTAGCACTATTGCGAATTCGAACGAAACCTCGAGCTAAAGAAATGTTGAGCCCTTTTGAAATACTCTATAGAAGACCATATGGAATACAAAAGGGAGTGTCCACCCACATTGGAGAGGTAACACTAGCCACCTACATGGTGGCCTTAAACAAACAGCTCAGAGAAATTGAGAAACATGTGGCTAGAACTCGGAGCTGGGAATTAGATGGGCCAGTACATAACATACAACGTGGAGATTATGTATATGTTAAGTTTCTTACAGAAAAGACCTTGGAACCACAGTGGGAGGGACCGTTCCAAGTGCTTCTCACCACCTTCACTGCAATCAAAATCAAGGAGCAGAATGCCTAGATTCATCACTCTCGAGTGAAGAAGGCCCAGAAACCCCTTGAGGAGTGACACCAAGAAACAATGAATTAAGATTAAAACTTACTTGGGCAAAATGAGTATATTGCGGTCGGGAGTAGTTCATACTTTAATTTGTAGAATTGTTTTGTGTGTAATCATAACTGAAGTTTTACAACTTGAAAGTACCTCTATTCAGAGCAATGCTGAATGGCCTTGGTCCCAGGCATTTAATCAGTATACTGGATCCATGGGAAAACCTTCTGAGATAAAGGATTTAAACCTATCCACTGTAGGAATTCATGGAGATCAAGTATATGAAGAGCAGGAATGGCAACAACAGGAACTGTGGACACTTCAAGGGATCAGAGGAGAAGAAATCAAGGTAGGGTGCCGGATGATAAATGAGACGGCTTATGAGAGACCAAATGAAATTAGTGTCTCAACCTCTCCTGGCATATATGAACACCAAGAAATCTGTGATAGCCTGAATGAATCAGACTGCTGGTGTAATTTCACCTTAATACAGCCTGTAGAAATAACTTGCCTTTGGGCACAGGATGATATCGGGCTTTCATTTAAATTCAAAGTAGACACTACACTTTTTACCACAGCAGGACCCTTTACAGCCCACACCAAGACTCAAATAGTTCAGACTCAACCCAAACTTAAACCTGAGGTGTATGGAATAGGCCCCTACGTAGTAAGGAATGTGGGTGAGCAACAACTATTATTCAATCCAGAATGGTCTCTCAAACGTGTGGAATTGATAATGCAAATGAACATCTCAAAAATCCAACCAGCCTGCTCCTCCTTCCTAAAAACTTCCTTTGAGGGCTGGACAACATGGTTACAAAAACAGGCATACCTCAAGAGCAGAACAAGAAAAGATCTAACTGGCATATTAGGGAGAAGATTAGGAGTTTCAAATGGAATTGATTCAGAAATACTGATGAATAAACTGGCTGCTGCAGCAAGTAGCCTAACAAAATTGAAGCAACCCTTACAGTCATCTCTATTGGCATTAGGAACTAGCCAGTGGCAGATTTCAAAAGTACTTTCAAAGTGAGAAACAGCCGGAGACCAAGACCACAAGCTAATTGTAGAAGCACTTAGTACAGTTCAAGATAATGTGTCTTGAGCTTTCAGTTGTATACAAGCACAGTTATAGGTGCAGACAACAGCAGCTCTGATCATACGAGAAGGGAGTGAAAGTAATTTTCCAGCTGAAATTCGGAAGATTGTGTGGGATAATGCAACAGATTTTGAAAGGAAGTTTCAATCCTGGTGGACTATGGTGAATTTCACCTATGATCCTGTTTCTAATGTGGCAGCTGCCTTTGTGCTTACCATACATAATGCCACTGTTTATGTTATCCATCCCATCATTGCCCTAGGATGAAACCATGAAAAAACAATACTCTATCCTTCAGAACATAGAGTGTGGGCACGAAAGATGAATGGAAAGTGGCAGACAGTAAACTTAGAATCCTGCATTACTAGAGAACAGATGGGATTCATTTGTGAAAGCAATACTATTAATGCTCAAGATGTGTGTTTGGACACTGAACAAAGTACTTGTCACTTTGAAATTCATCCAGTCACTTACCAGAAAACTGTGCTTGCATATACTGGAAAAGGGTGCGTGTGTCTGAAGACTGCCTGTGCTGCTGTAAAAATTGATAGCAATGATGTTATTCTGTCTAGTAGAAATCATTCTAATTTCTGTATTTGTAATTGTGTTAAGATTATCGGGTGTGGTTTTTCGTACTTAGCCCCAGTGACATCCCACCAGCTAACTGCATGATGTATCACAGACTACCACCTACCCCTATTGAGATGAACCTTACATTAGTAAAACAATTAATTAAGCACCAAGACCTATTGGAGATCTTGAAGGAAATCCAAGAAAGTGGAAAGAAAACCTTAATTACTGTCCAACACGATACAAAGGAGATAACCAGGGTTCTACAAAGAATAAAACAAAATATGGATCATCACTGGTGAGATGTGATCTTTGAGTAGTCACCAACTGCAAATGGAATCTTTAATAAGTTGTGCCACCCCATTGTAGTTTTACTAATATTAGTTGAGATAAGCTTAAGATTATCTATTATATTGTTAATTTGGAACTGTAGAATGCTACAACGAATAGCTGTACTAACCTCTTTGTCAAACGTACATGGTGAAGCATTAAAAGACACTTATTGTCGTGAAGGTTTTTATTAAGTAAAAGAATTTACTTATTTCCTAGGAAAGGGGGGAATGAGACAGAGTAGAGATCCATTCTGAATTAGGTGAAGTGTCTAAGAGAGGTGAAAAGTCTGTGAAGCCAAAGCTGAAGGAAAAGCCGCATTCCAGAGACAACAAGGAGACAGAGAAAGAAAAACAGAAATGACCACAAGGTCAATTTGCCCCCGACCTAGAAATTCCTTTGATAAAGAATAACTGGTGCTAAATGTCACGCGGAATGTATATGTATGAACCTATTGTGAAACTGTATGCATATGCATTTGAAAGGGGGATAAAAGGAGACCTGAGGTCTTCAGGGGTACGCATGCTTTTTTGGGAAGGCTTGCGTCCGGCGCGCGTCGTAATAAAAGCATACCGGGCTTTACAACTTTTATAAAGTTGTGAGGTTTCTTCTTTTCTCTGAAAACACTGTTAAATAAGCAAACGAATGCTACCTCTCTCATTGAGGGAGGGCCTGCTCTGAGACATAAAGACCATCAGACGTGCCACCTTGCAGAAATGCGATAGAGTTTTTACTCTGGGTACATGGGTATGGGTGTGTAGACTCTGAGGGCATGTGTTGCATGAACCTCTCCAGCCGCAGTGAGTAAATCCACAAGAGCACTCAGGTCCTGAGGGAAGAAAGCTTCAAGAAGCTTCACATGGAAAGCAGAGACTGGTTCAATAAACACTTCCAATCCTAGAGATTAAAGGGTTGGATGATGTATAGCTAAAACAGGACTATTAATTTTCTTAGTGGTTGTTGTTGTATTGTTAATTGTCCCATGTTTGTTTCAATGATCCTAGAAAGTCTTACAAAATTCTTTCAGTTCTATCTTTTTTGTAAAATAGAAAGGGGGAAGATACCCAACACAGGATCCTCATGGACTCCTTGGAGGAGAGAACTGGAGGCCAGGATGGCACAAAAACCTCTCAGAGACTCAGTGTGGGAAGGAAACACCTTAAAGTTACCTAAAAGTATTCTTAAATCCATAAAGTACGTTAAAAACCTTGATCATCTAAAGGCATTAATGAGCCCCACTGAGTGTCAGTACAAAGCTCTCCAGGAGCTCATTAAAGCAGATAATTGGGGCCATGATTGCACAAACCTCTCACAGAGTATGTATTAAAAGGGAAACACCAAGTACCCTAAAATAACTGAAGTACCTTGAAGTAGCAATGAGCCCCACTGAGTGTTGTTACTGACAAAGCCTCTCCAGGGACTAATTACAGCAGATAATTCGAGGCCGTGATTGCACAAATCTCTCAGTGACTCCAAGGCAAAAGCAAAACCCAAAGTCCTTTGAAAAATCTGCAATCCCTGCAGGGAGCATTCAGGAGCCCCCAGGGCCATTCCTGACCAGGGCTCCCCAGGGACTCCTTCCAGCAGATCCTTGAGGCCACTGGAATGTGGGCTAGAGGGGGATGCTGAGAGCAGGACAAGGGGCTGACAGTGCCCAGCCTGGCTGGGGCTGTGACAGGAGGCCCCAGTGCCTCAGGACAAGGTGTCTCCTCCCAGCCCTTGGTGGCACAGACCCTGCTGCTGTGCCCCAGGGCACCAAGACTTGGCTTCTCTTTGTCCTCACCTGTCATCACTGCCTCCAGTTCTCTGCTCTGCCTGGGGCCTGGGGACACTCTCTCAGTGGTGTCCCTCAGTGGGACCCATTAAAAATCCAAGAAACTTTGGAGTTGGATTCTGACTTGAAGTTCTGGAGAGGTTTCTTCAGCTCCCTCTCAGGGACTGATGTTCAGGGCCTGAGCAGAAAGCCCCGAGAGGCTCATTAAAGTCCTTGTGCTGTGTCTGTGCTGCTGAGCTGGGCTGCACTCCTGGCCCAGAGGCAGCTCCTGGTAACCAAGAAGATCTTCAAAAGCATATTTCTCTTGATGAGCAGCTCTTCTGCCAGCCCAGCAGGGCTGGGGCACTGCCTGCAGCCACCCCGGGCACAGCACAGAGGCACAGAGAGCTTCAATCAGTCCGGGCTGGGAAGGTGCTGAGAAGTGCCTGGGGAAGAATCACTGCCAGCCCTTGGCACAGGAACCTCTGGCTGCAGGACAATGCAGCTGCAGCTCCTGGAGCCATCTCCTACAGCTGGAACATCCCAATGCCTACAGACCCTGTGAATACATTCTCTGATTGTCTCTTGTGCAGAGCAGCCAGGGGTGCCCAGGGCTGTCCTGCAGAGCAGGGTCCTGCAGCCCAGGGTGCTGTGCTGGGGCAGAGACTCTGCTGCCTGCCAGGGACAGCTCTCAGCCAGCTCTGGCAGCTGCTCCCAGCACTGGGGGATGAGATCTGGGTGGGAGGAGACAGCTGGTAAGGCTTGGAAGTGTTCTGCTTGTGTGGAGAGGATTCTGCATTGTTCAGGACTGCTCCCAGCATGGCATTTAACTGCAGAACATTTCCAAGTAGATTATACAGGGAGCACAGGCAGGCAGGGGCTGCACAGAATGGAAAATCCTGCTTTTTAATCTACTGTTCTGGGTTGCCTGGATGGAAAATTGCATGTAGATTTTCATCTCTCAGTTAAGGTCAAGAAAAATTTAAAAATTTTCTCTCTGATCTGAACAAACAGGGCAGTGACAGAAATCAGCACAGGGCCCCTTAGAGACAGTATCAGTGTCGCTTTTCCAGCCTCCTCAGCGTTTCTCTGGTTTTTCCATCAGAGCCTACAGAAGCAGAGCTGAAAGGTGTCTGCAGGGCAGAGATAAGCCCCCTGGGCTGGGCTGGGCTCTGGCAGCACTGGCAGGGCCCAGCCCTGGGCAGAGGGAAGCAGCTGCTGGCAGGGACAGCTCGAGGCAGCAGAGCCCTGGATAGGCAGTGGGGAGAAAGTGCCCCCAGGCTGTGCTGGGATATTAAAAGTCCTCTTAAAACCCAACTATTCCATTATTACTTTCTTACAGTTCTCCATGTGCAGCCCCAGCAAATGTCCAACAGCAGCTTCATCATCCACTTCCTCCTGCTGGCATTGGCAGACACACGGCAGCTGCAGATGCTGCACTTCTGCCTCTTGCTGGGCATCACCCTGGCTGCCCTCCTGGGCAACGGCCTCATCATCAGCGCCGTAACCTGTGGCCACCACCTGCACATGCCCATGTTCTTCTTCCTGCTCAACCTAGCCCTCACTGACCTGGGGACCATCTGCACCACTGTCCCCAAAGCCATGCACAATTCCCTCTGGGACACCAGGAGCATCTCCTACACTGGATGTGATGCACAGTTATTTATTCTCATCTTCTTCCTTGCATCAGAGTTTTATCTGCTGACCATCATGTGCTACGACCGCTACGTGTCCATCTGCAAACCCCTGCACTACGGGACCCTCCTGGACAGCAGAGCTTCTGCCCACATGGCAGCAGCTGCCTGGGCCAGTGCCTTTCTCACTGCTCTCATGCACACAGCCAATACATTTTCTCTGCCCCTCTGCCATGGCAATGCCCTGGGCCACTTCTTCTGTGAAATCCCACAGATCCTCAAGCTCTCCTGCTCATACTCTAATCTCAGGGAATTTGGGTTTCTTGTAGTTACTGGTAGTTTAGGTTTTGGTTGTTTTGTGTTCATGGTTTTCTCCTATGTGCAGATCATCAGGGCTGTGCTGCGGATGCCCTCTGAGCAGGGGCAGCACAAAGCCTTTTCCACCTGCCTCCCTCACCTGGCCGTGCTCTCCCTGTTCATCAGCACTGCAGTATGTGCTTACCTGAAGCCTCCCTCCATGTCCTCCCCATCCCTGGATCTGGCCCTGTCAGTTCTATACTCGGTGTTTCCTCCAACCCTGAACCCCCTCATCTATAGCCTGAGGAACCAGGAGCTCAAGGCTGCAGTGTGGAGACTGATGACTGGGTGGTTTCACAAACATTAAACTGCTGGCCAATTTGTGCAACTCACTTGTAATAAAAGCCATCTTTGATACTCCTTGTTGGAGTCATTTTGGAGGTATTTTACTGTTGTTTTATTTTTTTCATATTGTCCACAGAGAAATGTCATCGTTTGTGCTATTTCTCATTTTGTTTCTCTCCACCTTCCCTGTGGCTACAGACTGTGTCAGTGAGGAGCTATTCCCTTGGTGGGTTTAAAGGAACTAAAGGTACTCCCAGCAAAGTTTTCTGCAAAAATACCCTTTTGTTGCCTTCTCTGGAGGTGCAGCAGCAATGTCTGTGTGCAGAGCAGGGGGCAGATCAGTGCTGGCACAGCAGCAGCAGCAGCACTTGGTGTTGCCAGTGCTGCTGCCGTGGCCTGCCCCGCTGCCCTGGTGGCCCTGGTGTTGCTGCAGGGCCTGAGTGCTCTCAGGGCTGGGCACAGCTCTGGGGGTGGCAGTGCCGGGGCTGCAGCAGGGACAGGCCATGAGCACTGCTGGGGCAGCGCTGACGCCTCAGGCCAGGCCCTGGGGGCTCCAGGCTCCTTGCCCAGGCTCTCTCAGGAACATGCCCAGGCCGATGCTCAGCACAGAAAAGCCCCGTGAGCAGCCCCAGGCTGGCCATGGGCATGTTGGGGGCAAACAGCATGGCTGGGGCTCTGCAAGGGCCCTGGGGGAGATGGGAAGGAGCAGCAGAGCAGGGGCTGATCGATCCCCAGTGCGCTGCACAGTCCAGGGCAGCATCCCAGAGCATCCTCATGGAGCTGCCAACAACATCACCCCTCTGCAGCCCTGGCCTCTCCCCCAGCTCACATAGGTGCTCCATCCTTGAAGGCACAGACACGGCAGCCCTGGTCAGCAGCTCCTGTTTGCATTGCACAGAGCAGGGGGAGCACCCCCATGCTGTTGCTGTGGGGACATGAACCTGAGGGAGCACAAATGCCATCAGCCCCTGGGGCCAGCAAGGGCTGGGGGACACCAGGGAAACCACTCAGCTTTGTCCTGGCCTCTGCACTCAGCCTGAAAGTTTGTTCCCGTCAGCTGGGAGTTTCCTGTGCCACTGCAGATGCTGTTGGTCAGAGCCAGGGCTGCCTGGCAGCCATCCCCAAATTGCCCTCAGCATTTTCTGGGCTTCACCTTTGCTTTCTTTACACTTCCTGCTGCAAATTTCTTCCCATTGCCCACCTCTGTTCACTGCCCTGCAAACAGCCCATCTCTGTTTGCTCTTTCCTCTCTGGCCCCACTCCCCATTGCAGTTCCTGACTTGGCACCATGGGAATGTCCACTGAGGAGCAGAATCATCCTACAAGTGCTGCAGGAATTGTCTGCAGGCTCCTGCAGTGCCTGGTGCTGCTCCCTTGCCAGAGGTACCCCAGGCCAGGGGGGCACATCTGGGCTGCTGTGTCTGGCTCTGGGGCTCCCTGTTCTGGGCAGTGAGGAGGAGCTGCAGAGGCTCTGCAGGACTGACAGGATGGGCTTTGGGGCTGGCAGGAGAAGCTGAGGGACCTGGGCTGCTGGAGCTGCTGAAGAAAAGGCACAGGACTCATCCTGCAACTGCTCCAAGGGTGGTTTCAGAGAATCTCAGAATCAGCAAGGCTGGAAAAGGCCGTGGAGATCATCAAGTCCAACCTGTGCCCTGACACCGCCTTGTCTCCCTAAGCCTCCACTTTTCCAGGATAAACAACCCTAGCTCCATTAGCTGCTCCTCACAGGACTTGTGCTCCAGACCTCTCACCAGCCTTGTTGCCCTTCTCTGGACACACTCCGGCCCCTCCATGTCCTTCCTAAATTGGGGGGCCCAGAACTGGACATAGCACTTGAAGTGTGGCCTCACCAGTGCCGAGAGTAGGACAAGAATCACTGCCCTGCTCCTGCTGGCCACACCATTCCTGAGCCAGGCCAGGAGCCATTGGCATTCTTGGCCACCTGGGCACACTGCTGGCTCATGTCCAGCCTTCTGTCCATCAGTCCTTGCAGGTCCCTTTCTGCCTGGCCACTGTCCAGCCAGTCTGTCCCCAGCCTGTAGCACTGCAGGGGTTGTTGTGGGCAAAGTGCAGGACCCGGCACTTGGACTTGTCAAACCTCACCTTGTTGGGTTTGGGCCCTGGATCCAGCCTGTCCCGGTCAATGGGCAGAGACCTCCTACCCTCCAGCAGATCCACACTCACACCCAGTTGGGTGTCACTGCAAATTTGCTGATGCTGGACTCAGTCCCCTCATGCAGATCATCAGTGCAGACATTGAAATCCACGCTGGCTGGCTCTGACCCCTTGGCCATCCTGTGGGTGCCCTGTGATGTCACTCAAGGTGATCTGTTCCATAACCTTGCCGGGCACCCAGGTCAGGCTGACAGGCCTGGAGTTGCCCAGCTCCTCCTTCCAGCCCTTCTTGGGGATGGGCTCACATCGGCACCTCCAGTGCTCTGGGACCTCCCTGCTGAGCCAGCACTGATGGTAAATGATGGAGAGTGGCTTGGGGAGCTCATCCACAGCTCCCTCATCCCCCTGGGATGGATCCCATCTGCTCCTAGAGACACCTGTGAGCATCTGAGTGGCTTAGCAGGTCTCTAACTGCTTCCTCCTGGATTACAGGGGGCTGTTCTGATCCCTGTGCCCATCCACCAGCTCAGGAGAACACTTGTCCTGAGGAAAACTTCACTTATTATTGAAAATTGAGATACACAAGGTGTTAAGCAGCTCAGCCTTTTCCTTCTCTTTAGTTACTGTATTCCCCTTTGCATCCAGTATTGAGTAGGGGTTATCCTTATTCCTTCTTTTGCTACTAGTTTGTTTATAAAAGCTTTCCTTTACTACTTTTTGCAGAAGTGGCCAGGTGAAGCTCTAATTGAGCTTTCATCTTTCTACTTTTCTTTCTGCATGACCCAACAACCTCCTTAAACACTTCCTGAGTTGTCTGACCTGTTTTTTCTGAGCTCCCGCAAAATGCTCATGATCAGCCAGGACAGTAATTTTCCTCTCTGGTTCAACTTTGGCACAGAGGGACAGGTTGCTCCTTCCCCTTTAAGATTACTTTCTTGAGGTGTGTCCACCCTTCCAGGATACCTTTGTTTTTAAGGACTGTTTCCCTTAAAAAATCAGTACCTGATTCAGTACTCTCCAAATCTGCATTCCAAACAGGCCAAGGTCTGCCCTGAATAATTCCAGTGATGAAGTTTTGTTGCTGCCCCTCCTTCTTTCACAGAATATTGGAAACTCCAGTATTTTATGGTCACTGTGCCCCAGGCACCCTCCGAGCCCCACATCTGCCCCATGCCCTTCTCTGTTTGTGAACAGCAGCAGACAGAGCTTTCCTTGGCAGTGGGATTGTTACCAAAAATTTGGCAAAATAATTAAACTCCATAAACCAAATGTAGCATTAAGAAGCAGCATTCTTTTTTTGGCTGGATGCACGGGGGACAGCTCCTCCCAAACCTGTGCATGCTGAGTGCTGGAAGGTTTCTGTTTATATTCTGTATTTTGCATACACATTCATTGATTGTCCTTGACTAAATACATATATGATAATCATTTCCCCAGAATCATTAACATATATCCCCTCCCCTTTACTCATGCATTCTCCTGTCCTTGAGGTCTCTCTGGTGGTCCCTGGTGCTCGTGGACCCCAATGTTCCAGTGGGTCTGGCTGAGCTGGCAGGACACTGAGGCTGGTGAATTTCAGTTCCCCTTCTCACACAATGGGCATTGTGTGGTTTCCATACGCCTGGGGTTTTGGAGAACAAGCTCCAAGTGTCAGCTCACCTGGTGGAGACAATTGATCATCTGATAACATGAGGTCACAGAGTGGGCTATGACATCACAGAGTGGGTGATGTGAGGTCACTGAGCAACTCTGGCATCATAGACTGTCTCTGTGACATCACAGAACCAGCTGTGATATTACAGGGCAGAGGTCTGACATCACAGAGCAGACTATGACATCAGAGTTTTCTGTGACATCAGAGACCAGCTGTGTGACAGTAGAGAACAGGCTGTGACATCACAGAGAAGGCTGTGATGTCAGCGGGAGGCTGTCTGACATCACAGGGGGGCTGTATGAGGTCACTGGGTTGGTCACTCTGCCCCAGTTCCCCCTCACAGTTTCTCCCAACAAGTTCAATGCTGTTCATGCCCAACAGGGTCCCTGTCCCCCGGGATCCCCCCGGCCCACCTGGAGCCACAGCCTCCACCAAGGATGTTCCACAAGATCAACCCCAAAACCTGACACAGGGACAAGGGGCTGGGCTGTATGACCAGGACATCAAGGACATGGATTATCCAGGTCACTGGGGCCTGGTTTGGGTCCTCAGGGCAGGAAAGATGTCTGGCAGCTGGAGCAGGGTCTGGGAAGGGCCTCCAAGGTGGGGCTGGAGCCCTTGGGCTGTGAGCAGAGGCTGAGGGAGCTGGGCTGGTCCAGCCTGGAGCAGGGAAGGCTGAGGGGCTCCTCATGCCAGCCTGGCAGTGCCAGTGAGGAGGGGATGGAGAACACAGAGCCAGGCTCTTCACTGGAGGGCTGGTTGTGGGATCTCAGCACCTCAGGATGAGGGTGCAGAGCAACCAAGACCACCCTTGGGGGGCTCGGGAGTCCTGGAATGTTGCCAGAAGTGTCTGGTGGCTGGACTTTGATCCTACACAGGAGATAACATCTGTATGAGGACTGGGAGGATTTCACTGGGGTGAATGGTGAAGGGATAAGTTAGTTAGAGTATAATACACAGGGTTTAGGATTTCTGTACAGGGGGGTCTAGAGAAGTAAGATGGAGGAATTGGGGCGTGTCCTGTCCTTCTTCTTCTTCTTCTTGGCCTCCATCTTCTGTGGTGATGGTGGCACTTTGGGATTGGTCTTTACTAAAGGTGCACCGGTTAATAAGAATAGAAGGTATTGGGGAAAAATCATAAATATTGTACACGTAACTTCGGGTATAAAGATAAGTGACCGCCCCGGGGGCTCGCAGTGTGCCCATGGCTGACTGCTGTGCAGACCTCTGTCGGGCTGAAAGAAAATCTTTTAGATAAACAATTAATAAACACTGAGACCGAAACAAGATCAGAAGTCTCTCCTCGTCCTTTGAAGCGCCGGGCTGTCCAAGGCCACCCTGGGCCTTTCCAGGCCACCTAAACAGCCGAGAAACCGACAAGTGGCGTTCATTGCGTGGGCTACTCCCCACCAACCCTTTCGGGGGGGGGGTCAGCCCTGAAGAGCTGAAGCTCAAGAGCTGAAGAGCAAAGAGGGCAGCTCCAATTTAGGACGAGTTCTCAGGAGAGCACTGATAGCTCCTGAGGAGAGAAGCCTGAAGAAAAAAGAAAAAGAAGAAAAAAAAAAAAAAAACAGCCAGAAGCGTCTGCAAAAAACAGCAGTCACTGAGAATTACATCTCTCAGCTTCTACCGAAGACAGTTCGTAGCAGAGCAGCCCGGATCGGAACCGGAAGGCGCCTCCGGATCCTTCTCCTGTGACCTGCTGGACAGAGATTGGGAGACTTCGGACAGCTCTGACGACAGATTTGGTGAGAAGGTCAAAAAATAAGAACATGGGGGGCACACTCTCCCAGGAACAGCGGGAAATTTTGTCCGCCTTACAAGGCGTGGCTCAAGCATATACAGAAGGGATCCCAAAGAAAGAATTAAAACAGTTATTGTTGTGGGCAAGGCTTAACTACCCACTTGCCGAAACATGCCTGCTATTTGAAGTGGGGTTTTGGCAGGAAATTAACAGGCACTTATATTTCTTAGCGACACAAAAGGACGAGACGGCGTTAAAGCTGCTCTCGCCGGCAAGATTAATGCTGGAAGGCATATCAGCACAGTCGAAAAGACTGGGAGAGCAACGAAAAGTTGCGATGCCCTCATCGGAAGGGGAGGAGCAAAGCTCCGGAAAAAAATTATCACTGGCCCTAAGAAGCCAGGGGGAAAGGGCTCTCGAAGAAAGAGAGCAAGAAATAATATTAAAGCCCCCGGTCCCAAAACCCAGAAACCCCAGGAAACTCCTAAAGCGTCCTGAAACTCCGGAGAGTACAGGGGAGTCAGGATCGGAGGGGGGGGTGAAGGGGGGAGAGAAGGAATCGGGGGGGGCGCTTCCTCGCGGGGGACGCGACGCGACTGCGACGGAGCGGGCAGGGAGCGCGAATGAAGAGATACAGGGAGACACGGATGCAGACGCGGCTTTAGTCAGCGCAGCGCCGGGGGTGGCGGCCGCTTCGGTCGGTAGAATAGCCGAGACGCGGGTGGCGGGCAAAACTCGCAAGAACCGGGGGGAGGGACCACATACCAGCGCGGAGGCGGCAAACACGGGCGGCGAAATGGGGGAAACTGCGCAGCCCCAAAGGGCCACCGTAGTGAGACGCGGGAGGCGCGCGGTTGTGACGTCAGACCCGGTGCGGAGGTCCGCTCGGATTTTGGAACGCACTCGGGGGCCGGCGGGGGGCGGGTCGTACACACCGGCGGGAGGTGCTAGGGACACAGCGTCAGAGGGGGAGGAGACAGAGTCAGGGACAGACCAAGGGGAGGAGACTTCGGAGGTGGAGCAAGAGGGAGAGAGTGACGTCAGCTCGGGAGCGACAGGGAGCGGCTCGGAGAGCACGCATGCGCAGAGAGCAGAGCGCGGGCGGGGGCGGGCCCCTGTGACGTCTCGGGCGAGGAGGGGCCGTGCTTGGGACTCTACGTCCCCCGGCACCACACCCTCTCCAGAGCCAGTACCTTCGGATGAAACCCTCGGAATCCCAGTCCCTTCCCTTCAAGGGAGACGTTCTGATGTCCAAGCTCCATTTTCAGCTGAGTTAAAAGCCAAGCAAACACGGTCTCAAGTGAGATCGCCGACACGGCAGCCGACCGGAAAAGGAAGTGCAGCCGAGCTCATTCCCTCATCGGAGCTAGGGAGGCCGGTGACAGCGCCACCTAGTGGCAGGAGGGCAGAAGTGCACGGCATGCCGGACCGGTTCGGCGGAGGCACAGCGCCATCTCGTGGCGAGGCTGCAACAATGCAGCATTTTTTTCCAACATTATATAAAAAGAAAAACACGTTAAAGGAAACAATATTAGCACAACAAAGAGATTATCCATCGACTTCGGGATTTCATGAAAGTGATGAAAGCTCAGATGAAGAACAACTACTAGGAGAGGATGTCATAAGGATCACAGCATCGGAAGGTGTTCCGACATGGATGCTATCAGCAGCAGAAGCAGCAAAAAGCTTCTTGCATTCAGTTGATACAGCGAAAAAGAAATATCAACGGGATCCTCGAGTTTCCTTCTCGGATTTAGGAGCAAGGCCAAAAACCTCAAGGCGAGGAATGAGGCATGATGAATCACCAATAACATCCACGACACCATTATTCATGCAAATCCCAATGGAACCTCAAGAAGAAGAAGAACTTCAAGAGCCAGTGAAAACAATGGACTGGAAACAAATTAGAAAAGCATTAGCAAAGGAAAAACATTTATTTCCAGGGTCAGGAGATTTGACAATGCCAGTGGCATATGATGCCCAGGGGCAGAACCCAAGGTGGGAAAGAATGGGTCACGAAGTACTCAAAGAATTGGGGAAGGCGGCTCAAACTTTTGGGCTAGGTTCACAATACTTCAAACAGCTATTAAAAGGAACATTCACTACATATGACCTTACACCATTTGACATTCGAGGTATTGTGGCAATGATTCTTACTGACACGCAAAGTCTTGTCTGGGAAAAAAGATGGAGAAAATATCTTGCTGAATTACGGAACAGATATCAAGGCGGGCCAAATGCAAACCTCACAGAAGGGCAATTAGCAGGAGATCCTCCAGATGACAACCCAAGGGAACAAGCAGTGCGGCTTCCACGAGGAGTGTTGAGTGACATCAAGGAAGCAGCGCGAAGGGCAATCTTACAAATCACACCGACAGGAGCGCCAGAAATCCCGTTCTCTTGTATCAGGCAAGGTCCCACAGAGCCATTTATGTCATTCATCGATCGACTCACGCAAGCCGTGGATCGACAGCTGGCGATGGAAGAAGCGAAGGGGCCTCTCTTAGAGAGCTTAGCTTTCGGCAATGCCAACCCGGATTGCCAACGGGTGATTAGCGCCATGCCAGGACGGCCATCCTTGGCAGAGATGGTGGAGGCATGCAGTAAGGTGGGAACACCTCAGCATGTTGCATCAATCGTGAAGAGTGAACTAAGAGAGGAATGGGAAGAGCAGCTAAAGGGACATTCAGAAAGGCAGACAGAGAACAAGACACTGGAAAAGATGCTCGAAAAAATACTGCAACAGCAGGACGAGAACATCAACAAAGTCCTTGCGACGATGCAGAAAAAGAACAACCCCCCAAGAGGACAATGCTACAAATGTGGGGAGTTTGGCCACGTGAAGAGAAACTGTCCACGGACACATACGCCAGCGCCAGCACAGAAGGCGGAGAGGCCAGTTTGTGCGCGGTGCGGAAGGGGAAGACATTCAGCGAAAGAATGTTTTTCCCGAACAGACGTGGACGGAAACCCGCTACCGCATCCGGGAAACGGGAAGCGGAGCGCGCCCGTAAGCCAGCGCGCCCAGACACAAATACTGGCGGTGTCACAAGAGCAGACAGGGCAGTTGTCAGCGAATGACATGCAGATGCCCTCAGCAAAACCCTTAGTCGGTTCCACAGTGACCCAGACCTCCTCCCACCAGGGGCACAGTGTGCACTGGCAGCTTCGAGACTAGTATGCTTCTTAGATGATAGTCATGCGGAGATACCAACGGGTATCCGCGGGGACTCCTATAAGAAGCAAGATTTCCTGATAATCGGACAAGATAAGTGCAGTATTCTTGGACTCATTGTGTATCCAACAGTCGTCTCAGCGGACAAAAATACAGAATTAACAGTCTTGGCAAGAGCGCTTCGTCCACCATTGACTGTACCAGAAAATACTGTGGTTGCAAGAGCTTTCGCGTTGCCGCCACACGCAGTTGGAGAGGTCATGTCAATCTTCGACGAAGAAGGTTTCCCTATGAAAGAACATGTTGAAGTGCATACAACATGGGTGAAACACATAGGTCGAGACCGACCCACGCTCACGTGCCAATTGACATGTGGGGACAGGACAATAGCGATCAGAGGTATGCTCGACACAGGGGCGGATGTGACGGTAATCTCGTACATCTTCTGGCCACGCAGTTGGAGCTTAGTCGCGCCCATGGGTTCTCTCTCAGGCATAGGGGGAGCATCTCTGTGTCTGCAAAGTGAGAATTCTGTCGTTGTCACGGGACCAGGAGACAAGACGGCGATCATTCGTCCTTTTGTTGTCCAAAAGCCGATCACAGTCTGGGGTCGGGATCTTTTGGCACAATGGGGTGCGAAGATCGAAGTGGATTTTTAATAGGGGTCACTGCAGCACTCGCCACACTGAAGCTGAAATGGAAGACAGATGATCCGGTTTGGGTGGATCAGTGGCCCCTTGAACGAAGAAAATTGAGTGCTCTGAAAGACCTGGTCCAAGAACAATTGCAGAAGGGACACATCAGGCCAACAGACAGCCCTTGGAATTCTCCGGTGTTTGTCATCAAGAAAAAACTGTCGGGCAAATGGAGATTGTTACACGATCTCAGGAAGATCAACGAAGTCATAGAAGACATGGGACCGCTTCAGTTGGGACTTCCATCTGTCTCAATGATTCCCAGAGATTGGCAGCTTGTGGTCATTGACCTCAAGGACTGTTTCTTTAGTATCCCGCTCCATCCAGATGATGCTCCGAGATTTGCCTTTTCAGTCCCGAGTATCAACAGGGAAACGCCTCTGCAGCGGTACCATTGGGTCGTTCTTCCACAAGGACTGAAAAATTCTCCGACGATCTGTCAATGGTACGTGGCGCGAGCTTTGGCACCAGCGTGGAAGAAATTCCCGAAAGTGAAGATCATTCATTACATGGATGATTTGCTCATTGCAGCATCAACACGACAGGAGCTGCAGGAAGCTCGTGACTGTGTGATTGCAGAGGTGCAAAAGGCAGGTCTGGAAATTAGCATTTCGAAGATTCAAGAGGTTGCACCTTGGAAATATCTAGGGTGGAAGATTTCAGAAAGAACCATAAAACCTCAAAAAATGGAAATCAGCACCGAGGTCAGCAATTTGCATGATCTGCAACAGCTTTTAGGAGAAATCAACTGGATGAGGCCAATCTTGGGAATCACGAACAGCGACATCCCAGCGCTGCTCGATCTTTTGAGAGGAGACACAGACATTCGGTCTCCCAGGACGCTAACGCCTGAAGCAAAAAAGGAGTTGGAGAAAGTCGCAGACGCGATACAGAAAAGGCAAGCACATCGATTTGTTCCAACGTTGCCTTTTCAGTTGGCAGTGCTGGGGAAGAAAACACAGTTCCATGGTCTGATCTTCCAATGGGACGAATCACAGAAGGATTCTTTAATAATCATAGAGTGGATTTTTCTACCACACAGGCCCGCAAAAACGATTCTTACAGATTTAGAGATGGCAGCACAAATCATCATAAAGGCGAGAACAAGGTTGCTGACAATGGCAGGAAGAGAATTCTCAGTCATCAGATTACCTTTAAAGCGACACTATTTCGATTGGGCGATGCAACAATCGAAAGACCTATTGATCGCGTTGCTGGCGTTCCCAGGAACTTGTACAGTCCACTTTCCGAGACACAGAATACTGCAATCGCAAATATGCTATAGGGCGAAACCAAAAATAAGCGAAGAACCATTAGACGGGATCACAGTGTTCACGGATGGCTCAGGGAAGACACACAAGTCAGTGATCACGTGGAGAGACTCAACGACAGGGGATTGGGAATCTGACGTGAGGATGGTTCAGGGCTCTCCACAGATTGTGGAGTTGGCAGCCGTTGTCCGGGCATTTCAGTTGTTCGAACAACCTCTCAATCTGGTGACAGACTCCGCATATGTTGCGGGTGTGGTCAAGAGATTGGAAGGTTCGCTCTTGAAAGAAGTCAGTAATGAGGTTTTATACTCATATCTGACAAGCTTGAAAATACTGCTAGAGAGCAGGGAGAGAAAGTATTTCATCACACACATTAGAGCGCACACAACACTTCCGGGGTTTTTAGCGGAAGGGAATGCTCGGGCGGACAGGTTGACGATGCCCATTTCACAAACACTGCCGGACATTTTTGAGCAGGCAAGATTGAGTCATGCGTTCTTTCATCAGAACGCGCAAGGGCTAATGGAATCCTTTCGTCTCACAAAGAGTCAGGCGAGGGAAATCATTAGTGCCTGTCCAGACTGTCAGCTTGTGCAGCCACCTTCCTCTACCGGAGCCATCAATCCGCGGGGGCTGCAAAGTCTTCAGCTGTGGCAAGCTGATGTCACAAAATATCCATCTTTTGGGAGGCTCAAAAATGTTCATGTTTCTGTGGATACATTCTCAGGGGCAGTCTTTGCTTCAGCACATGCAGGGGAAACAGCAGACCATGCTTGCCGACATTTCCTGCAAGCATTTGCAGCGTTAGGTGTGCCTCAAGAGATAAAAACAGATAATGGGCCAACGTATACAGGCAGGGTGCTTGACAGATTCTTGAAAAGGTGGGGTGTCAGACACACGTTTGGTATTCCACATTCGCCCACAAGTCAGGCGATCATTGAAAGAACACATCACACCCTGAAATCCCTTCTGGACCGACAAAGAAGGGGTGAGCCAGAGGCAACACCTCACATGAGATTAAATAAGGCATTGTATGTGCTGAATTTCCTAAATAGTTCATCCTCAGAACCCAATCCACCGATCATGAGACATTTCTTAAACAGCACACAGGCAAAGCTAAGGGAAAATCCTTTAGTTTTGATCAGAAACCCAGAGACAGGACAAATAGAAGGTCCTTTCAAGCTAATCACTTGGGGCAAGGGTTTCGCTTGTATCTCCACAGATCGAGGTCTAAAGTGGGTGTCGGCGCGGCACGTGAAGCCATTCCGAACGCGAGAACACGAGAACGTTGATCCAAGGAACAAAGAGACGAGTACTCAGACGGAGGTCGAGACTCAGACTGCACAGAACGATTCAAAAGAAAAATAAGAAGAGGCTAAAGACTTTGGGGGAATTTTTCTCTAGAGCCTTGAATGAAAAATAGAATGATAATTTCACGCAGAAGCGGAATTATGGGTTTCATGATGCTTATGTGCATCATTCTTTCATTTGTTGCAGTAAGCAATGGGGGTAATTTACCTATTACTCAACCAAGACAAAACGTATGGGAGACTTTAGCTCAGGCAGCAAATTTAGATAGCATTTGCCTGACACATTCAAGGCCAGGAAAACCATTTTCAGCATGCATGGTTGGATTGCCAGTGGATGAATGGCCAGTTCCAGGGCACTCCGCAGTTAACATTTCACAGGTCATTAAAGATCCTGAGAGAGAGTGGTGTGCTTGGACACGTCTACTTCCTGTGGCTTCTACAGAACCTCAGGAATTGGAGATTTTTGGGTCCATGACAATGGAACTCTGCATGCAGTTTGAGGCTCCAAATGTCACAAAGGTGAAAACTGTCGATGTGACTCCCGTTCATGAATTTTATAAAAATGCGTCAGCATGGTGTAAATATACAGAAAAAACTACCAAAGGATCGGTCCAAGTTCCAGTGCAATTGCCACGGGGTTTGTTTTTAATTTGCGGTGACAGAATTTGGCACGGCATTCCTGCTAATGCCACGGGAGGTCCATGCAGCATTGGGGAAATTTCAATGCTATCACCTGATTTGAACATGTTAAGGGAAAGAAAACGCAGAGAAAAAAGATCAATACAGCAGTATGCGGCAGATTGCAATGATAAAATATTTTCTTGGGACAAGAAAGCGAGTATTGCTACAGCAATCTTCTCACCTCAAGCAGCATCAGGGGTGGCCTTGACTCAAGTCGACCGCATGGGTTGTTGGTTAAGCAAACATGCACGGTCTGTGTCTGTCGCATTGGATGACATGTTAAAAGACATCAGTGGTGTAAGGCAGGCGACTCTTCAAAACAGAGCGGCGATCGATTATCTATTGCTCGCTCATGGACATGGTTGTGAAGAGTTTGAAGGGATGTGCTGCATGAATCTCTCAGATCATTCAAGGTCAATTCATGAAAGTATCAAAAATATAAAAGACAGCATAAATAAGCTTGGTGAGATCACAGGATCATGGATCGATCAGCTGGTAGACTTCTTTGACATCTCTCCCATTTGGAGAGGAATTTTAAGAATAGGGTTCTATGTTTTAATAGTTCTCCTAGTCCTCATACTTGTTATCCCATGCATATTTGCATGTTTAAAACACGCTATGAATCGGATAGCGAAAGAAGTTTTCCTAGTGCAAACAGAAGGGGGAGATGTGGGATCTCAGCACCTCAGGATGAGGGTGCAGAGCAACCAAGACCACCCTTGGGGGGCTCGGGAGTCCTGGAATGTTGCCAGAAGTGTCTGGTGGCTGGACTTTGATCCTACACAGGAGATAACATCTGTATGAGGACTGGGAGGATTTCACTGGGGTGAATGGTGAAGGGATAAGTTAGTTAGAGTATAATACACAGGGTTTAGGATTTCTGTACAGGGGGGTCTAGAGAAGTAAGATGGAGGAATTGGGGCGTGTCCTGTCCTTCTTCTTCTTCTTCTTGGCCTCCATCTTCTGTGGTGATGGTGGCACTTTGGGATTGGTCTTTACTAAAGGTGCACCGGTTAATAAGAATAGAAGGTATTGGGGAAAAATCATAAATATTGTACACGTAACTTCGGGTATAAAGATAAGTGAACGCCCCAGGGGCTCGCAGTGTGCCCATGGCTGACTGCTGTGCAGACCTCTGTCGGGCTGAAAGAAAATCTTTTAGATAAACAATTAATAAACACTGAGACCGAAACAAGATCAGAAGTCTCTCCTCGTCCTTTGAAGCGCCGGGCTGTCCAAGGCCACCCTGGGCCTTTCCAGGCCACCTAAACAGCCGAGAAACCGACAGCTGGTGGAAAAGAAAAGCCAATTGGTGGAAGGGGAAAGAGGAGAGATCAGCCAGGACAGGAGGAGATGAAATGAGTCAGGCTGGTTTCAGCATTTCCTCAACACCAAAAGCAGCCTGACCCCATTCTCCATCCACCACTGAAAGCTTTGCAAATCAGGAATTGTTCAGGCTGTTTGGCCCCCAATCCTTGATGGGCATCCTGAGACAAGAACTTCACTGTGTTTATATCTATCACAGAACCATATTTTTCTAAAATTAATTTTATTATGGAAATCATTGTGGATGGTGGACATGTCAGACACTGCTGGGACATTGCACATTGCTCAGGGAAGAGCATGATTGTTATTGAATTGTATTCTGTTCAACCATGGACCGTTGGCCATGAAGAGAAACTTCCTGTGCCTCTGAGTCTCACCAGTTCCGGACCCCCAAGGGACACAAACCTGCTGAGTTCTGGTTCCCACTCCAGTGGTGGCACCTGTGCCTCCCTCCATAGCCAGAGCAGAGCTCCCTTGTCCCAGAAAGTCCCTGGCAATGCAGGGATGAAGGAACCAGGACAGGCTGTGGGGATCAGGGCAGGGCACAGCCAGGGATTTGGGGTGGTTGTGAGCCTAGGGCAGGAAGTGGCCCTTGGCCTTGGTGAACCTCATCCCATTGTCCTGGGCCCATGGCTCCAGCCTGGCCAGATCCCTCTGCATAGCTGAGGCTTTTCATCTCCTAAATGTATCTCATGGCTGTCCTTTTTAGTGTCAGCTGTCTTCATTGGCTCCTCTCTCAGCTTCCTACCATTGTGAGCTTCCCTTTGCCCCTCATCTTCACATCACAGGTGGCACAGTGTCCCTAACACTTGTGCCTAATTCCAAGTCCTTGGCAGAAGTGCCAGGGCTGAAGCTCCAGGTGCTGCTCCTGCCTGGCGTGTGGGGCAGTGCCAGGCAGATGGGGCTCACCAAGCACACCCTCCATGCCCTGGTCCTGGTCTGAGTAAGAGGGATGGTGATGTTTCCCTCCAGCTGTTGGTGAGAGGACAGGACTGGGGCTCAGGAGATGCTGGGACAGTGAGCAGACAGGGGTTCCCAGGCCCCTGCTCCAGCAGGAGGATGTGTTTGAAGGATGACAGCTCTGGTCAGGGAGACAGCACAAGTGTGTCCTGCCCTGCAGCTTGGTTTCAGCATTTCTGTACAGAATTGGGACCCCAAATTCCATGAATTGGGAGCCATCTTTTGCTCCCCAAATGCAGGTAAAACTTCTCTTCTGTCATTTCCAGAAGTGGCAGTGTCCTGGCAGCACTGATGTGGTGAGAAAGAGCCCTACAGTGCTTGTTCAGGTTTAGGAGCAGAGCGGGCTTGGGGTGGGTTTTTGGTGTGTCAGGTCAGTCCTGTCCCTTACTGGCCATGATGTTACTGGTTTCAAACTGGCTACAAAAGACTTCTGCAGTGATGCTCCCTCTGCCAAAAACTAACTGTGCTTCTGAGCAGCCAGAATAAAATCTGAGCTTCTGTAACACAGAGCCATGGGCTAGGCTGTGGGCACTGCCAAAACAAGGGTGCAGGGCTGTGTTGTCATGAGCCAAGCCATGACTCCTGCTAGTGGTTTGTGGAATTCTGAGCCCTCAGGGTATTCCAGGTGGTCAGGAGTGGCCATAAACCAGGGGATGAGGTGCTGAGAGTCAAGCAGTGGTTTTAGTGCAACAGGAGGAGGTTAAGTTGCAGCTTTCAGAATAATTTCAAACTTCACTTTAATGGTGCTCAGGCTGCTGGTGGTGTAATAGCAGCAGACATCAGCAGTGGGAGCCATTCCCGTGGTTTAATGTACATTGTTTGGTGGAAGAAAAGTGCTTTGAAAGAAGAGAGACTGTTTCCCAGGGAAGACATCTCTCATTCCTTGCTTTTATCTCCTCCCTGCCAAGCTGGGGATGCTGTGAGCCTGTGAGCTGCTGAGAGGTGCTCAAATGTGTGCTGGGTGATGAGGAATATCTTGCTCTGGTTTTTATGTGCAAGTAGGCTGGATTTTCTGCAATAGCTCCAATAACCTTCACGTGGCTGTTTAGAAGGATGAACCTCATTAATAAAGAAGAGGTATTTAATAACAGGCCTATTTTTATCTCTGTCTTTATCTAACAGTCTGCACATTTATTTCAAGCTTGTAACAGTGCTTTGGAAGAAAAATGTTTTCCCTCCTCTGAAATGTGTTGGCAGTGCCTCCAGCCTTGGTTATCTTGAATTTCCAGTTTGACTAGCATCCCTCCTCCTTCCAAAGCCAGCAAGCCACAGCAGGCCCACAGCTCCAACCTTTTCCTTGGGAAATGGGAAATTTCTGGGGGAATATGCTTTCAAAACATGGGACTTGGGTCCCAGGGTCACTGAAACAGTTCTGAAGGTTTGATCAAACATAATCACAGCAACTGCCTCAGGCTTCAAATGTGTGATCTTGTGTGGGACAGGCACTGCAGGCACTGCAGTGTTTGCTGCAGGATGTGACTGACCACACACTCTGGGAGAGGCTGGCAGCTCTGGGGGTCAGGCATTTCTGAAGAGATTTTTTTTTCCTAAATTTGTCAGTTTTATTCTGTAATTTCATAAATTAAACCCTGACCTATAGATATCTTGCAGATGTGTTTTCAGCCCATTCTCCTGTGTTTGCTGTCATTTGCTGGTGGTGAAGGAGGCAGCCCCAGCCCTGAGGGGTTGCACCATCTTTCCACCTCCTTCCACATCTGTTCCTTTGGCATTGCTGGCTCTGTACCCAGACCCTGCCAAACAATATTAAAAGTAGTAACAATTTTAATTGAGTAGTTAAAATGAAAAATATAAAATTGGATACAATATAATTAGATTAAAATAAGGGACAATTTGGTTCAAATACAGCGCATAAGCAAGAGATACCGCGAGGTACGGAGTGCAGGGTTCAATGACCCTTGCCACTTCACATACAGGCTTGCCAAGTGGAAGTCACCCCTTATATGCCATGTGTCAATGCCATCTCCTCCTATTTTCGGTTCGTCACTTTTCTGTCTCCGCCTTCATTATCACCTTTACCGAGCATGCGCCACCACTCGGTTTGGTGGTCGCACAAGTCTTTGGGGGTCGTCACTGATGAAGGCCCTGTAGTCTTCTTCGTTGTCCTTTAATTCACCTTTGGGTTACACATGTGCACCAAGCCAGTACAATGTAAGCCAAGACTAACGTATCACTGCATCTACATATCAAAGCAATAAATCCCTTATAATTAGCATTTTCTGGGACCAAACCAGGTTCTTTGGTCATTTTTAGCAACTGTATCTTCAGCTTCTTTCCTGTGGTCCTTGAAAACATATGCTGAGAAGGGGGGTGGGTGGAGCCACTCCTTTCCCTCTCTTCTTTGGCATTACAACTTTTAACTATTGCTATTTTATTATTCTCCAATATTAATTACTGTATCAATATTGATTACTGTTTCAATTTTTATCAGCACGAATCATACCTATTTATCACACCAGGATACTTGTGGCCATATGCTCCAGGAGATGCTGGATTTGGGCCCTGGGATGTGTGTGGCAGTTATTACAAAAGAACTTGGCTCTAGGGGCTAATCCCTGGTTTGTCCTTGTCGTTCAGTCTGGATCATGTATATCCCTTAACTATAGTTTTGCAGCATTATCTTTTTCCATAATTAGGGAGTGTTTTCCATGGTCTTGCTCAGGCCCTTCCTCCCTGCAGTTTCCCCTGTGGGTTAAGGCCTGACTTACTGAAACTTCCACAAAACTGATTCTGGGTGGGCAAGGACAAGGTCAGAGGGTTTTCAGGCAGTCAGCACAGTCAGATGGCTCCTGTGAGGAATATTTCACTTGCTCCTTTACAGCTCTTGCCTGCAAATTGTCCTCTTGCTCAGATGGGGCTCCGGTTTCTTTTTTTTTCCCCTCCTTTTTCTTTCCCAAGTTATTCAGTTTTCCATACATTTATTTATAGGGTCACACAAGCAACAGGTCTGCTTTTTCCACAGATCCTTCCAGAGCCACGTGCTGTGCCTGCTCCATTCTGGTGCAAATCACCTTCTCCTCTGAGGAAAACTCAGAATATCCATCCAGCTGTCTTAACGGAGCGAGGCATTTTCTCAGAACCATGCCCTCTGCTCATTTCAGAATCTGCAGGGAATTTGGGACATAAATTAAAAAGCTATTTGATGCTCCTTGAGGTCTAGAAGCTGGTTTTGCATTTGTTCTTACTTGAATGCACACTGAGACAAATGGCTCTGCTTTAATGAAGCTGCTTCCTTTGGCATCCTGAGGAAGCTTCCCAGTTAAAAAATAAATATGGCTCTGTTTTTCCAGCCCTGCTTTACCAGCAAAAGCTGGGGAAGGAAATGTAATGTCCTTGGGTCTGTCCTGATGTTTTCTAGAACTAATTCCTATTTATTGGAAGAACTCTTCCACGCCAGAATAATGTTTAATTTTTTATTATGTGTTTACATTTTGGAAGGAGTAAGGGTGGTGGTGTTGGAAATTCTAATGAGGGACAGCATTTCTGATTCAAAGGACTCAGTCTCCTCTCTCCTGATTTTTCTGCCTGATCCTTCATACTGCAGAAAGTTTTGCTTGGGTCATTCACTTGCAACAGGATGTTACGTGAATACAGAATTAATGTGTGCAGCCTGTCACTTGGAATTGCTGCTGTTCTGCTGCTGGGGAGCTCCCGGGGTTGCAGAGTCCTTGCAAGCAGCAACAACAGGAATGTGCCTGTGATCCTGCAAAGCCAGAGGAGGAGCAGGGAGCTGCAAGTCTCCCCCATCACTGCGGGGTGTGAATAAATAGATCTAATCAACAATTTACATGTTAGCCCTGGACCAGGGTTTATTCTGAGGATGTGTCATTCAGCCCAAGCGAAACCTCTGCATCTCAGGCTGGTGGTATTTCTAAAAGCACCTCTAAGTGATCACTGACGCTGGATTTTAAGCTGCATTTACATTTTTATAGAATCTGCTGCTTTCCTTATCTGAAACAAAGCCCACCTGATCTTCATTAATTACACTATCATTTCACCTAACCAGGGTGCTACTTATTAGAGTTATCTGTCTGTTCTTCACCAGATAATACACAAAAATTTGTTACCCCTGGCTGTATCTGGATTAGCTGGAGCTGTAAGGGGGTTGCACACGGTGATGAGTTTTACAGGTGGAGTGCAGGTATTTATAGGCTGTCTGAGGGAATGGTGGAGGAGTGGCTGCTGTCCCACTGGCTGTGCTGCCATTCCAAGACACCTCCACGGCAAAACATACAGAAAACACTGCTTAAACACAGAAAAATCTGGTTACTGCAGGGTGACTGGAGCAGGCCAGCTCCACAAGAGAGGTGTTGGAGTCCTGGGACATCCCAGACCCTCCTGAACACAGCCCTAGGGCTGGAGGGGACACTGCTGGAGCAGGGGTTGATCCCAGAGGTGTTTCCAGGCTGAGCTATCAGGGACTGTCTGGCAGTGCCGTTTTTAAGACAGAAAATCTCACAGTGGCTTCACAGAGGGCTGCAAGCCCTGGTGGTGGTGCTGACTGCTGCCCCACTAACATCAGCTGCAGTCTGAGCAGGGCAAGCACAGAAAGGGCTCCTCTGAAAAGAGGCAGCAGGAAATGTCTGAGCTGCTGGGGAGCTGTGGGTCCAGAGGGCTGGAGCCAGGAGCCACAGGCTGCAGGGAAGGGGGTCCATGAGGGCAGAGCCTTTGCTGGAAGAGAAGCCAAGGGGCTTTCACTTGACTCCTGTTTCATCATCCTTCCACACACTGATCTCTTCAGATGCTCTCCAAACCTTTGGTTTGCTTTCTGAATGGGAAAGGACTTGTCCTGGAGGAGGAGCAGAGCCAGGATTCTGAGGAGAGCTGGTCACTGTCAGCTGGCAAGAGGGGGGGGGCACTGGGTGAGGAGATGTTCACACTCAGCTCCATCCACTATGAGTGTTCTCAGGCCAAACACACCTGCACTCCTGTTTGTACTGTTTGCTTGATAAACTGTACTTGATAAACTGATATATGTGAGTTTGGGGGTTTTTGTTACCTTTTTGTATTCTGAAGAACTAAAGATGGTTCACATGATTTTTTTTTTTTTTTTTGCCTTCTGCAGTGCAGGCAATGCAGGCAGGGATGGAACAGCAGCATCTTTATATTTGTCAAGTCTCCTTCCGCATGAAAGGCTCTGCCTGAAGCTCAAAGTGATTTTCTTGCAGACTTTGAACACTACACCAGCAGGAAGAACAAGAAGCTCAGTGGACATTATGCTCCAGAAAAATTGTATCCATGGTCCATAAGTTAAATATGGAACCATGGAAGTGCACACTGCAGTGGAAGTGGAGCTGGGAATGCTGAATGGTGAGGTTTCCTGTCCTTTTGGCACGAAGAACCAGGGGTCCTCTGGTTCTCCATGGTCTTCCATGAGGACCTCTGGCTCTCCATGGTCCTCCTTGAGGATCTCTGGTTTCCCATGGTCCTCCATAAGGATCTCTTCTTCTCCATGGTTCTCCTTGAGCATCTCTGGTTCCCCATGAGGATCCCTGATTCCCCATGGTTCCCCCCAGGGCTGTGCTGGTGCCTTGCCCGTAGCTTGCTGTGACAGCAGACAGCAGTTTCAGGTGGGGCTGCTCTGCTGGCAGGGCCTTGGTGTTCCCAGCAGGGCAGGGCAGGAATGCTCCTGTCCCAGCAGGACACTGGGCATGCAGGTACCACCCCACAGCAGCTGCTCCTCCTCTGCATCACTTCCAGGGGCAGAACTCCTGTCCTTCTGCATGGCAGGGAGCCCTGCAGAGCCAGCACGGAGAGGACAGGCTGGGCAGCAGCTGGGCAGCACTGGTTTAATCCTTTTTGCCTGTTCCTGCCATGGAAGCTGTGTACTGGGTGAGATGTGTGTGTGTTTGGGGGGTCTGGCCCGACCATTAGCTTGTCAGGGTTTGCAACACTGGAAGCTGGGGAGAAAACTGTTATTAAGTGTAACGTGGCACCTTGGAGATGAAAGCATGGGGAGACAATAAATACAGCCTTCCAAAATGCCATTTTATGGTGCCACTCTTCAGAATTTATTAAGACTTAGTTGCAGCCATGCCTGCAGCCTCCTGTGCTGGAATCCATAAATTGTGTTCATTATCTCCAGCACTTGCACTGACCTGCTGTGTTTTACAAGGGGGGAGACACTGGAGGCGTGGGGACACCCCAGCTGCTTTCTGCAGCCATTCCCCTGGTGCCAATTCAGCTTTTCTGGGATTGCTGGGACACCCCAGGCAGTGCTTGGCTGTGTGGATGGACCCCAAGTGTGATGTGGTGGTTGAAGAGAACACTGAGGGACTGAGGAGCTGCCAAAATCACCACAGCTCCATGGGGAGCAGGGAAGGAGCTGGGCGAGGAGGGAGCCATGGGCACCTTGGAGCACACTGGCACATTGTCACTCCACTGTGGGACCACTGCAGCAGTCTTGGATGTGCTGAGGATGCTGGAGGCGGAAAAGGGTTCACAGGAACTCCCTGAACTGCCCACAGGGAGATGCTACTCCCCTGCTTGGTGTCCTCTTGCACCAGTGTTCTCAAATGAAAACACAAATGAAATTGTGCTCCTTTCGCCCACTTTTTGTCATGACAAATCTCAGCAGCAGCATGTTTGTGTACCTTCATCCTTATCCTCAGCATTCAGGTCCAGGATGGAGGAAAACAAGTTCAAGCCCAACCTCCTGATAATTTATTATGTTCCTTATGCTTAAAGGCAAAATTTAAGTTGCCAAATGCAGATGTTTGCATGCTCTTTTTTTAGCTCTCAAAGTACTTTCTGTGTGCTTGATTGATGGACGTCCCTGTTACATTAATAGCTGGGCTTTGCAGAAAGCTGTTATTACCAGGAGAATCTGGTGTGGGTTTCAGTTTTTCTTCTTGCATTGAAAATCCATTATTAATGTCTTTCTGAGGGAAAAAAAAAAGGTTTAAATTCAGGCATTTTACTTTGGTTTCTCTGGCTTCTTCTCAACTGTCTTTACAGAGGTGCTTTTAAAATCAATATTACAATTGTTATTCATATTTTACTGAGTGGTTGAGGGTTTCTGCATCTTGTTATTGATTTCTGATTGTACTGCAGGACATGTAGGTGCACACAGGTTGTTCTGTGATGGATAACTTCATATGTGTCTTCCTAATCATCACTGAGTTGCCTTCTGCATGTTCCTCTTGCTGGATGCGGCTGCTGAGCTTGGAAGGCACCAGGAGAGCTCTGAGTGCAATCCTGAGACACCAAACTTGTGACTTCTCATTTAATTCAGTTTGGTTTTCAATCAGACACAGGGGTCACATGAGGCTTGTGGGGTCTCCTCTTTTGTGTAGTCTTTGCAGAGTTCTTCTGCCCTGGCTTTTCAGGCAGCTTTGTGTTGTGTGTTGTAGGAGCAAAACAAGTCATTGTCCTGGTTTTGTGTGGGGTGGTCATAATGCACCTTTAGCTTCCAGCACTGACCTTGGCCCTTGGGGCAGCTCTGCAGGCAGATCTCAGCATTTCAGAGGTGCAGAGTCATTGGATCTCAGAATGGTTTGGGTTGGAAAGGAGCCTTGAACTCATCCAATTCCAATCCCCTGCCATGGCAGGGACACCTCCCACTGTCCCAGGCTACTCCAGCCCCAATGTCCAGCCTGGCCCTGGGCACTGCCAGGGATCCAGGGGCAGCCCCAGTTGCTCTGGGCACCCTGTGCCAGGGCCTGCCCACCCTCCCAGGGAACAATTCCTAATTCCCAATATCCCATCCATCCCTGCCCTCTGGCAGTGGAAGCCATTCCCTGTGTCCTGGCACTCCAGGCCCCTGTAAAGGTTCAAGTCTCAATGAAGCAATGCAGAAGTCCAGTGTGCATTGGTAACTGCTGTAAAGCTGGATTTGCAGACTGAGGCTCTTGGAGCACATCAGCACTGATGGCACAATCTGTGTGAGAGCTTGTTGGCACCAGAGGAACCTGTGAGGAGTGACAGGACTGTGGCCAGCACGGGTGCTCCAAAATGCATCCATGGCTCCAGGTGGGTGTACAGGGGAAGAGCTCTGTGTGTGGGCACAGTCCTTCCCAGCTCTGCATGCCCTGGCACAGGCTCCACATCTGCCAGGGGCTGTGGCTGTGCCAACAGGCACTCTGGAGAGGGCTGGCTGTGCACAAACCTCTGCTGGCTGGACTGGGCTGTTTGCCCCTCAGGCTTATCCTGGACAGGCTCCTGCACCTTCAGACATGGAGGCTACACCTGGCTTCTGAGGAATTGGTTGTTGCAGTTTGTCTGTCCGTGCTGGGGACCAGGACAGGCACTGGCACAGGAGCTGGTCCTGTGTCCCTGGGGTGGCAGGGCTTGGTGGTGGCAGCGCTGGCAGGGACACGGCAGAGCTTGGGAGGGGACGGGGCTGGAACCCATAACAATGGGCAGGCTCTGACCTTGCTGCTGGAACTCACTTAGCAATTCTCTTGATGTTCTGGAAACGAAAATATAATTCAGGCCACCTTCTCCGCCAAGCTGACCCTGAGAATCTGGGAGAAGAGCTACTGAATAATTAGGGGCTTTTTTTTCTCCCCCCTTTTTGCTGGAGTTACTGCTCAGTGTTGAACTGTCCTTTACAGTGTCATCACTTCCCTTGAACTTACTGCTCCGAGTGTACTTAGCATTAATATAATTACGTAAATTGCAGTCTCATTAATCACTGGGGGCTGCAGCACATCCTTGATGTGCTGTTTCATGGGTGGCTTGGCTGGTGGGAACCCCTGGCCAGGGATGGGGGCTGTGGCTGGAGCACTCCCCCTCTGCTCCTGAGCCTGGTTTAGCTGAGCTTTGTGTGTCTCACCCTGCAGGATCTGGAGTGTTTGCCAGCACTGCCATGATTGCCGCCTTGCTGCTGCAGACGAGAAAAGGGAAAGGTGGGTTTGTCCCAAGGGAGTTTGGCTGGACAACATCCCTGCTGCTGTCCCTGTGATTTGGGTCTGTGGGGTCCCAAAATGCAGAGCCCAGCCTCGTGGCTTGGCAGTGAACACCCAGAGCCCATGCTCTGTGCAGGGTCTGCTGCAGGGCTGTTTGATGATGCTGTGCTTCTGTCTCTGTGGCAGAGCTCTCAGCCTTCCTGGCAATGTAAATTCTCCTGGCTGCATGCTATGATTACACTGAGTTATTGATTTGTCTTTGAGAGGATTTCCTTCCTGAGGGACATTTCTGACTGCTGTAGTGATTTAGTTCTCCTGCAAGAGCAGAATCCGTGGCAGAGCAGAGCCACCCTCCTGCCCTCGAGCCTGCAGCTCAGGGTCGCGCTCCCTCTGGCTTCCTCTGCAAGCTGATTTCTGTTCCAAGGCTGGGACAAGGTTACATGGCTGTTATTTCTGTGTAACAACTGCAAATAAAAGGGCATTTTCAACTTTCCACTGCAGAAGCTGCAAGTCTGGGAGAAGCCTTTGTGCCATGGCACCAGCATTATCTTGGGCATGTCTCAAACCCATCTCCAAGGCTGGCACGTGGGACATGTGGAGCCATGCTAGCCTTAATACACTTGGACTCCTGGGAATGTTTTAGTTCCTCAGAGTGGGGTATGATGGGAGCAGGAGCATGCTCTCCTAAAGCTGCAGGCTACAACCTCTCTTTTCTTTGCTTTCTGTTGACTCACCATGGACTGTCTCTAAAAACCAAGCCGCTGAGTTCCTGCTGGTGGTCCTGAGGAAGCCAAGATAGTTTTCTTCTATCACCAGTTTTCTCCCCTTGACCCTGAAATCCCACCCTGCTAGCTGTGGCTCAGCTGGTGAGCACCTTCAGTAGAAGGACCTGACCCTTCAGGACATGGCCCAATGTTTCAGATACTCTGTGGCTGGAAAATGCCCAGCTCTGTGTCCTTGGGTGCCCATTTGAAGCACGTCCCTGTGAGTTCCTGTATCTAACCCCACTATCTAGTGGATTTGGCACCAATCTCAGCTGCATACTGATAAAATGGGAGGCTGCTCATGCATGTGTTGTTATAAAACAGCATCCACGAATTAGGCCCAGGAGAACGTCAATTTATTTTCCTGTGAACCAAGTGTGGCACATTTCCTTCCTTTCCCAGTGATCTATCTGTGAGATAAAACACATCTTTAGTGTCTATCTTAAATACTGCAGTGTTGACAAGTTCTCTTGACAGAAATTAGGCTAATGTCCCTTACGACTGCATTAGCTATAGAAACAAGGCTTTAAATTGAAGCTTTGCAAAGAGCTATTCCAGCGCCCTCTCCAAGGCATCTCCTTATTCCAGCTTTTATTATCCAAATTTGTTCTCACTCTGCCTTGGCAGCAGGGCTGGCAGGCAGCTCTTCCCATCCATCCTGCTGGTCTGGCAGCCAGGGGTGGGAGCAGCACCTCCCGAGCTGGACCAGGCAGTGCTGGCCAAGCCCCACGGAGCCCTCGGCCCCGGGGATGCTCCGGGCTCAGGGGTGTCGAGGTCCGCCCGAGTGAACAGGTGACGGATGATTTTTTGGTGCAAAAATAACCAACAAGGCACAGGGGGTTTACAGTAACAAATCAATAAAATGCAATTTTATTGAAATAACCACAGCTGAATATGCGTTGGTTAGGGAATCTGGGGAAGAAAAGGGTAAGACAAGGGAAGAGGGAGGAAAGAAAGGTCAGGTAGGGTATAGCTACCGAAATGTGTCATTGTCATTCAGGGGTCCAGCCGTTGAAGCTCACTGGTGCACATCTCAGGGAGATCTCAAAGGACGGTCAGATTGCACCCCAAAAATATACCGTTTTTCGTTGGGGGGAGGGTGGCTGAAATTAGGCTTCCATGGAGGGGAAAAGAATAGGAACAGGAGGAGGGGTGTTTATTTCTGTTGTTTTCATGGCCGAATGCTCGCAGGTGCGTTTATTCTGGGCAGTATTCCCCCCTTCGTGCACACCTCCCCCGAGCTGAGAGGGTTGTTAAGTCCCAGTCTCTGGAAGGGGGTGCCAAGGGGGTGCCAGGGGGGTGCCAGGGGGGTTTCTTGTCTTGGTTCCTTGATGACGATTAGCATCTCTGTTTGTCTGTCACGATAGTTGAAGGCAGGCAAGAGGGGTCTTCTCTTGGAGGGGGGAACCACCCCAGAGCTCAGACCAGCCAGGTCAGGAGGTGGGGAGAATGTCCAGATCCATTGTTCAGAAAGGGCAGCATGCCCCTTCGAGTTCAGCATGGCATGTTCTGCAAACACCACCTGTGAACACACTGAATAAGCATGAGACTTTCTTTCCCAACTGGCTCAACAGTTTTTAACCTTTTGGTGGTCTTTTCTCTTCATGACAATTGTGAGGCAAAAATGAAGGATTTTCTGATAGACTCTCACAGGGGACACCACTGCTGGCACGGGGCTGGGGCCTGGGTCAGGGGAGGCAGCTGACACCCATTGAGCACAGAGGGGATCCAAGGCAGTCAGCTGCACGCCCTGACAGCGGCAGAGCGTGTCCTGAAATGCTCCTACTCGGAGCTGGAGCTGGGAGAAGGGAGTTTGTGTCATGCGTGTCTCATCCTTGCAATTTCAGGACTGAGTTACAGACTCAGACCCTAAGGACAGGAAGAGAGAATGCTGAGGCCTGGTCATGAATTCTCTGCTTGAGCTTCCCAGCCCTCCCCTGGAAAATAGTTTCCTGTTTTGCTCTTTTGCCCTCCTCAAGTTGAGCCCTTTTAGCCTTTAACTCCACGTTTCCAACAACAGATTAACCAGGGCTGTTTTAAACCTCCTGATTCTCACACTGGTGTTGGTCCTGATGGATTATTCCCCCCTATTGTGTCCTTTCTGTGCCTCCACATTGCCAGGTTCTTTGGTGGCCCTCTCCTGAGTCACTGAGAGAGGAGGAGAAGCTCTCTGAGAGTGACACGTGGGAGACATGATGGTTGATGATGTTCTGGAAGTGCTAACCTCCATCATAGTAAAGAAGCCTCTCTCAAAAGGCTAGATGCCTAATACCCACAAAATTAATACCATCCTCAGTTCCTTTTGTCAGGTTCTCAATTCTCCTGGTCAGCTGCCTTGTTCTTCTCTGCTTCATCCTGCATTGATCTTCTCTGAACGTAGCCAAGCCTTCAGCATCCCAGATGGTCTTTCTGGAGTAACAAATAGACCTGAGGAATGACAATTATTGAATGGATTGTAGCACTGGCTTGGGGATAAATAATGTAATGAGTTGGAAAGGGATTAAAACTGGCTTTTGTAAGTAAGCTTCTCATGGATGTTGACTTGGGGACATGGTGAGACAAAGGTCGCTGCAGTGTCTCTGCAGCCTGGTGTGCCATTTGAGAGATGAGATATCAGAGTGGCTGGATACGTTTGGTCTCTCTGTTTCTTCTGCTTGCACCTTTGTGGGATTAAACTCCCTAAACTGCTGCAGTTCACAGACTTCAAGCCCAGTATCAAAAGAAAAACTAAATCAAATGCCTGGAATTAAATCCTCAGCACATGGCTCCTGCTGCACCCTAACTCACTGCAGTGCCTGCCTTGAAACTGGGGAGAAGGCTTTGCTGGCAAAGTGAAAACATGTTGACCTTACTCTACAAAAGGGCACTCCTTCTTCTTCCTGCCCTGTGGTTATTTTTTTCCTGGTGTGTTCGCTGCTGTTGCACTGAAGGCAGAGCAGCCCTCCCAGGAGGGAGGTGGAGAATGGAGCACTTGTTGGATGAGCTCTTTGCCACAGGAAGCATTTCCGTCCTGCAGCAGCAGCAGCAGCAGCAGCAGCAGCAGGTACATCAGCAGATGCTGCAGCAGTGCCCCCATCAGAGGCCCTGTATTTCCCCCTGGAGCCCTCCTGTCGCCCCTCCTTCCCTGAGATCCCTCCTCCCTAGGCTCCTCCCTGGCTTCCACCTTCAATTCCATCACTTCCAGACTTCCCAGGGGGCCCAGGCACCTCATGGGAGGGCCACGCTGTGCCCTGTGTGTGACAGACACCCCTCCTGTCCTTGTGGCTCCCCTGCACGGGAGGGATGAGGTTTGGTGTGTGTTCAGCAGGCTCAGCTCTGGGCATGAGGCTGGGCCCCCTGGTGTGCCACCACCATCATCATCGTCACCTTGGCTGCCAGGGAGGGTGGGTGGCAGTCACAGGGACCTGCTCTGGCACTGCCAACCATGGCCTGCTTATCCCAGGGGCTCACCTGCCCCTCCTTTCCTCTTGCTGCAGGAGCTGCAGGAGAAGCCAAGTGGATTGGGCAGGCGGTGTGAGGAGAGAGCCCAGCCCAGCCTCCCCCACAGGGTGCCTCTGTTTGAATAGCAGTGTTCAGAGCACTCAGCACCCACTGATCAGCTGGGAGAACATAAATCCCAGTGCCACAGGAGAGCCCTGGCTCAGGGAAAAGGGCCAGTTGTGAGCACTGTCCAGCCCAGTGTCCAAATGGAATGGTGCTTTCACATCTCTAATCAAGGGTTACTTAGTGGAGAGCCCCTTCCTTGTGAGACTTTGTTCTCTGCTAGCTGTGGATTGAGTCACGGGAGGAGGGATTGGATTCTGGCATCATTTTAAAAATGTTTTCATTCTATTTGCTGAGGGGAACAAATTACAGAGAAGACCTCTCAGCACTGTGACAAAAGAGTGGCTCTAAAACCCTTTTCAGCCAAACAAGTGTTTGAGCTGAAGGCCTGATGGATGGTGCTTAAAGATGTGGTTACTGCAGCAAGGTTGGCATTAAAAATCACTGGGTGCAAGAAAGTTCTCCCAAGGTTACTGTGGGGGTGTGTCTCCCTGTAATCCTGGTGTGAGCAGCCCTTAACACCCTGAGTCCACCACTGAGCTCTGTGGCATCAGCCACGGGAGAGCAGCAGCACAGCAAGCACCAGTGGGTCACTTGTCTCTTGCTAAATGAGAAACTGCAACGGGATCAGCCCTTTTGGGGTGGCATCACTGTGGCAGGAGGGCTGGAACTGGATGATCTTTAAGGTCCCTTCCAACCAAACCACTCCATAATTCTTTCCCTGTCCCTGTTCAAGTGGGGTTCAAGCAGAAAGCAGAGCTGCTGCTTTGGGACCTGTGAGGAGCCTGGGCAGGAGCACACCTGCTGTTGGGATGTACCAGAACAGGGTGGCTTTGGGGCTTTCTCAGGAATGCCTTTGCTGCCGGCAGCTGTGCTGGATGTTGAACAGGGGATAGATTCACCCTTGGCAAGCTTGAAAGCATTTCAGATGGCTTCTGTCCCTGCTCCAGTGCAGCACAGAACAAAATCAGATGTTGGAGAAGATGTCATACTTAGACATCACCATTCTGACAGGTTGATTTCCAGGATGTTTATTAACATAGCTTGGAATGTCACAGAAAGGTTTGTCAGATAAACTAGCCAACTGAAGTTCTTACATGAGACTTCCTTGGTTTTGTTGAGGTGCTTTGAACTCTTCATTTAGTCTCTCAACAATTCATCCCATTCAGGCCTTTCTGGAAGAGCCTCTGCAAGGTCTGTGGCTGGGGGATCAGGCCCTGCCTGCTCCCTGTGTGTCTGGGTGTGGAATCCTTTGAATCCCTCAGGGCAATCCCCAGGGCTGTGCCCTGGAAGAACATGCTATAGAGTCTCCACCTATGCTGCAAGAGAAAACTTCCCCATGGAGCCTTGCACAACACTATGAACCACCCCAGTTCCTTTCCCATATGTCCCAAACTCTGGTAGTTTCTCCTTTCCCTGTTCCCTCATTGGTTGTGGTATCTCTGGTGCCTGGTTCTGCGTCTCCCCTGTAGGGCAGTGCCCTTTGCCCTGCCCTTTGTGCCACCCCAGTGCCTTTGGGCCATTGGCCACTGACCCCTAATTAACCCTGTGCACACCACATGGCCAGCTCTTTTGTCTCTGATTCCCCTTTGGCGTGCTGGAATAAACCTTTGCTGGAATTTGTCATACAAAAGGCCCTTCTGCCTCTCGTGGCTGAACTGGCCATGGTGAGTGTGGTGTGTGGACTTGGCTGCTCTCCCTGGATGCTCACCCAAGCAGCTTTTCCAAGGAGATGCTTATTGGGAAATAGGCAGTAGCACCCACCATCCAAACCCCTGTGTTGCTCCATCGGGGTGCCCTGGGAGGCAGAAGGAAGCAGCAGTGCCAATTGTTTGCTCATGCTGTAAGGACAGAACTCCTCTCTGAGGGTTTCCTCTGCAATCCCAGGAAGAGAAGGACATCTCTGTCCTTGTCAGCCCTCTGGGCAATGATCAGACAGAACAGCGATGAAACCAGGCTGGCAGCACCAGGGCTGGTTGCTCGCAGGCAGAGGCAGCCCAGCTCCTCCAGCCTGAGCTGGGCAGTGCCTGGGAGAGGTGGCACCGTGGCACTGGGCATGGTGCATCACCCCAGGGGTTCCTCCTGCATCCCATCCCCTGCAGAGCCCCTGCTGTCCCTGGTTACCTGAGCAGTGGGGAGGCAGTGCCCAGGCTGGTGCTGCTCTGAGGAGATGCTGCACTCAGCAGGCAGCTCTGGCTCCCCAGCAGTACCGTGGGAGGAGGAGCTGCCCAGGGAGTGCATTCGTAAAGCATTTCTTCCCCAGGAAGAGGAGTTTGTCACAGGAGTTTGTACTTGGGACGTGCACACAGGTGTCTGAGCTTCCTCACTGCCTGAGGTGGGGAATGCTGGGGGTGCTGGGGCAGCTGCTGGGGGAGCTTCCAGGCCTGGTGCTGTGAAATCTCTCCACCAGCTATCAGGAGGAGGTGACATAGAGCATATTAATGACATTTTCTAGTGGCACTTAATTGGGAGGAGCAGTAAATGCCAGACAGTGAACTAATGCAAAAGGCTGAGTGAAGAAGGGACAGAAAGAAATAAAATGAGATTCAGGCTCTGGGCCTCTTCTTCCCATCAGTAATCCATCTCATCCTTACCTGTGCCTGTTACATGTCTTCCTTTTGCGTTTAAAAATGTTTTGTTTTGAAGTAACAAACAATCTGGAGAGTGGTAGACTTGCCTTTGTAGGAAAGAAAGGAAAGAAAAACGGAGGCAGGCTTTGCTGCTTCCTTGCTCAGCAGCTCTAACCAGAGTCTGGGGTCAGGGTGTGAGCTGAGCCCCCAGACTGGGTCTGGCTCCTCTGTTTTCCTCTGAGCACGCTGGTGTGGGACATCCCATCCACCCAGGCACAGCTGGAGTCAGGCACAGTGTGCCCTGTGTGCCACCAGCACGGGATGCCCCAGCCTCAGCCGGGTCCCCAGCCCTGGCACTGGTGGCTCCTGGAGCTGGGGAGGCAGCTCTGGGGAGCTCTGCTGCTCGTTGGGATTTGTTTCCTGGTAGTTTTTAATCATTATTTTATTAAGGGGGAAGGTGTGGTGCCATTAGATAACTTATTATGGATGCTCTGGCAGTGTGATTATTTCAGTACTGCAGCACTGCCGGTGTGGTTTGCTGGAACATTCACATATTAATTCCAATTTGTTGCCTGTACTAGAAAGAAAGTCCCTTTTCCCTCATTTCCTGCATGGAGAGAAACAAAGAGTAAAAGAAGGCAGATGTTGTCTGAGGCTTGCTCACACACCGAGGTAATTTTTGAGAGCTGTAGAGCCACTTACTGACTCGTAACTGGGGCTTGTTTTCAAACCCTTGATAGATTTTGAATTCTCTTACAATGGCAAACAAGGATGCTCACTTGGGGACAAGCCAGGAATCTGCCTCAGTGAGCTGGATCACCTTTGTTCTGCTTGCTCCAGCCTTCCCAGGGGACATTCCTGTGCCAGGGGGGCAGGGTGGTGCTGCAGGGGGAGAGTCTCCTGTCCCTCTTGGGCTCCTCTTGATGGGCAGTCAGGGGCTGTCAGCTTTGTTCAAGGGGTGGGGATGGGATGGGATGGGATGGGATGGGATGGGATGGGATGGGATGGGATGGGATGGGATGGGATGGGATGGGATGGGATGGGATGGGGTTGGATGGGATGGGATGGGGTGGGATGGGATGGGATGGGATGGGATGGGATGGGATGGGATGGGATGGGATGGGATGGGATGGGATGGGATGGGGTGGGATGGGATGAGGTGGGGTGGGATGGGACGGGACGGGACGGGACGGGACGGGACGGGACGGGATGGGATGGGATGGGTGTGGTGGTTTGACCAGGAAGAAGTGGGAATTCTGGGATGTTGTGGTCAAACCAATGGGTGCTTGGATTTTGATACTGGCACCTGGTATAGCCAGTGGGTTTTAGGACACACCTCCGAGAACACGCAGGGGTTAAAAGCAGAGCTTCGGCCCTGGGAGGCTCTCTTGGGACTTCGAGGGACGGAGGTCGGAGCTCTCCCCCGTCCAGCCGCTGCTGCTGGGCGGGGGAGGGGCAGCCATGTGGTAGGCCTGGGCCTGGACAGAGATGGGAGTGAGGAGGCCTTGGAGGATGGAAGGGTGGAGGAGCCCCAAGAGACATCGGACAGCCATCCCCCCCCCCCTTGGACACAGAGAGAGAGAGAGAGTGCAGCCTGTGTCGTTACCTTGAAATTCAGTAAATATGTGCGGGCAGCAGGCAGCCCAGCTGAGGAGATGGGGGGGGGGGGATGCAGCCAGGAGTCCAGCCGCCTGGAGGAGTTTTTCAACCCTTTTTTGGACAATGAAAGCCTTACAGAACATTAACCCTTCCTAGACAAGTGATAAGAGTGGAGGAGGACGAAGGAAATGAACGAGTGATGGAGGTCTGGACCAGAGAGAGAGAGTGAGAGATGTTGAAAGAATGGAGAAGATGGAGTGGCCTGTTATGCTGGACTCTTTCGTGTAGCCATGGACAGAGCCATGTTTCCGTGTGATACAGAGACTGAGTCCAGGGGGAGAAATGTCCGAGTGCCAAAGAAGATTCAGTGTGGGGACCCCTCGGCCCCAGGGGGTATATAAAATATGGCGGGGACAGATGTCCCAAAGGTGGGAAGGTGTACTCATGGGGGCTCTGGCTTTGCCAGGCCCAAACCATAACAATGGGATGGGATGGGATGGGATGGGATGGGATGGGATGGGATGGGATGGGATGGGATGGGATGGGATGGGATGGGATGGGATGGGATGGGATGGGATGGGATGGGGAAGCCACTGCCAGGAGTGCAGTCAGTTACTGCACAACCTTGGTGGGAGTTTTGCAGGTCAGTGTGTGATGTACAATTTGCCAGCCTGTAGCTGTGCAGTGAGTTGGGGCTCAGCCCTGTCCCCCTGCTGGAACACAAACCCACCTGTGGAATGTGGAATGATGTGCTGGAAAGGAGCCCAGGATGAGACCTTTCTCCTTTAGTGAGGAAACACAGCTGATCATTTGGTTGCTCTAGAAGAAGAGAGATGGGGTTCTTTGGTTATCACTGCGTGCTGCATATTCCACCAGCAGCCCTCTGCTTTTACTAACGCGGTGCACAACGTGCCTGATCCTCCCTCAGTTGTGAGCCTGGTAGAAGCATGTCCTGTTTTCCATTTGTTTATTAATTTATAATCTTGTTTTTAGCCTCTGCAAAGCTTGATATTGGTATAGAGCCTGGGAAATGTGCACAGAGCAGAGTAACAGATAGTTGTGATTTGGTTACAAGGCAATAATTTAAGTGGACAGGTTTAGCTGATAACATAAAGCACACGAGAGAAATCGCTTTGGTTTATAAATGTCAGCAGAGCCCCTGTGAGAGAGCTGCTGCCTGGTGCTGCTGCTCCAGCCAATATATTATAAGGAGATATAAAGAGATGTCTGAAAAAATCTGGCTGACCAAGATTAAAAGAATGGTGCTATAAATTAAAGTCTTCCTCGGCGTCTCTTTAAGCATCGTTATGGACAGAGTGCATCCAAATGGAGGAGTGCCAGTGCTCAGAGGGTCCTCCAGGTGCTTTGGGCTGCAGAGGCAGCACCCAGGGGTGGGGACAGCTCGTGGGGACAGCAGTGTCCGTCAGAGCTGGCATGGGAGACCAAAGCCTGTCCTGGTGCTTCTGCAGCTGATAAAAGGATTAAATCAGGAGCAGGAATAACACCATCCCTGCAGCGTCGCCAAAGGATCAGTGTCTCCTGTTTGGAAAATAAACGCTGTCGCTCTGCTTTGATATTTAGTCCCAATAAAGGCCTTGTCATTTGTGCAGTGACAAGGGTTTCATCCTCTGGGAGTACTTTTCCTGTTGGACACTGTCTTTTTGGGTGTGAGGCAGCTGAGTGACTGAGGGGCAGGTGGGAGGCACGTCCCCAGCAGCGGCACTGGGAGCTCTGCTCACACCCTGGGGCTTTCTCCTGATCCATCATCCCAAGGCAATGCAATAACACCTATTCCAACTGAGAGCAGGTTCAGATTGGATATTAGGGAGGAATTGTTCCCTGTGAGGGTGGGCAGGCCCTGGCACAGGGTGCCCAGAGCAGCTGTGGGTGCCCCTGGATCCCTGGCAGTGCCCAAGGCCAGGCTGGACATTGGGACAGTGGGAGGTGTCCCTGCCATGGCAGGGGATGGCACTGGATGAGCTTTAAGGTTCCTTTTCACCCAAGCCATTCTGTGAGTCTGTGATCTTATTTTTAATTGATTTTAATTTATTTTAGTTGTGGTTAAAAATTCCCAAGAGTGGGATATTTTTTAATTGGTAAGGGTTCCAAACCAATTGTGGGAGCAGGAATTTGCTGCTTCCCTCTCCACAGCTGGAACCCTTCTTGCAGGTTTGTGGAGGGGATTTCACAACTATTTCTACTCACTGGGTAGTTGATTTAGAGCTGGGCAATTAACTAGAATGGAAACTCTTCTTTCCCCTTATGAGGAGCAAGGGATGAGGTCTGGCAGCTGTAGGATTTGCAGCTCTCAGGGAAGAGGGACGATTCAGTAACACATCTATGCAGTGCCTACCTGTGGATACACATATTTTATTTGTCTGAGGTGTCAAGGAGAAAAAATGTCACAAAATGGTTTAAATGAAAGCGTGGTTTTATATTTTTTAAATTGAGTTTCATTTCCCAAATGCAACTTAATGCAAACAATAAGTAAAAAATTAATTTCTCTTGGGAAAAAGGTATTAACAGAATGGTTCTGTTTTAGCAGCATGTGAAGCTGTGTAATTGCTTACACATGTATTGCTCCAGTGTGTTCTCCCAGTTGTTGAATAGTATCAAATTATAGGAATCAAAGAGAATCAACTATTTTTAAGGGAAATGGCTAGAAGCTACATACTGAAACATGATTAAAATTCAGTATTTCCAGCTTACTTGTCTAAATCAGCAATTTTAATCACATTATTCAAGCCAACCCACCCTCAAACACACTTTTGACTTCAAAATACCCCAAACTAAATAAGACAGAAGACCTTCCTTGAACAGCTGTAACATTTTTATGTGTCAGTGTCAATCTTTTTGTTGAAAACAGAGATGTTTTTCATGGTTTATTTATTAAAGCAGCACATTTGCCCTGCTGTGCCATGAACCTGGGTCGCTGTGGTGGGTGGGGAGGGGAAATCTCTGGGGCACCAAGAGCTGCTTAAACACATCAGGGCTGTGAGTTTTGCTCTGGGGTTCGGATGCTCCTGGTTGAATCCCATTTAGTGTGCAAAGGAGGAGCAGGAAGGGTTTGTGCCTGGGCTGATGCAGCCTCGGGGATTTGGCTGTGCTGGGGGTGCAGCTCATGAGCACCAGGCCTGGGTTTGGTTTTGTTTTCTGCTTGCTGATTAGACAGATGAGTAATGCCATGGTTGACTCTCACAATTAAAAAGAAAATGTTCAGAGAAGTTTTATAGTTATGTTTTACCCCCTCGTGTTGTTATCAGGGATGCCCTGGGTTTGGGACATTTGGGAGGGTCACTCTTTCCTGTGGCAGCACCTGAGCCCCACTCAAGGTGTCAGGAAGGGATTTCCACCCCTGGGCAGGGAAGGAGGAGTCGATGGACAGAACTTTGGGGGGGCTAAAGGGTTAAAAGATGAAACCTCCCTGGTGTGGGTGAGCACATGGTGGAGAAATCCTCTGCTCCCAGCGCTGTAATCTTTTCTCTATTCCCTCTGCTGTTGTATTTCTGATAAGTTTTTAATAAACCTTTTAAATTTTTTGGAAGTGAGTAGCATTTCTCACACTGAGAACAGAAACAGGAGGGCTGGGCCCCCCAGTCCCCCACCCTTCTGGAGCCTGCTCCTGTGCTTTCCCTTTGGGCGATTCCCTCGATGGGATTCCATCCACCTCCTTCCCCTCCCTGGCAGGCTGCTGTGGCTGGATGCAGCTGGAGCTGTGCTGTGCTCCCTGTCAGGGGCTATTCCCGGCTGTGTGACAGCCCAGAGCTGCCACAGCCACTGCTGGGGCTGTGACCTGGCCTGCCCAGCGCTGGTGGCACAGCCCGGAATGCTCTGGGCTTTGGGGGGAGGCAGCCAGCCGGGCCCTGGCTGTGTCTGCGGAGGAGGGGATCGTCCTCCCGCCTCCCGTTCAGCCCGCGATGGCATTTCATCCTTCAGAGCCTGGCCTGGAAGGGACCTCACAGCTCACCTTGTTCCACCTCCCTGCCGTGGGCAGGGACGTCTCCCACTAGAGCAGGTCAGCATTGGCTGTGTTTTCCTTGCTGGCAGAGCCCTGTCCTGGTGTTGCCTGAGCCCGGGACAGGAGATGTGATGTTGGCCTTTTCATGGAGATCCTACAAACTCCTTTCTGACCAGCACTCCACCGCCAGCAAGGGGCACACTTTGGTGAGGGCACCGAATTCCTGCAAAGCCTGACTTTTCAGCGGGGAAGGATGCTCCCTCAGATAGACAGAGATTAAAGGTCCTGTGTATCACAAATTTAAGGAGAAGGAGGAGGTTGGGATCTGTCCATGGAAAGCATTCCAAGTGTGGAGGAGGAACATGTAGCCTATCCTCCTCTAAAATGGGGAGATAATCACACCTGTCCTCTCACATATGCAACCAATGCAGCTTCCAGTGGACAGGACTGATGGAGAGAAAGAGAGTCTACCAGAAATACAAACTTTGTTTTAATAGGAAATCCTCCAAGATGGATTTTCCTGCACTTTCTAAATGCATCTATACCTATTGAATGACTACAGACTTCGAAATGTTTCTGTCTGAATTGTGAAAATCATCCCAGTCTTACACAGGAAGGACCAGGTCCTTTGATCAGGGAAATGTCTCTTTGGTCTTCAACAGGGAGGGATTGATCAATTTGTTCCCAAGACCAGAGATTTTATCTGTGAGTACATGTATTTATTCTACAAAATAATTACCCTTGCCTTCACTTCCCTTTGGTAGGAGATGCTCCCTGTCTCCTGCAAGCTGTTACTCTATCCCAGGTATCTTTTGAGGTAAAAGGAAGAGAGAAAGGAAAGGTTGAATAAGAAATCCTCCTCAGAAGGGGGAAGATGAGAAGCTTTGGTCTGTCTGTCCATCTGTGAGCAGCTCTGTGGCTGTTCACCTGCGTCCTTGCTGTCCTGGGCAGGCAGAATTCCTGCATTAGGAGAAGAAGAAATGCCATCAAGAGGTAGCAACAAAATATTGCCTCCCTTGACCCCAGTGCTGGGCTGGCCATTGAGATGTGTTTGTGGTGAAAACCACTCTGAATTTCATATCTTTTCTGCATTTAAAACGGAAGCTTAATGTATTCTGTGTATTTTTGTTGGCAGATAGTAGTGATCATAAATTCCTTTTAATACAGTATTTCCACACCAGCACAGCCTTAATGTGCAGCGTACCTGGCTGTACTCTGCGGGATGCTTTGATTTCCCTTTGGCAGCTGCATTTTATTCTGTCTGCCCCGATCAACAGCAATTCCCCTTTCTCCATGTAGCCTCCCAATCCACTCCTGGTGTGGAGTTTTAGTGCTCTGCTAGGACCTGGGCTAGAAGGGAAGGAATCAGTGTCTGCTGGGCTCAGGGTTCCACCTCCACTGTGGATCAGAGCCAGCCTGGCAGCGGAGGGACACCTTGGGTGGCTCAGGGTGGCATTTCTGGGAGGAAAAGCAGCACTTTAGGGATGCTGCTGGGTGGTAGGGGGATCAGTGATGGATATCCCACTCCTCACTGTGCGGGATGGGGAGGAGCTGCTCCCAAGGAGGAGCATGTGTCTCCAGCTCCCAGTTCCTCCGCAAGCTGGAGCAGTGCAGTGCTCTGAAATAACGTGACCTTTGCTTGCAGGTCAGGCTGTTCCTGCAGGGTCACACATGCGGCTGAACCTGCAGACAGGAGAGAGAGAAGCCAAGCTCCCAGACAGAGAAAATGGGAAAAGTGACACAAGAGAAGAGAGAAGAAGGAAAAGGTACAGACATACAAGGCATTGGGTTATGTGGGCTATGGGATTCATGCCTTTTATTAGAGGCCAGGTTCCCTGGTGCACAAAATTCCTACCTTTTCCTGAGATTTCATTGCTGGGTGAGGAGCTCAGCAGTGCTGAAAGCAGAGGCCTGTCCTTTGTGTTCCCTTTGGGATGGCAGTGGAAGTGTCCTGAGTGCACAGTCAGAGGCACCTTCATGGCTTCCCATGCCACGACACCAAAACAGCTTCCACAGCGTTGGTGGAGTTCTCGCAAAATCTTTGGGTTGCCCTTGATTTGCAGTGTTTGGGGTGTGATGGTTCTCTCTGTGGTGTTTAGACCTAGGTACTTCCAGGGGCTGTCTTTTAGAATTTATCTGCTGCAATCTCAAAACCTTACTCCTGTACTGCCATGATGACATCTTGTTCTACAACATCCAAAATGTTTTGAGCCTCTGCTCAAACTAATGTTTCATCCATGTAATGAAAAATGATAGCATTAGGATGTCTTTTCTGCACGGGTGAGGGAATTTGGGCTCCAAGCCATTGACAAATAGCTGGGCTCTTCTTCATTCATGAGGCAATATGGTTCACTGGCACCTCTGTAAAGGTGCTTGTTGATTTAGAGACAGAAAAGGCAAACTGGATTTGTCATTGGGATGCAAGGGGGTGTCAAAAAAGCAGTCATTTAGAGGTATAACAACTATCTGCCAATCTCGGGGTATCAGGGAGGCTGAGGGCAGGCCAGGCTGGAGGGTACCAACGTCCTCGATGGCCTCGTTGATTTTCCTGAGGTCCTGCAGCAGCAGCCACCACTTGTCCTTGCCAGGCTTTTTTATGATAATGAAAGGCGCATTGCAGGGGCTAGTAGATGGTACAATGTGGCCCACAGAAAGCTGCTCCTGCACGAGGGACTGCAGGGCCTTTAACTTTCTGCCTGGGAGGGGCCACTGATCCACCCATATGGGGTCGTTGATCTTCCAGTTTAATTGAAGGGTGGTGCGCTGCTCGGTGGCCCCATCTAGAAATCCTGAGGTGTTGATAGGATCTCTAGTCTCATCCCCAACTGGGACAAGAGGTCTCTTCCCCAAAGTATTATTGGTGCCAGGGTGATGAATGATCTTACTGTAGCAACTGTGCCCTCAGGTCTTTCCATGCAGATGGTGTCTTGATTCCAGAAGTTGGTAGTGGCTCTCCCAACGGCTAAAATTACCCCAGCCGCTGGAACCAGGGGCCATCCTTTAGCCAATCAGAGGGGGAAAGTACGGTGACTTCAGCTCCTGTATCTAATAGTCCTGACAGACATCTCTTTCTCCCTTTACATGACAAAGCACACTTTAGAATGGGTCTATTTCGGCCCGTAATCTGTGCCCACATCACCATTGGATCAGCTGGTGTGGTGATCATGTCCAGTAGTAGGTAGGCTCTGGCTATAACTGTTCCTTTTGGAATGAAAAGGGGAGGGTCTAAGCAAAGAGCCTGGACAGTTATCTCCTGCAAAGATGTCAAGGCAACTACATCAGATAGTATAGTGAGTGTCTCCATCCCTTCCCTGGTGTTGGTTAAAATCAAAATGTCTCTGGGCCGTTCTTCAGGCCCGTATTGGCCTGTTGGAATATGGAAAACAGAAATATAATGGAATGGAAAGGAAAAGGTGCCTACCAGCTGCCTTTGGGTTCCAGGGCACAGCTGTCTTCTGTCGAGTTCTTCTGCAGTGCTCGAGTTTTCCCGATGGATCTGAGTAGGTCACTGTGCTGGTTCTCAAGGATGTCCGGGAGAGTAGGGCAGGACAGCCTCGCATTTGGTGTCATCATGTGGGACCTTTCTGCGTCTGTGTGGGGTTTCCTGCAGACCACCGGTTTTGCTGGTGTTGGCAAGCATGTGGACAAGGGGGGCAGTGAGGACAGTGGCTGTGACACCTAGAAGGTCCCTAGTAATAGCCTGAATTTATAAAATTCTGTTGAGCATGCTTCATCTCCCCACATTTAATGCAAGGTCCTTCTTCATCTGTATGTCAGGGAATAACTTGGGAGGCTACTAGAACCTCTACTACACCCTGACTGGTAACCTTAGCTAGGCAGGCAGCATGGTGTAAGGATGCCTTAAGGTGCATGCCTCGACCATTTGTGCAATGTTAGGTTTTGAGATGAGGGGTATATAGGGTAAAATGTCTTTTCAGGAGTTTTTAGCATTTGTTTCAGCAAGTTTAGCAAGCAATACCTGCCTGACTTTTGGATGATCAACTAACTTCTCTATTGCTTGTGTTAGGCAGTCAATAAATTTTAGAAAGGATGCCTCAGGTCCTGCAGAATGTCTGTGAAATCTAGAGTAGGTGTTGTTTTATTGGGTGTCTGCATGAGAGCTGTCTTTGCATCACCTTGTATCTCTTCTAACACAGCTCAGGGAAGGTGTCTTGCGTCATTCTCAGCTTTAGTGAAATCTTCCTCCCTGGCTAGACGGTCTTGTGTTAGGTGTGCCTGCCTGTCTTCTCCAGCATAGCTCTTTTAATAGTTGTAGTAATTTTTCCCCATTCCTTCCCACAGAATAAATTCAGTGGGAGAGAGTAGGATGTGCATAAAATTGAGCAGATCGTGAGGCACCATAACATGTTCAGAGAAGATGGCATTTAACAAATTATTAAAATATGGCGAGCCCCGCCCATGGTCTTTTGCTGCTTTACAAAGGTCTTTCATCTCCCCATGTGTGACAGCTTTCCATCGGGGGTTAGCCCCCCTCTGGTACTGCACCGGTGCTGCTTGTATTTTAGCTACCAATTCCCAGTCCCCCTCTTGAGCCGCCAGCTTCCACATTCTCTGCCAAGAATGCTCAGGCTCATCCTCAAGGTGGGATGAACTTTCCCTCTCTTCTCCAGAAGAGGGAACCTGTCTTTGGCAGAGGAGCGGGGCCTTGGTGTGACTGGCCAGGCCCGGTGCTGCAGGGGCCAGTGCTGTGAGAGCCCCCTGTGTGAGAGCTGGTGAGAGCTGAGCTCTTGGGGACAGCACTGTGCCCCAGGCAAGGAAGAGCAGCAGTGCCCAGTGCCAGGAGTGGTGTCAGTGGGAGCCCCTGTGCACAGGGACCCCCAGCCCCAGGGTGGCTGTGCCAGCACCCCCAGGGACCTCCAGCCCTAGGAACCTGGATCAAGAGGAACCCGGATCAAGTGTGCGAATGCTGTCTGTGCCCAAAAGAATGGCCAAGAGAAGTGAGGCTTTAAAAAAAAACATTATTTATTTGCCGAAGATCAGCAAAAGCTAGGATTTACAGAACATGTTTCATTATAACAATACTTATAACAACAACAATGTACAGAAAATATTTACATGGGATCCGATGGACTAACAATCTTCAAAACATATTTACAGAAATCTTCTAACGTAGTGAACATATTTACAAGAAACTTGAAGTTTTTAAACATATTTACAAAGGAGTGGCATCTGTGCCATGATCTGTGTCAGTCCTGGAAGAAAGGAAACAGCAGAGCTGGACTCAGCTGCCAGCACTGGGCCCAGCAGGGCTGGCAGCTGGGCCCCAGGGGCTGGGCCAGGGCTGGCAGGGCTGGCGTGGCCCCAGGCAAGCGCAGGGCAGGCCGGGGCTGGTGCTTGTGGCAGCACAATCCAGGCCCCCTGCGGGCACCGTGTCCCTGAGCGGGGCCATCCAGCCCAGCCCCAGCCTGGCATCAGGGGACCCAGAGTGTCTGTGGGCAGGGCGTGGGAAGCAGCTGCCTGTCTTACCTGTGGGGCTCCATCTTCATCCAAGGACCATGGGCTCCTCCTCATCCTTCTCGTCCACTTCCATTTCCTCGATGTCATCCTCCTCATCAACCTCCATCTCTTCTATGTTGTCCCCCTCCTCTACTTCCATGTCCTCAACAAGATCTTCCTCGTCCACCTCCATCATCTCCTCCCTCTCCAGCTCCATGTCCACTTCCATAGCCTCCACAATGTCTCTGTCAATCTGCATGGGGCAGCACAATCTCCCATTGGGCTTCCTGTCCCACACCATCCATTCCCACATGGCTGCAGCCTGCCCATCCGCGGTGCCCCCCTGCCTGGCATGGCACTGTACCTCCATTGGCACAGAAGAGCACATCCTGCTGGGATCGGTGCTCCAGAGCAGGCGGCAGGAAAAGCCCAGGCAGCAGCAGCACCTCCGCGCTGAGGGGCAGAGCACAGACCGAGCAGCAACTGACCCTTGGCAGCCGGTGAAGTGTCTGCTCTGCTCGTTTCCAGGTCCTGGACATTCCACCTGGAACCCTCTGGGAGCTGTGATGTCACTGAAATTCCATGGCCACTGCGTAGTGGGACATGGCGATGGCAGAATGATCAAATCCTTGAATGGTTTGGCTTGGAAGGGACCCTAAAGCTCATCTGGTTCCAAGCTGAGCAAGCTCCCAGCAGAGCAGGTTGCTGTGGCCCCTGTCCAGCCTGGCCTTGGATGTTCCTGGGGATGGGGCATCCACAGCCTCTCTGCACTGGTCCCTCTGTCAGGGACAAGCACCCTGTGAGTAAAGAACTTCTTCCCATCATAAAATCTCTTCTACCTCTTGCAGTTTGATCCCATTCCCCCTTGTCCTGTCACTACTCTTCCTGACAAAGAGTCCTCTCCCTCTTCCCTTTGGGTTAGTGTCATGGTTTGGGCATGGCACAGAGCCAGTGCCCCCAGGAGAATACCCTCTCCCTGGTGTCTGCTGTGAGATGTGACCAGGAATAAGCAAAGCAGGCTCCAGCTTAGAAATAAAGAAAACTTTATTACCTAAACTACAAGAGAAGAAGGGAAAAAATTGAAAACCTTACAAAAAGCACTTTCCTCCTCCCCACCACCAAAATTTCCCAATCCAATACATTCCCCCAAATCACCAACTGCCCAGTCTAGCACCACCCTTTAGAATACTCATACTTCAGTCCATGAAGAGGAGAGGAGTCATTCTTGCACCACAGGCTTCCCCTGGAAACATGCTGAAACCTCGTGTGCTTCCATGTCACTCGGCACCGCCCGGAAAGTCCTTTTGCCATTTGTGACATCTTCCTTCCATGCCCAGTGCTCTCACAACTGTGCATGGACCAGAGCTGCTTTTAGGGTTGTCTTTTAAGGATGCCTTGTCTCACTCCAAAAAGGCACAGTCTCTGCTTTGGGACATCTGTCCCCCGCCATTTTTTCCCACACTCTGGGGCCGAGGGGTCCCCACAATGAACCCTCCTGGTTCTGAGGCACCGAGGGGTCCCCACAATGAACCCTCCTGGCTCTGAGGCACTGCCTCTCCCTAAATGCAGTCTCTGTGTCACAGGAATAAAACTGGTTCAGTCTATGGCCAACAAGAAAAGTCCAGCCAAAAGGCCACTCCAATCATCTCTCTCCCCACTCAGCCAGTCTTCTCCACTTCCCTTGGGCCAGGTCCTTGTTATCTCAATTCTTATCCCTCGCTGCACTCCCCCCCTTCTCCTCCTTGGCCAGCTGCTATCACATTCGTCGTCACCGGCTCTCCCTCTCTCTCTCTCCTGGGAGGCTGGGGGGGAAGGGGGGGGGGGGCTGCCTGATGCCTCCTGGGGCTCCTCCACCCTTCCATCCTCAAGGGCCTCCTCACCCCCCATCTCTGTCCAGGCCCAGGCCTACCACATGGCTGCCCCTCCCCCGCCCAGCACCAGCAGCTGGACGAGGGAGGGAGATCCGACCCCTTTCCCTCGAAGTCCCAAGAGAGAACTCCCAGGGCCAAAGCTCTGGTTTTTAACCCCTGTGTGTTCTCGGAGGTGTGTCCAAACCCCACTGGCCACACCAGGTGCCAATATCAAAATCCAAGCACCCATTGGTTTGACCACAGCATTCCAGAATTCCCACTTCTTCCTGGTCAAACCACCACAGTCAGGCTGTTCCTGCAGGGTCACATGTGTGGCTGAACCTGCAGACAGGACAGAGAGAGAAGCCAAGTTCCCAGACAGAAAAAAATGGGGAAAGTGGCATGAGAGGTGAGATAAGAAGGAAAAAGTAGAGACATGCAAGTCTTTGGCTTAGAAGGGCTGCGGGATTCACGCCTTTTATTAGAGGCCAAGTTCCCTGGTACACTCAGTTCCTGTGTTGCAGCCTGCCCACAGCCAGCCTCTGTGAGCGACCTGCACTCCCAGAGCTGGGACCACACTTGCTTAAACTGCTGGTGAACGAGGCGATAGAGGCATCTTTGTGTGGAACTCCAAATACTGTGTATTGTGATGAAGAGGGTCCAGGGAGGGAGACAAAATCAGGCTGGGGACACAATATGGGAGTTAACAGCGCATGATCATTACATTAAGCCAGGACCAATACGGTACAAGAGAGTGGGGACCATTTTGGTGGGAGCACATATAAAGAAAATACAGCGGTTTAACTGGGTGATGCCAACAAAAGCTGCTGCATCACCGTGAGCCTGCAAACGCCCATGGGCGAGACCATTGCATTCAGAGCGGTGTCTCTCTTTTACCTTGGTCACTTTGCCCTGAGGTATTACAGTTCCAACGATAGACCCCTCGGCCTCCCCATTACCCCCCTTTTTGTTTTCTATAAAGAAGGCTTCTGCCATAGAGGTTTGCAGGAATTTAGCAAAAAAAGCATACAATAACCAACACAATGAATACAATAAACAAAGCCCACAAAACAGTCTTAACTTGAGATGAAAGCCAGCCTTTCATCCCCCAGTGTTTGAAAAGTCTGCTGAACCAGTCATTGTTGCCTTTTATCTGGGTCTTGTTTCCTTGATCTTTTAGCAGCCTCATGCTCTGGTATACTGACTCTCTATGTGACAGCAGGTAGAAAAAACACCTGCCTTCAAATGCCTCATAGCATTGGCCATGGACAAGAACTTGTGGCTTGTCTGTGGAAGCACCCAGCTAAAGGCATGCAGCTCAGTGAGGAGCATCCAGATTCCTGCTGCAGCAACAACAAATGGCAGCATCCTCTGACTTGAGCATATTTAGTATCTGGAGGCTTGGGTGGCCTAAAAGTAAACAGATAAGGAGAGTAGAAGGTGAAACGTAAGTTCTGGTCGCACTAAACTTTCTCTTCTGTAAGCCAAGGGTGTGAACACAGCTTATTAGAAGAATCATATAATAATTCTAAAATATAGCTTTTACAAATCTCAAGTCATATATCCTGGTTAGTGGTGTCTGAGTTATCTTGGTCTTTGTGTGTGGTCAACGCTGCTTAGGAGATCTTCGTCTGTCGTTCTCCTTCTTCTTTTCCAGGCTTCTGCTGTCACTCTTCACCTTTCATTTTGTTCTTCTGATGGTGGCTCTGGTGTTTGCCTCACCATTCCCAGTGACTGTTTTATGTTTTTTGCTGGGATCGATCTTGGGCCTGCTGCTGTAGAGACAAGGGCATCTTCTCTTCCCCAAGTAATTAATAGGAAAAGGCCCATAATTTGTTTAGATTCAGGTTCTTTGATCAACACAGGTGGCTTTTCTTTTAACTGGGCTGCAGTTGAATTAGTAAAATGCCTGATGACTGGGGGAGTTTTCTCCATAAATGAGTTGTTCAAAAAGTTGTACACATATAAGGCTCTGGCCAGTCTCTCAATAGGAGATAATATCTGGACTCCCCCTCTGTGTTGATCAAGAATCCTTTTGATGGATCAGTGAGCCATCTCGACTATGGACTGTCCTGTGGAGGAGTGTGGTATGCCTGTGGCATGTTTTATACCCCACTGCTCAGAAACTTGTTGGAATCAGTGCAAGGTATAAGCAGGAGCATTATCAGTTTTAATTTCCTGTGGAACTGCCAAGGTGGAAAAAACTAAAAAAGTAATGTTTTATAGCATCTTTTGTTTTTTCACCAAAATGTGCAGAGGCAAAAACTGCACTGGAAAAGGTGTCGATTGAGACGTGGATGTATTTTAGTCTGCCAAAAGGGGCTTAGTGTGTGATGTCTGATTGCCAGATGTGGAGACTCTCTCATCCTCCTGGATTGACTCCAGCTCTGACAGAAGCAAGGCCATGTTCCTGACATTTTGGGCAGGTGGCTACAATGGATCTTGCCTGGTCTCGGGTAATTTTGAACATCCTGAGCAGCACAGGAATGTTTTGATGGCGGAATTGATGGCTGATCCTAGCCTGTGTAAAAATTATCTAAGGCATATTGCAGTGGTTCAGATGTTTGAAGTAGCCAGTTGAGGTGCTCTAGAGTGAGGAGTAAGTATGTATTCACAAGGTCTGTTCCTACAAGGAAACACTGACGCTCTCTATTTTTCTGATTAGTTGTGCAATAATTTTTTGTAGGGTTGTTATTTTTTTAGTGGGTTGGTGTGCTCTGAGAACACATTCAATTTTTATGAGGGCATCTGAGATAGTTTAGTTCCACTGAAACAAAACTTCATGGAATTTTGGACATACACCAAGGATTGCCAGGGAGAAAGGAAAATCAGGGCGGTATCTGTGTGCCTTTTTAGTTTGAATCAACCGGGATACCTTTTGCAGAGTTCCTTCGGCCTCCCGTGTCAGTGATCGCAGGGAATCGAGTCCTTCACTGCCTTTAAGGAGCCGCAGGAACAGTGGCGCGAGATCTTCTGTGGTGATCTCAGCACTGAACGTACCCAACTGATGCTTCCACAGTGTTGGTGGAGTTCTCGCAGAGTCTTTGGGTTGCCCTTGATTTGCAGTGTTTGGGGTGTGATGGTTCTCTCTGTGGTATTAAGCCGATGTACTTCCAGGGGGCTGTCTTTTGGAATTTATTTGCTGCAATCTCAAAACCTTTCTCCTGTACTGCAGTGATGAGATCTTGTACTGCAACGTCCAAAATGATTTGAGCTTCTGCTCAATCTAATGTTTCATCCATGTAATGAAAAATGATAGCATTAGGATGTCTTTTCTGGATGGGTAAGGGAGTTTGGGCTCCAAGCCATTGACAAATAGCTGGGCTCTTCTTCATTTTTTGAGGCAATACAGACCACTGGTACCTCTGTAGAGGTGTTTGTCGATTGAGGGACGGAAAAGGCAAACTGGATTTGTCACTGGGATGCAAGGAGGCTTCAAGGAAGCAGTAATTTAGATCTATAACAACTATCTGCCAATCTCGGGGTATCAGTGAGGCTGAGGGCAGGCTGGGCTGGAGGGGACCCATGTCCTCAATGACCTCGTTGATTTTCCTGAGGTCCTGCAGGAGCCACTTCTTGTCCTTGCCAGGCTTTTGTATGATAATGAAAGGCGCATTCCAGGGGCTAGTAGATGGTACAATGTGGCCCACAGAAAGCTGCTTCTGCACGAGGCACTGCAGGGCCTTTAACTTTCTGCATGGGAGGGGCCACTGATCCACCCATATGGGGTCATTGGTCTTCCTGGTAAACTGTAGGGTGGTGCGCTGCTCAGTGCCCAACTAGAAATCCTGAGGTGTTGATAGGATCTCTAGCCTTGTCCTCCACTGGGACAAGAGGTCTCTTCCCCAAAGTGTTATTGGTGCCCAGGTGATGAATGGTCTTACTGTAGCAACGGTGCCCTCAGGTCTTTCCATGCAGATGGTGTCTTGATTCCAGAAGTTGGTAGTGTCTCTCCTGTTGGCCAAAATTACCCAGCAGCTGGAACCTGGGGCCATCCTTTAGCCAATCAGAGCAGGAAATTATCGTGACGTAAGCTCCTGTGTATAGTAATCCTGAAAGACATAGCTTTCTCCCTTTACATGACAAAGCACACTTTAGAATGGGTCTATTTCGGCCCGTAATCTGTGCCCATATCATCATTGGATCAGCTGGTGTGGTGATCATGTCCAGTAGTAGGTAGGCTCTGGCTATAACTGTTCCTTTTGGAATGAAAAGGGGAGGGTCTAAGCAAAGAGCCTGGACAGTTATCTCCTGCAAAGATGTCAAGGCAACTACATCAGATAGTATAGTGAGTGTCTCCATCCCTTCCCTGGTGTTGGTTAAAATCAAAATGTCTCTGGGCCGTTCTTCAGGCCCGTACTGGCCTGTTGGAATATGGAAAACAGAAATATAATGGAATGGAAAGGAAAAGGTGCCTACCAGCTGCCTTTGGGTTCCAGGGCACAGCTGTCTTCTGTCGAGTTCTTCTGCAGTGCTCGAGTTTTCCCGATGGATCTGAGTAGGTCACTGTGCTGGTTCTCAAGGATGTCCGGGAGAGTAGGGCAGGACAGCCTCGCATTTGGTGTCATCATGTGGGACCTTTCTGCGTCTGTGTGGGGTTTCCTGCAGACCACCGGTTTTGCTGGTGTTGGCAAGCATGTGGACAAGGGGGGCAGTGAGGACAGTGGCTGTGACACCTAGAAGGTCCCTAGTAATAGCCTGAATTTATAAAATTCTGTTGAGCATGCTTCATCTCCCCACATTTAATGCAAGGTCCTTCTTCATCTGTATGTCAGGGAATAACTTGGGAGGCTACTAGAACCTCTACTACACCCTGACTGGTAACCTTAGCTAGGCAGGCAGCATGGTGTAAGGATGCCTTAAGGTGCATGCCTCGACCATTTGTGCAATGTTAGGTTTTGAGATGAGGGGTATATAGGGTAAAATGTCTTTTCAGGAGTTTTTAGCATTTGTTTCAGCAAGTTTAGCAAGCAATACCTGCCTGACTTTTGGATGATCAACTAACTTCTCTATTGCTTGTGTTAGGCAGTCAATAAATTTTAGAAAGGATGCCTCAGGTCCTGCAGAATGTCTGTGAAATCTAGAGTAGGTGTTGTTTTATTGGGTGTCTGCATGAGAGCTGTCTTTGCATCACCTTGTATCTCTTCTAACACAGCTCAGGGAAGGTGTCTTGCGTCATTCTCAGCTTTAGTGAAATCTTCCTCCCTGGCTAGACGGTCTTGTGTTAGGTGTGCCTGCCTGTCTTCTCCAGCATAGCTCTTTTAATAGTTGTAGTAATTTTTTCCCCATTCCTTCCCACAGAATAAATTCAGTGGGAGAGAGTAGGATGTGCATAAAATTGAGCAGATCGTGAGGCACCATAACATGTTCAGAGAAGATGGCATTTAACAAATTATTAAAATATGGCGAGCCCCGCCCATGGTCTTTTGCTGCTTTACAAAGGTCTTTCATCTCCCCATGTGTGACAGCTTTCCATCGGGGGTTAGCCCCCCTCTGGTACTGCACCGGTGCTGCTTGTATTTTAGCTACCAATTCCCAGTCCCCCTCTTGAGCCGCCAGCTTCCACATTCTCTGCCAAGAATGCTCAGGCTCATCCTCAAGGTGGGATGAACTTTCCCTCTCTTCTCCAGAAGAGGGAACCTGTCTTTGGCAGAGGAGCGGGGCCTTGGTGTGACTGGCCAGGCCCGGTGCTGCAGGGGCCAGTGCTGTGAGAGCCCCCTGTGTGAGAGCTGGTGAGAGCTGAGCTCTTGGGGACAGCACTGTGCCCCAGGCAAGGAAGAGCAGCAGTGCCCAGTGCCAGGAGTGGTGTCAGTGGGAGCCCCTGTGCACAGGGACCCCCAGCCCCAGGGTGGCCGTGCCAGCACCCCCAGGGACCTCCAGCCCTAGGAACCTGGATCAAGAGGAACCCGGATCAAGTGTGCGAATGCTGTCTGTGCCCAAAAGAATGGCCAAGAGAAGTGAGGCTTTAAAAAAAAACATTATTTATTTGCCGAAGATCAGCAAAAGCTAGGATTTACAGAACATGTTTCATTATAACAATACTTATAACAACAACAATGTACAGAAAATATTTACATGGGATCCGATGGACTAACAATCTTCAAAACATATTTACAGAAATCTTCTAACGTAGTGAACATATTTACAAGAAACTTGAAGTTTTTAAACATATTTACAAAGGAGTGGCATCTGTGCCATGATCTGTGTCAGTCCTGGAAGAAAGGAAACAGCAGAGCTGGACTCAGCTGCCAGCACTGGGCCCAGCAGGGCTGGCAGCTGGGCCCCAGGGGCTGGGCCAGGGCTGGCAGGGCTGGCGTGGCCCCAGGCAAGCGCAGGGCAGGCCGGGGCTGGTGCTTGTGGCAGCACAATCCAGGCCCCCTGCGGGCACCGTGTCCCTGAGCGGGGCCATCCAGCCCAGCCCCAGCCTGGCATCAGGGGACCCAGAGTGTCTGTGGGCAGGGCGTGGGAAGCAGCTGCCTGTCTTACCTGTGGGGCTCCATCTTCATCCAAGGACCATGGGCTCCTCCTCATCCTTCTCGTCCACTTCCATTTCCTCGATGTCATCCTCCTCATCAACCTCCATCTCTTCTATGTTGTCCCCCTCCTCTACTTCCATGTCCTCAACAAGATCTTCCTCGTCCACCTCCATCATCTCCTCCCTCTCCAGCTCCATGTCCACTTCCATAGCCTCCACAATGTCTCTGTCAATCTGCATGGGGCAGCACAATCTCCCATTGGGCTTCCTGTCCCACACCATCCATTCCCACATGGCTGCAGCCTGCCCATCCGCGGTGCCCCCCTGCCTGGCATGGCACTGTACCTCCATTGGCACAGAAGAGCACATCCTGCTGGGATCGGTGCTCCAGAGCAGGCGGCAGGAAAAGCCCAGGCAGCAGCAGCACCTCCGCGCTGAGGGGCAGAGCACAGACCGAGCAGCAACTGACCCTTGGCAGCCGGTGAAGTGTCTGCTCTGCTCGTTTCCAGGTCCTGGACATTCCACCTGGAACCCTCTGGGAGCTGTGATGTCACTGAAATTCCATGGCCACTGCGTAGTGGGACATGGCGATGGCAGAATGATCAAATCCTTGAATGGTTTGGCTTGGAAGGGACCCTAAAGCTCATCTGGTTCCAAGCTGAGCAAGCTCCCAGCAGAGCAGGTTGCTGTGGCCCCTGTCCAGCCTGGCCTTGGATGTTCCTGGGGATGGGGCATCCACAGCCTCTCTGCACTGGTCCCTCTGTCAGGGACAAGCACCCTGTGAGTAAAGAACTTCTTCCCATCATAAAATCTCTTCTACCTCTTGCAGTTTGATCCCATTCCCCCTTGTCCTGTCACTACTCTTCCTGACAAAGAGTCCTCTCCCTCTTCCCTTTGGGTTAGTGTCATGGTTTGGGCATGGCACAGAGCCAGTGCCCCCAGGAGAATACCCTCTCCCTGGTGTCTGCTGTGAGATGTGACCAGGAATAAGCAAAGCAGGCTCCAGCTTAGAAATAAAGAAAACTTTATTACCTAAACTACAAGAGAAGAAGGAAAAAAACTATAAGGGAAAAAATTGAAAACCTTACAAAAAGCACTTTCCTCCTCCCCACCACCAAAATTTCCCAATCCAATACATTCCCCCAAATCACCAACTGCCCAGTCTAGCACCACCCTTTAGAATACTCATACTTCAGTCCATGAAGAGGAGAGGAGTCATTCTTGCACCACAGGCTTCCCCTGGAAACATGCTGAAACCTCGTGTGCTTCCATGTCACTCGGCACCGCCCGGAAAGTCCTTTTGCCATTTGTGACATCTTCCTTCCATGCCCAGTGCTCTCACAACTGTGCATGGACCAGAGCTGCTTTTAGGGTTGTCTTTTAAGGATGCCTTGTCTCACTCCAAAAAGGCACAGTCTCTGCTTTGGGACATCTGTCCCCCGCCATTTTTTCCCACACTCTGGGGCCGAGGGGTCCCCACAATGAACCCTCCTGGTTCTGAGGCACCGAGGGGTCCCCACAATGAACCCTCCTGGCTCTGAGGCACTGCCTCTCCCTAAATGCAGTCTCTGTGTCACAGGAATAAAACTGGTTCAGTCTATGGCCAACAAGAAAAGTCCAGCCAAAAGGCCACTCCAATCATCTCTCTCCCCACTCAGCCAGTCTTCTCCACTTCCCTTGGGCCAGGTCCTTGTTATCTCAATTCTTATCCCCCGCTGCACTCCCCCCCTTCTCCTCCTTGGCCAGCTGCTATCACATTCGTCGTCACCGGCTCTCCCTCTCTCTCTCTCCTGGGAGGCTGGGGGGGAAGGGGGGGGGGGGCTGCCTGATGCCTCCTGGGGCTCCTCCACCCTTCCATCCTCAAGGGCCTCCTCACCCCCCATCTCTGTCCAGGCCCAGGCCTACCACATGGCTGCCCCTCCCCCGCCCAGCACCAGCAGCTGGACGAGGGAGGGAGATCCGACCCCTTTCCCTCGAAGTCCCAAGAGAGAACTCCCAGGGCCGAAGCTCTGGTTTTTAACCCCTGTGTGTTCTCGGAGGTGTGTCCAAACCCCACTGGCCACACCAGGTGCCAATATCAAAATCCAAGCACCCATTGGTTTGACCACAGCATTCCAGAATTCCCACTTCTTCCTGGTCAAACCACCACAGTCAGGCTGTTCCTGCAGGGTCACATGTGTGGCTGAACCTGCAGACAGGACAGAGAGAGAAGCCAAGTTCCCAGACAGAAAAAAATGGGGAAAGTGGCATGAGAGGTGAGATAAGAAGGAAAAAGTAGAGACATGCAAGTCTTTGGCTTAGAAGGGCTGCGGGATTCATGCCTTTTATTAGAGGCCAAGTTCCCTGGTACACTCAGTTCCTGTGTTGCAGCCTGCCCACAGCCAGCCTCTGTGAGCGACCTGCACTCCCAGAGCTGGGACCACACTTGCTTAAACTGCTGGTGAACGAGGCGATAGAGGCATCTTTGTGTGGAACTCCAAATACTGTGTATTGTGATGAAGAGGGTCCAGGGAGGGAGACAAAATCAGGCTGGGGACACAATATGGGAGTTAACAGCGCATGATCATTACATTAAGCCAGGACCAATACGGTACAAGAGAGTGGGGACCATTTTGGTGGGAGCACATATAAAGAAAATACAGCGGTTTAACTGGGTGATGCCAACAAAAGCTGCTGCATCACCGTGAGCCTGCAAACGCCCATGGGCGAGACCATTGCATTCAGAGCGGTGTCTCTCTTTTACCTTGGTCACTTTGCCCTGAGGTATTACAGTTCCAACGATAGACCCCTCGGCCTCCCCATTACCCCCCTTTTTGTTTTCTATAAAGAAGGCTTCTGCCATAGAGGTTTGCAGGAATTTAGCAAAAAAAGCATACAATAACCAACACAATGAATACAATAAACAAAGCCCACAAAACAGTCTTAACTTGAGATGAAAGCCAGCCTTTCATCCCCCAGTGTTTGAAAAGTCTGCTGAACCAGTCATTGTTGCCTTTCATCTGGGTCTTGTTTCCTTGATCTTTTAGCAGCCTCATGCTCTGGTATACTGACTCTCTATGTGACAGCAGGTAGAAAAAACACCTGCCTTCAAATGCCTCATAGCATTGGCCATGGACAAGAACTTGTGGCTTGTCTGTGGAAGCAACCAGCTAAAGGCATGCAGCTCAGTGAGGAGCATCCAGATTCCTGCTGCAGCAACAACAAATGGCAGCATCCTCTGACTTGAGCATATTTAGTATCTGGAGGCTTGGGTGGCCTAAAAGTAAACAGATAAAGAGAGTAGAAGGTGAAACGTAAGTTCTGGTCGCACTAAACTTTCTCTTCTGTAAGCCAAGGGTGTGAACACAGCTTATTAGAAGAATCATATAATAATTCTAAAATATAGCTTTTACAAATCTCAAGTCATATATCCTGGTTAGTGGTGTCTGAGTTATCTTGGTCTTTGTGTGTGGTCAACGCTGCTTAGGAGATCTTCGTCTGTCGTTCTCCTTCTTCTTTTCCAGGCTTCTGCTGTCACTCTTCACCTTTCATTTTGTTCTTCTGATGGTGGCTCTGGTGTTTGCCTCACCATTCCCAGTGACTGTTTTATGTTTTTTGCTGGGATCGATCTTGGGCCTGCTGCTGTAGAGACAAGGGCATCTTCTCTTCCCCAAGTAATTAATAGGAAAAGGCCCATAATTTGTTTAGATTCAGGTTCTTTGATCAACACAGGTGGCTTTTCTTTTAACTGGGCTGCAGTTGAATTAGTAAAATGCCTGATGACTGGGGGAGTTTTCTCCATAAATGAGTTGTTCAAAAAGTTGTACACATATAAGGCTCTGGCCAGTCTCTCAATAGGAGATAATATCTGGACTCCCCCTCTGTGTTGATCAAGAATCCTTTTGATGGATCAGTGAGCCATCTCGACTATGGACTGTCCTGTGGAGGAGTGTGGTATGCCTGTGGCATGTTTTATACCCCACTGCTCAGAAACTTGTTGGAATCAGTGCAAGGTATAAGCAGGAGCATTATCAGTTTTAATTTCCTGTGGAACTGCCAAGGTGGAAAAAACTAAAAAAGTAATGTTTTATAGCATCTTTTGTTTTTTCACCAAAATGTGCAGAGGCAAAAACTGCACTGGAAAAGGTGTCGATTGAGACGTGGATGTATTTTAGTCTGCCAAAAGGGGCTTAGTGTGTGATGTCTGATTGCCAGATGTGGAGACTCTCTCATCCTCCTGGATTGACTCCAGCTCTGACAGAAGCAAGGCCATGTTCCTGACATTTTGGGCAGGTGGCTACAATGGATCTTGCCTGGTCTCGGGTAATTTTGAACATCCTGAGCAGCACAGGAATGTTTTGATGGCGGAATTGATGGCTGATCCTAGCCTGTGTAAAAATTATCTAAGGCATATTGCAGTGGTTCAGATGTTTGAAGTAGCCAGTTGAGGTGCTCTAGAGTGAGGAGTAAGTATGTATTCACAAGGTCTGTTCCTACAAGGAAACACTGACGCTCTCTATTTTTCTGATTAGTTGTGCAATAATTTTTTGTAGGGTTGTTATTTTTTTAGTGGGTTGGTGTGCTCTGAGAACACATTCAATTTTTATGAGGGCATCTGAGATAGTTTAGTTCCACTGAAACAAAACTTCATGGAATTTTGGACATACACCAAGGATTGCCAGGGAGAAAGGAAAATCAGGGCGGTATCTGTGTGCCTTTTTAGTTTGAATCAACCGGGATACCTTTTGCAGAGTTCCTTCGGCCTCCCGTGTCAGTGATCGCAGGGAATCGAGTCCTTCACTGCCTTTAAGGAGCCGCAGGAACAGTGGCGCGAGATCTTCTGTGGTGATCTCAGCACTGAACGTACCCAACTGATGCTTCCACAGTGTTGGTGGAGTTCTCGCAGAGTCTTTGGGTTGCCCTTGATTTGCAGTGTTTGGGGTGTGATGGTTCTCTCTGTGGTATTAAGCCGATGTACTTCCAGGGGGCTGTCTTTTGGAATTTATTTGCTGCAATCTCAAAACCTTTCTCCTGTACTGCAGTGATGAGATCTTGTACTGCAACGTCCAAAATGATTTGAGCTTCTGCTCAATCTAATGTTTCATCCATGTAATGAAAAATGATAGCATTAGGATGTCTTTTCTGGATGGGTAAGGGAGTTTGGGCTCCAAGCCATTGACAAATAGCTGGGCTCTTCTTCATTTTTTGAGGCAATACAGACCACTGGTACCTCTGTAGAGGTGTTTGTCGATTGAGGGACGGAAAAGGCAAACTGGATTTGTCACTGGGATGCAAGGAGGCTTCAAGGAAGCAGTAATTTAGATCTATAACAACTATCTGCCAATCTCGGGGTATCAGTGAGGCTGAGGGCAGGCTGGGCTGGAGGGGACCCATGTCCTCAATGACCTCGTTGATTTTCCTGAGGTCCTGCAGGAGCCACTTCTTGTCCTTGCCAGGCTTTTGTATGATAATGAAAGGCGCATTCCAGGGGCTAGTAGATGGTACAATGTGGCCCACAGAAAGCTGCTTCTGCACGAGGCACTGCAGGGCCTTTAACTTTCTGCATGGGAGGGGCCACTGATCCACCCATATGGGGTCATTGGTCTTCCTGGTAAACTGTAGGGTGGTGCGCTGCTCAGTGCCCAACTAGAAATCCTGAGGTGTTGATAGGATCTCTAGCCTTGTCCTCCACTGGGACAAGAGGTCTCTTCCCCAAAGTGTTATTGGTGCCCAGGTGATGAATGGTCTTACTGTAGCAACGGTGCCCTCAGGTCTTTCCATGCAGATGGTGTCTTGATTCCAGAAGTTGGTAGTGTCTCTCCTGTTGGCCAAAATTACCCAGCAGCTGGAACCTGGGGCCATCCTTTAGCCAATCAGAGCAGGAAATTATCGTGACGTAAGCTCCTGTGTATAGTAATCCTGAAAGACATAGCTTTCTCCCTTTACATGACAAAGCACACTTTAGAATGGGTCTATTTCGGCCCGTAATCTGTGCCCATATCATCATTGGATCAGCTGGTGTGGTGATCATGTCCAGTAGTAGGTAGGCTCTGGCTATAACTGTTCCTTTTGGAATGAAAAGGGGAGGGTCTAAGCAAAGAGCCTGGACAGTTATCTCCTGCAAAGATGTCAAGGCAACTACATCAGATAGTATAGTGAGTGTCTCCATCCCTTCCCTGGTGTTGGTTAAAATCAAAATGTCTCTGGGCCGTTCTTCAGGCCCTTCTTTGCCTGTTAGAATATGGTGAACATAAATATCGTGGATTGGAATTGAAAATTCTTTTACCAGCTGCCTTTGGGTTCCAGGGCACAGCTGTCTACTGTTGAGTTCTTCTGCAGTGCTCGAGTTTTCCCGATGGATCTGAGTAGGTCACTGTGCTGGTTCTCAAGGATGTCCGGGAGAGTAGGGCAGGACAGCCTCGCATTTGGTGTCATCATGTGGGACCTTTCTGCATCTGTGTGGGGTTTCCTGCAGACCACCGGTTTTGCTGGTGTTGGCAAGCATGTGGACAAGGGGGGCAGTGAGGACAGTGGCTGTGACACCTAGAAGGTCCCTAGTAATAGCCTGAATTTATAAAATTCTGTTGAGCATGCTTCATCTCCCCACATTTAATGCAAGGTCCTTCTTCATCTGTATGTCAGGGAATAACTTGGGAGGCTACTAGAACCTCTACTACACCCTGACTGGTAACCTTAGCTAGGCAGGCAGCATGGTGTAAGGATGCCTTAAGGTGCATGCCTCGACCATTTGTGCAATGTTAGGTTTTGAGATGAGGGGTATATAGGGTAAAATGTCTTTTCAGGAGTTTTTAGCATTTGTTTCAGCAAGTTTAGCAAGCAATACCTGCCTGACTTTTGGATGATCAACTAACTTCTCTATTGCTTGTGTTAGGCAGTCAATAAATTTTAGAAAGGATGCCTCAGGTCCTGCAGAATGTCTGTGAAATCTAGAGTAGGTGTTGTTTTATTGGGTGTCTGCATGAGAGCTGTCTTTGCATCACCTTGTATCTCTTCTAACACAGCTCAGGGAAGGTGTCTTGCGTCATTCTCAGCTTTAGTGAAATCTTCCTCCCTGGCTAGACGGTCTTGTGTTAGGTGTGCCTGCCTGTCTTCTCCAGCATAGCTCTTTTAATAGTTGTAGTAATTTTTTCCCCATTCCTTCCCACAGAATAAATTCAGTGGGAGAGAGTAGGATGTGCATAAAATTGAGCAGATCGTGAGGCACCATAACATGTTCAGAGAAGATGGCATTTAACAAATTATTAAAATATGGCGAGCCCCGCCCATGGTCTTTTGCTGCTTTACAAAGGTCTTTCATCTCCCCATGTGTGACAGCTTCCCATCGGGGGTTAGCCCCCCTCTGGTACTGCACCGGTGCTGCTTGTATTTTAGCTACCAATTCCCAGTCCCCCTCTTGAGCCGCCAGCTTCCACATTCTCTGCCAAGAATGCTCAGGCTCATCCTCAAGGTGGGATGAACTTTCCCTCTCCTCTCCAGAAGAGGGAACTTGGTCTCTGGCAGAGGAGCGGGGCTTTGGTGTGACTGGCCAGGCCCGGTGTTGTGGGCCTTTGGTAGCCAAGATGGCGGCCTTCCGGTTACTGCCCCTCACACTTCCGGCTCCGACAGTGTGGGATCCGCAAGGGGCTGAATTGGAGAGGGCAGGGCCAGCGGGAGTAGGCAGGGAAGTGCTGGATCCCGACACAGGGGTGGTACCTGATGCAGGGGTAGGACCCAACACAGGGGAGAACCTGATGAGAAAGCCGGGGGTGGGAGGGAGTTTGACATTGACGTCCCGCCCCAGTTGAGGGACTCCATTTTGTGAGCTATCTGACGGGGATCCAGGGAGGCGAGATACTGGAGAATGGGTTAGGGTAGAATCCAAGCCTGTGTGATCACTACAGACCTGGGCAGGGGGTAGAGAAGGAGGGGAGATGGCAGACAGCAGGTGGCTCATCTGTTCTTTATGGCATTTTCTGTCTCTCATCCTAGTCTTGGTATCAGTGGGTTCAGGAATGCGGGGGGCAGAGCACAAAATCTGGGTTGAATATTAGAACTTTGAACCCTTGAGAAAACTATAAATCATGTGAAAAATTGGGTAAAATTTTGTGAATCTTACCACCTCCTGAGTTTGCAAAAGACAGAGTCTTCCCCTAACTGAGTCCCAAAATGCTCCATGACCAACTGAATCATCAAAAATGTCTGGGAACTCCTTAAAGAGCCAATCAACAAAATGCTTCAAACTTCCCGTAGTAGAAGTCTTCCCCTCTGAAAGGAGAACCTCCCAAACTCGAACATATATGTCCCTCTCAGCTTTGGATAATTTGCTACTCATAGCTGTCCCTGATGTAAAGGGTCGCCCACCCACAGGACTAAAAAATCACCCAAGGATCCTGCACTCCAAGTGGCTGTCCCCCAACTCACTGGTCTGGCGGCTCTGGATGCAGGTGTTTCAAAATGTCCCATGGGCTTCACCAGCTGAGCCAGCCCTCCTGCTGCTGGAGGATGCCAATGCTGCCTTCAGCAAGCCCTGATAAAACTCAGGTCCCACTCCAGGGTGGAGGCTGACCTGAGGCGTCTTCTCTCCAGTCACGGTGGCACAGCTGGATCATCACTGGAGTCACTTTCAGGGAATTCTCACAGAAGGTCCCTGTTTGGGCACCCCTTGTTGTGGCATGTCCACAGCCAGCCTCTGTGAGAGACCTGCACTCCCAGAGTTGGATGCAGGTTTCCTTAAACTGCTGATGAATGAGGCAAGAGAGGGGTCTTTGTGTGGAACTCCAAACACTGTGGATTGTGCTGAAGAGGGTCCAGGGCCTGAGACAAAATGGGGCTGGGGACACAAGGTTTTATATGGGGTATAAAAGGGTCTTATATGCAGTAACCCAGGACCAACAGGGGAAAAGAGAGGTGAGAACATCCTAGGTGGAGTACATATAAGGAAAAAAAGAAGTTAATGATACCAAGAAACCCTGTTGAATCCCCACAAGCCTGCAAAAGCCATTGGGCAAGATCATTGCATTTAGAGGAGTGTCTCACTTTAATTCATTATCTTTGCCCTGAGATATTGCAGTTCCAGTGGTAGTCCCCTGGGCCTCCACAAAACTACTACTTCCTGAGATTTCATTACTGGGTGAGGAGCTCAGTAGTGCTGAAAGCAGAGGCCTGTCCTTTGTGTTCCCTTTGGGATGGCAGTGGAAGTGCCCTGAGTGCTCATTCAGAGGAACCTTCATGGCTTCTCATGCCAAAACACAAAAACTAAAAGTGCAAGGTGGCTTCTTTGATTGATATTTAGTCCTTTGAAATATCTGCAGCAAGTGGTCTGAAACTACTTTCTGAATCAGCTCTTTGGGATCAGCTGTGAGGGGCTTAGGGCTGGCCTGAGCCCGGTGCTGTGTCCCACAGGCACAGCCAGAGGCCCTGGAGATCTCACCTGCTCTGCACCCACCTTTGTAAGGGTGCTGTAAACACCAGCTGGTGCTGACTTTCTCCTTGGACCCTTGGTTTATTTCCTATGGGGAATTTAGTTCCTGAAGCACGTGGGATTTCCCTCTGGCAGCTGTGATGGGGATGCTCAGGGAGTGTGGGGCTTTGGAGGCAGCTGCCCAGGCAGGGACTGAGCTCGAGGCCCTGTTGGGCCCATGGCCCCCAGCAGCAGCAGCAGCAGCCCCAGGGCCCGAAGCCCTGTGCCCCCTGCCCAGCACAGGCTGCCCTGTCCCTGCAGCTGTCACCCGAGTGGGGCCCAGGGGCCAGTGGCCGCTGGCAGCAGCAGGAATGCGGGCAGGGTGAGGATGCCCTGTCTTGGCTTTTGTCTCTGGAACAATGCGGGCTCAGGGCAGGGCAGGGCAGGCTGGGAAGCAGAGGCCAGATCCTTTGGAGGCTGCAAGCCTTAAAGATGAGCCCCTGCAGCAGCCCAGATGCAGGTGCACCAGTTTCCAAGGCTCTGGTGGCCTTGAGAGCGTGCAGGTGGATTTTGCATGGCTGTGGCCTGCTGGCGGCTCTGGGCCCAGAGGTGCCTGTGGCTGCAGCAGGAAGGGTGGCTGAAGGTTTGCTGCCTGCTTTGGTGGCATGGCTGCAGGGGCCAGTGCTGTGAGAGCCCCCTGTGTGAGAGCTGGTGAGAGCTGAGCTCTTGGGGAGAGCGCTGTGCCCCAGGCCAGGAAGAGCAGCAGTGCCCAGTGCCAGGAGTGGTGTCAGTGGGAGCCCCTGTGCACAGGGACCCCCAGACCTAGGGTGGCTGTGCCAGCAACCCCAGGGACCTCCAGTCCTAGGAACCCGGATCAAGAGGAACCCACAAGTGTGCAAAGGCTGCCTGTGCCCAAAAGAATGGCCAAGAGAAGTGAGATTTTAAAAAGAAACATTATTTATTTGCCGAAGATTGGCAAAAAGTAGGATTTACAGAACAAGTTTCATTAAAGCCATCCTTATAAAAACAACAACAATAATGTACAGAACATATTTACATGGGATCCGATGGACTAACAATCTTCAAAACATATTTACAAGCAACTGAACGTATTTACAAGCAACTTCTAGACTTTGAAACGTATTTACAAGGGCATCACATCTGTGCCATGATCTGTGTCAGTCCTGGAAGAAAGGAAACAGCAGAGCTGGACTCAGCTGCCAGCACTGGGCCCAGCAGGGCTGGCAGCTGGGCCCCAGGGGCTGGGCCAGGGCTGGCAGGGCTGGCGTGGCCCCAGGCAAGCGCAGGGCAGGCCGGGGCTGGTGCTTGTGGCAGCACAATCCAGGCCCCCTGCGGGCACCGTGTCCCTGAGCGGGGCCATCCAGCCCAGCCCCAGCCTGGCATCAGGGGACCCAGAGTGTGTGCGGGCAGGGCGTGGGAAGCAGCTGCCTGTCTTACCTGTGGGGCTCCATCTTCATCCAAGGACCATGAGCTCCTCCTCATCCTTCTCGTCCACTTCCATTTCCTCGATGTCATCCTCCTCATCAACCTCCATCTCTTCTATGTTGTCCCCCTCCTCTACTTCCATGTCCTCAACAAGATCTTTCTCATCCACCTCCATCATCTCCTCCCTCTCCAGCTCCATGTCCACTTCCATCTCCTCCACAGTGTCTCTGGCACTCTGCATGGGGCAGCACAATCTCCCATTGGGCTTCCTGTCCCACACCATCCATTCCCACATGGCTGCAGCCTGCCCATCCGCGGTGCCCCCCTGCCTGGCATGGCACTGTACCTCCATTGGCACAGAAGAGCACATCCTGCTGGGATCGGTGCTCCAGAGCAGGCGGCAGGAAAAGCCCAGGCAGCAGCAGCACCTCCGCGCTGAGGGGCAGAGCACAGACCGAGCAGCAACTGACCCTTGGCAGCCGGTGAAGTGTCTGCTCTGCTCGTTTCCAGGTCCTGGACATTCCACCTGGAACCCTCTGGGAGCTGTGATGTCACTGAAATTCCATGGCCACTGCGTAGTGGGACATGGCGATGGCAGAATGATCAAATCCTTGAATGGTTTGGCTTGGAAGGGACCCTAAAGCTCATCTGGTTCCAAGCTGAGCAAGCTCCCAGCAGAGCAGGTTGCTGTGGCCCCTGTCCAGCCTGGCCTTGGATGTTCCTGGGGATGGGGCATCCACAGCCTCTCTGCACTGGTCCCTCTGTCAGGGACAAGCACCCTGTGAGTAAAGAACTTCTTCCCATCATAAAATCTCTTCTACCTCTTGCAGTTTGATCCCATTCCCCCTTGTCCTGTCACTACACTTCCTAACAAAGAGTCCTCTCCTTCGTTCCTGTGGGTCAGGCTGTTCCTGCAGGGTCACATGTGTGGTTGAACCTGCAGACAGGAGAGAGAGAAGCCAAGTTCCCAGACAGAAAAAATGGGGAAAGTGGCATGAGAGGTGAAATAAGAAGGAAAAAGTAGAGACATGCAAGGCATTGGTTTGGGTGGGCTTGGGATTCATGTCTTTTATTAGAAGCCAGGTTCCCTGGTGCACTCAGTTCCTGTGTTGCAGCCTCCCTACAGCCAGCCTCTGTGAGCAAACGGCACACCCAGAGCTGGGAGCACACTTGCTTAAACTGCTGTTGAACGAGGCTATAAGAGGCATCTTTGTGTGGAACTCTATACACTGTGGATTGCCCTGAAGAGAGTCCAGGGAGGGAGACAAAATGGGGATGAGGACACAGGGTTTTATATGGGGTGGGAAAGAAGGGTAGCATTGCAGTAAGCCACGACCAATAGGGGACTAGAGAGGGGAGAACATTCTAGAGGGAGTATATATAAGGAAAAAACAGCAGTTGAACTGGGTGATGCCAACAAAAGCTGCTGCATCACCATGAGCCTGCAAATGCCCATGGGTGACACCATTGCATTCAGAGGGATGCCTCTCTTCATCACTTTACCCTGAGGTATTACATTTCCAACGGTAGGCTTTTGGGCTCTCACAACTCCACCCTTTTTGTTTTCTATAAAGAAGGCTTCTGCCATAGATGTTTGCAGGAATTTAGCAAAAAAAGAATACAATAACCAACACAATGAATACAAAAACAAAGCCCACAAAACAGTCTTAACTTGAGATGAAAGCCAGCCTTTCATCCCCCAGTGTTTGAAAAGTCTGCTGAACCAATCGCTGTTGCCTTCTGTCTGGATCTTTTTTCCTTGATCTTTTAGCAGCCTCATGCTCTGGTATACTGACTCTCTATGTGACAGCAGGTAGAAAAAACACCTGCCTTCAAATGCCTCATAGCATTGGCCATGGACAAGAACTTGTGGCTTGTCTGTGGAAGCACCCAGCTAAAGGCATGCAGCTCAGTGAGGAGCATCCAGATTCCTCCTGCAGCGGCAACAAATGGCAGCATTCTCTAACTTGAGCGTATTTAGTATCTGGAGGCTTGGGTGGCCTAAAAGTAAACAGATAAGGAGAGTAGAAGGTGAAACGTAAGTTCTGGTCACACTAAACTTTCTCTTCTGTAAGCCAAGGGTGTGAACACAGCTTATTAGAAGGATCATATATCAATGCTAAAATATAGTTTTTACAAATTTTAAGTGATATATTGTTGTCGTGGTTTGAGAGGAAGGGAGGTTTTTGGGATGGTGTGGTCTAACCAATGGGTGTTCATATTGAATATTGGCACCTGGTGTGGCCACTGGGGACGTGGATACGCCTCTGTGAACACAGGAGTTAAAAGCAGAGAAAGCAGAGAACTCCTAGGGGAAGCTCTCTTGGGTTCTGACAGGGAAAAAAAGGTCAGCTGGGCGGGGGAGGGGAAGCCATGCAGCCAGGTGAGGAAGGTCTGGCCCTGAGGATGGAAGGGTGGAAGAGTGGAAGAGCACTGAGAGGCATCGGGCAGCCACCCACCCCCAGGAGATAGAGATAGAGAGAGAGAGAGAGAGAGAGAGCCAGCCTGTGTCTGTGACTGTGCTACTTTGAAACTTGAGAACGTATGCCCGCAGCACGGATGAGAAGGAGAAGGGAGGGAGGGGGAATGCCGCAAGGTGTCCGGCCGCTGTGGGAGTTCTGGGCTGGCTGAGCTCGAGATTTTAAACCTTATTTTGGACAATGAAAACTTTGCAGAACAGTAACCTTCCTAGAAGAGAGATAGAAATATAGAGATGAAACAGAGGAAGAAATGGGCAAGTGTGATGAAAGTTCCTGCAAGTGAAAGATGTCAGAAGAGTGGGGAAGAATCTTAGGTAAGAAGAGATGATGGAGTGGGCTTAGCTGGACTTTTCTTGTATAGCCCTGGGCAGAACCATGTTTCCTGTGACACAGAGACTGCATCCAGGGGGAGGCAATGGCTCAAAGCCAAGAGGGTTAAGTTTTGAGACACCTCAGCCCCAGGGAGTGAAAACTGGGGGGGACAGGTGTCCCGAAAGTGCTCTCGGGAGCAAAGCATCCTTAAAAGGAAAACCCTAGAAGCAGCTCTGGTCTATGTGCAGTGGTGAGAGCACTGGACATGGAAGGAAGAGCTCCCGATGGCAGATGTTCTCCAGGCGGTGCCACGAGTGACATGGAAACGTGTGTGGGAATCCATAAAAATCAGAGAGTTTTAGGAAGGTTGTTAAAAGGACAGGCCACAGAAACAGCAAGAATTGTGAAGTGCTAAAGCAGCAGAAAAAGATATATAAGCTGTAGTGAAGACAATAGGGCTGTGTAATGGGCCTTCTAAGTTGCAACAAGTTTATTTAGTATATATCTAGAAGGTTATGCTTATGAATACAGCTTTATTCGTTGTCTCTTATAAACGAGCCATTGTGTTGGAGAATCGGCCGCTATTGTTTTAAGCAAAGCTACGTGTGTTTAAGATGATTGGATAGAACTACTGTCGGTGTGCTTTTGCTCTATGTAATTGGCTGAGATGCATTTATGGTATGTTGTAACATTAAGTTTCTTTGGCCTGCTGCCTGGTCAGCGAGCTGTACGCATCTTTCCATTGCCATAACCATGTAATGAGACTTATGCTGAAAACATAAAAAACTCTAGATGCTGATCAAAGCAGCCCCATCCTGTTTGCATCTGTATATAAACTGCCAGCATACCAAACACGAAGTTTTGACGTTGTTTCCTGGGGAAACCTATGGCACAAGAAGGACTCCTCTCCTCTTGATGAACAGAGAATTGATTGTCTAAAGGGTCGTGATGGACCGAGAGTTGGTGATCTGAGGGATGGATGTATTGGAAATTTGGTGGGGGGAGGAGGAAATGTTTTTGGAAGGTTTTCATTTTCCCTGTGTGTTTCTTTTTACTTGTAGTGTCGTTAATAAAGTTTTCTTTTCTTTATTTCTAAGTGGGGGCCTGCTTTGCTTATTCCTGGTCACATCTCACAGCAGAAACCAGGGAGAGTGTATTTTCATGGGGGCACAGTCTTTGTGCCAACGTCAAGCCATGACATATATATTTAATAAAATAATAAATCAAGCCTTCTGAAATATGAAGTCAAATCCTCTTCTCTTCCCGCATGCAAAGACGCCTTTGACCACCGTCACATATGCCCTGGCTGGCTGCAGGCTGGGCACATGTGCTGCCCTCCTGCTCTGTGCCAAAGGCAGCAGGGATGGGCAGCTCTGGGCACCGCTCTGAGCACGGCCAGCACGGCCTGGGCACTGCAGGCCTTGGCACAAGGGCACAAGGAGCCTTCAGCTGACGGGCACTTTCTGCTTTCTCTCCTTGCAGCCGGGCTCTGCGGATGCTGAGGCTGCTCTGGGCTCTGCCAGGGCTCTGCTGGAGCTCAGCACCAGGCTGGAATCAGCCAAAGAAGAAATGGTGTGACCTGCAGCACTTGCTTGAGCATTTTGGCAGCACATCTCAAGTTTGCAGAGTGTACACCTCCAGGGAAAACATGACACCCCCCCCCAAAAAATAATTGTTCAATAACTTCTGAAATGAAATCAATCTGGCATGACCCCAAATGACATTTTTCAGTTTGCTCAAGCTGTAGCTCAGTCCTTCTCCGAACAGTTCTCTCTCCCACCCTCCTTTTACTTCCCAACTGCTCCCTCTTTTCCCTCAGTGAGTTCCCAGCCCATTGCAGTCTCCATCACACTGTTGCCTTCCTTGGTGCCCCTCTCCACAAGGAAGGCTGAGCCCCAGGCTTAGGGACTCATCCTGTCACTGGCTGAGGAGCAGCAATGTCTCAGAGGTCCAGTGGGATTTTAGTGTCATTCAAAGCCACTCTCCAGCCCTCAGCTCTCCTCACTGCTGAGCTCCCACTCCCTTTTCCTCATCCTTGCAGCAGAATGAGCTCTGTTAATTCCCTTGAGCCTCCCCACCCTTCCCAGCCCATGCACCCCCCTCGGTTAGGGTGAAGCCGAAGCTTCTCTGTCTCCTCTGGCACACCAGTCCAGTTCCCTGTGCGGGGAGCCCCAGCCCCAGAGCACAGCACACAGCAGTGCAGTCCGGGCTGGAGCAGCTGCCCTGCAGCCCTGGCTTGGCTGTTTGTGGCAAGGGAATGCTCCCTGTTCCCAGCTGTCCCTGCAGGATGGCCCCAGGGCAGAGCACAGCCGGGCTCCCACTGCAGCCCCTGGAGCTTGGGGCAGACCGTGGTCTCAGAGCTGAGGTTCCTGGGGAGCACCCAGAGCTGTGCCTTGCACTCTCTGGCCGTGTGTCACAGTGCAGGCTGGCTAAGGCTGTGTGAATGTACCAGCCCTGGTTCGACTGCCAGGGGCCTCGCCCAGTCACATCTCTCCCAGGGCTGCAGCATTTCACTGGCCAGAATCTGACAAGGCATAGAGATCAGAGCAATGAAATTATCCAGACTGGGTTTTTCAAAGGCCCTTTAGAAGGAAGGGCTTGAGAAGGAACGCTCTCTGTTTGCCACATGAACATAGGGGTGAGTGCTCTCTCTGTCTCCAACCCACTACCCCCAACCAATGTTACAGCCACCCACTCCCTCACACAGCCCCCTCGTGCCTTCCCACTGCCATGTCCTGTCAGGACTTCCCAGCCCCTCATCCCTTCATGGCCCCGTCCCCTCAGGGTCTCCCCCAGCCTGGCCAAGCTGCCCGGCAGCAGTGCCGCAGCCCCACAGCAGCTGCAGAGCAGCCCCATCCAGAGGCACTTGGGAGCCCTCAGCACTGCAGCCAGCAGCACGCGGCCAGGAGGACATGGATGGCCCTTCCTGCCCGGCACAGGGCTTGTGGCCATCTCCAGGCACCGCTCTGGCAGGGATCCCCGCAGCTCCGGCCGCTGCCCAGCCGCTCTGTCGGCAGCACAAAGGCTTCAGCAGAACCACCAAAGGCCTAAAGGCTTCTGGCCATTTTCCCTGTGACACTGCACGCCTGGACAGCTGGCTGAGCACAAGCACCCTTTTCCCCCTCTTCTTCTATGCCCTACAGACATTGCGCAGGAAAAGAAAGATCCTGGGACTCTGTGTATTGTAAGATATTCTATTCTATTCTACTCTAAGATATTCGATACTCAACAAAAACGAAAATACAAACAGAAAAATCTTGAAGAAAAAAAAGAAAATCCCTGCTGGTTCAAATGGCCCCAGCAGACAGAGTCTTGCAGATCATCTCTCTGCGGAGCTAAAGCAGAACAGCAAGGCAGTGCCGCACAGACGAGGCCATTTCCTCCATGCACTGCGGAATCGATCTCGCAGCTGACACCATGGGGAGTAGGGAGCTCTCTGTATGGCCTGGAGAACTAAACAAGATTCAAATGCAGCATCTCTGATTGCAGGACTGCTGTCATATGCCATTTCTTTAAGTGCTGCAAGAGAGAGGAACAGAGGCAAGGTCAGATCCCTCATATGCAGGGAGCCGAGGAGATCCCCCTGCCAGGGCCATCCCGGCCGTCTCTTGCCATAGCTCGCAGGGAGCAGGGAACAAGGGGATCAGCCCGAAGGTGCTGGACACGAATGGCACACGTGGCCCTGAAATCTCGGTGTGCTCTGCCCAGGGGTGCAGATCCCTCCGCAGCCGGGGCAGGGCTTCCAGCTCTCCCCCCAGCAGCCCCCGCTGCCAGCCCGCTGCCCTCACTCACTCACTCACCAGTGCAGATCAGCTGCATCTCTTGCTGCTGCCCTCTCAGGTGCCGCCCGGCCATGCCTGTGAACACAGAGCCTGTCACGGCCACAGCAGCACAGCTCCCTGCCAGCGGCACTGCCGGCGCTGTGGCCACCCGGGCTGCTGGCCAGGCAGGGCTCAGCCCGGCCCTTGCCGCACGCTGCCGCCCCAGGACACGGCTGCCAGAGGGCGGCAGCAGCAATGCCCAGGCCAGGCGGGGCTCCACGGCGCCGGGCCCGGCTGGCGCTGCCGGGACAGCAGGCGGGGCCGGGGCCGAGCTGCGGCGGGCCGGGGAGGAGCCCGGGCTCGGGACTCACCCATGAACCTGACGGCCGCCTCTCGCAGGGGCTCCTGTGGGCTCTGCAGGCAGCGCAGTGCCCGGCGCAGGTGCTCGGCCGCTCGGCTCCTGTCCTCTGCCAGCTGCAGAGAGCGGCAGGAGGGAAGGGTTGGCGCGGGCTCAGCTCCTGGGCCGGGCGCTGCCTGCACCCATCGCCGGCCTCGCCTGCCCGCACAGCCCTGAGGCGCGTCCAGCAGCCGCTGGCCAAGGGCTCCCGAGGGGAGGGGCGGAGGGCCGGCTGCTGCCCGGGGAGCCGTGGTGCCGCCCCGCAGCCCCGCCGGGCCGGGGCTCCATGGGCACCCGACTCAGGCCGACGGGAGCCTGAAGCAGAGCCCGCGCGGCCTCTGGCTGCAGCAGTGGGCACAGCTGCTAGCCCCGCAGGCTAAGCACCGCCCCCAGGGACCTTGGCCATGCTGAGGCTGGGGGGTCTCTGCTGTCCTTACCAGGCACTCCCCAAAGCTCTTATCCACGTGTAGCATTTGTTCAATATCCCTCCTCTTCAGGAATCTGGCTGAGGAATGCAGCGTTTCCTGGGAGGCCTGGAGAGCAACAGAGAGGCACAGATGGCCCCACAGTCCAGGGCACAGGACCATCCCAGTAGCACAGGCTGGAGGAGGCTGCAGCCTGCAAGGTGCCAGGGCAGGAGGCAGCCCAAGCCCCTGCCAGGGGGACAGCAGGTGGCCACAAGTGCTCACCTCAGCAACAATCTGATTCTCATCATGGCAGTGGAAGTAGAGAGGGAGCAGGCTCTGGCGCACGTGGGACTTGAGGGCCTTTCTTCCCTCTTCTGTTAATAAGTCCAGCATCTCTTGAAATAGAGCCATGGAGCTCAGCTGCACCTGGATATCATCCTGGATGAAAGGAAAGGGCAAAAGACCTGAGCATCAGCTGCTTCAGGCCCCCCAGGGCACAGGCGTGCATCTGCACAGGGCACCAAGGGTCTGGGCAGCAGCCAGTGGCTGTGGCTGTGGGCACAGAGCCTTACGCTGTCAAAGAGTGGCAGGAGCGCCTCAGCCAGCTGCAGGGCGACGGGGGTGACTATTGGGGCGCCATTATCCAGGAGCAAATATCTCAGTAGAAGAATGCTCATCCTGATCATGACGCTGTCATTTTCCTCCAGGAGCTCCACAAGACTTTCAGTCAGGCTCCGCAGTTTTTCGGCCTGTGCGGAACACGACTTTGTGAAAGGCCGCCCTGCTGCCGCAGGGCCCAGAGGCCAAAGGCCTGTCCCGAAGCACTGGGGCAGCTGAAGCGGGAAGCAGGAGAGATGGGAACAGCTGCCCCAGCGGCCGAAGCCCAGACAATGCCAAGTGACTGCGTTGCCCAGCCCCACGCTGCCTGCACGGCTTCAACCACTGCCCCCTTCTCACCATCAAGGGATTCTTGCCCAGCACTACAAGGCCTCGGAGTGCCAAGTAATGCCTGGCCATGTGCTCGCTCTGCAGGTTCTGTGCCAGGATCTCCAGAACACTGTCACTGCATTCCCTCAAGTCCAGGCACTCGAGGACCTGAAAGGCACAGGGCAGTGACAGGGGAGCCAGCCGGCAGGAGCCCAGAAGCGCACAGGGCCGGGCCCAGGCAGCAGCACAGGGCACGGGCACTGTCCTGGCAGCTGTGGCTGCGAGAGGCCCGAGGGCTGGGAGGCCGCTGAGCTAGGCAGCGCTGGCCTTGAGGCTCACCTCCACAAGGAATGCCAGGGCAGGGAAATCCCATTATGGCATCTCTTTGCCGAGCAGGGCGAGCAGGTAGAATGCAACTGCGGAACAAAAGTGGATGGCTAAGCGGCGAATTTCTCTGAAGAGGGGAAAAAGGAAACAAGACCCTGATGCAGTGGGGCAAACCTCTCCCAGGCGTGACTCACCCAGTTCTCATCTTTCCCCAGCACCCTTCCAGCAAGGGGACGTGGGCCATTTGGCAGTTGGTTGCTCATGGGCACCCTCCTGTGCCAGCCTTTTCCAGTCTGCTTGGCCGACCCTCAGTGACAAGGCCCTCTGGCCCATGGCCACCACGGACACTTTGTGGGGCACCTGGGCACAGAGCAGCAATGTCAGAGGCAGTGGGGAGAAGGGGGTCTCACCTGGCAAGCAGAGCCACGGCAAAGTGGTGAGTGTCAAGAGAGAGCAGCGTGTCCCAGGCACACCTGCGCTCCATTGCCACCACCACATCCTCGCAGCGGAGAAGGCAGAGCAGGGACTTGAGGGTGCGCACTGCAAACCTGCGTGCAGAGCAAAGCCCAGGTCACACTGGCAGCACTGGCTCCTTGGCAGGCCACGTGGCAGGGACAGGAGGAGTGGGATGGAGCACCTGTTGGGGCTGGTGGCAAGGCCGTGCTCTTCCTGGCATCCCTTCCAGAAGGTGTCGACCTCCTCTGGCATATCCAGAGTGCTGAAGAACACTTGGAATAGCAGATGCACAAATAGGCGGGGGAAATACACCTTCAAGATCCGTGGGAGACAGGGCACCTGGAGGATCTTCCACATCACCACAGTTGCCTGCAAAGGACAAAGCCCCCCGAGACAGCGCTCAGTGCCGAGGTGTGCGTGTGGCAGGGCCCAAGCGTGGCAGGGAGAGGCCCGGAGAGACCTTGGCAGGGGGAGCACGGGGCCTGGTGGGCCTGAAGCTGCCCCTGGGCCAGGTTTCAGGCCAGCGCCAGAGGCAGGGAGATGCAGTGGGGGAAGGAGGATGGAGAGCTGCTGGAGAGGCAGCCTTGGGGCCTGCAAAGGCCAGTTGCAGAAACTCACAGCCAGGGCAAAGACACCCGTTTCGTCCCCATCAGAGGTGCAGGTGCTGTACTCTGGCCAGCTCCCCAGCACATCCAGGAGGATCAGCTGCGCCAGCTCCACAGTCCTGGGCGAGCCCATGATGGTCTTCCACATGGCCATGGCAGCTCTGCGGGGTTAGAGCTGTGTCTCAGGGGGGTCTCAGACACAGCAGCGTGGGCAGGTGAGCCGGCTGCCATTTCTGCCTCTGCCCACTGCCCCCCTGGCAGCAGCAGCCCGACAGCCCAGCCCTGTGGGGACAGAGCCCTGAGAGGTGGCAAGGGAGCATGGCAGCAGGCTCCGGGGCTGACACGGCAGGGCTGGGAAAGGGAGCAGCCAGAGGGCCCTGGAACTCTGTTGCTCCGACACCTGGGGCAGGCTGTGCAGGGTGATGGGCTGGGGAGGCCTGAGCCCTGTGGGCAGGTGGGCCCCATACCTGTCACAGGACAGGGCCACACGCAGGAGCGTGATGACTGCGTCATTTGGCTGTGCTTCGGTGAGATCCAGCAGGGTCTTGTCCAGCCTTTGCTCAGCAGAATCATTGGCTATGAGCCACTGGTGGATGTAGCTCACCATGGCAGGCACCTGGAGAAGGCACGGGGAGACTTGGAAAGCTGCCAGAGGAAGCAATGTTCCCAGCTTCCCCAGAGGAGTGCTTCCCTTCCCACCCCACTGCCATGTGGCCTGAAAGGCTCACCGCAAGCAGCATGCGTGGATTGGGAGGCCAAGCAATTGCTGGGAAGATCAAAGCCTGGCCACAGGCTGCTTACTTGCTTTGGAGTGTAAAAATCTTCCTCTACAAGCATACACAGCAGGGCAGCACTGGTTTTGCTTAGGAAGATGGGCGAGTATGGTCTGAGGCCTACGCCCGTGGCGATGGTTTCTTCCTCCTCTTTAATTCTCTTGAGGAAGTTGCAAACGAGCTGTAGGAGAAGGACAAGAAGCCGGGGATGTTGCATGGAGTGCTGCACACACGGTGCTGGGCTGAGCAGGGACAGCAGGCCCAGTCCAGGTGGGGGTGGCTGCAGGTACCTGCGCTGTTCTGCAGAAGCGGCCACGACTGGACTCCTGCTCTTGTGTGCGCTCCAGGGCTGCATCTGGCAAAGAGCGAGCGTAGCCAGAGCTGAGGGGCTGCGGGAGAGGCTGGACAACACGGCCGAGCCCTGCGATCCCCAGGCAGAGAGAGCCCCGGGATGCCCCAGGGGATGGAGCACGGCCACTGCAGGGTGTCTGCCCGGCCCCTCTTCCATCCTGTCCATGGGCCTTTCCCCAGGGGATAGCATGGCTCAGCACAGCATGGCATGGTTTGGGGCCAAGCTGGCAGCAGGCACCAGTCCTGTGGCCCAGCTCTGCCACTCACCCTCCTGCGGTGGCTGGAACGGCACCACCTCTTCAGTCTTCTATGCTGGGGCTGCTCCAGGGCCTTCTTCCTCCTCCTCCACCCAGGCCAGCTCAGGCACTGCCGGGTGTCTCTGCGCCATGTCTCTGCCTGGATTTGTGGCTATTTGCAGTAGAGTTACCTTGGAAAAGTCAACAAGTGCTGCAGTGGTGCCTGGAAGGCCCTATGATAAATAGGTATGATTCGTGCTGATAGAAATTGAAACAGTAATCAATATTGATACAGTAATTGATATTTGAGAAAATTAAAACAGTTAATAGTTAAAAGTTGTAAAGCCAAAGAAGAGAGAGAAAGGAGTGGCTCCACCCACCCCCCCCTTCTCAGCAGATGTTCTCAAGGACCACAGGAAAGAAGCTGAAGATACAGTTGCTAAAAATGACCAAGAACCTGGTTGGGTCCAAAAAAATGCTAATTATAAGGGACTTATTGCTTTGATATGTAGATGCAGTGATAGGTTAGTCTTGGCTTACATTGTACTGGCTTGGTGCGCATGTGTAACCCAAAGGTGAATTAAAGGACAACGAAGAAGACTACAGGACCTTCATCAGTGATGACCCCCAAAGACTTGTGCGACACCAAACCGAGTGGTGGCGCATGCGTGATAAAGATGGTAATGAAGGCGTAGACAGAAAAGTGACGAACCGAAAATAGGAGGAGATGGCATTGACACACGGCATATAAGGGGTGACTTTCACTTGGCAAGCCTGTACGTGATGCGGCAAGGGTCATTGAACCCTGCCCTCCGTACCCCGCGGTTGTTTTTGCTTATGCGCTATTATTTGAACCAAATTATCCCTTGTTTATATATTTTCTAAACTATTTAATTAAAATTGTTACTACTTTCAATACTGTTTGGCCTTTTTATGATGGGATAATTGGGCAAACATAACAAATACATGGGGTTTTTCTTAAGGGTTTTGGGAGAACTCTCAAGTTTATTTCTGTTTGTATTTTACATCCAGCATGCATACAGTTTATTTTTTATTATTATTTTTCTTAAGTAAATACTTAGGGAAAAATACCTAAGCATTTTTTAATCCTTTGGGATATTGTGACTAATATTCTTAGAAAGAAAACCTTATTGAACAAGTGTGAAAACACAGAGAGAGGGAAAAGAGCATAAAAGTCTTTTAGAACAGGGCATGTAAAAAGGACTGCAGAACTGAGTAATTCCTCCAAGGGCAGAATTAGCAAGATATATCCCCAAGAGTAACTGCCAAGATACTTTCTTAAACCAAGGGAAATGTGACCTGCAGCCATACGAAACACAGCCAAAGCAAATGAAAACCTTTGGAAAAGAGGGAATTTTGCCAGTGACATCAGTCTGTCTGGATAACTGAGGGATGCCCATCAATATTGCACTATATTCCCCAATATTTGCAATGTCTTTTCTCCCAATTTCTATGAAATGAATAAGCTGCAGTTATTTACCATTAGCTTAAGCTCTTAGGGGAATTACCAAGCACCATGTATGTTTTTCTGTAGCTGAGCAGGACTTGAGTTTCCCAATCTTCTACAAAGCAGAAGGGAATCGCACAGTTACTTGTGCTAATGTTAATGAAGGGTTTCATGAAAGCAGGTGAATGAGAGCATTGCATTGTAAAACTTCCACATGCAAGGAAACAGGAGTCCACTTAGAATAAAACATAGAAGGCTAGCATAACATCAGAACAGGATAAAATGAAATTGCTATACAGGAACTGATGCGTCAGAAATTAGGTGTATCATTTCTGATACATCTGCATGCATTTGCAAGCTAAAACAGAAAAAGAAGGGCAGAGATAATAAGGAACGAAGATTTTAAAATTGCACTGTGCAGAAGAGACACACGAACCACCAGTGTGAACACAGCTGGGAGATTCAGCTTGGAGATGGATTAGAGTGGAATCCATTCACTGAAGGTCTCTGGTGGACATGAGTGCAAAGACTGAGGAAAAAAGGAGAAAAGGTTAATTTCTGAAAGCTATTTGGATTGCTGGAAGCATTGTCTAGAGATCTAAAAATCTAAAACCTCAGAGAATCTGAACCTAAACCATCCCCAAATTGATTGATCAGGTATGATGTGCACATCTCTGCTGTTTTCAGAGTCAGTGAAATTGACAATGAGTGGCTGGAAATTAGGAATGCCCACCCAGATTTTATCTCCATTACTTTAAGAACACCTTAATAAGACACTTCAGGAACTGAACACTGACATTCTCACCCTGCTCTATTTACTTTACATTTGAATAAGGGCTGGTAGAAGCAGAAATAGGGCTTAAATTTCTCCCCAAATTACCTGTTGCACTTTCAGGTTAGGAGTAGATGTAAAATTCAGCTAATCACTCTCTCTATCCATGGATATTACACTAGTGAACTGACCTACAGAGCATCCTTTTTCTCTTTTGTACCTTCCTAAATGGCGCACAATGAACAGGACACTTGCATAAATCTCACAGAAAATCACCAAAATTGCTGAAATTAACTCTCAATTCCATGATAAAAGCTTCTGAGAAAAGGCTTGACAGGATCACTGAACAAACTGAAACTTGGAAGAGAAACACGCATTTCAGCACTGATCAAGGGGAAAGGAAAAGAAATGCTGTAACAATTCCAAGTGGAAGGTAAGGAGAAACACAGGAAGCACAGAAAGAACAAGGCCCTGTCAGATGACCTTGCAAGGTAACTTTGTGCCCCAGCACTGTTAGAGGACATTCCCTGTTATTGGTGCAAGCAGCTGGAGACATAAATGCTGATTGATTTGGGGGCCACAGTCTTGATAAGTGCAGAGGTGGTTCAATAACCTGACATGAGGGAGTTCCCTCAGAGCAACTGGGATGCCAGAAAGAAGTGAACAGCTCACCACAGCCTGGCCCACTCGGCTGCTTTTTCTTCTGACTCTCCTGGGGAGGCTCTGACATTTCCTCTTCCCTGATGGAAGCGCAGCTGCTGCCAAGGGAAATGTCCCCACACTCACTCAGTGTTCGCTTTGCTTGCCAGATGTCCCATCTGCTGTCCCTGTCCAGGAGAGCTGCTCTGCTTGGGAGGAGGAGCCCGAGCGAGAGCCTGGGAACATCGGCGGCTGCAACCCCTCCTGATCTAGCACTGTTTATGGATGTGTAGTTAGGTTTGGATAGTTACAAGTATAGGGATATTTACTTACACTGACTGATATTTGTATAGGGATATTATGTATGTATATTGTTATATTGATGCGTGTATATTCATCTGTTTACATACTTGTACAGCTCTGTAGCTGTGCATTTCTATTGCTGGGGTTGTATGGATTTTCTTACTGTTTCATTGATATTTGTGTATTTATAGACAGGTTTGTTATGTTTGTATTATATTGTCATGTTATATGTCATGAAATATGCAATGTATGTTTACATCTCTATATTGTTATGCCTATATATGTATTCACTTCTATTTATTATGCATGGAGTTGTATAGTTCTAAAATTCTATTTATTTAGTTCTGGATCTGAGATTCTTTAGAGAGGGATATTGATGTTTCTGTATTTGTATATGGGCTGTATGGTTGTAGTAATATGTAATAAATTTAATTGTTAAACTTCAATTCAGTAATTTCAATATTTGTGTACAGTGAATTGTTGCAGAGGGTTGCAATAAAGTAATTTTTTTTTCACTCAAGCTGATATCTGTATATATTTACATAGCACAAATCTCACAATAAATTAGATTTTATTAATAAATTGGTATTTCGGTGTTTCTATATTGGAAGCACAGGTGTTGTAATTTAAAATAAATTTCATTTTTAAACATAAGTTAATGTTTGTGTATTTGTACATTAGCAGTGTGGGTGTAACTATCTGCAATAGATGCAGTGTTTCAACTGAAGTAAGTGTAGATTTGTGCTACCCAAAGCCATGGGCAGATGTAAATGCTGGAGGATTTTGGCCATGCATATCTCCGGCCATGCCCAGCACATGCCCCACCTGCACTCAGGCTGGGCAGGGGAAGCGCAGATTTGGGCTGGCAGCAGAGCCCCACGTTGGCTCAGAACTCGCTGCAGAGGCTGCTGAGAAAGCTCAGGGGCTCCATGAGCACAGAATCCAAGCAGGAGCCACCCGGGGAGGACAAATCCATCATCCCACGTGCAGCTCTTTAGGAAAGGGCTCCAAGTGTCCCCCTGAAGCTCACCCCAGAGAGCAGAAGCCAGCAGGGATCCTGAGCCAGATTCGGCAAATGAGCTGCAGCAAGGGGGAGGCAGCAGCGACTGTGACTGCTGCAGGCTGGGGATGAAGGGAGGGCCATGGACACAAGTGCTGAGATGCCCCAAAATCCAGAGGGAGGCTGGAGAGTTCGGAATCAACTTGGCATTTCAGTGCCAAGCTCTCACAGGCACGGAAATGATGGAATCCCTTTGTGTGAAGTGACCTGGAAGAACTGACAGGGATTTGCTGCTAGAATCAGCAGTAGCAGAAACTAAAATGTACAAACACTAAGAGATCATCTAATATCCCCCACAAGCAATGGCTTCAAAAATGATATGATATTTATATTATATTATATTACATTATATTATATTATGTTATGTTATATTATATTATATTATATTATATTATATTATATTATATTATATTATATTATATTATATTATATTATATTATATTATATTATATTATATTATATTATATTATATTATATTATATTATATTATATTATATTATATTATATTATATTATATTATATTATATTATATTATATTAATTGAAATAGATAATATATAATATGCATGAAATTTAATGCACATGTATTTTTGGACAATTTTTTTTTTTTGACATATATTTTAATTTAAGATATATATTTGAAATAGTCTTTCAGCTTGGGAGTATGAAGATTTACAACAGTGCAAAACCATCTGCCCACAGAGCAGTCAGCCCCCGGCTGCGTGCATGCACACCCACCCACTGTGCCTGCTCTTCTCAGCATCTCGGGGCTGCTGTTTGCACACAATTGGGATGAATTTACCTCGACAGAGCCACGAGTGGAGTGTCCAGCTTGTCATGAACACTCATGTGGCAACGAACAACAGAGAGCTCTCAAATCCCATTATCACAGGTCATTTCATTCCTGCTGGGCACTGCAGAACTCTAAAAAAGACACAGAAAAGGGGTGGAAAACATTGGCATCATGCTACTGCTGGTGTCCTCCTGGAGGAAAATCTGTTGGGTTTCTTAATGTCATAGCTTTCCATAAAATAGGAAAACTGCTCAGCAGTGGTAGCCCAATTGTGAATGGTTTTCTTGACTTGGCAAAGCTGGGGTGTTAACAATGGGCTATGTCTTTGGTTCAAATCACCTGCAGACAAAAGCACCACCACCAGCAGCACCAGCTACATCAGTCAATTTTCTCAAAAAGCTGTGTTAAATTTGGGAGAGGAAAGGAAAACACATCAGACACTGTGGATTATTGACAAGACTCTGAGGAACAGTTCCAAAGCAAAGGGCAGCAGCTTCTCTCTGGGGCACTCCTTGTGCTCCAAGGCAGCCGGGCTGCCCTGGCTGCCCAGGACCCTGCGCCCCGCGGGCTCTGCAGAGCTGCACAGTGGGGAGGCAGCTTCGGGCACCTCAGCCCCTGGGCAGGAGGGGCTGCTTGCTCTGCAGGGCTGCCTGTGGGCAAAGCAGGGTGCTGGCCTTCTGCTCTTGGCCCCAGCCTGGCCTTGCAGGGCTAATGCTGTTCCTGTCTCAAATGTGCTAAGGACAGACTTGTTTGTTTCCAGCTCTGCACAGGTGTGATTTGCACCACAAAATACTGAAGGACTAAGGCCTGAACCACAGACCCTGACTGAAGCCTCAACAACAGGACCTGAACCAAAGCTGCCCTCTAGATCACCTTCCCAACCCAATGTTCTATGTACCTGCTCCTAAACCAAGTGTTATTATCAAAAGGATTGTTGCATCCATTCACTGGTGAAACACGTCTTCACCTTTCTGCATGAGGCAAATGGACAAGGCCACACCTGGCCTTGGTTCCTCCTTGAGCCCTGGCCAGGCTCGGGGAGAAAACCAAGAGGAAAATGACACCAGCTGTGCCCCCAGCAGAAGCTCTGGCACATTGCTCGCCCAGCACTGTTGGAGCCGGGCTACTCTCACAGCGCACTCGGGAGCCTCGTGGCCGCCAAAGGTGGAGGCACCGCAGGATTTCCCAGTTCCCGGCTGTGGCTCTGCAGGGCTGGACTGGGACAGCTTCCCCCAGCTGATGTGCAGCTCTGGATGAAGGGGAAACCATTGGGCTACCTGGTGATGGATCTTCCTGAATCACCAGACGCACCCTTTTGTAATAACGCTGAGGTGCATTGCTTAGCTTATCCTTTCCTGACACTTTTTTGCACTTTTCCATTACAGTAAATCACATTATTCCTTCAGCTGGTGTCTGTGTCTGCATCTCTGACCCTCTCCACCATCAAAACAAACACACAGCCAGTTTAGCATGAGACCTGCCTCTCTGCCAGCCCATCTCTTGGCAAACACCCCTGATGGCCATCTCCACAAATGAAATTCCCTCTTTGCAACTTCCTTTTCTGCAGGCAGGTGAGAAAAGGAGCCACTTCCAGTTCTGGACACCTCCAGAAACCAGGATACCCACAGAAGAGCTGGAGAAGGGAGCAGTTTTAAACACAACTGCTTCAGGGTTTAAACCTGCCTTTATCAAATGAGCACACACCAACCTGTCCCAGAGGGAAAAGCAGGCAGGAAAGAGAAGCTCCTCTCCCACAACAGCAAACTCTGTGCTTCCTTCTCTTCTAGCTGGAGAGTGGAGGCCATGGGCTGCACCTCACTTTGGGAAGGGGCCCTGGGAATTGGCTTGATCTGGGAGGGCAGCAAAAGGAGTTCTCCTAAAAGTAGGAAAAGATTCTCTGGAAGGAATAGATGATGACTGGAAGCTGGCCAATGTGATACCCATTCACAAAAAGGGTGCAAAGGATGATCCTGGCAATTATAGACCAGTCAGTCTAACATCTATACCTGGCAAAATAATGGAACAGTTCATATTACGTGCCATCATGCAAAATTTGCAGGATGGCCAGGGTATCAGACCCAGCCAGCACGGATTTAGGAGGGGTAAATCATGTCTAACTAACCTGATCACTTTTTATGACCAGGTAACCCGGCTAGTGGATGCAGGGAAGGCTGTAGATGTTGTTTTTCTGGATTTCAGCAAGGCCTTCGACACTGTATCCCATAGCATACTCCTACACAAGCTAGCTGGCCGTGGTCTGGATAGGAATACCCTTTGCTGGGTTCACAACTGGCTGGATGGCCGGGCCCAGAGAGTGCTGGTGAATGGTGTCACATCTAGCTGGCGACCAGTCACCAGTGGTGTCCCTCAGGGGTCTGTGTTGGGACCAGTTTTGTTCAATATTTTTATTGATGATATGGATGAGGGCTTAGAGTCTTTTATTAGTAGTTTTGCTGACGATACCAAATTGGGAATGAGTGTAGATCAATTAGAGGGGTGTAGGATTCTTCAGAGAGACTTGGAAAGGCTGGACATATGGACGGAATCAAACGGGATGAGCTTCAATAAGTCCAAGTGCCGAGTATTGCACTTCGGCCATAATAATCCCCTGTACCGATACAAGCTGGGGATGGAGTGGCTGGATAGTGCCCAGGTGGAAAGGGACCTGGGGGTGCTGGTTGACAGTCGATTGAATATGAGCCAGCAGTGTGCCCAGGTAGCCAAGAGGGCCAATGCCATCCTGGCCAGTATCAGAAATGGAGTGGCCAGCAGGAGCAGGGAGGTCATTCTTCCCCTGTACTCGGCACTGGTGAGGCCTCACTTAGAGTATTGCATCCAGTTCTGGGCCCCTCACTTCAGGAGGGACGTCGAGTTACTTGAGCGTGTCCAGAGGAGAGCAACGAAACTAATAAAGGGCTTGGAACACAAGCCATATGAAGAGCGACTAAGGGAGCTGGGGTTGTTCAGCCTGGAGAAAAGGAGACTCAGGGGTGACCTCATCACTCTCTACAACTTCCTGAAGGGTGGCTGTAGTGAGCTGGGGGTCGGCCTCTTTCTCCGGGCAACAACGGACAGAACAAGAGGACACAGTCTCAAGTTGCGTCAAGGTAGATGTAAGTTAGAAGTAAGAAGAAAATACTTCACAGAAAGAGTGGTCAGAAACTGGAATCATTTACCCAGTGAGGTGGTGGAGGCATCATCCCTTGAAGAATTTAAAAAAAGACTGGATGTGGCACTTGCTGCCATGATCTAGCTGAACGGTTAGAACATCGGCTGGACTAGATGATCTTATAGGTCTCTTCCAGTCTTGAAATTCTGTGATTCTGTGATTCTGTGATTCTGTGATGACAATATTTCTGCAGAAAAGCATAAAAAGAACAATTGTGGGGAACAAACATTTCCAGACCCGAGATGAAGATCCTTGGGGCAGCTTCAATTCCCCCGCTGCTGGCATGCCTTGGTGATTTTGGGGAAAAGAAGCGTCTCCCCACCCGTTCTGCCATCGTAGTGGCAGAGCCTGCCTCGTCGGCTGGGCCTGGGCTGTTGGGCTCGGGTCCCTGGGCCAGGGCCATCTCCCGGCCTCCTGATGGGGTTGGGGGTTTTGCTTCCCCCTTCTGGTCCTGGGCCACCGCTTTGTGGGCCAGGCCTGGGGTTCCTGATCTCCTGATCCTTCCACATGGGCCAGGGGCCGCCAGGGTCTTTCTCTGGCTGCTCTGCTGCTGCTCTTTCCAAAAAAAAAAAAAAAAAAAAAGAAGTGTTGAAAGAGCTGGCAGCAGCTCAAAGGCATTGAAGGGCCAAAAATGAGCTTCAGCCCAAGTTTTTCAGTAAAGGGCTGTGGCCAAGACATTCCACGTTCCAGAAATTTTCTCAGATTTTGATAACTATTAATGGACTTTTCTGTAGCAAGCCTGTTTCAGGTCCAAAAGGGACTTTCAGAGATGGCAAAGAGGAACATCTTCAGTCCATGGACTTTTCCTGAAACTTAGCTCCTTGAACTTGGATTTTCTTTGCATTGTTTTTGCATTTTCTTATACTGTAAAATTGTTTTAGTGATATAATAGAATTTTATGTACTACAGGTGAAGAAATTCCCTGTTCATTCCACAGGAGCACTTGAGTGAAGTTTGATTGGCAACAGATAACCTGTCAAGTGTTGGTCCTTTCCTCTGCATGAGCCCAGCAGAGAAAATTACAAACACTATTCTTTTTAATTTAACTAAATAAAAAAGGTGACATGTTGCAGACATCTTTTATGAAAAATCCTTTCTTAGGATTTTTCCTCCTGAGAAGCTGCAGTTTCAGCAACAAAATGTAAACAATGATTATCTGCTGCTGTGGAATGCAACAGGTCCACCTGTGATTGGCCCATCTTGGATCTTTATAATGAATGGCCAATCAAGGACCGAGCTATCTTGGACAGAGTCCCAGAGAGCTGTCTTTTCTATTCTTAGCTTAGCTAGCTTCTGAGAGGAAACCTTCTTTTTCTTTTTAGTACAGTTATAATGTAATATATATATCAGAAAATAATAAATCAAGCCTTCTGAACATGGAGTCAACATTCTCGTCTCTCCCTTCACCTGAAAACCCCTGTGACCATGGTCACAGGAGGGTCTCTCTTGCCTTAGTGAGCCCTCAGCCCTCTGGGATACACCTCACCTCAATGCAGACTTCAGGTGCTTTGTTTTTTTCCTTCCTCCAAAACACCAAGAGATCAAAATTCTTGGTAAAAATAGGACTTCTACTTTCAGGAAAAGCCAAAAAGAAGCTCTGCAGGGCTTCTTCCTAGATACAGATAAAATACTCTGGTGATCTTATCACATCCTGTTCTCAAACTTTTGGCACCAGCTTCTACTCTGGAACACCATGACTTCCTTGTAATCTGAAAGAGGGAACAAATCAAACCTCAAGAACAGGTCCTACCTTTAAAACCAGTGTCCCTCCCACCAGAAACTTCTTTTCCTGTTGTGACAGTTGAGTCATGTGATGATTGAATCTCACAATTAATAGAGAAAGATAATGTGTGTGAAAAACGCATATTATATGGCTCTATGCAGATATTTACCATATGTATTTTGATGTATTGATTAGTAGTGCTGTATTAACATTTTAATAATATGATAAATGTAGTCTTGTAATTGAAAGGTAACTTTTGTAGTTAAAATAAGAACTATGTCAGTGGGATTTTTTTAAGAAAGGAATGAGGCACTTGCACCCAATAGCAGCCACAGGAAACCTGAATCTTTCAGAGAAAAAGAATTTATTGCTCTCTTATCAGAAGAAACGAACTTCTTCCTGCCTTGAAAGCACTGTAAGGATTAGAAGGAAGAAGTTGATGATGACCAGACAGAATCCTGTATTTGAATGGAATTTATGCATCATGTGTGAAGTGTATGAATATGCAATTGGTTATTGTTTTTAAGGGTTAATCGTTCGTGAACAGGGGTCCTTTTTCAGGCTCCTGCTGCCCAGAAAAAGGTACCCGGACATCCGTAACTCTTTGTCTCTATTATCTCATATTGTCCTAATTCAACTTGTCCAAATTATTCTAATTGCATTACTATTTTTAGAACCATTTTATTACTATTAAACTTTTAAAATTTTAAAAACAAGTGATTGGCGTTTTTCACAATGTATATAGGTTAAGAAAAGTTTATAGATTTATAGTTGTGCTGTACCCCTCACATGGTTATCAAGGGACAGCTGGGGTTGGGACATCTGGGAGGGCTGGCGTGTTGCTATGGCCACACCTGACCCCCAGTCAGGATTTGAGGAAGAGATCTCCACCAGTGGACAGCGAAGAAGGGGGTTGATGGACAGAACTTCAGGAGGGGTTAAAGGGTTAAAAAGGGAAAACCTCCATTGTGAGGGGCCTGAGCACATGGCGAGGAAAATCTTTTGCTCCTGGTGCTGTAACCTTTTTTCTTTATTCAGTCTTCTGTTGTATTTTTGATAAGCTTTAATAAGCCTTCCTAAACTATGAAAAGTGGGTAGCTATTTCTCACACTGTGGTCTGCAACACTCACTCTTTATTACAATAAAATGCTTTTGTTTATTAGGTTTACATCAGTTCCAGATGCTTTTATGAGCTTTTATGCCTTTTTATCTATAGATGTTTAATACCACTATCTGCTTATTGCAACATTCCAGGAATCCCTTTTGACTCTTCTCTCCATATTCCTGCAGAAGGTCAGGTCACTGTGGGTTTTACACCACTAAAAATCCAGGCTGTTCAGATCCTAGGTGTTGGGAAATTTAGCTGACTAGAGACTGGAAAAGTACAAAGTCGTGGCTAATTCCAAGTTCTGCACCTGCTAGATAGTGTGTCCTTGGGCCTAGCTGTAGTAGGATAACAAATAGTGAAAGAGACATGAGAAAAGAGAGATGTAACCCCTAAGGAATAAGGAAGAGTTAATGGTATAGTTTAACCAATAGATTGCTTGGCTTACAGAATATTCATAAGCTTATTATTTGCTGTATAAGTGTTTGATGCTTTCTTCAATAAACTGGACCTGTGATGAACCATCTGGTGTCCTGGTCTCCTTCCTTCGACACCTAGGTGTGATGGGCAGGCACAATTTCCCTGCTGACACAGGGACTGATGACAAACCCCTCTGTTGTCACTGAAAACAAAAGAAAGGAGGAAGTTTCTGCCCATTGGAAAGTCCCCGTTTGCCCTGAAGGACTCTGCCTCTTCTCTCTCAGCAGCAGCTCAGCAGCCGGATGCCAAGGACAAGAGAGGCAGGGGTGGTTGATTTGTGTGACAATCTAACAGCCCTTGCAAACAAGAGCTGAGTCTGTCAGTAACATCTCTGCAGAGGCAAGTCCTTGCTGAGGATGCAGAGCTGAGTCACTTGTGTTTAGTTTGCATCGAGTTAATGGCACGGTGGGTTTTCATGCTGCAGGTGTGGCCCCTCTGACAGCAGCCTGTTCATCCTTCAGGGGGTTTGCACCCACAGGGACAGTGCTGCTCCTGCCAGCACACCACAGTTTGTCCTCATGCCAAAAAGTCCAGGCAGAACTTCTTAAAGGAGCATTTTCCTTTTGCTCTCAAACCAAAGATTTAGATGTAATGGTATAATAGAAACAAATCTTTTCCCCCGTTGTCTGTTGGGACAGGAGGAAAATCCTATCACATCCAGATAGCAAGGCGCTGATTACACTTCCACTCTGGAAATTATTTGCAGGAGCAAGTAAAGTAAATTCTCTGCTAGAACAGTGAAGTCCTGCCACTCTAAATCAGTGTGGTGCCTGAAGGGTTTTGTAGCAGGGTTGCACCTAAGTTGATGCTCAAGAAGTTTATAAGGTCCAACATAGACCTAAGGTTTGCACAGCAGAGTTTAGGCTGATAGCTAAGGGAGCATAAATTAAATGGTCTTTCCAACCCAGAAGGCTGATGAGAATTTTTGGTATTTGTGCTGTCCTTCCTTGTTGAAAGGATAGCAACATATTTGATGAGATTTTGGAATTGCAACTAAAAGTCATGGCCAGATTTAGTCACCTAAGTGGTTGTTGTGCATTTCTAATTGTGGAGGTCAATATCAGTGTAACTGCTTCTGGTAATACAAAAAGCTCTTTCAAGACACTTCTTAAGAGAAAGGTCCTTTTCCTTTTCACTCTTAACTGCAAAGCCCCTCCAGGATGTACAGCAAACAGGTTATCTAGATTGTCCTTTCTTAATAACAGGAAACTTCCCCTTTAATCAGCCTGAATTGAACAATTCTCATCTGTATGAAGGAATTTTATTTAGTCTCTGCTGTAAAGAAGTGATTTCTATGCAACAGGGCTGATTAAGGGCAGACCCAAATTAACAAGAGGGGTATTTGTAAGAGCTGCCATTACTCTCACACACTTTAAACAACCCATACCGCCGAGCCCAAAGCTAATATGGCTCTGTGTTAAACATTTCTGATGGATTACACATCCTTGTGTGAAGATGGAATTAGGATGTAAAGCCAGTATTTTTGCATATACAAACATTGTGCAAGAACATTGGATCTTCAAAATGGAAACCAAATATCACCTCTACAGGGTAAACGCTGCAATAACATGAATACACTTCTCCCATCAGGTTCTCAGGCAGCTTAACCAATTCTATGCTTGCAGATAATCTGTTCTGGCATCTTTTGGGGCCCTGAACCAGGAAAGTCACACTGAAATACTGTGGGACCATGAAAATTTCTCCAGATCCAAACCAGTCTCCAGGTGACACAAGTGACTGCAGCAACCTCCAATAATGCAGTGGAGGCCAGATTTGCTGTGTTCTCTTTGTCATTGTGGGTTTGTAATTCAGACTCACAGAAAGGCTTGAGTTGGAAGGGGCCTTAAGGACCATCTAGATCCAACCCCCTGCCATGGGCAGGGACACCTTCCACTAGACCAGGTGGCTCAGAGCCCCTGCGAGGTTTGGCAAATACCCAAAGACACCTTTTCCTCTGTTTTGCAAGGTCAGATTTCCATGCTCACTTTCACAGATGGCTCCAGTCTCACACAGAGCATTGCTGATTGGTCACTCTTATCTCCACAGCCCAGCAGAGATCCTGTTTTGGATGGCTCTCACTGCTTCCAAGGCCCCAGGGACCAGCCACTGCCTCTCCTCCTTCTGCTTTCCCTTCCAGGATCAGAGATTTCCTGCTGCTTCCTCCATGTCTGAGACAACTGGAGGAGATGAGGGGCTGAGGATGTGGCTTCTGACAGAGAGTTGATAACACTCAGCTGAGTATTTTATTCTCCTGCCACTAAGCTGTCAGGCTGCTGCTGAAATTCCTCCTGCTTGGAAAGGGCTGGTGTGAGCAGCAGGAATTGTTGCTGGCTGGAATTTTCCAAGAGCTGGACAAAAGAAGCATTTTGTGGAAGGGCACCAGCTGCCCTTGGTCAGCAGCACAAGGTGTGAGGTCCCCTTTGAAGGCCATCCCTGCACAAAGACAGCCTGGCCTTCTCCAGTGCCCAGAGCACCTTCCAGGCTTTCGGACTGGCCTCATCCCTCACCCTGGAGAAGCAGGTTGCTGTTGGAACTCTCATATCCACAGTTTATGGCTGGATTGCCGTGTCTTACCACAGACAGCCCTGGAGACACCAGCACAGGCTCCATCTGCAATAAAAGGGGACTTTGTTCCAGCTTTTCCCTTGGACCAGCGTGCAGCAAGCCCACCTGGGCCTCATTCAGGTCTGTCTGGGTGGTAGTCAGCTTCTGGTGGGAATTTAAAGCTTTTACCCTACTTTCCCCAGCAAATAGTGGAGCAAACCCAGCCGCACCAACCCCCGGATTTCACTCTAAAAACCACGATTTTCATTTTCCTCTATTCAAGCCTTGAAGAAAACAAACTTTCCTTGAGTGAGCTGGAGGCACAGTGTTCTCCAAGATCATTCTTGAATAGGACAATATTGCAGGGGAAGACTGGCAAACCCAGAGTTTACTGGTGCTTAGGAAGCTTTGCAAAACCTTCCCACGTGCAGTGCTCTTGCACCCTCCTGAGCTCCTGGAGCCCTCACTCAGCTCAGGCACAGTTTGGACAGAAGGGGATGGTTCCGTCTGTCACATGTGGGGACAGGAGGAGGGAAGACTTTGCAAACACGGCCATGAGGGCAGGGCTGTTTTCATTGATGGTGCCAAGGTAGTACATCATCTTTGATTAAATGTGAGGTGCTGAAGGGCAAAAATTCTCAGTGAAGGAGAATTTATAAGGAGAGAGTGTCTCCACTCACACAGCAAGGTAAGTGAAGGGGAAAGTGCAATCTGTATTTTATGGGAGGTGTTCAGTTTTTAACAAAACATTTTTGCAGAAGACGTGCCTAGGCAGGGGTGATTCAGAGCATTTTATCAGCCTCACAGAGTATCCCCACATCTGCTTTTCCACATTTTCTCTCCTTTTTTCATTGTGAATGATTTCTCCTGCCAGGGTTGCTCCTGCTTGGAGTTCTACTCTCAGTGGAGCCCCGGAGTTTTCTCAGCTGCCTCTGCAGCGAGTTCTGAGCCAACGTGGGGCTCTGCTGCCAGCCCAAATCTGCCCTTCCCCTGCCCAGCCTGAGTGCAGGTGGGGCATGTGCTGGGCATGGCCGGAGATTGGCATGGCCAAAATCCTCCAGCATTTACACCTGCCCATGGCTTTGGGTAGCACAAATGTCAGAACACCCATCATAGCTGACAAATGGCATTTCTTGCAGATTGCTACACTAGCACTTCTGATCCAACAAATACACGAGAATCAATTTCAGTTGCAAAATGTCATTTATTACAAAGTGCTACACCCACACCGACAATGCAGAACTATACAAATCTCAATTTAGGTTAAAAACAGGAATTTATTATATTATTAAAACCTGTCTATGTAATAATATATAAATACCAACTTCAGTTAATTTATTGCCAGCCTCCACAACAACTCACTATACACAAATATCAATAAGGTGTTTAACAACTTAATTTATTACCTATTACTACAAGGATTAGGCCCATCTAGGAATACAAAAATATCTCCATAGATATGTAAATAGAATTATATCTAGAAACAGATAAATATACATATAAAAATAGACATATACCTATACAAATACCAATATTCCTATTTTAAAAGCCATATAACAAAAATTATATCAAAAGAGATACCTACACAAGTTTACCCACAGGAAATACAAATTAAAACAGATATAACAATATCCATGTATACACAGATAAATTTATAAACATATATGTAATTTAAAAACAAATATATATACATAGCATACATTCATAACAAAATAAATATACATAAATATAAGAATATACACATGGAAATAAACACATACAAATAGCAAGCCACACACAGAAATACAGATGTAATAATCCCTGTCCACATTCAAGTCCGTGTATCTGTAAAGAACACTCAAAGCAGAGGGATCCCAGCTGCCTCATCTTCAAAGCCTCTCGCTCGGTCTCCTCCTCCCGTGCAGAGCAGCTCTCCTGGACAGGGACAGGGACAGCAGATGGGACATCTGGCAAGCAAAGGGAACACTGAGTGAGTATGGGGCTGTTTCCCTTGGCAGCAGCTGCACTTCCATCAGGGCAGAGGAAATGTCAGAGCCTCCCCAGGGGGTCAGAAGGAGAAAGCAGCCGGGCGGGCCGGGCTGTGGTGAGCGCAGCCGCGGCGGGACTGTCCCGCAGCCCCGGCAGAGCCGGCACGGCTCCCGGGCCCTGCGGCACAGCTGCCTTGCCCAAGGACAGCCCCTGTGCCAGCCGGGGCAGCTGCGCTGAGCAGCCCCAGCACGGGCAGGGCCCGCTCCTGCCCCGCCGGGCAGTGCCCACGGCCACAGCCCACGGCAGCCTCAGCCCCACCTGCCTCCCCGGGCCTGTGGCCTCAGCCAGGCTCTCTCCAGGCTGGCAGCAGCAGGGCCCCGTTCACTTCTCTCGCTGCTGGCCTTCAGCTCCTCCCTGCCGGCTCCTGTCAGTCTCCGGCTGTCCTCAAGGTCTTCGTGGCAGCTGTGGCAAAAGTGGAGGCTCTGGAATTGCTTCCAAGGCCTGGCAGAGCTGCAGTCCTGGAGCCCTCTGTGCTCCCTGCTGGCCCCCTCCATCCCCTCAGCCCCGCCATGCTCTCGGTGAAGCCCCAGCCCCCTTCAGTTTCTTCAGCCCCTCACAGTCCTCTCACCCGCCTCAGTCCCTTCTGAGCCATCCCGTCCCCTGAGACCCACCACCCTGCCAGCCTGTGCCACTTCCCTGTCACTTCAGTGCCACCAAGGCCCTCAGCTGTCCCACAGCCCTCAGGCCCAGCAGCAGCTCAGGGTCACCGTCCCTTCAGCGCCACGGCCCCCTCAGCCCCCTCAGTCTCACCGTCCTTCAGCAGCTCCTCAGGGACAGTGCCTGTGGCCAGCAGCAGCTCCCACCGCTCCAGGGACAGCCGGGGCTGGAAGTGCTGCTCCGCCCGGCCCGGCCGCCAGCTCGGACCCAGCACAGGGACAGGGGACACAGCGGGCACCGGGGGAAAAACAAGAGGTGAAAAAGGCAGCCGAGGAGGGAAAGAGGTACAAATGCAGCCTAGGCCTACACAAACAGCAATCCTTCCATCAGTCTCCAACTAAACAGTCCTATTCCTCTTACTATATAACTATACACACTTATAAATCCAACTTCATACGTATATATATTTTTTACTCTACACATATAAAAATCTAACTCTGAAAATCTATAAATGTAAATATATAACAAAATATAAGCATATCCCATCTATAACTATATACACATCAATATATGCCCATATAAATAGAACACTATCATCTATAAATACTAATAAATAGAACCACAGAAATTTATAAACATATCTACAAACAGAGGAGCTCTACCTGCCTGATGGTCACAGGCTCTCCCCTGTCTCTTCCAGCCCTCCTGGAGATGTTGGTCAGATGGCATCTGGGAAGCAAAGGGAACGCTCAGTCAATATTGGCCCTTCTGCACCTTTCCCTTGGGCAGCAATTGTCCTTCTACCAGGGGCTCTCAAAGATGGCCTGAGAGGCAGACTCTCACTTGGCAATTTGGAGCAATGTGCCCTTAAAAGAACAGGGACCATTCCAAGTGTTCAAAAGTGTGCTTCAAAGCATTGAATTATCTCGATAAAGTCCCAGCCCCCGCAGTGCAAAGGGCACCCAGGAGAGCTTGAAACACAGACAGTCCCAGCTGCCACAAGGAAGCCCAGCCTTGTTCTTTCTCTGAGCTGACAGAGACACCTCAGTCCTCACTGAAATGGTTGAAGCTGAAGGTGCTGGGAGCTGAGTCCTGAACCAGCTCCATTACCTGCCATGTACAAACTGCCCTCTGCAGTGAGCAGCAGCTGCTCCACCTTGATCATCAGCTCTGGCAGCAAGGGCTGGGAGGGACAGAGCTCCCTACGAGGCCTGCAGGCTGCACCAGCTTGGCTAAGGGATGGATGCAAAGTGCTCCTTCTCACCTCTTAGGCCTCCCTAATCAGGAGTCATTCAAGCTTTTCCTTCTGATACTGGAGTTACCGTGATTTTTCAATTGGTTGGCCTCTGATGTTGTGCTCCTTGTTTTTCTTGTGGGTCAGGACCAATACCAGCAGACTGGTACTACATTTAGTCAGTGATTTGGACTTCTACCCTGAATTTTTGCTCTTTTTTTTCCCCTGCTCCTTCAAGTGTCGCTCAGCCTAGCCTCCCCTGGCACCTTGCAGTAAATTTATCCACCAACTTCAGCACAAAACTGGGACACCCAGCTTGGTGACACAACTCCCACAAGGTCAGGTTTATTCCCTGCTCTCTGCCCCAGCAGAGGACTCTGTGTCACAGCCTCTGGAGAAGCGTGGAGGGCAGGGCTCAGGCAGGTTGTGCCAGTGCAGGATTTGAACTAAAGGCACCAGGAAGCACCAACCCTGCTCAGAGCAGCCATCTCACAGCTCTCTAAACCAGAGGGGGCTCTGTCCTTACCAGGCTCCTCGGGCTCCTGGGAACTGTTCCTGCAGCTCTCGGTGCCAGATGAAGCTTCCTCTGCTGCAGCTCTGTTCACAGGCTCCCCTCCTGAAGAATCAGGGGCAACACCAACATTGCCCTGAACAGAAAAACAGAAAGAAAGGAACCCAAAGGTCACTCACTATTTTGCTGGAATCATATGAGGGATACAATAACTGTCCTTCTCCACTCCCAAAGGACATGGATCACAGAGGAGGGAACACTGCCCACACGGTTCACATGACAAGCCTTTTAAACTCAGGATTCAGGGGGCCAAGGTGATGCCTGGAGGACACACGTAGGGCAGTAGTAGAAGGCTCCAGGAAGCAGCAGCTGCAGCCCAGCCCTTGCTTTGCCTTGGCCTTCCCACCCAAAAGAGGCACAGCCCACATCTGCTGCAGCTGCAACAGAGGCACCTCTGGCATGCCCCTCCCTGCACGGGACACTTGGCCTTCAGTGCCACTTCTCCAAACACTCTTCTCCTCTTTCCCAGCAAGTCAAACCTCTTCTTCATTTCTTTTTCATCCCCTCTTTTAGAAATCCAAGAAGAATTCAATACCAAGAATAATTCAATAACTAAATAATAATGAAGTAAGCTCAATTAAAGAAGCCTTTGATTCTCAACTGTGTAACAACATTCAAAAGCTCTCAGTCCAGCCCTTTTATCCCCATCCAATGGAATTACCTGTGCAGAGGGAGATCTTTCAGACAGGGACCTCCTGATCTCCCGAATCATTTTCTCTACGGCAAGGCCCAGATCTGCTGGTGGCCATTCCCCCTCCCCAGGTGCATTCTGTGCTGAGCTGGAGGCCGTGCATGCTGCACAGGCTGCACTGCCGGGTGGAGCGCTGGGCCCTGAAGTGCCCGGGGTGGCTGCAAGAATCCAAACACATTGGTCAGGCTCCACAACGCGGCTGTGGGACACAGAGCTCTAGTGCTGCTGTGGATCAAACATCACGGGAAGCACACAGCAAAACCAGGCAGAGAATCTTTTGGCCTCCGAGTGCCCCTTCCTAGTAGACTTGACAACTTCTGGCCGAGAATGGCAGAGCCTTGCGGCAAAATACTTCAAACGGACACTTTTCACAACCTTTTGGAAAAACAAGGCTACAACTCTTTACCTACCTCGTGCGTCGTCAGCTGGGGACTGCTGCTCCCTGTGGAGCTGCTGGAAGCTGCAGGGCTGGATGGCGAGCACGTCCCGCTCGGCCGGAGGCAGCTGCTCCCCGTAGAGCTCCTGCAGGCGGCTGCGGGGCCCCTCCCGCCCGAGCGGCAGCGGCTCCCCGTGGAGCCCGAGCAAGTGGCAGGGCAGGATGCCGAGCACCTCCCGCTCGGCCGGCGGCGGCCGCTCCCCGTAGAGCTCCTGGAAGCGGCTCGGCCCCTCCCGCCGGGCCGGCAGCGGCCGCTCGCTGTTCAGCAGGTGGAAGCCGCAGGGCGGGCGCCGGGCAAGCAGCGGCCGCTCCCCGGGGTGCTGCTGGAGGCGGCCGGGCCGGGGGCTGCGCAGCTCCCGCCCGTCCGGCAGCGCCCGCTCCCTTTGCAGCAGGAGGAAGCCGCTGGGCGGGCGCCCGGCCGGCAGCGGTGGCCGCTCCCTGGGCAGCGGCGTGAAGCGACGGCACCCGTGCCGCCCGTCCGGCAGCGGCCGCGCCCCGGGGAGCTGCTGGGAGCAGCGGGGCGAGCGCCTGCGGCCATCCCGGCCCGCCGCCGGCCGCTGCCTGTTGGCCGCGCTCCGGCGCTTGATGCGGAGCAGGAGGTCGGGGCGGTCGCGGCGAAAGCAGGGGTTGCTGTAGTGGAGCCAGGCCCCGGCATCGCCCGGCACCTTGCGGAAGCCGTAGCGGTAGAGCTGCCGCACGAAGCTGTGGAACTGCGTGGCCCTGAATGTGAGCGGCACCGGGGCCGGCCCATGGCCACGGCCCCTGTGGGCGCGGCCCGAGCTGAGCAACTCCCGCTCCAAGAGGGAGCGGTCGATGAGCAGCCCCTGGACGCGGCTGTCCCAGCGCACGGAGCGGACGCGGGGGCTGTTCACCAGGCGCCAGAGCTTGGCGGGGAAGGTGCGGGCGCGGAGCCCGGCGGGCAGCGGCAGCTCCGCCATGGCGTCCATCGCCGACTGTGGCCACAACGCCCGCAGCGCAACGGCCGCGGCTGCGCCGGCGGCGCGCGGCCTGAGGGGGGCGCTGCGCTCGGGCCCGCGGGGACGCGCACGGCAGAGCCGGGGCTGCGGGCACAGCGCGGGCGGGGCGGCTCCGGGGCTCCGGGGCTCGGCTCTGCTCGGCTCGGCTCGGCTCGGCACAGCACAGCAGGTTATCCCTACGCTGCATGCCGTGCCTGGGTCACCATCGGTGACAGAGAGGAAGGACATTGCTCTGTTTTGGCTGGGGAAAGGATGAAAAGGCATGATTAGAAAACATTCATTTGGTCTCCTTTTCAGCAGACTAGCTGGTTTTATCTCACCGTGTCTGCCTGTCTTTGACAGAGTTGGCACATTTCTCCTGAATTGGAGTCAGCCAAAGCAGCAGTAATGGGCAGCAATTTTGTCAGCATTGATATTAAAGCTAAAATGCTGCCCCATGGATGGATGTTGCTTTCTTCAAGGGATTTTTGGCCTGGTCTTGTAGCAAAGTCACAGTGGTGTCTTCCCAAGCAGCGTTGCCTTTTTATTTCCACAGAAATCACCTCTTCTTTTTCTTCCCCCGATCTGAGGAGAGTTCCCATGCAAATGCCTCCTGCAGCCAGCTCTTGTCACTTTAGACTGACAAAGGAGATCTTGCAGAGGAGAGAGACTCCCTCGAGCTGCTGTGGAGAGCTGAAGGGGGAAGCACAAGTGGTGTTTATCCAAGGCTTGCAGATTCATTCCTGTAAAGAAAGAAAGTATACAGGTGCCATATAGAGAAACAAGGTATACGGGAGAGAGAGGGGGGGGAAAGGAGAGGGGTAATAGAGAAAGGAGCCCTCCGCAGGCAGAGATCAATCTTCATGGAGGTAATGATCGATGCTCAGTTTATTGCAAATCTCAGAGTACATTTATATGGTAATACAGGGTTCAGCACCGGGAGAATACATATAAGTGGTTACAAAGTGTTATGTATAGGACAAAGAGCTAACATATATTTGGTCACGTACATAGATTGGCAAAAGTGTCAGCAGAACATTCTGCCCCATATCTTCTCTTCACATCCTTGGAACATCTTGTTTCACATCTCTTTTCCTGGGGTACGTCTTGGCAAACTTCTTTATTTTGTTTCCCCAAGGGCAGCATGTTTCTGCTCTAAGGCACTTACGCAGGGTTGTGCAGCTTGCTTCTCTCCAGTGTCTGCTCAAAATGCTCTCTACATTCCTGAGCTTCCTGACACACCAAAGAGACTTTGGGATTGTCGTATTGGCCAACACATTTGAGTCTGGGAACTTTTTGAATTACTTCAATTACTCTTTTTTTTTTTTTTTTTTTTTGCTTTCCTCCAGAAATAATGTCCTATCTAATGCTTCCAGAGAATCTTTTCCTACTTTTTGGAGAATTCCTTTTGCTCCCCTCCCAGATCAGGCCAATTCCCAGGGCTCCTTCCCAAAGTGAGGTGCAGCCCATGGCCTCCACTCTCCCGCTGGAACAGAAGGAAGCACAGAGTTTGCTGTTGTGGGAGAGTGGGAGAGGAGCTTCTCTTTCCTGCCTGCTTTCCCTTTGTGACAGGTTGCTGTGTGCTCATTTGGTAAAGGCAGGTTTAAACTCTGAAGCAGTTGTATTTCAAACTGCTCCCTTCTCCAGCTCTTCTGTGGGTATCCTTGGACAAAAGGCCTCTTGGTGGGAGCTCCCTGTGGCAGGTTAAGGAAGGAGATTGATATTTCATGGTTGTGACTGCTGAAAGCAGCTGGTTTATGGAGGTGTCCAGAGATGGGAGTGGCTCCTTTTCTCACCTGCCTGCAGAAAAGGAAGTTGCAAAGTGGGAATTTCATTTGTGGAGATGGCCACCAGGGGTATTTGCCAAGAGATGGGCTGGCAGAGAGGCAGGTCTCATGCTAAACTGGCTGTGTGTTTGTTTTGATGGTGGAGAGGGTCAGAGATGCAGAGACAGACACCAGCTGAAGGAATAGTGTGATTTACTGTAATGCAAAAGTGCAAAAAGAGTCAGGAAAGGATAAGCTAAGCAATGCACCTCAGCGTTATTACAAAAGGGTGCGTCTGGTGATTCAGGAAGATCCATCACCAGGTACCCCAATGGTTTCCCCTTCATCCAGAGCTGCACATCAGCTGGGGGAAGCTGTCCCAGCCCAGCCCTGCAGAGCCACGGCCGGGAACCGGGAAATCCTGCGGTGCCTCCACCTTTGGTGGCCACGAGGCTCCCGAGTGCGCTGTGAGAGTAGCCCGGCTCCAACAGTGCTGGGCGAGCAATGTGCCAGAGCTTCTGCTGGGGCAGAGCTGGTGTCATTCTCCTCTTGGTTTTCTCCCCGAGCCTGCCCAGGGCTCAAGGAGGAACCAAGGCCAGGTGTGGCCTTGTCCATTTTCCTCATGCAGAAAGGTGAAGACGTGTTTCACCAGTGAATGGATGCAACATTCCTTTTGATAATAACACTTGGTTAAGGAGCAGGTACATAGAACATTGGGTTGGGAAGGTGATCTAGAGAGCAGCTTTGGTTCAGGTCCTGTTGTTGAGGCTTCAGTCAGGGTCTGTTGTTCAGGCCTTAGTCCTTCAGTATTTTGTGGTGCAAATCACACCTGTGCAGAGCTGGAAACAAACAAGTCTGTCCTTAGCACATTTGAGACAGGAACAGCATTAGCCCTGCAAGGCCAGGCTGGGGCCAAGAGCAGAAGGCCAGCACCCTGCTTTGCCCACAGGCAGCCCTGCAGAGCAAGCAGCCCCTCCTGCCCAGGGGCTGAGGTGCCCGAAGCTGCCTCCCCGCTGTGCAGCTCTGCAGAGCCCGCGGGGCGCAGGGTCCTGGGCAGCCAGGGCAGCCCGGCTGCCTTGGGGCACAAGGAGTGCCCCAGAGAGAAGCTGCTGCCCTTTGATTTGGAACTGTTCCTCAGAGTCTTCTCATTAATCCGCAGTGTCTGATGTGTTTTCCTTTCCTCTCCCAAATTTAACACAGCTTTTTGAGAAAATTGACTGATGTAGCTGGTGCTGGTGGTGGTGCTTTTGTCTGCAGGTGAGGGCAGGTGATTTGAACCAAGGACAGAGTCCATTGTTAACACCCCAGCTTTGCCAAGTCAAGAAAACCATTCACAATTGGGCTACCACTGCTGAGCTGTTGTCCTAGGCTTTGGAAAGCTACCACCTTAAGAAACCCAACAGATTTTCCTCCAGGAGGACACCAGCAGTAGCATGATGCCAATGTTTTCCACCCCTTTTCTGTGTCTTTTAAGAGTTCCGCAGTGCCCAGCAGGAATGAAATGACCTGTGATAATGGGATTTGAGAGCTCTCTGTTGTTCGTTGCCACATGAGTGTTCATGACAAGCTGGTCACCCCACTTGTGGCTCTGTCGAGTTAAATTCATCCCAATTGTGTGCAAACAGCAGCCCCGAGATGCTGAGAAGAGCAGGCACAGTGGGTGGGTGTGCATGCACGCAGCCGGGGGCTGACTGCTCTGTGGGCAGATGGTTTTGCACTGTTGTAAATCTTCACTCTCGGAAGCTGAAAGACTATTTCAAATATATATCTTAAATGAAAATTTATATAAAAAAATGAAATTGTCCAAAAATACATGTGCATTAAATTTCATGCATATTATATATTATATATTTTGATTAATATAATAATAGCATAATATAATATAATGTAATATAATATAATATATGCATGAGATCATTTTTGAAGCCATTGCTTGTGGGGGATATTAGATGATCTCTTAGTGTTTGTACATTTTAGTTTCTGCTACTGCTGATCCTAGCATCAAATCCCTGTCAGTTCTTCCAGGTCACTTCACACAAAGGGATTCCATCATTTCAGTTCCTGTGAGAGCTTGGCACTGAAATTGGCACTGATTCCGAACTCTCCAGCCTCCCTCTGGATTTTGGGGCATCTCAGCACTTGTGTCCATGGCCCTCCCTTCATCCCCAGCCTGCAGCAGTCACAGTCGCTGCTGCCTCCCCCTTGCTGCAGCTCATTTGCCAAAGTGCTGCCAAAGGCAGCAGGGCTGGCTCAGGATCCCTGCTGGCTTCTGGTCTCTGGGATGAGCTTCAGGGGGACACTTGGAGCCCTTTCCTAAAGAGCTGCCCGTGGGATGAGGGATTTGTCCTCCCCGGGTGGCTCCTGCTTGGATTCTGTGCTCATGGAGCCCCTGAGCTTTCTCAGCAGCCTCTGCAGCGAGTTCTGAGCCAACGTGGGGCTCTGCTGCCAGCCCAAATCTGCGCTTCCCCTGCCCAGCCTGAGTGCAGGTGGGGCATGTGCTGGGCATGGCCAAAATCCTCCAGCATTTACACCTGCTCATGGCTTTGGGTAGCACAAATCTACACTTACTTCAGTTGAAACATTGCATTTATTGCAGATTGTTACACCCGCACTACTAATGTACAAATACACAAACATTAACTTATGTTTAAAAATGAAATTTATTTTAAATTACAACACCTGTGTTACCAATATAGAAACACAGAAATATCAATTTATGATTAAAATCTAATTTACTGTGAGAATTGTGCTATGTAAATATATACAGATATCAACTTCAGTGAAAAAAAAATTACTTCATTGCAACCCTCTGCAACAACTCACTGTACACAAATATTGAAGTTACTGAATTGAAGTTTCACAATCAAATTTATTACATATTACTACAACCATATAGCCCATATACAAATACAGAAACATCAATATCCCCCTCTAAAGAATCTCAGATCCAGAACTAAATAAATTGAATTTTAGAACTATACAACTCCATACATAATAAATAGAAGTAAATACATATATAGACATAACAATATAGAGATGTAAACATACATTACAAATTTCATGACATATAACATGACAATATAATACAAATATAACAAACCTGTCTATAAATACACAAACATCAATGGACCAATAAAAAAATCCATACAACCCCAGCAATAGAAATGCACAGCTACAAAGCTGTACAAGTATGTAAACAGATGAATATACACGCATCAATATAACAATATACATACATAATATCCCTATACAAATATCAGTCAGTGTAAGTAAATATCCCTATACTTGTAACTATCCAAACCTAACTACACATCCATAAACAGCGCTAGATCAGGAGGGGTTGCAGCCGCCGATGTTCCCAGGCTCTCGCTCGGGCTCCTCCTCCCGAGCAGAGCAGCTCTCCTGGACAGGGACAGCAGATGGGACATCTGGCAAGCACAGCGAACACTGAGTGAGTGTGGGGACGTTTCCCTTGGCAGCAGCTGCGCTTCCATCAGGGCAGAGGAAATGTCAGAGCCTCCCCAGGAGAGTCAGAAGGAAAAGCAGCCGAGCGGGCCGGGCTGTGGTGAGCTGTTCACTTCTTTCTGGCATCCCAGTTGCTCTGAGGGAACTCCCTCATGTCAGGTTATTGAACCACCTCTGCACTTATCAAGACTGTGGCCCCCAAATCAATCAGCATTTATGTCTCCAGCTGCTTGCACCAATTACAGGGAATGTCCTCTAACAGTGCTGGGGCACAAAGTTACTTTGCAAGGTCATCTGACAGGGCCTTGTTCTTTCTGTGCTTCCTGTGTTTCTCCTTACCTTCCAGTTTGAACTTTTACAGCATTTCTTTCTCTTTCCCCTTCATCAGTGCCGAAATGCGTGTTTCTCTTCCAGGTTTCAGTTTGTTCAGTGATCCTGTCAAGCCTTTTCTCAGAAGCTTTTATAATGGAATTGAGAGTTAATTTCAGCAATTTTGGTGATTTTCTGTGAGATTTATGCAAGTGTCCTGTTCATTGGGCACCATTTAGGAAGGTGCAAAAGAGAAAAAGGATGCTCTGTAGGTCAGTTCACTAGTGGAATATTCAGGGATAGAGAGAGTGATTAGCTGAATTTTACATCTACTCCTAAACTGAAAGTGCAACAGGTAATTTGGGGAGAAATTTAAGCCTGATTTCTGCTTCTACCAGCCTGTATTCAAATGTAAAGTAAATAGAGCAGGGTGAGAATGTCAGTGTTCAGTTCCTGAAGTGTCTTATTAAGGTGTTCTTAAAGTAATGGAGATAAAATCTGGGTGGGCATTCCTAATTTCCAGCCACTCATTGTCAATTTCACTGACTCTGAAAACAGCAGAGATGTGCACATCATACCTTATCAATCCATTTGGGGATGGTTTAGGTTCAGATTCTCTGAGGCTTTAGATTTTTAGATCTCTAGACAATGCTTCCAGCAATCTAAACAGCTTTTAGAATTTAACCTTTTCTCCTTTTTTCCTCAGTCTTTGCACTCATGTGCACCAGAGACCTTCAGTGAATGGATTCCACTCTAATCCATCTCCAAGCTGAATCTCCCAGCTGTGTTCACACTGGTGGTTCGTGTGTCTCTTCTGCACAGTGCAATTTTAAAATCTTCGTTCCTTATTATCTCTGCCCTTCTTTTTCTGTTTTAGCTTGCAAATGCATGCAGATGTATCAGAAATGATACACCTAATTTCTGACGCATCAGTTCCTGTCTAGCAATTTCATTTTATCCTGTTCTGATGTTATGCTAGACTTCTATGTTTTATTCTAACTGGACTTCTGTTTTCTTGCATGTGGAAGTTTTACAATGCAATGCTCTCATTCACCTGCTTTCATGAAACCCTTCATTAACATTAGCACAAGTAACTGTGTGATTCCCTTCTGCTTTGTAGAAGATTTGGGAAACTCAAGTCCTGCTCAGCTACAGAAAAACATACATGGTGCTTGGTAATTCTCCTAAGAGCTTAAGCTGATGGTAAACAACTGCAGCTTATTCATTTCACAGAAATTGGGAGAAAAGACGTTGCAAATATTGAGGAATGTATGCAATATTGATGTGCATCCCTCAGTTATCCAGACAGACTGATGTCACTGGCAAAATTCCCTCTTTTCCAAAGGTTTTCATTTGCTTTGGCTGTGCTTCGTATGACTGCAGGTCACATTTCCCTTGGTTTAAGAAAGTATCTTGGCAGTTACTCTTTGTGCTATATCTTGCTAATTCTACACTTGGAGGAATTACTCAGTTCTGCAGTCCTTTTTACATGCCCTGTTCTAAAAGACTTTTATACTGTTTTCCCTCTCTCTGTGTTTTCACACTTGTTCAACAAGGTTTTCTTTCTAAGAATATTAATCACAATATCCCAAAGGATTAAAAAATGCTTAGGTATTTTTCCCTAAGTATTTACTAAAGAAAAATAATAGTTATAAAAAACCTGTATGCATGCTGGATGTAAAATCCAAACAGAAATAAACTTGAGAGTTCTCCCAAAAACCTTAAGGAAAAACCCCATGTATTCTGTAAAACCCAGAGTATTCATTTACAGCACACAAAAATGGGCATTTGTGCAACGGTTCTACACAGAATTCTATGCTTTCAAGCTTTTTGCCCTTCAGGGGCAGTGCCATTCTCTGAACTGTAATTCTCTGAGCATGTTCTGCTCACCATGGCAGCTTTCTGCCCTCCCCTGGTACAGATCATCCTCCCAGCACAGGGGCAGTGCAGCCACCACAACTTGCAGCACCTTCGCACACAGCAAGAACCTGAAGGAGAGAAATGGCTTTTCACCAGCTGCTGCGGGTTCTAATAGTGCCACCTCTCAGCTGCTGAAAGCCTGAATTTCTGTGTTGCAGTGAGTTAGTTCATTGAGCCAAATGTTCTGTTATTTAGTGGTATGTTCAAGTGTTCCCCAAGTTATTACAGTTAGCTTCTCCCCTATGTTGTGCCCTCCTACCCAAGTGTCCCTCAAAGAATCCCCTCCCTCCTCACCAGATTTTTCCCTGTCTATCAAGACAAAACAGCCCCTTTGCCCCATCCATCAGCCCAAACCCTACCCTTTGTTCCAGAAAGTTCCCTGTCCCTCACCCCAAGATCCAATCCCAATCCCAACGCTCTCTCTTCCCCTTGTTCTGATTTGTTGTAGCCCTCAAAACCACACCCCAAGCGTCGCTTATTGGTTACAATATGGTGTCCACCCCCTGTTTTGAAAGATTTTAAAAACTCATGCAGAGGGGTGCTGGGGCTTCTTTGAACATCTGTTCCCATTGGGCATTCTGTCCTGTGAACCTTCCCGCCGCCTCTCCTGATGAATTTGCTGCACTTTACACCGCGGAAGAGTCTCCTCTGCTTCCTTCACTCGGTCCTCCAGGGGTCTTTGCTGCTGGGCATTTGGCCTAGAGGTTCTGGCTCAGGCAAAACCCTAACCTAGCCAGTTCCCCACTCTTGCCATTGTCCCTGGAGCATCACAGAGCTAGCCAGGGCTGCAGAGGGCAGTGACAGTGACCCATGCCCTGGCATGTCACAGCCCCCAGAGCCACACCTGCCAGGCCACAAGCCCCAGCCCTGGTCCCCCCTGCGGCCTCAGGAGCTCCTGGGCATCCTCACCCTGGGTGCAAAGGCAGCCTCAGGAGCCCCCCAGGGCGCTCTGGATCCAATCTGCAGACACCCTAAAGCCAGCACTGAAAGGGACATGGATGGGGACTGCAGCTGGATCTTCCAGTGCTCACCACTCCTGACTACTCTGTAACTGAACCCAAACTTCATTTGCAGCACTGTGAGCACACTGATCCTGCTCGTCCCTCCTGGAACGTGGTGCTCCCACATCATACAGCAGCCCTTTGCAGGGAGTGACCAGCTCCCACTGCTCTGCTATCCTGGCCTTACTTTCTCTTTGTCAGCAATGAACTTAACGGAAACACTCCTGAGAAACCTCGCACAACATTTGCTTCTCAGGAGCTCTTTCACAAAAAACTCCACTAATCCCTAGTTTTTGCTCAGAGAAGGAGGTCCTGACAAAGCATAAGGCACAGACAGGGCTCTGGCATACGAATTCCTGAGCCGCAGGATTCCACCCTTGTTGTTCCTAGCTGATTTGCTGATATTTTAGAGCTAGTTCTGGACAGGGGCTGCTGCTGACAGGGTAGGAAAATTTGGAGAAGAAAAGGTGCAGGAGACAACCAAAAACAAACAAGGGGGAAAACCCTTAGAAATACAGAGCACAAGAGAAGTCCTTGGAGATGGTTCAACAGAAAATGCCACCAGCAGTGAGCAGAGCCCGAGGTTGCTCACTGCCACCCCAGGGGCTCCTCAGTCCCCGGCTGGTTTGTGTCTGATGCAGCCCTGCCTGGAAAGGGCTCCAGGCTCTGGTGTTCCCAGCTTGCTCCAGGCTACATTCTTAGCAGCACTGAAAGAAGAGGTGAAACAAAGAGCCATTTTCTGTCCTGCCTGCAAACACTTCTCCTTCAGTGCCGTTGCCAGAAATCATCCCTCTCTCAGCTTGGCACTGTGCCTGCTGCATCCTCGTCCCTGTCCCTTGCATCAGCTCCTGCACATCATCAGCACTCGCTGCCCCACATCATGAACAGAGAGAGCTGTGTCAGAAGAGCAAGGAGTGCATTTTCTTGTTTGTGAGATACAAAGCTGTGTTTCGTGTCAGGTACAAACAGGTGACGTGTGTATTTGTGAATGCAAAACGTGTGGACCCCGACAATGGGAGAGCTGTGAATTCTAATAATAACTGAGGAAAATAAAGCATGGAAAAAGGCCTTTGAACCTATCTTTTGTTTGCAATTAACCCTAGTTGATTTAGGAGTATTGGAATTAAGGTGTTAAAGATGTTGCATTTTGCTTGCATTTAATCCATAAGGAGCTCTGCAATAATAACCTTTTGAAGTATAATTTTAGAATATTACTTGTATCCTTGAAACTGTAGCTTTGAAATATATATAAAGGAAATATTCTTATCTCAGACCTTATTGAAGCAGAGAAAAACAGCTTGAGAAGATCACCTCAAGGGTTTATGGTTTTGACCAAAGGGAAGCTGGATATCACTGTTATGAGATTTAGAGTCTCTGCAATTAAAAGGTGGACCCACATCTGGAGAGCTGGACCTCACCAGATGGGATTCATCTTTCTTCTTTTGGAAACTGGACTGTCACCATCTGGGGATACTCCTTTGAGATACATCCTGAGAAATTAAAATCACAATAGTGTATAGAATTGTGATGTAATAATTTCGAATAAGAATTGCTGATGAGTAAAAGATTGGAAATAGAAACTGCTGAAAAAAACTGATGGGTACTCCTATAAATACCTGTAACCCTCAATTATCAGTGTGCAGTTGGAGGGAAAACTTTCCCCACTGTACCCAGCGCTGTATTGCCCATATTTACCATCTTAAATAATAAATTGATTGCTGCTTGAATATTGGCCTAGTCAAGCTTCTTATTCACAACACTGTTAGCTGTGCTCTTCTATGGGGTGGCCATGGCACTTGATAATTAATATGCTGTCATGCTGTGAACTGAATTCACACCTTACAGGGCTGTGTTTACTGGGCCTGCTGGATCAGTGCCCACTTCCTTCCTCTGCTCCTCCTCGCTCCAGGACTGTGAGAGACCAGCATGGGGTCAAAGACCCTGCAGTATCATTACCCTCTGGTAATGCTCAGAGGTCCTCTAAGGGCTATGTAATGCACAGCATCTGGGTGTGGGGCCTGTGCTAAGGAGAAAGAAAGAGTCTGTGAGAAAGCTGAGCTGCTCTTACATGGGACTGAAAAAATGACAGGAACTTTTTGGCATATAAAGCTTTCCTTCCATGTCAGGGACCAGGGAAGGCCTAATCAGCTGTGGCCCTACAGGGCAAGTCTGTGCTAACTCCCAGCACCAAGTGCAGGGCTGTGGGGCAGGGCTCCTACAACAACAGCACAGCTCTGTGGAAGAGCCCAGCCTTGCATCTGGGTTCCTGCCTGCTTCCCCTTTAGAGACAGCTGTGGCCCAAGGATTTGTGTCTGAGGGAGAGCTCCTTCCTTGGACCTCCTGATCTTTCCCAAGTGGCCAAATGGGGATGCACCAGCAGCACTGCTGGGAAGGTGCTGGCTCAGTGGCTGTTTTTTGAGACTGTGCCCCCCATATCAGCTTTATGTGTGTGTGTGTGTGTGTGGGTGCTCTGGTGGGTGTGGTTACACACTCACTGGCCTTGGCAGAGCACAAGTCGGAACCTTTGAAGGTTCCAGCTGCTGTAAGGCTCAGGAGGCAGAGCTGGTGCTAGGCACAGTGTGGTACTGTGCTGAGGGAAAGGTGAAAATAGTTAATAATCCACCCTCAGCTAATCACTGAGGACCGATGGGAGGCACAGGCTTGGTGGAGCTGCTTTGTACAGGCCACGGTGCTTATCAGCTGTGCAGTGTCCCCAGCAGCCCCTGGCAATGCTGGTGCAGCTGAAGGACAGGCTTGATGGGTCTGGTGCAGCCCCACAACCTCAGACACTGCAGCTCCACCGTGCAAAGCATCATGGCTGAGCTGGTTGTTGGTCAGGTGAGGGCTCAAATATATTTCCTGCAACTTGCTCCAGCACAGTTCAGCCTGGAAAAAAGGCATTTTTCCAAGTGTAGGGGAGTCAAGCTCCAATAAATGTCAGCTGAGCCCTGGTGCTTGCTCCCCTGCATGAAGCCTCAGTGAGGCACCAGGGCCTCCTGTCAGCAGGAGGGGAAGGGAGATCAGAGTTGTTGGAAGAATACGTGACTGAAGGCTGAGCACAGGGTTGGTGGTGCTTTGCGTGGCTCTTGCATGACGCCCAGGCTGGCTGTGGCTGTGTAAGCCAACCTTTTGTTTTGCATCAGGCTTTATGCCAGAGCCAGCCCCTTTCCAGCCTTTGGGGTGATTACAGCTGTTGCTCTATATTTCCCTCCCTCCTTTTTTTTCCAACAGCTATTCTACTCCAGCACCATAGGCAGGCAGTGATGGCTGCCTGTAGCTAACAAGACAAACTGAGATCTGCCTGCAGAGCCATAGGAAGGTGTCCCTGGGCTTGTGAGACTGGCCAGGACAACACAAACTGAGGCCACAGCCATGCTGTGCTTTCAGTTGAGCCTGTGGTGGAGCTGCTGTGCTTGTATTCAGCATCTAGATGGGGCAGGTGACATATCTATCTTAGCTGGGACAGAAACAGAAGTACAGCCCTTGCACAGCATCCTTCTGCTAGGCTGTGCTAAGCTCAGGGGCCTGTAAACTGGCCCTTAAGACCTAGGTCTCCACTCCTTGCCCAGATCCCCAGCCTCAGGGAGAAAGACTTTGGTTTAGGAGCCATGGCTTTTTCTTCCATCAGACTCCATTAAGAAAAAGTCAAGTTAAGCAGTTCATTAACATTTAAAATACTGCACAGTGTGTAAACCAAATATCCCCCTCCCCACAACAATCCCATGCTCTCAGCGGACGCTCTGGTGAAGAATACTGCTTTTGGCACTGTTTGCCTTCTCCTTCTTCTTCTTCTTTAGGGGATCCATCTCAAAACAGCGGCAGATCTGCAGTGTTTCATCAGCAGCTGCTGAGGCCACTGCTGTACCATTAGGGCTCATGGTCAGGTTCAAGATTCTATCAGTATCACCTGAGGAGGAGAAGGAATGTGCAGTCAGGGCTGAGCTGATCAGCACATGCACATTTACTCCTGTATGTTCCCATGAGCCCTGCCAGCTTGCATAGCTGTCTCCCCAGTGGCTGTGGCAGCATGATTTCAGACCCCAAGCATACACTTGGATCAATGCTATCTCTTCCACAGCCCTGTGGGCATGCCTTACTCCTAGCAGCATGGCCCCGGATACTGTCCTGTATCAGTGATGCTGCAGGCTCAAACCAAGGAGTGCAGCTGTCTTCAGCCTCTAACAAGCCCCCCACCCAGGCCCTGTCCACCTACCTTGCAGCTCTGCAACCTTGGTCATTGTTGGATACTTCCATATAACCAGCTGATTCTGTGCAAAGCCATGGCCTGAAATGAGTTCCTTGTAGTTTGTTGACCATAGGATAGAAGTCACCTGCAAAGAGGCAGTAACACAGGTGAGACAAGGTGCTTGTGCTGATGCTCACCACTTGGAGGCAAGCAGGGTCCCCCTCCTTCCCTGTGCCTCTGGGCCTGAGGAGCCAGCAGCTCTGTGGAGGTGTGCTGCCAGAAGGTGTTTGTCTCCAAGCTGATGTTCATCTCTCACCTGGGAAAGGGTATCAACAGCACTGAGGTGGGCGCCAGAACACACGTTCCAGATGCGGATATGTCTGTCACTAGCGCCACCTCCAGTGGCTGGAACATTCATCTGCCATGGGCACCACGCCACAGCCTGAGAGAGGAGAGCTCATTTTAAAACATACAAGAGGCAACCTGCACCCAGCCAGTGCTGCATGCCTGCCTTGCACACACATATCTGCCCGTGGCAGCTCTGTGCTCACCTTGACAGCACCCTGGTGCTGAGTGAAGGTCTGTACAGGAGCAAAGTCGCCACCCCCACCTTGGGTGCATGGCCAGACGTTCGCCACATTGTCATTGCCACCACTGGCCAGGTAGCGGCCATCCAGAGACCATCTGAGTCTGCACACCTCGTGTGTGTGGCCAGCAAGGGTGGCCACGTGATGCTCAGCCACTCTGACATCGTGGTGATGGATGTGCCCAGTCCGTGCACCACTGCAGAGAGAAGAGAAGGCTTGCAGGGTCAGGCTGCACATTTTCACCCAAATCCATTTTTGTTGTTGCAAGACTGCTATACCTGCCACTGGGTTTCAACCAGTGTTACCAGCAACACAGGTCTGTTGGTGTGAGTGAAACACCCACACAAGCTCTTTACAACTTCAGCACAAATTGCAAGACAGGAAAGAGGCCTTCTCCTCACAGCCCCAACAGATAAGGCTGAGTAAGAATCCCAAGCCAGGACAAACTTCTCTCTGCCATCCGTAACCCATGCCAAACATAGATTGATGGATAGGAGTTTGCAACAACTGGAAACTGCCCTTGACCCACTGCTTTATCTGGAGAGGATGCAGCTGTTCCAGCTGAGGGTTCCCACACAGGCACAATGGCTGGTCATGGTTCGGAGATGTTTCTGCTGCTCAACGTCCCATAGCTGGAGAGGCAAAGCAAAAAGTTCTTCAGAAGAAACCCAATCCTGTTTCTATGCCCTAGGAACCTCACTGCACAGGCTCTGGCATTCAGCTTTCTCAGTAAGGAAACAGAGAAAGTGTGTATCTCATGACTATAGCACAGAAGGTAATGCTGCTTATCAGAAAACCCCCAAACCAAACCCTGCCTTGCACACTGGGCAGTTCCACCCCACACCAGGGAAGACAAGTCAGGTGCATGGCATCCTTCCTCTGCCAGCCAAGGTTTTGTCCCCAGTTCTGTCAATCCCTTGAAAACACCTCTAGTTTTACTCTTGCATTCACCTGAACCTCAGCACTACTTGTGCCAACAACAAGGTAGTCTCCATCTTTAATCCATGACACAGAGGAAATGTAAACATCTGGATGCTCCATCTGCAGCAGGGGGATAATCTCCCTACTAGTGTGATTCCACAGATAAACAGTGTCATCCAGAAGCACTGCCAGGAAGTTCTGGGAGCTCCAGTCTATGAGAGTCAGATCTACCCTTTGAAAGAGAAATGCAGGTCACACCATGCTTGGCTAGAGAGCCCTGCCCTTCACCCGTGCTGCTGCAGCAGGTGTGGGTGCACATGTGCACACACACACGTGCAGGTGAGGGGCAGCCTTCTGAGTGTCACTATGCCCAGCTGCTGGGGCCAGGTACCCTGCTCCAAGGCACCTACACAGTGCCCTAGACCACTGTCCCTGTAAGGCCACACAGGGACACTCCAGAAGTGGTCTGTGCTAGCCTGGGTACACCAAATAATACAGATAGCCCAGTTACACTGTCCTAGGAACAGCAATCCAGTGCAGAATGTTCTGGATGCCCAGCACTCAACCCTGTAGCCTACCTACAGTAGTCGTTGAACATCTCTGGTGCATCCAAGACCCGTTCTGGCTTTGAGGGAATATTTCTGCTATTCTTCCTGCTGAATCCAGGTGCCATTTTCTGACTGTAGAGCACTTTCAGGTTATTCTGATAGTCTGTGTGCAGGGGAACAGGTTTGTTAACCTGAGTTAGTTTCCTCCCAGCTGAGTGCTGCTCACCCACCTAGGAATCCCTTGGAGTGAAAATGAAGTCGTAAGAGAAACACTCACAAGCCTGCAGTGCACTAAAATCACTGGCAGTATGAACTGCTGAACAGGGGTGAGCTACAATTTCCTCATTCATGGAAACAAATTTAACAAACACTTGGGTTTTTGAATCCCATTATATTTAGTTGCAGTTTAAGCTAGAAAGTGCAGAGAGTTTGGTGCTCTTACAGACTTCATGAATGTTTGGAACCTGCAGTACAGGTGACTGTCACTGACATCTTTTCATAAAAATCCTTTCTTTAGGATTTTTCTCCCTTCTGAGAAGCTGTGGCCTCAGCAACAAAACGTAAACAATGGTTATCTGCTGCTGTGGAATGCAACAGGTGGATGCGTGATTGGTCTCGGGTGAATGTTTGGATTTACTGACCACTCACAGCAGAGCTGGGTCTCACCCTCTGCTGAGACACAGCCCTTTGTTTATTCATTCTTTTTCTATTCTTAGCTTAGCTAGCTTCTGAGAACTTTCCTTCTATTTCTTTTAGTATAGTAACAATGTAATATATATCATAAAATAATAAATCAAGCCTTCTGAACATGAGGTCAAGATTCTCGTCTCTCTCTTCACCCTGAAGACCCTTGCAAGCCCTGTAACAGGTGACCAACTGGCAGTCATAGCACCTCTCCTAAATAAATTTACTATAACTGTTACGCCCTCCCTCGACCTCAGGAACCTTAAGAAAGGAGACTCCAGCCTGTACAGCTCTCAGAAACCAGTTGATTTCTCCTGTGACCACACACAGAGCCTCTGTGTTGCTGTTCCCCTGACCTGATCTCTGCTGCTGATTCAGCTCACACAGACTCTGTATCATACCTTCTGGAGCATTCTCTAATTTTCCACTGAGGTGGAGGATCTTTGCCTCTTCTACATCAAAACCATTCAGATGCACTGCCCAGGCTTTCTGTTGCTCCTACAGAGACAAATCACCCTCAGTGCAATGCATTTAAAACAATTCCCACACTGCAATTTAAACAGACACCTAAGTCCCTTTCTCTTAGAATCTGAAGATGTTTGACTGTGCTGCAAGGGTCAGTCACACAGAGGCAGGTCAAAGCAATTTTTCCTCAGACTTTCATATATTGTCCTGCTCACATTTTCACACAATGGCAAATTCAGTGTTATTACCAGTGGGAAAAGCCACAGCCACAAAGTGACCAAATGCTTCATAAACAGATTTCAGAACATAGTGTAAAACATTCCAGAAGTGTTCCCGGTGGAGACATTGTCCTAGAATAGCTACCACCAGTAGTTTCACTTTGCATAGGCTTCCAGCTTTGTGTTTTTGTTGCCTGCTACATTTTAACACCTCATTAGTCAAAAGCTAAATTTTGCTTCCAGAAGCAGCATAGGCTTAGAGTGCATGGCAGTCTCTACAGCTTCAATCGCATCCTGGGCTCCTGAAGCCCAGAGCTGCAAGTAGTGATGGCTGGACTTGTCAGTCCCGTGTGCCCACTTGATAGAACCTATAGTTTACTGCTCTGTAAAGGGGCAGGAAGGAGTAGCAGTTATTGAAGTAATTGTAACCTAGCAACATGCTCACCTTCTTGGTAGGGGAATCCTCAGCAGGGTCATTCTTTTTGCTTAGGAGGAAATTTGCCATCTCCATCTGCATAGTGCTGCGGTTGGGAATGTAGCAATCCCCCCAAGCCTTTTTTGGGGGTGCTTTGAATTTTGGATCAAGATTTATGTGCATTCACATATGAAAATATTGTCTTACAGCTATTTAACAGCCTGTATTAGAGCTTTCATGGGAGTAAACCCAACACTCTTCCACATCACACCCACCAGACAAGTAGGACTCTGAGGTCTCATGCCACCCAGTCACAACTAACTTATATTTTCCTCCCTGCCACCAAGTTGGTTAGGGACTGTGTGCACTTGGGTCTAGTGCAACAATTCCAGAGTCCAGAGATAAGGGGAAGATACAGAAATGATCACAGGATGTAAAGCTGTCAGCTGACAGTCCCGCCCACACTCATCCTAGCATACAGCTGTGCCAGCAAGGCTCAGCTGGGTGAACAGCAGCTCGCCAGCCCCAGTGCTCAGAGCTCTGCCCCTCATGCTGGCAAGGAGGTGGGTGGCTGTCAGGAGCACAGCCCACCTCCTCCTGCCTGAGCAGCAGCCAGTAGGGCAGCGTGGCAGGGAGCCCAGAGCCCCATGGCTACGGACAAGCAGCCTGGGCCAGGCTCCCGCACTCAACCTCTGCCGCCGGTGGCCGGCGCTCACCGGCTGTCGTGGACAGTGTCTTGCTGGAGCTGTGGGAGCGATTGGCCGGCTTCACGGGCGACACGCCAACGGGGCTGGGCCCGGGGCCGCTCTCCTTGGCCTTGCGCTGCCATCGCGCAGGCAGCGCGTTCGGGATCAGCGTGTCCAGCTTCAGCAGCCCGTGCAGGTCTGCCTCCAACAGGAACTGCGCCATGGTCCTGCAGGCAGGCGGGGTTAGCCGTGCCCACCGGCCGGGCTGAGCCTACTCCGACAGCCCCGCCGGCCTCCCCACCACCGGACCGTGCAAGCGCTCCGGCCACTCCTCCCCACCAACGCACACCCCCACTCTCCCCAGCCACTCCTCGGGACACTCCATCAGCCGATACGCCCTCCCTCTGCTCCTCGTGGGTCCTTGATCAGCCGGCACCTCTTCCAGCCGCTCTTTGGGGCTCTCTCGGATAAGCGACATTCTCCCTTCCCCTGCCTTTCAAGGGCAATCTCGTCCCTGCTCTTTCTCTTCCCCACTGTGCTTTGCCTCTGCCCTGTGCCCCAGGGGCTGCTCTTGTCCAGGCAGCCTCAGGGGGAGCCAGCACTGGCTGCAGCCCCAAGGGGCCCCCCAGGACAAGGCCCAGCAATTAGGAGGCCAGTGAAAGCTCTGGACAGCAGCAGAACCCTCAGCAGAGTTCTTTGGACAATCATGGACTGGTCACACCTACACTGCAGCCTCACTGGGAATGTTTCCTATGTACAGTAGACTTTCAAAAGAAGCTGTTTGAGGGAAAGGTGAACTAAACACTCACTGTCTTCTCTTCAAGTAAGTCCAAATTCGGACAGAGCATAAGATGAAGATCAGCTCCAAAACAAGCAGGCCTGCTGGGAACCCCAGCCAGAAGCCTGTTCCCTGACAGAAACCCCTTCCAAGGCCCTTCTGGGCATCAGGAACATGTGCTGTGGTTCCAGCTGCACCTGTGGGAGCAATGGGGAGCGTCAGCCCGTGCTGTGCTGCACTGCTGAGCTGGCAGCACGGTGGATGCGGGCAGGACCTTCTCCGTTTCCCCCAGAGCTGGGGCCTGCAGGCACCTTGCCGCCCCTTGGCTCAGGCTGTGCCACCCAACAAAGCCCAGCAGGCCGGGAGGAGAGCCCGGGGCCAGCAGCAAGCTGAGAGAAGGCCCTGCTCTAGAACTGAGGGAGTTCCACCAGAAGCAAACAAAGATTGTAAGTTGAAGAGATGCCCACTTTGCTCAAAGTTAGTCTGAGAAAACTAAGACGTGACCTTGTCAAAAATCCCAGGAAATATCTGGGAAAAGGTTTTATGTATGTTGGTTGTGACTAGGTACAAAGCTCCTGCAGGAAAAGAGCCTCTGCAGCAGGCTGGCTGGCTGAAGGGGTCTTACTTCTTTCTAGAATAAAGATTACCACTCAAATGCAATTTTATTTTTTATTGTATAAGGGGAAAATATTTTCCAGAACTCTACGACCAGTTTCAAAAATACAGATGTGTTGAGGAAAAAGGAATGAAACATATGGGAATTTCTCTCTACAAGAGATATTTCTAAATATTTCTAAAAATGAAAAGTGAAGACAAAATAAGGTCATTTTTTTGGATTCTAAAGCTACTTAGAAAAATCTTTAACTACTATAGGAATTGGGAAGAAATATTTGGAGGTGTCTCTCTACAGAAAACGATTTTGAAATATTTCTACAAATTTCTAATATTTAAAAGTGAAAAATTAAGAAAATGGGGTTGCTTTTTCTCAGGAGCCCCATGCTGCTGCCTGACCCCTGGGCTCCCCCAGCCCTGGGGACCCCGCCTCTGGTCACAGCAGCCCCTGCCTGGCTCCTGCCTGCCCGCACCGTGGGCATCCACGGCTGCTCCTGGCCATGGAGCTCAGGCAGTGCTGCTGCCGGCCAGGCTTTGCTGCTGGTGCCACCCAAACACTGGGATGACGGCACATTCCCTTTAGTGCAACAAAAGAAAGGGCCATCACCTGGCCTGGCAGAGAGCAGGGTTAACTTCAGTGTTGTTTAGATGGCAAGGCCAGGGGGCTCAGGGGCAGAGGAAGGGACATGTTGGGCTCAGGAGAGGCTGGATGGTGCTGGGCTGCTCCTGGGGTCTATAGAACTAGTCGGGAAGGAACACAGGAGGATCAAAAAAGAAATGAAAGTAGCTTGGGGATATACATTGGAAGAGGAGTTGGCAGTGGGATCTCCAGGAGAATAGGAGATTTCCTTGTCGATGGCTGTTCTGGAGTCTTCTTCTCAGAACTCTTGACAGGCCTAGCCAGGCCCTTCTAACTGCTGGAGGAGCTGCTCCTTCTGTTTGGGTGTGAGGTGCAGCCACCATCTTACAACCCTTGTGCAGTGGTGGAACTGTGGAAAGAGGAGGTGGCTGAGGCCCCAACTGCTGGTGGCACACAGGGAACCTCCTGCACAGACAGGCCCAGAGCTGGCAAGGCTCCCCAGCATGCCTGGAGCTGCTGGCTCAGCTTGGCCCAGCTGCACAGCTCTCCCTCAAGGCCCCAGCGAGCAGGGCACGGCTCTGGGCAGGCTCCCTGGCCAGGAGCGGGCCCCAGAGTGCCTCTGCCTTTCAAGGGCAATCTCGTCCCTGCTCTTTCTCCTCCCCACCGTGCTTTGCCTCTGCCCTGTGCCCCTGGGGCTGCTCTTGGCCAGGAAGCCTCAGGGGGAGCCAGCAATGGCTGCAGCCCCAGCGGGCCCCCAGGACAAGGCTCAGCAATTAGGAGGCCAATGAAAGCTTTGGGCAGCAGCAGAACCCTCAGCAGAGTTCTTTGGACAATCATGGACTGCCACACCTACAGTGCAGCCTCACTGGCAATGTTTTCTGTCTGAAGTACAATTTCAAAAGAAGCTGTTTGAGGGAAAGGTGAACTAAACACTCACCCTTTTCTCTTCCAGCAAGTCCATATTTGGACACAGCATAAGATGAAGATCAGCTCCAAAACAAGCCGGCCTGCCAGTAACCCTAGCCAGAAGCCTCTTCCCTGACAGAAACCCCTTCCAAAGCCCTTCTGGGCATCAGGAACATGTGCTGTGGTTCCAGCTGCACCTGTGGGAGCAATGGGGAATGTCAGCCCATGCTGTGCTGCACTGCTGAGCTGGCAGCACGGTGGATGCGGGCAGGACCTTCTCCGTTTCCCCCAGAGCTGGGGCCTGCAGGCACCTTGCTGCCCTTGGCTCAGGCTGTGCTACCCAACAAAGCCCAGCAGGCCGGGAGGAGAGCCTGGGGGCTGCACAGCTTCGTGGGCACAAGTCCCCTTTCCCCGGGGCTGTGAACAAGCTTCAAAGGCGCCTCCAGCTTTGGCTGCTGCTGGGCCATGCAAGGGCAGGCCCTAGTGGAAGAGCTGCAGCCACCCAGCCCTGCCAAGGGCTGAGCCCTGCTGAGCCTGGCACAGCAATTACCTTCTGAGCCTGTGCCCGTGCCTGTATTTGCCTTGGCCTTCCTTCCTGCAGCAGGGGCTGCCAATGGGCCTCTGCTTCTTTGGGGAAACACCTCCTTCTGTCCTGCCTTTTGGCCTATCACTTGAGAAACAAAAAGTACACCTTAAAAGACGGAACTGTTCTCCATTGCTTCGATGGCATGTTCAGGACGTCATGCTTATGCACAATCTGGTAAAATTAACAAATCATCTAGGCTTTTTCCGCTGGGCCAGGGCCCAACCTCCTCCAAACAGCTGCCAGTGCTGAGCAGAAGTTGTGAGGTGATCGTGCAGGGCGAGGGCACACACGGCCATGGCTCTCTCCTGGCACCTGCAGCGATGCCCCCCTGGCTGAGCTCGGGGCTCTGAGCTGGCAGCTCTCTCAGGAGAAAAGGCCTTGACCTACCCTCACCATCTCCCAGAGGCTCAATCCTGAATGTGGGCTGGGAAGCCAGATCACCTTTAGCAACAGGCTCAGCTGCAAAGAAAGGCAGGACACAACAGCTCCAATGGCACTGCTGAAGATTCTCCATCAGGCCCAAGTGGCAGTGAGGGCACCTGGGTGATGGGTGCCCTCCAAGGCACTCCCTTGTCTCTGCCTTCCACTCAGGAGCAGGGCCAGGGTGACCTCGTGCCTGCAGTGGCCCCACACTGGGATGGAAGGAGCCCCTTGCGGGGCAGTCGGGGCAGAAAGGACTCCCTGGAGCTGCCAGCAGCTCCCAACCTGGCCCCAGGCAGGGCCAGGGCCTGGCAGTGGCTACAGAAGCAGCTCGGGCTCCCTGGGGGTGGCAAAGGAGCTGAGAAAGGCTCAGCCCTGGGGCACAGCCCTGGGCCCAGCCCCTTCCCTCTCTGCTCTTCTCTGTGGCTGCACAGAGCACACAGAAGGACACAGTGGCATTGCACACAGGAGGAGGATGGACAGCTAAATGCCCCTTCCTCCCACTGAGAGTGATCCTGTGGGATCACTCAGGGCTCCAGAAGGGAGCAAGGTAAGGTTTCCAGAACTGATCAACATTCAGAGGAACTTAAGGGAACTGGCTCATGAGTAAGCTCTTGCCACACTGACACGGATTATTCTGGCAGGAAAGGTACATTCAGAACATGCCTCCAACATCTGGCAAGGTCTTCAAAGTACCTTTCACCATCATTTCCAACTAATCAAAGTCGTGATCCTAGTTGAGAAGGGAGCACAGATGTTACAGAACCATTTCCATGGTGTGCTGGGATCCCCTTCTCCCTTGGGGAATTGGGCACTGCAAAGGGGTGGGGTAAGGCCGTGGGAGCCTGTGCTGTGGCTCCTGATCATTCTCCACGCTCTTTGCAGGTCCTGTGCAACATGCCTGGAGGGGCAGCTGGAGCAGCCCAGGGCCCTGGGGCTCTCTCCCTCCCACACAGGAAACCCTCACTAAATGCTTGGGGATATCTGCAGAGCCACAGCTGTCGCTCCCAACCTCCGTCCCTCCCTCCTGCTTGCCCACCTGCCCATGGAACAGCTCCCACAGCCCACAGGCATATAGCCAGGCCCTCTCAGGACACACTGGAGCCTTGCTCTCCCCCTCTGCCCTTTCCCCACCATGGGCACCCCGTGCAACCGCTCCCAGGTTTCGGGACGTGTCTCCCACGGAGGGAGCCCAGCAGGACAGCTCAGTACCCAAGTGCCCTGAGCCTGCTCGGGACAATTCCTCTGGGCTGTGCTGATCTTGTCTGGGCTGTGCCTGCAGTGCCCAGCAGCAGAGAGAGCAGCTCAAGCCTCAGCAGGGCTCAGGCCCAGAGGCACAGCAATTACCTCCTGTGGCTGTGCCTGGCATCGCCTCCCTTCCTGCAGGAAATGCCACCTTCCATAGAGCCTCTCTGTCCATCCCTTGAGAAAGGAGGAGGCACAGCTGGATCAGATGGAATCATTGCACATCCAGGAGGTGGTCTCTTAAGGAGGCAATACTTGTCCAAAACATGGGTAAGGATCAGGAAAATCCTGATCCCCCAGGCCTTTGGGACTGGCTATGACCCTCTCTTCTCGACGCAGCCACACCTCAGGATGTGACTAGGGACCGGGTAAATGCAGGGGATCCTTGGTGAGTTTGGGCTGCCTGTCAGCTGATGCCCAATGCCTTCCTGCAGAGGCTGGGGAGAAGCTGAAGCCAGGCCAGGCTGGGAAACAGCCCTGCAGGGCATGGAAGCAGCAGCAGGGTTCCTGCTGCCATGGATCCCTTCCCGCTGTTCCAGGCTCTGCGTGTCCAGACGTGCAGCCAGAGCCCTCGGCTGCTGAGCCCCAGGACAAGGCTGAGGGAAATGCTCTCACCATTCCCTTTGAGCAGTTCTGTCACTATTCGTTTCAAGATGTTGTTCGGCTCATGGAGTTTCATGTGTCCTGGGGCTTTGTTCTTCCCTCTCAGAGGACCTTAACAGAAAGTAGTTCCATTTCCTAGGAATGGATGCCACAGAAGCAGGGCTCAGCCTGTGGGGTCAGCAGGGACAACACTACTCACCCCAGTGATGGGAGCCAGGCTTCTCTGTAGAAATCAGCAAAGGGGCAGGAAAAGTCCTCCCTGCAGACACATCTGTAACGCAACAGTCACAGTAGCTTGTATAACCTGGTTGCTGTGAAGTTGTCAACAATTATTACTGTGTAGGACAGTGAGAACATACCTGAAGGAGGCTCCAAAGGCTTCAACACTTTTCTCAACCAATCTAATGGGGAAGCCTTTCGAGCAACCTCATCTAGAACAGAGCACAGATGAGAACATTTTTCAGGGTGTGTTGGGATCCCCTTCTGCCTTTGGGAATTGGGCACTGCAAGGGGGTTGGGTACGGCCATGGGACCCAGATGTAAATGGGTAAGGTAAAACTGTACAGGGGCCTCAGGAGCTCTGGGCAGGCTCCTGGTCACTCTGCACCCTCTTTCCATGAGCTGTGCAACACCCATGGTGGGGCGGCTTAAGCAACCCAGAGCCCTGGGAGCTCTCACTTCCACAGCTGCAACTCTTGCTAAATCCCTGGGGAAAACTGCAGCAGGCAGTGCCACAGCTATCCCCCTGTCCCCCTCCTGCCCTTTCTCCCTCCCTTTCTACCTACTTCTGTCTCTCCAACCGTCTTTCCCCAGGGACGAATCCCCCAGCTCACTGGCACATTGCCAGGCCCTCTCAGGACGCACTGCAGCCTTGCTCTCCCCCTCTGCCCTTTCCCCACCATGGGCACCCCGTGCCGCCGCTCCCAGGTTTCGGGACGTGTCTCCCACGGAGGGAGCCCAGCAGGACAGCTCAGTACCCGAGTGCCCTGAACCTGCTCGGGACAATTCCTCTGGGCTGTGCTGATCTTGTCTGGGCTGTGCCCACAGTGCCAAGCAGCAGAGAGGGCAGCTCAAGCCTCAGCAGGGCTCAGGCCCAGAGGCACAGCAATTACCTCCTGTGGCTGTGCCTGGCATCGCCTCCCTTCCTGCAGAAGAGGCTGTCCATGAGCCACTGCTTCCTCCAGGAAAAGCTTCCTTCTGCACAGCCTCTCCATCTGCTTCTGGAGAAAAGAAAAGAGAGAGCTGGATCAGATTGGGCTGTTCCCCATTGAAGAGGTGGCATCTTCAGGAGGCAATGCCTCTCAAAGACATGGTTAAGATTCAAGAAATCCCTTTCAACATTTTGGGTAGGCCAGGGCTCTCCCTTCTCCATATAGGTGCCCCTTCTGATTTGCCTGGAGATGGGAAATTGCAGGGCATCTCATGCCTGTGGTGCAGTTTGGGCTGCCTGTCAGCTGATGCCCAATGCCTTCCTGCAGAGGCTGGAGAGAAGCTGCAGCCAGGCCAGGCTGGAAGTAGGGCATGGAAGCAGCAGCGGGGCAGTGAGGCTGCCATGGATCCCTTCCTGCTGTGCCGGGCTCAGCGTGTCCAGATGTCCAGCCAGAACCCTCGGCTACTCAGCCCCAGGTGAAGGCTGAGGGAATGCACCCACCTTGTCCTGCCTGCTGCATTTCCTTCAGCATTTCCCTCATGTGTTCAGATGGCTCATGGGGTTTCTTCTGTCCTGTAGCTTTGTTCTTTCCCCTTGGAGGACCTTAGAGCAACACGGTTCCATTTCCCATGATTGGATGCTACAAAAGCAGGGCTCAGCCTGTGGGGTCAGCAGGGACACACTACTTACCCCTGCGATGGGAGCCTGGCTTCTGTATAGGAATCATCACAGGGACAGGAAAAGTTCTCCCTGCAGACACATTTGTAACACATCAGCCACAGAAGCTTCTGCCATCTCTGCTCAGCTGCACGGGCACCACTGAGCCGCAGGAGCGGTGAGGGGATCGCGCAGGGCGAGGGCACACACGTGCATGGCTCTGTCCTGGCACCTGCAGCGATGCCCCCCTGGCCAAGCTTTGGGCTCTGAGCTGGCAGCTCTCCCAGGGGAAAGGCATTGACCTACCCTCACCAGCTCCCAGAGGCTCAGGCGTGGATGCGGATTGGGAAGCCAGATCACCTTCACCAACAGGTTCAGCTGCAAAGAAAGGCAGGACAGAACATCACCTGTGGCACTGTAGGAGATCCTCAGGCTACAGGCAAGGCTCAGCCCTGGGGCACAGCCCTGGCCCTGGCCCCTGCCCGTTCTACTCTTCTCTGTGACTGCACACAGCACACGGAAGGACACAATGGCATTGGACACGAGAGGAGGATGGACAGCTAAATGCTCCTTCCTCCCACTGACAGCTATCCTGTGGGATCCCTCAGTGCTCCAGAAAGGAGTGGGGCAGGGTTTACAGAATTCTTCAGCCCTGACTTAATGTTAACAAAAATGGCCGATGGGTGAGCTCTTGCAACATGGACACTGATTATTTTGCCAGTAAAAGGGAAATTGAGAACTTGCCTCTGGCATTCACCAAGACATTCAAAGTGTCATTCACCTGGACTTCCAAATCTTCCAAGGCGTGATCCAAATCTAGAATGGAGCAAAGACCTGAACCATTTCCTTTGTGTGCTGGGATCCCCTTCTGCCTTTGGGAATTGGGCACTGCAAGGGGGTTGGGTACGGCCGTGGGGGACAGGTGTGAATGGGCAATGTCAAACTGCACAGGGGCCTCGGGAGCTCTGGGCAGGCTCCTGGTCACTCTGCCTCCTCTTTCCATGCCCTGTGTAACATCCATGGTGGGGCAGCTGAAGCAACCCAGGGCCCTGGGAGCTCTCACTTCCACAGCTGCAACTCTTGCTAGATCCCTGGGGAAAACTGCAGCAGGCAGTGCCACAGCTATCCCCCTGTCCCCCTCCTGCCCTTTCTCCCTCCCTTTCTACCTACTTCTATCCCTCCAACCGTCTTTCCCCTGGGACAAATCCCCCAGCACATGGGCACATGGCCAAGCCCTCTCAGGACACACTGGAGCAGGGTATGCCTCTCAAAGACATGGTTAAGATTCAAGAAATCCCTTTCAACTTTTTGGGTAGGCCAGGGCTCTCCCTTCTCCATATAGGTACGCCTTCTGATTTGCCTGGAGATGGGAAATTGCAGGGCATCTCATGCCTGTGGTGCAGTTTGGTCTGCCTGTCAGCTGATGCCCAATGCCTTCCTGCAGAGGCTGGAGAGAAGCTGCAGCCAGGCCAGGCTGGAAGTAGGGCATGGAAGCAGCAGCGGGGCAGTGAGGCTGCCATGGATCCCTTCCTGCTGTGCCGGGCTCGGCATGTCCAGATGTCCAGCCAGAACCCTCGGCTACTCAGCCCCAGGTGAAGGCTGAGGGAATGCACCCACCTTGTCCTGCCTGCTGCATTTCCTTCAGCATTTCCCTCATGTGTTCAGATGGCTCATGGGGTTTCTTCTGTCCTGTAGCTTTGTTCTTTCCCCTTGGAGGACCTTAGAGCAACACGGTTCCATTTCCCATGATTGGATGCTACAAAAGCAGGGCTCAGCCTGTGGGGTCAGCAGGGACACACTACTTACCCCTGCGATGGGAGCCTGGCTTCTGTATAGGAATCATCACAGGGACAGGAAAAGTCCTCCCTGCAGACACATCTGTAACACATCAGCCACAGAAGCTTCTGCCATCTCTGCTCAACTGCACGGGCACCACTGAGCCGCAGGAGCAGTGAGGGGATCGTGCAGGGCGAGGGCACACACGTGCATGGCTCTGTCCTGGCACCTGCAGCGATGCCCCCCTGGCCAAGCTTTGGGCTCTGAGCTGGCAGCTCTCTCAGGGGAAAGACATTGACCTACCCTCACCAGCTCCCAGAGGCTCAGGTGTGGATGCGGTTTGGGAGGCCAGATCACCTTCACCAATACGTTCAGCTGCAAAGAAAGGCAGGACAGATCATCACCCGTGGCACTGTAGGAGATCCTCAGGCTACAGGCAAGGCTCAGCCCTGCGGTACAGCCCTGGGCCTGGCCCCTGCCCGTTCTACTCTTCTCTGTGACTGCACACAGCACACGGAAGGACACAATGGCATTGGACACGAGAGGAGGATGGACAGCTAAATGCTCCTTCCTCCCACTCATAGCTATCCTGTGGGATTCCTCAGTGCTCCAGAAAGGAGTGGGGCAAGGTTTACAGAATTCTTCAGCCCTGACTTAACGTTAACAAAAATGGCCGATGGGTGAGCTCTTGCAACATGGACACTGATTATTTTGCCAGTAAAAGGGAAATTGAGAACTTGCCTCTGGCATTCGCCAAGACATTCAAAGTGTCATTCACCTGGACTTCCAGATCTTCCAAGGCGTGATCCAAATCTAGAATGGAGCAAAGACCTGAACCATTTCCTTTGTGTGCTGGGATCCCCTTCTGCCTTTGGGAATTGGGCACTGCAAGGGGGTTGGGTATGGCCGTGGGGGCCAGGTGTGAATGGGCAAGGTCAAACTGCACAAGAGCCTTGGGAGTTCTGGGCAGGTTCCTGGTCACTCTGCACCCTCTTTGCAGGCCTGTGACACATCCCTGGCAAGGAAACTGGGGCTGCCCAGGGCCATGGGGGCTCTCTCCCTCCCCCAGAGGAAACCCTCCCTAAAGGCCTGGGGAAAACCATCCCCAGCGCTTCCCAGGGAGCAGGGAGCGCTGTCCCGGGAAAGGGGAGCCAGGCTGCTGGCTCACGTGCTCGCCACGCTGGCAGCGGAGCAGCCTGGGCAGCCCTGGCAGGCAGGGCCACGGCCAGGAGGAGCAGGAGGAAGAGGCGCAGAGCAAGGGCCATGGTGCCTTGCCCTCTGCCAGTCCTGCAGCTCTTGCTGTCACCACTGTCCTGACAGTGCTGTCCCAATATCAGCACCACTGCTGCCACTGCCGCTGCTGCCGCAACAGTTGTGCTCAAGGACTGAGTGCTCGCTCCTTGTGCTGCTCTGCAATCACTGGGTCTGGCACCTCTGTGACCTCAGAGCCAACTGTGACCTCAGCCTGCTGTGAGCCCTGAGCCTGCTGTGACCTCATGGCCTCAGCTGTACCCCCAGAGTGTGCCCGCATCTGTACAAATGGACTGCCTTGATTGTTTGTGTGTATGCCAGGTCCATTGCTCAGCAAAACCTTAATTGTCACCTGCTGACATTGTGGGTCAGACTGTGTCCATGGAGATGCTATTGATGGCTTCCCTCTTTTCCTGGGCTTGCCACTGGAGGAGGTCCAGGCCCAGATGATGCCAGGGAAGGAAATGTGCCCTCAGCCCAGGGATGCTAAGCATGGGCTCCCCCAGCCCTGGGGACCCCGCCGCTGGTCACAGCAGCCCCTGCCTGGCTCCTGCCTGCCCACACCGTGGGCATCCATGGCTGCTCCTGGGCACGGAGCTGAGCCAGTGTGGCTGCCAGGTGGGCTTTGCTGCTGCTGCCACCCGGACACTGGGGTGACAGCTCCATCTCTTTATTGCAACAGAAATGCTGGGCCAAGCTCTGCCCACCTTCAGTAGGGGCCAGAGATCAGGGCCAGTGCCTTCAGGAGGAGAGGACCTTGTTTGGGTGGTGGCAGCACCTGCACAGCAACAAGTTGGGAAAGCAACTGTGACAGGGGCATTGGGCATGGGCATGGCGATGGGGAATATCTGGTACAGGTGTCCCAGACTGAGGCGTTTGGCCGCTCCTGTGAAGCTGCAGATGGACGCCTGTTGAGACAGGAGGTTGCTGAGCTCCCAGTTGCAGCTGGCACAGAGAGACCCTCATGCACAGCAGGAGATTCCCACTGTGCTCAAAGTTTGCCTCTGAAGACTGAGAGTTGAGTTTCTCAGAAATCCCAGAAAATATCAGGGAAAAGGTTTTAGGTTGGTTGTTGTCGGCCGGTAAGAATGTCCAGTGGGAAAAGAGCCTCTCCAGTATGCTGGGTGCCTTGTGATGACTTAGTTCTTCTTAGAGTAAAGATTACCAATTAAATGCAGTTTTATTTCTTATTCTGCAAGTATTAAAGTGTGCTACATTTTTCAGAATTCTACAACTACTTTGAAAAATCCTGAACTCCTGTGGGAAAAGGGAAGAAATATATGGGGATTTTTTTCCTACAAAAATTGTTTCTGAATATTTTGAACAATTTCTGCTATGTAAAAATGTAAAATGAAGACAAAATGGGGTCGCTTTTTCTCAGGAGCCCCGTGCCCAGCAGCTGTCTGCCCAGCCCTGGCTGTGCCCAGACAAGCAGCTCCGCAAGCCCTGGTGGTAGCACACAGACACCCGAGCTGAAGGCCAAAGATGTTGGTGGACTCAGGCCCTTCCCTGGCAGGAGAGCTGCACCTCCATGCCTGGCTGGACACCAGGGCCAGCACCTTTGGGGACAGAGGGTCCTCTTCTGGGTGGTGGAGGGAACAGCATGTCCCCAGCAACAAGCTGGTAATGCAGCTGTGGGGAAGGGACAAAGGACACTGGCACGGAGATGCAAGATGACAAGCCCAGTTGATTCTAGAAGTGTAAAAGTGTTCAAAGTTATTCTGAATTCTAAAACTACTTATAAAAATCCTTAACTACTATGGAAAAAGGGGGACAAATTTTTTGTGATTTCTTTATTAGGAAAAAAATAAACCCTAACTATTTCTAAAAGTTTCTAATTATTAAAATGAAGAAATAAGCACATATATGGTGTCCCAGGAGCCCCATGCTCGGCCACTGCCTGCCCACCCATGGCTGTGCCCAGACAAGCAGCTCAACCTGTGCTAGTGGTAGCTCACAGACACATGAGCTGAAGCCCAAAGACGTTGCTGTACTCAGGCCCTTCCCTGTCTGGAGGGCTGCACCTCCTGGCCTGGCTGTAGAGCAGAGCCAGCCCCTATGGGGACAGAGGGTCCTGTTCTGGGTGGTGGTGGCAACAGCATGATGCCAGAACAAAACTGGTATTGCAGCCATGGCAGGGACAATGGACACTGGCACGGAAAAAGAGATGACAGGTCCAGTTCTCCCTGGCTGAGTTATTTCCCTGTCTTGTGAAGCTGCAGAGGCGCTCCTGTGAAGAGAGGAGGTGGCTGAGCCCCCAGCTCCAGTGGCACACAGGGAGCCTCCTGCACAGCAGGGCCCAGAGCTGGCAAGGCTCCCCAGCACGGCTGGAGCTGCTGGCACAGCTTGGCCCAGCTGCACAGCTGTCCCTCAAGGCCCTGGCCAGCAGGGCACGGCTCTGGGCAGGCTCCCTGGCCAGGAGCGGGCCCCAGAGCGCCTCTGCCTTTCAAGGGCAATCTCGTCCCTGCTCTTTCTCCTCCCCACCGTGCTTTGCCTCTGCCCTGTGCCCCTGGGGCTGCTCTTGGCCAGGAAGCCTCAGGGGGAGCCAGCAATGGCTGCAGCCCCAGCGGGCCCCCAGGACAAGGCCCAGCAATTAGGAGGCCAATGAAAGCTTTGGGCAGCAGCAGAACCCTCAGCAGAGTTCTTTGGACAATCATGGACTGGCCACACCTACACTGCAGCCTCACTGGGAATGTTTCCTATGTACAGTAGGCTTTCAAAAGAAGCTGTTTGAGGGAAAGGTGAACTAAACACTCACCCTTTTCTCTTCCAGCAAGTCCAAATTCGGACAGAGCATAAGATGAAGATCAGCTCCAAAACAAGCAGGCCTGCCAGTGACCCTAGCCAGCAGCCTGTTCCCTGATAGAAACCCCTTCCAAGGCCCTTCTAAGCATCAGGAACATGTGCTGTGGTTCCAGCTGCACCTGTGGGAGCAATGGGGAGCGTCAGCCCGTGCTGTGCTGCACTGCTGAGCTGGGAGCACGGTGGATGCGGGCAGGACCTTCTCCGTTTCCCCCAGAGCTGGGGCCTGCAGGCACCTTGCCGCCCCTTGGCTCAGGCTGTGCTACCCAACAAAGCCCAGCAGGCCGGGAGGACAGCCCGGGGGCTGTGCAGCTTCTTGGGCAGTCGCTGCTTGGAGGGACACGGGCCAAATCCATCCCTGAACAGCGACTGCCAGCCCTGGCCCTACCTGCCCTGTGACAGCGCCCCCAGCCCCAGGGCGCGGAGTCAGGCCCTGTCAGGACCCAGTGCAGCCCCTGCCCAGTCGGGAACCAAGGCTGGCTCTGGCCCTGGGCTCGCGGCAGGGCTCCCGCTCAGGGCTGCTCCTGTGCCTTGGGCCTCTGGGCACTCAGGGCCAGCTCCAGAGCAGCTGCAGCGGGAGGGACGTTGGTGCACAAGTCCCCTTTCCCCGGGGCTGTGAATGAGCTCCAGAGGCCTCAAGGACTCCAGAGGCGCCTCCAGCTTTGGCTGCTGCTGGGCCGTGCAAGGGCAGGCCCTAGTGGAAGAGCTGCAGCCACACAGCCCTGCGCAGGGCTGAGCCCTGCTTAGCCCGGCACAACAATTACCTTCTGAGCCTGTGCCCGTGCCCATGCCTGTGTTTGGCTTGGCCTTCCGTCCTGCAGCAGGAGCTGCCAATCGGCCTCTGCTTCTTTGGGGAAACACCTCCTTCTGTCCTGCCTTTTGGCCCATCACTTGAGAAACAAAAAGTACACCTTAACAGATGGAAAAGTTCTCCATTTCTTTAATGGCATGTTCAGGACGTAATGCTTATGAAAAATGGGGTGTAATCAACAAATCATCTGGTCCTTTTCAGCTGGGCCAGGACCCACCCTCCTCTAAACAGCTGCCAGTCCTGAGCAGAAGTTGTGAGGTGATCGTGCAGGGCGAGGGCACACACGGCCATGGCTCTCTCCTGGCACCTGCAGCGATGCCCCCCTGGCCGAGCTTTGGGCTCTGAGCTGGCAGCTCTCCCAGGGGAAAGGCCTTGACCTACTCTCACCATCTCCCAGAGGCTCAATCCTGAACATGGGCTGGGAAGCCAGATCACCTTTAGCAGCTCAGCTGCAAAGAAAGGCAGGACAGAACAGCTCCAATGGCACTGCTGAAGATTCTCCTTCAGGCCCAAGTGGCAGTGAGGGCACCTGGGTGATTGGTGCCCTCCAAGGCACTCCCTTGTCTCTGCCTTCCACTCAGGAGCAGGGCCAAGGGGACCACATGCTTGCATTGGCCCCACACTGGGATGGAAGGAGCCCCTTGCAGGGTAGTTAGGGCAGAAAGGACTCCCTGAGCTGCCAGCAGCTCCAAACCCAGCCCCAGGCAGGGCCAGGGCTTGGCAGTGGCAGCAGGAGCAGCTCAGGATCCCTGGGGCCAGCAAAGGAGTTGAGAATGGCTCAGCCCTGGGGCACAGCCCTAGGCCCAGTCCCTTCCCTCTCTGCTCTTCTCTGTGGCTGCACAGAGCACACAGAAGGACACAGTGGCATTGCACACAGGAGGAGGATGGACAGCTAAATGCCCCTTCCTCCCACTGACAGCGATCCTGTGGGATCCCTCTGGGCTCCAGAAGGGAGCAGGGCAAGGTTTCCAGAACTGATCAACCTTCAGTGAAATTTAAGGGAAATGGCACAAGTGACATCTTGCCACACTGACACGGATTATTCTGGCAGGAAAGGTACATTCAGAACATGCCTTCAACATCTGGCAAGGTCTTCAAAGTACCTTTCACCAGCATTTTCAACTACTCCAAGTCACGTGCCAGTTGAGAAGGGAGCACAGATGCTACAGAACCATTTCCATGGTCTGCTGGGATCCCCTTCTGCCTTGGGGAATTGCGCACTGCAAAGGGGGTGTGGTAAGGCTATGGGAGCCTGTGCCTCCTGGTCACTCTCCACGCTCTTTGCAGGTCCTGTGCAACATGCCTGGAGGGGCAGCTGGAGCAGCCCAGGGCCCTGGGGGTCTCTCCCTCCCACACAGGAAACCCTCACTAAATGCTTGGGGAAATCTCCAGTGCCACAGTTGTCTCTCCCAACCGCCGTCCCTCACTCCTGCTTGCCCACCTGCCCATGGAAGAGCTCCCACAGCCCACGGGCATATAGCCAGGCCCTCTCAGGACACACTGGAGCCTTGCTCTCCCCCTCTGCCCTTTCCCCACCATGGGCACCCCGTGCAGCTGCTCCCAGGTTTCGGGACGTGTCTCCCACGGAGGGAGCCCAGCAGGACAGCTCAGTACCCGAGTGCCCTGAGCCTGCTCGGGACAATTCCTCTGGGCTGTGCTTGTCTTGTCTGGCCTGTGCCCACAGTGCCAAGCAGCAGAGAGAGCAGCTCAAGCCTCAGCAGGGTTCAGGCCCAGAGGCACAGCGATTACCTCCGGTGGCTGTGCATTTTCATTGTAGAGTATGTAAATATAAAATACGTTACAATACACAGAGTCCCAGGATCTTTCTTTTCCTGCCCAAGGTCTGTAGGGCAAAAGAGAAGAGGGGGAAAAGGTTGCTTGTACGCAGCCAGCTGCCCAGGCGTGCAGTGTTGCAGGGAAAATGGCCAGAAGCCTTTAGGCCTTTGGTGGTTCTGCTGAAGTGTTTGTGCTGCCCACAGAGCGGCTGGGCAGGGGCCAGAGCTGCAGGGATCCCTGCCAGAGCGGTGCCTGGAGATGGCCACAAGCCCTGTGCTGGACAGGAAGGGCCATCCGTGTCCTCCTGCCCGTCTGCTGCTGGCTGCAGTGCTGAGGGCTCCCCGGTGCCTCTGGATGGGGCTCCTCTGCAGCTGCTCTGGGGCTGCGGCGCTGCTGCCGGGAAGCTTGGCCAGGCTGGGGGAGACCCTGAGGGGTTGAGGCACTGCTAAGCCCTGAGCAATTGGCCAGCAGAGGCCATAAGCAGCCCCCTGGCAGCCGCCTTGATCCCGACAGCTGGCTGCTCTGGCGCTTCCAGGTCGGTGGCCGGTTGGAGGGACGCCCTGGAATCAGGCGTGGAAACCTGCTTCTGGCCTTTCAGGGCTGTGAGGCCAACTGTTGTGGGGCTGGGGGGGTGCCCTCCCTGTGCTCCAGACTGGAGCCCCCCACCCCTCAGCCTTAGGCATTGAGCTCCACTGCCTGATATCCAAGTCTTGTTCCTCTTGCTGTGGGGGAGGCCGAGCTCTGTGGCTTTCGGCCCCATTGAGCCAGAAGAGCAGCAGCTTTGAGCCCACAGGGGCCACAGAAAGGCCCTCTTAGACCACGGGCATTCCTGTCCTGCCCAGGCCAGGGACACATGAGAGTGCAGCGGGCACCTTCAGTGTGCCACGCTGGCTTTGCACTGGGCCACCTCCCTGTGCTGTGCACGGCTGGCTCTTTGATTTGCTGCTCTCGGCCTTGTGTCGTCGTACTCCTCTGGCTGCCTGCAGCCAGGGGCAGCCCTATCAGGAGGGTGAAAGGCCCCGTCTCCAACATCTCAACGGGGGAAATGGAGCTCTCCCAGCCCTCAGCCTATGCTGTAAGCAGAGCAGAGCCTTTTCCCCAGCCCCGCTGGCTTTCTGCCTGCTTCTGGCCCCTGGCCACCATGACCCACTGCACTCGCTCTGAGTCACCTACAGCATGGCTGGTGCCTCTTGATTTGCTGACCCTGGGATGTGAGGCTCACTGAGGGAAAGGTGGCTGTCCCAATGCTGAGGGCACACGTGGCTCACTGAGCAGACTTGAGGCTTCCCCAACAGCTTGTAGGTGCCTTATGTGTCATGTTACAGTGCTTGTGCTCCTGCCTCTTCCTGTCCCTCTTCTCACCCTCACCCAACCTGCACCCTCTGACCTACCTTCAATAAACCCTGTTGCATCAGACCCGGTGTCAAGAGCCCTCCTTCGGCTGCCGGTCGAGGGCACGTTACAACCTCCGGGCCTGGGAGCAAGGTGGGCTGGGGGAGCTGGTCTCTCAGACCAAGAGGGAACGGCTCTCGACAGCACCTGCCCATGGGCCTTCCCCGCACCAAATAAAATCATCTCCAAGTTTAGCTAGTAAGCTAGTAAGGTATAAACCATTAATTGCCTGGAAATCTGGCACTAGTCTCTGAGTTCCATTAGGTTTCTTTATTGCTGATCCAGCAGTATTAAATTTTGACTCCCATTCTTCCAATAGTCCTGATGTCAGGGATTTAATTGATTGTTGGCTCTATTCCTTTCCTAGCTTCTAATCTTCAAGGGTATTGCTTTCTGACTACTGCCCTAACTCTTGTCTGTAGCTCAATTTTCATAGGGTCTGCTCGTTTTGATTTTCCTGGGCTATCAGTATCCCATACTCTTGGGTACACCTGATTCAATACTTGCTCTAACTAGTTCTTCTTGTTTGTTGGTCTGGTGTCAATTGTCAGTCCTACTGCTAAAACCGCTCCTTTGTCTTCAGGTACCTTCAATTGAAGTTTTCTTTTCCTAAATGGAACTGTTGCTTCTAAATTTTCAAGCAAATCCCTGCATAGGACAGATTTGGGTGAGTTTGGTAAAGAAAGAAACTGATGTATTCCCATTTTCTTCTTGATTTTACATCAAAGTGGTTTCAGGAAGAATGCATTTTCTGGCTGCCCTATAGTTGCTCCTATTGCTTGAAGATAGTTTTCACTTTTGGGTATCAGTTCTTGATTCAAGAGTGCAAATGTGTCTCCACTATTTCTTAAAATTTCAACTTCTTCATCATTCTTTAGCTGTATTTTAAACAGTGGCCTGCTAGGGTAAGAATTGCCAGTCTTGGTCATTTCTTATCATCTAGAGTGGCTGCAAGAGTTTTGTGTACTTTGTCTGCTTACTCTGGGCACTGGCCCTATTTCCAGTGTCCTGATTTATTACATGATGCACATTGATTTGGCCCCAGCTTGGTCTGTGGCTGCTTTGAACCTCCTCTGCCTCTGCTATTTTCGCCCCTGCCTCTGCTTCAACCGCGCCTACATCCGTCCTCTCCCTGGTGCCGATCCAGAGCTGCCACCATGGCTGCAGGGAGCTCTTTTTCTTTTTCCCTCTCTTGACTATCGTACACTTTCTACTTTTGATGTAGTGTCTAAAAGCTTGCGTGACTGCTCAATGTTGTTTGAACACTTCTCAAACTCAGACAGGCTTGGTGCTGTGACCATTTCCCTGGGGTGTTCCAGTTCGTGTTTATTTATCAGTTATCGTAGAATGATTTGTTTTCATGTACCCCGTATTTTCCCCAAGCTGGTTTACCCCTAGGTTCTGCCCTCCCTCAAAGCTGTCTCCCTCATGCCATTCCCCACTCTTTGTTCCAGCTCCTTCCCTGCCTCTCAAGATAATCCAGCTCTTTATTCCTGAACCTTCCCTGTCACTTTTGCCTTGGACCAATCCCTGACTGCACCACCCCTTTGGAATTCCTCTATTGCTGGAAGCCCCGCTGGCGCATGTGACCTACCCTCTCTTCCCATCTGTCCTAATTAGTCCCAAGCAACTGATGGAATCCCCTCGCTCCTCCCCTGCAGATTCCTTATTGCTCAATTGTTTGTATCCACCCCCTGAGTTGTACCCCGATAAAATCCCGTGCACAGAAGTGCTGGCGGCTCTTTGCTGCTGAATCCTTCCCTTGGAATAAGCCTTGGCCTGTGGAACCTCACAATCGAGGAGCCTCCTCCTTCTCTTTGGCCTGCTCCGTGCTGCAGTTAGTGCATCCTGAACCACTGAGCAGTGGCTCACCAGGGTCAGCCGCGGGCAGGACCCACGCCTTGGCCGTTCCCCACTCCTGGCGCAGCGCCGCAGTTTTCCCAAGAGCCAGCCCGGGCTCCGCTGGGCTGCGTCCATGGGGAACCCGTCCCAGTGCCCGACCGTGCTCTGGGTGAAAAACCTTGATCTGATACGGAAATGAAACCTGCCCTGTCCCAGCTCCCTGCCCTTTTCTCCAGTCCTGTCACTGGTCCCAACAGTGACCAGAGCTGCAGCAGCCCCTCTGATTCACCTCAGGAGGAGGTTGCAGACCACAATGACGCCCTTTACTCTCCTCCAGGCTGAACAAAGTGGCTTCAGCTGCACCTGGATGGCTTCCCCTCCAGGCCACACTCCATCCTTGCAGTCCTCCTTTGCATTCTGGCTAATGGTTTCATAACTTTTGATATTGTGCTGCCCAAAAGTGCGCCCGTCTGCTTCCAGCGCTTCTCTTGGCTGCTGCTTCAGGGTGTGGGCACCATCATCAGAGACACAGAAGAGCTTCTCCTCCCAGACTTGTCCTTATCCTCCGCACTTCCACGTCTCTGCCTTGATCTTCACTGGGGAACTTGCCACTTTGTGACCGCTCATTGCTGCGCTCAGCAGGGACACAGTTTTGTTTGGACATGAGCTGCCAGAGCAAGACATGCAGCAACTGAAGCTGAGAAATGCAGAGGCTGGGCAGATGCCGTTTTTTCCAGAATGTGGGAAAGAGAGTGAGAAAAGCACAAGGAAATTTCAGACTGTTAACTTTGCATTCTAATTGCCCTGCGAAACTCAGCAATGGCTGGTGCTCTGGTGCTACTGCCAATGCCTTCCATGAGAAAAATTCGTTTCAGGATGGAGCAACATCATCTGACAGAGACCAAGTGTGCCAGCAGTTGCTCCAGGTGCTCCTGCCATCAGCCCCTGCAGGAAAGAGGCACAGCCCCCAAGGCACGTGGCCTTTGGCTCCTTCTGGCACAGAAGCCCCCCGGGGGCACAGGTCTCTGGGGCAGGAGACAGGCACCAGTGCTGCCAGGGCTCGGGGGGGTGGCAGGTCTGCTTGGTCGGGGACTCTGCCACACCTGCTGATGTCAGCGCTCCCCGGGCCCCAGGCCTCAGAGCAGCACTCGTGCCCAGGCCCACACGTTCCTTGTGCGTGTCACACCGGCAGCTTTAGGATGGCCACCAGCCGGGACGACGTGTCCCGAGGAGGCTGTGCCAACTTCCCTGCAAGGCCTCGTGCCCTTCCCAGAACGGCTGTGTCGGCAGCCCTGGGGGCTCCTTCTGCTGCCCTGAGCCCACAGAGCATGGCAGCGTTTGCTAATGGTCTGAGCCCTTCCTAAAGATCCTGTCGGCCTGCCTTAGACTCCTGGGGCCAGCCATTCCTTCCAAACTGGGCCACTTTGGGTGGGCTGGGCGTGGCCCCAGGGCAGGCCGCAGTGTGTGCAAGGGCCCTTGGTGACACAGTGCCGCACAGTCACTGTGACACGGAACGGGTGTCCAAAGGCCCTTTGTGACACGGGGTGACATAGGAGCTGGAGGTGACAAGAGCACGCCACAGTGCTCAGAGCACGCAACGGGACAGGACGGGACAGAGCGGTGCCGTGAGGAGCCCCTGCACAGCATGCCCGTTCGCGTCCCACCCGGAGCTTTTCTGAAGCCTTGTTCCTGCAGCTGAGCTCAAGGCCAGACCACAGGACTTGCTGACCCGTGGTCTCCCTGAGGCTTCTCTTCTGCAGGTGCCTTTGAGGCCATATCATAGTCCTTGTCAGGAGTCCCCTGTCCTTGTGGCAGGGGCCCTTGAGACCGAGTGCAGGACTTGCTGTCCTGTAGCCTTCCTGAGGCTTCTTACTTGAAGGTGCCTTCCAGGTACCACTGCAGGACTTGGTGCCTTGGAGCTTTTCCAAGGCAACTCTCCTGCAAATAGCCACAAATCCAGGCAGAGACATGGAGCAGAGACACCCGGCAGTGCCTGAGCTGGCCTGGGTGGAGGAGGAGGAAGAAGGCCCTGGAGCTGCCCCGGCACAGCAGACTGAAGAGGTGGTGCCGTTGCAGCCACCACAGGAGGGTGAGTGGCAGAGCTGGGCCACAGGACTGGTGCCTGCTGCCAGCTTGGACCCCATGCCGTGCCGTGCGTTGCCATGCTATCCCCTGGGGACAGGCCCACAGAGAGGACGGAAGAGGGGCCGGGCAGACACCCTGCAGTGGCCGTGCTCCATCCCCTGGGGCATCCTGGGGCTCTCTCAGCCTGCGGGATGCCGCAGGGCTGGGCCGTGCTCTCCGGCCTCTCCCGCAGCCCCTCATCTCTGGCTGCGCTCGCTCTTTGCCAGATGCAGCCCCGGAGCGCACACAAGAGCAGGAGTCCAGCCGTGGCCGCTTCCGCAGAACAGCGCAGGTACCTGCAGCCACCCCCACCTGGGCTGGGCCTGCTGTCCCTGCTCAGCCCAGCACCGTGTGTGCAGCACTGCATGCAACATCCTCGGCTTCTTGCCCTTCTCCTACAGTTTGTTTGCAACTTCCTCAAGAGAATTAAAGAGGAGGAAGAAACCATCGCCACGGGCGTAGGCCTCAGACCATACTCGCCCATCTTCCTAAGCAAGACCAGTGCTGCCCTGCTGTGTATGCTTGTAGAGGAAGATTTTTACACTCCAAAGCAAGTAAGCAGCCTGTGGCCAGGCTTTGATCCTCCCAGCAATTGCTTGGCCTCCCAATCCACGCATGCCGCTTGCTGTGAGTCTTCCAGGCCACATGGCAGTGGGGTGGGAAGGGAAGCACTCCTCTGGGGAAGCTGGGAACATTGCTCCCTCTGGCAGCTTTCCAAGTCTCCCCGTGCCTTCCCCAGGTGCCTGCCATGGTGAGCTACATCCACCAGTGGCTCATGGCCAATGATTCTGCTGAGCACAGGCTGGACAAGACCCTGCTGGATCTCACCGAAGCACAGCCAAATGACGCAGTCATCACGCTCCTGCGTGTGGCCCCGTCCTGTGACAGGTATGGGGCCCACCTGCCCATAGGGCTCAGGCCTCTCCAGCCCATCACCCTGCACAGCCTGCCCCAGGTGTCGGAGCAACAGAGAGTTCCAGGGCCCTCTGGCTGCTCCCTTTCCCAGCCCTGCCATGTCAGCCCCTGAGCCTGCTGCCATGCTCCCTTGCCGCCTCTCAGGGCTCTGTCCCCACAGGGCTGGGCTGTCTGGCTGCTGCTGCCAGGGGGGCAGTGGGCAGAGGCAGAAATGGCAGCCGGCTCAGCTGCCCCCACTGCTGTCTCTGAGATCCCCCTGAGACACAGCTCTAACCCCACAGAGCTGCCATGGCCATGTGGAAGACCATCATGGGCTCAGCCAGGACTGTGGAGCTGGCGCAGCTGATCCTCCTGGATGTGCTGGGGAGCTGGCCAGAGTACAGCACCTGCACCTCCGATGGGGACGAAACGGGTGTCTTTGCCCTGGCTGTGAGTTTCTACAAGTGGCCTTTGCAGGCCCCAAGGCTGCCTCTCCAGCAGCTCTCTATCCTCCTTCCCCCACTGCATCTCCCTGCCTCTGGCGCTGGCCTGAAACCCGGCCCAGGGGCAGCTTCAGGCCCACCAGGCCCCGTACTCCGCCTGCCAAGGTCTCTCCGGGCCTCTCCCTGCCACGCTCGGGCCCTGCCACACGCACACCTCGGCACTGAGCGCTGTCTCGGGGGGCTTTGTCCTTTGCAGGCAACTGTGGTGATGTGGAAGATCCTCCAGGTGCCCTGTCTCCCACGGATCTTGAAGGTGTATTTCCCCCGCCTATTTGTGCATCTGCTATTCCAAGTGTTCTTCAGCACTCTGGATATGCCAGAGGAGGTCGACACCTTCTGGAAGGGATGCCAGGAAGAGCACGGCCTTGCCACCAGCCCCAACAGGTGCTCCATCCCACTCCTCCTGTCCCTGCCACGTGGCCTGCCAAGGAGCCAGTGCTGCCAGTGTGACCTGGGCTTTGCTCTGCACGCAGGTTTGCAGTGCGCACCCTCAAGTCCCTGCTCTGCCTTCTCCGCTGCGAGGATGTGGTGGTGGCAATGGAGCGCAGGTGTGCCTGGGACACGCTGCTCTCTCTTGACACTCACCACTTTGCCGTGGCTCTGCTTGCCAGGTGAGACCCCCTTCTCCCCACTGCCTCTGACATTGCTGCTCTGTGCCCAGGTGCCCCACAAAGTGTCCGTGGTGGCCATGGGCCAGAGGGCCTTGTCACTGAGGGACGGCCAAGCAGACTGGAAAAGGCTGGCACAGGAGGGTGCCCATGAGCAACCAACTGCCAAATGGCCCACGTCCCCTTGCTGGAAGGGTGCTGGGGAAAGATGAGAACAGGGTGAGTCACGCCTGGGAGAGGTTTGCCCCACTGCATCAGGGTCTTGTTTCCTTTTTCCCCTCTTCAGAGAAATACGCCGCTTAGCCATCCACTTTTGTTCCGCGATTGCATTCTACCTGCTCGCCCTGCTCGGCAAAGAGATGCCATACTGGGATTTCCCTGCCCTGGCATTCCTCGTGGAGGTGAGCCTCAAGGCCAGCGCTGCCTGGCTGAGCTGCCTCCCAGCCCTCTGGCCTCTTGCAGCCACAGCTGCCAGGACAGTGCCCGTGCCCTGTGCTGCTGCCTGGGCCCGGCCCTGTGCGCTTCTGGGCTCCTGCCGGCTGGCTCCCCTGTCACTGCCCTGTGTCTTTCAGGTCCTCGAGTGCCTGGACTTGAGCCAATGCAGTGACAGCGTTCTGGAGATCCTGGCACAGAACCTGCAGAGCGAGCACATGGCCAGGCATTACTTGGCACTCCGAGGCCTCGTAGTGCTGGGCAAGAATCCCTTGATGGTGAGAAGGGGGCAGTGGCTGAAGCCGTGCAGGCAGCGTGGGGCTGGGCAACGCTGTCACTTGGCATTGTCTGGGCTTCGGCCGCTGGGGCAGCTGTTCCCATCTCTCCTGCTTCCCGCTTCAGCTGCCCCAGTGCTTCGGGACAGGCCTTTGGCCTCTGGGCCCTGCGGCAGCAGGGCGGCCTTTCACAAAGTCGTGTTCCGCACAGGCTGAAAAAATGCGGAGCCTGACTGAAAGTCTTGTGGAGCTCCTGGAGGAAAATGACAGCGACATGATCAGGATGAGCATTCTTCTACTCAGATATTTGCTCCTGGATAATGGTGCTCCAATAGCCACCCCCATCGCCCTGCAGCTGGCTGAGGCGCTCCTGCCACTCTTTGACAGCGCAAGGCTCTGTGCCCACAGCCACAGCCACTGGCTGCTGCCCAGACCCTTGGTGCCCTGTGCAGATGCAGGCCTGTGCCCTGGGGGGCCTGAAGCAGCTGATGCTCAGGTCTTTTGCCCTTTCCTTTCATCCAGGATGATATCCAGGTGCAGCTGAGCTCCATGGCTCTATTTCAAGAGATGCTGGACTTATTAACAGAAGAGGGAAGAAAGGCCCTCAAGTCCCACGTGTGCCAGAGCCTGCTCCCTCTCTACTTCCACTGCCATGATGAGAATCAGATTGTTGCTGAGGTGAGCACTTGTGGCCAACTGCGGTCCCCCTGGCAGGGGCTTGGGCTGCCTCCTGCCCTGGCACCTTGTGGGCTGCAGCCTCCTCCAGCCTGTGCCACTGGGATGCTCCTGTGCCCTGGACTGTGGGGCCATCTGTGCATCTCTGTCCCTCTCCAGGCCTCCCGGGAAACGCTGCATTCCTCAGCCAGATTCCTGAAGAGGAGAGATATAGAACAAATGCTACACGTGGATCAGAGCTTTGGGGAGTGCCTGGTAAGAACAGCAGAGACCCCCCAGCCTCAGCATGGCCAAGGTCCCTGAGGGCGGTGCTCAGCGTGCGGGGCTAGCAGCTGTGCCCGCTGCTGCAGCCAGAGGCCGCGCGGGCTCTGCTTCAGGCTCCCGTCGGCCTGAGTCGGGTGCCCATGGAGGCCCGGCCCGGCGGGGCTGCGGGGCGGCACCACGGCTCCCCGGGCAGCAGCCGGCCCTCCGCCCCTCCCCTCGGGAGCCCTTGGCCAGCGGCTGCTGGCCGCGCCTCAGGGCTGTGCGGGCAGGCGAGGCCGGCGATGGGCGCAGGCAGCGCCCGGCCCAGGAGCTGAGCCCGCGCCAACCCTTCCCTCCTGCCGCTCTCTGCAGCTGGCAGAGGACAGGAGCCGAACGGCCGAGCACCTGCGCCGGGCACTGCGCTACCTGCAGAGCCCACAGGAGTCCCTGCGAGAGGCGGCCGTCAGGTTCATGGGTGAGTCCCGAGCCCGGGCTCCTCCCCGGCCCGCCGCAGCTCGGCCCCGGCCCCGCCTGCTGCCCCGGCAGCGCCGGCCGGGCCCGGCGCCGCGGAGCCCCCCCTGGCCTGGGCGTTGCTGCCGCCCTCTGGCAGCCGTGTCCTGGGGCGGCAGCGTGCGGCAAGGGCCCGGGCTGAGCTCTGCCTGGCCAGCAGCCCGGGTGGCCACAGCGCCGGCAGTGCCGCTGGCAGGGAGCTGTGCTGCTGCGGCCGTGACAGGCTCTGTGTTCACAGGCATGGCCGGGCGGCACCTGAGAGGGCAGCAGCAAGAACTGCAGCTGATCTGCACTGGTGAGTGAGTGAGGGCAGTGGACTGACTGCGGGGGCTGGAGGGGCAGCTGCAAGCCCTGCCCCTGCGGTGGAGGGATCTGCACCCGTGGGCAGAGCACACAGAGATATCAGGGCTACGTGTGGCATTCGTGGCCAGCAACTTCGGCCTGATCCCCTTGCTCCCTGCTTCCTGCGGGCCATGGCAAGAGACGACCGGGATGGCCCTGGCAAGGATCTCTCCTTGGCTCCCTGCACATGCAGGATCTGACCTTGCCTCTGTTCCTCTCTCTTGCAGCCCTTGAAGAAATGGCCTATGACAGCAGTCCTGCAATCAGAAATGCTGCCATTGAATCTTGTTTAGTTCTCCGAGCCATACAGAGAGCTCCCTACTCCCCATGGCGTCAGCTGCGAGATCGATTCCGCAGTGCATGGAGGAAACAGCCTCGTCTGTGTGGCACTGCCTTGCTGTTCTGCTGGAGGTCTGCAGAGAGATGATCTGGGGCCATTTAAGCCAGCAGGAATTTTCTTTTTCCTCTTTAACATTTCTTTGTTTTCATTTTCATTGTGGAGTATGTAAATATAAAGTACGTTACAATACACAGAGTCCCAGGATCTTTCTTTTCCTGCCCAAGGTCTGTAGGGCAAAAGAGAAGAGGGGGAAAAGGTTGCTTGTACTCAGCCAGCTGCCCAGGCGTGCAGTGTTGCAGGGAAAATGGCCAGAAGCCTTTAGGCCTTTGGTGGTTCTGCTGAAGTGTTTGTGCTGCCCACAGAGCGGCTGGGCAGGGGCCGGAGCTGCAGGGATCCCTGCCAGAGCGGTGCCTGGAGATGGCCACAAGCCCTGTGCTGGACAGGAAGGGCCATCCGTGTCCTCCTGCCCGTCTGCTGCTGGCTGCAGTGCTGAGGGCTCCCCGGTGCCTCTGGATGGGGCTCCTCTGCAGCTGCTCTGGGGCTGCGGCGCTGCTGCCGGGAAGCTTGGCCAGGCTGGGGGAGACCCTGAGGGGTTGAGGCACTGCTAAGCCCTGAGCAATTGGCCAGCAGAGGCCATAAGCAGCCCCCTGGCAGCCGCCTTGATCCCGACAGCCGGCTGCTCTGGCGCTTCCAGGTCGGTGGCCGGTTGGAGGGACGCCCTGGAATCAGGCGTGGAAACCTGCTCCTGGCCTTTCAGGGCTGTGAGGCCAACTGTTGTGGGGCTGGGGGGGTGCCCTCCCTGTGCTCCAGACTGGAGCCCCCCACCCCTCAGCCTTAGGCATTGAGCTCCACTGCCTGATATCCAAGTCTTGTTCCTCTTGCTGTGGGGGAGGCCGAGCTCTGTGGCTTTAGGCCCCATTGAGCCAGAAGAGCAGCAGCTTTGAGCCCACAGGGGCCACAGAAAGGCCCTCTTAGACCACGGGCATTCCTGTCCTGCCCAGGCCAGGGACACATGAGAGTGCAGCGGGCACCTTCAGGGTGCCACGCTGGCTTTGCACTGGGCCACCTCCCTGTGCTGTGCACGGCTGGCTCTTTGATTTGCTGCTCTCAGCCTTGTGTCGTCGTACTCCTCTGGCTGCCTGCAGCCAGGGGCAGCCCTATCAGGAGGGTGAAAGGCCCCAGCTCCAACATCTCAACGGGGGAAATGGAGCTCTCCCAGCCCTCAGCCTACGCTGTAAGCAGAGCAGAGCCTTTTCCCCAGCCCCGCTGGCTTTCTGCCTGCTTCTGGCCCCTGGCCACCATGACCCACTGCACTCGCTCTGAGTCACCTACAGCATGGCTGGTGCCTCTTGATTTGCTGACCCTGGGATGTGAGGCTCACTGAGGGAAAGGTGGCTGTCCCAATGTTGAGGGCACACGTGGCTCACTGAGCAGACTTGAGGCTTCCCCAGCAGCTTGCAGGTGCCTTATGTGTCATGTTACAGTGCTTGTGCTCCTGCCTCTTCCTGTCCCTCTTCTCACCCTCACCCAACCTGCACCCTCTGACCTACCTTCAATAAACCCTGTTGCATCAGACCCGGTGTCAAGAGCCCTCCTTCGGCTGCCGGTCGAGGGCACGTTACAACCTCCGGGCCTGGGAGCAAGGTGGGCTGGGGGAGCTGGTCTCTCAGACCAAGAGGGAACGGCTCTCGACAGCACCTGCCCATGGGCCTTCCCCGCACCAAATAAAATCATCTCCAAGTTTAGCTAGTAAGCTAGTAAGGTATAAACCATTAATTGCCTGGAAATCTGGCACTAGTCTCTGAGTTCCATTAGGTTTCTTTATTGCTGATCTAGCAGTATTAAATTTTGACTCCCATTCTTCCAATAGTCCTGATGTCAGGGATTTAATTGATTGTTGGCTCTATTCCTTTCCTAGCTTCTAATCTTCAAGGGTATTGCTTTCTGACTACTGCACGAACTCTTGTCTGTAGCTCAATTTTCATAGGGTCTGCTCGTTTTGATTTTCCTGGGCTATCAGTATCCCATACTCTTGGGTACACCTGATTCAATACTTGCTCTAACTAGTTCTTCTTGTTTGTTGGTCTGGTGTCAATTGTCAGTCCTACTGCTAAAACCGCTCCTTTGTCTTCAGGTACCTTCCATTGAAGTTTTCTTTTCCTAAATGGAACTGTTGCTTCTAAATTTTCAAGCAAATCCCTGCATAGGACAGATTTGGGTGAGTTTGGTAAAGAAAGAAACTGATGTATTCCCATTTTCTTCTTGATTTTACATCAAAGTGGTTTCAGGAAGAATGCATTTTCTGGCTGCCCTATAGTTGCTCCTATTGCTTGAAGATAGTTTTCACTTTTGGGTATCAGTTCTTGATTCAAGAGTGCAAATGTGTCTCCACTATTTCTTAAAATTTCAACTTCTTCATCATTCTTTAGCTGTATTTTAAACAGTGGCCTGCTAGGGTAAGAATTGCCAGTCTTGGTCATTTCTTATCATCTAGAGTGGCTGCAAGAGTTTTGTGTACTTTGTCTGCTTACTCTGGGCACTGGCCCTATTTCCAGTGTCCTGATTTATTACATGATGCACATTGATTTGGCCCCAGCTTGGTCTGTGGCTGCTTTGAACCTCCTCTGCCTCTGCTATTTTCGCCCCTGCCTCTGCTTCAACCGCGCCTACATCCGTCCTCTCCCTGGTGCCGATCCAGAGCTGCCACCATGGCTGCAGGGAGCTCTTTTTCTTTTTCCCTCTCTTGACTATCGTACACTTTCTACTTTTGATGTAGTGTCTAAAAGCTTGCGTGACTGCTCAATGTTGTTTGAACACTTCTCAAACTCAGACAGGCTTGGTGCTGTGACCATTTCCCTGGGGTGTTCCACTTCGTGTTTATTTATCACTTATCGTAGAATGGTTTGTTTTCATGTACCCCGTATTTTCCCCAAGCTGGTTTACCCCTAGGTTCTGCCCTCCCTCAAAGCTGTCTCCCTCATGCCATTCCCCACTCTTTGTTCCAGCTCCTTCCCTGCCTCTCAAGATAATCCAGCTCTTTATTCCTGAACCTTCCCTGTCACTTTTGCCTTGGACCAATCCCTGACTGCACCACCCCTTTGGAATTCCTCTATTGCTGGAAGCCCCGCTGGCGCATGTGACCTACCCTCTCTTCCCATCTGTCCTAATTAGTCCCAAGCAACTGATGGAATCCCCTCGCTCCTCCCCTGCAGATTCCTTATTGCTCAATTGTTTGTATCCACCCCCTGAGTTGTACCCCGATAAAATCCCGTGCACAGAAGTGCTGGCGGCTCTTTGCTGCTGAATCCTTCCCTTGGAATAAGCCTTGGCCTGTGGAACCTCACAATCGAGGAGCCTCCTCCTTCTCTTTGGCCTGCTCCGTGCTGCAGTTAGTGCATCCTGAACCACTGAGCAGTGGCTCACCAGGGTCAGCCGCGGGCAGGACCCACGCCTTGGCCGTTCCCCACTCCTGGCGCAGCGCCGCAGTTTTCCCAAGAGCCAGCCCGGGCTCCGCTGGGCTGCGTCCATGGGGAACCCGTCCCAGTGCCCGACCGTGCTCTGGGTGAAAAACCTTGATCTGATACGGAAATGAAACCTGCCCTGTCCCAGCTCCCTGCCCTTTTCTCCAGTCCTGTCACTGGTCCCAACAGTGACCAGAGCTGCAGCAGCCCCTCTGATTCACCTCAGGAGGAGGTTGCAGACCACAATGACGCCCTTTACTCTCCTCCAGGCTGAACAAAGTGGCTTCAGCTGCACCTGGATGGCTTCCCCTCCAGGCCACACTCCATCCTTGCAGTCCTCCTTTGCATTCTGGCTAATGGTTTCATAACTTTTGATATTGTGCTGCCCAAAAGTGCGCCCGTCTGCTTCCAGCGCTTCTCTTGGCTGCTGCTTCAGGGTGTGGGCACCATCATCAGAGACACAGAAGAGCTTCTCCTCCCAGACTTGTCCTTATCCTCCGCACTTCCACGTCTCTGCCTTGATCTTCACTGGGGAACTTGCCACTTTGTGACCGCTCATTGCTGCGCTCAGCAGGGACACAGTTTTGTTTGGACATGAGCTGCCAGAGCAAGACATGCAGCAACTGAAGCCGAGAAATGCAGAGGCTGGGCAGATGCCGTTTTTTCCAGAATGTGGGAAAGAGAGTGAGAAAAGCACAAGGAAATTTCAGACTGTTAACTTTGCATTCTAATTGCCCTGCGAAACTCAGCAATGGCTGGTGCTCTGGTGCTACTGCCAATGCCTTCCATGAGAAAAATTCATTTCAGGATGGAGCAACATCATCTGACAGAGACCAAGTGTGCCAGCAGTTGCTCCAGGTGCTCCTGCCATCAGCCCCTGCAGGAAAGAGGCACAGCCCCCAAGGCACGTGGCCTTTGGCTCCTTCTGGCACAGAAGCCCCCCGGGGGCACAGGTCTCTGGTGCAGGAGACAGGCACCAGTGCTGCCAGGGCTCGGGGGGTGGCAGGTCTGCTTGGCCGGGGACTCTGCCACACCTGCTGATGTCAGCGCTCCCCGGGCCCCAGGCCTCAGAGCAGCACTCGTGCCCGGGCCCACACGTTCCTTGTGCGTGTCACACCGGCAGCTTTAGGATGGCCACCAGCCGGGACGACGTGTCCCGAGGAGGCTGTGCCAACTTCCCTGCAAGGCCTCGTGCCCTTCCCAGAACGGCTGTGTCGGCAGCCCTGGGGGCTCCTTCTGCTGCCTTGAGCCCACAGAGCATGGCAGCGTTTGCTGATGCTCTGAGCCCTTCCTAAAGATCCTGTCGGCCTGCCTTAGACTCCTGGGGCCAGCCATTCCTTCCAAACTGGGCCACTTTGGGTGGGCTGGGCGTGGCCCCAGGGCAGGCCGCAGTGTGTGCAAGGGCCCTTGGTGACACAGTGCCGCACAGTCACTGTGACACGGAACGGGTGTCCAAAGGCCCTTTGTGACACGGGGTGACATAGGAGCTGGAGGTGACAAGAGCACGCCACAGTGCTCAGAGCACGCAACGGGACAGGACGGGACAGAGCGGTGCCGTGAGGAGCCCCTGCACAGCGTGCCCGTTCGCGTCCCACCCGGAGCTTTTCTGAAGCCTTGTTCCTGCAGCTGAGCTCAAGGCCAGACCACAGGACTTGCTGACCCGTGGTCTCCCTGAGGCTTCTCTTCTGCAGGTGCCTTTGAGGCCATATCATAGTCCTTGTCAGGAGTCCCCTGTCCTTGTGGCAGGGGCCCTTGAGACCGAGTGCAGGACTTGCTGTCCTGTAGCCTTCCTGAGGCTTCTTACTTGAAGGTGCCTTCCAGGTACCACTGCAGGACTTGGTGCCTTGGAGCTTTTCCAAGGCAACTCTCCTGCAAATAGCCACAAATCCAGGCAGAGACATGGAGCAGAGACACCCGGCAGTGCCTGAGCTGGCCTGGGTGGAGGAGGAGGAAGAAGGCCCTGGAGCTGCCCCGGCACAGCAGACTGAAGAGGTGGTGCCGTTGCAGCCACCACAGGAGGGTGAGTGGCAGAGCTGGGCCACAGGACTGGTGCCTGCTGCCAACTAGGACCCCATGCCGTGCCGTGCGTTGCCATGCTATCCCCTGGGGACAGGCCCACAGAGAGGACGGAAGAGGGGCCGGGCAGACACCCTGCAGTGGCCGTGCTCCATCCCCTGGGGCATCCTGGGGCTCTCTCGGCCTGCGGGATGCCGCAGGGCTGGGCCGTGCTCTCCGGCCTCTCCCGCAGCCCCTCATCTCTGGCTGCGCTCGCTCTTTGCCAGATGCAGCCCCGGAGCGCACACAAGAGCAGGAGTCCAGCCGTGGCCGCTTCCGCAGAACAGCGCAGGTACCTGCAGCCACCCCCACCTGGGCTGGGCCTGCTGTCCCTGCTCAGCCCAGCACCGTGTGTGCAGCACTGCATGCAACATCCTCGGCTTCTTGCCCTTCTCCTACAGTTTGTTTGCAACTTCCTCAAGAGAATTAAAGAGGAGGAAGAAACCATCGCCACGGGCGTAGGCCTCAGACCATACTCGCCCATCTTCCTAAGCAAGACCAGTGCTGCCCTGCTGTGTATGCTTGTAGAGGAAGATTTTTACACTCCAAAGCAAGTAAGCAGCCTGTGGCCAGGCTTTGATCCTCCCAGCAACTGCTTGGCCTCCCAATCCACGCATGCCGCTTGCTGTGAGTCTTTCAGGCGACATGGCAGTGGGGTGAGAAGAGAAGCACTCCTCTGGGGAAGCTGGGAACATTGCTCCCTCTGGCAGCTTTCCAAGTCTCCCCGTGCCTTCCCCAGGTGCCTGCCATGGTGAGCTACATCCACCAGTGGCTCATGGCCAATGATTCTGCTGAGCACAGGCTGGACAAGACCCTGCTGGATCTCACCGAAGCACAGCCAAATGACGCAGTCATCACGCTCCTGCGTGTGGCCCCGTCCTGTGACAGGTATGGGGCCCACCTGCCCATAGGGCTCAGGCCTCTCCAGCCCATCACCCTGCACAGCCTGCCCCAGGTGTCGGAGCAACAGAGAGTTCCAGGGCCCTCTGGCTGCTCCCTTTCCCAGCCCTGCCATGTCAGCCCCTGAGCCTGCTGCCATGCTCCCTTGCCGCCTCTCAGGGCTCTGTCCCCACAGGGCTGGGCTGTCTGGCTGCTGCTGCCAGGGGGGCAGTGGGCAGAGGCAGAAATGGCAGCCGGCTCAGCTGCCCCCACTGCTGTCTCTGAGATCCCCCTGAGACACAGCTCTAACCCCACAGAGCTGCCATGGCCATGTGGAAGACCATCATGGGCTCAGCCAGGACTGTGGAGCTGGCGCAGCTGATCCTCCTGGATGTGCTGGGGAGCTGGCCAGAGTACAGCACCTGCACCTCCGATGGGGACGAAACGGGTGTCTTTGCCCTGGCTGTGAGTTTCTACAAGTGGCCTTTGCAGGCCCCAAGGCTGCCTCTCCAGCAGCTCTCTATCCTCCTTCCCCCACTGCATCTCCCTGCCTCTGGCGCTGGCCTGAAACCCGGCCCAGGGGCAGCTTCAGGCCCACCAGGCCCCGTACTCCGCCTGCCAAGGTCTCTCCGGGCCTCTCCCTGCCACGCTCGGGCCCTGCCACACGCACACCTCGGCACTGAGCGCTGTCTCGGGGGGCTTTGTCCTTTGCAGGCAACTGTGGTGATGTGGAAGATCCTCCAGGTGCCCTGTCTCCCACGGATCTTGAAGGTGTATTTCCCCCGCCTATTTGTGCATCTGCTATTCCAAGTGTTCTTCAGCACTCTGGATATGCCAGAGGAGGTCGACACCTTCTGGAAGGGATGCCAGGAAGAGCACGGCCTTGCCACCAGCCCCAACAGGTGCTCCATCCCACTCCTCCTGTCCCTGCCACGTGGCCTGCCAAGGAGCCAGTGCTGCCAGTGTGACCTGGGCTTTGCTCTGCACGCAGGTTTGCAGTGCGCACCCTCAAGTCCCTGCTCTGCCTTCTCCGCTGCGAGGATGTGGTGGTGGCAATGGAGCGCAGGTGTGCCTGGGACACGCTGCTCTCTCTTGACACTCACCACTTTGCCGTGGCTCTGCTTGCCAGGTGAGACCCCCTTCTCCCCACTGCCTCTGACATTGCTGCTCTGTGCCCAGGTGCCCCACAAAGTGTCCGTGGTGGCCATGGGCCAGAGGGCCTTGTCACTGAGGGACGGCCAAGCAGACTGGAAAAGGCTGGCACAGGAGGGTGCCCATGAGCAACCAACTGCCAAATGGCCCACGTCCCCTTGCTGGAAGGGTGCTGGGGAAAGATGAGAACAGGGTGAGTCACGCCTGGGAGAGGTTTGCCCCACTGCATCAGGGTCTTGTTTCCTTTTTCCCCTCTTCAGAGAAATACGCCGCTTAGCCATCCACTTTTGTTCCGCGATTGCATTCTACCTGCTCGCCCTGCTCAGCAAAGAGATGCCATACTGGGATTTCCCTGCCCTGGCATTCCTCGTGGAGGTGAGCCTCAAGGCCAGCGCTGCCTGGCTGAGCTGCCTCCCAGCCCTCTGGCCTCTCGCAGCCACAGCTGCCAGGACAGTGCCCGTGCCCTGTGCTGCTGCCTGGGCCCGGCCCTGTGCGCTTCTGGGCTCCTGCCGGCTGGCTCCCCTGTCACTGCCCTGTGTCTTTCAGGTCCTCGAGTGCCTGGACTTGAGCCAATGCAGTGACAGCGTTCTGGAGATCCTGGCACAGAACCTGCAGAGCGAGCACATGGCCAGGCGTTACTTGGCATTCCGAGGCCTCGTAGTGCTGGTCAAGAATCCCTTGATGGTGAGAAGGGGGCAGTGGCTGAAGCCGTGCAGGCAGCGTGGGGCTGGGCAACGCTGTCACTTGGCATTGTCTGGGCTTCGGCCGCTGGGGCAGCTGTTCCCATCTCTCCTGCTTCCCGCTTCAGCTGCCCCAGTGCTTCGGGACAGGCCTTTGGCCTCTGGGCCCTGCGGCAGCAGGGCGGCCTTTCACAAAGTCGTGTTCCGCACAGGCTGAAAAAATGCGGAGCCTGACTGAAAGTCTTGTGGAGCTCCTGGAGGAAAATGACAGCGACATGATCAGGATGAGCATTCTTCTACTCAGATATTTGCTCCTGGATAATGGTGCTCCAATAGCCACCCCCATCGCCCTGCAGCTGGCTGAGGCGCTCCTGCCACTCTTTGACAGCGTAAGGCTCTGTGCCCACAGCCACAGCCACTGGCTGCTGCCCAGACCCTTGGTGCCCTGTGCAGATGCAGGCCTGTGCCCTGGGGTCCTGAAGCAGCTGATGCTCAGGTCTTTTGCCCTTTCCTTTCATCCAGGATGATATCCAGGTGCAGCTGAGCTCCATGGCTCTATTTCAAGAGATGCTGGACTTATTAACAGAAGAGGGAAGAAAGGCCCTCAAGTCCCACGTGTGCCAGAGCCTGCTCCCTCTCTACTTCCACTGCCATGATGAGAATCAGATTGTTGCTGAGGTGAGCACTTGTGGCCAACTGCGGTCCCCCTGGCAGGGGCTTGGGCTGCCTCCTGCCCTGGCACCTTGTGGGCTGCAGCCTCCTCCAGCCTGTGCCACTGGGATGCTCCTGTGCCCTGGACTGTGGGGCCATCTGTGCATCTCTGTCCCTCTCCAGGCCTCCCGGGAAACGCTGCATTCCTCAGCCAGATTCCTGAAGAGGAGAGATATAGAACAAATGCTACACGTGGATCAGAGCTTTGGGGAGTGCCTGGTAAGAACAGCAGAGACCTCCCAGCCTCAGCATGGCCAAGGTCCCTGAGGGCGGTGCTCAGCGTGCGGGGCTAGCAGCTGTGCCCGCTGCTGCAGCCAGAGGCCGCGCGGGCTCTGCTTCAGGCTCCCGTCGGCCTGAGTCGGGTGCCCATGGAGGCCCGGCCCGGCGGGGCTGCGGGGCGGCACCACGGCTCCCCGGGCAGCAGCCGGCCCTCCGCCCCTCCCCTCGGGAGCCCTTGGCCAGCGGCTGCTGGCCGCGCCTCAGGGCTGTGCGGGCAGGCGAGGCCGGCGATGGGCGCAGGCAGCGCCCGGCCCAGGAGCTGAGCCCGCGCCAACCCTTCCCTCCTGCCGCTCTCTGCAGCTGGCAGAGGACAGGAGCCGAACGGCCGAGCACCTGCGCCGGGCACTGCGCTACCTGCAGAGCCCACAGGAGTCCCTGCGAGAGGCGGCCGTCAGGTTCATGGGTGAGTCCCGAGCCCGGGCTCCTCCCCGGCCCGCCGCAGCTCGGCCCCGGCCCCGCCTGCTGCCCCGGCAGCGCCAGCCGGGCCCGGCGCCGTGGAGCCCCCCCTGGCCTGGGCGTTGCTGCCGCCCTCTGGCAGCCGTGTCCTGGGGCGGCAGCGTGCGGCAAGGGCCCGGGCTGAGCTCTGCCTGGCCAGCAGCCCGGGTGGCCACAGCGCCGGCAGTGCCGCTGGCAGGGAGCTGTGCTGCTGCGGCCGTGACAGGCTCTGTGTTCACAGGCATGGCCGGGCGGCACCTGAGAGGGCAGCAGCAAGAACTGCAGCTGATCTGCACTGGTGAGTGAGTGAGGGCAGTGGACTGACTGCGGGGGCTGGAGGGGCAGCTGCAAGCCCTGCCCCTGCGGTGGAGGGATCTGCACCCGTGGGCAGAGCACACAGAGATATCAGGGCTACGTGTGGCATTCGTGGCCAGCAACTTCGGGCTGATCCCCTTGCTCCCTGCTTCCTGCGGGCCATGGCAAGAGACGACCGGGATGGCCCTGGCAAGGAGCTCTCCTTGGCTCCCTGCACATGCAGGATCTGACCTTGCCTCTGTTCCTCTCTCTTGCAGCCCTTGAAGAAATGGCCTATGACAGCAGTCCTGCAATCAGAAATGCTGCCATTGAATCTTGTTTAGTTCTCCGAGCCATACAGAGAGCTCCCTACTCCCCATGGCGTCAGCTGCGAGATCGATTCCGCAGTGCATGGAGGAAACGGCCTCGTCTATGTGGCACTGCCTTGTTGTTCTGCTGGAGGTCTGCAGAGAGATGATCTGGGGCCATTTAAGCCAGCAGGAATTTTCTTTTTCCTCTTTAACATTTCCGTGTTTGCATTTTCATTGTAGAGTATGTAAATATAAAATACGTTACAATACACAGAGTCCCAGGATCTTTCTTTTCCTGCCCAAGGTCTGTAGGGCAAAAGAGAAGAGGGGGAAAAGGTTGCTTGTACTCAGCCAGCTGCCCAGGCGTGCAGTGTTGCAGGGAAAATGGCCAGAAGCCTTTAGGCCTTTGGTGGTTCTGCTGAAGTGTTTGTGCTGCCCACAGAGCGGCTGGGCAGGGGCCGGAGCTGCAGGGATCCCTGCCAGAGCGGTGCCTGGAGATGGCCACAAGCCCTGTGCTGGACAGGAAGGGCCATCCGTGTCCTCCTGCCCGTCTGCTGCTGGCTGCAGTGCTGAGGGCTCCCCGGTTCCTCTGGATGGGGCTCCTCTGCAGCTGCTCTGGGGCTGCGGCGCTGCTGCCGGGAAGCTTGGCCAGGCTGGGGGAGACCCTGAGGGGTTGAGGCACTGCTAAGCCCTGAGCAATTGGCCAGCAGAGGCCATAAGCAGCCCCCTGGCAGCCGCCTTGATCCCGACAGCCGGCTGCTCTGGCGCTTCCAGGTCGGTGGCCGGTTGGAGGGACGCCCTGGAATCAGGCGTGGAAACCTGCTTCTGGCCTTTCAGGGCTGTGAGGCCAACTGTTGTGGGGCTGGGGGGGTGCCCTCCCTGTGCTCCAGACTGGAGCCCCCCACCCCTCAGCCTTAGGCATTGAGCTCCACTGCCTGATATCCAAGTCTTGTTCCTCTTGCTGTGGGGGAGGCCGAGCTCTGTGGCTTTCGGCCCCATTGAGCCAGAAGAGCAGCAGCTTTGAGCCCACAGGGGCCACAGAAAGGCCCTCTTAGACCACGGGCATTCCTGTCCTGCCCAGGCCAGGGACACACGAGAGTGCAGCGGGCACCTTCAGTGTGCCACGCTGGCTTTGCACTGGGCCACCTCCCTGTGCTGTGCACGGCTGGCTCTTTGCTTTGCTGCTCTCGGCCTTGTGTCATCGTACTCCGCTGGCTGCCTGCAGCCAGGGGCAGCCCTATCAGGAGGGTGAAAGGCCCCAGCTCCAACATCTCAACGGGGGAAATGGAGCTCTCCCAGCCCTCAGCCTACGCTGTAAGCAGAGCAGAGCCTTTTCCCCAGCCCCGCTGGCTTTCTGCCTGCTTCTGGCCCCTGGCCACCATGACCCACTGCACTCGCTCTGAGTCACCTACAGCATGGCTGGTGCCTCTTGATTTGCTGACCCTGGGATGTGAGGCTCACTGAGGGAAAGGTGGCTGTCCCAATGCTGAGGGCACACGTGGCTCACTGAGCAGACTTGAGGCTTCCCCAGCAGCTTGCAGGTGCCTTATGTGTCATGTTACAGTGCTTGTGCTCCTGCCTCTTCCTGTCCCTCTTCTCACCCTCACCCAACCTGCACCCTCTGACCTACCTTCAATAAACCCTGTTGCATCAGACCCGGTGTCAAGAGCCCTCCTTCGGCTGCCGGTCGAGGGCACGTTACAACCTCCGGGCCTGGGAGCAAGGTGGGCTGGGGGAGCTGGTCTCTCAGACCAAGAGGGAACGGCTCTCGACAGCACCTGCCCATGGGCCTTCCCCGCACCAAATAAAATCATCTCCAAGTTTAGCTAGTAAGCTAGTAAGGTATAAACCATTAATTGCCTGGAAATCTGGCACTAGTCTCTGAGTTCCATTAGGTTTCTTTATTGCTGATCTAGCAGTATTAAATTTTGACTCCCATTCTTCCAATAGTCCTGATGTCAGGGATTTAATTGATTGTTGGCTCTATTCCTTTCCTAGCTTCTAATCTTCAAGGATATTGCTTTCTGACTACTGCCCTAACTCTTGTCTGTAGCTCAATTTTCATAGGGTCTGCTCGTTTTGATTTTCCTGGGCTATCAGTATCCCATACTCTTGGGTACACCTGATTCAATACTTGCTCTAACTAGTTCTTCTTGTTTGTTGGTCTGGTGTCAATTGTCAGTCCTACTGCTAAAACCGCTCCTTTGTCTTCAGGTACCTTCCATTGAAGTTTTCTTTTCCTAAATGGAACTGTTGCTTCTAAATTTTCAAGCAAATCCCTGCATAGGACAGATTTGGGTGAGTTTGGTAAAGAAAGAAACTGATGTATTCCCATTTTCTTCTTGATTTTACATCAAAGTGGTTTCAGGAAGAATGCATTTTCTGGCTGCCCTATAGTTGCTCCTATTGCTTGAAGATAGTTTTCACTTTTGGGTATCAGTTCTTGATTCAAGAGTGCAAATGTGTCTCCACTATTTCTTAAAATTTCAACTTCTTCATCATTCTTTAGCTGTATTTTAAACAGTGGCCTGCTAGGGTAAGAATTGCCAGTCTTGGTCATTTCTTATCATCTAGAGTGGCTGCAAGAGTTTTGTGTACTTTGTCTGCTTACTCTGGGCACTGGCCCTATTTCCAGTGTCCTGATTTATTACATGATGCACATTGATTTGGCCCCAGCTTGGTCTGTGGCTGCTTTGAACCTCCTCTGCCTCTGCTATTTTCGCCCCTGCCTCTGCTTCAACCGCGCCTACATCCGTCCTCTCCCTGGTGCCGATCCAGAGCTGCCACCATGGCTGCAGGGAGCTCTTTTTTTTTTTCCCTCTCTTGACTATCGTACACTTTCTACTTTTGATGTAGTGTCTAAAAGCTTGCGTGACTGCTCAATGTTGTTTGAACACTTCTCAAACTCAGACAGGCTTGGTGCTGTGACCATTTCCCTGGGGTGTTCCAGTTCGTGTTTATTTATCACTTATCTTAGAATGGTTTGTTTTCATGTACCCCGTATTTTCCCCAAGCTGGTTTACCCCTAGGTTCTGCCCTCCCTCAAAGCTGTCTCCCTCATGCCATTCCCCACTCTTTGTTCCAGCTCCTTCCCTGCCTCTCAAGATAATCCAGCTCTTTATTCCTGAACCTTCCCTGTCACTTTTGCCTTGGACCAATCCCTGACTGCACCACCCCTTTGGAATTCCTCTATTGCTGGAAGCCCCGCTGGCGCATGTGACCTACCCTCTCTTCCCATCTGTCCTAATTAGTCCCAAGCAACTGATGGAATCCCCTCGCTCCTCCCCTGCAGATTCCTTATTGCTCAATTGTTTGTATCCACCCCCTGAGTTGTACCCCGATAAAATCCCGTGCACAGAAGTGCTGGCGGCTCTTTGCTGCTGAATCCTTCCCTTGGAATAAGCCTTGGCCTGTGGAACCTCACAATCGAGGAGCCTCCTCCTTCTCTTTGGCCTGCTCCGTGCTGCAGTTAGTGCATCCTGAACCACTGAGCAGTGGCTCACCAGGGTCAGCTGCGGGCAGGACCCACGCCTTGGCCGTTCCCCACTCCTGGCGCAGCGCCGCAGTTTTCCCAAGAGCCAGCCCGGGCTCCGCTGGGCTGCGTCCATGGGGAACCCGTCCCAGTGCCCGACCGTGCTCTGGGTGAAAAACCTTGATCTGATACGGAAATGAAACCTGCCCTGTCCCAGCTCCCTGCCCTTTTCTCCAGTCCTATCACTGGTCCCAACAGTGACCAGAGCTGCAGCAGCCCCTCTGATTCACCTCAGGAGGAGGTTGCAGACCACAATGACGCCCTTTACTCTCCTCCAGGCTGAACAAAGAGGCTTCAGCTGCACCTGGATGGCTTCCCCTCCAGGCCACACTCCATCCTTGCAGTCCTCCTTTGCATTCTGGCTAATGGTTTCATAACTTTTGATATTGTGCTGCCCAAAAGTGCGCCCGTCTGCTTCCAGCGCTTCTCTTGGCTGCTGCTTCAGGGTGTGGGCACCATCATCAGAGACACAGAAGAGCTTCTCCTCCCAGACTTGTCCTTATCCTCCGCACTTCCCCGTCTCTGCCTTGATCTTCACTGGGGAACTTGCCACTTTGTGACCGCTCATTGCTGCGCTCAGCAGGGACACAGTTTTGTTTGGACATGAGCTGCCAGAGCAAGACATGCAGCAACTGAAGCTGAGAAATGCAGAGGCTGGGCAGATGCCGTTTTTTCCAGAATGTGGGAAAGAGAGTGAGAAAAGCACAAGGAAATTTCAGACTGTTAACTTTGCATTCTAATTGCCCTGCGAAACTCAGCAATGGCTGGTGCTCTGGTGCTACTGCCAATGCCTTCCATGAGAAAAATTCATTTCAGGATGGAGCAACATCATCTGACAGAGACCAAGTGTGCCAGTAGTTGCTCCAGGTGCTCCTGCCATCAGCCCCTGCAGGAAAGAGGCACAGTCCCCAAGGCACGTGGCCTTTGGCTCCTTCTGGCACAGAAGCCCCCCGGGGGCACAGGTCTCTGGTGCAGGAGACAGGCACCAGTGCTGCCAGGGCTCGGGGGGGTGGCAGGTCTGCTTGGCCGGGGACTCTGCCACACCTGCTGATGTCAGCGCTCCCCGGGCCCCAGGCCTCAGAGCAGCACTCGTGCCCGGGCCCACACGTTCCTTGTGCGTGTCACACCGGCAGCTTTAGGATGGCCACCAGCCGGGACGACGTGTCCCGAGGAGGCTGTGCCAACTTCCCTGCAAGGCCTCGTGCCCTTCCCAGAACGGCTGTGTCGGCAGCCCTGGGGGCTCCTTCTGCTGCCCTGAGCCCACAGAGCATGGCAGCGTTTGCTGATGGTCTGAGCCCTTCCTAAAGATCCTGTCGGCCTGCCTTAGACTCCTGGGGCCAGCCATTCCTTCCAAACTGGGCCACTTTGGGTGGGCTGGGCGTGGCCCCAGGGCAGGCGGCAGTGTGTGCAAGGGCCCTTGGTGACACAGTGCTGCACAGTCACTGTGACACGGAACGGGTGTCCAAAGGCCCTTTGTGACACGGGGTGACATAGGAGCTGGAGGTGACAAGAGCACGCCACAGTGCTCAGAGCACGCAACGGGACAGGACGGGACAGAGCGGTGCCGTGAGGAGCCCCTGCACAGCGTGCCCGTTCGCGTCCCACCCGGAGCTTTTCTGAAGCCTTGTTCCTGCAGCTGAGCTCAAGGCCAGACCACAGGACTTGCTGACCCGTGGTCTCCCTGAGGCTTCTCTTCTGCAGGTGCCTTTGAGGCCATATCATAGTCCTTGTCAGGAGTCCCCTGTCCTTGTGGCAGGGGCCCTTGAGACCGAGTGCAGGACTTGCTGTCCTGTAGCCTTCCTGAGGCTTCTTACTTGAAGGTGCCTTCCAGGTACCACTGCAGGACTTGGTGCCTTGGAGTTTTTCCAAGGCAACTCTCCTGCAAATAGCCACAAATCCAGGCAGAGACATGGAGCAGAGACACCCGGCAGTGCCTGAGCTGGCCTGGGTGGAGGAGGAGGAAGAAGGCCCTGGAGCTGCCCCGGCACAGCAGACTGAAGAGGTGGTGCCGTTGCAGCCACCACAGGAGGGTGAGTGGCAGAGCTGGGCCACAGGACTGGTGCCTGCTGCCAGCTTGGGCCCCATGCCGTGCTGTGCGTTGCCATGCTATCCCCTGGGGACAGGCCCACAGAGAGGACGGAAGAGGGGCCGGGCAGACACCCTGCAGTGGCCGTGCTCCATCCCCTGGGGCATCCTGGGGCTCTCTCGGCCTGCGGGATGCCGCAGGGCTGGGCCGTGCTCTCCGGCCTCTCCCGCAGCCCCTCATCTCTGGCTGTGCTCGCTCTTTGCCAGATGCAGCCCCGGAGCGCACACAAGAGCAGGAGTCCAGCCGTGGCCGCTTCCGCAGAACAGCGCAGGTACCTGCAGCCACCCCCACCTGGGCTGGGCCTGCTGTCCCTGCTCAGCCCAGCACCGTGTGTGCAGCACTGCATGCAACATCCTTGGCTTCTTGCCCTTCTCCTACAGTTTGTTTGCAACTTCCTCAAGAGAATTAAAGAGGAGGAAGAAACCATCGCCACGGGCGTAGGCCTCAGACCATACTCGCCCATCTTCCTAAGCAAGACCAGTGCTGCCCTGCTGTGTATGCTTGTAGAGGAAGATTTTTACACTCCAAAGCAAGTAAGCAGCCTGTGGCCAGGCTTTGATCCTCCCAGCAATTGCTTGGCCTCCCAATCCACGCATGCCGCTTGCTGTGAGTCTTTCAGGCCACATGGCAGTGGGGTGGGAAGGGAAGCACTCCTCTGGGGAAGCTGGGAACATTGCTCCCTCTGGCAGCTTTCCAAGTCTCCCCGTGCCTTCCCCAGGTGCCTGCCATGGTGAGCTACATCCACCAGTGGCTCATGGCCAATGATTCTGCTGAGCACAGGCTGGACAAGACCCTGCTGGATCTCACCGAAGCACAGCCAAATGACGCAGTCATCACGCTCCTGCGTGTGGCCCCGTCCTGTGACAGGTATGGGGCCCACCTGCCCATAGGGCTCAGGCCTCTCCAGCCCATCACCCTGCACAGCCTGCCCCAGGTGTCGGAGCAACAGAGAGTTCCAGGGCCCTCTGGCTGCTCCCTTTCCCAGCCCTGCCATGTCAGCCCCTGAGCCTGCTGCCATGCTCCCTTGCCGCCTCTCAGGGCTCTGTCCCCACAGGGCTGGGCTGTCTGGCTGCTGCTGCCAGGGGGGCAGTGGGCAGAGGCAGAAATGGCAGCCGGCTCAGCTGCCCCCACTGCTGTCTCTGAGACCCCCCCTGAGACACAGCTCTAACCCCACAGAGCTGCCATGGCCATGTGGAAGACCATCATGAGCTCAGCCAGGACTGTGGAGCTGGCGCAGCTGATCCTCCTGGATGTGCTGGGGAGCTGGCCAGAGTACAGCACCTGCACCTCCGATGGGGACGAAACGGGTGTCTTTGCCCTGGCTGTGAGTTTCTACAAGTGGCCTTTGCAGGCCCCAAGGCTGCCTCTCCAGCAGCTCTCTATCCTCCTTCCCCCACTGCATCTCCCTGCCTCTGGCGCTGGCCTGAAACCCGGCCCAGGGGCAGCTTCAGGCCCACCAGGCCCCGTACTCCGCCTGCCAAGGTCTCTCCGGGCCTCTCCCTGCCACGCTCGGGCCCTGCCACACGCACACCTCGGCACTGAGCGCTGTCTCGGGGGGCTTTGTCCTTTGCAGGCAACTGTGGTGATGTGGAAGATCCTCCAGGTGCCCTGTCTCCCACGGATCTTGAAGGTGTATTTCCCCCGCCTATTTGTGCATCTGCTATTCCAAGTGTTCTTCAGCACTCTGGATATGCCAGAGGAGGTCGACACCTTCTGGAAGGGATGCCAGGAAGAGCACGGCCTTGCCACCAGCCCCAACAGGTGCTCCATCCCACTCCTCCTGTCCCTGCCACGTGGCCTGCCAAGGAGCCAGTGCTGCCAGTGTGACCTGGGCTTTGCTCTGCACGCAGGTTTGCAGTGCGCACCCTCAAGTCCCTGCTCTGCCTTCTCCGCTGCGAGGATGTGGTGGTGGCAATGGAGCGCAGGTGTGCCTGGGACACGCTGCTCTCTCTTGACACTCACCACTTTGCCGTGGCTCTGCTTGCCAGGTGAGACCCCCTTCTCCCCACTGCCTCTGACATTGCTGCTCTGTGCCCAGGTGCCCCACAAAGTGTCCGTGGTGGCCATGGGCCAGAGGGCCTTGTCACTGAGGGACGGCCAAGCAGACTGGAAAAGGCTGGCACAGGAGGGTGCCCATGAGCAACCAACTGCCAAATGGCCCACGTCCCCTTGCTGGAAGGGTGCTGGGGAAAGATGAGAACAGGGTGAGTCACGCCTGGGAGAGGTTTGCCCCACTGCATCAGGGTCTTGTTTCCTTTTTCCCCTCTTCAGAGAAATACGCCGCTTAGCCATCCACTTTTGTTCCGCGATTGCATTCTACCTGCTCGCCCTGCTCGGCAAAGAGATGCCATACTGGGATTTCCCTGCCCTGGCATTCCTCGTGGAGGTGAGCCTCAAGGCCAGCGCTGCCTGGCTGAGCTGCCTCCCAGCCCTCTGGCCTCTCGCAGCCACAGCTGCCAGGACAGTGCCCGTGCCCTGTGCTGCTGCCTGGGCCCGGCCCTGTGCGCTTCTGGGCTCCTGCCGGCTGGCTCCCCTGTCACTGCCCTGTGTCTTTCAGGTCCTCGAGTGCCTGGACTTGAGCCAATGCAGTGACAGCGTTCTGGAGATCCTGGCACAGAACCTGCAGAGCGAGCACATGGCCAGGCTTTACTTGGCACTCCGAGGCCTCGTAGTGCTGGGCAAGAATCCCTTGATGGTGAGAAGGGGGCAGTGGCTGAAGCCGTGCAGGCAGCGTGGGGCTGGGCAACGCTGTCACTTGGCATTGTCTGGGCTTCGGCCGCTGGGGCAGCTGTTCCCATCTCTCCTGCTTCCCGCTTCAGCTGCCCCAGTGCTTCGGGACAGGCCTTTGGCCTCTGGGCCCTGCGGCAGCAGGGCGGCCTTTCACAAAGTCGTGTTCCGCACAGGCTGAAACAATGCGGAGCCTGACTGAAAGTCTTGTGGAGCTACTGGAGGAAAATGACAGCGACATGATCAGGATGAGCATTCTTCTACTCAGATATTTGCTCCTGGATAATGGTGCTCCAATAGCCACCCCCATCGCCCTGCAGCTGGCTGAGGCGCTCCTGCCACTCTTTGACAGCGTAAGGCTCTGTGCCCACAGCCACAGCCACTGGCTGCTGCCCAGACCCTTGGTGCCCTGTGCAGATGCAGGCCTGTGCCCTGGGGGGCCTGAAGCAGCTGATGCTCAGGTCTTTTGCCCTTTCCTTTCATCCAGGATGATATCCAGGTGCAGCTGAGCTCCATGGCTCTATTTCAAGAGATGCTGGACTTATTAACAGAAGAGGGAAGAAAGGCCCTCAAGTCCCACGTGTGCCAGAGCCTGCTCCCTCTCTACTTCCACTGCCATGATGAGAATCAGATTGTTGCTGAGGTGAGCACTTGTGGCCAACTGCGGTCCCCCTGGCAGGGGCTTGGGCTGCCTCCTGCCCTGGCACCTTGTGGGCTGCAGCCTCCTCCAGCCTGTGCCACTGGGATGCTCCTGTGCCCTGGACTGTGGGGCCATCTGTGCATCTCTGTCCCTCTCCAGGCCTCCCGGGAAACGCTGCATTCCTCAGCCAGATTCCTGAAGAGGAGAGATATAGAACAAATGCTACACGTGGATCAGAGCTTTGGGGAGTGCCTGGTAAGAACAGCAGAGACCCCCCAGCCTCAGCATGGCCAAGGTCCCTGAGGGCGGTGCTCAGCGTGCGGGGCTAGCAGCTGTGCCCGCTGCTGCAGCCAGAGGCCGCGCGGGCTCTGCTTCAGGCTCCCGTCGGCCTGAGTCGGGTGCCCATGGAGGCCCGGCCCGGCGGGGCTGCGGGGCGGCACCACGGCTCCCCGGGCAGCAGCCGGCCCTCCGCCCCTCCCCTCGGGAGCCCTTGGCCAGCGGCTGCTGGCCGCGCCTCAGGGCTGTGCGGGCAGGCGAGGCCGGCGATGGGCGCAGGCAGCGCCCGGCCCAGGAGCTGAGCCCGCGCCAACCCTTCCCTCCTGCCGCTCTCTGCAGCTGGCAGAGGACAGGAGCCGAACGGCCAAGCACCTGCGCCGGGCACTGCGCTACCTGCAGAGCCCACAGGAGTCCCTGCGAGAGGCGGCCGTCAGGTTCATGGGTGAGTCCCGAGCCCGGGCTCCTCCCCGGCCCGCCGCAGCTCGGCCCCGGCCCCGCCTGCTGCCCCGGCAGCGCCAGCCGGGCCCGGCGCCGTGGAGCCCCCCCCTAGCCTGGGCGTTGCTGTCGCTGTCTGGCAGCCGTGTCCTGGGGCGGCAGCGTGCGGCAAGGGCCCGGGCTGAGCTCTGCCTGGCCAGCAGCCCGGGTGGCCACAGCGCCGGCAGTGCCGCTGCCAGGGAGCTGTGCTGCTGCGGCCGTGACAGGCTCTGTGTTCACAGGCATGGCCGGGCGGCACCTGAGAGGGCAGCAGCAAGAACTGCAGCTGATCTGCACTGGTGAGTGAGTGAGGGCAGTGGACTGACTGCGGGGGCTGGAGGGGCAGCTGCAAGCCCTGCCCCTGCGGTGGAGGGATCTGCACCCGTGGGCAGAGCACACAGAGATATCAGGGCTACGTGTGGCATTCGTGGCCAGCAACTTCGGGCTGATCCCCTTGCTCCCTGCTTCCTGCGGGCCATGGCAAGAGACGACCGGGATGGCCCTGGCAAGGAGCTCTCCTTGGCTCCCTGCACATGCAGGATCTGACCTTGCCTCTGTTCCTCTCTCTTGCAGCCCTTGAAGAAATGGCCTATGACAGCAGTCCTGCAATCAGAAATGCTGCCATTGAATCTTGTTTAGTTCTCCGAGCCATACAGAGAGCTCCCTACTCCCCATGGCGTCAGCTGCGAGATCGATTCCGCAGTGCATGGAGGAAACGGCCTCGTCTGTGTGGCACTGCCTTGCTGTTCTGCTGGAGGTCTGCAGAGAGATGATCTGGGGCCATTTAAGCCAGCAGGAATTTTCTTTTTCCTCTTTAACATTTCTTTGTTTTCATTTTCATTGTGGAGTATGTAAATATAAAATACGTTACAATACACAGAGTCCCAGGATCTTTCTTTTCCTGCCCAAGGTCTGTAGGGCAAAAGAGAAGAGGGGGAAAAGGTTGCTTGTACTCAGCCAGCTGCCCAGGCGTGCAGTGTTGCAGGGAAAATGGCCAGAAGCCTTTAGGCCTTTGGTGGTTCTGCTGAAGTGTTTGTGCTGCCCACAGAGCGGCTGGGCAGGGGCCGGAGCTGCAGGGATCCCTGCCAGAGCGGTGCCTGGAGATGGCCACAAGCCCTGTGCTGGACAGGAAGGGCCATCCGTGTCCTCCTGCCCGTCTGCTGCTGGCTGCAGTGCTGAGGGTTCCCTGGTGCCTCTGGATGGGGCTCCTCTGCAGCTGCTCTGGAGCTGCGGCGCTGCTGCCGGGAAGCTTGGCCAGGCTGGGGGAGACCCTGAGGGGTTGAGGCACTGCTAAGCCCTGAGCAATTGGCCAGCAGAGGCCATAAGCAGCCCCCTGGCAGCCGCCTTGATCCCGACAGCCGGCTGCTCTGGCGCTTCCAGGTCGGTGGCCGGTTGGAGGGACGCCCTGGAATCAGGCGTGGAAACCTGCTCCTGGCCTTTCAGGGCTGTGAGGCCAACTGTTGTGGGGCTGGGGGGTGCCCTCCCTGTGCTCCAGACTGGAGCCCCCCACCCCTCAGCCTTAGGCATTGAGCTCCACTGCCTGATATCCAAGTCTTGTTCCTCTTGCTGTGGGGGAGGCCGAGCTCTGTGGCTTTCGGCCCCATTGAGCCAGAAGAGCAGCAGCTTTGAGCCCACAGGGGCCACAGAAAGGCCCTCTTAGACCACGGGCATTTCTGTCCTGCCCAGGCCAGGGACACATGAGAGTGCAGCGGGCACCTTCAGTGTGCCACGCTGGCTTTGCACTGGGCCACCTCCCTGTGCTGTGCACGGCTGGCTCTTTGCTTTGCTGCTCTCGGCCTTGTGTCATCGTACTCCGCTGGCTGCCTGCAGCCAGGGGCAGCCCTATCAGGAGGGTGAAAGGCCCCAGCTCCAACATCTCAACGGGGGAAATGGAGCTCTCCCAGCCCTCAGCCTACGCTGTAAGCAGAGCAGAGCCTTTTCCCCAGCCCCGCTGGCTTTCTGCCTGCTTCTGGCCCCTGGCCACCATGACCCACTGCACTCGCTCTGAGTCACCTACAGCATGGCTGGTGCCTCTTGATTTGCTGACCCTGGGATGTGAGGCTCACTGAGGGAAAGGTGGCTGTCCCAATGCTGAGGGCACACGTGGCTCACTGAGCAGACTTGAGGCTTCCCCAACAGCTTGTAGGTGCCTTATGTGTCATGTTACAGTGCTTGTGCTCCTGCCTCTTCCTGTCCCTCTTCTCACCCTCACCCAACCTGCACCCTCTGACCTACCTTCAATAAACCCTGTTGCATCAGACCCGGTGTCAAGAGCCCTCCTTCGGCTGCCGGTCGAGGGCACGTTACAACCTCCGGGCCTGGGAGCAAGGTGGGCTGGGGGAGCTGGTCTCTCAGACCAAGAGGGAACGGCTCTCGACAGCACCTGCCCATGGGCCTTCCCCGCACCAAATAAAATCATCTCCAAGTTTAGCTAGTAAGCTAGTAAGGTATAAACCATTAATTGCCTGGAAATCTGGCACTAGTCTCTGAGTTCCATTAGGTTTCTTTATTGCTGATCTAGCAGTATTAAATTTTGACTCCCATTCTTCCAATAGTCCTGATGTCAGGGATTTAATTGATTGTTGGCTCTATTCCTTTCCTAGCTTCTAATCTTCAAGGGTATTGCTTTCTGACTACTGCCCTAACTCTTGTCTGTAGCTCAATTTTCATAGGGTCTGCTCGTTTTGATTTTCCTGGGCTATCAGTATCCCATACTCTTGGGTACACCTGATTCAATACTTGCTCTAACTAGTTCTTCTTGTTTGTTGGTCTGGTGTCAATTGTCAGTCCTACTGCTAAAACCGCTCATTTGTCTTCAGGTACCTTCCATTGAAGTTTTCTTTTCCTAAATGGAACTGTTGCTTCTAAATTTTCAAGCAAATCCCTGCATAGGACAGATTTGGGTGAGTTTGGTAAAGAAAGAAACTGATGTATTCCCATTTTCTTCTTGATTTTACATCAAAGTGGTTTCAGGAAGAATGCATTTTCTGGCTGCCCTATAGTTGCTCCTATTGCTTGAAGATAGTTTTCACTTTTGGGTATCAGTTCTTGATTCAAGAGTGCAAATGTGTCTCCACTATTTCTTAAAATTTCAACTTCTTCATCATTCTTTAGCTGTATTTTAAACAGTGGCCTGCTAGGGTAAGAATTGCCAGTCTTGGTCATTTCTTATCATCTAGAGTGGCTGCAAGAGTTTTGTGTACTTTGTCTGCTTACTCTGGGCACTGGCCCTATTTCCAGTGTCCTGATTTATTACATGATGCACATTGATTTGGCCCCAGCTTGGTCTGTGGCTGCTTTGAACCTCCTCTGCCTCTGCTATTTTCGCCCCTGCCTCTGCTTCAACCGCGCCTACATCCGTCCTCTCCCTGGTGCCGATCCAGAGCTGCCACCATGGCTGCAGGGAGCTCTTTTTCTTTTTCCCTCTCTTGACTATCGTACACTTTCTACTTTTGATGTAGTGTCTAAAAGCTTGCGTGACTGCTCAATGTTGTTTGAACACTTCTCAAACTCAGACAGGCTTGGTGCTGTGACCATTTCCCTGGGGTGTTCCAGTTCGTGTTTATTTATCACTTATCGTAGAATGGTTTGTTTTCATGTACCCCGTATTTTCCCCAAGCTGGTTTACCCCTAGGTTCTGCCCTCCCTCAAAGCTGTCTCCCCCATGCCATTCCCCACTCTTTGTTCCAGCTCCTTCCCTGCCTCTCAAGATAATCCAGCTCTTTATTCCTGAACCTTCCCTGTCACTTTTGCCTTGGACCAATCCCTGACTGCACCACCCCTTTGGAATTCCTCTATTGCTGGAAGCCCCGCTGGCGCATGTGACCTACCCTCTCTTCCCATCTGTCCTAATTAGTCCCAAGCAACTGATGGAATCCCCTCGCTCCTCCCCTGCAGATTCCTTATTGCTCAATTGTTTGTATCCACCCCCTGAGTTGTACCCCGATAAAATCCCGTGCACAGAAGTGCTGGCGGCTCTTTGCTGCTGAATCCTTCCCTTGGAATAAGCCTTGGCCTGTGGAACCTCACAATCGAGGAGCCTCCTCCTTCCCTTTGGCCTGCTCCGTGCTGCAGTTAGTGCATCCTGAACCACTGAGCAGTGGCTCACCAGGGTCAGCCGCGGGCAGGACCCACGCCTTGGCCGTTCCCCACTCCTGGCGCAGCGCCGCAGTTTTCCCAAGAGCCAGCCCGGGCTCCGCTGGGCTGCGTCCATGGGGAACCCGTCCCAGTGCCCGACCGTGCTCTGGGTGAAAAACCTTGATCTGATACAGAAATGAAACCTGCCCTGTCCCAGCTCCCTGCCCTTTTCTCCAGTCCTGTCACTGGTCCCAACAGTGACCAGAGCTGCAGCAGCCCCTCTGATTCACCTCAGGAGGAGGTTGCAGACCACAATGACGCCCTTTACTCTCCTCCAGGCTGAACAAAGTGGCTTCAGCTGCACCTGGATGGCTTCCCCTCCAGGCCACACTCCATCCTTGCAGTCCTCCTTTGCATTCTGGCTAGTGGTTTCATAACTTTTGATATTGTGCTGCCCAAAAGTGCGCCCGTCTGCTTCCAGCGCTTCTCTTGGCTGCTGCTTCAGGGTGTGGGCACCATCATCAGAGACACAGAAGAGCTTCTCCTCCCAGACTTGTCCTTATCCTCCGCACTTCCACGTCTCTGCCTTGATCTTCACTGGGGAACTTGCCACTTTGTGACCGCTCATTGCTGCGCTCAGCAGGGACACAGTTTTGTTTGGACATGAGCTGCCAGAGCAAGACATGCAGCAACTGAAGCTGAGAAATGCAGAGGCTGGGCAGATGCCGTTTTTTCCAGAATGTGGGAAAGAGAGTGAGAAAAGCACAAGGAAATTTCAGACTGTTAACTTTGCATTCTAATTGCCCTGCGAAACTCAGCAATGGCTGGTGCTCTGGTGCTACTGCCAATGCCTTCCATGAGAAAAATTCATTTCAGGATGGAGCAACATCATCTGACAGAGACCAAGTGTGCCAGTAGTTGCTCCAGGTGCTCCTGCCATCAGCCCCTGCAGGAAAGAGGCACAGTCCCCAAGGCACATGGCCTTTGGCTCCTTCTGGCACAGAAGCCCCCCGGGGGCACAGGTCTCTGGTGCAGGAGACAGGCACCAGTGCTGCCAGGGCTCGGGGGGCTGGCAGGTCTGCTTGGCCGGGGACTCTGCCACACCTGCTGATGTCAGCGCTCCCCGGGCCCCAGGCCTCAGAGCAGCACTCGTGCCCGGGCCCACACGTTCCTTGTGCGTGTCACACCGGCAGCTTTAGGATGGCCACCAGCCGGGACGACGTGTCCCGAGGAGGCTGTGCCAACTTCCCTGCAAGGCCTCGTGCCCTTCCCAGAACGGCTGTGTCGGCAGCCCTGGGGGCTCCTTCTGCTGCCCTGAGCCCACAGAGCATGGCAGCGTTTGCTGATGCTCTGAGCCCTTCCTAAAGATCCTGTCGGCCTGCCTTAGACTCCTGGGGCCAGCCATTCCTTCCAAACTGGGCCACTTTGGGTGGGCTGGGCGTGGCCCCAGGGCAGGCGGCAGTGTGTGCAAGGGCCCTTGGTGACACAGTGCTGCACAGTCACTGTGACACGGAACGGGTGTCCAAAGGCCCTTTGTGACACGGGGTGACATAGGAGCTGGAGGTGACAAGAGCACGCCACAGTGCTCAGAGCACGCAACGGGACAGGACGGGACAGAGCGGTGCCGTGAGGAGCCCCTGCACAGCGTGCCCGTTCGCGTCCCACCCGGAGCTTTTCTGAAGCCTTGTTCCTGCAGCTGAGCTCAAGGCCAGACCACAGGACTTGCTGACCCGTGGTCTCCCTGAGGCTTCTCTTCTGCAGGTGCCTTTGAGGCCATATCATAGTCCTTGTCAGGAGTCCCCTGTCCTTGTGGCAGGGGCCCTTGAGACCGGGTGCAGGACTTGCTGTCCTGTAGCCTTCCTGAGGCTTCTTACTTGAAGGTGCCTTCCAGGTACCACTGCAGGACTTGGTGCCTTGGAGCTTTTCCAAGGCAACTCTCCTGCAAATAGCCACAAATCCAGGCAGAGACATGGAGCAGAGACACCCGGCAGTGCCTGAGCTGGCCTGGGTGGAGGAGGAGGAAGAAGGCCCTGGAGCTGCCCCGGCACAGCAGACTGAAGAGGTGGTGCCGTTGCAGCCACCACAGGAGGGTGAGTGGCAGAGCTGGGCCACAGGACTGGTGCCTGCTGCCAGCTTGGGCCCCATGCCGTGCCGTGCGTTGCCATGCTATCCCCTGGGGACAGGCCCACAGAGAGGACGGAAGAGGGGCCGGGCAGACACCCTGCAGTGGCCGTGCTCCATCCCCTGGGGCATCCTGGGGCTCTCTCAGCCTGCGGGATGCCGCAGGGCTGGGCCGTGCTCTCCGGCCTCTCCCGCAGCCCCTCATCTCTGGCTGCGCTCGCTCTTTGCCAGATGCAGCCCCGGAGCGCACACAAGAGCAGGAGTCCAGCCGTGGCCGCTTCCGCAGAACAGCGCAGGTACCTGCAGCCACCCCCACCTGGGCTGGGCCTGCTGTCCCTGCTCAGCCCAGCACCGTGTGTGCAGCACTGCATGCAACATCCTCAGCTTCTTGCCCTTCTCCTACAGTTTGTTTGCAACTTCCTCAAGAGAATTAAAGAGGAGGAAGAAACCATCGCCACGGGCGTAGGCCTCAGACCATACTCGCCCATCTTCCTAAGCAAGACCAGTGCTGCCCTGCTGTGTATGCTTGTAGAGGAAGATTTTTACACTCCAAAGCAAGTAAGCAGCCTGTGGCCAGGCTTTGATCCTCCCAGCAATTGCTTGGCCTCCCAATCCACGCATGCCGCTTGCTGTGAGTCTTTCAGGCCACATGGCAGTGGGGTGGGAAGGGAAGCACTCCTCTGGGGAAGCTGGGAACATTGCTCCCTCTGGCAGCTTTCCAAGTCTCCCCGTGCCTTCCCCAGGTGCCTGCCATGGTGAGCTACATCCACCAGTGGCTCATGGCCAATGATTCTGCTGAGCACAGGCTGGACAAGACCCTGCTGGATCTCACCGAAGCACAGCCAAATGACGCAGTCATCACGCTCCTGCGTGTGGCCCCGTCCTGTGACAGGTATGGGGCCCACCTGCCCATAGGGCTCAGGCCTCTCCAGCCCATCACCCTGCACAGCCTGCCCCAGGTGTCGGAGCAACAGAGAGTTCCAGGGCCCTCTGGCTGCTCCCTTTCCCAGCCCTGCCATGTCAGCCCCTGAGCCTGCTGCCATGCTCCCTTGCCGCCTCTCAGGGCTCTGTCCCCACAGGGCTGGGCTGTCTGGCTGCTGCTGCCAGGGGGGCAGTGGGCAGAGGCAGAAATGGCAGCCGGCTCAGCTGCCCCCACTGCTGTCTCTGAGACCCCCCCTGAGACACAGCTCTAACCCCACAGAGCTGCCATGGCCATGTGGAAGACCATCATGAGCTCAGCCAGGACTGTGGAGCTGGCGCAGCTGATCCTCCTGGATGTGCTGGGGAGCTGGCCAGAGTACAGCACCTGCACCTCCGATGGGGACGAAACGGGTGTCTTTGCCCTGGCTGTGAGTTTCTACAAGTGGCCTTTGCAGGCCCCAAGGCTGCCTCTCCAGCAGCTCTCTATCCTCCTTCCCCCACTGCATCTCCCTGCCTCTGGCGCTGGCCTGAAACCCGGCCCAGGGGCAGCTTCAGGCCCACCAGGCCCCGTACTCCGCCTGCCAAGGTCTCTCCGGGCCTCTCCCTGCCACGCTCGGGCCCTGCCACACGCACACCTCGGCACTGAGCGCTGTCTCGGGGGGCTTTGTCCTTTGCAGGCAACTGTGGTGATGTGGAAGATCCTCCAGGTGCCCTGTCTCCCACGGATCTTGAAGGTGTATTTCCCCCGCCTATTTGTGCATCTGCTATTCCAAGTGTTCTTCAGCACTCTGGATATGCCAGAGGAGGTCGACACCTTCTGGAAGGGATGCCAGGAAGAGCACGGCCTTGCCACCAGCCCCAACAGGTGCTCCATCCCACTCCTCCTGTCCCTGCCACGTGGCCTGCCAAGGAGCCAGTGCTGCCAGTGTGACCTGGGCTTTGCTCTGCACGCAGGTTTGCAGTGCGCACCCTCAAGTCCCTGCTCTGCCTTCTCCGCTGCGAGGATGTGGTGGTGGCAATGGAGCGCAGGTGTGCCTGGGACACGCTGCTCTCTCTTGACACTCACCACTTTGCCGTGGCTCTGCTTGCCAGGTGAGACCCCCTTCTCCCCACTGCCTCTGACATTGCTGCTCTGTGCCCAGGTGCCCCACAAAGTGTCCGTGGTGGCCATGGGCCAGAGGGCCTTGTCACTGAGGGACGGCCAAGCAGACTGGAAAAGGCTGGCACAGGAGGGTGCCCATGAGCAACCAACTGCCAAATGGCCCACGTCCCCTTGCTGGAAGGGTGCTGGGGAAAGATGAGAACAGGGTGAGTCACGCCTGGGAGAGGTTTGCCCCACTGCATCAGGGTCTTGTTTCCTTTTTCCCCTCTTCAGAGAAATACGCCGCTTAGCCATCCACTTTTGTTCCGCGATTGCATTCTACCTGCTCGCCCTGCTCAGCAAAGAGATGCCATACTGGGATTTCCCTGCCCTGGCATTCCTCGTGGAGGTGAGCCTCAAGGCCAGCGCTGCCTGGCTGAGCTGCCTCCCAGCCATCTGGCCTCTCGCAGCCACAGCTGCCAGGACAGTGCCCGTGCCCTGTGCTGCTGCCTGGGCCCGGCCCTGTGCGCTTCTGGGCTCCTGCCGGCTGGCTCCCCTGTCACTGCCCTGTGTCTTTCAGGTCCTCGAGTGCCTGGACTTGAGCCAATGCAGTGACAGCGTTCTGGAGATCCTGGCACAGAACCTACAGAGCGAGCACATGGCCAGGCGTTACTTGGCACTCCGAGGCCTCGTAGTGCTGGGCAAGAATCCCTTGATGGTGAGAAGGGGGCAGTGGCTGAAGCCGTGCAGGCAGCGTGGGGCTGGGCAACGCCGTCACTTGGCATTGTCTGGGCTTCGGCCGCTGGGGCAGCTGTTCCCATCTCTCCTGCTTCCCGCTTCAGCTGCCCCAGTGCTTCGGGACAGGCCTTTGGCCTCTGGGCCCTGCGGCAGCAGGGCGGCCTTTCACAAAGTCGTGTTCCGCACAGGCTGAAAAAATGCGGAGCCTGACTGAAAGTCTTGTGGAGCTCCTGGAGGAAAATGACAGCGACATGATCAGGATGAGCATTCTTCTACTCAGATATTTGCTCCTGGATAATGGTGCTCCAATAGCCACCCCCATCGCCCTGCAGCTGGCTGAGGCGCTCCTGCCACTCTTTGACAGCGTAAGGCTCTGTGCCCACAGCCACAGCCACTGGCTGCTGCCCAGACCCTTGGTGCCCTGTGCAGATGCAGGCCTGTGCCCTGGGGGGCCTGAAGCAGCTGATGCTCAGGTCTTTTGCCCTTTCCTTTCATCCAGGATGATATCCAGGTGCAGCTGAGCTCCATGGCTCTATTTCAAGAGATGCTGGACTTATTAACAGAAGAGGGAAGAAAGGCCCTCAAGTCCCACGTGTGCCAGAGCCTGCTCCCTCTCTACTTCCACTGCCATGATGAGAATCAGATTGTTGCTGAGGTGAGCACTTGTGGCCAACTGCGGTCCCCCTGGCAGGGGCTTGGGCTGCCTCCTGCCCTGGCACCTTGTGGGCTGCAGCCTCCTCCAGCCTGTGCCACTGGGATGCTCCTGTGCCCTGGACTGTGGGGCCATCTGTGCATCTCTGTCCCTCTCCAGGCCTCCCAGGAAACGCTGCATTCCTCAGCCAGATTCCTGAAGAGGAGAGATATAGAACAAATGCTACACGTGGATCAGAGCTTTGGGGAGTGCCTGGTAAGAACAGCAGAGACCCCCCAGCCTCAGCATGGCCAAGGTCCCTGAGGGCGGTGCTCAGCGTGCGGGGCTAGCAGCTGTGCCCGCTGCTGCAGCCAGAGGCCGCGCGGGCTCTGCTTCAGGCTCCCGTCGGCCTGAGTCGGGTGCCCATGGAGGCCCGGCCCGGCGGGGCTGCGGGGCGGCACCACGGCTCCCCGGGCAGCAGCCGGCCCTCCGCCCCTCCCCTCGGGAGCCCTTGGCCAGCGGCTGCTGGCCGCGCCTCAGGGCTGTGCGGGCAGGCGAGGCCGGCGATGGGCGCAGGCAGCGCCCGGCCCAGGAGCTGAGCCCGCGCCAACCCTTCCCTCCTGCCGCTCTCTGCAGCTGGCAGAGGACAGGAGCCGAACGGCCGAGCACCTGCGCCGGGCACTGCGCTACCTGCAGAGCCCACAGGAGTCCCTGCGAGAGGCGGCCGTCAGGTTCATGGGTGAGTCCCGAGCCCGGGCTCCTCCCCGGCCCGCCGCAGCTCGGCCCCGGCCCCGCCTGCTGCCCCGGCAGCGCCAGCCGGGCCCGGCGCCGTGGAGCCCCCCCTGGCCTGGGCGTTGCTGCCGCCCTCTGGCAGCCGTGTCCTGGGGCGGCAGCGTGCGGCAAGGGCCCGGGCTGAGCTCTGCCTGGCCAGCAGCCCGGGTGGCCACAGCGCCGGCAGTGCCGCTGGCAGGGAGCTGTGCTGCTGCGGCCGTGACAGGCTCTGTGTTCACAGGCATGGCCGGGCGGCACCTGAGAGGGCAGCAGCAAGAACTGCAGCTGATCTGCACTGGTGAGTGAGTGAGGGCAGTGGACTGACTGCGGGGGCTGGAGGGGCAGCTGCAAGCCCTGCCCCTGCGGTGGAGGGATCTGCACCCGTGGGCAGAGCACACAGAGATATCAGGGCTACGTGTGGCATTCGTGGCCAGCAACTTCGGGCTGATCCCCTTGCTCCCTGCTTCCTGCGGGCCATGGCAAGAGACGACCGGGATGGCCCTGGCAAGGAGCTCTCCTTGGCTCCCTGCACATGCAGGATCTGACCTTGCCTCTGTTCCTCTCTCTTGCAGCCCTTGAAGAAATGGCCTATGACAGCAGTCCTGCAATCAGAAATGCTGCCATTGAATCTTGTTTAGTTCTCTGAGCCATACAGAGAGCTCCCTACTCCCCATGGCGTCAGCTGCGAGATCGATTCCGCAGTGCATGGAGGAAACGGCCTCGTCTGTGTGGCACTGCCTTGCTGTTCTGCTGGAGGTCTGCAGAGAGATGATCTGGGGCCATTTAAGCCAGCAGGAATTTTCTTTTTCCTCTTTAACATTTCTTTGTTTTCATTTTCATTGTGGAGTATGTAAATATAAAATACGTTACAATACACAGAGTCCCAGGATCTTTCTTTTCCTGCCCAAGGTCTGTAGGGCAAAAGAGAAGAGGGGGAAAAGGTTGCTTGTACTCAGCCAGCTGCCCAGGCGTGCAGTGTTGCAGGGAAAATGGCCAGAAGCCTTTAGGCCTTTGGTGGTTCTGCTGAAGTGTTTGTGCTGCCCACAGAGCGGCTGGGCAGGGGCCGGAGCTGCAGGGATCCCTGCCAGAGCGGTGCCTGGAGATGGCCACAAGCCCTGTGCTGGACAGGAAGGGCCATCCGTGTCCTCCTGCCCGTCTGCTGCTGGCTGCAGTGCTGAGGGCTCCCCGGTGCCTCTGGATGGGGCTCCTCTGCAGCTGCTCTGGGGCTGCGGCGCTGCTGCCGGGAAGCTTGGCCAGGCTGGGGGAGACCCTGAGGGGTTGAGGCACTGCTAAGCCCTGAGCAATTGGCCAGCAGAGGCCATAAGCAGCCCCCTGGCAGCCGCCTTGATCCCGACAGCCGGCTGCTCTGGCGCTTCCAGGTCGGTGGCCGGTTGGAGGGACGCCCTGGAATCAGGCGTGGAAACCTGCTTCTGGCCTTTCAGGGCTGTGAGGCCAACTGTTGTGGGGCTGGGGGGGTGCCCTCCCTGTGCTCCAGACTGGAGCCCCCCACCCCTCAGCCTTAGGCATTGAGCTCCACTGCCTGATATCCAAGTCTTGTTCCTCTTGCTGTGGGGGAGGCCGAGCTCTGTGGCTTTAGGCCCCATTGAGCCAGAAGAGCAGCAGCTTTGAGCCCACAGGGGCCACAGAAAGGCCCTCTTAGACCACGGGCATTCCTGTCCTGCCCAGGCCAGGGACACATGAGAGTGCAGCGGGCACCTTCAGTGTGCCACGCTGGCTTTGCACTGGGCCACCTCCCTGTGCTGTGCACGGCTGGCTCTTTGCTTTGCTGCTCTCGGCCTTGTGTCGTCGTACTCCTCTGGCTGCCTGCAGCCAGGGGCAGCCCTATCAGGAGGGTGAAAGGCCCCAGCTCCAACATCTCAACGGGGGAAATGGAGCTCTCCCAGCCCTCAGCCTACGCTGTAAGCAGAGCAGAGCCTTTTCCCCAGCCCCGCTGGCTTTCTGCCTGCTTCTGGCCCCTGGCCACCATGACCCACTGCACTCGCTCTGAGTCACCTACAGCATGGCTGGTGCCTCTTGATTTGCTGACCCTGGGATGTGAGGCTCACTGAGGGAAAGGTGGCTGTCCCAATGCTGAGGGCACACGTGGCTCACTGAGCAGACTTGAGGCTTCCCCAACAGCTTGTAGGTGCCTTATGTGTCATGTTACAGTGCTTGTGCTCCTGCCTCTTCCTGTCCCTCTTCTCACCCTCACCCAACCTGCACCCTCTGACCTACCTTCAATAAACCCTGTTGCATCAGACCCGGTGTCAAGAGCCCTCCTTCGGCTGCCAGTCGAGGGCACGTTACAACCTCCGGGCCTGGGAGCAAGGTGGGCTGGGGGAGCTGGTCTCTCAGACCAAGAGGGAACGGCTCTCGACAGCACCTGCCCATGGGCCTTCCCCGCACCAAATAAAATCATCTCCAAGTTTAGCTAGTAAGCTAGTAAGGTATAAACCATTAATTGCCTGGAAATCTGGCACTAGTCTCTGAGTTCCATTAGGTTTCTTTATTGCTGATCTAGCAGTATTAAATTTTGACTCCCATTCTTCCAATAGTCCTGATGTCAGGGATTTAATTGATTGTTGGCTCTATTCCTTTCCTAGCTTCTAATCTTCAAGGGTATTGCTTTCTGACTGCTGCCCTAACTCTTGTCTGTAGCTCAATTTTCATAGGGTCTGCTCGTTTTGATTTTCCTGGGCTATCAGTATCCCATACTCTTGGGTACACCTGATTCAATACTTGCTCTAACTAGTTCTTCTTGTTTGTTGGTCTGGTGTCAGTTGTCAGTCCTACTGCTTAAACCGCTCATTTGTCTTCAGGTACCTTCCACTGAAGTTTTCTTTTCCTAAATGGAACTGTTGCTTCTAAATTTTCAAGCAAATCCCTGCATAGGACAGATTTGGGTGAGTTTGGTAAAGAAAGAAACTGATGTATTCCCATTTTCTTCTTGATTTTACATCAAAGTGGTTTCAGGAAGAATGCATTTTCTGGCTGCCCTATAGTTGCTCCTATTGCTTGAAGATAGTTTTCACTTTTGGGTATCAGTTCTTGATTCAAGAGTGCAAATGTGTCTCCACTATTTCTTAAAATTTCAACTTCTTCATCATTCTTTAGCTGTATTTTAAACAGTGGCCTGCTAGGGTAAGAATTGCCAGTCTTGGTCATTTCTTATCATCTAGAGTGGCTGCAAGAGTTTTGTGTACTTTGTCTGCTTACTCTGGGCACTGGCCCTATTTCCAGTGTCCTGATTTATTACATGATGCACATTGATTTGGCCCCAGCTTGGTCTGTGGCTGCTTTGAACCTCCTCTGCCTCTGCTATTTTCGCCCCTGCCTCTGCTTCAACCGCGCCTACATCCGTCCTCTCCCTGGTGCCGATCCAGAGCTGCCACCATGGCTGCAGGGAGCTCTTTTTCTTTTTCCCTCTCTTGACTATCGTACACTTTCTACTTTTGATGTAGTGTCTAAAAGCTTGCGTGACTGCTCAATGTTGTTTGAACACTTCTCAAACTCAGACAGGCTTGGTGCTGTGACCATTTCCCTGGGGTGTTCCAGTTCGTGTTTATTTATCAGTTATCGTAGAATGGTTTGTTTTCATGTACCCCGTATTTTCCCCAAGCTGGTTTACCCCTAGGTTCTGCCCTCCCTCAAAGCTGTCTCCCTCATGCCATTCCCCACTCTTTGTTCCAGCTCCTTCCCTGCCTCTCAAGATAATCCAGCTCTTTATTCCTGAACCTTCCCTGTCACTTTTGCCTTGGACCAATCCCTGACTGCACCACCCCTTTGGAATTCCTCTATTGCTGGAAGCCCCGCTGGCGCATGTGACCTACCCTCTCTTCCCATCTGTCCTAATTAGTCCCAAGCAACTGATGGAATCCCCTCGCTCCTCCCCTGCAGATTCCTTATTGCTCAATTGTTTGTATCCACCCCCTGAGTTGTACCCCGATAAAATCCCGTGCACAGAAGTGCTGGCGGCTCTTTGCTGCTGAATCCTTCCCTTGGAATAAGCCTTGGCCTGTGGAACCTCACAATCGAGGAGCCTCCTCCTTCTCTTTGGCCTGCTCCGTGCTGCAGTTAGTGCATCCTGAACCACTGAGCAGTGGCTCACCAGGGTCAGCCGCAGGCAGGACCCACGCCTTGGCCGTTCCCCACTCCTGGCGCAGCGCCGCAGTTTTCCCAAGAGCCAGCCCGGGCTCCGCTGGGCTGCGTCCATGGGGAACCCGTCCCAGTGCCCGACCGTGCTCTGGGTGAAAAACCTTGATCTGATACGGAAATGAAACCTGCCCTGTCCCAGCTCCCTGCCCTTTTCTCCAGTCCTGTCACTGGTCCCAACAGTGACCAGAGCTGCAGCAGCCCCTCTGATTCACCTCAGGAGGAGGTTGCAGACCACAATGACGCCCTTTACTCTCCTCCAGGCTGAACAAAGTGGCTTCAGCTGCACCTGGATGGCTTCCCCTCCAGGCCACACTCCATCCTTGCAGTCCTCCTTTGCATTCTGGCTAATGGTTTCATAACTTTTGATATTGTGCTGCCCAAAAGTGCGCCCGTCTGCTTCCAGCGCTTCTCTTGGCTGCTGCTTCAGGGTGTGGGCACCATCATCAGAGACACAGAAGAGCTTCTCCTCCCAGACTTGTCCTTATCCTCCGCACTTCCACGTCTCTGCCTTGATCTTCACTGGGGAACTTGCCACTTTGTGACCGCTCATTGCTGCGCTCAGCAGGGACACAGTTTTGTTTGGACATGAGCTGCCAGAGCAAGACATGCAGCAACTGAAGCCGAGAAATGCAGAGGCTGGGCAGATGCCGTTTTTTCCAGAATGTGGGAAAGAGAGTGAGAAAAGCACAAGGAAATTTCAGACTGTTAACTTTGCATTCTAATTGCCCTGCGAAACTCAGCAATGGCTGGTGCTCTGGTGCTACTGCCAATGCCTTCCATGAGAAAAATTCATTTCAGGATGGAGCAACATCATCTGACAGAGACCAAGTGTGCCAGCAGTTGCTCCAGGTGCTCCTGCCATCAGCCCCTGCAGGAAAGAGGCACAGCCCCCAAGGCACGTGGCCTTTGGCTCCTTCTGGCACAGAAGCCCCCCGGGGGCACAGGTCTCTGGTGCAGGAGACAGGCACCAGTGCTGCCAGGGCTCGGGGGGGTGGCAGGTCTGCTTGGCCGGGGACTCTGCCACACCTGCTGATGTCAGCACTCCCCAGGCCCCAGGCCTCAGAGCAGCACTCGTGCCCAGGCCCACACGTTCCTTGTGCGTGTCACACCGGCAGCTTTAGGATGGCCACCAGCCGGGACGACGTGTCCCGAGGAGGCTGTGCCAACTTCCCTGCAAGGCCTCGTGCCCTTCCCAGAACGGCTGTGTCGGCAGCCCTGGGGGCTCCTTCTGCTGCCCTGAGCCCACAGAGCATGGCAGCGTTTGCTGATGCTCTGAGCCCTTCCTAAAGATCCTGTCGGCCTGCCTTAGACTCCTGGGGCCAGCCATTCCTTCCAAACTGGGCCACTTTGGGTGGGCTGGGCGTGGCCCCAGGGCAGGCCGCAGTGTGTGCAAGGGCCCTTGGTGACACAGTGCCGCACAGTCACTGTGACACGGAACGGGTGTCCAAAGGCCCTTTGTGACACGGGGTGACATAGGAGCTGGAGGTGACAAGAGCACGCCACAGTGCTCAGAGCACGCAACGGGACAGGACGGGACAGAGCGGTGCCGTGAGGAGCCCCTGCACAGCGTGCCCGTTCGCGTCCCACCCGGAGCTTTTCTGAAGCCTTGTTCCTGCAGCTGAGCTCAAGGCCAGACCACAGGACTTGCTGACCCGTGGTCTCCTTGAGGCTTCTCTTCTGCAGGTGCCTTTGAGGCCATATCATAGTCCTTGTCAGGAGTCCCCTGTCTTTGTGGCAGGGGCCCTTGAGACCGAGTGCAGGACTTGCTGTCCTGTAGCCTTCCTGAGGCTTCTTACTTGAAGATGCCTTCCAGGTACCACTGCAGGACTTGGTGCCTTGGAGTTTTTCCAAGGCAACTCTCCTGCAAATAGCCACAAATCCAGGCAGAGACATGGAGCAGAGACACCCGGCAGTGCCTGAGCTGGCCTGGGTAGAGGAGGAGGAAGAAGGCCCTGGAGCTGCCCCGGCACAGCAGACTGAAGAGGTGGTGCCGTTGCAGCCACCACAGGAGGGTGAGTGGCAGAGCTGGGCCACAGGACTGGTGCCTGCTGCCAACTAGGACCCCATGCCGTGCCGTGCGTTGCCATGCTATCCCCTGGGGACAGGCCCACAGAGAGGACGGAAGAGGGGCCGGGCAGACACCCTGCAGTGGCCGTGCTCCATCCCCTGGGGCATCCTGGGGCTCTCTCGGCCTGCGGGATGCCGCAGGGCTGGGCCGTGCTCTCCGGCCTCTCCCGCAGCCCCTCATCTCTGGCTGCGCTCGCTCTTTGCCAGATGCAGCCCCGGAGCGCACACAAGAGCAGGAGTCCAGCCGTGGCCGCTTCCGCAGAACAGCGCAGGTACCTGCAGCCACCCCCACCTGGGCTGGGCCTGCTGTCCCTGCTCAGCCCAGCACCGTGTGTGCAGCACTGCATGCAACATCCTCGGCTTCTTGCCCTTCTCCTACAGTTTGTTTGCAACTTCCTCAAGAGAATTAAAGAGGAGGAAGAAACCATCGCCACGGGCATAGGCCTCAGACCATACTCGCCCATCTTCCTAAGCAAGACCAGTGCTGCCCTGCTGTGTATGCTTGTAGAGGAAGATTTTTACACTCCAAAGCAAGTAAGCAGCCTGTGGCCAGGCTTTGATCCTCCCAGCAATTGCTTGGCCTCCCAATCCACGCATGCTGCTTGCTGTGAGTCTTTCAGGCCACGTGGCAGTGGGGTGGGAAGGGAAGCACTCCTCTGGGGAAGCTGGGAACATTGCTCCCTCTGGCAGCTTTCCAAGTCTCCCCGTGCCTTCCCCAGGTGCCTGCCATGGTGAGCTACATCCACCAGTGGCTCATGGCCAATGATTCTGCTGAGCACAGGCTGGACAAGACCCTGCTGGATCTCACCGAAGCACAGCCAAATGACGCAGTCATCACGCTCCTGCGTGTGGCCCCGTCCTGTGACAGGTATGGGGCCCACCTGCCCATAGGGCTCAGGCCTCTCCAGCCCATCACCCTGCACAGCCTGCCCCAGGTGTCGGAGCAACAGAGAGTTCCAGGGCCCTCTGGCTGCTCCCTTTCCCAGCCCTGCCATGTCAGCCCCTCAGCCAGCTGCCATGCTCCCTTGCCGCCTCTCAGGGCTCTGTCCCCACAGGGCTGGGCTGTCTGGCTGCTGCTGCCAGGGGGGCAGTGGGCAGAGGCAGAAATGGCAGCCGGCTCAGCTGCCCCCACTGCTGTCTCTGAGACCCCCCCTGAGACACAGCTCTAACCCCACAGAGCTGCCATGGCCATGTGGAAGACCATCATGAGCTCAGCCAGGACTGTGGAGCTGGCGCAGCTGATCCTCCTGGATGTGCTGGGGAGCTGGCCAGAGTACAGCACCTGCACCTCCGATGGGGACGAAACGGGTGTCTTTGCCCTGGCTGTGAGTTTCTACAAGTGGCCTTTGCAGGCCCCAAGGCTGCCTCTCCAGCAGCTCTCTATCCTCCTTCCCCCACTGCATCTCCCTGCCTCTGGCGCTGGCCTGAAACCCGGCCCAGGGGCAGCTTCAGGCCCACCAGGCCCCGTACTCCGCCTGCCAAGGTCTCTCCGGGCCTCTCCCTGCCACGCTCGGGCCCTGCCACACGCACACCTCGGCACTGAGCGCTGTCTCGGGGGGCTTTGTCCTTTGCAGGCAACTGTGGTGATGTGGAAGATCCTCCAGGTGCCCTGTCTCCCACGGATCTTGAAGGTGTATTTCCCCCGCCTATTTGTGCATCTGCTATTCCAAGTGTTCTTCAGCACTCTGGATATGCCAGAGGAGGTCGACACCTTCTGGAAGGGATGCCAGGAAGAGCACGGCCTTGCCACCAGCCCCAACAGGTGCTCCATCCCACTCCTCCTGTCCCTGCCACGTGGCCTGCCAAGGAGCCAGTGCTGCCAGTGTGACCTGGGCTTTGCTCTGCACGCAGGTTTGCAGTGCGCACCCTCAAGTCCCTGCTCTGCCTTCTCCGCTGCGAGGATGTGGTGGTGGCAATGGAGCGCAGGTGTGCCTGGGACACGCTGCTCTCTCTTGACACTCACCACTTTGCCGTGGCTCTGCTTGCCAGGTGAGACCCCCTTCTCCCCACTGCCTCTGACATTGCTGCTCTGTGCCCAGGTGCCCCACAAAGTGTCCGTGGTGGCCATGGGCCAGAGGGCCTTGTCACTGAGGGACGGCCAAGCAGACTGGAAAAGGCTGGCACAGGAGGGTGCCCATGAGCAACCAACTGCCAAATGGCCCACGTCCCCTTGCTGGAAGGGTGCTGGGGAAAGATGAGAACAGGGTGAGTCATGCCTGGGAGAGGTTTGCCCCACTGCATCAGGGTCTTGTTTCCTTTTTCCCCTCTTCAGAGAAATACGCCGCTTAGCCATCCACTTTTGTTCCGCGATTGCATTCTACCTGCTCGCCCTGCTCGGCAAAGAGATGCCATACTGGGATTTCCCTGCCCTGGCATTCCTCGTGGAGGTGAGCCTCAAGGCCAGCGCTGCCTGGCTGAGCTGCCTCCCAGCCCTCTGGCCTCTCGCAGCCACAGCTGCCAGGACAGTGCCCGTGCCCTGTGCTGCTGCCTGGGCCCGGCCCTGTGCGCTTCTGGGCTCCTGCCGGCTGGCTCCCCTGTCACTGCCCTGTGTCTTTCAGGTCCTCGAGTGCCTGGACTTGAGCCAATGCAGTGACAGCGTTCTGGAGATCCTGGCACAGAACCTGCAGAGCGAGCACATGGCCAGGCGTTACTTGGCACTCCGAGGCCTCGTAGTGCTGGGCAAGAATCCCTTGATGGTGAGAAGGGGGCAGTGGCTGAAGCCGTGCAGGCAGCGTGGGGCTGGGCAACGCCGTCACTTGGCATTGTCTGGGCTTCGGCCGCTGGGGCAGCTGTTCCCATCTCTCCTGCTTCCCGCTTCAGCTGCCCCAGTGCTTCGGGACAGGCCTTTGGCCTCTGGGCCCTGCGGCAGCAGGGCGGCCTTTCACAAAGTCGTGTTCCGCACAGGCTGAAAAAATGCGGAGCCTGACTGAAAGTCTTGTGGAGCTCCTGGAGGAAAATGACAGCGACATGATCAGGATGAGCATTCTTCTACTCAGATATTTGCTCCTGGATAATGGTGCTCCAATAGCCACCCCCATCGCCCTGCAGCTGGCTGAGGCGCTCCTGCCACTCTTTGACAGCGTAAGGCTCTGTGCCCACAGCCACAGCCACTGGCTGCTGCCCAGACCCTTGGTGCCCTGTGCAGATGCAGGCCTGTGCCCTGGGGGGCCTGAAGCAGCTGATGCTCAGGTCTTTTGCCCTTTCCTTTCATCCAGGATGATATCCAGGTGCAGCTGAGCTCCATGGCTCTATTTCAAGAGATGCTGGACTTATTAACAGAAGAGGGAAGAAAGGCCCTCAAGTCCCACGTGTGCCAGAGCCTGCTCCCTCTCTACTTCCACTGCCATGATGAGAATCAGATTGTTGCTGAGGTGAGCACTTGTGGCCAACTGCGGTCCCCCTGGCAGGGGCTTGGGCTGCCTCCTGCCCTGGCACCTTGTGGGCTGCAGCCTCCTCCAGCCTGTGCCACTGGGATGCTCCTGTGCCCTGGACTGTGGGGCCATCTGTGCATCTCTGTCCCTCTCCAGGCCTCCCGGGAAACGCTGCATTCCTCAGCCAGATTCCTGAAGAGGAGAGATATAGAACAAATGCTACACGTGGATCAGAGCTTTGGGGAGTGCCTGGTAAGAACAGCAGAGACCCCCCAGCCTCAGCATGGCCAAGGTCCCTGAGGGCGGTGCTCAGCGTGCGGGGCTAGCAGCTGTGCCCGCTGCTGCAGCCAGAGGCCACGCGGGCTCTGCTTCAGGCTCCCGTCGGCCTGAGTCGGGTGCCCATGGAGGCCCGGCCCGGCGGGGCTGCGGGGCGGCACCACGGCTCCTCGGGCAGCAGCCGGCCCTCCGCCCCTCCCCTCGGGAGCCCTTGGCCAGCGGCTGCTGGCCGCGCCTCAGGGCTGTGCGGGCAGGCGAGGCCGGCGATGGGCGCAGGCAGCGCCCGGCCCAGGAGCTGAGCCCGCGCCAACCCTTCCCTCCTGCCGCTCTCTGCAGCTGGCAGAGGACAGGAGCCGAACGGCCGAGCACCTGCGCCGGGCACTGCGCTACCTGCAGAGCCCACAGGAGTCCCTGCGAGAGGCGGCCGTCAGGTTCATGGGTGAGTCCCGAGCCCGGGCTCCTCCCCGGCCCGCCGCAGCTCGGCCCCGGCCCCGCCTGCTGCCCCGGCAGCGCCAGCCGGGCCCGGCGCCGTGGAGCCCCCCCCTGGCCTGGGCGTTGCTGTCGCCGTCTGGCAGCCGTGTCCTGGGGCGGCAGCGTGCGGCAAGGGCCCGGGCTGAGCTCTGCCTGGCCAGCAGCCCGGGTGGCCACAGCGCCGGCAGTGCCGCTGCCAGGGAGCTGTGCTGCTGCGGCCGTGACAGGCTCTGTGTTCACAGGCATGGCCGGGCGGCACCTGAGAGGGCAGCAGCAAGAACTGCAGCTGATCTGCACTGGTGAGTGAGTGAGGGCAGCGGACTGACTGCGGGGGCTGGAGGGGCAGCTGCAAGCCCTGCCCCTGCGGTGGAGGGATCTGCACCCGTGGGCAGAGCACACAGAGATATCAGGGCTACGTGTGGCATTCGTGGCCAGCAACTTCGGGCTGATCCCCTTGCTCCCTGCTTCCTGCGGGCCATGGCAAGAGACGACCGGGATGGCCCTGGCAAGGAGCTCTCCTTGGCTCCCTGCACATGCAGGATCTGACCTTGCCTCTGTTCCTCTCTCTTGCAGCCCTTGAAGAAATGGCCTATGACAGCAGTCCTGCAATCAGAAATGCTGCCATTGAATCTTGTTTAGTTCTCCGAGCCATACAGAGAGCTCCCTACTCCCCATGGCGTCAGCTGCGAGATCGATTCCGCAGTGCATGGAGGAAACGGCCTCGTCTGTGTGGCACTGCCTTGCTGTTCTGCTGGAGGTCTGCAGAGAGATGATCTGGGGCCATTTAAGCCAGCAGGAATTTTCTTTTTCCTCTTTAACATTTCTTTGTTTTCATTTTCATTGTGGAGTATGTAAATATAAAATACGTTACAATACACAGAGTCCCAGGATCTTTCTTTTCCTGCCCAAGGTCTGTAGGGCAAAAGAGAAGAGGGGGAAAAGGTTGCTTGTACTCAGCCAGCTGCCCAGGCGTGCAGTGTTGCAGGGAAAATGGCCAGAAGCCTTTAGGCCTTTGGTGGTTCTGCTGAAGTGTTTGTGCTGCCCACAGAGCGGCTGGGCAGGGGCCGGAGCTGCAGGGATCCCTGCCAGAGCGGTGCCTGGAGATGGCCACAAGCCCTGTGCTGGACAGGAAGGGCCATCCGTGTCCTCCTGCCCGTCTGCTGCTGGCTGCAGTGCTGAGGGCTCCCCGGTGCCTCTGGATGGGGCTCCTCTGCAGCTGCTCTGGGGCTGCGGCGCTGCTGCCGGGAAGCTTGGCCAGGCTGGGGGAGACCCTGAGGGGTTGAGGCACTGCTAAGCCCTGAGCAATTGGCCAGCAGAGGCCATAAGCAGCCCCCTGGCAGCCGCCTTGATCCCGACAGCCGGCTGCTCTGGCGCTTCCAGGTCGGTGGCCGGTTGGAGGGACGCCCTGGAATCAGGCGTGGAAACCTGCTCCTGGCCTTTCAGGGCTGTGAGGCCAACTGTTGTGGGGCTGGGGGGGTGCCCTCCCTGTGCTCCAGACTGGAGCCCCCCACCCCTCAGCCTTAGGCATTGAGCTCCACTGCCTGATATCCAAGTCTTGTTCCTCTTGCTGTGGGGGAGGCCGAGCTCTGTGGCTTTAGGCCCCATTGAGCCAGAAGAGCAGCAGCTTTGAGCCCACAGGGGCCACAGAAAGGCCCTCTTAGACCACGGGCATTCCTGTCCTGCCCAGGCCAGGGACACATGAGAGTGCAGCGGGCACCTTCAGGGTGCCACGCTGGCTTTGCACTGGGCCACCTCCCTGTGCTGTGCACGGCTGGCTCTTTGCTTTGCTGCTCTCGGCCTTGTGTCATCGTACTGTGCTGGCTGCCTGCAGCCAGGGGCAGCCCTATCAGGAGGGTGAAAGGCCCCAGCTCCAACATCTCAACGGGGGAAATGGAGCTCTCCCAGCCCTCAGCCTACGCTGTAAGCAGAGCAGAGCCTTTTCCCCAGCCCCGCTGGCTTTCTGCCTGCTTCTGGCCCCTGGCCACCATGACCCACTGCACTCGCTCTGAGTCACCTACAGCATGGCTGGTGCCTCTTGATTTGCTGACCCTGGGATGTGAGGCTCACTGAGGGAAAGGTGGCTGTCCCAATGCTGAGGGCACACGTGGCTCACTGAGCAGACTTGAGGCTTCCCCAACAGCTTGTAGGTGCCTTATGTGTCATGTTACAGTGCTTGTGCTCCTGCCTCTTCCTGTCCCTCTTCTCACCCTCACCCAACCTGCACCCTCTGACCTACCTTCAATAAACCCTGTTGCATCAGACCCGGTGTCAAGAGCCCTCCTTCGGCTGCCGGTCAAGGGCACGTTACAACCTCCGGGCCTGGGAGCAAGGTGGGCTGGGGGAGCTGGTCTCTCAGACCAAGAGGGAACGGCTCTCGACAGCACCTGCCCATGGGCCTTCCCCGCACCAAATAAAATCATCTCCAAGTTTAGCTAGTAAGCTAGTAAGGTATAAACCATTAATTGCCTGGAAATCTGGCACTAGTCTCTGAGTTCCATTAGGTTTCTTTATTGCTGATCCAGCAGTATTAAATTTTGACTCCCATTCTTCCAATAGTCCTGATGTCAGGGATTTAATTGATTGTTGGCTCTATTCCTTTCCTAGCTTCTAATCTTCAAGGGTATTGCTTTCTGACTACTGCCCTAACTCTTGTCTGTAGCTCAATTTTCATAGGGTCTGCTCGTTTTGATTTTCCTGGGCTATCAGTATCCCATACTCTTGGGTACACCTGATTCAATACTTGCTCTAACTAGTTCTTCTTGTTTGTTGGTCTGGTGTCAATTGTCAGTCCTACTGCTAAAACCGCTCATTTGTCTTCAGGTACCTTCCACTGAAGTTTTCTTTTCCTAAATGGAACTGTTGCTTCTAAATTTTCAAGCAAATCCCTGCATAGGACAGATTTGGGTGAGTTTGGTAAAGAAAGAAACTGATGTATTCCCATTTTCTTCTTGATTTTACATCAAAGTGGTTTCAGGAAGAATGCATTTTCTGGCTGCCCTATAGTTGCTCCTATTGCTTGAAGATAGTTTTCACTTTTGGGTATCAGTTCTTGATTCAAGAGTGCAAATGTGTCTCCACTATTTCTTAAAATTTCAACTTCTTCATCATTCTTTAGCTGTATTTTAAACAGTGGCCTGCTAGGGTAAGAATTGCCAGTCTTGGTCATTTCTTATCATCTAGAGTGGCTGCAAGGAAGGCTACTCTTTTGTGTACTTTGTCTGCTTACTCTGGGCACTGGCCCTATTTCCAGTGTCCTGATTTATTACATGATGCACATTGATTTGGCCCCAGCTTGGTCTGTGGCTGCTTTGAACCTCCTCTGCCTCTGCTATTTTCGCCCCTGCCTCTGCTTCAACCGCGCCTACATCCGTCCTCTCCCTGGTGCCGATCCAGAGCTGCCACCATGGCTGCAGGGAGCTCTTTTTTTTTTTCCCTCTCTTGACTATCGTACACTTTCTACTTTTGATGTAGTGTCTAAAAGCTTGCGTGACTGCTCAATGTTGTTTGAACACTTCTCAAACTCAGACAGGCTTGGTGCTGTGACCATTTCCCTGGGGTGTTCCAGTTCGTGTTTATTTATCAGTTATCGTAGAATGGTTTGTTTTCATGTACCCCGTATTTTCCCCAAGCTGGTTTACCCCTAGGTTCTGCCCTCCCTCAAAGCTGTCTCCCTCATGCCATTCCCCACTCTTTGTTCCAGCTCCTTCCCTGCCTCTCAAGATAATCCAGCTCTTTATTCCTGAACCTTCCCTGTCACTTTTGCCTTGGACCAATCCCTGACTGCACCACCCCTTTGGAATTCCTCTATTGCTGGAAGCCCCGCTGGCGCATGTGACCTACCCTCTCTTCCCATCTGTCCTAATTAGTCCCAAGCAACTGATGGAATCCCCTCGCTCCTCCCCTGCAGATTCCTTATTGCTCAATTGTTTGTATCCACCCCCTGAGTTGTACCCCGATAAAATCCCGTGCACAGAAGTGCTGGCGGCTCTTTGCTGCTGAATCCTTCCCTTGGAATAAGCCTTGGCCTGTGGAACCTCACAATCGAGGAGCCTCCTCCTTCTCTTTGGCCTGCTCCGTGCTGCAGTTAGTGCATCCTGAACCACTGAGCAGTGGCTCACCAGGGTCAGCCGCGGGCAGGACCCACGCCTTGGCCGTTCCCCACTCCTGGCGCAGCGCCGCAGTTTTCCCAAGAGCCAGCCCGGGCTCCGCTGGGCTGCGTCCATGGGGAACCCGTCCCAGTGCCCGACCGTGCTCTGGGTGAAAAACCTTGATCTGATACGGAAATGAAACCTGCCCTGTCCCAGCTCCCTGCCCTTTTCTCCAGTCCTGTCACTGGTCCCAACAGTGACCAGAGCTGCAGCAGCCCCTCTGATTCACCTCAGGAGGAGGTTGCAGACCACAATGACGCCCTTTACTCTCCTCCAGGCTGAACAAAGTGGCTTCAGCTGCACCTGGATGGCTTCCCCTCCAGGCCACACTCCATCCTTGCAGTCCTCCTTTGCATTCTGGCTAATGGTTTCATAACTTTTGATATTGTGCTGCCCAAAAGTGCGCCCGTCTGCTTCCAGCGCTTCTCTTGGCTGCTGCTTCAGGGTGTGGGCACCATCATCAGAGACACAGAAGAGCTTCTCCTCCCAGACTTGTCCTTATCCTCCGCACTTCCACGTCTCTGCCTTGATCTTCACTGGGGAACTTGCCACTTTGTGACCGCTCATTGCTGCGCTCAGCAGGGACACAGTTTTGTTTGGACATGAGCTGCCAGAGCAAGACATGCAGCAACTGAAGCTGAGAAATGCAGAGGCTGGGCAGATGCCGTTTTTTCCAGAATGTGGGAAAGAGAGTGAGAAAAGCACAAGGAAATTTCAGACTGTTAACTTTGCATTCTAATTGCCCTGCGAAACTCAGCAATGGCTGGTGCTCTGGTGCTACTGCCAATGCCTTCCATGAGAAAAATTCATTTCAGGATGGAGTAACATCATCTGACAGAGACCAAGTGTGCCAGCAGTTGCTCCAGGTGCTCCTGCCATCAGCCCCTGCAGGAAAGAGGCACAGCCCCCAAGGCACGTGGCCTTTGGCTCCTTCTGGCACAGAAGCCCCCCGGGGGCACAGGTCTCTGGTGCAGGAGACAGGCACCAGTGCTGCCAGGGCTCGGGGGGGTGGCAGGTCTGCTTGGCCGGGGACTCTGCCACACCTGCTGATGTCAGCGCTCCCCGGGCCCCAGGCCTCAGAGCAGCACTCGTGCCCGGGCCCACACGTTCCTTGTGCGTGTCACACCGGCAGCTTTAGGATGGCCACCAGCCGGGACGACGTGTCCCGAGGAGGCTGTGCCAACTTCCCTGCAAGGCCTCGTGCCCTTCCCAGAACGGCTGTGTCGGCAGCCCTGGGGGCTCCTTCTGCTGCCCTGAGCCCACAGAGCATGGCAGCGTTTGCTGATGGTCTGAGCCCTTCCTAAAGATCCTGTCGGCCTGCCTTAGACTCCTGGGGCCAGCCATTCCTTCCAAACTGGGCCACTTTGGGTGGGCTGGGCGTGGCCCCAGGGCAGGCGGCAGTGTGTGCAAGGGCCCTTGGTGACACAGTGCCGCACAGTCACTGTGACACGGAATGGGTGTCCAAAGGCCCTTTGTGACACGGGGTGACATAGGAGCTGGAGGTGACAAGAGTACGCCACAGTGCTCAGAGCACGCAACGGGACAGGACGGGACAGAGCGGTGCCGTGAGGAGCCCCTGCACAGCGTGCCCGTTCACGTCCCACCCGGAGCTTTTCTGAAGCCTTGTTCCTGCAGCTGAGCTCAAGGCCAGACCACAGGACTTGCTGACCCGTGGTCTCCCTGAGGCTTCTCTTCTGCAGGTGCCTTTGAGGCCATATCATAGTCCTTGTCAGGAGTCCCCTGTCCTTGTGGCAGGGGCCCTTGAGACCGAGTGCAGGACTTGCTGTCCTGTAGCCTTCCTGAGGCTTCTTACTTGAAGGTGCCTTCCAGGTACCACTGCAGGACTTGGTGCCTTGGAGCTTTTCCAAGGCAACTCTCCTGCAAATAGCCACAAATCCAGGCAGAGACATGGAGCAGAGACACCTGGCAGTGCCTGAGCTGGCCTGGGTGGAGGAGGAGGAAGAAGGCCCTGGAGCTGCCCCGGCACAGCAGACTGAAGAGGTGGTGCCGTTGCAGCCACCACAGGAGGGTGAGTGGCAGAGCTGGGCCACAGGACTGGTGCCTGCTGCCAACTTGGACCCCATGCCGTGCCGTGCGTTGCCATGCTATCCCTTGGGGACAGGCCCACAGAGAGGACGGAAGAGGGGCCGGGCAGACACCCTGCAGTGGCCGTGCTCCATCCCCTGGGGCATCCTGGGGCTCTCTCGGCCTGCGGGATGCCGCAGGGCTGGGCCGTGCTCTCCGGCCTCTCCCGCAGCCCCTCATCTCTGGCTGCGCTCGCTCTTTGCCAGATGCAGCCCCGGAGCGCACACAAGAGCAGGAGTCCAGCCGTGGCCGCTTCCGCAGAACAGCGCAGGTACCTGCAGCCACCCCCACCTGGGCTGGGCCTGCTGTCCCTGCTCAGCCCAGCACCGTGTGTGCAGCACTGCATGCAACATCCTCGGCTTCTTGCCCTTCTCCTACAGTTTGTTTGCAACTTCCTCAAGAGAATTAAAGAGGAGGAAGAAACCATCGCCACGGGCGTAGGCCTCAGACCATACTCGCCCATCTTCCTAAGCAAGACCAGTGCTGCCCTGCTGTGTATGCTTGTAGAGGAAGATTTTTACACTCCAAAGCAAGTAAGCAGCCTGTGGCCAGGCTTTGATCCTCCCAGCAATTGCTTGGCCTCCCAATCCACGCATGCCGCTTGCTGTGAGTCTTTCAGGCCACATGGCAGTGGGGTGGGAAGGGAAGCACTCCTCTGGGGAAGCTGGGAACATTGCTCCCTCTGGCAGCTTTCCAAGTCTCCCCGTGCCTTCCCCAGGTGCCTGCCATGGTGAGCTACATCCACCAGTGGCTCATGGCCAATGATTCTGCTGAGCACAGGCTGGACAAGACCCTGCTGGATCTCACCGAAGCACAGCCAAATGACGCAGTCATCACGCTCCTGCGTGTGGCCCCGTCCTGTGACAGGTATGGGGCCCACCTGCCCATAGGGCTCAGGCCTCTCCAGCCCATCACCCTGCACAGCCTGCCCCAGGTGTCGGAGCAACAGAGAGTTCCAGGGCCCTCTGGCTGCTCCCTTTCCCAGCCCTGCCATGTCAGCCCCTGAGCCTGCTGCCATGCTCCCTTGCCGCCTCTCAGGGCTCTGTCCCCACAGGGCTGGGCTGTCTGGCTGCTGCTGCCAGGGGGGCAGTGGGCAGAGGCAGAAATGGCAGCCGGCTCAGCTGCCCCCACTGCTGTCTCTGAGATCCCCCTGAGACACAGCTCTAACCCCACAGAGCTGCCATGGCCATGTGGAAGACCATCATGGGCTCAGCCAGGACTGTGGAGCTGGCGCAGCTGATCCTCCTGGATGTGCTGGGGAGCTGGCCAGAGTACAGCACCTGCACCTCCGATGGGGACGAAACGGGTGTCTTTGCCCTGGCTGTGAGTTTCTACAAGTGGCCTTTGCAGGCCCCAAGGCTGCCTCTCCAGCAGCTCTCTATCCTCCTTCCCCCACTGCATCTCCCTGCCTCTGGCGCTGGCCTGAAACCCGGCCCAGGGGCAGCTTCAGGCCCACCAGGCCCCGTACTCCGCCTGCCAAGGTCTCTCCGGGCCTCTCCCTGCCACGCTCGGGCCCTGCCACACGCACACCTCGGCACTGAGCGCTGTCTCGGGGGGCTTTGTCCTTTGCAGGCAACTGTGGTGATGTGGAAGATCCTCCAGGTGCCCTGTCTCCCACGGATCTTGAAGGTGTATTTCCCCCGCCTATTTGTGCATCTGCTATTCCAAGTGTTCTTCAGCACTCTGGATATGCCAGAGGAGGTCGACACCTTCTGGAAGGGATGCCAGGAAGAGCACGGCCTTGCCACCAGCCCCAACAGGTGCTCCATCCCACTCCTCCTGTCCCTGCCACGTGGCCTGCCAAGGAGCCAGTGCTGCCAGTGTGACCTGGGCTTTGCTCTGCACGCAGGTTTGCAGTGCGCACCCTCAAGTCCCTGCTCTGCCTTCTCCGCTGCGAGGATGTGGTGGTGGCAATGGAGCGCAGGTGTGCCTGGGACACGCTGCTCTCTCTTGACACTCACCACTTTGCCGTGGCTCTGCTTGCCAGGTGAGACCCCCTTCTCCCCACTGCCTCTGACATTGCTGCTCTGTGCCCAGGTGCCCCACAAAGTGTCCGTGGTGGCCATGGGCCAGAGGGCCTTGTCACTGAGGGACGGCCAAGCAGACTGGAAAAGGCTGGCACAGGAGGGTGCCCATGAGCAACCAACTGCCAAATGGCCCACGTCCCCTTGCTGGAAGGGTGCTGGGGAAAGATGAGAACAGGGTGAGTCACGCCTGGGAGAGGTTTGCCCCACTGCATCAGGGTCTTGTTTCCTTTTTCCCCTCTTCAGAGAAATACGCCGCTTAGCCATCCACTTTTGTTCCGCGATTGCATTCTACCTGCTCGCCCTGCTCGGCAAAGAGATGCCATACTGGGATTTCCCTGCCCTGGCATTCCTCGTGGAGGTGAGCCTCAAGGCCAGCGCTGCCTGGCTGAGCTGCCTCCCAGCCCTCTGGCCTCTCGCAGCCACAGCTGCCAGGACAGTGCCCGTGCCCTGTGCTGCTGCCTGGGCCCGGCCCTGTGCGCTTCTGGGCTCCTGCCGGCTGGCTCCCCTGTCACTGCCCTGTGTCTTTCAGGTCCTCGAGTGCCTGGACTTGAGCCAATGCAGTGACAGCGTTCTGGAGATCCTGGCACAGAACCTGCAGAGCGAGCACATGGCCAGGCGTTACTTGGCACTCCGAGGCCTCGTAGTGCTGGGCAAGAATCCCTTGATGGTGAGAAGGGGGCAGTGGCTGAAGCCGTGCAGGCAGCGTGGGGCTGGGCAACGCTGTCACTTGGCATTGTCTGGGCTTCGGCCGCTGGGGCAGCTGTTCCCATCTCTCCTGCTTCCCGCTTCAGCTGCCCCAGTGCTTCGGGACAGGCCTTTGGCCTCTGGGCCCTGCGGCAGCAGGGCGGCCTTTCACAAAGTCGTGTTCCGCACAGGCTGAAAAAATGCGGAGCCTGACTGAAAGTCTTGTGGAGCTCCTGGAGGAAAATGACAGCGACATGATCAGGATGAACATTCTTCTACTCAGATATTTGCTCCTGGATAATGGTGCTCCAATAGCCACCCCCATCGCCCTGCAGCTGGCTGAGGCGCTCCTGCCACTCTTTGACAGCGTAAGGCTCTGTGCCCACAGCCACAGCCACTGGCTGCTGCCCAGACCCTTGGTGCCCTGTGCAGATGCAGGCCTGTGCCCTGGGGGGCCTGAAGCAGCTGATGCTCAGGTCTTTTGCCCTTTCCTTTCATCCAGGATGATATCCAGGTGCAGCTGAGCTCCATGGCTCTATTTCAAGAGATGCTGGACTTATTAACAGAAGAGGGAAGAAAGGCCCTCAAGTCCCACGTGTGCCAGAGCCTGCTCCCTCTCTACTTCCACTGCCATGATGAGAATCAGATTGTTGCTGAGGTGAGCACTTGTGGCCAACTGCGGTCCCCCTGGCAGGGGCTTGGGCTGCCTCCTGCCCTGGCACCTTGTGGGCTGCAGCCTCCTCCAGCCTGTGCCACTGGGATGCTCCTGTGCCCTGGACTGTGGGGCCATCTGTGCATCTCTGTCCCTCTCCAGGCCTCCCGGGAAACGCTGCATTCCTCAGCCAGATTCCTGAAGAGGAGAGATATAGAACAAATGCTACACGTGGATCAGAGCTTTGGGGAGTGCCTGGTAAGAACAGCAGAGACCCCCCAGCCTCAGCATGGCCAAGGTCCCTGAGGGCGGTGCTCAGCGTGCGGGGCTAGCAGCTGTGCCCGCTGCTGCAGCCAGAGGCCGCGCGGGCTCTGCTTCAGGCTCCCGTCGGCCTGAGTCGGGTGCCCATGGAGGCCCGGCCCGGCGGGGCTGCGGGGCGGCACCACGGCTCCCCGGGCAGCAGCCGGCCCTCCGCCCCTCCCCTCGGGAGCCCTTGGCCAGCGGCTGCTGGCCGCGCCTCAGGGCTGTGCGGGCAGGCGAGGCCGGCGATGGGCGCAGGCAGCGCCCGGCCCAGGAGCTGAGCCCGCGCCAACCCTTCCCTCCTGCCGCTCTCTGCAGCTGGCAGAGGACAGGAGCCGAACGGCCGAGCACCTGCGCCGGGCACTGCGCTACCTGCAGAGCCCACAGGAGTCCCTGCGAGAGGCGGCCGTCAGGTTCATGGGTGAGTCCCGAGCCCGGGCTCCTCCCCGGCCCGCCGCAGCTCGGCCCCGGCCCCGCCTGCTGCCCCGGCAGTGCCAGCCGGGCCCGGCGCCGTGGAGCCCCCCCCGGCCTGGGCGTTGCTGTCGCCGTCTGGCAGCCGTGTCCTGGGGCGGCAGCGTGCGGCAAGGGCCCGGGCTGAGCTCTGCCTGGCCAGCAGCCCGGGTGGCCACAGCGCCGGCAGTGCTGCTGCCAGGGAGCTGTGCTGCTGCGGCCGTGACAGGCTCTGTGTTCACAGGCATGGCCGGGCGGCACCTGAGAGGGCAGCAGCAAGAACTGCAGCTGATCTGCACTGGTGAGTGAGTGAGGGCAGTGGACTGACTGCGGGGGCTGGAGGGGCAGCTGCAAGCCCTGCCCCTGCGGTGGAGGGATCTGCATCCGTGGGCAGAGCACACAGAGATATCGGGGCTACGTGTGGCATTCGTGGCCAGCAACTTCGGGCTGATCCCCTTGCTCCCTGCTTCCTGCGGGCCATGGCAAGAGACGACCGGGATGGCCCTGGCAAGGAGCTCTCCTTGGCTCCCTGCACATGCAGGATCTGACCTTGCCTCTGTTCCTCTCTCTTGCAGCCCTTGAAGAAATGGCCTATGACAGCAGTCCTGCAATCAGAAATGCTGCCATTGAATCTTGTTTAGTTCTCCGAGCCATACAGAGAGCTCCCTACTCCCCATGGCGTCAGCTGCGAGATCGATTCCGCAGTGCATGGAGGAAACGGCCTCGTCTGTGTGGCACTGCCTTGCTGTTCTGCTGGAGGTCTGCAGAGAGATGATCTGGGGCCATTTAAGCCAGCAGGAATTTTCTTTTTCCTCTTTAACATTTCTTTGTTTTCATTTTCATTGTGGAGTATGTAAATATAAAATACGTTACAATACACAGAGTCCCAGGATCTTTCTTTTCCTGCCCAAGGTCTGTAGGGCAAAAGAGAAGAGGGGGAAAAGGTTGCTTGTACTCAGCCAGCTGCCCAGGCGTGCAGTGTTGCAGGGAAAATGGCCAGAAGCCTTTAGGCCTTTGGTGGTTCTGCTGAAGTGTTTGTGCTGCCCACAGAGCGGCTGGGCAGGGGCCGGAGCTGCAGGGATCCCTGCCAGAGCGGTGCCTGGAGATGGCCACAAGCCCTGTGCTGGACAGGAAGGGCCATCCGTGTCCTCCTGCCCGTCTGCTGCTGGCTGCAGTGCTGAGGGCTCCCCGGTGCCTCTGGATGGGGCTCCTCTGCAGCTGCTCTGGGGCTGCGGCGCTGCTGCCGGGAAGCTTGGCCAGGCTGGGGGAGACCCTGAGGGGTTGAGGCACTGCTAAGCCCTGAGCAATTGGCCAGCAGAGGCCATAAGCAGCCCCCTGGCAGCCGCCTTGATCCCGACAGCCGGCTGCTCTGGCGCTTCCAGGTCGGTGGCCGGTTGGAGGGACGCCCTGGAATCAGGCGTGGAAACCTGCTCCTGGCCTTTCAGGGCTGTGAGGCCAACTGTTGTGGGGCTGGGGGGGTGCCCTCCCTGTGCTCCAGACTGGAGCCCCCCACCCCTCAGCCTTAGGCATTGAGCTCCACTGCCTGATATCCAAGTCTTGTTCCTCTTGCTGTGGGGGAGGCCGAGCTCTGTGGCTTTAGGCCCCATTGAGCCAGAAGAGCGGCAGCTTTGAGCCCACAGGGGCCACAGAAAGGCCCTCTTAGACCACGGGCATTCCTGTCCTGCCCAGGCCAGGGACAGATGAGAGTGCAGCGGGCACCTTCAGTGTGCCACGCTGGCTTTGCACTGGGCCACCTCCCTGTGCTGTGCACGGCTGGCTCTTTGCTTTGCTGCTCTCGGCCTTGTGTCATCGTACTCCGCTGGCTGCCTGCAGCCAGGGGCAGCCCTATCAGGAGGGTGAAAGGCCCCAGCTCCAACATCTCAACGGGGGAAATGGAGCTCTCCCAGCCCTCAGCCTACGCTGTAAGCAGAGCAGAGCCTTTTCCCCAGCCCCGCTGGCTTTCTGCCTGCTTCTGGCCCCTGGCCACCATGACCCACTGCACTCGCTCTGAGTCACCTACAGCATGGCTGGTGCCTCTTGATTTGCTGACCCTGGGATGTGAGGCTCACTGAGGGAAAGGTGGCTGTCCCAATGCTGAGGGCACACGTGGCTCACTGAGCAGACTTGAGGCTTCCCCAACAGCTTGTAGGTGCCTTATGTGTCATGTTACAGTGCTTGTGCTCCTGCCTCTTCCTGTCCCTCTTCTCACCCTCACCCAACCTGCACCCTCTGACCTACCTTCAATAAACCCTGTTGCATCAGACCCGGTGTCAAGAGCCCTCCTTCGGCTGCCGGTCGAGGGCACGTTACAACCTCCGGGCCTGGGAGCAAGGTGGGCTGGGGGAGCTGGTCTCTCAGACCAAGAGGGAACGGCTCTCGACAGCACCTGCCCATGGGCCTTCCCCGCACCAAATAAAATCATCTCCAAGTTTAGCTAGTAAGCTAGTAAGGTATAAACCATTAATTGCCTGGAAATCTGGCACTAGTCTCTGAGTTCCATTAGGTTTCTTTATTGCTGATCTAGCAGTATTAAATTTTGACTCCCATTCTTCCAATAGTCCTGATGTCAGGGATTTAATTGATTGTTGGCTCTATTCCTTTCCTAGCTTCTAATCTTCAAGGGTATTGCTTTCTGACTACTGCCCTAACTCTTGTCTGTAGCTCAATTTTCATAGGGTCTGCTCGTTTTGATTTTCCTGGGCTATCAGTATCCCATACTCTTGGGTACACCTGATTCAATACTTGCTCTAACTAGTTCTTCTTGTTTGTTGGTCTGGTGTCAATTGTCAGTCCTACTGCTAAAACCGCTCATTTGTCTTCAGGTACCTTCCATTGAAGTTTTCTTTTCCTAAATGGAACTGTTGCTTCTAAATTTTCAAGCAAATCCCTGCATAGGACAGATTTGGGTGAGTTTGGTAAAGAAAGAAACTGATGTATTCCCATTTTCTTCTTGATTTTACATCAAAGTGGTTTCAGGAAGAATGCATTTTCTGGCTGCCCTATAGTTGCTCCTATTGCTTGAAGATAGTTTTCACTTTTGGGTATCAGTTCTTGATTCAAGAGTGCAAATGTGTCTCCACTATTTCTTAAAATTTCAACTTCTTCATCATTCTTTAGCTGTATTTTAAACAGTGGCCTGCTAGGGTAAGAATTGCCAGTCTTGGTCATTTCTTATCATCTAGAGTGGCTGCAAGAGTTTTGTGTACTTTGTCTGCTTACTCTGGGCACTGGCCCTATTTCCAGTGTCCTGATTTATTACATGATGCACATTGATTTGGCCCCAGCTTGGTCTGTGGCTGCTTTGAACCTCCTCTGCCTCTGCTATTTTCGCCCCTGCCTCTGCTTCAACCGCGCCTACATCCGTCCTCTCCCTGGTGCCGATCCAGAGCTGCCACCATGGCTGCAGGGAGCTCTTTTTCTTTTTCCCTCTCTTGACTATCGTACACTTTCTACTTTTGATGTAGTGTCTAAAAGCTTGCGTGACTGCTCAATGTTGTTTGAACACTTCTCAAACTCAGACAGGCTTGGTGCTGTGACCATTTCCCTGGGGTGTTCCAGTTCGTGTTTATTTATCAGTTATCGTAGAATGGTTTGTTTTCATGTACCCCGTATTTTCCCCAAGCTGGTTTACCCCTAGGTTCTGCCCTCCCTCAAAGCTGTCTCCCCCATGCCATTCCCCACTCTTTGTTCCAGCTCCTTCCCTGCCTCTCAAGATAATCCAGCTCTTTATTCCTGAACCTTCCCTGTCACTTTTGCCTTGGACCAATCCCTGACTGCACCACCCCTTTGGAATTCCTCTATTGCTGGAAGCCCCGCTGGCGCATGTGACCTACCCTCTCTTCCCATCTGTCCTAATTAGTCCCAAGCAACTGATGGAATCCCCTCGCTCCTCCCCTGCAGATTCCTTATTGCTCAATTGTTTGTATCCACCCCCTGAGTTGTACCCCGATAAAATCCCGTGCACAGAAGTGCTGGCGGCTCTTTGCTGCTGAATCCTTCCCTTGGAATAAGCCTTGGCCTGTGGAACCTCACAATCGAGGAGCCTCCTCCTTCTCTTTGGCCTGCTCCGTGCTGCAGTTAGTGCATCCTGAACCACTGAGCAGTGGCTCACCAGGGTCAGCCGCGGGCAGGACCCACGCCTTGGCCGTTCCCCACTCCTGGCGCAGCGCCGCAGTTTTCCCAAGAGCCAGCCCGGGCTCCGCTGGGCTGCGTCCATGGGGAACCCGTCCCAGTGCCCGACCGTGCTCTGGGTGAAAAACCTTGATCTGATACGGAAATGAAACCTGCCCTGTCCCAGCTCCCTGCCCTTTTCTCCAGTCCTGTCACTGGTCCCAACAGTGACCAGAGCTGCAGCAGCCCCTCTGATTCACCTCAGGAGGAGGTTGCAGACCACAATGACGCCCTTTACTCTCCTCCAGGCTGAACAAAGTGGCTTCAGCTGCACCTGGATGGCTTCCCCTCCAGGCCACACTCCATCCTTGCAGTCCTCCTTTGCATTCTGGCTAATGGTTTCATAACTTTTGATATTGTGCTGCCCAAAAGTGCGCCCGTCTGCTTCCAGCGCTTCTCTTGGCTGCTGCTTCAGGGTGTGGGCACCATCATCAGAGACACAGAAGAGCTTCTCCTCCCAGACTTGTCCTTATCCTCCGCACTTCCACGTCTCTGCCTTGATCTTCACTGGGGAACTTGCCACTTTGTGACCGCTCATTGCTGCGCTCAGCAGGGACACAGTTTTGTTTGGACATGAGCTGCCAGAGCAAGACATGCAGCAACTGAAGCTGAGAAATGCAGAGGCTGGGCAGATGCCGTTTTTTCCAGAATGTGGGAAAGAGAGTGAGAAAAGCACAAGGAAATTTCAGACTGTTAACTTTGCATTCTAATTGCCCTGCGAAACTCAGCAATGGCTGGTGCTCTGGTGCTACTGCCAATGCCTTCCATGAGAAAAATTCATTTCAGGATGGAGCAACATCATCTGACAGAGACCAAGTGTGCCAGCAGTTGCTCCAGGTGCTCCTGCCATCAGCCCCTGCAGGAAAGAGGCACAGCCCCCAAGGCACGTGGCCTTTGGCTCCTTCTGGCACAGAAGCCCCCCGGGGGCACAGGTCTCTGGTGCAGGAGACAGGCACCAGTGCTGCCAGGGCTCGGGGGGGTGGCAGGTCTGCTTGGCCGGGGACTCTGCCACACCTGCCTATGTCAGCGCTCCCCGGGCCCCAGGCCTCAGAGCAGCACTCGTGCCCGGGCCCACACGTTCCTTGTGCGTGTCACACCGGCAGCTTTAGGATGGCCACCAGCCGGGACGACGTGTCCCGAGGAGGCTGTGCCAACTTCCCTGCAAGGCCTCGTGCCCTTCCCAGAACGGCTGTGTCGGCAGCCCTGGGGGCTCCTTCTGCTGCCCTGAGCCCACAGAGCATGGCAGCGTTTGCTGATGGTCTGAGCCCTTCCTAAAGATCCTGTCGGCCTGCCTTAGACTCCTGGGGCCAGCCATTCCTTCCAAACTGGGCCACTTTGGGTGGGCTGGGCGTGGCCCCAGGGCAGGCGGCAGTGTGTGCAAGGGCCCTTGGTGACACAGTGCCGCACAGTCACTGTGACACGGAACGGGTGTCCAAAGGCCCTTTGTGACACGGGGTGACATAGGAGCTGGAGGTGACAGGAGCACGCCACAGTGCTCAGAGCACGCAACGGGACAGGACGGGACAGAGCGGTGCCGTGAGGAGCCCCTGCACAGCGTGCCCGTTCGCGTCCCACCCGGAGCTTTTCTGAAGCCTTGTTCCTGCAGCTGAGCTCAAGGCCAGACCACAGGACTTGCTGACCCGTGGTCTCCCTGAGGCTTCTCTTCTGCAGGTGCCTTTGAGGCCATATCATAGTCCTTGTCAGGAGTCCCCTGTCCTTGTGGCAGGGGCCCTTGAGACCGAGTGCAGGACTTGCTGTCCTGTAGCCTTCCTGAGGCTTCTTACTTGAAGGTGCCTTCCAGGTACCACTGCAGGACTTGGTGCCTTGGAGCTTTTCCAAGGCAACTCTCCTGCAATTAGCCACAAATCCAGGCAGAGACATGGAGCAGAGACACCCGGCAGTGCCTGAGCTGGCCTGGGTGGAGGAGGAGGAAGAAGGCCCTGGAGCTGCCCCGGCACAGCAGACTGAAGAGGTGGTGCCGTTGCAGCCACCACAGGAGGGTGAGTGGCAGAGCTGGGCCACAGGACTGGTGCCTGCTGCCAGCTTGGGCCCCATGCCGTGCCGTGCGTTGCCTTGCTATCCCCTGGGGACAGGCCCACAGAGAGGACGGAAGAGGGGCCGGGCAGACACCCTGCAGTGGCCGTGCTCCATCCCCTGGGGCATCCTGGGGCTCTCTCGGCCTGCGGGATGCCGCAGGGCTGGGCCGTGCTCTCCGGCCTCTCCCGCAGCCCCTCATCTCTGGCTGCGCTCGCTCTTTGCCAGATGCAGCCCCGGAGCGCACACAAGAACAGGAGTCCAGCCGTGGCCGCTTCCGCAGAACAGCGCAGGTACCTGCAGCCACCCCCACCTGGGCTGGGCCTGCTGTCCCTGCTCAGCCCAGCACCGTGTGTGCAGCACTGCATGCAACATCCTCGGCTTCTTGCCCTTCTCCTACAGTTTGTTTGCAACTTCCTCAAGAGAATTAAAGAGGAGGAAGAAACCATCGCCACGGGCGTAGGCCTCAGACCATACTCGCCCATCTTCCTAAGCAAGACCAGTGCTGCCCTGCTGTGTATGCTTGTAGAGGAAGATTTTTACACTCCAAAGCAAGTAAGCAGCCTGTGGCCAGGCTTTGATCCTCCCAGCAATTGCTTGGCCTCCCAATCCACGCATGCCGCTTGCTGTGAGTCTTCCAGGCCACATGGCAGTGGGGTGGGAAGGGAAGCACTCCTCTGGGGAAGCTGGGAACATTGCTCCCTCTGGCAGCTTTCCAAGTCTCCCCGTGCCTTCCCCAGGTGCCTGCCATGGTGAGCTACATCCACCAGTGGCTCATGGCCAATGATTCTGCTGAGCACAGGCTGGACAAGACCCTGCTGGATCTCACCGAAGCACAGCCAAATGACGCAGTCATCACGCTCCTGCGTGTGGCCCCGTCCTGTGACAGGTATGGGGCCCACCTGCCCATAGGGCTCAGGCCTCTCCAGCCCATCACCCTGCACAGCCTGCCCCAGGTGTCGGAGCAACAGAGAGTTCCAGGGCCCTCTGGCTGCTCCCTTTCCCAGCCCTGCCATGTCAGCCCCTGAGCCTGCTGCCATGCTCCCTTGCCGCCTCTCAGGGCTCTGTCCCCACAGGGCTGGGCTGTCTGGCTGCTGCTGCCAGGGGGGCAGTGGGCAGAGGCAGAAATGGCAGCCGGCTCAGCTGCCCCCACTGCTGTCTCTGAGACCCTCCCTGAGACACAGCTCTAACCCCACAGAGCTGCCATGGTCATGTGGAAGACCATCATGGGCTCAGCCAGGACTGTGGAGCTGGCGCAGCTGATCCTCCTGGATGTGCTGGGGAGCTGGCCAGAGTACAGCACCTGCACCTCCGATGGGGACGAAACGGGTGTCTTTGCCCTGGCTGTGAGTTTCTACAAGTGGCCTTTGCAGGCCCCAAGGCTGCCTCTCCAGCAGCTCTCTATCCTCCTTCCCCCACTGCATCTCCCTGCCTCTGGCGCTGGCCTGAAACCCGGCCCAGGGGCAGCTTCAGGCCCACCAGGCCCCGTACTCCGCCTGCCAAGGTCTCTCCGGGCCTCTCCCTGCCACGCTCGGGCCCTGCCACGCGCACACCTCGGCACTGAGCGCTGTCTCGGGGGGCTTTGTCCTTTGCAGGCAACTGTGGTGATGTGGAAGATCCTCCAGGTGCCCTGTCTCCCACGGATCTTGAAGGTGTATTTCCCCCGCCTATTTGTGCATCTGCTATTCCAAGTGTTCTTCAGCACTCTGGATATGCCAGAGGAGGTCGACACCTTCTGGAAGGGATGCCAGGAAGAGCACGGCCTTGCCACCAGCCCCAACAGGTGCTCCATCCCACTCCTCCTGTCCCTGCCACGTGGCCTGCCAAGGAGCCAGTGCTGCCAGTGTGACCTGGGCTTTGCTCTGCACGCAGGTTTGCAGTGCGCACCCTCAAGTCCCTGCTCTGCCTTCTCCGCTGCGAGGATGTGGTGGTGGCAATGGAGCGCAGGTGTGCCTGGGACACGCTGCTCTCTCTTGACACTCACCACTTTGCCGTGGCTCTGCTTGCCAGGTGAGACCCCCTTCTCCCCACTGCCTCTGACATTGCTGCTCTGTGCCCAGGTGCCCCACAAAGTGTCCGTGGTGGCCATGGGCCAGAGGGCCTTGTCACTGAGGGACGGCCAAGCAGACTGGAAAAGGCTGGCACAGGAGGGTGCCCATGAGCAACCAACTGCCAAATGGCCCACGTCCCCTTGCTGGAAGGGTGCTGGGGAAAGATGAGAACAGGGTGAGTCACGCCTGGGAGAGGTTTGCCCCACTGCATCAGGGTCTTGTTTCCTTTTTCCCCTCTTCAGAGAAATACGCCGCTTAGCCATCCACTTTTGTTCCGCGATTGCATTCTACCTGCTCGCCCTGCTCGGCAAAGAGATGCCATACTGGGATTTCCCTGCCCTGGCATTCCTCGTGGAGGTGAGCCTCAAGGCCAGCGCTGCCTGGCTGAGCTGCCTCCCAGCCCTCTGGCCTCTTGCAGCCACAGCTGCCAGGACAGTGCCCGTGCCCTGTGCTGCTGCCTGGGCCCGGCCCTATGTGCTTCTGGGCTCCTGCCGGCTGGCTCCCCTGTCACTGCCCTGTGTCTTTCAGGTCCTCGAGTGCCTGGACTTGAGCCAATGCAGTGACAGCGTTCTGGAGATCCTGGCACAGAACCTGCAGAGCGAGCACATGGCCAGGTGTTACTTGGCACTCCGAGGCCTCGTAGTGCTGGGCAAGAATCCCTTGATGGTGAGAAGGGGGCAGTGGCTGAAGCCGTGCAGGCAGCATGGGGCTGGGCAACGCCGTCACTTGGCATTGTCTGGGCTTCGGCCGCTGGGGCAGCTGTTCCCATCTCTCCTGCTTCCCGCTTCAGCTGCCCCAGTGCTTCGGGACAGGCCTTTGGCCTCTGGGCCCTGCGGCAGCAGGGCGGCCTTTCACAAAGTCGTGTTCCGCACAGGCTGAAAAAATGCGGAGCCTGACTGAAAGTCTTGTGGAGCTCCTGGAGGAAAATGACAGCGACATGATCAGGATGAGCATTCTTCTACTCAGATATTTGCTCCTGGATAATGGTGCTCCAATAGCCACCCCCATCGCCCTGCAGCTGGCTGAGGCGCTCCTGCCACTCTTTGACAGCGTAAGGCTCTGTGCCCACAGCCACAGCCACTGGCTGCTGCCCAGACCCTTGGTGCCCTGTGCAGATGCAGGCCTGTGCCCTGGGGGGCCTGAAGCAGCTGATGCTCAGGTCTTTTGCCCTTTCCTTTCATCCAGGATGATATCCAGGTGCAGCTGAGCTCCATGGCTCTATTTCAAGAGATGCTGGACTTATTAACAGAAGAGGGAAGAAAGGCCCTCAAGTCCCACGTGTGCCAGAGCCTGCTCCCTCTCTACTTCCACTGCCATGATGAGAATCAGATTGTTGCTGAGGTGAGCACTTGTGGCCAACTGCGGTCCCCCTGGCAGGGGCTTGGGCTGCCTCCTGCCCTGGCACCTTGTGGGCTGCAGCCTCCTCCAGCCTGTGCCACTGGGATGCTCCTGTGACCTGGACTGTGGGGCCATCTGTGCATCTCTGTCCCTCTCCAGGCCTCCCGGGAAACGCTGCATTCCTCAGCCAGATTCCTGAAGAGGAGAGATATAGAACAAATGCTACACGTGGATCAGAGCTTTGGGGAGTGCCTGGTAAGAACAGCAGAGACCCCCCAGCCTCAGCATGGCCAAGGTCCCTGAGGGCGGTGCTCAGCGTGCGGGGCTAGCAGCTGTGCCCGCTGCTGCAGCCAGAGGCCGCGCGGGCTCTGCTTCAGGCTCCCGTCGGCCTGAGTCGGGTGCCCATGGAGGCCCGGCCCGGCGGGGCTGCGGGGCGGCACCACGGCTCCCCGGGCAGCAGCCGGCCCTCCGCCCCTCCCCTCGGGAGCCCTTGGCCAGCGGCTGCTGGCCGCGCCTCAGGGCTGTGCGGGCAGGCGAGGCCGGCGATGGGCGCAGGCAGCGCCCGGCCCAGGAGCTGAGCCCGCGCCAACCCTTCCCTCCTGCCGCTCTCTGCAGCTGGCAGAGGACAGGAGCCGAACGGCCGAGCACCTGCGCCGGGCACTGCGCTACCTGCAGAGCCCACAGGAGTCCCTGCGAGAGGCGGCCGTCAGGTTCATGGGTGAGTCCCGAGCCCGGGCTCCTCCCCGGCCCGCCGCAGCTCGGCCCCGGCCCCGCCTGCTGCCCCGGCAGCGCCAGCCGGGCCCGGCGCCGTGGAGCCCCCCCCTAGCCTGGGCGTTGCTGTCGCTGTCTGGCAGCCGTGTCCTGGGGCGGCAGCGTGCGGCAAGGGCCCGGGCTGAGCTCTGCCTGGCCAGCAGCCCGGGTGGCCACAGCGCCGGCAGTGCCGCTGCCAGGGAGCTGTGCTGCTGCGGCCGTGACAGGCTCTGTGTTCACAGGCATGGCCGGGCGGCACCTGAGAGGGCAGCAGCAAGAACTGCAGCTGATCTGCACTGGTAAGTGAGTGAGGGCAGCGGACTGACTGCGGGGGCTGGAGGGGCAGCTGCAAGCCCTGCCCCTGCGGTGGAGGGATCTGCACCCGTGGGCAGAGCACACAGAGATATCAGGGCTACGTGTGGCATTCGTGGCCAGCAACTTCGGGCTGATCCCCTTGCTCCCTGCTTCCTGCGGGCCATGGCAAGAGACGACCGGGATGGCCCTGGCAAGGAGCTCTCCTTGGCTCCCTGCACATGCAGGATCTGACCTTGCCTCTGTTCCTCTCTCTTGCAGCCCTTGAAGAAATGGCCTATGACAGCAGTACTGCAATCAGAAATGCTGCCATTGAATCTTGTTTAGTTCTCCGAGCCATACAGAGAGCTCCCTACTCCCCATGGCGTCAGCTGCGAGATCAATTCCGCAGTGCATGGAGGAAACGGCCTCGTCTGTGTGGCACTGCCTTGCTGTTCTGCTGGAGGTCTGCAGAGAGATGATCTGGGGCCATTTAAGCCAGCAGGAATTTTCTTTTTCCTCTTTAACATTTCTTTGTTTTCATTTTCATTGTGGAGTATGTAAATATAAAATACGTTACAATACACAGAGTCCCAGGATCTTTCTTTTCCTGCCCAAGGTCTGTAGGGCAAAAGAGAAGAGGGGGAAAAGGTTGCTTGTACTCAGCCAGCTGCCCAGGCGTGCAGTGTTGCAGGGAAAATGGCCAGAAGCCTTTAGGCCTTTGGTGGTTCTGCTGAAGTGTTTGTGCTGCCCACAGAGCGGCTGGGCAGGGGCCGGAGCTGCAGGGATCCCTGCCAGAGCGGTGCCTGGAGATGGCCACAAGCCCTGTGCTGGACAGGAAGGGCCATCCGTGTCCTCCTGCCCGTCTGCTGCTGGCTGCAGTGCTGAGGGCTCCCCGGTGCCTCTGGATGGGGCTCCTCTGCAGCTGCTCTGGGGCTGCGGCGCTGCTGCCGGGAAGCTTGGCCAGGCTGGGGGAGACCCTGAGGGGTTGAGGCACTGCTAAGCCCTGAGCAATTGGCCAGCAGAGGCCATAAGCAGCCCCCTGGCAGCCGCCTTGATCCCGACAGCCGGCTGCTCTGGCGCTTCCAGGTCGGTGGCCGGTTGGAGGGACGCCCTGGAATCAGGCGTGGAAACCTGCTCCTGGCCTTTCAGGGCTGTGAGGCCAACTGTTGTGGGGCTGGGGGGGTGCCCTCCCTGTGCTCCAGACTGGAGCCCCCCACCCCTCAGCCTTAGGCATTGAGCTCCACTGCCTGATATCCAAGTCTTGTTCCTCTTGCTGTGGGGGAGGCCGAGCTCTGTGGCTTTAGGCCCCATTGAGCCAGAAGAGCAGCAGCTTTGAGCCCACAGGGGCCACAGAAAGGCCCTCTTAGACCACGGGCATTCCTGTCCTGCCCAGGCCAGGGACACATGAGAGTGCAGCGGGCACCTTCAGGGTGCCACGCTGGCTTTGCACTGGGCCACCTCCCTGTGCTGTGCACGGCTGGCTCTTTGCTTTGCTGCTCTCGGCCTTGTGTCATCGTACTGTGCTGGCTGCCTGCAGCCAGGGGCAGCCCTATCAGGAGGGTGAAAGGCCCCAGCTCCAACATCTCAACGGGGGAAATGGAGCTCTCCCAGCCCTCAGCCTACGCTGTAAGCAGAGCAGAGCCTTTTCCCCAGCCCCGCTGGCTTTCTGCCTGCTTCTGGCCCCTGGCCACCATGACCCACTGCACTCGCTCTGAGTCACCTACAGCATGGCTGGTGCCTCTTGATTTGCTGACCCTGGGATGTGAGGCTCACTGAGGGAAAGGTGGCTGTCCCAATGCTGAGGGCACACGTGGCTCACTGAGCAGACTTGAGGCTTCCCCAGAAGCTTGCAGGTGCCTTATGTGTCATGTTACAGTGCTTGTGCTCCTGCCTCTTCCTGTCCCTCTTCTCACCCTCACCCAACCTGCACCCTCTGACCTACCTTCAATAAACCCTGTTGCATCAGACCCGGTGTCAAGAGCCCTCCTTCGGCTGCCGGTCGAGGGCACGTTACAACCTCCGGGCCTGGGAGCAAGGTGGGCTGGGGGAGCTGGTCTCTCAGACCAAGAGGGAACGGCTCTCGACAGCACCTGCCCATGGGCCTTCCCCGCACCAAATAAAATCATCTCCAAGTTTAGCTAGTAAGCTAGTAAGGTATAAACCATTAATTGCCTGGAAATCTGGCACTAGTCTCTGAGTTCCATTAGGTTTCTTTATTGCTGATCTAGCAGTATTAAATTTTGACTCCCATTCTTCCAATAGTCCTGATGTCAGGGATTTAATTGATTGTTGGCTCTATTCCTTTCCTAGCTTCTAATCTTCAAGGGTATTGCTTTCTGACTACTGCCCTAACTCTTGTCTGTAGCTCAATTTTCATAGGGTCTGCTCGTTTTGATTTTCCTGGGCTATCAGTATCCCATACTCTTGGGTACACCTGATTCAATACTTGCTCTAACTAGTTCTTCTTGTTTGTTGGTCTGGTGTCAATTGTCAGTCCTACTGCTAAAACCGCTCATTTGTCTTCAGGTACCTTCCATTGAAGTTTTCTTTTCCTAAATGGAACTGTTGCTTCTAAATTTTCAAGCAAATCCCTGCATAGGACAGATTTGGGTGAGTTTGGTAAAGAAAGAAACTGATGTATTCCCATTTTCTTCTTGATTTTACATCAAAGTGGTTTCAGGAAGAATGCATTTTCTGGCTGCCCTATAGTTGCTCCTATTGCTTGAAGATAGTTTTCACTTTTGGGTATCAGTTCTTGATTCAAGAGTGCAAATGTGTCTCCACTATTTCTTAAAATTTCAACTTCTTCATCATTCTTTAGCTGTATTTTAAACAGTGGCCTGCTAGGGTAAGAATTGCCAGTCTTGGTCATTTCTTATCATCTAGAGTGGCTGCAAGAGTTTTGTGTACTTTGTCTGCTTACTCTGGGCACTGGCCCTATTTCCAGTGTCCTGATTTATTACATGATGCACATTGATTTGGCCCCAGCTTGGTCTGTGGCTGCTTTGAACCTCCTCTGCCTCTGCTATTTTCGCCCCTGCCTCTGCTTCAACCGCGCCTACATCCGTCCTCTCCCTGGTGCCGATCCAGAGCTGCCACCATGGCTGCAGGGAGCTCTTTTTCTTTTTCCCTCTCTTGACTATCGTACACTTTCTACTTTTGATGTAGTGTCTAAAAGCTTGCGTGACTGCTCAATGTTGTTTGAACACTTCTCAAACTCAGACAGGCTTGGTGCTGTGACCATTTCCCTGGGGTGTTCCAGTTCGTGTTTATTTATCAGTTATCGTAGAATGGTTTGTTTTCATGTACCCCGTATTTTCCCCAAGCTGGTTTACCCCTAGGTTCTGCCCTCCCTCAAAGCTGTCTCCCCCATGCCATTCCCCACTCTTTGTTCCAGCTCCTTCCCTGCCTCTCAAGATAATCCAGCTCTTTATTCCTGAACCTTCCCTGTCACTTTTGCCTTGGACCAATCCCTGACTGCACCACCCCTTTGGAATTCCTCTATTGCTGGAAGCCCCGCTGGCGCATGTGACCTACCCTCTCTTCCCATCTGTCCTAATTAGTCCCAAGCAACTGATGGAATCCCCTCGCTCCTCCCCTGCAGATTCCTTATTGCTCAATTGTTTGTATCCACCCCCTGAGTTGTACCCCGATAAAATCCCGTGCACAGAAGTGCTGGCGGCTCTTTGCTGCTGAATCCTTCCCTTGGAATAAGCCTTGGCCTGTGGAACCTCACAATCGAGGAGCCTCCTCCTTCTCTTTGGCCTGCTCCGTGCTGCAGTTAGTGCATCCTGAACCACTGAGCAGTGGCTCACCAGGGTCAGCCGCGGGCAGGACCCACGCCTTGGCCGTTCCCCACTCCTGGCGCAGCGCCGCAGTTTTCCCAAGAGCCAGCCCGGGCTCCGCTGGGCTGCGTCCATGGGGAACCCGTCCCAGTGCCCGACCGTGCTCTGGGTGAAAAACCTTGATCTGATACGGAAATGAAACCTGCCCTGTCCCAGCTCCCTGCCCTTTTCTCCAGTCCTGTCACTGGTCCCAACAGTGACCAGAGCTGCAGCAGCCCCTCTGATTCACCTCAGGAGGAGGTTGCAGACCACAATGACGCCCTTTACTCTCCTCCAGGCTGAACAAAGTGGCTTCAGCTGCACCTGGATGGCTTCCCCTCCAGGCCACACTCCATCCTTGCAGTCCTCCTTTGCATTCTGGCTAATGGTTTCATAACTTTTGATATTGTGCTGCCCAAAAGTGCGCCCGTCTGCTTCCAGCGCTTCTCTTGGCTGCTGCTTCAGGGTGTGGGCACCATCATCAGAGACACAGAAGAGCTTCTCCTCCCAGACTTGTCCTTATCCTCCGCACTTCCACGTCTCTGCCTTGATCTTCACTGGGGAACTTGCCACTTTGTGACCGCTCATTGCTGCGCTCAGCAGGGACACAATTTTGTTTGGACATGAGCTGCCAGAGCAAGACATGCAGCAACTGAAGCTGAGAAATGCAGAGGCTGGGCAGATGCCGTTTTTTCCAGAATGTGGGAAAGAGAGTGAGAAAAGCACAAGGAAATTTCAGACTGTTAACTTTGCATTCTAATTGCCCTGCGAAACTCAGCAATGGCTGGTGCTCTGGTGGCACTGCCAATGCCTTCCATGAGAAAAATTCATTTCAGGATGGAGCAACATCATCTGACAGAGACCAAGTGTGCCAGCAGTTGCTCCAGGTGCTCCTGCCATCAGCCCCTGCAGGAAAGAGGCACAGCCCCCAAGGCACGTGGCCTTTGGCTCCTTCTGGCACAGAAGCCCCCCGGGGGCACAGGTCTCTGGTGCAGGAGACAGGCACCAGTGCTGCCAGGGCTCGGGGGGGTGGCAGGTCTGCTTGGCCGGGGACTCTGCCACACCTGCTGATGTCAGCGCTCCCCAGGCCCCAGGCCTCAGAGCAGCACTCGTGCCCGGGCCCACACGTTCCTTGTGCGTGTCACACCGGCAGCTTTAGGATGGCCACCAGCCGGGACGACGTGTCCCGAGGAGGCTGTGCCAACTTCCCTGCAAGGCCTCGTGCCCTTCCCAGAACGGCTGTGTCGGCAGCCCTGGGGGCTCCTTCTGCTGCCCTGAGCCCACAGAGCATGGCAGCGTTTGCTGATGGTCTGAGCCCTTCCTAAAGATCCTGTCGGCCTGCCTTAGACTCCTGGGGCCAGCCATTCCTTCCAAACTGGGCCACTTTGGGTGGGCTGGGCGTGGCCCCAGGGCAGGCGGCAGTGTGTGCAAGGGCCCTTGGTGACACAGTGCCGCACAGTCACTGTGACACGGAACGGGTGTCCAAAGGCCCTTTGTGACACGGGGTGACATAGGAGCTGGAGGTGACAAGAGCACGCCACAGTGCTCAGAGCACGCAACGGGACAGGACGGGACAGAGCGGTGCCGTGAGGAGCCCCTGCACAGCGTGCCCGTTCGCGTCCCACCCGGAGCTTTTCTGAAGCCTTGTTCCTGCAGCTGAGCTCAAGGCCAGACCACAGGACTTGCTGACCCGTGGTCTCCCTGAGGCTTCTCTTCTGCAGGTGCCTTTGAGGCCATATCATAGTCCTTGTCAGGAGTCCCCTGTCCTTGTGGCAGGGGCCCTTGAGACCGAGTGCAGGACTTGCTGTCCTGTAGCCTTCCTGAGGCTTCTTACTTGAAGGTGCCTTCCAGGTACCACTGCAGGACTTGGTGCCTTGGAGCTTTTCCAAGGCAACTCTCCTGCAATTAGCCACAAATCCAGGCAGAGACATGGAGCAGAGACACCCGGCAGTGCCTGAGCTGGCCTGGGTGGAGGAGGAGGAAGAAGGCCCTGGAGCTGCCCCGGCAGAGCAGACTGAAGAGGTGGTGCCGTTGCAGCCACCACAGGAGGGTGAGTGGCAGAGCTGGGCCACAGGACTGGTGCCTGCTGCCAACTTGGACCCCATGCCGTGCCGTGCGTTGCCATGCTATCCCCTGGGGACAGGCCCACAGAGAGGACGGAAGAGGGGCCGGGCAGACACCCTGCAGTGGCCGTGCTCCATCCCCTGGGGCATCCTGGGGCTCTCTCGGCCTGCGGGATGCCGCAGGGCTGGGCCGTGCTCTCCGGCCTCTCCCGCAGCCCCTCATCTCTGGCTGCGCTCGCTCTTTGCCAGATGCAGCCCCGGAGCGCACACAAGAGCAGGAGTCCAGCCGTGGCCGCTTCCGCAGAACAGCGCAGGTACCTGCAGCCACCCCCACCTGGGCTGGGCCTGCTGTCCCTGCTCAGCCCAGCACCGTGTGTGCAGCACTGCATGCAACATCCTCGGCTTCTTGCCCTTCTCCTACAGTTTGTTTGCAACTTCCTCAAGAGAATTAAAGAGGAGGAAGAAACCATCGCCACGGGCGTAGGCCTCAGACCATACTCGCCCATCTTCCTAAGCAAGACCAGTGCTGCCCTGCTGTGTATGCTTGTAGAGGAAGATTTTTACACTCCAAAGCAAGTAAGCAGCCTGTGGCCAGGCTTTGATCCTCCCAGCAATTGCTTGGCCTCCCAATCCACGCATGCCGCTTGCTGTGAGTCTTTCAGACCACATGGCAGTGGGGTGGGAAGGGAAGCACTCCTCTGGGGAAGCTGGGAACATTGCTCCCTCTGGCAGCTTTCCAAGTCTCCCCGTGCCTTCCCCAGGTGCCTGCCATGGTGAGCTACATCCACCAGTGGCTCATGGCCAATGATTCTGCTGAGCACAGGCTGGACAAGACCCTGCTGGATCTCACCGAAGCACAGCCAAATGACGCAGTCATCACGCTCCTGCGTGTGGCCCCGTCCTGTGACAGGTATGGGGCCCACCTGCCCATAGGGCTCAGGCCTCTCCAGCCCATCACCCTGCACAGCCTGCCCCAGGTGTCGGAGCAACAGAGAGTTCCAGGGCCCTCTGGCTGCTCCCTTTCCCAGCCCTGCCATGTCAGCCCCTGAGCCTGCTGCCATGCTCCCTTGCCGCCTCTCAGGGCTCTGTCCCCACAGGGCTGGGCTGTCTGGCTGCTGCTGCCAGGGGGGCAGTGGGCAGAGGCAGAAATGGCAGCCGGCTCAGCTGCCCCCACTGCTGTCTCTGAGATCCCCCTGAGACACAGCTCTAACCCCACAGAGCTGCCATGGCCATGTGGAAGACCATCATGGGCTCAGCCAGGACTGTGGAGCTGGCGCAGCTGATCCTCCTGGATGTGCTGGGGAGCTGGCCAGAGTACAGCACCTGCACCTCCGATGGGGACGAAACGGGTGTCTTTGCCCTGGCTGTGAGTTTCTACAAGTGGCCTTTGCAGGCCCCAAGGCTGCCTCTCCAGCAGCTCTCTATCCTCCTTCCCCCACTGCATCTCCCTGCCTCTGGCTCTGGCCTGAAACCCGGCCCAGGGGCAGCTTCAGGCCCACCAGGCCCCGTACTCCGCCTGCCAAGGTCTCTCCGGGCCTCTCCCTGCCACGCTCGGGCCCTGCCACACGCACACCTCGGCACTGAGCGCTGTCTCGGGGGGCTTTGTCCTTTGCAGGCAACTGTGGTGATGTGGAAGATCCTCCAGGTGCCCTGTCTCCCACGGATCTTGAAGGTGTATTTCCCCCGCCTATTTGTGCATCTGCTATTCCAAGTGTTCTTCAGCACTCTGGATATGCCAGAGGAGGTCGACACCTTCTGGAAGGGATGCCAGGAAGAGCACGGCCTTGCCACCAGCCCCAACAGGTGCTCCATCCCACTCCTCCTGTCCCTGCCACGTGGCCTGCCAAGGAGCCAGTGCTGCCAGTGTGACCTGGGCTTTGCTCTGCACGCAGGTTTGCAGTGCGCACCCTCAAGTCCCTGCTCTGCCTTCTCCGCTGCGAGGATGTGGTGGTGGCAATGGAGCGCAGGTGTGCCTGGGACACGCTGCTCTCTCTTGACACTCACCACTTTGCCGTGGCTCTGCTTGCCAGGTGAGACCCCCTTCTCCCCACTGCCTCTGACATTGCTGCTCTGTGCCCAGGTGCCCCACAAAGTGTCCGTGGTGGCCATGGGCCAGAGGGCCTTGTCACTGAGGGACGGCCAAGCAGACTGGAAAAGGCTGGCACAGGAGGGTGCCCATGAGCAACCAACTGCCAAATGGCCCACGTCCCCTTGCTGGAAGGGTGCTGGGGAAAGATGAGAACAGGGTGAGTCACGCCTGGGAGAGGTTTGCCCCACTGCATCAGGGTCTTGTTTCCTTTTTCCCCTCTTCAGAGAAATACGCCGCTTAGCCATCCACTTTTGTTCCGCGATTGCATTCTACCTGCTCGCCCTGCTCGGCAAAGAGATGCCATACTGGGATTTCCCTGCCCTGGCATTCCTCGTGGAGGTGAGCCTCAAGGCCAGCGCTGCCTGGCTGAGCTGCCTCCCAGCCCTCTGGCCTCTTGCAGCCACAGCTGCCAGGACAGTGCCCGTGCCCTGTGCTGCTGCCTGGGCCCGGCCCTGTGCGCTTCTGGGCTCCTGCCGGCTGGCTCCCCTGTCACTGCCCTGTGTCTTTCAGGTCCTCGAGTGCCTGGACTTGAGCCAATGCAGTGACAGCGTTCTGGAGATCCTGGCACAGAACCTGCAGAGCGAGCACATGGCCAGGCGTTACTTGGCACTCCGAGGCCTCGTAGTGCTGGGCAAGAATCCCTTGATGGTGAGAAGGGGGCAGTGGCTGAAGCCGTGCAGGCAGCGTGGGGCTGGGCAACGCCGTCACTTGGCATTGTCTGGGCTTCGGCCGCTGGGGCAGCTGTTCCCATCTCTCCTGCTTCCCGCTTCAGCTGCCCCAGTGCTTCGGGACAGGCCTTTGGCCTCTGGGCCCTGCGGCAGCAGGGCGGCCTTTCACAAAGTCGTGTTCCGCACAGGCTGAAAAAATGCGGAGCCTGACTGAAAGTCTTGTGGAGCTCCTGGAGGAAAATGACAGCGACATGATCAGGATGAGCATTCTTCTACTCAGATATTTGCTCCTGGATAATGGTGCTCCAATAGCCACCCCCATCGCCCTGCAGCTGGCTGAGGCGCTCCTGCCACTCTTTGACAGCGTAAGGCTCTGTGCCCACAGCCACAGCCACTGGCTGCTGCCCAGACCCTTGGTGCCCTGTGCAGATGCAGGCCTGTGCCCTGGGGGGCCTGAAGCAGCTGATGCTCAGGTCTTTTGCCCTTTCCTTTCATCCAGGATGATATCCAGGTGCAGCTGAGCTCCATGGCTCTATTTCAAGAGATGCTGGACTTATTAACAGAAGAGGGAAGAAAGGCCCTCAAGTCCCACGTGTGCCAGAGCCTGCTCCCTCTCTACTTCCACTGCCATGATGAGAATCAGATTGTTGCTGAGGTGAGCACTTGTGGCCAACTGCGGTCCCCCTGGCAGGGGCTTGGGCTGCCTCCTGCCCTGGCACCTTGTGGGCTGCAGCCTCCTCCAGCCTGTGCCACTGGGATGCTCCTGTGCCCTGGACTGTGGGGCCATCTGTGCATCTCTGTCCCTCTCCAGGCCTCCCGGGAAACGCTGCATTCCTCAGCCAGATTCCTGAAGAGGAGAGATATAGAACAAATGCTACACGTGGATCAGAGCTTTGGGGAGTGCCTGGTAAGAACAGCAGAGACCCCCCAGCCTCAGCATGGCCAAGGTCCCTGAGGGCGGTGCTCAGCGTGCGGGGCTAGCAGCTGTGCCCGCTGCTGCAGCCAGAGGCCACGCGGGCTCTGCTTCAGGCTCCCGTCGGCCTGAGTCGGGTGCCCATGGAGGCCCGGCCCGGCGGGGCTGCGGGGCGGCACCACGGCTCCCCGGGCAGCAGCCGGCCCTCCGCCCCTCCCCTCGGGAGCCCTTGGCCAGCGGCTGCTGGCCGCGCCTCAGGGCTGTGCGGGCAGGCGAGGCCGGCGATGGGCGCAGGCAGCGCCCGGCCCAGGAGATGAGCCCGCACCAACCCTTCCCTCCTGCCGCTCTCTGCAGCTGGCAGAGGACAGGCGCCGAACGGCCGAGCACCTGCGCCGGGCACTGCGCTACCTGCAGAGCCCACAGGAGTCCCTGCGAGAGGCGGCCGTCAGGTTCATGGGTGAGTCCCGAGCCCGGGCTCTTCCCCGGCCCGCCGCAGCTCGACTGCGGCCCCGCCTGCTGCCCCGGCAGCGCCAGCCGGGCCCGGCGCCGTGGAGGCCCCCCTGGCCTGGGCGTTGCTGCCGCCGTCTGGCAGCCATGTCCTGGGGCGGCAGCGTGCGGCAAGGGCCCGGGCTGAGCTCTGCCTGGCCAGCAGCCCGGGTGGCCACAGCGCCGGCAGTGCCGCTGCCAGGGAGCTGTCCTGCTGCGGCCGTGACAGGCTCTGTGTTCTCAGGCATGGCCGGGCGGCACCTGAGAGGGCAGCAGCAAGAACTGCAGCTGATCTGCACTGGTAAGTGAGTGAGGGCAGCGCACTGACTGCGGGGGCTGGAGGGGCAGCTGCAAGCCCTGCCCCTGCGGTGGAGGGATCTGCACCCGTGGGCAGAGCACACAGAGATATCAGGGCTACGTGTGGCATTCGTGGCCAGCAACTTCGGGCTGATCCCCTTGCTCCCTGCTTCCTGCGGGCCATGGCAAGAGACGACCGGGATGGCCCTGGCAAGGAGCTCTCCTTGGCTCCCTGCACATGCAGGATCTGACCTTGCCTCTGTTCCTCTCTCTTGCAGCCCTTGAAGAAATGGCCTATGACAGCAGTCCTGCAATCAGAAATGCTGCCATTGAATCTTGTTTAGTTCTCCGAGCCATACAGAGAGCTCCCTACTCCCCATGGCGTCAGCTGCGAGATCGATTCCGCAGTGCATGGAGGAAACGGCCTCGTCTGTGTGGCACTGCCTTGCTGTTCTGCTGGAGATCTGCAGAGAGATGATCTGGGGCCATTTAAGCCAGCAGGAATTTTCTTTTTCCTCTTTAACATTTCTTTGTTTTCATTTTCATTGTGGAGTATGTAAATATAAAATACGTTACAATACACAGAGTCCCAGGATCTTTCTTTTCCTGCCCAAGGTCTGTAGGGCAAAAGAGAAGAGGGGGAAAAGGTTGCTTGTACTCAGCCAGCTGCCCAGGCGTGCAGTGTTGCAGGGAAAATGGCCAGAAGCCTTTAGGCCTTTGGTGGTTCTGCTGAAGTGTTTGTGCTGCCCACAGAGCGGCTGGGCAGGGGCCGGAGCTGCAGGGATCCCTGCCAGAGCGGTGCCTGGAGATGGCCACAAGCCCTGTGCTGGACAGGAAGGGCCATCCGTGTCCTCCTGCCCGTCTGCTGCTGGCTGCAGTGCTGAGGGCTCCCCGGTGCCTCTGGATGGGGCTCCTCTGCAGCTGCTCTGGGGCTGCGGCGCTGCTGCCGGGAAGCTTGGCCAGGCTGGGGGAGACCCTGAGGGGTTGAGGCACTGCTAAGCCCTGAGCAATTGGCCAGCAGAGGCCATAAGCAGCCCCCTGGCAGCCGCCTTGATCCCGACAGCCGGCTGCTCTGGCGCTTCCAGGTCGGTGGCCGGTTGGAGGGACGCCCTGGAATCAGGCGTGGAAACCTGCTCCTGGCCTTTCAGGGCTGTGAGGCCAACTGTTGTGGGGCTGGGGGGGTGCCCTCCCTGTGCTCCAGACTGGAGCCCCCCACCCCTCAGCCTTAGGCATTGAGCTCCACTGCCTGATATCCAAGTCTTGTTCCTCTTGCTGTGGGGGAGGCCGAGTTCTGTGGCTTTAGGCCCCATTGAGCCAGAAGAGCAGCAGCTTTGAGCCCACAGGGGCCACAGAAAGGCCCTCTTAGACCACGGGCATTCCTGTCCTGCCCAGGCCAGGGACACATGAGAGGGCAGCGGGCACCTTCAGGGTGCCACGCTGGCTTTGCACTGGGCCACCTCCCTGTGCTGTGCACGGCTGGCTCTTTGCTTTGCTGCTCTCGGCCTTGTGTCATCGTACTGTGCTGGCTGCCTGCAGCCAGGGGCAGCCCTATCAGGAGGGTGAAAGGCCCCAGCTCCAACATCTCAACGGGGGAAATGGAGCTCTCCCAGCCCTCAGCCTACGCTGTAAGCAGAGCAGAGCCTTTTCCCCAGCCCCGCTGGCTTTCTGCCTGCTTCTGGCCCCTGGCCACCATGACCCACTGCACTCGCTCTGAGTCACCTACAGCATGGCTGGTGCCTCTTGATTTGCTGACCCTGGGATGTGAGGCTCACTGAGGGAAAGGTGGCTGTCCCAATGTTGAGGGCACACGTGGCTCACTGAGCAGACTTGAGGCTTCCCCAGCAGCTTGCAGGTGCCTTATGTGTCATGTTACAGTGCTTGTGCTCCTGCCTCTTCCTGTCCCTCTTCTCACCCTCACCCAACCTGCACCCTCTGACCTACCTTCAATAAACCCTGTTGCATCAGACCCGGTGTCAAGAGCCCTCCTTCGGCTGCCGGTCGAGGGCACGTTACAACCTCCGGGCCTGGGAGCAAGGTGGGCTGGGGGAGCTGGTCTCTCAGACCAAGAGGGAACGGCTCTCGACAGCACCTGCCCATGGGCCTTCCCCGCACCAAATAAAATCATCTCCAAGTTTAGCTAGTAAGCTAGTAAGGTATAAACCATTAATTGCCTGGAAATCTGGCACTAGTCTCTGAGTTCCATTAGGTTTCTTTATTGCTGATCTAGCAGTATTAAATTTTGACTCCCATTCTTCCAATAGTCCTGATGTCAGGGATTTAATTGATTGTTGGCTCTATTCCTTTCCTAGCTTCTAATCTTCAAGGGTATTGCTTTCTGACTACTGCCCTAACTCTTGTCTGTAGCTCAATTTTCATAGGGTCTGCTCGTTTTGATTTTCCTGGGCTATCAGTATCCCATACTCTTGGGTACACCTGATTCAATACTTGCTCTAACTAGTTCTTCTTGTTTGTTGGTCTGGTGTCAATTGTCAGTCCTACTGCTAAAACCGCTCATTTGTCTTCAGGTACCTTCCATTGAAGTTTTCTTTTCCTAAATGGAACTGTTGCTTCTAAATTTTCAAGCAAATCCCTGCATAGGACAGATTTGGGTGAGTTTGGTAAAGAAAGAAACTGATGTATTCCCATTTTCTTCTTGATTTTACATCAAAGTGGTTTCAGGAAGAATGCATTTTCTGGCTGCCCTATAGTTGCTCCTATTGCTTGAAGATAGTTTTCACTTTTGGGTATCAGTTCTTGATTCAAGAGTGCAAATGTGTCTCCACTATTTCTTAAAATTTCAACTTCTTCATCATTCTTTAGCTGTATTTTAAACAGTGGCCTGCTAGGGTAAGAATTGCCAGTCTTGGTCATTTCTTATCATCTAGAGTGGCTGCAAGAGTTTTGTGTACTTTGTCTGCTTACTCTGGGCACTGGCCCTATTTCCAGTGTCCTGATTTATTACATGATGCACATTGATTTGGCCCCAGCTTGGTCTGTGGCTGCTTTGAACCTCCTCTGCCTCTGCTATTTTCGCCCCTGCCTCTGCTTCAACCGCGCCTACATCCGTCCTCTCCCTGGTGCCGATCCAGAGCTGCCACCATGGCTGCAGGGAGCTCTTTTTCTTTTTCCCTCTCTTGACTATCGTACACTTTCTACTTTTGATGTAGTGTCTAAAAGCTTGCGTGACTGCTCAATGTTGTTTGAACACTTCTCAAACTCAGACAGGCTTGGTGCTGTGACCATTTCCCGGGGGTGATCCACTTCGTGTTTATTTATCACTTATCGTAGAATGGTTTGTTTTCATGTACCCCGTATTTTCCCCAAGCTGGTTTACCCCTAGGTTCTGCCCTCCCTCAAAGCTGTCTCCCTCATGCCATTCCCCACTCTTTGTTCCAGCTCCTTCCCTGCCTCTCAAGATAATCCAGCTCTTTATTCCTGAACCTTCCCTGTCACTTTTGCCTTGGACCAATCCCTGACTGCACCACCCCTTTGGAATTCCTCTATTGTTGGAAGCCCTGCTGGCGCATGTGACCTACCCTCTCTTCCCATCTGTCCTAATTAGTCCCAAGCAACTGATGGAATCCCCTCGCTCCTCCCCTGCAGATTCCTTATTGCTCAATTGTTTGTATCCACCCCCTGAGTTGTACCCCGATAAAATCCCGTGCACAGAAGTGCTGGCGGCTCTTTGCTGCTGAATCCTTCCCTTGGAATAAGCCTTGGCCTGTGGAACCTCACAATCGAGGAGCCTCCTCCTTCTCTTTGGCCTGCTCCGTGCTGCAGTTAGTGCATCCTGAACCACTGAGCAGTGGCTCACCAGGGTCAGCCGCAGGCAGGACCCACGCCTTGGCCGTTCCCCACTCCTGGCGCAGCGCCGCAGTTTTCCCAAGAGCCAGCCCGGGCTCCGCTGGGCTGCGTCCATGGGGAACCCGTCCCAGTGCCCAACCGTGCTCTGGGTAAAAAACCTTGATCTGATACGGAAATGAAACCTGCCCTGTCCCAGCTCCCTGCCCTTTTCTCCAGTCCTGTCACTGGTCCCAACAGTGACCAGAGCTGCAGCAGCCCCTCTGATTCACCTCAGGAGGAGGTTGCAGACCACAATGACGCCCTTTACTCTCCTCCAGGCTGAACAAAGTGGCTTCAGCTGCACCTGGATGGCTTCCCCTCCAGGCCACACTCCATCCTTGCAGTCCTCCTTTGCATTCTGGCTAATGGTTTCATAACTTTTGATATTGTGCTGCCCAAAAGTGCGCCCGTCTGCTTCCAGCGCTTCTCTTGGCTGCTGCTTCAGGGTGTGGGCACCATCATCAGAGACACAGAAGAGCTTCTCCTCCCAGACTTGTCCTTATCCTCCGCACTTCCACGTCTCTGCCTTGATCTTCACTGGGGAACTTGCCACTTTGTGACCGCTCATTGCTGCGCTCAGCAGGGACACAGTTTTGTTTGGACATGAGCTGCCAGAGCAAGACATGCAGCAACTGAAGCTGAGAAATGCAGAGGCTGGGCAGATGCCGTTTTTTCCAGAATGTGGGAAAGAGAGTGAGAAAAGCACAAGGAAATTTCAGACTGTTAACTTTGCATTCTAATTGCCCTGCGAAACTCAGCAATGGCTGGTGCTCTGGTGCTACTGCCAATGCCTTCCATGAGAAAAATTCATTTCAGGATGGAGCAACATCATCTGACAGAGACCAAGTGTGCCAGCAGTTGCTCCAGGTGCTCCTGCCATCAGCCCCTGCAGGAAAGAGGCACAGCCCCCAAGGCACGTGGCCTTTGGCTCCTTCTGGCACAGAAGCCCCCCGGGGGCACAGGTCTCTGGGGCAGGAGACAGGCACCAGTGCTGCCAGGGCTCGGGGGGGTGGCAGGTCTGCTTGGCCGGGGACTCTGCCACACCTGCTGATGTCAGCGCTCCCCGGGCCCCAGGCCTCAGAGCAGCACTCGTGCCCGGGCCCACACGTTCCTTGTGCGTGTCACACCGGCAGCTTTAGGATGGCCACCAGCCGGGACGACGTGTCCCGAGGAGGCTGTGCCAACTTCCCTGCAAGGCCTCGTGCCCTTCCCAGAACGGCTGTGTCGGCAGCCCTGGGGGCTCCTTCTGCTGCCCTGAGCCCACAGAGCATGGCAGCGTTTGCTGATGGTCTGAGCCCTTCCTAAAGATCCTGTCGGCCTGCCTTAGACTCCTGGGGCCAGCCATTCCTTCCAAACTGGGCCACTTTGGGTGGGCTGGGCGTGGCCCCAGGGCAGGCGGCAGTGTGTGCAAGGGCCCTTGGTGACACAGTGCCGCACAGTCACTGTGACACGGAACGGGTGTCCAAAGGCCCTTTGTGACACGGGGTGACATAGGAGCTGGAGGTGACAAGAGCACGCCACAGTGCTCAGAGCACGCAACGGGACAGGACGGGACAGAGCGGTGCCGTGAGGAGCCCCTGCACAGCGTGCCCGTTCGCGTCCCACCCGGAGCTTTTCTGAAGCCTTGTTCCTGCAGCTGAGCTCAAGGCCAGACCACAGGACTTGCTGACCCGTGGTCTCCCTGAGGCTTCTCTTCTGCAGGTGCCTTTGAGGCCGTATCATAGTCCTTGTCAGGAGTCCCCTGTCCTTGTGGCAGGGGCCCTTGAGACCGAGTGCAGGACTTGCTGTCCTGTAGCCTTCCTGAGGCTTCTTACTTGAAGGTGCCTTCCAGGTACCACTGCAGGACTTGGTGCCTTGGAGCTTTTCCAAGGCAACTCTCCTGCAAATAGCCACAAATCCAGGCAGAGACATGGAGCAGAGACACCCGGCAGTGCCTGAGCTGGCCTGGGTGGAGGAGGAGGAAGAAGGCCCTGGAGCTGCCCCGGCACAGCAGACTGAAGAGGTGGTGCCGTTGCAGCCACCACAGGAGGGTGAGTGGCAGAGCTGGGCCACAGGACTGGTGCCTGCTGCCAGCTTGGGCCCCATGCCGTGCCGTGCGTTGCCATGCTATCCCCTGGGGACAGGCCCACAGAGAGGACGGAAGAGGGGCCGGGCAGACACCCTGCAGTGGCCGTGCTCCATCCCCTGGGGCATCCTGGGGCTCTCTCAGCCTGCGGGATGCCGCAGGGCTGGGCCGTGCTCTCCGGCCTCTCCCGCAGCCCCTCATCTCTGGCTGCGCTCGCTCTTTGCCAGATGCAGCCCCGGAGCGCACACAAGAGCAGGAGTCCAGCCGTGGCCGCTTCCGCAGAACAGCGCAGGTACCTGCAGCCACCCCCACCTGGGCTGGGCCTGCTGTCCCTGCTCAGCCCAGCACCGTGTGTGCAGCACTGCATGCAACATCCTCGGCTTCTTGCCCTTCTCCTACAGTTTGTTTGCAACTTCCTCAAGAGAATTAAAGAGGAGGAAGAAACCATCGCCACGGGCGTAGGCCTCAGACCATACTCGCCCATCTTCCTAAGCAAGACCAGTGCTGCCCTGCTGTGTATGCTTGTAGAGGAAGATTTTTACACTCCAAAGCAAGTAAGCAGCCTGTGGCCAGGCTTTGATCCTCCCAGCAATTGCTTGGCCTCCCAATCCACGCATGCCGCTTGCTGTGAGTCTTTCAGGCCACATGGCAGTGGGGTGGGAAGGGAAGCACTCCTCTGGGGAAGCTGGGAACATTGCTCCCTCTGGCAGCTTTCCAAGTCTCCCCGTGCCTTCCCCAGGTGCCTGCCATGGTGAGCTACATCCACCAGTGGCTCATGGCCAATGATTCTGCTGAGCACAGGCTGGACAAGACCCTGCTGGATCTCACCGAAGCACAGCCAAATGACGCAGTCATCACGCTCCTGCGTGTGGCCCCGTCCTGTGACAGGTATGGGGCCCACCTGCCCATAGGGCTCAGGCCTCTCCAGCCCATCACCCTGCACAGCCTGCCCCAGGTGTCGGAGCAACAGAGAGTTCCAGGGCCCTCTGGCTGCTCCCTTTCCCAGCCCTGCCATGTCAGCCCCTGAGCCTGCTGCCATGCTCCCTTGCCGCCTCTCAGGGCTCTGTCCCCACAGGGCTGGGCTGTCTGGCTGCTGCTGCCAGGGGGGCAGTGGGCAGAGGCAGAAATGGCAGCCGGCTCAGCTGCCCCCACTGCTGTCTCTGAGACCCTCCCTGAGACACAGCTCTAACCCCACAGAGCTGCCATGGTCATGTGGAAGACCATCATGGGCTCAGCCAGGACTGTGGAGCTGGCGCAGCTGATCCTCCTGGATGTGCTGGGGAGCTGGCCAGAGTACAGCACCTGCACCTCCGATGGGGACGAAACGGGTGTCTTTGCCCTGGCTGTGAGTTTCTACAAGTGGCCTTTGCAGGCCCCAAGGCTGCCTCTCCAGCAGCTCTCTATCCTCCTTCCCCCACTGCATCTCCCTGCCTCTGGCGCTGGCCTGAAACCCGGCCCAGGGGCAGCTTCAGGCCCACCAGGCCCCGTACTCCGCCTGCCAAGGTCTCTCCGGGCCTCTCCCTGCCACGCTCGGGCCCTGCCACACGCACACCTCGGCACTGAGCGCTGTCTCAGGGGGCTTTGTCCTTTGCAGGCAACTGTGGTGATGTGGAAGATCCTCCAGGTGCCCTGTCTCCCACGGATCTTGAAGGTGTATTTCCCCCGCCTATTTGTGCATCTGCTATTCCAAGTGTTCTTCAGCACTCTGGATATGCCAGAGGAGGTCGACACCTTCTGGAAGGGATGCCAGGAAGAGCACGGCCTTGCCACCAGCCCCAACAGGTGCTCCATCCCACTCCTCCTGTCCCTGCCATGTGGCCTGCCAAGGAGCCAGTGCTGCCAGTGTGACCTGGGCTTTGCTCTGCACGCAGGTTTGCAGTGCGCACCCTCAAGTCCCTGCTCTGCCTTCTCCGCTGCGAGGATGTGGTGGTGGCAATGGAGCGCAGGTGTGCCTGGGACACGCTGCTCTCTCTTGACACTCACCACTTTGCCGTGGCTCTGCTTGCCAGGTGAGACCCCCTTCTCCCCACTGCCTCTGACATTGCTGCTCTGTGCCCAGGTGCCCCACAAAGTGTCCGTGGTGGCCATGGGCCAGAGGGCCTTGTCACTGAGGGACGGCCAAGCAGACTGGAAAAGGCTGGCACAGGAAGGAGCCCATGAGCAACCAACTGCCAAATGGCCCACGTCCCCTTGCTGGAAGGGTGCTGGGGAAAGATGAGAACAGGGTGAGTCACGCCTGGGAGAGGCTTGCCCCACTGCATCAGGGTCTTGTTTCCTTTTTCCCCTCTTCAGAGAAATACGCCGCTTAGCCATCCACTTTTGTTCCGCGATTGCATTCTACCTGCTCGCCCTGCTCGGCAAAGAGATGCCATACTGGGATTTCCCTGCCCTGGCATTCCTCGTGGAGGTGAGCCTCAAGGCCAGCGCTGCCTGGCTGAGCTGCCTCCCAGCCCTCTGGCCTCTCGCAGCCACAGCTGCCAGGACAGTGCCCGTGCCCTGTGCTGCTGCCTGGGCCCGGCCCTGTGCGCTTCTGGGCTCCTGCCGGCTGGCTCCCCTGTCACTGCCCTGTGTCTTTCAGGTCCTCGAGTGCCTGGACTTGAGCCAATGCAGTGACAGCGTTCTGGAGATCCTGGCACAGAACCTGCAGAGCGAGCACATGGCCAGGCGTTACTTGGCACTCCGAGGCCTCGTAGTGCTGGGCAAGAATCCCTTGATGGTGAGAAGGGGGCAGTGGCTGAAGCCGTGCAGGCAGCGTGGGGCTGGGCAACGCTGTCACTTGGCATTGTCTGGGCTTCGGCCGCTGGGGCAGCTGTTCCCATCTCTCCTGCTTCCCGCTTCAGCTGCCCCAGTGCTTCGGGACAGGCCTTTGGCCTCTGGGCCCTGCGGCAGCAGGGTGGCCTTTCACAAAGTCGTGTTCCGCACAGGCTGAAAAAATGCGGAGCCTGACTGAAAGTCTTGTGGAGCTCCTGGAGGAAAATGACAGCGACATGATCAGGATGAACATTCTTCTACTCAGATATTTGCTCCTGGATAATGGTGCTCCAATAGCCACCCCCATCGCCCTGCAGCTGGCTGAGGCACTCCTGCCACTCTTTGACAGCGTAAGGCTCTGTGCCCACAGCCACAGCCACTGGCTGCTGCCCAGACCCTTGGTGCCCTGTGCAGATGCAGGCCTGTGCCCTGGGGGGCCTGAAGCAGCTGATGCTCAGGTCTTTTGCCCTTTCCTTTCATCCAGGATGATATCCAGGTGCAGCTGAGCTCCATGGCTCTATTTCAAGAGATGCTGGACTTATTAACAGAAGAGGGAAGAAAGGCCCTCAAGTCCCACGTGTGCCAGAGCCTGCTCCCTCTCTACTTCCACTGCCATGATGAGAATCAGATTGTTGCTGAGGTGAGCACTTGTGGCCAACTGCGGTCCCCCTGGCAGGGGCTTGGGCTGCCTCCTGCCCTGGCACCTTGTGGGCTGCAGCCTCCTCCAGCCTGTGCCACTGGGATGCTCCTGTGCCCTGGACTGTGGGGCCATCTGTGCATCTCTGTCCCTCTCCAGGCCTCCCGGGAAACTCTGCATTCCTCAGCCAGATTCCTGAAGAGGAGAGATATAGAACAAATGCTACACGTGGATCAGAGCTTTGGGGAGTGCCTGGTAAGAACAGCAGAGACCCCCCAGCCTCAGCATGGCCAAGGTCCCTGAGGGCGGTGCTCAGCGTGCGGGGCTAGCAGCTGTGCCCGCTGCTGCAGCCAGAGGCCGCGCGGGCTCTGCTTCAGGCTCCCGTCGGCCTGAGTCGGGTGCCCATGGAGGCCCGGCCCGGCGGGGCTGCGGGGCGGCACCACGGCTCCCCGGGCAGCAGCCGGCCCTCCGCCCCTCCCCTCGGGAGCCCTTGGCCAGCGGCTGCTGGCCGCGCCTCAGGGCTGTGCGGGCAGGCGAGGCCGGCGATGGGCGCAGGCAGCGCCCGGCCCAGGAGCTGAGCCCGCGCCAACCCTTCCCTCCTGCCGCTCTCTGCAGCTGGCAGAGGACAGGAGCCGAACGGCCGAGCACCTGCGCCGGGCACTGCGCTACCTGCAGAGCCCACAGGAGTCCCTGCGAGAGGCGGCCGTCAGGTTCATGGGTGAGTCCCGAGCCCGGGCTCCTCCCCGGCCCGCCGCAGCTCGGCCCCGGCCCCGCCTGCTGCCCCGGTAGCGCCAGCCAGGCCCGGCGCCGTGGAGCCCCCCCAGGCCTGGGCGTTGCTGTCGCTGTCTGGCAGCCGTGTCCTGGGGCGGCAGCGTGCGGCAAGGGCCCGGGCTGAGCTCTGCCTGGTCAGCAGCCCGGGTGGCCACAGCGCCGGCAGTGCCGCTGCCAGGGAGCTGTGCTGCTGCGGCCGTGACAGGCTCTGTGTTCACAGGCATGGCCGGGCGGCACCTGAGAGGGCAGCAGCAAGAACTGCAGCTGATCTGCACTGGTGAGTGAGTGAGGGCAGCGGACTGACTGCGGGGGCTGGAGGGGCAGCTGCAAGCCCTGCCCCTGCGGTGGAGGGATCTGCACCCGTGGGCAGAGCACACAGAGATATCAGGGCTACGTGTGGCATTCGTGGCCAGCAACTTCGGGCTGATCCCCTTGCTCCCTGCTTCCTGCGGGCCATGGCAAGAGACAACCGGGATGGCCCTGGCAAGGAGCTCTCCTTGGCTCCCTGCACATGCAGGATCTGACCTTGCCTCTGTTCCTCTCTCTTGCAGCCCTTGAAGAAATGGCCTATGACAGCAGTCCTGCAATCAGAAATGCTGCCATTGAATCTTGTTTAGTTCTCCGAGCCATACAGAGAGCTCCCTACTCCCCATGGCGTCAGCTGCGAGATCGATTCCGCAGTGCATGGAGGAAACGGCCTCGTCTGTGTGGCACTGCCTTGCTGTTCTGCTGGAGGTCTGCAGAGAGATGATCTGGGGCCATTTAAGCCAGCAGGAATTTTCTTTTTCCTCTTTAACATTTCCGTGTTTGCATTTTCATTGTAGAGTATGTAAATATAAAATACGTTACAATACACAGAGTCCCAGGATCTTTCTTTTCCTGCCCAAGGTCTGTAGGGCAAAAGAGAAGAGGGGGAAAAGGTTGCTTGTACTCAGCCAGCTGCCCAGGCGTGCAGTGTTGCAGGGAAAATGGCCAGAAGCCTTTAGGCCTTTGGTGGTTCTGCTGAAGTGTTTGTGCTGCCCACAGAGCGGCTGGGCAGGGGCCGGAGCTGCAGGGATCCCTGCCAGAGCGGTGCCTGGAGATGGCCACAAGCCCTGTGCTGGACAGGAAGGGCCATCCGTGTCCTCCTGCCCGTCTGCTGCTGGCTGCAGTGCTGAGGGCTCCCCGGTTCCTCTGGATGGGGCTCCTCTGCAGCTGCTCTGGGGCTGTGGCGCTGCTGCCGGGAAGCTTGGCCAGGCTGGGGGAGACCCTGAGGGGTTGAGGCACTGCTAAGCCCTGAGCAATTGGCCAGCAGAGGCCATAAGCAGCCCCCTGGCAGCCGCCTTGATCCCGACAGCCGGCTGCTCTGGCGCTTCCAGGTCGGTGGCCGGTTGGAGGGACGCCCTGGAATCAGGCGTGGAAACCTGCTTCTGGCCTTTCAGGGCTGTGAGGCCAACTGTTGTGGGGCTGGGGGGGTGCCCTCCCTGTGCTCCAGACTGGAGCCCCCCACCCCTCAGCCTTAGGCATTGAGCTCCACTGCCTGATATCCAAGTCTTGTTCCTCTTGCTGTGGGGGAGGCCGAGCTCTGTGGCTTTCGGCCCCATTGAGCCAGAAGAGCAGCAGCTTTGAGCCCACAGGGGCCACAGAAAGGCCCTCTTAGACCACGGGCATTCCTGTCCTGCCCAGGCCAGGGACACATGAGAGTGCAGCGGGCACCTTCAGTGTGCCACGCTGGCTTTGCACTGGGCCACCTCCCTGTGCTGTGCACGGCTGGCTCTTTGCTTTGCTGCTCTCGGCCTTGTGTCATCGTACTGTGCTGGCTGCCTGCAGCCAGGGGCAGCCCTATCAGGAGGGTGAAAGGCCCCAGCTCCAACATCTCAACGGGGGAAATGGAGCTCTCCCAGCCCTCAGCCTACGCTGTAAGCGGAGCAGAGCCTTTTCCCCAGCCCCGCTGGCTTTCTGCCTGCTTCTGGCCCCTGGCCACTGATGCCGAATTTTGCCCCAAACAGGCAGAGTGACTGCCTAATCAGACTCAGCTTAAGTCAATTAAGCAGGAGGTATTTTTATTAACGACGCGTCGGAGAAATCCCAAAATGGATTTCTGAGTTCACATAGCAAAAGCAAGCCTTATATACAATTTTGGGTATAGGATTACATCAGATCAGATACATAATCATGCATATTCATATGGGGCGTGGTGTAGGCGGAGCGTGGGCGGAGCGTAGGTGGAGACATCTCTTTTGGGGAATTTTCAGGTGGTCGTTCCTGTTGCCTTCATCATAGACGGGGTCTTTCCGATGAGTCTTCCTCTTTAAACTTTTGAACTCCTTTCCTAATTTGGTCAATTCCCGGTGTATTTGGCTTAGATCCCGTGGCTTGGCAAAATCCTTTGGGTCGTTTCGACATTGCTGGCTCTAAACCTGCTTAGCCCATTAGTTTCTCCTATACCTATCTCTTCCCCTGTCATGATGCTCTACCTCTTATCTAATTTGTTGCTCTGTTTTCCTAGTGCTGTGCTTTCTCCGTGTGTTCTAGTGCTAGGCCTTTCTTTACATGCCTCTCATTCCATGTTTTAACCCATTACTTCTGGAAGGCTATCTGCTTTAGGGCTTCATTTCCCCCCTTTTTCTTGTAACTTACGAATTCTTTCGTCAAGTTCTGGTCCCACAGGACGTTGATAGGCTCGTACCATTGCCCAAATCATTTGGGTCCTTTTCATTATGCTCCTGAGTCTCCACCACAAACAAATGTTTATAAGAGTTAGTAATAGCAAAGCTCCAATTACTACTAGCATTGGGTGCACCAGGTAATGGAAGACCTGTGTAGCTGTTGGGGAATATCCTGTAAAGATGTCCCACCAGTGATGCTGGCCTACTTGTTCTACTTTGGTCAGGACATTTTTTATTCTCTCTGAATTGTGTTCGATCTGCCATACCATTCGTTTAGTTGTTTGATTCGTCTTTTGCACCAATTTCTTTACTTCAGGGTGTGCAAGCATTGCTTTAAGAATCTTGACGTCCATCCCTATTTGTAATTTCGATATCTCTTGATATAGGTTGAAATTTGCGTTAATTAGCTGTTGGGTAGTTATTGGGACAGTGTAATGAAAATCACAACCTACGATCTTGGCAAAGTTGCATACACAAAAGTTAGTATTGTTAGTCTCTTCTTGGCAATTATCTATAGTGACGTTGTCACAAGCCATCCTTACGCAAGCACACCCATTTCCTATATAGTAAACTTGTGATTGTGTTCTATCATGCGGAAGCATTTCTAAGGTACATACACTATTTTCAACATCTAAACATAAATCTTCGGCTTCTACCACAGCATTTTCGCAAACATAGCCTAATTGTCCTCTAGGGATACATGCTTCTGTGCTAACCGATTGCCACCTATTTTTGGTGTAATCATAACTGGCCCAGACGTTATGGTCTATTGGCCTGACAATGGCATCTTGGTGTATTGTCCCTAGGGTGAGGATGGGAAAGATAGCTCTTTCCTCTGCCGCACTAATGGTGAGGACATAAGCTTCAATGTGTTCCTGTTGAGGCTCATAAGTGAAGTTCACTAATTGCCACCAAGCCTGATGGTCCCTCTCAAATTGTGTAGTATGATTGTCCTTTAATATCGTTTCCCTTATTTCTTGAGGTAATATACCTGACGTTCCTTCTCTCATTATTCCTGCCGCTACTGATTGCACCCATTGTTGCGTCTGAGAGCATTGGATAGCGAGTGCAATGTCTCTGCTAAGTTCCCCTGTGTAGTCAGCGAGCTTTACAAAATCCTCTGCAGTATGGTTTGCTACCATGGTTAGTAATTTCACCACTAGTGATTGTGTTTCAGCTAATGTAAGCATGGATGAACTGAGGGGCATCTTAAGCTTTCCCAAGCTTGATGTGACGGTACTTAATTTGTTTACTAATACCTCCTGATCTATTGTGTTTACTATGCCAAATCCGGTGCCAATCCACCCACTTAGATCTCTTTTTGTTCTTCTGTGATGAGACCTTGTCGCTAACCATGCATTCCATCCCTTAAGGCTTTGCTGTATAAATGGTCGGCAATCCTTTTGCAAATAAGTAATATCGGTCTGAATGTTCATTTGCACCTTTTTCAGGGAATAAGTGGGGTCTAACAACAATTTTAGTTCATTAGATTTTCTTATCACCTGAGGCCCTATAAAGGTTAGGTTATGTACTGCTTTACATTCCACTGGTAGGATGGTTTCTTGGGTCGAGTTTACATCCGGATCTGATGGGATCACGCCCACCTCATATGCACCATTACGCTTAGGGAAGAAAGAACCCTGTCTCAGTGTCTTCGATTCTCTTTCACACGTGAACATCATTGCCTGATCTAATCTGAATGCCATCTCACACTGTGCTTTCCCTTCCTTCGGGCCACTAGATGCTACAATTTCTCCCGGAAGATGGAGAAGGGGGTGAGGGTTATAGGTTATGTTCTGGGGACGTAGTTCCCCAAGCGAATCCTCTCTATAAATTACCGAGGTCCGGGGTTGGGACCCGGGTGGATCTCCCCTGAAATCGGCCCACTGACATGAAATTGGGCCCTTATGCTGAGTCCAAATAGTCGGCTTGCCCATCTTCACTGGACTATAGGTGATTATGTCATTTTCAGAGTCTGGGTTCGAGGGTTGAATGGTTAATACTAGTCGCCTCGTTTTTCCTTCTACTGGTCCTTCTACCGGGTCAAGCTCTCGACACCCAACCTGAATCTGGTCTCCCTTGTTCGCTACCATGGAGAGCCGCTCCCATGTTTCACTTGGAAATGGCTGGTTGTTACGTAAGGCATAAACCTCGAAATAGAGTTTCCTCATTCCCAATTCTGGATGGATACACTGGTGTGCCTGAGACCATGGGTCTATTGGGGAAGGGTCTTGGGGAAGAGCTATACTTATCGAGAGTCCAATGATCAAAGTTGTAAAGGTTTGAGGTGGAGTCGGGGTCATGATGTTTGGCTGTCAATTTTGTTTCTTTTGGCGCTCTCGTTGCTTGATGTGAATTTGTTCTACCCGTAAAATAACCTTTTCTAGTTCAGTGTCTAAATCTCTTTGTTTTTTAAAGGGTCCAATTTGGTCACTTGTTAGTGGATGTCGTGGGAGAGAAGAATAGCAGCGGGTCGATAAAACCTTGGAACGACTAAGTTTCAAACAATATTGTAACCAGCGGTGTACTTTCCAATGGCACCACCCTAATACAATTTGTTTGGGAGCTTCAAACAATTCCCTAGCCTCTAAAATGGGTCTGTTGGCGAATTTCTCTAAGGCCAAATAGTCGTCATTTTCCCTTGCTTCTTTGCAGCTACACTCATAACATTGAAGGTCCAGTAAACAACTTTGTACGTTCCAAAATTTTCTATCACAACCTCCACAAAGAAATCCAATTAGTCCCACACAATTTCTTTCCCCACACCCAAAACACGGCTGATCGTGAATAGGGTCCTGTGGGTCAGGTCCTTGTTGACTATATGTTTCAACCCACCCTATCCACTGTATTGGCGTGCTACGCAATGCAGCTCTAGCTTCGGCATTAAATTCTGCTATGATAGATAAAGGTTTTGGCAAAGTCAATGTTAGTTTATGTTGGATTCTCACATGATCCTGCGGAGTCAGCTGACTCAGAAGTCTGTACATCTAGGGCAGGTTTAAGCTCTTCTTGTTTGTTTTCCGGAGCTCTCTTGACCCGTGAATAGTGGATCCACGTAGGTCGTTCCTTGATCCGAACCGCGGTGAAGGTAGTCAGCAGCACTTGGAAAGGTCCCTCCCACTTTTCTTGTAGGGGTTTTCCTAAAAGATTCTTAACATACACCCAATCACCGGGGTTAAACGGATGCAATTTACAATCAGGTTGCTTAGGTTGGTGCTCGATCATCACAGTAGCATTCTTATCAAACTGTTTCCCCACCGCAATTACATAATCGTAAATGTATTGATTACCGATCTGGTCTATGACATCCCCATTTACAGCTTGCATAGCATAAGGTCTACCATATAGAATTTCAAAAGGACTTAATTTTTCCTTCGATCTTGGCTTGACTCTCAGTCTCAGCAGAGCAATAGGCAAAGCTTGATACCACTGCAAATTAGTCTCTTGGCATATTTTAGCAATTTGTTGTTTGATAAGATGATTCATCTTTTCCACTTGCCCACTGGCCTGTGGACGGTAGGGTGTGTGCAATTGCCATTTGATTTGTAATGCTTTGCTTATTGCTCTCACTACTTTTGCACAGAAATGTGTACCTCTATCCGAAGAAATGCTCTTCGGTACCCCAAACCGTGGAATAATTTCATTCAACAGTACTCTAGTTACCTCTCTTTCCTTATTTGTCCTACAGGGGAATGCTTCAGGCCACCCAGAAAATGTGTCAGTTAATACCAACAAGTACCGAAACCCCCCTTTTCTTGGGAGTTCAGAAAAATCAATTTGCCATACCTCTCCTGGGAATTTACCTCGGCTTATGGCTCCTTGGTGTACTTTGGTTCCTGTATTCGGGTTGTTCTTCAGACACCGTTCACACTGGGACGTAACGTGTTTTATAGTAGTAAATAATTTTGGTCCTGCTATTCTGGTCTGCAAATATTGGTAAAGCGAATCTAGGCCCCAATGGGCCTTCTCATGTTCTGCCTTCACAAACTGCCACATCACGTTTCCTGGTATCACTAACTGTCCTGTTTCTAATTGACCCCAACCATTTTCTAGTATTTTGCCCTTATTCCTTTGAATCCATCTATGATCTGATTCTTGGTAATCTGGCTGGATATTGATATCCAGCTCCCCTGGTATTAGGGCCGCTATTTCCGCTTCCCTATTTCTTGCGGCTGCCAATTTAGCTTCTGTATCTGCCTTCCTGTTCCCTATTTCTGGAATAGTATTGCCTTTCAAATGCCCCTTGCAATGCATTATGGCCACCTGTGTTGGGAGTTGGACCGCCTCCAGCAGTCGCAGAACCTCTTCTGCATGTTTGACTGTTTTTCCTTGTGTAGTCAGCAGTCCTCTTTCTTTCTAGATGGCTCCATGAGCATGTACGACAGAAAAGGCATATTTAGAGTCTGTCCATATATTAATTTGCATGTTCTCTGCTAATTCCAGGGCTCGGGTCAGAGCTATCAGCTCTGCCTTTTGAGCTGAAGTCCCTGCAGGCAGGGGGTTTGACTCAATTACCCTTTCTGTAGTGGTGACTGCATAGCCAGCCATTCTTACCCCTTGCTTCACGAAGCTGCTGCCATCCAAAAACCAGTTGTCCGCGCCTTCGAACGGCTCCTCTTTGAGATCTGGGCGACTGGAGTAGACGGCTTCAATTGTTTCCAGGCAGTCATGCTCGATGGGTTCTGCTGGGGCTCTTCCTTCTAAGAATGAAGCTGGGTTCACAATATTAGTTACCTGAATGGTTACATCATCTGATTCAGCCAGGATGGCCTGGTACTTTAAGAATCTGGAAGGCGACAACCAATGGTTGCCTTTCTGTTCCAGCACGGCTGACACAGTGTGGGATACTAACACAGTCACCTTTTGGCCCAGCGTGAGCTTCCTGGCCTCTTCTATGTTAATTATCACTGCAGCCACTGCCCTCAGACAGCCTGGCCATCCTTTACTTACTTCATCCAATCGCTTGGAGAAGTAGGCCACAGCTCTCTTGTGTGGTCCCAACTGCTGGGCTAGGACTCCTAGGGCCATCCCTTGCCGCTCATGGGAAAATAGCCAGAATGGTTTTGACACATCTGGGAGACCTAAGGCTGGTGCTCTCATCAGCTCCCGCTTCAGTCTCTTGAAGGCCCCTTCCGCCTCAGGAGTCCAAACTAGGACATTCTTGGTTTCCTTCAGCAAATCATATAGTGGTTTAGCGAGTATCCCATACTGATAGATCCATAGCCGACACCAACCTGTCATCCCCAGAAAGGCGCGCAGGTCTCTCACCGTCTCTGGTTTGGGCATCTGGCAGATGGCCTCTTTCCTGGCTGCTCCCAGGGATCGCTGCCCTCTGGAGATTTCGTATCCCAGGTACACCACTTCCTTTTGCACCAGTTGTGCTTTCTGTTGAGAGACTCGATATCCACTTAAACCCAGGAAATTCAACAAGGAAATAGTCCATTCAATGCATTCTTCCTCCGTCACTGTCGCTATTAGGAGGTCGTCTACGTACTGCAGGAGGGCGCCATCTCCCGGTGGCCCTTCCCATTGTTCTAATTCTTTGGCTAACTGATTCCCAAAGATTGTGGGCGAGTTAGACCAGCCTTGGGGCAACCGTGTCCAGGTAAGTTGGGTCTTTCTCCCCCTATCTACTGATTCCCACTCAAAGGCAAAAATCCTTTGACTCTCGGGGGCTAAGGGAAGGCAGAAGAATGCGTCTTTCAAATCTAATACGGTGAACCAAGCCAGGCTATCCTTTAGCCTAGTTAAAAGTGTATATGGATTAGCAACCACCGGGTGTAATGTCTTGGTTATTTCGTTTACTGCCCTCAGATCCTGAACAAGCCTATACGTTCCATTAGGTTTCTTTACTGGCAAGATCGGTGTATTAAAATCCGATTCACATTCTACCAATAACCCCAGTTCTAAAAACCTTTTGATTATGGGCTCAATTCCCTTTCTGTCTTCTATCCTCAGAGGGTATTGTTTTCTTACCACCGGTCTTGCCCCGACCTTAAGTTCGACAACAATCGGTGTCGCTCGTTTTGATTTTCCAGGTATATCCGTAGCCCATACTAATGGATAAGTCTTGCTCAGGATTCGCTCGAAGTTGTGGTTCTCAGGTTTGGGTTCCACACAACTGATTGTTAGGCTTAGGGCTGTAATCAGTTGTTCATCGTTTACTTGAAATTCCAATTTATCTTTGTTGAACTTTATTATGGCTCCCAGGTTTTCCAATAGGTCTCTTCCCAATAAGGGCTTTGGCGAATTTGGTAAATACAGGAACTGATGAATTCCCATTTGTTTCCCAATTTTGTATTTAATGGGTTTCAAAAAGTAAGCTTTTTCTGGTTGGCCTGTTGCTCCCACAACTTGTACAAATTCATCACTTTTAGGTACCAATTCCTGATTTAAAACCGAAAAAGTTGCTCCCGTATCAATTAAAAAGCTCAATTCCTTTTTACCTTCCCCTAGCTCCATTTTAACCAGTGGGTCTGCTAGGGTACGGCCCACCGGTCCCCGTCATTCACTATCCTGATGTGTGGTGGTGGTAGTGGCCATAACCCTCAGTTGGGGACATTCTCGCCTCCAGTGCCCCATCTGTAGGCAGTGCGCACATTGATTTGGCCCTACCCTAGTGGGGTGGGGCTGGAGTCTTCCTCCCCTTCCCATTGGGTTGCCTCTACCCCTTCCTCGAGTTCCAGGTTCCGGGTAACCTGTCTTTTGAGCTGCCACTGCTACAGCCACCACTCGAGCTATCCTCCTGTCTTCCTTTTTCTTCTCTTCTGCTTCTCTATTATTGTATACCTTCCATGCCTCGTTTAGCAGTATCTCTAGGTTTTTGTTTGCTGGATGCTCAAGCTTTTGTAACTTCTTCCTGATGTCTGGGTTACTCTGTCCCATCATTAACCCTAGCAAGTGCTGTTTCCCTTCTTCTGTTGCCGGGTCTAGGGGTGTGTATTGTCTCATTGCCGCCCTGAGTCTGTCCAAAAACTCCGATGGGGTCTCATCCTTTCCCTGCCTGATGTTATATAGCACTGACCAGTTGATAGCCTTAGGGATTGCATTACGCAAGCCCATCGCTATCAGTTTCCTATACTGCACTAACCGTTGATAATGATCCGCGTTACCTGGGTCCCATTCTGGTTTACTGCTGGGAAAATTATCTTCTATTCTCCCCGGTAACACTCGAGCATGTTGTCTCCCTGTTTCCAACACAAGCTCCCTTTCTGTATCTGTCAGCTCCGACAGCATCACTTCTATATCCTCCCAATCAATACCTAAATTCTTCGCCATTAGTTCAAATCTCTTTGCTACTCCCTCCGGATTTCTCCTAAAATTTTTTGCTTCATCTCTCCAATTGTTCAAATCACTTGTCGAGAATGGCACCTTTACTCTAGTCTTTTCCCCTACCATTGGCATAATTTGTCGGAGAGGAGCTATCGTATGGTTCCCCTCCTCTCTTCGTTTTGCTTCCCCCCGTGCCACAGATCTGGTATAATACGAATGACTGGTCCTTGCCCCGGGGTCCTCTTCCTGCGCCTCCACGTCCAATTCCTCATTTTCACTTCCTATCTCTATTACACAGTCCGTCCGATTCCCGTCCTGGGTCTGTCGTCCCCCTAATATCTGTCGACTCCCATCCTGCCCCGGGCTACTACCCCTCTCGTCCTCTGCTGCTTTCCCATCTCTTTTATCCTCTATCTGTATTATTATACTCAGTCTCTGCGAGTTGTTCTCTGTCTCCTTTTCGCATGTCACATTACCACTCCCCTTACTATATTTTAATTCAGAGACGTCGCCCCCCAATGAGTCGCTCTTGTCCCTAGCCTTTGGTGTGCTGGTTTCCATTCTGCAAGCACCGGTCCTTGGTGTGCTAGTTTCCATTCTACAGTCACCCCCATTTCTGGATGTGTTACTATCCCCATATGGACTGAGCTCGGGCGGGCTGCGTGTCTCCCCCCGGCTCTCTACTCCCGACGGACTGCCTTCTTCCCTTTCGAGTTCCAGTCTGGGTGGGCTGTCAGCATGGCTCCCCGACCCCTGTGGGCTATCTGGTCCCTGAGGGCTGCCCTTTCCCTCGCTAATCCCCGATTTTGATGGGCTACCCTCCTCCCAGCCGTTGTCTAGCTTCTGAGGGCTGCATCCAAACTTAGATTTCCACCACTGCTCCAATTCCTTTAATGGGCTAGGATCCCCCTGTTCCTCTTTTGGTCTGGGAAGGGGTCCTTCCCGCCCTGGAGCGAATGGATGGTATTCCCACAAGCTTATTTCGCTCTCTTTTCCACTATCTCTCCTTGTTAACTTGAGACACTGCTGTCCAATACTGCATGCATCACAGCAACGGTCCTTTGACTTCGGACCCTTCTTATCTCTTTCCAAAGCCAATACTAGGGGGTCCTGAGGGGCTACATTAATTCCACATTCCTTTTGCCACTCAGGTTTATTCCTTAGGGTGAAAAACATGTCTGCGTATATTACCTCATCCCATTTATTGAGTCGCCGGAGGAAGAGCATAAGTTGTAAAATGGTATTATAATTAGTTGTTCCCTCCGGTGGCCATTTTTCTCCGTCATCCAGACGGTACAGGGGCCACCATTGTGTACAATACTTAAGAAGTGTCTTTTTACTTATGTTTCCCCCTGGAATCCCTCCCAGGTCCTTCCAGTGTTTTAGGATACATCCTAAGGGGGTTTTCACATTTATATCTTTACTCTGTTGGCTTCCCATGGCTATTCTCTATATTCGTGCTCTTTTCCACAAGTACTATATGCCAATATACCTTAACACTTCATTCACACAATTTCCATTCGCTTCGTCCAGGAAATGCGGATCGGGACTCCGCTCTCGTTTCGCAGCGATGCTGCGTCTCACTCACTCCACACACACACCCGTACAGTGAAAGGTTCCTACCTTATGGTCTTATGTCAGAACAGACTGTTTTACCGGGTTTGGTCACAAGAGGTCGCCGATAGACCGTGAAATACCGGGTTCTCAAGTTCATGCACATACATTTCCAATCTGTTTACATAGAAAGAAATAAAAGCGTCCCCTATAAGATTTTACAATGGACACATAAAACAAACACATGAAACCACCAATTAACACATCTTTCTCCCGTTCTCAAAGAACAGTAGGCAATCTCCCATACAGCAAAACAAACCAAAGATACCAAGATAACAAGATAAACAAATACTCCTTCCAGGAGGACTTTAACCTGCGTTTTCTCTTTTCCTTTTTTTTTTTTTTTTTTTTTTTTTTTTTTTTTTTTTTCTTACGTTCACAAAACCAAATGCTGGGGCTCTAACCCAGTAGCTGGGACTCTAACCCAGTAGCAGGATTTTAACCTGCGTCTTTATTTCTGGGACTCTAACCCAGTAGCAGGACTTTAACCTGCGTCTACGGGACTTTAACCCGTATTTACGGGACTTTAACCCGTATAATCAGAATGCTGGGACTCTAACCCAGTAGCTGGGACTCTAACCCAGTAGCGGGACTTTAACCCGCGTTTACGGGACTTTAACCCGTATTTACGGGACTTTAACCCGTATAATCAGGGATTTTTACCGAGGCGTCCCTCCGGCTTACCCTGCGAGCGGTCACGTCTGACCCTCGTTTTCCAAACAAAGCGCTTTATCCCAAAACCAACAAACAATTTAAATACCTCTTAAAGCCAATAGGCAATTAAAATACCTCTTTAATTGAGCAGGAGATGCAGCCAGCGTCCATCCGAGAGCACTGGTCCAGGGAAGGAGCTTCTCCCGACGAAAAGCCGTCAGGGGCGCCCAGAAGACCCCGGCCCCGGACCCGGCTCGGGAGAGGACCCTTAAGGCTTGGATCTCCTGTCTGGTGCCATACCTCCTGGCTGGCTCGCCAGAAATGATGCCGAATTTTGCCCCAAACAGGCAGAGTGACTGCCTAATCAGACTCAGCTTAAGTCAATTAAGCAGGAGGTATTTTTATTAACGACGCGTCGGAGAAATCCCAAAATGGATTTCTGAGTTCACATAGCAAAAGCAAGCCTTATATACAATTTTGGGTATAGGATTACATCAGATCAGATACATAATCATGCATATTCATATGGGGCGTGGTGTAGGCGGAGCGTGGGCGGAGCGTAGGTGGAGACATCTCTTTTGGGGAATTTTCAGGTGGTCGTTCCTGTTGCCTTCATCATAGACGGGGTCTTTCCGATGAGTCTTCCTCTTTAAACTTTTGAACTCCTTTCCTAATTTGGTCAATTCCCGGTGTATTTGGCTTAGATCCCGTGGCTTGGCAAAATCCTTAGGGTCATTTCGACATTGCTGGCTCTAAACCTGCTTAGCCCATTAGTTTCTCCTATAACTATCTCTTCCCCTGTCATGATGCTCTAGCTCTTATCTAATTTGTTGCTCTGTTTTCCTAGTGCTGTGCTTTCTCCGTGTGTTCTAGTGCTAGGCCTTTCTTTACATGCCTCTCATTCCATGTTTTAACCCATTACTTCTGGAAGGCTATCTGCTTTAGGGCTTCACCACCATGACCCACTGCACTCGCTCTGAGTCACCTACAGCATGGCTGGTGCCTCTTGATTTGCTGACCCTGGCATGTGAGGCTCACTGAGGGAAAGGTGGCTGTCCCAATGCTGAGGGCACACGTGGCTCACTGAGCAGACTTGAGGCTTCCCCAGCAGCTTGTAGGTGCCTTATGTGTCATGTTACAGTGCTTGTGCTCCTGCCTCTTCCTGTCCCTCTTCTCACCCTCACCCAACCTGCACCCTCTGACCTACCTTCAATAAACCCTGTTGCATCAGACCCGGTGTCAAGAGCCCTCCTTCGGCTGCCGGTCGAGGGCACGTTACAACCTCCGGGCCTGGGAGCAAGGTGGGCTGGGGGAGCTGGTCTCTCAGACCAAGAGGGAACGGCTCTCGACAGCACCTGCCCATGGGCCTTCCCCGCACCAAATAAAATCATCTCCAAGTTTAGCTAGTAAGCTAGTAAGGTATAAACCATTAATTGCCTGGAAATCTGGCACTAGTCTCTGAGTTCCATTAGGTTTCTTTATTGCTGATCTAGCAGTATTAAATTTTGACTCCCATTCTTCCAATAGTCCTGATGTCAGGGATTTAATTGATTGTTGGCTCTATTCCTTTCCTAGCTTCTAATCTTCAAGGGTATTGCTTTCTGACTGCTGCCCTAACTCTTGTCTGTAGCTCAATTTTCATAGGGTCTGCTCGTTTTGATTTTCCTGGGCTATCAGTATCCCATACTCTTGGGTACACCTGATTCAATACTTGCTCTAACTAGTTCTTCTTGTTTGTTGGTCTGGTGTCAATTGTCAGTCCTACTGCTAAAACCGCTCATTTGTCTTCAGGTACCTTCCATTGAAGTTTTCTTTTCCTAAATGGAACTGTTGCTTCTAAATTTTCAAGCAAATCCCTGCATAGGACAGATTTGGGTGAGTTTGGTAAAGAAAGAAACTGATGTATTCCCATTTTCTTCTTGATTTTACATCAAAGTGGTTTCAGGAAGAATGCATTTTCTGGCTGCCCTATAGTTGCTCCTATTGCTTGAAGATAGTTTTCACTTTTGGGTATCAGTTCTTGATTCAAGAGTGCAAATGTGTCTCCACTATTTCTTAAAATTTCAACTTCTTCATCATTCTTTAGCTGTATTTTAAACAGTGGCCTGCTAGGGTAAGAATTGCCAGTCTTGGTCATTTCTTATCATCTAGAGTGGCTGCAAGAGTTTTGTGTACTTTGTCTGCTTACTCTGGGCACTGGCCCTATTTCCAGTGTCCTGATTTATTACATGATGCACATTGATTTGGCCCCATCTTGGTCTGTGGCTGCTTTGAACCTCCTCTGCCTCTGCTATTTTCGCCCCTGCCTCTGCTTCAACCGCGCCTACATCCGTCCTCTCCCTGGTGCCGATCCAGAGCTGCCACCATGGCTGCAGGGAGCTCTTTTTCTTTTTCCCTCTCTTGACTATCGTACACTTTCTACTTTTGATGTAGTGTCTAAAAGCTTGCGTGACTGCTCAATGTTGTTTGAACACTTCTCAAACTCAGACAGGCTTGGTGCTGTGACCATTTCCCTGGGGTGTTCCAGTTCGTGTTTATTTATCACTTATCGTAGAATGGTTTGTTTTCATGTACCCCGTATTTTCCCCAAGCTGGTTTACCCCTAGGTTCTGCCCTCCCTCAAAGCTGTCTCCCTCATGCCATTCCCCACTCTTTGTTCCAGCTCCTTCCCTGCCTCTCAAGATAATCCAGCTCTTTATTCCTGAACCTTCCCTGTCACTTTTGCCTTGGACCAATCCCTGACTGCACCACCCCTTTGGAATTCCTCTATTGCTGGAAGCCCCGCTGGCGCATGTGACCTACCCTCTCTTCCCATCTGTCCTAATTAGTCCCAAGCAACTGATGGAATCCCCTCGCTCCTCCCCTGCAGATTCCTTATTGCTCAATTGTTTGTATCCACCCCCTGAGTTGTACCCCGATAAAATCCCGTGCACAGAAGTGCTGGCGGCTCTTTGCTGCTGAATCCTTCCCTTGGAATAAGCCTTGGCCTGTGGAACCTCACAATCGAGGAGCCTCCTCCTTCTCTTTGGCCTGCTCCGTGCTGCAGTTAGTGCATCCTGAACCACTGAGCAGTGGCTCACCAGGGTCAGCCGCGGGCAGGACCCACGCCTTGGCCGTTCCCCACTCCTGGCGCAGCGCCGCAGTTTTCCCAAGAGCCAGCCCGGGCTCCGCTGGGCTGCGTCCATGGGGAACCCGTCCCAGTGCCCGACCGTGCTCTGGGTGAAAAACCTTGATCTGATATGGAAATGAAACCTGCCCTGTCCCAGCTCCCTGCCCTTTTCTCCAGTCCTGTCACTGGTCCCAACAGTGACCAGAGCTGCAGCAGCCCCTCTGATTCACCTCAGGAGGAGGTTGCAGACCACAATGACGCCCTTTACTCTCCTCCAGGCTGAACAAAGTGGCTTCAGCTGCACCTGGATGGCTTCCCCTCCAGGCCACACTCCATCCTTGCAGTCCTCCTTTGCATTCTGGCTAATGGTTTCATAACTTTTGATATTGTGCTGCCCAAAAGTGCGCCCGTCTGCTTCCAGCGCTTCTCTTGGCTGCTGCTTCAGGGTGTGGGCACCATCATCAGAGACACAGAAGAGCTTCTCCTCCCAGACTTGTCCTTATCCTCCGCACTTCCACGTCTCTGCCTTGATCTTCACTGGGGAACTTGCCACTTTGTGACCGCTCATTGCTGCGCTCAGCAGGGACACAGTTTTGTTTGGACATGAGCTGCCAGAGCAAGACATGCAGCAACTGAAGCTGAGAAATGCAGAGGCTGGGCAGATGCCGTTTTTTCCAGAATGTGGGAAAGAGAGTGAGAAAAGCACAAGGAAATTTCAGACTGTTAACTTTGCATTCTAATTGCCCTGCGAAACTCAGCAATGGCTGGTGCTCTGGTGCTACTGCCAATGCCTTCCATGAGAAAAATTCATTTCAGGATGGAGCAACATCATCTGACAGAGACCAAGTGTGCCAGCAGTTGCTCCAGGTGCTCCTGCCATCAGCCCCTGCAGGAAAGAGGCACAGTCCCCAAGGCACGTGGCCTTTGGCTCCTTCTGGCACAGAAGCCCCCCGGGGGCACAGGTCTCTGGTGCAGGAGACAGGCACCAGTGCTGCCAGGGCTCGGGGGGGTGGCAGGTCTGCTTGGCCGGGGACTCTGCCACACCTGCTGATGTCAGCGCTCCCCGGGCCCCAGGCCTCAGAGCAGCACTCGTGCCCGGGCCCACACGTTCCTTGTGCGTGTCACACCGGCAGCTTTAGGATGGCCACCAGCCGGGACGACGTGTCCCGAGGAGGCTGTGCCAACTTCCCTGCAAGGCCTCGTGCCCTTCCCAGAACGGCTGTGTCGGCAGCCCTGGGGGCTCCTTCTGCTGCCCTGAGCCCACAGAGCATGGCAGCGTTTGCTGATGGTCTGAGCCCTTCCTAAAGATCCTGTCGGCCTGCCTTAGACTCCTGGGGCCAGCCATTCCTTCCAAACTGGGCCACTTTGGGTGGGCTGGGCGTGGCCCCAGGGCAGGCGGCAGTGTGTGCAAGGGCCCTTGGTGACACAGTGCCGCACAGTCACTGTGACACGGAACGGGTGTCCAAAGGCCCTTTGTGACACGGGGTGACATAGGAGCTGGAGGTGACAAGAGCACGCCACAGTGCTCAGAGCACGCAACGGGACAGGACGGGACAGAGCGGTGCCGTGAGGAGCCCCTGCACAGCGTGCCCGTTCGCGTCCCACCCGGAGCTTTTCTGAAGCCTTGTTCCTGCAGCTGAGCTCAAGGCCAGACCACAGGACTTGCTGACCCGTGGTCTCCCTGAGGCTTCTCTTCTGCAGGTGCCTTTGAGGCCATATCATAGTCCTTGTCAGGAGTCCCCTGTCCTTGTGGCAGGGGCCCTTGAGACCGAGTGCAGGACTTGCTGTCCTGTAGCCTTCCTGAGGCTTCTTACTTGAAGGTGCCTTCCAGGTACCACTGCAGGACTTGGTGCCTTGGAGTTTTTCCAAGGCAACTCTCCTGCAAATAGCCACAAATCCAGGCAGAGACATGGAGCAGAGACACCCGGCAGTGCCTGAGCTGGCCTGGGTGGAGGAGGAGGAAGAAGGCCCTGGAGCTGCCCCGGCACAGCAGACTGAAGAGGTGGTGCCGTTGCAGCCACCACAGGAGGGTGAGTGGCAGAGCTGGGCCACAGGACTGGTGCCTGCTGCCAGCTTGGGCCCCATGCCGTGCTGTGTGCGTTGCCATGCTATCCCCTGGGGACAGGCCCACAGAGAGGACGGAAGAGGGGCCGGGCAGACACCCTGCAGTGGCCGTGCTCCATCCCCTGGGGCATCCTGGGGCTCTCTCGGCCTGCGGGATGCCGCAGGGCTGGGCCGTGCTCTCCGGCCTCTCCCGCAGCCCCTCATCTCTGGCTGCGCTCGCTCTTTGCCAGATGCAGCCCCGGAGCGCACACAAGAGCAGGAGTCCAGCCGTGGCCGCTTCCGCAGAACAGCGCAGGTACCTGCAGCCACCCCCACCTGGGCTGGGCCTGCTGTCCCTGCTCAGCCCAGCACCGTGTGTGCAGCACTGCATGCAATATCCTCGGCTTCTTGCCCTTCTCCTACAGTTTGTTTGCAACTTCCTCAAGAGAATTAAAGAGGAGGAAGAAACCATCGCCACGGGCGTAGGCCTCAGACCATACTCGCCCATCTTCCTAAGCAAGACCAGTGCTGCCCTGCTGTGTATGCTTGTAGAGGAAGATTTTTACACTCCAAAGCAAGTAAGCAGCCTGTGGCCAGGCTTTGATCCTCCCAGCAATTGCTTGGCCTCCCAATCCACGCATGCCGCTTGCTGTGAGTCTTTCAGGCCACATGGCAGTGGGGTGGGAAGGGAAGCACTCCTCTGGGGAAGCTGGGAACATTGCTCCCTCTGGCAGCTTTCCAAGTCTCCCCGTGCCTTCCCCAGGTGCCTGCCATGGTGAGCTACATCCACCAGTGGCTCATGGCCAATGATTCTGCTGAGCACAGGCTGGACAAGACCCTGCTGGATCTCACCGAAGCACAGCCAAATGACGCAGTCATCACGCTCCTGCGTGTGGCCCCGTCCTGTGACAGGTATGGGGCCCACCTGCCCATAGGGCTCAGGCCTCTCCAGCCCATCACCCTGCACAGCCTGCCCCAGGTGTCGGAGCAACAGAGAGTTCCAGGGCCCTCTGGCTGCTCCCTTTCCCAGCCCTGCCATGTCAGCCCCTGAGCCTGCTGCCATGCTCCCTTGCCGCCTCTCAGGGCTCTGTCCCCACAGGGCTGGGCTGTCTGGCTGCTGCTGCCAGGGGGGCAGTGGGCAGAGGCAGAAATGGCAGCCGGCTCAGCTGCCCCCACTGCTGTCTCTGAGACCCTCCCTGAGACACAGCTCTAACCCCACAGAGCTGCCATGGTCATGTGGAAGACCATCATGGGCTCAGCCAGGACTGTGGAGCTGGCGCAGCTGATCCTCCTGGATGTGCTGGGGAGCTGGCCAGAGTACAGCACCTGCACCTCCGATGGGGACGAAACGGGTGTCTTTGCCCTGGCTGTGAGTTTCTACAAGTGGCCTTTGCAGGCCCCAAGGCTGCCTCTCCAGCAGCTCTCTATCCTCCTTCCCCCACTGCATCTCCCTGCCTCTGGCGCTGGCCTGAAACCCGGCCCAGGGGCAGCTTCAGGCCCACCAGGCCCCGTACTCCGCCTGCCAAGGTCTCTCCGGGCCTCTCCCTGCCACGCTCGGGCCCTGCCACACGCACACCTCGGCACTGAGCGCTGTCTCGGGGGGCTTTGTCCTTTGCAGGCAACTGTGGTGATGTGGAAGATCCTCCAGGTGCCCTGTCTCCCACGGATCTTGAAGGTGTATTTCCCCCGCCTATTTGTGCATCTGCTATTCCAAGTGTTCTTCAGCACTCTGGATATGCCAGAGGAGGTCGACACCTTCTGGAAGGGATGCCAGGAAGAGCACGGCCTTGCCACCAGCCCCAACAGGTGCTCCATCCCACTCCTCCTGTCCCTGCCACGTGGCCTGCCAAGGAGCCAGTGCTGCCAGTGTGACCTGGGCTTTGCTCTGCACGCAGGTTTGCAGTGCGCACCCTCAAGTCCCTGCTCTGCCTTCTCCGCTGCGAGGATGTGGTGGTGGCAATGGAGCGCAGGTGTGCCTGGGACACGCTGCTCTCTCTTGACACTCACCACTTTGCCGTGGCTCTGCTTGCCAGGTGAGACCCCCTTCTCCCCACTGCCTCTGACATTGCTGCTCTGTGCCCAGGTGCCCCACAAAGTGTCCGTGGTGGCCATGGGCCAGAGGGCCTTGTCACTGAGAGACGGCCAAGCAGACTGGAAAAGGCTGGCACAGGAGGGTGCCCATGAGCAACCAACTGCCAAATGGCCCACGTCCCCTTGCTGGAAGGGTGCTGGGGAAAGACGAGAACAGGGTGAGTCACGCCTGGGAGAGGTTTGCCCCACTGCATCAGGGTCTTGTTTCCTTTTTCCCCTCTTCAGAGAAATACGCCGCTTAGCCATCCACTTTTGTTCCGCGATTGCATTCTACCTGCTCGCCCTGCTCGGCAAAGAGATGCCATACTGGGATTTCCCTGCCCTGGCATTCCTCGTGGAGGTGAGCCTCAAGGCCAGCGCTGCCTGGCTGAGCTGCCTCCCAGCCCTCTGGCCTCTCGCAGCCACAGCTGCCAGGACAGTGCCCGTGCCCTGTGCTGCTGCCTGGGCCCGGCCCTGTGCGCTTCTGGGCTCCTGCCGGCTGGCTCCCCTGTCACTGCCCTGTGTCTTTCAGGTCCTCGAGTGCCTGGACTTGAGCCAATGCAGTGACAGCGTTCTGGAGATCCTGGCACAGAACCTGCAGAGCGAGCACATGGCCAGGCGTTACTTGGCACTCCGAGGCCTCGTAGTGCTGGGCAAGAATCCCTTGATGGTGAGAAGGGGGCAGTGGCTGAAGCCGTGCAGGCAGCGTGGGGCTGGGCAACGCCGTCACTTGGCATTGTCTGGGCTTCGGCCGCTGGGGCAGCTGTTCCCATCTCTCCTGCTTCCCGCTTCAGCTGCCCCAGTGCTTCGGGACAGGCCTTTGGCCTCTGGGCCCTGCGGCAGCAGGGCGGCCTTTCACAAAGTCGTGTTCCGCACAGGCTGAAAAAATGCGGAGCCTGACTGAAAGTCTTGTGGAGCTCCTGGAGGAAAATGACAGCGACATGATCAGGATGAGCATTCTTCTACTCAGATATTTGCTCCTGGATAATGGTGCTCCAATAGCCACCCCCATCGCCCTGCAGCTGGCTGAGGCGCTCCTGCCACTCTTTGACAGCGTAAGGCTCTGTGCCCACAGCCACAGCCACTGGCTGCTGCCCAGACCCTTGGTGCCCTGTGCAGATGCAGGCCTGTGCCCTGGGGGGCCTGAAGCAGCTGATGCTCAGGTCTTTTGCCCTTTCCTTTCATCCAGGATGATATCCAGGTGCAGCTGAGCTCCATGGCTCTATTTCAAGAGATGCTGGACTTATTAACAGAAGAGGGAAGAAAGGCCCTCAAGTCCCACGTGTGCCAGAGCCTGCTCCCTCTCTACTTCCACTGCCATGATGAGAATCAGATTGTTGCTGAGGTGAGCACTTGTGGCCAACTGCGGTCCCCCTGGCAGGGGCTTGGGCTGCCTCCTGCCCTGGCACCTTGTGGGCTGCAGCCTCCTCCAGCCTGTGCCACTGGGATGCTCCTGTGCCCTGGACTGTGGGGCCATCTGTGCATCTCTGTCCCTCTCCAGGCCTCCCGGGAAACGCTGCATTCCTCAGCCAGATTCCTGAAGAGGAGAGATATAGAACAAATGCTACACGTGGATCAGAGCTTTGGGGAGTGCCTGGTAAGAACAGCAGAGACCCCCCAGCCTCAGCATGGCCAAGGTCCCTGAGGGCGGTGCTCAGCGTGCGGGGCTAGCAGCTGTGCCCGCTGCTGCAGCCAGAGGCCGCGCGGGCTCTGCTTCAGGCTCCCGTCAGCCTGAGTCGGGTGCCCATGGAGGCCCGGCCCGGCGGGGCTGCGGGGCGGCACCACGGCTCCCCGGGCAGCAGCCGGCCCTCCGCCCCTCCCCTCGGGAGCCCTTGGCCAGCGGCTGCTGGCCGCGCCTCAGGGCTGTGCGGGCAGGCGAGGCCGGCGATGGGCGCAGGCAGCGCCCGGCCCAGGAGCTGAGCCCGCGCCAACCCTTCCCTCCTGCCGCTCTCTGCAGCTGGCAGAGGACAGGAGCCGAACGGCCGAGCACCTGCGCCGGGCACTGCGCTACCTGCAGAGCCCACAGGAGTCCCTGCGAGAGGCGGCCATCAGGTTCATGGGTGAGTCCCGAGCCCGGGGTCCTCCCCGGCCCGCCGCAGCTCGGCCCCGGCCCCGCCTGCTGCCCCGGCAGCGCCAGCCGGGCCCGGCGCCGCGGAGCCCCCCCTGGCCTGGGCGTTGCTGCCGCCCTCTGGCAGCCGTGTCCTGGGGCGGCAGCGTGCGGCAAGGGCCCGGGCTGAGCTCTGCCTGGCCAGCAGCCCGGGTGGCCACAGCGCCGGCAGTGCCGCTGCCAGGGAGCTGTGCTGCTGCGGCCGTGACAGGCTCTGTGTTCACAGGCATGGCCGGGCGGCACCTGAGAGGGCAGCAGCAAGAACTGCAGCTGATCTGCACTGGTGAGTGAGTGAGGGCAGCGGACTGACTGCGGGGGCTGGAGGGGCAGCTGCAAGCCCTGCCCCTGCGGTGGAGGGATCTGCACCCGTGGGCAGAGCACACAGAGATATCAGGGCTACGTGTGGCATTCGTGGCCAGCAACTTCGGGCTGATCCCCTTGCTCCCTGCTTCCTGCGGGCCATGGCAAGAGACGACCGGGATGGCCCTGGCAAGGAGCTCTCCTTGGCTCCCTGCACATGCAGGATCTGACCTTGCCTCTGTTCCTCTCTCTTGCAGCCCTTGAAGAAATGGCCTATGACAGCAGTCCTGCAATCAGAAATGCTGCCATTGAATCTTGTTTAGTTCTCCGAGCCATACAGAGAGCTCCCTACTCCCCATGGCGTCAGCTGCCAGATCGATTCCGCAGTGCATGGAGGAAACGGCCTCGTCTGTGTGGCACTGCCTTGCTGTTCTGCTGGAGGTCTGCAGAGAGATGATCTGGGGCCATTTAAGCCAGCAGGAATTTTCTTTTTCCTCTTTAACATTTCTTTGTTTTCATTTTCATTGTGGAGTATGTAAATATAAAATACGTTACAATACACAGAGTCCCAGGATCTTTCTTTTCCTGCCCAAGGTCTGTAGGGCAAAAGAGAAGAGGGGGAAAAGGTTGCTTGTACTCAGCCAGCTGCCCAGGCGTGCAGTGTTGCAGGGAAAATGGCCAGAAGCCTTTAGGCCTTTGGTGGTTCTGCTGAAGTGTTTGTGCTGCCCACAGAGCGGCTGGGCAGGGGCCGGAGCTGCAGGGATCCCTGCCAGAGCGGTGCCTGGAGATGGCCACAAGCCCTGTGCTGGACAGGAAGGGCCATCCGTGTCCTCCTGCCCGTCTGCTGCTGGCTGCAGTGCTGAGGGCTCCCCGGTGCCTCTGGATGGGGCTCCTCTGCAGCTGCTCTGGGGCTGCGGCGCTGCTGCCGGGAAGCTTGGCCAGGCTGGGGGAGACCCTGAGGGGTTGAGGCACTGCTAAGCCCTGAGCAATTGGCCAGCAGAGGCCATAAGCAGCCCCCTGGCAGCCGCCTTGATCCCGACAGCCGGCTGCTCTGGCGCTTCCAGGTCGGTGGCCGGTTGGAGGGACGCCCTGGAATCAGGCGTGGAAACCTGCTCTGTGCCTTTCAGGGCTGTGAGGCCAACTGTTGTGGGGCTGGGGGGGTGCCCTCCCTGTGCTCCAGACTGGAGCCCCCCACCCCTCAGCCTTAGGCATTGAGCTCCACTGCCTGATATCCAAGTCTTGTTCCTCTTGCTGTGGGGGAGGCCGAGCTCTGTGGCTTTAGGCCCCATTGAGCCAGAAGAGCAGCAGCTTTGAGCCCACAGGGGCCACAGAAAGGCCCTCTTAGACCACGGGCATTCCTGTCCTGCCCAGGCCAGGGACACATGAGAGTGCAGCGGGCACCTTCAGGGTGCCACGCTGGCTTTGCACTGGGCCACCTCCCTGTGCTGTGCACGGCTGGCTCTTTGCTTTGCTGCTCTCGGCCTTGTGTCGTCGTACTCCTCTGGCTGCCTGCAGCCAGGGGCAGCCCTATCAGGAGGGTGAAAGGCCCCAGCTCCAACATCTCAACGGGGGAAATGGAGCTCTCCCAGCCCTCAGCCTACGCTGTAAGCAGAGCAGAGCCTTTTCCCCAGCCCCGCTGGCTTTCTGCCTGCTTCTGGCCCCTGGCCACCATGACCCACTGCACTCGCTCTGAGTCACCTACAGCATGGCTGGTGCCTCTTGATTTGCTGACCCTGGGATGTGAGGCTCACTGAGGGAAAGGTGGCTGTCCCAATGCTGAGGGCACACGTGGCTCACTGAGCAGACTTGAGGCTTCCCCAGCAGCTTGCAGGTGCCTTATGTGTCATGTTACAGTGCTTGTGCTCCTGCCTCTTCCTGTCCCTCTTCTCACCCTCACCCAACCTGCACCCTCTGACCTACCTTCAATAAACCCTGTTGCATCAGACCCGGTGTCAAGAGCCCTCCTTCGGCTGCCGGTCGAGGGCACGTTACAACCTCCGGGCCTGGGAGCAAGGTGGGCTGGGGGAGCTGGTCTCTCAGACCAAGAGGGAACGGCTCTCGACAGCACCTGCCCATGGGCCTTCCCCGCACCAAATAAAATCATCTCCAAGTTTAGCTAGTAAGCTAGTAAGGTATAAACCATTAATTGCCTGGAAATCTGGCACTAGTCTCTGAGTTCCATTAGGTTTCTTTATTGCTGATCTAGCAGTATTAAATTTTGACTCCCATTCTTCCAATAGTCCTGATGTCAGGGATTTAATTGATTGTTGGCTCTATTCCTTTCCTAGCTTCTAATCTTCAAGGGTATTGCTTTCTGACTGCTGCCCTAACTCTTGTCTGTAGCTCAATTTTCATAGGGTCTGCTCGTTTTGATTTTCCTGGGCTATCAGTATCCCATACTCTTGGGTACACCTGATTCAATACTTGCTCTAACTAGTTCTTCTTGTTTGTTGGTCTGGTGTCAATTGTCAGTCCTACTGCTAAAACCGCTCATTTGTCTTCAGGTACCTTCCATTGAAGTTTTCTTTTCCTAAATGGAACTGTTGCTTCTAAATTTTCAAGCAAATCCCTGCATAGGACAGATTTGGGTGAGTTTGGTAAAGAAAGAAACTGATGTATTCCCATTTTCTTCTTGATTTTACATCAAAGTGGTTTCAGGAAGAATGCATTTTCTGGCTGCCCTATAGTTGCTCCTATTGCTTGAAGATAGTTTTCACTTTTGGGTATCAGTTCTTGATTCAAGAGTGCAAATGTGTCTCCACTATTTCTTAAAATTTCAACTTCTTCATCATTCTTTAGCTGTATTTTAAACAGTGGCCTGCTAGGGTAAGAATTGCCAGTCTTGGTCATTTCTTATCATCTAGAGTGGCTGCAAGAGTTTTGTGTACTTTGTCTGCTTACTCTGGGCACTGGCCCTATTTCCAGTGTCCTGATTTATTACATGATGCACATTGATTTGGCCCCAGCTTGGTCTGTGGCTGCTTTGAACCTCCTCTGCCTCTGCTATTTTCGCCCCTGCCTCTGCTTCAACCGCGCCTACATCCATCCTCTCCCTGGGGCCGATCCAGAGCTGCCACCATGGCTGCAGGGAGCTCTTTTTCTTTTTCCCTCTCTTGACTATCGTACACTTTCTACTTTTGATGTAGTGTCTAAAAGCTTGCGTGACTGCTCAATGTTGTTTGAACACTTCTCAAACTCAGACAGGCTTGGTGCTGTGACCATTTCCCTGGGGTGTTCCAGTTCGTGTTTATTTATCACTTATCGTAGAATGGTTTGTTTTCATGTACCCCGTATTTTCCCCAAGCTGGTTTACCCCTAGGTTCTGCCCTCCCTCAAAGCTGTCTCCCTCATGCCATTCCCCACTCTTTGTTCCAGCTCCTTCCCTGCCTCTCAAGATAATCCAGCTCTTTATTCCTGAACCTTCCCTGTCACTTTTGCCTTGGACCAATCCCTGACTGCACCACCCCTTTGGAATTCCTCTATTGCTGGAAGCCCCGCTGGCGCATGTGACCTACCCTCTCTTCCCATCTGTCCTAATTAGTCCCAAGCAACTGATGGAATCCCCTCGCTCCTCCCCTGCAGATTCCTTATTGCTCAATTGTTTGTATCCACCCCCTGAGTTGTACCCCGATAAAATCCCGTGCACAGAAGTGCTGGCGGCTCTTTGCTGCTGAATCCTTCCCTTGGAATAAGCCTTGGCCTGTGGAACCTCACAATCGAGGAGCCTCCTCCTTCTCTTTGGCCTGCTCCGTGCTGCAGTTAGTGCATCCTGAACCACTGAGCAGTGGCTCACCAGGGTCAGCCGCGGGCAGGACCCACGCCTTGGCCGTTCCCCACTCCTGGCGCAGCGCCGCAGTTTTCCCAAGAGCCAGCCCGGGCTCCGCTGGGCTGCGTCCATGGGGAACCCGTCCCAGTGCCCGACCGTGCTCTGGGTGAAAAACCTTGATCTGATACGGAAATGAAACCTGCCCTGTCCCAGCTCCCTGCCCTTTTCTCCAGTCCTGTCACTGGTCCCAACAGTGACCAGAGCTGCAGCAGCCCCTCTGATTCACCTCAGGAGGAGGTTGCAGACCACAATGACGCCCTTTACTCTCCTCCAGGCTGAACAAAGTGGCTTCAGCTGCACCTGGATGGCTTCCCCTCCAGGCCACACTCCATCCTTGCAGTCCTCCTTTGCATTCTGGCTAATGGTTTCATAACTTTTGATATTGTGCTGCCCAAAAGTGCGCCCGTCTGCTTCCAGCGCTTCTCTTGGCTGCTGCTTCAGGGTGTGGGCACCATCATCAGAGACACAGAAGAGCTTCTCCTCCCAGACTTGTCCTTATCCTCCGCACTTCCACGTCTCTGCCTTGATCTTCACTGGGGAACTTGCCACTTTGTGACCGCTCATTGCTGCGCTCAGCAGGGACACAGTTTTGTTTGGACATGAGCTGCCAGAGCAAGACATGCAGCAACTGAAGCTGAGAAATGCAGAGGCTGGGCAGATGCCGTTTTTTCCAGAATGTGGGAAAGAGAGTGAGAAAAGCACAAGGAAATTTCAGACTGTTAACTTTGCATTCTAATTGCCCTGCGAAACTCAGCAATGGCTGGTGCTCTGGTGCTACTGCCAATGCCTTCCATGAGAAAAATTCATTTCAGGATGGAGCAACATCATCTGACAGAGACCAAGTGTGCCAGCAGTTGCTCCAGGTGCTCCTGCCATCAGCCCCTGCAGGAAAGAGGCACAGTCCCCAAGGCACGTGGCCTTTGGCTCCTTCTGGCACAGAAGCCCCCCGGGGGCACAGGTCTCTGGTGCAGGAGACAGGCACCAGTGCTGCCAGGGCTCGGGGGGGTGGCAGGTCTGCTTGGCCGGGGACTCTGCCACACCTGCTGATGTCAGCGCTCCCCGGGCCCCAGGCCTCAGAGCAGCACTCGTGCCCGGGCCCACACGTTCCTTGTGCGTGTCACACCGGCAGCTTTAGGATGGCCACCAGCCGGGACGACGTGTCCCGAGGAGGCTGTGCCAACTTCCCTGCAAGGCCTCGTGCCCTTCCCAGAACGGCTGTGTCGGCAGCCCTGGGGGCTCCTTCTGCTGCCCTGAGCCCACAGAGCATGGCAGCGTTTGCTAATGGTCTGAGCCCTTCCTAAAGATCCTGTCGGCCTGCCTTAGACTCCTGGGGCCAGCCATTCCTTCCAAACTGGGCCACTTTGGGTGGGCTGGGCATGGCCCCAGGGCAGGCGGCAGTGTGTGCAAGGGCCCTTGGTGACACAGTGCCGCACAGTCACTGTGACACGGAACGGGTGTCCAAAGGCCCTTTGTGACACGGGGTGACATAGGAGCTGGAGGTGACAAGAGCACACCACAGTGCTCAGAGCACGCAACGGGACAGGACGGGACAGAGCGGTGCCGTGAGGAGCCCCTGCACAGCGTGCCCGTTCGCGTCCCACCCGGAGCTTTTCTGAAGCCTTGTTCCTGCAGCTGAGCTCAAGGCCAGACCACAGGACTTGCTGACCCGTGGTCTCCCTGAGGCTTCTCTTCTGCAGGTGCCTTTGAGGCCATATCATAGTCCTTGTCAGGAGTCCCCTGTCCTTGTGGCAGGGGCCCTTGAGACCGAGTGCAGGACTTGCTGTCCTGTAGCCTTCCTGAGGCTTCTTACTTGAAGGTGCCTTCCAGGTACCACTGCAGGACTTGGTGCCTTGGAGCTTTTCCAAGGCAACTCTCCTGCAAATAGCCACAAATCCAGGCAGAGACATGGAGCAGAGACACCCGGCAGTGCCTGAGCTGGCCTGGGTGGAGGAGGAGGAAGAAGGCCCTGGAGCTGCCCCGGCACAGCAGACTGAAGAGGTGGTGCCGTTGCAGCCACCGCAGGAGGGTGAGTGGCAGAGCTGGGCCACAGGACTGGTGCCTGCTGCCAGCTTGGACCCCATGCCGTGCCGTGCGTTGCCATGCTATCCCCTGGGGACAGGCCCACAGAGAGGACGGAAGAGGGGCCGGGCAGACACCCTGCAGTGGCCGTGCTCCATCCCCTGGGGCATCCTGGGGCTCTCTCGGCCTGCGGGATGCCGCAGGGCTGGGCCGTGCTCTCCGGCCTCTCCCGCAGCCCCTCATCTCTGGCTGCGCTCGCTCTTTGCCAGATGCAGCCCCGGAGCGCACACAAGAGCAGGAGTCCAGCCGTGGCCGCTTCCGCAGAACAGCGCAGGTACCTGCAGCCACCCCCACCTGGGCTGGGCCTGCTGTCCCTGCTCAGCCCAGCACCGTGTGTGCAGCACTGCATGCAACATCCTCGGCTTCTTGCCCTTCTCCTACAGTTTGTTTGCAACTTCCTCAAGAGAATTAAAGAGGAGGAAGAAACCATCGCCACGGGCGTAGGCCTCAGACCATACTCGCCCATCTTCCTAAGCAAGACCAGTGCTGCCCTGCTGTGTATGCTTGTAGAGGAAGATTTTTACACTCCAAAGCAAGTAAGCAGCCTGTGGCCAGGCTTTGATCCTCCCAGCAACTGCTTGGCCTCCCAATCCACGCATGCCGCTTGCTGTGAGTCTTTCAGGCCACATGGCAGTGGGGTGAGAAGGGAAGCACTCCTCTGGGGAAGCTGGGAACATTGCTCCCTCTGGCAGCTTTCCAAGTCTCCCCGTGCCTTCCCCAGGTGCCTGCCATGGTGAGCTACATCCACCAGTGGCTCATGGCCAATGATTCTGCTGAGCACAGGCTGGACAAGACCCTGCTGGATCTCACCGAAGCACAGCCAAATGACGCAGTCATCACGCTCCTGCGTGTGGCCCCGTCCTGTGACAGGTATGGGGCCCACCTGCCCATAGGGCTCAGGCCTCTCCAGCCCATCACCCTGCACAGCCTGCCCCAGGTGTCGGAGCAACAGAGAGTTCCAGGGCCCTCTGGCTGCTCCCTTTCCCAGCCCTGCCATGTCAGCCCCTGAGCCTGCTGCCATGCTCCCTTGCCGCCTCTCAGGGCTCTGTCCCCACAGGGCTGGGCTGTCTGGCTGCTGCTGCCAGGGGGGCAGTGGGCAGAGGCAGAAATGGCAGCCGGCTCAGCTGCCCCCACTGCTGTCTCTGAGACCCTCCCTGAGACACAGCTCTAACCCCACAGAGCTGCCATGGCCATGTGGAAGACCATCATGGGCTCAGCCAGGACTGTGGAGCTGGCGCAGCTGATCCTCCTGGATGTGCTGGGGAGCTGGCCAGAGTACAGCACCTGCACCTCCGATGGGGACGAAACGGGTGTCTTTGCCCTGGCTGTGAGTTTCTACAAGTGGCCTTTGCAGGCCCCAAGGCTGCCTCTCCAGCAGCTCTCTATCCTCCTTCCCCCACTGCATCTCCCTGCCTCTGGCGCTGGCCTGAAACCCGGCCCAGGGGCAGCTTCAGGCCCACCAGGCCCCGTACTCCGCCTGCCAAGGTCTCTCCGGGCCTCTCCCTGCCACGCTCGGGCCCTGCCACACGCACACCTCGGCACTGAGCGCTGTCTCGGGGGGCTTTGTCCTTTGCAGGCAACTGTGGTGATGTGGAAGATCCTCCAGGTGCCCTGTCTCCCACGGATCTTGAAGGTGTATTTCCCCCGCCTATTTGTGCATCTGCTATTCCAAGTGTTCTTCAGCACTCTGGATATGCCAGAGGAGGTCGACACCTTCTGGAAGGGATGCCAGGAAGAGCACGGCCTTGCCACCAGCCCCAACAGGTGCTCCATCCCACTCCTCCTGTCCCTGCCACGTGGCCTGCCAAGGAGCCAGTGCTGCCAGTGTGACCTGGGCTTTGCTCTGCACGCAGGTTTGCAGTGCGCACCCTCAAGTCCCTGCTCTGCCTTCTCCGCTGCGAGGATGTGGTGGTGGCAATGGAGCGCAGGTGTGCCTGGGACACGCTGCTCTCTCTTGACACTCACCACTTTGCCGTGGCTCTGCTTGCCAGGTGAGACCCCCTTCTCCCCACTGCCTCTGACATTGCTGCTCTGTGCCCAGGTGCCCCACAAAGTGTCCGTGGTGGCCATGGGCCAGAGGGCCTTGTCACTGAGGGACGGCCAAGCAGACTGGAAAAGGCTGGCACAGGAGGGTGCCCATGAGCAACCAACTGCCAAATGGCCCACGTCCCCTTGCTGGAAGGGTGCTGGGGAAAGATGAGAACAGGGTGAGTCACGCCTGGGAGAGGTTTGCCCCACTGCATCAGGGTCTTGTTTCCTTTTTCCCCTCTTCAGAGAAATACGCCGCTTAGCCATCCACTTTTGTTCCGCGATTGCATTCTACCTGCTCGCCCTGCTTGGCAAAGAGATGCCATACTGGGATTTCCCTGCCCTGGCATTCCTCGTGGAGGTGAGCCTCAAGGCCAGCGCTGCCTGGCTGAGCTGCCTCCCAGCCCTCTGGCCTCTTGCAGCCACAGCTGCCAGGACAGTGCCCGTGCCCTGTGCTGCTGCCTGGGCCCGGCCCTGTGCGCTTCTGGGCTCCTGCCGGCTGGCTCCCCTGTCACTGCCCTGTGTCTTTCAGGTCCTCGAGTGCCTGGACTTGAGCCAATGCAGTGACAGCGTTCTGGAGATCCTGGCACAGAACCTGCAGAGCGAGCACATGGCCAGGCGTTACTTGGCACTCCGAGGCCTCGTAGTGCTGGGCAAGAATCCCTTGATGGTGAGAAGGGGGCAGTGGCTGAAGCCGTGCAGGCAGCGTGGGGCTGGGCAATGCCGTCACTTGGCATTGTCTGGGCTTCGGCCGCTGGGGCAGCTGTTCCCATCTCTCCTGCTTCCCGCTTCAGCTGCCCCAGTGCTTCGGGACAGGCCTTTGGCCTCTGGGCCCTGCGGCAGCAGGGCGGCCTTTCACAAAGTCGTGTTCCGCACAGGCTGAAAAAATGCGGAGCCTGACTGAAAGTCTTGTGGAGCTCCTGGAGGAAAATGACAGCGACATGATCAGGATGAACATTCTTCTACTCAGATATTTGCTCCTGGATAATGGTGCTCCAATAGCCACCCCCATCGCCCTGCAGCTGGCTGAGGCGCTCCTGCCACTCTTTGACAGCGTAAGGCTCTGTGCCCACAGCCACAGCCACTGGCTGCTGCCCAGACCCTTGGTGCCCTGTGCAGATGCAGGCCTGTGCCCTGGGGGGCCTGAAGCAGCTGATGCTCAGGTCTTTTGCCCTTTCCTTTCATCCAGGATGATATCCAGGTGCAGCTGAGCTCCATGGCTCTATTTCAAGAGATGCTGGACTTATTAACAGAAGAGGGAAGAAAAGCCCTCAAGTCCCACGTGTGCCAGAGCCTGCTCCCTCTCTACTTCCACTGCCATGATGAGAATCAGATTGTTGCTGAGGTGAGCACTTGTGGCCAACTGCGGTCCCCCTGGCAGGGGCTTGGGCTGCCTCCTGCCCTGGCACCTTGTGGGCTGCAGCCTCCTCCAGCCTGTGCCACTGGGATGCTCCTGTGCCCTGGACTGTGGGGCCATCTGTGCATCTCTGTCCCTCTCCAGGCCTCCCAGGAAACGCTGCATTCCTCAGCCAGATTCCTGAAGAGGAGAGATATAGAACAAATGCTACACGTGGATCAGAGCTTTGGGGAGTGCCTGGTAAGAACAGCAGAGACCCCCCAGCCTCAGCATGGCCAAGGTCCCTGAGGGCGATGCTCAGCGTGCGGGGCTAGCAGCTGTGCCCGCTGCTGCGGCCAGAGGCCGCGCGGGCTCTGCTTCAGGCTCCTGTCGGCCTGAGTCGGGTGCCCATGGAGCCCCGGCCCGGCGGGGCTGCGGGGCGGCACCACGGCTCCCCGGGCAGCAGCCGGCCCTCCGCCCCTCCCCTCGGGAGCCCTTGGCCAGCGGCTGCTGGCCGCGCCTCAGGGCTGTGCGGGCAGGCGAGGCCGGCGATGGGCGCAGGCAGCGCCCGGCCCAGGAGCTGAGCCCGCGCCAACCCTTCCCTCCTGCCGCTCTCTGCAGCTGGCAGAGGACAGGAGCCGAACGGCCGAGCACCTGCGCCGGGCACTGCGCTACCTGCAGAGCCCACAGGAGTCCCTGCGAGAGGCGGCCGTCAGGTTCATGGGTGAGTCCCGAGCCCGGGCTCCTCCCCGGCCCGCCGCAGCTCGGCCCCGGCCCCGCCTGCTGCCCCGGCAGCGCCAGCCGGGCCCGGCGCCGCGGAGCCCCCCCTGGCCTGGGCGTTGCTGCCGCCCTCTGGCAGCCGTGTCCTGGGGCGGCAGCGTGCGGCAAGGGCCCGGGCTGAGCTCTGCCTGGCCAGCAGCCCGGGTGGCCACAGCGCCGGCAGTGCCGCTGCCAGGGAGCTGTGCTGCTGCGGCCGTGACAGGCTCTGTGTTCACAGGCATGGCCGGGCGGCACCTGAGAGGGCAGCAGCAAGAACTGCAGCTGATCTGCACTGGTGAGTGAGTGAGGGCAGCGCACTGACTGCGGGGGCTGGAGGGGCAGCTGCAAGCCCTGCCCCTGCGGTGGAGGGATCTGCACCCGTGGGCAGAGCACACAGAGATATCAGGGCTACGTGTGGCATTCGTGGCCAGCAACTTCAGGCTGATCCCCTTGCTCCCTGCTTCCTGCGGGCCATGGCAAGAGACGACCGGGATGGCCCTGGCAAGGAGCTCTCCTTGGCTCCCTGCACATGCAGGATCTGACCTTGCCTCTGTTCCTCTCTCTTGCAGCCCTTGAAGAAATGGCCTATGACAGCAGTCCTGCAATCAGAAATGCTGCCATTGAATCTTGTTTAGTTCTCCGAGCCATACAGAGAGCTCCCTACTCCCCATGGCGTCAGCTGCGAGATCGATTCCGCAGTGCATGGAGGAAACGGCCTCGTCTGTGTGGCACTGCCTTGCTGTTCTGCTGGAGATCTGCAGAGAGATGATCTGGGGCCATTTAAGCCAGCAGGAATTTTCTTTTTCCTCTTTAACATTTCTTTGTTTTCATTTTCATTGTGGAGTATGTAAATATAAAATACGTTACAATACACAGAGTCCCAGGATCTTTCTTTTCCTGCCCAAGGTCTGTAGGGCAAAAGAGAAGAGGGGGAAAAGGTTGCTTGTACTCAGCCAGCTGCCCAGGCGTGCAGTGTTGCAGGGAAAATGGCCAGAAGCCTTTAGGCCTTTGGTGGTTCTGCTGAAGTGTTTGTGCTGCCCACAGAGCGGCTGGGCAGGGGCCGGAGCTGCAGGGATCCCTGCCAGAGCGGTGCCTGGAGATGGCCACAAGCCCTGTGCTGGACAGGAAGGGCCATCCGTGTCCTCCTGCCCGTCTGCTGCTGGCTGCAGTGCTGAGGGCTCCCCGGTGCCTCTGGATGGGGCTCCTCTGCAGCTGCTCTGGGGCTGCGGCGCTGCTGCCGGGAAGCTTGGCCAGGCTGGGGGAGACCCTGAGGGGTTGAGGCACTGCTAAGCCCTGAGCAATTGGCCAGCAGAGGCCATAAGCAGCCCCCTGGCAGCCGCCTTGATCCCGACAGCCGGCTGCTCTGGCGCTTCCAGGTCGGTGGCCGGTTGGAGGGACGCCCTGGAATCAGGCGTGGAAACCTGCTCCTGGCCTTTCAGGGCTGTGAGGCCAACTGTTGTGGGGCTGGGGGGGTGCCCTCCCTGTGCTCCAGACTGGAGCCCCCCACCCCTCAGCCTTAGGCATTGAGCTCCACTGCCTGATATCCAAGTCTTGTTCCTCTTGCTGTGGGGGAGGCCGAGTTCTGTGGCTTTAGGCCCCATTGAGCCAGAAGAGCAGCAGCTTTGAGCCCACAGGGGCCACAGAAAGGCCCTCTTAGACCACGGGCATTCCTGTCCTGCCCAGGCCAGGGACACATGAGAGGGCAGCGGGCACCTTCAGGGTGCCACGCTGGCTTTGCACTGGGCCACCTCCCTGTGCTGTGCACGGCTGGCTCTTTGCTTTGCTGCTCTCGGCCTTGTGTCATCGTACTGTGCTGGCTGCCTGCAGCCAGGGGCAGCCCTATCAGGAGGGTGAAAGGCCCCAGCTCCAACATCTCAACGGGGGAAATGGAGCTCTCCCAGCCCTCAGCCTACGCTGTAAGCAGAGCAGAGCCTTTTCCCCAGCCCCGCTGGCTTTCTGCCTGCTTCTGGCCCCTGGCCACCATGACCCACTGCACTCGCTCTGAGTCACCTACAGCATGGCTGGTGCCTCTTGATTTGCTGACCCTGGGATGTGAGGCTCACTGAGGGAAAGGTGGCTGTCCCAATGTTGAGGGCACACGTGGCTCACTGAGCAGACTTGAGGCTTCCCCAGCAGCTTGCAGGTGCCTTATGTGTCATGTTACAGTGCTTGTGCTCCTGCCTCTTCCTGTCCCTCTTCTCACCCTCACCCAACCTGCACCCTCTGACCTACCTTCAATAAACCCTGTTGCATCAGACCCGGTGTCAAGAGCCCTCCTTCGGCTGCCGGTCGAGGGCACGTTACAACCTCCGGGCCTGGGAGCAAGGTGGGCTGGGGGAGCTGGTCTCTCAGACCAAGAGGGAACGGCTCTCGACAGCACCTGCCCATGGGCCTTCCCCGCACCAAATAAAATCATCTCCAAGTTTAGCTAGTAAGCTAGTAAGGTATAAACCATTAATTGCCTGGAAATCTGGCACTAGTCTCTGAGTTCCATTAGGTTTCTTTATTGCTGATCTAGCAGTATTAAATTTTGACTCCCATTCTTCCAATAGTCCTGATGTCAGGGATTTAATTGATTGTTGGCTCTATTCCTTTCCTAGCTTCTAATCTTCAAGGGTATTGCTTTCTGACTACTGCCCTAACTCTTGTCTGTAGCTCAATTTTCATAGGGTCTGCTCGTTTTGATTTTCCTGGGCTATCAGTATCCCATACTCTTGGGTACACCTGATTCAATACTTGCTCTAACTAGTTCTTCTTGTTTGTTGGTCTGGTGTCAATTGTCAGTCCTACTGCTAAAACCGCTCATTTGTCTTCAGGTACCTTCCATTGAAGTTTTCTTTTCCTAAATGGAACTGTTGCTTCTAAATTTTCAAGCAAATCCCTGCATAGGACAGATTTGGGTGAGTTTGGTAAAGAAAGAAACTGATGTATTCCCATTTTCTTCTTGATTTTACATCAAAGTGGTTTCAGGAAGAATGCATTTTCTGGCTGCCCTATAGTTGCTCCTATTGCTTGAAGATAGTTTTCACTTTTGGGTATCAGTTCTTGATTCAAGAGTGCAAATGTGTCTCCACTATTTCTTAAAATTTCAACTTCTTCATCATTCTTTAGCTGTATTTTAAACAGTGGCCTGCTAGGGTAAGAATTGCCAGTCTTGGTCATTTCTTATCATCTAGAGTGGCTGCAAGAGTTTTGTGTACTTTGTCTGCTTACTCTGGCCACTGGCCCTATTTCCAGTGTCCTGATTTATTACATGATGCACATTGATTTGGCCCCATCTTGGTCTGTGGCTGCTTTGAACCTCCTCTGCCTCTACTATTTTCGCCCCTGCCTCTGCTTCAACCGCGCCTACATCCGTCCTCTCCCTGGTGCCGATCCAGAGCTGCCACCATGGCTGCAGGGAGCTCTTTTTCTTTTTCCCTCTCTTGACTATCGTACACTTTCTACTTTTGATGTAGTGTCTAAAAGCTTGCGTGACTGCTCAATGTTGTTTGAACACTTCTCAAACTCAGACGGGCTTGGTGCTGTGACCATTTCCCGGGGGTGATCCACTTCGTGTTTATTTATCAGTTATCGTAGAATGGTTTGTTTTCATGTACCCCGTATTTTCCCCAAGCTGGTTTACCCCTAGGTTCTGCCCTCCCTTAAAGCTGTCTCCCTCATGCCATTCCCCACTCTTTGTTCCAGCTCCTTCCCTGCCTCTCAAGATAATCCAGCTCTTTATTCCTGAACCTTCCCTGTCACTTTTGCCTTCACCAATCCCTGACTGCACCACCCCTTTGGAATTCCTCTATTGCTGGAAGCCCCGCTGGCGCATGTGACCTACCCTCTCTTCCCATCTGTCCTAATTAGTCCCAAGCAACTGATGGAATCCCCTCGCTCCTCCCCTGCAGATTCCTTATTGCTCAATTGTTTGTATCCACCCCCTGAGTTGTACCCCGATAAAATCCCGTGCACAGAAGTGCTGGCGGCTCTTTGCTGCTGAATCCTTCCCTTGGAATAAGCCTTGGCCTGTGGAACCTCACAATCGAGGAGCCTCCTCCTTCTCTTTGGCCTGCTCCGTGCTGCAGTTAGTGCATCCTGAACCACTGAGCAGTGGCTCACCAGGGTCAGCCGTGGGCAGGACCCACGCCTTGGCCGTTCCCCACTCCTGGCGCAGCGCCGCAGTTTTCCCAAGAGCCAGCCCGGGCTCCGCTGGGCTGCGTCCATGGGGAACCCGTCCCAGTGCCCGACCGTGCTCTGGGTGAAAAACCTTGATCTGATACGGAAATGAAACCTGCCCTGTCCCAGCTCCCTGCCCTTTTCTCCAGTCCTGTCACTGGTCCCAACAGTGACCAGAGCTGCAGCAGCCCCTCTGATTCACCTCAGGAGGAGGTTGCAGACCACAATGACGCCCTTTACTCTCCTCCAGGCTGAACAAAGTGGCTTCAGCTGCACCTGGATGGCTTCCCCTCCAGGCCACACTCCATCCTTGCAGTCCTCCTTTGCATTCTGGCTAATGGTTTCATAACTTTTGATATTGTGCTGCCCAAAAGTGCGCCCGTCTGCTTCCAGCGCTTCTCTTGGCTGCTGCTTCAGGGTGTGGGCACCATCATCAGAGACACAGAAGAGCTTCTCCTCCCAGACTTGTCCTTATCCTCCGCACTTCCACGTCTCTGCCTTGATCTTCACTGGGGAACTTGCCACTTTGTGGCCGCTCATTGCTGTGCTCAGCAGGGACACAGTTTTGTTTGGACATGAGCTGCCAGAGCAAGACATGCAGCAACTGAAGCTGAGAAATGCAGAGGCTGGGCAGATGCCGTTTTTTCCAGAATGTGGGAAAGAGAGTGAGAAAAGCACAAGGAAATTTCAGACTGTTAACTTTGCATTCTAATTGCCCTGCGAAACTCAGCAATGGCTGGTGCTCTGGTGGCACTGCCAATGCCTTCCATGAGAAAAATTCATTTCAGGATGGAGCAACATCATCTGACAGAGACCAAGTGTGCCAGCAGTTGCTCCAGGTGCTCCTGCCATCAGCCCCTTCAGGTAGGAGCACAGTCCCCCATGCACATGGGCTTTGGCTACTTCTGGCACGGAACTGTGATATAGAGGTATGATTCATGCTGATAAAAATTGAAACAGTAATCGGTATTGATACAGTAGTTAATATTTGGGAATATAAAATAGTTAAATTTGTATTGCCAAAGGAGAGAGGGAGCGGAGAGCCTCCCCCCCTCCTCCCCACAGATGTTCTCAAGGACCACAGGAAAGAAGCCGAATATGCAATTGGTAAAAATGGGCAAAACCCATTGGGTCCCAAAAAATGCTAATTATAAGGGATTTTTTGCCTTGATATATAGCTACAGTGATATGTTATTCTTGGTTTACATTGTACTGCCTTGATGCACATTTGTAGCCCAACGGTGAATCAAAGGACAAAGAAGATGTCTACAGAGCCTTCATCAGTGACGAGCCCCAAAGACTGGTGCGACCACCAAACCGAGTGGTGGCTCATGCATGGTAAAAATGGTAATGAAGGCAGAGATAGAAGTATGAGAAACCGAAAATGGGAGGCGATGGCATTTAGACATGGCATAAAAGGGGGGAATCTTTACTTGACAAGCTTGTACATGATGTGGCAAGGGTCCCAGAACCCTGCACTCCATACCCCGCGGTTATCTTTTGCTTTTGCGCCATAATTGGAACCAAATTATCCCTTATTTTAATCAAATTATATTGTATTAAATTTTATATTTTTTTACTTTAACTATTCAATTAAAATTGTTACTACTTTTAATCTTGTTTGGTTTTTTTTATGATGGGATAATTGGGCAAACATAAGAATTTTGGTGCCAATATCCGGGACTCTCTCAGCTCCTGGGAGGTGGATAGTTTCTGGGAAGGAGTTCCCCACCTGACTTTTAAGTGGTCCCAAGGCTAGACCACTCTCCCTTGGGAAAAGAGAGTCTTTATTAAAATAACGCATAAGCAAATTAATTATTAAAATCGTGCAAGAGAGGCTCCCATCATAGTGCCGGCTTATAGGAGAGAGAGTACCCAAGAAAACTGCTTTGTGCACGAAGACCCTCGTGAGAAAAGGAGGCTGTGAGTATCACGATGTTTTGGGTCGGGGGGCGGCTGTATGCATGTGTGAGTGTGTGTGGAGTGTCTGAGACAGGGGCTGGACAGTCCCGGACCCCCAAAGTGAGCGGGACCTCCCAGTACCGCATTTCCGAGATCTCCGTGAGGAGACCGGCCAGAAAAGGAGGGAAGCGAAAGAAAAGTGAACGAGTGGGGACCCCAGGAGGGTTTGACCCAGGGGGAAGGAGGGGATCCCTGGTCCAGGCACCTGTGGGAAGGTCCTTGAGCAGGAGGTATTGACTCAGTAGGGAGACTGAGAAAGAGAGTGAATGAATAGATTCAAATTTCCTTGGAGGGGTTGGTAGCAGGCAATTTAGTATGTGATTAGATGGTGAGAGGTTGACGCTAATAGATTGAGAAAGAGGGAGAGATAGGAGTGGAACAAGTAGATTGCAGAGGGAGAGATAGGAGTAGAACAGTTAGATTCAAAAGGCAGTGTGACAAAGTAGTGAGGAAGTTGAGCCATGAAGTGAGTGTGGGAAACTAAGACTCTCCTGGTACCGGGGTGTCACAGTGGTCGCAAATATTACATTATGACTATACTAAAAAGAAATAGAAAGAAAGGTTCTCAGAAGGTTAGCTAAGCTAAGAATAGAAAAGAATGAATAACAAAGGAGCTCTCTCCAACTCTGTCCCAGAGCGAGCTCGGTCCTTGATTGGCCATTAATTGTAAACATCCAACATGGGCCAATCACAGGTGCACCTGTTGCATTTCACAGCAACAGATAACCATTGTTTACATTTTGTTGCTGAGGCCACAGCTTCTCAGAAGGGGAAAAAATCCTAAAGAAAGGATTTTTCACAAAAGATGTCTGTGACACCAGGGATTTCTTAGTTTGTTGTTGCCAGAAATGGGTCAGGGAAAAAGTAAGTTCCTTGACCCAGGGGCTGCGGATTGTGTGAATAATTCACAGCAGTTTGAGGTATCTAGGAACTGTGAGGCGGGTTCTCAGGGGGAGAGCATTCCTCAGGACAGCCCACTAGGGATGATAATACGGTTTAGGGATGAATGGGAATCCCAAAGGAGAAAAAGTAAACGGAAAATAGTTAAGTATTACATGTTTAAATGGACAAAGGAAATGATCCGGAAAGATAATTTATATTGGTCCAAGTTCGGATCATTTGAGGATTGGATTTGCCAGGCTCTAAATATATATGTGAATTCAAAAGACCCTGTTAATCAGGAGGAGAGTGAAAATGCTGCCTTTTGGAGTCCTGAGGGGAGAAGTAGGTCTGTTGTTCAGAGGCAGGACAGAGGACTTCAGGAGTTACTGAGAGGAGCACAAAGGGTGTATGTGAACAGAGATAAGAAAAAGCAGAAAGCAGATGCCAGAATTTTGGTAGCAGCAGTTAAAGAAATGCAGGCAGCTTTGAATACAGAAAAATCCACAGAGAAAAACAAAGAGCAGATGTCAAGATCTATCTTTAGGAACACAAGACCTGTGTGTTTTTCCCACTACAAGAAAGAGCACCTAAAAAAATTCTTGCCCTACCTTAAAGGGTGCAGGTCCTACTTGTTTTTACTATCATAAAAAGTGTCAGAGACAAAAAAAGTTGCAGGAAGAAAGAGCAAGATGAGGAAACTTTTAATGGAGGTCAGGGGCTCTGTTTAATGAAGGGGACTGAAAAACACCACCAGAAGTGTGTTGATAAGTTATATTCTTAGTCAATACAGGAGTTTCTCAGTCGACAATGACAAAATTACCCCAGGGATGTGAGATAAGTTGTGAGCAAGTTCCAGTAGTTAGAATTACAAGAGAGGCTTTTCCAGTTCCTGTAATTAAAGGGGTGCAAATTTAAACAGGTGACAAATTTGGAGTAAATGATTTATTGTTGATACCAGAAGCCGAGAATAATTTATTAAGCAGAGATCTAGTAATAGCCTTAAATTTACAGATAAAACCCTGGGAAGGAAAACTAAAAAATTATTCTTTAACTGAAGAAGATAATCTGGAAATTAATGATACGGGTTGGCATTTGAGTGAAGTGGGGAAGAGCTTGGGGTAAAGGAATCTGGTCCCCTTAGTCCCTCCTGGTCAGCACAAGCCTGTGAACTTTATGCATTACTCCGTGCATTATTCATACTAAAAGAGCAAGAAGGGACTATTTAAAAAGACTCCAAATATGCTTTTAGTGTAGTACATACTTTTAGAAAAATTTGGAGGGAAAGGGGACTTATAAACACTCAAGAGAAAGGGTTAGTACATGGGGAATTGATAATTCAGATACTTGAAGCTTTAAAAAGCTCAAAGAAAATAGCAGTAGTTCATGCAAAGGGACACCAGAGAGACAGGGATACTAGAGTCAGAGAGAATAATTTGGCCGACAAAGAAGCAAAAAGAGCGACCTTAAGGAAAAAAAAACTCAAAGCAAAAATACTGAAATCATGACCTTACAAGAAACAGAATTCAGCAGGGGACACTTTCTCTTTCGCTAGCAGAACTGGCAGCTATAAGGAAATTAGGAGCAACATTTAAGGAGGGAAAGTGGGTTTTTCTTGATAGCAAGATTATGATGCCAAAACCAGTGGCACATTAGGTCTTAGATAACTTGCATAGATGGACACACTGGGAAACAAGAGCCCTTTGTGATCACTTTTTAAAATTTTATGGGTGTATAAGGATATTTGAAATTGGAAAGCAAATTACCCAGTGGTGTCTCACCTGTCAAAAAGTAACTAAGAAGGCGTTAAGAAGCCCTCTCTCTGGAGGATGCAAAACAGCCTACGGGCTATTTGAAAAGATCCAGGTTGATTTTACAGAATTGCCTAAAGTGAGTCGGTGGAAATATTTGTTAGTTATAATAGATCAATTAACTCAGTGAGTTGAAGCATTTCCAGCAGCTCGGACTACAGTTCAAACGGAGGCTAAAATATTGTTGGAACATGTAATTCCAAGAATGTGATAATATGGTGGGATTGAAGTGGATTTATATTAACCCTGATTTAGTAAGAATGAACTAAGCATCCTGGAGTGGCTGCCGACCGCAATTCCCTTGAGCTCAGAGGCAGAAGAACGCTGGTGGAAAAGAATAAAAGACTTTCTGAATCAGTGGGAACAGCCTAAAAGGATCAAAGATCTCCTCCAGGGTTACCCACCAGCAACATTATTAGAATTTATTACAAAACTGCAATTCCAGAAACTGAGATTGATAACACCTGCTGTTGAAAGAGTCCAGAGACAACTAAAACGTTGGGAGTGCAGTAAACATGGTTTAGGGTGTCATCCCTGGATATGTATTGTTTGCACACTTTGCTTTAACTCATGGTGGAGAGTAACTAAGAGGGAAGAGAAGGAGAAACAATTGATTTGCTTGCTTTGCTATAGTTATGTATTTAGACAGCTAACTATAGAACGCATTGCTAGTGATTTTTTTTAGATACCAATGAGACTGGGAGACGGGACCCTTCCAGGAGCAATTGGATTAATAGAGAACTTAGATCAATTGGTTCTTGCCATATTGGCTGTAGCACAAATAAGAGAACGAGCAATTTATAATATTATAGACCAGTGTCTCATAATCGATAGTTGTTGTGGAGAAGAAGTCTATATATCACATCATAAGCGCATTCCAGGGGCATATTGGCCTGGCGAGTGTGCCTATTGGAGGCTGCGATTTAATGCACTTCTTGCACTTGAAGTAGAAAATATTTAGTGAAATCTTATTGTGGTTGACACATCCCTGAAATTTTGAAAAATACAGGTTTATGGTAGTCCAGCCTAACCTTTCCCCTGTTCTTGTCATTTTAATTATTTCTTCTTAACCAGCCAGAACTGAGAAATGGCATTTAAGAGGGGACAAGCAAACTGTGGGACTATGGGTACCAAAGAAACTAAAAATACCAGTGACTAGATCCCTAGATATTACCTTTGCTACTGAGAAGACTAGCATCTCAGCCCTTGGTTGCAACCCAAGGGGCCTTGAGAAAGGTAGATTTCCTAAAGAAATCTATTATATTATTTTCACTGTGATCATTCTGGTACCCTGGACGGTTGGCCAAAGCCAGAGAGCCACACTGGACAGAGTTTCATCAATAAAAAAGCAAACAGGGCAAAAACCAAGTCTCAGCAATTTCAATATTTGTGACTATTGCAATCACCCTATGAAGATTAAGGACAAGATGGGATCTGTGTTTGTGACACACCCATATGTTAGTTCTGCTTGCTACAATCACAACCACTTTATAGATGTTTGTGTTAAAGAAAGAAAGATGCATTGGGTAGGGAAAAATTTAAACTATAATGGACAAGCTCCTCATCCCCATGGTAATCAGATTTGCCCCCAGCATGAAAAGTTCTTTAGTTTTGAAAGAGATGATAATTGAAATGATCCAAGTATAAGCATGGGAAACCAGGCACTAAGAGAAAAATTGAAAGAGAAAATAAAAGAAGAGAAAGAAACAAAGGAGAATAGAGGAAAGAACAAGAGAAAAGAGTCAAAAGAATTGGCTGAATTGTATAAATAACTTAAACAGCACTACAAAGATTGGAACCTGCCAGCCTCGAATAAGAATCTGTTTGTGAGGTTGATGCAAGAGATTGCTACAGAATTGGGATTATCCAAATGTTGGATTTGTGGAGGTCTAAAAATAGCTGAAAAAATGGCCATGGAAAGGTGAGAGCTTAGCTCCAGAACAATTTTTAAAATGGAACCATACCCAAATTTCTAGAACATTGAAGAGACTTGAAAGATAGATTCTAAGCTATCAAGTAATTGAAATCATTTGTATAACTCAAGAAGGAAGAAAATTTAATAAAGTAGTGGGGCATACTCCTTGTAAATCCACATTGGTGGTCAATATGGATAATTGTTCAAAAGTTTGGTGACCTGAAACCCCTGTTGGATATTAGAGACCAATAAAAAATAAACTGTGAATGGGATGAACAGATTGATTTATGCAGGTACAGAAGTCCTGGAGCTAACCCCTACCAATCTATCAATGGCTCAGGATTGCTCATGGGGATATAGGACCCTAATTTGCCTGTTGAATCGAGTGATAGGGCCCCAAGTAGTAGTGGAAGTGGTGTCAAATCACACCACCGGTGCCTTAAAAATGTTGGCCAGGCAATATACACAAATGCGGGCATTTGTGTACCAAAACAGGATTGCCCTAGACTATCTGTTAGCAGAAGAAGGAAGAGTTTGTGGGAGATTTAACAAATTTTACTGCTGTATAGAAATTGAAGATTATGAAGAAGCTATCACCGAACCTGTGGAGGAAATTAAAAGGGTGGCTCATGTGCCAGTACAAAAGTGGAATTCAATCTAGAAAGCAGAAGGGGGATTCCACTGAGGGAGAGGAGCTCAGAGATTGAAGGGGGCTTGGAAAGGCGCCCCCAGGAAGGATGGAGGGTTCAGGGACCTGTCATCTGGAGAGGAAGAGGGGAGACACCAAGAAGGGTATGGGGACCTAGGAAGGGGATGGTGGAACCTGAAGACCATGGGAGAAATCAGAGAGGGCTGTGGTTGAACCAGGGACAGATGAAGGGACCCCAGTGAGGAATGGGGGTACACAGAGGGTGACCCCAGCAGTAACGGTGGGACATGGAAAAGGATTAAAGAGAAAATGGGTGCACCCACGTAGGACTGGGGGATCTGGTGAGGTACCCAGGAAAGGATGGGGGACCCGGGCATTTCTGGGGGAACCAGACCATGATGGGGGACCCAAAGAGGCTGTGGGGGCTCCCCGTGCCCATCCCCACACTCACAGTGCACCGTGACGTGGACCCGGGTGCTGCTCTTCCACATGGCCCCACCCACAGAGCACACCTGGCAGCTGTAATTTCCTGAGTGGGAGACACCCATGGTGGGCACCAGCAGCTGCGGGGACCCCTGCGGGTCCTCCACCACCTGCCCATGCTGGTAGAACAGGTGCAGGAGGGGGGCTCGGGGCCACAGGGGGCTGGGGGTGCTGAGGCAGCTGAGAGTCAGGGGGAACCCTGGATGGGCTTGGTGGAACACTCCAACATCAGCACCGAGAAGAGCTCTGGGAAGGAGAGGAGAGGGAGATTTATGAGCCCAAGTCCCTGGGGAGGGGCTGTGGGGGTGTCGGGGTGGGGGCTGTGGAGTGCTCACCGTGCAGTCACTGGCACTGGCACTGACTCTGGGGTTATTGGGGACCTCAGGGGACCCCACAGCCCCCCTCTGCCCCCTCCCCATCTCTGGGTTTCAGGCCCGTGCCCAGGGCACTCACCCCACAGGAGCAGCGCCACCTTCCCGGCCATCCCGGTGTCCCCAGCCATGTGCACTGGCTGTCACTCACTGCTGTGGCCACCGCTCCCCTGGCTGGTGGCTCTTCAGATGAAGGGGAAGGAAGCGAGGTCATGTCTGTCCCCACGTGTAGGTGGCCCTTGGTGGGGGTAGGGTGGTGACAGGATGGGGCAGAGAGGGACCTTGTGGGACATGGTGGGGACATGGTGTTGCCAGAATTTGGTGTCTGAGGTGGTGTAGGGAGCCAGGGATGGGTGTCCAGTGGAATTGGGTGCCCCGGAATGGGGTCTCATGGGAATGATGGTCCCAAAGGTTGGATGGACTCAGAGTCAGGAAGGAGGGTCCCAGAAAAACTTGGCCTCCAGGGATGTGTGGTCATGGGATGGTGGCCAAGGGATGGGTGTGCAAGGGGAAAGGGGAATCCTGTGAGAATGGGAGGTCCTGGCGAATCAAGGTCCCCAAGGGAAGGGGGATCCCAGGGACTGGAATTACCAGGATGGGGTTCCTTGGTCTTAGATATCCTGGGGAATTGCAGTCCAGGGATGGGGGCCCCAGGGAAGAGGGACTGAAGGAAATGGGATCTCATGGTTGAGTTCCCAGGGGAATGGGGGTGCCTGGGATGGGCAATGGCTGGGTGGGCACAGATGTCACAGCTCCTTCTCTGGGTGCCTCAGATTTGGGCATGACACAGAGCTCAGCAAAGCCCCCTTGGGATGCCCGTTTTCTGTGCAGACATCACAGGGGGGTCCTGGGTAGTAATTCTGTGCCTTCCCCTATCCTTGACTTTTCCCTCTATTTCTCTTTTTTTCTTACTTTTTGCACTTTTTGCCATATTTCCTCAACCCCAGTTCCTGGCTCAGTAATCCTGGGGAGCACCTGAGCAGGGAAGGGGTTGGGGGACAAAAGGGAAGGGGGAAATGGTGAGAAGGGAGTGCAGGAAAGGGTGTGGAGACTTTGGGGAATTGAGGTGTGGGGCTGTGACCCCTGAAAACTTTGACATTGTTTTTCCCGGACAAGAGGGAAGAGGCTGTTTGTGCTGAGTGTCAGATGGGAAATGGGGGCAGTCTCTGTTCCTGGGGTAGCACATGAAGAGGTGTCCTGTCCTGGGGGGTCCTGTCCCAGGGGGTGGCAGTTCCAGAAATGTCTCTGCACATTCCTGGCCGGGTGCCTGTCCCAGGGGTGGCACATCCTTGGGACCCCTGTCAATGCAAGGGTGGGGCCCAGCCATGGCCCAGCCCCACTGCACAGGGATGGCCATTGCCCAGCCCTGCTCTGGCCAGACCCAGGCGGCAGCCAGCACCTGAGGGTCCCCCTTGCCTTTGATTCTGGCAGCTTTAGAGCTGCTGCAGAGGTGAGAATTCTGTGGGTGGAAAAAGGCCTGCCTGTGATTTGCTCAGCCCTGCAAGAAACACAATACCCAAACGGAGCCCAAGCAGTGGCTCTGAGAGGGCCTTTCATGGTTTTCAAAGCAGGGCTGGCTGGAAACACCCCGTGCAGGGCCAGCTGAGGGGAAAGGAGTCTGGAAATGCATCAATTGATCATTTTGTCCCTTTGCCCAAGGGACTGAGAGAGCCTCAGAACTACTGCAAATCCCACACCAATCTGCTCAACAACCTGACCTGCACCCTCCTTCTTGAACAAAATCTGCAGCCCTTTGGAACCTCATGGAAAGAATGTTTGTGATCTGGATGTGCACACCAGAAGAGAGGGAAAAGTGTGGAAATATTGAGCAGGGGCTGCACACGAGAGGCTGGGGAACAGGGGTGCCACAGCAGGAGCAGGGAGTGCCCAGGCAGGGGAATTCAGGGCAGGCTGGAGTGGATTTACCAGGGAATCAGACCCTGAGGCACACACAGGCATGTCCACAGATTCCTGTGCACTGTCCCAAGGATGGACAGAGCTTCTCCTCTTTCTTTGGTACCCCCACCTCTGCCTGTGTCTCGTCAACCATTCCTGGTGCGACCCCATCCCCGACATCCCCTATCACATCCATGCCCCATCCCGATACCCCCTACACCAGCTGCCAGCCCCTCCCTTTGCCCTCAGCCCTGTGTCCCCGCAGTGCCCGTGGCCAATCCCACCATCACCCCTGGTCCCCTTGCACACCAGGAGCACACAGGTGACCCCGTGACCCTGCCCTGCTCAGTGCAGGTGGGCTCAGCCCCTATCACCTTCACCTGTCTGCACAAAGGCGAGGAGGTGGCCCAGGATCCCCTTCTGGAGCTTGGCAACATCGATGTGAGACATTTGGGCACCATGCAGTGCATGGCCACAAACCAGCTGGGACAGGACCCACGCCGTGTGTTCCGGGCACTCAGCCCAGAGCTGGCCCTGGAAGTGACACCTGGCTCACCCTGGGTCACAGGTGGGATCACACAGTGTTGCTGGGCTTTCAGGACACCTGCAGTTGAGGGTGACCCCGATGTGTCCTCTCTGTCCACAACAGTGGCTGTGAATGTCAGCAGAACCCTTCTGTTCATGCTCCTGCTCCTGGCTGTCATCGGGGGCTGTCACTGGTGGCACCACCATGGTGGGTGACAATGGGTTGGATAAGAGGATCCTGAAATGAGGGGAAGCCTCCAGAGTGGGGGCAGAGATCGGCAGCAGCCAGGGCCCCTCAGCTGGGGGACACTGAGCCTGCAGTGACCTCAGCTGGGTGTCCTGGGGGATTTGGGGGGAATTTTGAGATTCTTGGTTGGGCCACAGGGCCTTCTCTGTGTGGGCTTTGAGGAATGTTGGAGTGACACTGGGAGCTCCTGGAGGATTTGGGGAGCTCCTGCATGGATGTGCAGGTATGTTTGGGATCTTTCTGGGGTCCTGGAGGAGTTTACGCGTACCCCTCCCTGCTTGGGGTCCTGGGGACACCCAGAGGAGGGGGCTGTGCTCAACACCCACATCATGGGCACTGAGTGGGCAGGCGGTGAGTACAGGGGAGAACAGGGACACATCACCCACGGGTGTCACCCCCCAACTAGGTCCCCACAAGCGGTGTCTCTCTCAGGGCCCCCACGGGTGTCCCCTGGCCCTGCTCCTCCTCAGGATCCACAAGTGACCAACACGGAGCTGTCAGGACCCCAGGAGGGACAGCGGGACCCCTGTGACTACGATGATGTGCTGTGACACTGGGGGCACTGGGGGGCACTGGGGGCATCGATTCCCCTCAGCAGTCTCTTCTTCCTCTTCACAGCACCCCACGGGGCTCCTCCTTCCCTCTCCCAGTGCTGGGGGAGCACACGACATTTTCCCTCTTATTATACCCAAAATGCAGTTTTTTGGTCAAACTGCGTGAGAAACAAGGCTCACTCTTTAAATTTTGTAAATGTAAAATAAGGAATAAAAGGGACAGTAAACAGTGTGTTGGGTGCTTGGAAACTGCCAGAGGCACATGCATAACTACAGCAATTCTCCTTACATAGCTTTTCATTGTAATGGTTAAAATACATACTCAGGAGGGTTATAGATATTGAAACATTCTTTCCAGTGCACATGTTCTGGGAATTCTTTTGCTTGGTTTGACCTTTGATTTATTTTCATACAGTACACACCATACTGCAGAGTAAATTTATATATTTTATGTCCTCACAAAGCCCCCCTGTTCTGTGGTTTGACAGTTCTTTATAAAAGAAGGGTCAGTGGTAAATTCCTCTTTGCATTCTTCTTTTGGATGTTTATTTACTTGCTACTTTTCAATGTGTTCTTCTCATAACGATGAGATACTCCACCAGTACATTAAATCAACAATATCTATTTCACAAAATTATCTGAGTTATTCTCACCATTATCACTTAGTTACACAAATGAAGGCATTAGCTACTTCTGCAAAAGGTGATGTTATAACGCACATCAAATTGTCTCTATCTTGATATTTTGTGAGAGCCTAAACTATAATGTATTTATCACACCAAAATATATGTTCTTCACAGGGATTAGGGTAAGAAGACCGACAAATTGTAGTGTATCAAAAGCAGTTAAAATTGATTACAACCTGTATTATATCAAAATAATTTGGAAAAACAAATATAATAGTGAAAACCAATGACAACATAGTTATTTTTAACAGGAGTGAGGTGTATTGAAGGGTTTATTTGACTTCTCCTTATCTTGCCCTGTGCCCACCCAGCCACTGCCCATCCCTGGCACCCCCATTCCCCTGGGAACCCAACCATGGGACCACCATTGCCTTGGTTTCTCTCCTCCCTGGGGACCCCCATCCCCAGATTATCATTGCCCAGCACCACCATTGCCTTGATCCCATCCCATGGGCTGCTTCTTCCCGCAGAACCCCTATTCCCAAGGCCCCCCTTTTTCCCCCTGCAGCCCCAACCCTGCCACCCACATGCCATGACCCCAAATCTCTGGGGACCATGTTCAGGGAATCCCTGAATGTCCCCAGGCATGGTGACCCCAATTCCCCTGGACCCCCAATCTCCTGCAAAAGCCATCGTTGGTGCCTCACATCCCCTGAGCCCCCCACTCCTGGCAACAACAGCCCCAACTATGTCCCCAGACTGTCTCCACACCCTCCCTACAGCCCGTGCCCAGCTTGCGGCCACCCTGCCCCCACCAAGGGCCATCTCCATGTAGAGAAGGACCTGACCTTGCTTCCTTCCCCTTCATCCAAAAAGCCACCAGCCAGGGGAGTGGTGGCCACAGCAGTGAGTGACAGCCAGTGCACATGGCTGGGGACACTGGGGTGGCTGGGAAGGTGGTGCTGCTCCTGTGGGGTGAATGCCCCGGGCACGGGCCTGACACCCCTGGGATGGGTAGGGGAGGGGCCACAGTGGGGCTGTGGGGTCCCCTGAGGTCCCCAATGCCAGCAGTGCCAGTCCATGTTACCCACAGTGGACCTTGGTGGGACTGGGGTTGTAGGGTGGCTTTGGGGACAAGAATAGGGAGGCAGGAATTTGGGGATGGGGATGTGGGGACAGGGATGTGGGGACTGGCACTTTTGGGCTCAGGTAGCTCTGGGCATAGGGACAAGGGAACTGGGATGCAGGGACACAAGGAGACAACAACGGTGAGGATGTGGCCATGGGGATGGGATCATGGGAATGGAATCGTGAGCTTGTGGGGGTGACCTGGGCACCAGCATGGGCTGTGTCCGTGGTGTCTTCATGCCCAGGGTGTCCACAGTGTCCCCATGTTCTGCCTCAGCCCAGAGTGGCCTCAGTGTCCCTGTTCCCAAGGTGTCTGTGCCACAGGGATGTGGTGCACAGGTGGCTGTGACACAGACATGTCCCCCTGCCTTACCAAATCTTTTGGGGAACACTCCCAAGCATTTTCCCACAAGAACTGGTGTCCCCACAGGGACAGTATGGGACATCCCCCACACCCTGTGCCCCAGGTGCCTCTGTCCCCACAGTGCCACCCCCACTGAGCCCTGTCCCTTCTCCCTTCCAGCCCAGACCCTTGGCCTTGCTAGTGATTCCTTGGGAGATGCCATGGCCCCATCCTTCTGTCCCCAGCCCCACGCTGGCCCTGGCAGCCTGGTGTCCGCTTTCACCCACAGGTGCCCAGACCACCCAGCTCCTCGTGGAGCCCTCCTGGAGGCCGGCGGTGCTGTGGGACCGGGTGATGCTGACCTGCCAGGGCTCGAGGAACACCGGTGCCACCACCTGGTACAAGTACAGCACTGGGGGCAGGAGGGACCTGACAACTTCTCTATCAACATGGAAGGCACCTACTGGTATGACAGACCCGGCACCGGGTGCAGCCCCCCCATGACAGTCTCAGATGGTTAGGGGGGTTTGGGTTGAGCCCCAGGCTGGCCCCCACAGGGACCCCAAGGGCTCTGGGTGGGCTCAGCTCCATGGGTCGCCTCCTGTGTGACCAGAGCCTGTCCCCTGCTCTGGGGACATCCCAGAGCATCTCAGAGCGGGGAAAACTCATGTTGGAATTGGGTGGGATCCAATGGGGAAATCCCCATGCAAATGGGACCTACAGTGTGACAAGTACCCCTCTGTCCCTCAGGCTGGCTGGTGCTGCAGGAGGTCGCACAGGCGCTGCTGGAGGGGGACATGCTGACACTGCTCTGCTAGGTCAGGGAGAACAAACCGCTCAGTGACATTTACTTCTACCATGAAGAGAAGCATCTGAAGGGGCCCCATGATGGGACTGAGCTGTCCCTGTCCCCACTGCAGCTGAACCACAGTGGCTGCTACCGCTGCAAGGGCTATGTGAGCCATTTAGTGTTCCAGTGGAAGGAGTCAGAACTGGTGACAGTGACAGTGCACAGTGAGTGCAAGGATGGGGACAGGGAAGCCCATCATCCTCCAAGGGTTTCCCCACCACTGCCTGAATCCTTCATCCCTCCCTTTACTCCTTCCTGTGTCACCCTCTCGCCTCCCTTCCTTCCCTGGCTCCACCTGCCCATCTCTAAACCTCAAATCATTCCCTGAGTCTTTTCAGTCTCACTTGTGATTCCCCATCCCTGCCTGGGTCTCTCCACATTTCCATGGGATCTCGCCATTGTCCCCAGGTCCCAGCATGCCTCCCAGGGTCCCCTTCTGCTCACTGGGATCCTGTCTGCTCCCATCCAATCCCCTCTTTCCCCTCCTGTGTCCCCCTGCTCGTCCTGGGTCCCCAATCCCTCCTGTGTCCCCCTCCCACAGGAGTCCCGCCCTCAGGGGTGTCCTTGTCAGCACAGCCTCTGGGGGACAGGTGGCACTCAGGGACCCCCTGGTGCTGAGCTGCGCAGTGGCTATGGGGACAGGTCCCATGTCCTGCTCCTGGCACCAGGAGGGCTGGGGGCACTGCTGGGCACCAGTCCCGGCCTGGAGCTGCACCACATTGGGGACAATGACAGAGGCCAGTACCGGTGCCAGGTCAGCAACGGGGACAGCGTGGCTGAGAGTGACCCCCTGAATGTCACCGTCCTGGGTGAGCAGGACCCTCAGGCTGTGAGTGACCTCACCCACATCACCCCCATCCCACCTTGCCCAGTGCCAAGTCTGTGTCCCCACAGTGCCCATGGACAACGCCATCATCCCCGGTCCCCTGGCACACCTGGTGTGTGCAGGTGACAATGTGACCCTGCGCTGCTTGGTGCAGGGGGGCTCAGCCCCTGTCACCTTCACCTGGCTGCACAATGGGCAGGAGGTGGCCCAGGGTCCCCTCCTGGAGCTCAGGGACATCGATGTGGGACATTCAGGCACCTACCAGTGTGTGGCCACCAACCAGCTGGGACAGGACGGGCACCGTGTGTTCCAGGCACTCAGCCCAGAGCTGGCACTGGAGGTGACACCTGGCTCACCCTGGGTCACAGGTGGGATAACACATGGTCACCAGGATGTTCATGACCCCCATGGTTCAGGGTGACCCCAATGTGTCTCCCTCTGTCCCCAGCAGTGGCTGTGAATGTCGGCAGGACCCTCCTGTTCCTGCTCCTGCTCCTGGCTGTCATCGGGGGCTGTCACTGGTGGCACTGCAGGGGCGGGTGACAATGGAGGGGATGGGTGTCCTGGAGTGAGGGGGAGCCCCCAGAGTAGGGGCTGAGATGAGTAGCACCCAGGGCCCCTGAGCTGGGGGAGACTCAGCCTGCAGTGACCTCGGCTGGGGGTCCTGGGGGATCTGGGTGGAATTTGGAGGGTCTTGGTTTGACTTCAGGGCCATCCCAGCTGGGCCTTGTGGAACACTGAGGTGGCACTAGGATGTGCAAGGATGTTGGGGGATGTTTTTGGCATCCTGGGGGGTTTGGGGGGTGCCCCTCCCTGCCAGGCTTGTGGTTCTGGGGACTCAGAGGGTGAGGGGTACCACGGGGGTTGGGGACTCTTATGTGGTGTAAAAGTTCTGAGGGGCTTCAGGGGTGCTCAGATTTTCTTGGGGGAGTCCAAAGTCCTCTAGGAATTGGGGCTGCAGTGGGGATTTGGGGGTCCCATGGGTGGTTGGAGCTGCCAAGGTCCCTGGAAGGTTCAGGGGTCCCAGGGTCCCCACCGTCACCCCCTCCCCTTTTCCTTGCAGAAACTAAGAAACTCCAGGACAGGTGAGTTGGAGGCTCTGGCTGGGACTCCCCTTTCCCCCTCCTCACAAACCTCCCAGATCCCCCCCTACCCCCACAGGGCCCCCCATGGAGGAGGGGGCTGGTCTCAACACCCACGTGGTGGGCACTGAGTGGGCAGGGGGTGTGTAGAGTAGGTTACCCTGGGATACGTCACCCACAGATGTCACCCCCGCCCAGGTTCCCAGAATTGGTGTCAGCTTCACGGTCCCCATGGGTGTCCCCCGGCACTGCCCCACCTCATGATCCACAAGGTACCAAAGCGGAGCTGTTGGGACCCCACAAGGGACAGGGGGACCCCCATGACGATGAGAACGTGCTGTGGCACTGGGGGCACTGGGGGCACTGGGGTCCCTGCCCCAGGGCACTCCCCATGCGTCCTCCCACCAGGATACTGTGCTCCCGTGCTTTGGGGTTGCCCACGAGTGGGGGGGGTCCCATGTAGGGCTGCCCAGTGCTCCCCATTCCAGTGTTCCCAGTGCTCCTAGTACAGCCAGGAGCTCCCCCTTCCTACCCCTGGTGTCAGAGGGCATAGGACCCTTGTCCCTCTTATAGGACCCAAAATGCAGGGTCCTTGTCAGGTTGTTGAGCAGATCCTTGTCGGATTTGGAGGATTTTTGGGAGTCACCGCACAGCACTGCCACAAACAGTGCCCCCTGCCAGTTCCCAGGGAAACCGCACCCTCTGTTTCCATGGCAACGCACACCCCATTCTCATAGCAACAGCATCCTATCTCCATGGCAACCGTCACCCGTTTTCATGTCATCAGCCCCCTGTCCTCATGCATTCAGACCCCCCCCAGTCCCATGGCAACAACCTTCTGTTCCCATGGCAACACCCTCCTCCTGGTTCCCACCCCTACAGCCCAATCATTACGATGGAAACAGCATCTCATTCCCATGCCTACATCTGCCCATTCCCACAGTAACAGCCCCCCAGGCCCATGGCACCTGTAGCCCCCATTCCCATCCCCACCTCTCCCTGTTCCCATGGCAACACCCCTGTTCCCACACCCCCCACAGCGCATGCGCTGCCCTGTCTCCACCTCTCCGTCTCTCTGACTACATTTTCCATCACCCCCACGGCCCGCGGCGTGGTATGGCGCTCGACCGCTCTGCGGAGTTCATTTCCCATCGCTCCCCACAGCGCGGACGGGAGGGGCGGGTCTCTACGTTGGCTGTCACGGGCCTGCTCTCGTGACACGCGCCGTGAGCGGATGCCAAGATGGTGGACGAGGAGGGGGAAGCTCGGCCAGGGGTGTGGAGCAGGGCCAGGGAAGGATCCTCGGACAGGCCCCATGTCGTCCACATTGTCAAGTCCAAGTTGGGTTATGGCTTTAACGTCCATGGGCAAGTGAGCACAGGTGAGCAGCTGCACGGTGTTATGAGTAAAAAAAGGCTACCCATTTTTTTTGTAAAAAGGTTGCAAAGTGAACAGGTTGGACCAGTTGCTGCCAAGGTGGAGTTCTACCTGTTTGTTATTGTAATCACCAGTTGTTTTCATTAACTACTTCTTTTGTATCGGTAAGGCCCTGCCTGTGGCTAAGTTGATAGCCCTTCTCCCCAGACAGTGAGAGGAGGGGACATGGTAGGGGGCATCAGAGGGCATGCAAAATAACTTCAGAACCAGCATGCCATGGGAAGCCACTTAACCACACTTACCAAAAAGACCCCCAAAGAATGAGCCAACACAGAATTAAGAGATCAGAATTATGTCTGGATGTGAGGAACAAAGTACCGGGCCTGCAGAGATGCTGAGAACTTTTGTTGCCTCTCGCTCTGAGCAAAGACCTCAGCTGGAGCCAAGACCTCGGGACAGCAAAACCTGAAAGTTGAGAGAAATAGGGGGTATAACCCTGCTGGTCTTGTGAGGACGGTGCTCCAAACTCTGCTCTCTTAGGGCACAAAGCTGCATGTTTCTTCTCTTCTGACTGCCCTTGGGAGCAGTGACGGAGAAGCCACAGACCGGTCGAGCCTCCCAACCTTGAGCTGATCACTTTTCACAAAGGCATTAAAAGGAGAAAAAGTCCCCTGCCCTGTTCATTTCATGCAGCATCAATAGCAAGCTGTACGCGCCGCTGCAGAGCGTCAGCGCCCTGCTGGGCGGAGGGGCTGTCGACCGCGCCGGGGTGCGCAAGGGGGACCCGGCCTGCAGGAGCAGTGAGCACGGGAGGGCCACCCAGCCACAGCCCCCCTGCAGCCGGGCCCGGGAATGCACCCCACACACAGGGGCAGTCCCGAGGGAGCGGGAATGGGGGTCCTGAGGGGGCTCTGGGTGCGATGAGGGGGCTCTGGGGGCCATGAGGGGGCTCTGGGGGCCCGGGCTGAGAGGACACCGAGCCCTTGGTGCGGTGTTGGGGTTCTGAGGGGCTCTGCGGGGCTTTGGGTGAGGGGGTCATGAGGGGGATTGGGACCCCCGGACATTGGGAGGTTTTGGGGGGTCATGAGGGGGCTGAGGATCATGTGATGAGGAGGGACTGGGACCCCTGGCCCTTGCTGGGGGTCTGGGGGGAATCCTGAGGGGGCTGAGGGTCCTTTGGTGAGGTTTGGGGGTGTTGCAGGCTCTGAGAGTCCCCTGGTGAGGGTGTGACTGGGGAGGAGGGGGAGCCCCTGACCCTTGGTGGGGATTTAGGGGGTCATGAGGGGGCTGAAGGTTCTTTGGTGAGGACGTCATGAGAAGGAGTTGAGACCCCTAGCCCTTGGTGGGAATTTGGCGGGTCCTGAGGGGGATGAGGGTTCCTTGGTGGGCATGTTGTGAGAAGGGGTTTAGACCCCCAGCCCTTGGTGGGAATTTGGGGGGATCCTGAGGAGGCACCAAGGGGGCAGAGGATCCCTTGGTGAGGTTTAGGGGGTCCAAAAGGGGGGGTCTTGAGGTGGCTGAAGGTGCCTTGCTGAGGGTATCATGAGCCCCCAGCCCTTGAGGGGAATTTGGGGGGTCCTGAGGGGGGTGCTGAGCCCAGACTGAGCCCCACAACCCTTGCTGGGGGTTTTGGGGGAGGGTCTTACAGGAGCCTCTCAAGAGGGAACCCTTGAATTTCAATGTGGGGACCCTCCTGAGAAGGTTGGGAGGGAATTTTCAGGGGTAAACCCCTTGGATTTCAGTGTGAGGACCATCCTGGGGAGGGCAAAGGATCATTTTTAGGGATAAACCCCTTGGATTCCAACCTGCAGACACTTCCTTCCCATTCCTGGCTCTTGTGTTTTCCAGCTGCTGCTTTTTAACACCCAATATTGTAACTTTGCCCCAGAAAACACCTTCCCATGGGAATATTCCTGCTGTGTGGAAACTCATCTTTCTTTCCCCAAAAAATGTCCTTAAACTTTGTGGCTGAAATCCCTCAAACCCCAGCGTAGGGTTTGGTTTTCAGGGATCCCTCCAGATCCTCCCACTGTCGCACTTCTCTCTGGGTCGGTTAAGTCCAATTACTGATTAATTCCAGGGATATCCGAGCTGCAGGAATGTTTTGCTGCCAGCTCTGGAAGTCCAAGGGGTGTGAGGGGCTGTCAGGACCTGCCCGTGGCCGGCGAATCCCGCAGAAATCCCAGCTGGGATTTGGCTCTGTCCCAGCTGACCCAAATTCCCGATTCTTTGATTTTTCCATGCAGGAGAAGTACTGGGAGCAGGAGAAATTCTGTACCGGGATGTGCCAATTGGGGGAGCAGCATTCCCAGGCTGAGGGGGGAGGGTTTTGTGGGCACTGGGATGAAATTTTCCCTCATTTTTGAGTGTTTTGGGGAACATTAAAAAAGCTGTGTTTGGCATGAGAGAGAGGTTTGGAGCTTGGTGCTGGAATTTTGGGGTTCAGTGGCTGGTCTCAGGTGAGGGCTGGGGGATGGTGTGTGAAATAATTAAGCCCTGGGGTTAATGATGGTTAATGAAGGGGGTTTGCTTATGGTCTCCCAATCCTGGTATCCCTATGGGAGGTGGAAGGATTGGGAATTTCCTCTTGGTTTATCCGTTTATTTCCTGGGAGTGGTGGCTTTAATTAGTCCCTCTGTCCTGTAGGGCTGACAAGTTGGCTCTTGCCCTATTCCAGTATTTAGGTATCCCAATATTCAATATTCCAATATTTATGTATTCTAATATTCAATATTCCACCAGTATTCCTATATCCCAATATTTCCATAATCCAGTGTTCCTGCATTCCAGTATTTCAATTTCCCAACAGCCTTGCATCCCAGTAATTCAATATTCCTATATTTCAGTATTCCTGTGCACCAATATTTCAAGATTCCTATATTTCAATATTTCAGTATTCCTGTGTTCCAATATATCAATATTCCAATATTTTAATATTCCTATTTTTCAGTTTCAGTAATCCTGCCTTCCAATATTTCAATATTCCAGTATTTCAATATTCCAGTATTTTGCTATTTCAATATCCCAGTATTCCAACACTGCCGTATTCCTATTTCCCTATATTCCAATATACCAATATTCCCATAATTCAATGTTCCCATATTCCAATATCCCTATTTTTCAATATTTCAAGATTACCCAATTCCCATAGCCCAGCATTCCCATATTTTTCTGCAGAAACCGCCCCAAAATTCCCAAGTCTCATCCCTGTTCTGGCAGCATGAAAGCCCCCTCATTTTCCTCAGCTCTGTGAAAGTCCCAACTCCTGGAATTCCTGGAGGAGGAAAAATAAGCCAGGAGTCCCAAAATAGCTCTGATTTCCCTTCTTTTCATGGGAGCAGCGGGATCGGGGAGGGAAATCCACTCTCCCGGCCATCCCGGTTCCTCCAGAGGGAACTCCCCAAAATCCAGGCCCTGGAGCTCCGGGAGGAGCTGCCTGGGTGGATTTGGGATGTTCAGGGTGTTGATTCCATGCAGGATTTCCTTCCCACCTCCTGGAATTCCCAGCAGACCGGCCCCGAGGAGGGGAATTTTTGGGGAGGAAGAGCCTGAGCAAGGAGGTTGTTCTGCTCCTGAGGGATTTCTGCTGGGATTTATGGGAGATATTTGGGATGTGGACACTCACCTGTGGCTCTGGCACTCCACAGCTCATCCCTATCTTGTAAAACCCTGGAGATCACTCATCCAAGTGTGTTTTCCATGAAAAGCCCATTCTTCCCCATCCTTATCTGACACCAACGGATGCTCCAGGTCCTTTTTCCATCCTTCCCTCCCTGATCCAGCATCCAGCTCCTCCCTGTGTCTTCCCAGGCTCTGGAATGCTCTGGAATCTGCATGGAGAGACAATGGGAGCTAATTGACCTCTTGAGTAAGGCCCAAAATGTTGATCATCACCAATCCACCAGGAAGAGAAGCTCTGGAGCTGTTTGAGGAAGGACAGAATGGAAGGAAAAGGGATTTATCCCTAACACGGAGTGGGAAAAGGGCCGGATTTAGGTGGGGTGGGCAGGGCTGGGGCATCCTGGATCCCACCAGACTCATTCCTGCTGGAGAGAATCCTCTGGAACAGGTGCAGCACTGAGAAGGTGTCAGATTTTGATGGAATAACCTCTGGAATTGGTGTCTTCCCAGCATTCATGGGTGAGGCCAAAGGCTTTTCCCTTAGGAGGTTGGACTGTCCCTCTCTCTGTGGGCTCAATTTCCATTTTGTGGGATGGGAGAAGCCAGCTCTGCCTTAGAAAGGTCTGGAATGATCTCTGCACTGCAGTGGGAGCTGCTGGCTCGGCACATTCCCAGTGTTCTGCTCACCAAAGGCACTGCTGGGAATTCACCCCAGGAACAGGCAGTGGGAATTTCCTTGTCCAGAAGCTCTGAGGGGTCTTTAACCTTGGAAAATTTAGAAATGGATTGGAAGTGAAAGCTAAAATCTCTTTGATCACCAGCTGATTTCTCTTCCCATTTTTTCTTTCCCCTTTTCCCCTTTTCCCCCCTTTTCCCTCCCCTCTCCTATTCATACCCTCTGGAATTTCTTAGATCCTTCATGCACCCCATCCATTCCCAGGGGTCTCCATCTCCAGGATGCTCCTTGCCCAGTTCCTCACAGTGAATTCCCCTGACAGACCCAAAGTCAGGGAATTTTCCCAAATCCTGGTGGAAAATGACTCAATCCCTGTCAGAACAGGAACCCCGGAATGTTTTCTATGTCATGGAGCCCTTGCTCATCCATGTTGGCGTGATGGGAATTCTGCTTCATCCTCACGCTTTGCCAGCAGCTCTGCTCCTCCAACTGGAAGATTCTGAGATTCCAGGATGTCCCAGCCTTTGCCAGAAGCTCTGTTGTTCCCAATAGAAGAATTCAGATCCCAGCCCAGCTGGTGGACAAGATGTTTTCCACACTGCCTTCATTATATCCAGGGAATGCTGCACTGGGCTGGGAAGCTTCTTCCCAGCTCCCTGGGAAAGGGGTGGGAGAGGAATTCCATGAGAAAGACAACCTCCACCTTCCACCCATTGAATCCAAAGCTTTTCCCACCAGAACCTTCCCATGGAATGAGGGAACAAGAGACTCTTCTATCCTGTAGTGGGAAATGCCAGAACCTCCTGCTCTGGGTAGAGCCCCTTCCACATTCCCAAAAAAAAAGGATTTATCAGAGGAAGCTGCTCCTGGAATGCTGCTGGGAATGGCTCTCCTCAATTTCCCATCCAGCTCTAAAGCGGCCGGAATCAAAGCCAAGGGGGCAGGGGGACCCTCAGGTGCTGGCTGCCACCTGGGGCTGGGCAGAGCAGGGCTGGGCAATGGCCATCCCTGTGCAGTGGGGCTGGGCCATGGCTGGGCCCCACCCTTGGATGGACACAACAACATCAGCCACTCCACAATACACATCACTGTCCCAACAACATCACAATATTTAATCAACAATATAATCAATAATGTTATATCAATTTGTATAATGTCCAGTGAAAGTCAACTTCCATTAACTTGTTTCTCACAGCACATACCAGTAAAGAACTGTTATTCCTGTTCCCACATCTTTACCTAAAAGCCCAATAATTTCAAAGTTACAATAGTTCAGAGAGAAGGGGGTCGTATTTTCCATTGCAAGGGAGTTTCCCACCTTGTTCAGCTTCCTTGATAGAGCTGAACAAAGAAACACCGTTTCTGCCAGTTTAACCAAAGAGCTGCATTTTTGTCCCAGGAACAGGGAACCGGGTGCTGTGCCCCCTTGGAACTGGGACAGGCACCAGTAAGCCACTTTAATGGGTGCACCAGGAGGGGGATTGCAGGGCCACTAAGCACATGGGGGTTAAGAGGAACAAATCTGATTTGCATTTATGTCTCAACATATGTTACACATGAGGTGAAAAATGACTCTGTGGGTTGTACATGTGCTGGGAACCCTGTCCCTGGCGAGGCTTCAAACGACAGAGAATCGGGAGAGAAAGCTTCAGTGATAGGGCTGTGAGTGACCCCTACTGGCTGGTGGGACAAATGCCTGGGAAAAAATGCCCGGGAAAATCGGGCTCTGGAAGGACTCTTTGCAAATAAAAGCATCAAACTGTGACACAACAGGAGCGTTTTGCTTTGGGTTTCTTGGAGAGATCAGGGGCTTGCTCGGAGGGTCAGATTCGCCCTCCTCCCGATGGGATTCACATTCTCTGAACCTGGGAGAAGCAAAGAATGATCCAAACAATTCTCATTTACTGCTCCTGTGTTGTTCACAAATGGAATGCATTGTGGAAGATTGTTTATCTGAAGGGAATTTGTCATTGGATTCTGGTGTTTTGATTCACTGTGTTTTGATTCACTGACCAGTTGAATCCAGGTGTTTGTGTGTTTGTGGGGACTGTCGGCTGAAAGTCATCAGATTGTGTGCAGTGGAGTGAAGTGCTTGGCAGATTCAGTTTAGATGTAATGTAATATAATATAGATTAATATAGTACAATAAAGTAATTTATTAGCCTTCTGATAGGATGGAGTCAGATGCATCATCTCTCCCGGACACTGGAAAAAAATATCACCGATACTTCCCCGCTGCCTTTTCCTCCCTGGTCCTTCTTCCCTCTCCGTATCCATTCTTCCCTGCTTCGCTGCTTCCCCGAGGCAGCTCAGTCCTGCTCATCCTGGACATTCCTTCATTGCTTTCCCTGATGGAGCAGATGCTGCCTGCACCCACCTGCCTCCTCTGCCATGTTTCCCATGCTGCCCACAGCCCCAAGCCTGCTGCACCTGCCCACCGCAGCCCCGGCCCCCACAGCCAGCCCAGAGCCACCAGTGCCGCAGCACCAGCCCGCAGCCAGCCCGCAGCAGCCAGCCTGCAGCCATCGCTTGCCCATGCCAGAGACACGCAGGTGCCATCCTTGGAAATCACGCCCAGCCACTCACAAAAGCCATGTGGGCTCACCCTGGCTTGCAGCACACACACTCTATCTGCCCAGCTGGTGCCCACAGAGCTCCCGGGCTTCTTGTGGTAACGCTGTCCCTGTCTTCTGTTTCTCTCTCTATCCTTTTCCCGTTCTACTCCCTTCTCTCCCCCTTCGGTACGAATGCTTATCCTCCTTTATTAAAAGACAGTTCTCAGATATAATATTGCCACTTTTGTGCTTCATTTTCATCTGAGAAACCTTTCAGCAAGAATCCTCCCCGACTCCCCCTTTTATAGCGGGGTGGGACAGGGGTAGTGGGAGGGGGAATGGGGAAGCCCTGTGTGTACTGCAAGCACTGTGAGGAAAGAATGGGGCAGTCCCTGAGGGTACTTGGGCACTTGGACGGGGCTGGGGAACCCCTGCAGGTACCAGCAAAGGGATGGGGGAGCCCTTGGGGGTACTGGGAGAGGAAATGGGGAGCACAGGGTGCCCTGTGTAGCCTCCCCCTGACTCATGACCACCTCCCTTGGAAGGATGGGCAACAACAGGAGGCATGGAGGGAGCACCCTCAGTGTCACCCAGTGCCTCCTGCTTCCCAGAGCATCACAACTTTTGGTGTAGATTGTCATAGATGTCACTGGGTTCCCACGGTTGCCTTTGCAGCTCCATGTACATCGCCTGAGGATCCTCCACTGGGGGTCCAGGGGGTCTCGGGGGGCCCTGTGGGAATAAGGGGGTGTGTGGAAGGGGATGGGAGGTGCTCGGGGTTTGAGTAAAAGGTGTGTCATGGCTGGAGGCTGCACTCACCTTTCCTGGTGCTTCCTGGCATCTGCAAAGGAAAACTGGAGGGGTGACCTTGGAGACCCAGGATCCCCCATCCACCCTTGGCAATGCTGAACCACCGCCAGACACACAATTCTCCTCAGGCCCCCCCAGTATCCCTGACCCACCCCACTTGCACCAACACCCTGAGGCACCAGAACCCCGAGCCTGGCAGGGTGGGGGACCCCTGATAGAACCCCCAACATCCCTGGAGGACCCTCCAACAGCTCCCCAGGGCTCTGAGCCATGGCCACTGGGGGCTGAGCCCTGCCCAAGTCAGGGGCTGTGGGTGCCGCCCCAGGGCCTCCCTTCTCTGGGGGCCTTCCCACCCCTCTCCACGACCCCTGTCCTCTCATTGTCACCCACCCACACGGTGCCAACAGTGCCAGGCCACCATGACACCCACAAGCAGGAGCAGGAACAAAAGGGCCCCACTGACGCCTGCGGCCACTGCAACAAACAGAGAGGGACACATCAGGGTCACCCATCACCCCAAGGGTCCTGTACTCCCTGGTGACCCTGTGTGACCCCACCTGTGTCCCTGTGTGTCCCTGTCTCCAGCGGTGTCACCTCCAGGACACTGGGGGTGATGGTGGCATTGTCTAAAGGCACTGCAGGGACACAGACAGGGCTGAGGGCACAGGGAGGGCAGCATGTGTGGGGGGGGATAGGGACAGGGTGATGGGTGTTGTGGGGGATGTTGGGGATGGGGTCACATCACGGAGGAGTGAAGGACCCAGGGCAGATGTGGAGGGACCCAAGAAAGGTGTCTGGGGGACATGGAGGTGCCCAACCAGGGGATCAGGGGGGGTCTCTGGGGGCTCCCCATGCCCATCCCTGTACTCACTGGGCACCGTGATGCAGAGCCGGGCGCTGCTGTTCCTCATGGTCCCGCCCTCGGGGCGTACCTCACAGCTATAATTCCTCGAGGACAAGCCCCCCATAGCAGGCACCAGCAGCTGCGGGGACCCCTGCGGGCCCCCCACCACCTGCCTGTCCCGGTTGAACACGTGCAGGAGGGGGGCTCGGGGCCGCAGGGGGCTGGGGGTGCTGAGGCAGCTGAGAGTCAGGGACCCCACGGTGGGCTCTGGGGGACCCTCCAGCACCAGCACCGAGAAGAGCTCTGGGAAGGAGAGGGGTGGGGGATTTGTGACCCCGAGTCTTTGGGGAGGAGGGCTGTGGGGTGCTCCCTGTGCACTGGCACTGGCACTGACTCCTGCCACGCCCAGGATCCCACCCAGCCCCTGCACCTGTAGTGGCCACTGTGGTGCAGCTGCAGAGGGTACAGGGACAGCTCGGTCTACCACGGAGCCCCCCCAGTTCTGTCTCCTCTTGGTAGAAGGACACCAAGGTGACCGTGCTGTCCCGCCAGCCCTGGTAGCGCAGTGTCACTGTGTCCCCCTCCAGTAGTACCTGTGCCAGCACCTGCAGCACCAGCCAGTCTGGGGGAGAGCACTGGCACACTGCCATCTGGTCACACCCTGTGCACAGGGCTCCCCGATTCCAACACAAGTTCCACCCACACTGGGTACTTTGGAATGTCCCCAGAGCAGGGGACAGGCTCTGGTCACACAGCAGGTGACCGACCCATGGAGCAAAGCCCACCCAGAGCCCTCGAGGTCCCCGCAGCTGCCAGGCTGGGGACACCCAAATCCTCCTCACCGTCTAGGAGTCTCACGAGGGGGCTGAGCCCACTGCCGGGTCTGTCAAACATGTAGATGCCACTCTTGGTGACATGGACAGTGTTGTGTCCCTGCCAACAGTGCTGCCTGTCCTTGTACCTCGTGGTGGCACCAGCAGTCCCTGAGCCCTGGCAGGTCAATGTCACCCAGTCCCACGGCACCGCCAGCCTCCGAGGGGCTCCACCAGGAGCTGGGTGGTCTGGACATCTGTGGGTGACAGGAGACACCAGCCTGCCAGGGCCAGTGTGGGGCTGGGGACAGCAGGGTGGGGCTATGGCATCCCCTGAGGACTCACCAGCAAGGCTGAGGGTCTGGGCTGGAAGGGAGAAGGGACAGGGTGGCAGTGTGGGAACGGAGACACAGGGGTACAGGGTGTGAGGATTGCCCCCAAACTGTCCCCGTGGGAAGAGCAGTTCTTGTGAGTAAGTGCATGAGTTTGGCCCCCAAAAGATTTGGAGAGGCAGGGGGAGATGTCTGTGTCACAGGCACCCATGCATCACATCCCTGTGGCACAGATGCCTTGGGAACAGGGACACCGAGGCCACCCTGGGCTGAGGCAGAACATGGGGACACTGTGGACACCCTTGGCATGAGGACACCACAGAGACAGCCCATGCTGGCCCAGGTCACCCCCACCAGTTCATGATCCCATCCCCATGGCCACATCATCACTGTTCTTGTCCCCTTCTGTCCATTCATCCCAGTTCCCTTGTCCCTATGACCAGAGCTACCTGAGCCCAAAGGTGCCAGTGCCCACATTCCTGTCCCCACATCCCCATCCCCAAATTCCTGCCCCCTGTTCCTGTCCCCAAAGCCATCCTCCATACCCATTCCCACTCAGGTCCACTGTGGGTAACATGGACTGGCAGTGCTGGCATTGGGGACCTCAGGGGACCTGGCAGGCTTCCTGTGCCCCCTCCCTCCCCATCCCTGGCGCTTCAGGCCCATGCCCGGGGCACTCACCTCAGAGGAGCAGCACCACCTTCCCGGCCATCCTGGTGTCCCCAGCCATGTGGACTGGCTGTCAAAACTGCCAGTGGTGGCTGTCTCCTGGGTGGTGGCTCTTTGGGCAAAGGGGAAGGAAGCAAGGTCACGTTATGTGTAGGTGGCCCTTGGTGGGGCAGGGTGGCCACAAGCTGAGCACAGGCTGTGGGCAGGGTGGGGACAGGATGAGGACAATGCTGGGTGTGACACAGTGAGACATGGGGTTCCCAGAAGTGTGGGGCTCAGAGGGTCTGGGGTCCCAGGAATGAGTGTCCAGAGGAATGGAATGTCCCTGGGGAATTGGCGTCCCTGGGAATGGGGGTGCTGAGGAGGAGGAGTCACTGGGGATGGTGTTGCCATGGGAATGGGGGGTCCCATGCCTCGGGGGTTCAGGGATGGGAGTCCCAGAGGAACGTGGGCTCCAGGGATGTGGGGTCATGGGATGGGGATGCTTGGGGATTGGGAGTTCCCGTGGGAATGGGAGGTCCTGGGAAAATCAAGGTCCTGAGGAAAGGAGGATTTCAGGGGATGGAATGAGTAGGAGAGGGTTCCTTGGGAAGGAGGGGTCCTGGGACATGGATATCTTGGGGAATGTCAGTACTGAGATATGGGTCCCTGGGAGGGTGGGGAGATAAGAAATGGGGTACTCATGATTTGATTTCCAGCGGAAAGGGAGTGCCAGGGACAGGCAGTGGCTGGGCGGACCCATAGGTCCCAGCTCCTTCCCTGAGTGCCTCAGATTTTGGGGTGACCCAGAGCCTAACACAGCCCCCACCAGGTGCTGGTGGCCCGGGGGTCACCGCAGACAGATTCTGAGAGGGTCTGGGTGTGTGGAGCTGCTGCAGAGGTGAGAATTCTATGGGGGAAAAAGAACTGCCTGTGGTTTGCTCAGCCCTGCAAGAAGAACAAAACCCAAAGGGAGCCCAAGCAGTGCGTCTGTGAGGGCCTTTGGTAGTTTTCAGAGCAGGGCTGGCTGGAAACCAGCCCTGCAGGGGCAGCTGTGCGGGAACCAGTCCAGAAATGCAGCAATTGTTCATTTGTTCCTCTTGGTAAGGGACTGAGAGAACCACAAAACTACTGCAAATCCCACACCAATCTGCTCAACAACCTGACCTGGACCCTCCTCCTCCTCCCTGCCTTGCCGTGCATGGACAGTGACTGGATGCCCGGCACCCACCACAGCCGCTCTCTCACTGCCCTCTGCACCTGGACGGGGAGAGAAAATTGAGCAAAAGGTTCCTGGGTTGAGACAAGGACCGGGAGAGATCACTCATCAAATCCTGTCACGGGTAAAACTGCCTTGGAATTAGAAATATGAATTGAATTTATTGCTGTCAAAATCAGAGCAGGAAAAGGATAAGTCAAATAAACCCTTCAATATACCTTCCCCCTGTTATGAATAACTTTGTAGTCATTGGCTTTAACTATTATATTGTTTTTTCCAAATTATTTTGATATAATACTGTTTGTAATCACTTTTTGACTGCTTTTGATACACTAAAATTTTTCAGCCTTTTTACTCTAATCCCTGTGTAGAATATATATTTTAGTGTGATAAATACATAATAGTTTAGGCTCTCCCAAAAGATCAAGATAGAGACAATGTGCTGTATATTACAACATTAAGTGTTGCAGAAGTAGCTAATGCCTTTATTTGTGTAACTAAGTGACAAAGGTGAAAATAACTCAGATAATTTGTGAAATAGCTAATGTTGATTTAATATTCTGGTGGTGTATCTCATCTGTAGGAGAAGAACACATTGAAAAGTAGCTAGTAAATAAACATCCCAAAGAAGAATGCAAAGAGGAATTTACCACTGACCCTTCTGTTATCAAGAACTGTCAAACCACAGAACAGGGGGACCTTGTGAGGACATAAAATATGTAAATTTAATCTGCAGTATGGCATGTACTTGATCAAAATGAATGAAGGGTCAAACCAAGCAAAAGAATTCCCAGAACACATAAACTGGAAAAATTGTTTGAATACGTATAGCCCTCCTGAGTATATATTTAACCATTACAATGAAAGGGTATGTAAGGAGAATTGCTGTAGTTATCCATGTGCCCCTGGCAGTTGCCAAGCACCCAGCATGCTGTTTACTGTCCCTTTTATTCCTTATTAAACTTTTATAAAATTTAAAGAGTGAACCTTGTTTCTCACATAGTTTGACCAAAAACTGCATTTTTGGTACAATAAGAGGGAAAAGCGTCATGTGCTTCCCCATCACTGGGGAAGGGGGGGGGGGAAATGAGAAGCCCTGTGGGGTGCTGTGAAGAGGACAAAGAGACCCCTGAGGTGAATTGATGCCCCCCAGTGCCCCCAGTGCCCCCAGTGTCACAGCACATCATCGTAGTCAGGGGCTTCCTGCTGTCCCTTGTAGGGTCCCGACAGCTCCGCGTTGGTCACTTGTGGATCCTGAGGTGGGGCAGGGCTGAGGGACACCCATGGGGGCACGGAGAATGACACCGGAGACCTGGAGGGGGTGACACTCATGGGTGACGTGTCCCTGTTCTCCCCCTGTACTCACCCCTTGCCCACTCAGTGCCCCTAATGTGGGTGTTGAGCACAGCCCCCTCCTCCGGGGGGGTCCTGTGGGGATAAGGGGGGTCTGGGAGTGTCTGGGGAGGTGGGAAAGGGGAGTCCTGATCCGAGCCCCTCACTCACCTGTTCTGGAGCTTCCTGGCAGCTGCAAGGGAAAGGGGAGGGGGTGACCGTGAGGACACCGGGACCCCTGAACCTTCCTGGGACATTGGCAGCTCCGACCACCCACGGGATCCCCAAATCCCCACTGGACCCCAATTCCCACTGGACCCCTGACTCCCCCCGGACACTCTGAGCACCACTGAACCCCCCAGAACTTCTGCACCAACGCAGGGTCCCCAACTCCCCCTGGTGCCCCCAATCCTCTGTGTCCCCAGAACCCCAAGCCTGGAAGGGAGGGGCACCCCCAAACTCCCCCAGGCCCCCAGAAAGATCCCCCAACATCCCTGCACTGCCCTCCAGGACCTCACAAAACCCTCGAGGAGCTCCCTGTGCCACCCCAATATTCCTCAAAGCCCACCCAGTGAAGACCTTGGAGCCCAATGAAGATTCTCCAAATTCCCCCCAAATTCCCCAGGACCCCCAGCTGTGGTCACTGCGGGCTCTGTCCCGCAGCACAGGGGCCTCGGGTGCTGCTGATCTCTGCCCCCACTCTGGGGGCTTCCCCTCATTCCAGGACCCCCATCCCCCTCATTGTCACCCACGCCGGTGGTGCCACCAATGACAGCCCCCAATGACAGCCAGGAGCAGGAGCAGGAACAGGAGGGTCCTGCCAACATTCACAGCCACTGCTGGGGAGAGAGGGGACACACGGGGTGAACTGCAGGCATCCTGAACCTCCCCACAATGCTGTGTGACCCCACCTGTGACCCAGGGTGAGCCAGGTGTCACCTCCAGGGCCAGCTCTGGGCTGAGTGCCCAGAACACGCGGTGCTCATCCTGTCCCAGCTGGTTGGTGGCCAAGCACTGGTAGGTGCCTGAATGTCTCACATCGATGTCCCTGAGCTCTAGGAGGGGACCCTGGGCCACCTCCTGCCCATTGTACAGCCAGGTGAAGGTGACAGGGGCTGAGCCCACCTGCACTGAGCAGTGCAGGGTCACGTTGTCACCTGCATGCACCTGGTGTGCCTGGGGACCAGGGGTGACGGTGGCATTGGCCACGGGCACTGCAGGGACACAGACAGGGCTGGCACTGGGCGAGGAGGGTTAGGGTTCTGTGGGTGGGGTGACAAATCTGGGTGGGACAAGGTGGGACATGGGCTTTGCAGGAGTGGTGGGCTTAGGGGTTTGGGAATGTGGGCATGGGTGTCCAGAGCAATGCGGGGGGGTCCATTGGGAATTGGGGTTTCTGGGAATAGGGCTCTTGCTGAGGGGATGTCACTGGGGATGCGGGTGCTATGGGAATGGTGCTCCCCAGGGCTAGGGGGACTCAGGGATGGGAGTCCCAGGGCAACGTGGACTCCAGGGATTTGGGGTCATGGGATGGGGATGCTGGGGGAATGGGGGATCCAGTGGAATGGGGGGTCCTGGGATAATCAAGGTGTTGGGGGAAGGATCTTTTCAGGGGATGGAATGAATGGCAGAGGGTTTCTTGGGAATGGGGTGCTGGGCCATTCCCCTGGGAGATCCAGGGGAATATCAGTATTGGGGTAGGGGTTGGAGAGAGTAGGGAGACATCAGGAATGGGGGGCCCATGTTTCAATTCCCAGGGGAATGAGGGTGCCAGGGTTGAGCAGTGGCTGGGTGGGCCCTTGGGTCAAAGCTCCTTCCCTGGGTGGCTCAGACTTTTGGGTGACCCAGAGCCCAGCACAGCCCCCACAATGTGCCAGCAGCTTGGGGATCACCCCAGGTGGATTCCAATGTGCTCTGGATAAGTGTCTCCCCAGTCCCCAATGACTTTTCTCTCTCTTTTTTTCCATTTCCATAATTTCAATCCTCAATTTCACAAGTTTGTTCCTTGACGATCTTGGGGGGCAGGGAAGGAGCGGGGGAAGCCCAGGGTGGGGGAAGCAGGGGTGAGGGGTTGGCAGGGAGGCCTGTGGAGGCTGTGGGGGATGTGGGTGTTCAGCTTTCCCCCCTCAAGACTTTCACTTCCTCTCTCTTGCACAGAAGGAAGAGGCCATTTGGCACGTTTGTCACACAGTGCAGGGAAGCAGGTTCTCTACTGGGGGGCACATCCAGAGGGCTCCTCTCCTGGGGGGATCCTGTCCCAGGGGGGACATGTGATGGCCAAGAGGGTCCTGTCCTGTGGCATGGAAGCTCCAGAGAGGTCCAGATTTCTCTGTTCTTGCTCATCCCGTGCAGGATCTGAGCCAGCAAGAGCAGCTGGGGAATGGAGCCCCTGGGCAGGAAGGAGCTCCCAAACTCCTGCTCTTTGAAGCCAGTGGCCATCCAAGGGTGGGGCCCAGCCATGGCCCAGCCCCACTGCACAGGGATGGCCATTGCCCAGCCCTGCTCTGGCCAGCCCCAGGTGGCAGCCAGCACCTGAGGGTCCCCCTGCCCCCTTGGCTTTGATTCTGGCAGCTTTAGAGCTGCTGCCGAGGTGAAAATTTTGTGGGTGGAAAAAGGCCTCCCTGTGGTTTTCTCAGCCCTGCAAGAAGCACAAACCACAAAGGGAGTCCAAGCAGTGGCTCTGCGAGGGCCTTTAATGGTATTCAGAGCAGGGAATGACCCTGCAGGGGCAGCTGTGAGGGAACCAGTCCGGAAATGCAACAATTGTTCGTTTGTTCCTCTTGGTAAGGGACTGAGAGAACCACAAAACTACTGCAAATCCCACACCAATCTGCTCAACAGCCTGACCTGGACCCTCCTCCTCCTCCCTGCTTTGCCGTGCATGGACAGTGGCCGGATGCCCGGCACCCACCACAGCCGCTCTCTCACTGCCTTCCACACCTGGGTGGGAGAGAAAATTGAGCAAAGGGTTCCTGGGTTGAGACAAGGACCGGGAGAGATCACTCATCAAATCCTGTCACGGGTAAAACTGCCTTGGAATTAGAAATATGAATTGAATTTATTGCCGACAAAATAAGAAGAAGTCAATTAAACTCTTCAGTACACCTTCTCCCTGTTATGAATAACTTTGTAGTCATTGGCTTTCACTATTATATTGGTTTTTCCAAATTATTTTGATATAATACAGTTTGTAATCACTTTTTAACTGCTTTTGATACACTACAATTTTTCAGCCTTTTTACTCTAATCCCTGTGTAGAATATATATTTTAGTTTAAGAAATATATTATAATTTATGCTCTCTCAAGATATCAATATAGAGACAATATGCTGTGTATTACAACATTAAGTGTTGCAGAAGTAGCTAATGCCTTTATTTGTGTAACTAAGTGACAAAGGTGAAAATAACTCAGATAATTTGTGAAATAGCTAATGTTGATTTAATATTCTGGTGGTGTATCTCATCTGTATGAGAAGAACACATTGAAAAGTAGCAAGTGAAAAAATATCAAAAGACAGAATGCAAAGAGGAATTTACCACTGACCCTTCTGTTATCAAGAACTGTCAAACCACAGAACAGGGGGGCCTTGTGAGGACATAAAATATATAAATTTAATCTGCAGTATGGCATGTACTTGATGAGAATGAATGAAGGGTCAAACCAAGCAAAAAAATTCCCAGAACATGTAAACTGGAAAGATTGTTTGAATATGTATAACCCACTTGAGTATGTATTTCATCATTACAATGAAAAGGTATGTAAGGAGAATTGCTGTAGTTAACCATGTGCCTCTGGCAGTTTCCAGGCACCCAGCATGCTGTTTACTGTCCCTTTTATTCCTTAATAAACATTTTTAAATTTTGATGAGCGAGCCTTTTTTCTCACGCAGTTTGACCGGAAAACAGAATTTTGGGTACAATAAGAGGGAAAAACATTGTGTGCTTCCCCAGAACTGGGAGGGGGAATGAGGAGCCCCATGATGTGCTGTGAAGAAGGAGAAGAGACCCCTGAGAGGAATCAATGCCCCCAGTGCCCCCAGTGTCACAGCAGGTCACCGTCATCGTAATCACAGAGGTCCCGCTGTCCCTCCTAGGATCCCGACAGCTCTGCGTTAGTCACTTGGGGATCTCGAGGTGGGGCATGGGTGTGGGACACCCATGACGGCCCTGAGAGAGACACCGGTGGTGCAGACCTGGGTGGAGGTGACACCAGTGGGTGATGTGTTCCTGCCTCCCTTATACTCAGTCCTTGAGCACTCAGTGCCCCTGATGTGGGCACTGAGCGCAGCCCCCTCCTCTGGGGGGGGTCCTGTGGGAATAAGGGGGGTGCTGATGGTGTCTGGGGAGGTGGGAAAGGGGAGTCCCAGCCAGAGACCCCCACTCACTCTCCTGGAGCTTCCTGGCAGCTGCAAGGGAAAGGGGAGGGGGTGACCATGGGAACACCGGGACCGTTGAACCTTCCTGGGACCTCGGCAGCTCCCATCACACACGGGACCCCCAAATCCCCACTGCAGCCCCAATTCCCAATGGACCCCTGACTCTCCCCGGACACTCTGACCACCCCTGAACCCCCCAGAACTTCTGCACCAATGCAGGGCCCCCAACCCCCCAGTGCCCTGAACCCTCTGGGTCCCCAGAACCCCAGGCCTGGCAGGGATGGGAGCAGGAACAGGCGGGTCCTGCCGACATTCACAGCCACTGCTGGGGACAGAGGGGAACAAATTTGGGTCACCCTAAACTATGAGGGTCCTGAACACCCCAGAAACCCTGTGTGACCCCACCTGTGACCCAGGGTGAGCCAGGTGACCTCCAGGGCCAGCTCAGGGCTGAGTGCCCGGAACACGCGGTGCCCATCCAGCTGGTTGGTGGCCACGCACTGGCAGGTGCCCGAATGTCCCACATCGATGTCCCTGAGCTCCAGGAGGGGACCTTGGGCCACCTCCTGCCCGTTGTGCAGCCAGGTGAAGGTGACAGGGGCTGAGTCCACCTGCACCAAGTAGTGCCAGGTCACGCTGTCACCCACAGGCACCTGGTGTGCCTGGGGACCAGGGGTGATGGTGACAATGGCCACGGACACTGCAGGGACACAGACAGGGCTGAGGCCACAGGGAGGGCCTGGCAGCCGGTGTGGGGGGATAGGGGTGGGGGGGATGGGTGTGATGGGGAATGTTTAGGATGGGGTCATATCAGGTAAGGGTGAGGAGACACAGGGCAGAGGTGGGGGAAAACAGGAAAGGTGTCTGGGGGATATGGGGATCCCCACGCAGGGGACCCAAGGCATCTGTGGGGGCTCCCCGTGCCCATCCCCGCACTCACTGCGCACCGTGACACGGAGCCGGGCGCTGCTCTTCCGCACGGCCCCGCCCTCAGATTGCACCTGGCAGCTGTAATTCCCTGAGTGGGAGACCCCCACGGCGAGCACCAGCAGCTGCAGGGACCCCTGCAGGCCCCCCACCACCGTTCCGTCCCGGTGGAACATGTGCAGGAGGGGGCTCGGGGTCACAGGGGTCTGGGGGTGCTGAGGCAGCTGAGAGTCAGGGGGGAACCACTCGGTGGGCTCAGGGGGACCCTCCAGCACCAGCACAGAGAAGAGCTCTGGAAAGGAGAGGGGAGGTGAGGACTGTGACTCTTAGTGCATTGGGAAGTGGCTTTGGGGGTGTCAGGAGATTGGAGTTCTAGCCATGGGGGTGCTCACCGTGCACTGTCACTGTCACTGGTTCTGACTGTGCGCATGGCGACATTTCAGAATCCACCAAGCCCCTGCAGCTGTAGTGGCTGCTGTGGTTCAGCTGCAGAGGGGACAGCAACACCTCAGTCCCATTGAGGGACCTCTCCACCTCTTTGTTCCCAGAGTAGAATTGCACTCCAGTGACCGACATGTCCCGCCAGCACCGGCAGCGCAGTGTCACCGTGTCCCCCTCCAGCAGCGCCCCCAACGGCACCTGCAGCACCAGCAAGTCTGGGGGACAGAAGGGTCCTGCCGCAACTGATGGCACCAGGACCCCCCATTGGGTCACACCCAGAGCACCAGGGATCCCCAGATCCAACATGGGGATCCCCCCACACTGGGATGCTCTGGGATGTCCTCAGAGCAGGGGACAGGCTCTGGTCAAACAGGAGGTGACCCCTTGAGCGGAGCACACTCAGAGCCCTCGGGGTCCCTGTGTGTGCCAGGCTGGGGACACCCAAACCCCCCTCCCCATCTTAGACTCTCACAGCAGGGCTCCTCGTCCTCAGGACCCCAGTTCCCCATGGACCCATTACCTGGATCCCCATTCTCTGGACCCCCCACATTCCCCTGGACACCCATCCCTGGCTCCCCAAACCCCCTGAGCGCCCCCCTGCTCCTGGGAAGCCCATGTCCCACCGACTTAGCGACCTCCTTGTCCCCAGCATGTCCCCACACTGCCCACAGCCTGTCCCCAGCTTGGGGCCACCCTGCCCCCACCAGGTGCCACCAGCACATGGGGATGGACTTGACCTCGCTTCCTTCCCCTTCATCCAAAGAGCCGCCAGCCAGGGGAGCGGTGGCCACAGCAGTGAGTGACAGCCAGTGCACATGGCTGGGGACACCAGGATGGCCGGGAAGGTGCCACTACTCCTGTGGGGTGAGTGCCCCGGGCACGGGCCAGGCTGATAGTACCCCGGTGATGGGTGCTGGTGAGGCAGAGTGGTGGGGAGGGGGCAGAGGGGGGCTGTAGGGTTCCCTGAGGTTCCCAATGCCAGCAAAGCCAGAGCTTGAAGTGACCGGGGTCATGGGGTGGCCGTGGGGACAGGAGAGGGTGAACAGGGCTGGACGGATAGGAATGTGGGGAGAGACATCCTGGGGCTGGGGCAGCTGTGGGGACAGGGACACAGGGATGCAGGGATGCAGGGACAGGGAAAAGAAGACAAGCACAATGTGGATGGGCCATGGAGACAGAGGCCATGGGGCTGGCAGGGGAGACCTGTGCTAGTACAGTGTCCCCATCCAGACATCTGTGCCACACCAATGTCACCATGGGGATAGTTCAGGGGCAGCCTCTATGACCCATTACCCACGTACACAACTGTCCCCATTGTGCCACCCCAACCCAGCCCTGTCCCTTCTCCCTTCCAGCCCAGACCCGCGGCCTCACTGGTGAGTCCTCGGGGGATGCCATGTCCCCACCCTGCTGTCTCCAGCCCCACGCTAGCCCTGGCAGGCTGGTGTCTCCTGTCACCCGCAGGTGCCCAGACCACCCAACTCCTCATGGAGCCCCCCTGGAGGCTGGCGGTGCTGTGGGACCGGGTGACACTGACCTGCCAGGGCTCGGGGAACACTGGTGTCACCACCTGGTACAAGAGTTGGCGGCGCTAGAGGCGGGGGGGGGGACACAACCACCTCACTGTCACTGAGAGAGGCAACTACACATGTGAGAGACTCAGCACTGGGCTCAGCCCCACCGTGACAATCTTAGATGGTGAGGAGGGTTTGGGTGTCCCCATCCTGGCACCAGCAGTGACCCCAGGGCTCTGAGTGGGCTCCGCTCCATGGGTCACCTCCTGTGTGACCAGAGCCTGTCCCCTACTCTGGGGGCATCCCAGAGCATCCCAGTGCTGGCAGACCCTGTTTGTGGATTTGGGGATCCCTGGTGCTCTGTGTGTGAGCCAATATGGGGTTCGTGGTGGCATTGGGACCCGCCAGGTGTAACAGGACCCCCGTGTCCCACAGCCCCATTGGTGCTGCAGGTGCCAGTGCGGGCGCTGCTGGAGGGGGACACGGTGACACTGTGCTGCCGGTGCTGGCGGGACAACCTGGTCAGATCAGTGTCCTTCTACCATGAGGAGAAGAAACTGCAGGAGCTCTGCAATGGGACCAAGCTGTCCCTGTCCCCTTTGCATCTGCAACACAGCGGCCACTACAGCTGTGGGAGCATGGTGAAATCCAGGGTATCATGGGGATGGGAGAAGTCAGAATCAGTGACAGTGACAGAGCATGGTGAGCACCCCAAAACTGCCACTCCAACCCCCCCCGCAGCCCCTCCCTAGTGACTCGGGCTCACAAATCTCCCTCCCCTCTCCTTTCCAGAGCTCTTCTCTGTGCCGGTGCTGGAGGGTCCCTCTGAGCCCACCGAGGGGTCCCCCCTGACTCTCAGCTGCCTCAGCACCCCCAGACCCCTGTGACCCCGAGCCCCCTCCTGCACATGTTCCACCGGGACGGAACGGTGGTGGGGGGCCGGCAGGGGTCCCTGCAGCTGCTGGTGCTCGCCGTGGGGGTCTCCCACTCAGGGAATTACAGCTGCCAGGTGCAATCTGAGGGCGGGGCCGCGCAGAACAGCAGTGCCCTGCTCCGTGTCACGGTGCACAGTGAATGCAGAGATGGGCACAGGGAGCCCCCACGGCCTCCTTGGGCCCCCTGCCTGGGTACCTCCATTACTGCCCCATTCCCCCCATCCCTCACTGGGTCCATTCACCCATCTCTGAGTCAACCCCACCCCTCTCTGCTGTTTCCCTGCAGTCTCCAAGTCCCACAATACCTTCTCTGGGTCTCCATATCTGCACTGGGGTCCTCCCATCTCCTACTCCATGTGTCCCCTCATTAAACCCCCCATCCTTCCTTGGGGTACCTATCCAAGCCTCCCCCGCCCCAGCTCTGCACCTCCTCTTCTTTCCCTCACTGGTCTCTCCCTGCCCCTCCCTGACCTCCCCCCAAGTCCCTCAATGTCCCCTGGTGTCACCCCCTCCCGCAGGGGTTCTGCCCTCGGGGGTGTCTCTGTCAGCACAGCCTTGTGCTGAGCTGCACGGTGGCCACAGGGACAGGTCACCTGTCCATTTCCTGGTTCCCAGGAGGGCTCAGGGGCACCGCTTGGCACTGGCCCTTCCTGGAGCTGCACCACACTGGGGACAAGGGCAGCGGCCACTACCAGTGTGGAGACAGCATGGCTGAGAGTGTCCCCCTGAATGTCACTGTCCTTTGTGAGCGGGACCGTCAGGCTGGGGGTGACCCCACCATGGCACCCCCATCAACCTCACCAGGTGCCAGCCCTGTTTGTGTCCCCACAGTGCCCGTGGCCAATGCCACCATCACTCTCAGTCCCCTGTCACACCGGGTGTGTGCAGGTGACCCCGTGACCCTGCGCTGCTCGGTGCAGGGGGGCTCAGCCCCTGTCACCTTCACCTGGCAGCACAATGGGCAGGAGGTGGCCCAAGGTCCCCTCCTGGAGCTCAGGGCTGTCGATGTGGGACATTCAGGCACCTACCAGTGCATGGCCACCAACCAGCTGGGACAGGACGGGCACCAGGCAGTCAGCCCTGAGCTGGCCCTGGAGGTGACACCACAGGAACAGGACACAGGTGGGGTCACTTGGGGTCACATGGGGGGTGCAGGACCCCCGGGGTTCTGGGTGACCCTGATGTGTCCCTCTCTGTCCTCAGCAGTGGCCGCAGGGGTCTGCAGGTCCCTGCTGTTCCTGGTTCTGCTCCTGGCTGTCATCAGGGGCTGGCACTGGTGGCACCACCTGGGTGGGTGACAATGAGGGGGAATGGGGGTCCCAGGGACTGGGGTGAAACCCCCACAGAGTTTGAGGTCCAGAGGGTAGCACCAACAGCTCCTGACTTGGGTGAAGCTGAATCCCTAGTGATCTCACCTGGGGGTCCTGGGGGATTTGGGGAGGTCCTGCAGGGTCGTGCAGGGACACTGGGGGTTCTGTCAGGGGTTTGGAGGAGTTTGGGGTCTCAGTGGATTCGGTGGGTGATTCAAGGCTCATTAGGGGCTTCAGGGATGCACCAGGCTCCTGGGGGCAGTCAGAAGTCTCAGGGGTGTTCAGAGGCCCTGAGGGCTCCACAGTCACCCCTCCCCTCTTTCCTTTGCAGCCCTCAGAAAACAGCAGGAAAGTTGAGTGGGGGGTCCAGGCCTGAACCCCCATTTTATGTTCATTATGACCCCCTACACCCCCACAGACACCCCCTTATCCTTGTAGGGACCCCCCAGTGCCCTCGGTCCCTCCAAAGGCAGGGGAGCTGCTGTACAGCAAGGTCATGTGAAAGAAGAAGGCAGGGGGTGAGTACAGGTGGCGGGACAGGGACATGTCATCCTAGGGGTGTCACCTCCCATCCAGGTTCCCCCACCCAGTGTCTCTTGCAGTGCCCCCCTGTGCCACATCCCCCCAGGTGACCAATGCAGATTTGTCAGGACCCCATGGGCAACAACAGGACCCCAGTGACATCTAGGAGAACATGCTGTGACACTTGGGGCACTGGGGGCACTGGAGATCCCTGCCTGAGGGCACCTCCCACTGTGTGTCCGCCCCCCAGCTCCCGTGGGTGCCCACCGTGCCATGGGGGGGTGGCCACGAGTGTGGGGTCCCATATGGGGCTGCCCAGAGCTTCCCATTCCAGTGCTCCCAGTACCCCCAGGAGCTCCCCACTCCCTCCCCCAGTAGCAGGGGGCACAGGACCCTTGTCCCTCTTATGGGATCCAAAACGCAGCTTTTTCATTAAACCAGGAGAAATGGTTTTTGTTTGTTCAGGTCTGCCCTGTTTGGCTCAGGAAGGAGGAACCTGGTCAGGTTTTTATGCAAATATTTGTGGGATTTGCAGGATTTTTGGGGCTCTATCTTGGTTTGAAAGACAGGTGTCTGTTAAGGAAGGAAGGAGCTTCTCTGGAAATGGAAAATATAAACCCCTTCCCTCTGAATTATTAAAATTTTGGAATTAAGGGGCTCTCGGGTAAAGATATGGGAGTAGGAATAGGAAAATGTAAAAACAAAAATAAAAATTGTTATAGATGAATAATGAGATAATTTGCTCTAACAATTAAGGAACGAATATTGTGTGAACATTAAGAGAAGTTTTATTGATGTATAGGTATGTTATTGTAGTTTATTGTTTAGATGCCCTCAGTTCTCCTCACAGTCCCCTTTCCCCATCCTCTGTATTGTCGCCACTGGACAGCCTGGGTCGTTTAGGAGAGGTAAAAGGAAGGCGTGTACCTGTGCCCCTCCTACAGGGCAGCTGAGAATGAAAAAGCTCGTTGCTACTGGAGGGCACAGCATGGCACCACCTGACCCACCAATCAAGTTGCAGGAAAGCAATCTGCACCAATAAACGGCAAAGAAGAGTTGACTGACAGACTTTGGGAGGGGCCAGGGTTGGCTGATGCAACCCCCAGAGGTATAAAAGGTGAAGCGCCCATGTCAAAGATAAGCTGTGTGGTAAGCAGTCGTGAGGGAGGCTCCCAGGCCTGTTTTTCCATATTGTTATGTTTGCCCAATTATCCCATCATCAAAAAACCAAACAATATTAGAGGTAGCAGCAATTTTAATTGAATAGTTTAGAAAATACATAGAATTGAATACACTTGAAATATTTACAATCAAATTGGACTAAAAATAAGAGATAATTTCATTCCAATAATAGCCTGTAAGAAAAAGATAACCACGGGGTTCGGAGTGCAGGGCTCTTGGACCCTTGCCACCTTACATAGGAGCTTGTCAAGTGAAGATTACCCCTTATATGCCATGTATCGATGTCAACTCCTCCCATTTTTGTTTCATCACACCTCTACCTCCGCCCTCATCACCACCTTTACCGTGCATGCTCCACCACTTGTTTTGATGGTCTCACAAGTCCTTGGAGGTCGTCACTGATGAAGGCCTCTTCTGTTCCTCTATGCACTTTAATTCACCTTTGGGTTACACATGAGCACCAAGCCAGTACAAGGTAAGCCAAAACTAACATAATACTCCATTTAAGCATCAAAGCAATAAATCTCTTATAGCAGGCATTTTCCTGGGACCCAATCAGATTTTCCCTTCTTTTTGTTAATTTTTAGTAACTGTTATCTCTTGCTTTTATCTCTTCTCCTTGAACATCTCCAAGGAGTGGGGGTGGAACCTCTCCTATCTCTTTCTTTTTTGGCATTACAACTTTTAAATGTTTTATTACTTCCAAATATAAATTTCTGTATCAATATTGATTACTTTTAAAATTTTATCAGCATGAATCATACCTATTTACCACACATGGAATGCTTTTGTTTTCATTGATTTTTAAGACTATAAAGAAAACATTGGTGCTGGATGACTCAGAGACAGCCCGTGTGTGTTAAGTGTAGTCTACAGGGGATAAAGGGAAGGAAAAGAGAAGTACTAATACATCCTGACAAGTTTGGAAATTTAGATAGCATGAAGAATGAATAACACAAGAAGTAAAGATGGTATTAAAAAGAGTACACTAGAATGTAATTTAGCAGATGAGAAAGATTTGGGAGGAATCCCAGAGGGTATTTTTTCAAGGAAAGGTAATCGGATTAAATACTCTTCCCAGTGGTAGGCTTGGTATCCATTAGAAAGTGGTGAGAAGTCACCCCCTAATGGAACTTTACAATACACTGTTACAGTTGATGCTATTTTTAAGACAAGAAGAAAAATGAGATCCTGTGATATATGCAGACATGTTTTTTTACCCTGAAGAATGTCACAGACATTTTTTCATAGAAATCCTTTCTTTGGGATTTGTTCATCTTCTGGGAAGCTGACGCCCCAGAAGAAGAATGTAAACAATTGTTATTGGCTGGTGTGGAATGTAACAGGTGCAGCGGTGACTGGGCTTCTGTGAGTGTTTGGATTTGCTAACCACTCACAAGGAGAGTTTGTCCTTGCTTTCTGCTGGACACAGAACTTTGTTATTCATTCTTTCCTATTCTATTCTTAGCTCAGCAGCCTCTGCAACTTCTCTCCTTATTTTTTTAGTAAAGTTATAATGTATTATATATCATATATCAATAAATCCAGCCTTCTGATCATCAACCAAGATTCTCGTCCACTTCTCTCACCCCTGACGACCTCATCAGGTCACTGTAATACTGAAGAATAAACCTGAGTGTCAGAAAGAATGTGGCTTTGATTTGGCCCCACAGGACCTTTAGTCCTTACTTTGGAAACAGATAAGAGGCAGAAAAGAAAGAGATGTCGTTAAGAATTCAGCATAGGGCAGAGATGTTTGAAATTGGCTCCAATGCACCACGAAAATTGTGTTCTAGGTGTCCAAGACTTAGAGCCGAGTTAGTCCAGGCCAGCTCAGGTACACTCCCCCTCAGGCAACCACTCCGCCCCCTGAATGAAAGCCAAATGGCAGTGAGGATGAGATGAATAATTGTCCCCAAGTGAGGGGACAATTTCAGAGACCCCCAGTGACAAGCAACTCAAGGAATAAAACCAAGAAAGCTACAATGGATAGAGAAAACCCTAGCGAAGTGGCAAAAAGATTGGAGTTCATAGTCAAGAATCAAGAGCCAGACTGAGGTGATACTGATTTCATGTTGACAGAGCTAACAAAACCAGCAGAAGAGTTGGTGATCAAGGTAGCCAGAGCATGTGTGCAGGGACAAATTGCTAGTGGAGCCTTACAAGGTACAGTGGACCAGCTGTGTCCTATTGCAAGCACTTTGTGGGACGCGAACAATGCAGGCAGCTGTGCAATGTTAACCAGATACCAGGACATAGTCACATTGGAATTAAAAAATGCCATTCCAAAAGCAATAACTTGGTCAGTAATAGATAACGTTACACAGGGACAGCACAAGTCACCCACTGACTTTGTGGACAGGCTCTGAGCAGCTGCACGTAAAGGCACAGCCCTGGATCCCTGCTCGGATATGGGAAAGCAGCAGTGCGTTTCCCTGATGTCAGGGCAATCTAACCCAGATGTCAGGCAGAAACTTGAGAAGCTGAAAGAGCCTGTCATGAGAGACTTAAAGGCATGAATGAGAAAAGCATAGAAAGTGGATGATAATCAAGAGAGAGAAAAAGGAAAAGAGCTCCCTGCAGCCATGGTGGCAGCTCTGGATCAGCACCAGGGAGAGGATGTGGGATGCCTCTGGATGAAGCAGAGGCAGGGGCAACAATATCAGAGGCAGAGGAGGTTCAAAGCAGCCACAGACCAAGCTGGGGCCAAATCAATGTGCATCTTGTAAGAAATCAGGACACTGGAAATAACTCCAGTGCCCAGAGTTAGCAGACAAAGTACACAAAACTCTTGCAGCCACTCTAGATGATAAGAAATGACCAAGACTGGCAATTCTTACCCTAGCAGGCCACCGGTTAAAATACAGCTAAAGAATGATAAAATGATAAAGAAGTTGAATTTTTAAGAAATTGTGGACACACATTTTCACTCTTGAATCAAGAACTGATACCCAAAAGTGAAAACTATCTCAAGCAATAGAAGCCACTATAGGCCAGCCAGAAAAAGTTTTCTTCCTGAAACCACTTTGATGTAAAATCAAGAAGAAACTGGGAATACATCAGTTTCTTTGTTTACCCAACTCACCCAAATCTGTCCTATGCAGGGATTTGCTTGAAAATTTGGCAGCAACACTTCTGTTTAGAAAAAGAAAACCTAAATGGAAGGTACCTGAAGACAAATGAGCAGTTTTAGCAGGAGGACTGACAATTGACAGAAGACCAACAAACAAGAAGAACTATTTAGAGCAAGTATTGAATCAGGTGTACCTAAGAGTATGGGATACTCATAGCCCAGGTAAAATCAAAACGAGCAGACCCTATGAAAATTGAGCTACAGACAAGAGTTAGGCCAGTATTTAGAAAGCAATACCCTTGAAGATTAGAAGCTAGGAAAGGAATAGAGCCAACAATCAATAAATTCCTGACATCAGGACTATTGGAAGAATGGGAGTCAAAATTTGATACTGCTAGATTAGCAATAAAGAAACCTAATGGAACTTAGAGACTAGTGCCAGGTTTCCAGACAATTAATGGTTTATACCTTACTAGCTTACTATCTAAGCTTGGAGATGATTTTATTTGGTGCGGGGAATGTCCATGGGCAGGTGCTGTCGAGAGCCGTTCCCTCTTGGTCTGAGAGACCAGCTCCCCCAGCCCACCTTGCTCTCATGCCCGGAGGTTGTAACGTGCCCTCGACCGGCAGCCGAAGGAGGGCTCTTGACACCGTGTCTGATGCAACAGGGTTTATTGAAGGTAGGTCAGAGGGTGCAGGTTGGGTGAGGGTGAGAAGAGGGACAGGAAGAGGCAGGAGCACAAGCACTGTAACATGACACATAAGGCACCTGCAAGCTGCTGGGGAAGCCTCAAGTCTGCTCAGTGAGCCACGTGTGCCCTCAGCATTGGGACAGCCACCTTTCCCTCAGTGAGCCTCACATCCCAGGGTCAGCAAATCAAGAGGCACCAGCCATGCTGTAGGTGACTCAAAGCGAGTGCAGTGGGTCGTGGTGGCCAGGGGCCAGAAGTAGGCAGAAAACCATCGGGGCTGGGGAAAAGGCTCTGCTCTGCTTACAGCGTAGGCTGAGGGCTGGGAGAGCTCCATTTCCCCCGTTGAGATGTTGGAGACGGAGCCTTTCACCCTCCTGATAGGGCTGCCCCTGGCTGCAGGCAGCCAGCGGAGTACGACGACACAAGGCCGAGAGCAGCAAAGCAAAGAGTCAGCCGTGCACAGCACAGGGAGGTGGCCCAGTGCAAAGCCAGCGTGGCACCCTGAAGGTGCCCGCTGCACTCTCATGTGTCCCTGGCCTGGGCAGGACAGGAATGCCCGTGGTCTAAGAGGGCCTTTCTGTGGCCCCTGTGGGCTCAAAGCTGCTGCTCTTCTGGCTCCATGGGGCCTAAAGCCACAGAGCTCGGCCTCCCCCACAGCAAGAGGAACAAGACTTGGATATCAGGCAGTGGAGCTCAATGCCTAAGGCTGAGGGGTGGGAGGCTGCAGTCTGGAGCACAGGGAGGGCACCCCCCCAGCCCCACAACAGCTGGCCTCAGAGCCCTGAAAGGCCAGGACCAGAGTTCCACGCCTGATTCCAGGAGGTCCCTCCAACCGGCCACCGACCTGGAAGCACAAGAGCAGCCGGCTGTGGGGATCAAGGCGGCTGCCAGGGGGCTGCTTATGGCCTCTGCTGGCCAATTGCTCAGGGCTTAGCAGTGCCTCAGCCCCTCAGGGTCTCCCCCAGCATGGCCAAGCTGCCCGGCAGCAGCGCCGCAGCCCCACAGCAGCTGCAGAGGAGCCCCATCCAGAGGCACCTGGGAGCCCTCAGCACTGCAGCCAGCAGCACCCTGGCAGGAGGACACGATGGCCCTTCCCGCCTGGCACAGGACTTGTGGCCACCTCCAGGCACCATTCTGGCAGGGATCCCCGCGGCTCTGGCCCCTGCCCAGCTGCTCTGTGGGCAGCACAAAGGCTTCAGCAGAACCACCAAAGGCCAAGGGGCTTCTGGCAATTTTCTCTGTGACACTGCATGCCTGGGCAGCTGGCTGTGCACAAGCACCCTTTCCCCCTCTTCCCCTATGCCTACTAGACCTGGTGCAGGAAAAGAAAGATCCTGGGACTCTGTGTATTGAAAGATATTTTATATTTACATACTCAAAACCAACGAAAATAAAACTACAAAAATCTTGAAGAAGAAAGAGAAAATTTCTGCTGGCTCAAATGGCCCCAGCAGACAGTCTTTCAGATCACCTCCCTGGGGAGCTCCAGCAGAACAGCAAGGCAGTGCCACACAGACGAGGCCATTTCCTCCATGCGCTGCGGAATCAATCTCGCAGGCTGCGCCATGGGGAGTAGGGAGCTCTCTGTACAGCCCGGAGAACTAGACACAATTCAATGGCAGCATCTCTGATTGCAGGACTGCTGTCACATGCCATTTCTTCAAGGGCTGCAAGAGAGAGGAACAGAGGCAAGGTCAGATCCCGCATGTGCAGGAAGCCGAGTAGAGCCCCCTGCCAGGGCCATCCCGGTCGTCTCTTGCCATGGCCCGCAGGGAGCAGGGAGCAAGGGGATCAGCCTGAAGGTGCTGGCCACCAATGGCACACGTGGCCCTGAAATCTCACCGGAGCAGAGCCCTCCGCAGCCGCTGGAGGGCTTGCAGCTGCCCCCTCCAGCCCCTGGGTCAGCCCGCTGCCCTCACTCACCAGTGCAGATCAGCTGCAGCTCTCTGCTGCCCCCTCAGGCGCCGCCCGGCCATGCCAGTGAACACAGAGCCTGTCACGGCCCCAGCGGCACAGCTCCTTGCCAGCGGCGCTGCCGGCGCTGTGGCCACATGGGCTACTGGCCTGGCAGGACTCAGCCCAGCCCTTGCCACATGCTGTCGCCCCAGGGCATGGCTGCCAGAGGGCAGCAGCAGCAGCAATGCCCAGGCCAGGCAGGGATGCACGGCGCTGGGACCGGCTGACGCTGCTGGGGCAGCAGGCGGGGCCAGGGCTGAGCTGCGGCGGGCTGGGGAAGGAGCCCGGGCTCGGGACTCACCCATGAACCTGATGGCTGCCTCTCGCAGGGGCTCCTGTGGGCTCTGCAGGTAGCGCAGTGCCCGGCGCAGGTGCTCGGCCGCTCGACTCCTGTCCTCTGCCAGCTGCAGAGAGCGGCAGGAGGGAAGGGTTGGCGCGGGCTCAGCCCCTGGGCCGGGTGCTGCCTGCACCCAGCCCCAGCCTCCCCTGCCCGCACAGCCCTGAGGCGCGGCCAGAAGCCACTGGCCAAGGATTCCCAGGGGCAGGGGCAGAGGGCCGGCTGCTGCCCGGGGACCCGTGGTGCCGCCCCGCAGCCAGGCTGGGCCGGGGTTCCATGGGCAACTGGCTCTGGCCCACGGGAGCCTGGAGAAGAGCCCGCCCGCCCAGCCTCTGGCTGCAGCAGCGGGCACAGCTGCCAGCCCCGCACGCTGAGCACCGCCCTCAGGGACCTTGGCCATGCTGAGGCTGGGGGCTCTCGGCTGCTCTTACCAGGCATTCGCCAAAGCTCTGATCCATGTGTAGCATTTGTTCGATATCCCTCCTCTTCAGGAATCTGGCTGAGGAATGCAGCGTTTCCCGGGAGGCCTGGAGAGCAGCAGAGATGCACAGATGGCCCCACAGTCCAGGGCACAGGAAAACATTCCAATGGCACAGGCTGGAGGAGGCTGCAGCCCACAAGGTGCCAGGGCAGGAGGCAGCCCAAGCCCCTGCCAGGAGGACAGCAGGTGACCACAAGTGCTCACCTCAACAACAATCTGATTCCCATCATGGCAGTGGAAGTAGAGAGGGAGCAGGCTCTGGCACACGTGGGACTTGAGGGCCTTTCTTCCCTCTTCTGTTAACAGGTCCAGCATCTCTTGAAAGACAGCCACGCAGCTCAGCTGCACCTGGATATCATCCTGGATGAAAGGAAAGGGCAAAAGACCTGAGCATCAGCTGCTTCAGGCCCCCCAGGGCACAGGCCTGCATCTGCACAGGGCACCAACTGTCCCGGCAGCAGCCAGTGGCTGTGGCTGTGGGCACAGAGCCTTACGCTGTCAAAGAGTGGCAGGAGCGCCTCAGACAGCTGCAGAGCGATGGGGGTGACTATTGGGGCACCATTATCCAGGAGGAAATATCTCAGTAGAAGAATGCTCATCCTGATCATGTCGCTGTCATTTTCCTCCAGGAGCTCCACAAGACTTTCAGTCAGGCTCTGCATTTTTTTAGCCTGTGCGGAACACAACTTTGTGAAAGGCCGCCCTGCTGCCGCAGGGCCCAGAGGCCAAAGGCCTGTCTCAAAGCCCTGGGGTAGCTGAAGCAGGAGGCAGGAGAGCTGGGAGCAGCTGCCCCAGCGGCCAAAGCCCAGACAATGCCAAGCAACTGCTTTGCCCAGCCCCACGCTGCCTGCACGGCTTCAGCCACTGCTCCCTTCTCACCATCAAGGGATCCTTGCCCAGCACTATGAGGCCTTGGATTGCCAAGTAACGCGTGGCCATGTGCTCGCTCTGCAGGTTCTGTGCCAGGATCTCCAGAACGCTGTCACTGCATTCGCTCAAGTCCAGGCACTTGAGGACCTGAAAGGCACAGGGCAGTGACAGGGGAGCCGGCTGGCAGGAGCCCAGCAGCGCACAGGGCCGGGCCCAGGCAGCAGCACAGGGCACGGGCACTGTCCTGGCAGCTGTGGCTGCGAGAGGCCAGAGGGCTGGGAGGCAGCTCAGCCAGGCAGCGCTGGCCTTGAGGCTCACCTCCACGAGGAATGCCAGGGCAGGGAAATCCCAGTATGGCATCTCTTTGCCGAGCAGGGCGAGCAGGTAGAATGCAGCCGTGGAACAAAAGTGGATGGCTAAACGGCGAATTTCCCTGAAGAGGGGAAAAAGGAAACAAGAGCCTGAGCTAGTGAGGCAAACCTCTCCCAGGCGTGACTCATCCAGTTCTCATCTTTCCCCAGCACCCTTCCAGCAAGGGGACATGGGTTGTGGAGAGTTTTGTCGCAGAGTGGCTTGAGGAAAGGGGACACAGCTTATTCAATTTGGTAAAGAAGTCTTAGCTAGAGCAGAGGCCTCTTCAAGGCTAGAGTGTCCTTGTGGATAAGAAGAATACAGAAGCTGCTGTGCTTGCTAACGACAGAAATGTAACTAAAAGGCTAGATTACACGAGGCTGACATGTAGCTGAATAGCCAATCCTGAGCTCAGCTTTTGCAATATGTATGAGACTCATTAGACACTGTATTTAAGTTGCTGAACTAATCAATAAATTGAACCTGTGATGAACCATCTGGTGTCCTGGTCTCCTTCCTTCAATAAATGGTGACCCCAAACGTTGACCCCCTTGTCTCACACTAAAAGAAAAAGGGAGAGGACGCGCCACGGTCGAGGAAGTTGGAGTTGGGTCCTGTTTGCATCCGGGACGGTGCCGGAATTTTGAAGCACCCTTGGGGTTCACATCGGTGACTCAAGCCATACATGCTGCCGGAGCCTGGAAAGCTGCAAAGAGCACGCTCACGAATAGGTATGGATAGGCAAGCAGCATATGATCTTTTTGCCGCGTATTTAGAAAGGCAAGGAGTAAAGGGGATAGATTTAAAAAAGGAGCTACCAGGGTTGTTAGCCTACAGCTATGCTAAGGGGGCTTTCCTTAATCCACATACGGTTCATGAACTCGCGGAATGGAGAAAATTTGGGGATATACTATGGGAAGCTGTGTTAGAAGATGATAAGACAGCAAAGAAATTGGGCAAGCTATGGCGAGTAGTACACAATACACTGCTTCAACATGTTTCTGAGCATAAGGTGGCAGAAAGGGCGACAGGAGCTCATAAGAGGAATGTAGGGTATGGTCGTGAGGACGATCCTCTCGAACTTTCGGTAAACAAGGTGTTAATACTGATGGGTTCACAACAGTGTGGTATGGAGGATCTTGTTACAGGCGCGGGGGGGCTGTCTGCACCTCCTCTGTCAGAGGAGGAGGACGAGTTGGTGGATTGCGGGGAACGCGAGCAGAGCCCGCTGCCCCCCCCCCGTAGGGAACGCGAGCTCAGCCTTCCGCCCCCCCATAGGGAACGTGAGCTAAGCCCGCCGCCCCCCCACAGGGAACGCGAGCTAAGCCCGCCACCCCCCGCAGAGAGAGCGAGCCGAGCCTGCTGCCTCCCCCACCCGAACGGCCTGCACAGAAGTGCCAACAGTGCAAAACTCTCAGAGAGTACGATCCTATCCCAGGGGCACTCAGTGACCTATGGGGGGAGATGGCTAAACAGAGGAGAGAGGCTTGGGCTACTCTGGCAAAAGAGGCAATGCAAGTGGGGGATGATGAGGCAATGGAGGCCGCTTCTGCTCTTGCCTGTCCGGTTACATACACGCCACAGTATGATGCTCAGGGGACCACACACAGAATCTGGCGGAGTATACTCCTTTAGACTGGAAGTTGTTATCTCAGTTGTGATCCACAGTTAGTCAGTTCAGTGTGAAAAGCGAACCTGTTAGGCAGATGCTGGATTATCTCTTTAATACGCAAATTTTGTGCCTGAATGATTTGAGGGGAATAGTGCGGTTAATATTTACTCAGCATCAGAAGTTGTTGTTTAATGCACATTGGCAAGCCTTGGCTAATGAGTCGGTTGCGACACAGTGAGCTCAGGGGGACCCACTGCATGGAGTGACAGTGGATGAGCTCATGGGCTTAGGGGTATATTTGCACACGGAGGCACAGTTGATATCAGGAGCTGATAAGCTTGTAGAAGCCATGCAGTTAGTACGTGCTGCAATAGACAGGGTTAAAGAGCCAGGAGGGCTGCCGGCATACATGGGCATAAAACAAGGTAGAGAGGAATCGTTTGGGGGTTTTATTGACAAAGGAGCTGCGGCTATAGACCGGGCGGGAGTTGCAGAATATATGAAGGGGGCGCTATTGAAGCAGTGTGCCTTACAGAATAGCCATCCGGCCACGCAAAGGGTGCTAGCCACTCAGGGAGCAAATTGGACCATTGAGGAAGTGCTAGAGCGAATGGCATTACAGTCAACAGCCTCACAAGCATTCTTAGTGGATGCCTTAAAGGAATTAGGATTAGGGCTGCAAAAGCAAGCAGAATCCACTCAAAATCAAGTGTTAGCTGCTCTTGCTCCTCTCCGAAATGGCTCAATGGCAGTCACACAGGGAGGCTTGAGAACATACCCCAAATGTTACCAATGCGGCAATGGGGGACACACGCGCCAAGAATGTAGAGCGGCCGGCGTGTGGTGCCAAAGCTGCCAATCCAGCTCCCACAACACTACGGCTTGCCGGCGCTGATCGGGAAAAGGTCGGCGGAGCGCGTTCAGTGGCAGCGCCCAGACACAAGTTGCTGCCGTGACATCAGCGCCACCTCCTGTCTGCAGCCAGCAACAGCAGGGAGCCTCGGCTTTGAGACGGAGTGGGGATCCATTCTGAATTAGGTGAAGTGCCTGGGAGAGGTGAGAGGTCTGTAGGGCCAAAGCTGAAGGAAAGGCCGCATTCCAGAGACAGCAAGGAGACAGAGAAAGAAAAACAGAAATTACCGCAAGGTCGATCTGCCCCAGACCTAGGAATTCCTCTGATAAAGAAGAACTAGTGCTAAATGTCACGTGGAATGAATATGTATGAACTTATTGTGAAACTGTATGCATATGCATTTGGGAGGGGGATAAAAGACAACCTGAGGTCTTCAGAGGTATGCATGCCTTGTTGGGGGACTTGCGTCCGGCGCGCGTCGTAATAAAAGCATACCGGGCTTTACAACTTTTGTAAAGTTGTGAGGTTTCTTCTTTTCACCGCAAAACATTATGGCGAGCCAAGGCAGGAGTTCTCTGTCCCCGCAGGGGCAGGGGGGATAGACGGACCTCCAAGGCGCGCCCTAGGATTTTTCCTGGTGGGGCTCCGCTCGTCTCAACTTGCCACCTGCGAGGACAGACAAGGACCTGCTGGCCTGCGGAGGAAGATATGGTATGTACTGAGGGGCCCCCGGGGGAGGGAAAGGAGAGCAAGGGAGTAAACCACCCAAGAGACGTCTGGGTTCAGCTGATAGAGCAGCTGTATTAGAGATGGGGTTCATCGTTCTGATAGAGCAAACCGCTAGTGGCTCTGGGGGTGAGCCGGGTGAACCCGTGTATGTGTGTTGGGGGTTCATAGTTCTGATAGAGCAGAACCGCTAGAGGCTCTGGGGGTGAGCCAGGTGAACCCGTGTATGTGTGTTGGGGGTTCATAGTTCTGATAGAGCAGAACTGTTCGGCCCGTGTGTGCTTTGTTTGTGTGTGTGATGTCCGGACACTGTGTTGCTGTATGGTTAATGTGTGCATTGTGTGGTCGGTGCACTGTGTTTCTAATCGTGCAAGTGTATAAGTGTATGGTGTATAAAAGAGAATAAATCTACGGTGCGGGGGGGGTCAGTACTACCCGTGTTTGAAGCAGCCGAGTGAGGCCTGAGGCGCCGGCTGCAGCAGGCTGCGGGGGCAAGGACAGAAGTGCCCCGCAGAGAAGTGAGTGGAAGAATGTCAGTGATGGTATTTATCGTGTTTAAATGTAGTGATTTGTGTAGATCTGGTACATTTTAACTGTGAGTATGAGCTCAGAGAGTTCCTTTGCCTTGGATGTTTGATTTTGATTGTGTCCAAGAAAATTGATGTGAGTAAATGCTGAATTATGGTATGCTACGTTGTGTTGAGAAAAGCAAGCACTTTGAGAGATATGCCCTTTGCCAGTGGTTTTGTGTGGTGATTTTCTTCTGCTGCATTGTGGTAATTTGATTCTCAGATTGTATAGTAGTGTTTGTGGAGATTTTAAGATTTTGTTGCAACAAGAGTGGCATTTTACATAGGAGAACTATAGTACGGTGATTTATGCTTAATTACGATAGAGTTAAAGGAATTCCAAGAATTCCCCCCTTCACAGCAATTCAAGCCTTGGCTCTAGGGAATTTGAGATAAAGGGGGAGGTGCGGGTGCGAGTGTTTGTGTCTGAGGGCATATCAGAATTTCGGCTGTGACTAGCACAGCCTTTTTGCAAAGCAGTAAAACAAGTGTAAGTAGACACAGGGCTTAATTAGATTGTGCAAGAAGAGAACTAGAAAAGACTGATATTTTGTTTGCTCAGAATATAGTGTCTATGTCACGTTTTTGATTAGCATGCTGTGTGAGGTGACAGTGGCTGTCCCCTGGGCACAGGGACAGCTCTGGCTGCCCCGTCTCCCCAGGGAACATGGGAATGGCCTGTGAGCAAAAGCTGGATGTGCAGTTATTATTGCAGTGCGGTGTTTATGAGAAACACTGGTTTTGCTGTTCTAATAAGTGTCAGGGCACATGTAAATTAGAGGTTTCTGGTCAAGCGGATTCAGAACCTAAGGTCTTAGAACTTGTGTGTGGGAACCACATCTGATACCTGCCACCTGGAGCTGTGTGTATAGGAGGAAAGTTGAGAAACTACTGTGAAGGTCTGTAAAAAGATTTGAGTGGAAGCGAGATAGGGCAAGGAGAAATAAATAATGAGAACTGACCAGAGCAAAAAGGTTCCTAAATTAGCCCCTTTTGGAAGGGGCTCCCTGGGAGAAGGCTGCCAGTAGGAGCAGCTCAGAAAATAAAAAGATTTATAATACTTCATTGCTGTTAGTACTGTTTTAAAATAGGAGGATAAATGGGATAGAGTTTTGTATGCTGAAATGTCTTTGTGTTTTAAGAAATCACCCAGATTTCTTGAAAAGGGAAAACAAGGCAAAGAGAAAGCAAATCAAACATGTTGTTCAGCATGCAGCATAAGATAGCGACGTATGAAATCAGGCAAGGATTATCGTGCTGAAATGCAAAGCAATCTCAGTTCACAAAATGAGTACATATGATTTGCTAAAGGCTCCTCCCAAAGTAAGGGAGGAAGGGTAAAGATGACCTCCCCCAAAGGGAAGAATTTTTGTTGACACAAGAGCCATATATTCAGTTTTAAATAAAACTTTAGTACCTGTGGAGAATGTTTATGTTGCAGTGTGGGGAACAACTGAACAACTGGCCAGTCTGAGAAGGCATCCTTGTGCAAACCTTTAAAGTAATATGTGTACCTAAAAGCTTTTGTACAATTCGCTCAATTTGCTAAACATTCTCAAATGAGAAAGGTTACTCTGGAGGCAAATGATATAAAGATGTTAGGATTAACATTAACAGACACTGAAATTAAGAAAGACATTAGTAAGGAGATATTAGAATAAGTAAACAAGTGTTTTCAAGGGTATGGGCCTCTGCTGTACCAGGGAGAGTGAAAGATGCTCCCCCATGAGCATCAAGTTTAAGGAAAGAACACAACTAGTGAGAACTGAGTAGTACCCTCAAAAGGAAGATAAGGAAGGAATCAGCCCAATAATTGATAGTACTGGACTAAGGGCTGTCAATAAGATAACACAGAATTTATACCCTGTGGTAGCAAATCCATATGCCTTACTGACTTGTTTAACACCTGAGCTAACCTGGTTCACTGTTTTAGGCCTAAGAGATGCCTTCTTTTGCCTCCCTATCCACGAAGCCAGCAAGAAAATTTTTGCATTCAAACACAAGCTCACATAGTCCATGTGCCTGAAGGCTTCAAGATTCCCCACTCTGATTGGAGAACAGCTTGCAAAGACCCAGAGTCCCGGGAAGCTCCACAAGAGGAAAGGAGGCTGTTGCAGTACGTGGACGGTCTTCTAGTAGCCACTCAGATGAGGGAAGCAAGAAAAGCCTGGACGGTAAGGCTTTCGAATTTCCTAGGACTCCAAGGACGCAGAGCCTCAAAGAAAAGGCACAGGTAGTGAAACAGAAGGTAATCTACCTGGGGTAAGAAGTGAGTGCTGAGCAGCAGACTTTAAGGCAGGGAAGCCCTATGCCAAACCCTGAAACCCCAGACAATGAAAGAACTCCGAACCCTCTTAGGCATGACAGGGTAGTGCCAGCTGTGGGTTTATAGTTATGAACTGCTCGCCAGACCCCTCTATGCTCTTATTGCAAATGGAAACAGAGATCTCCAGTGGACACAAGACACCACATGGGCCTTTCACCAGCTAGAGAGAGTGCCCTCATGTCAGCTCCAGCTTTGAAACTTCCAGATGTAAGTAAACCATTCTTTCTATTTTTCCCACGCAAGGAATTGCCCAGGGAATACTGGCTCAGGACTTGGACCCTTACTGAAAGGCAGTTGCTTACTTCTCTAAGCAACTAGATGCAACAGCCAAAGGATGGCCAGGTTGCCTCAGAGCTGTAGCAGCAGTCATGCTGAATATTCAAGAGGCATGCAAGTTTACCCTGGGACAAAATGACTGTGCTAGTGTCCCACACAGTGTCCGCAGCACTGGAAGTAAAGGGTGGCCACTGGCTCTCACCACAGAGGTTTCTGAAATACCAGGCCATCATGGTAGAGCAAGACGATGTAGAGATAGCGGTGACTAATATTGTCAACTCAGCTTCTTTTCTCAGTGGACACCAGAGTTGCCTAGAGACCACCGAAGCTACCTACTCCCGCCACCCAGACTTAAGGGACACTCCTCCGGACGATGCAGAGACCTAGTTCACTGACAGGAAAGCAACATTGCAAAGTTCACGGTGACTACCTGCAGAGAGGTAATCGAGTCTGGACCCTTACCAACAGGTACCTCTGCGCAGAAGGCTGAGATAATTGCCCTGACCCGTGCCCTGGAAAGGGCAAAAGAGAGGAGAATAACCATCTACATAGACCCAAGGAATGCATTTGGAGTCATACATGCACATGGAGCCATCTGGAAAGAGAGGGGACTGCTGACCTCACAGGGAAAGAAGAGACAATCCAGCTGCTGGAAGCAGTTCAGCTACCTGAAAAGGCATATTAAGGCACACTAGAGAGTGAGCTTAAAATTGGAGGAAAGAAATGAGCTGGCGGATGGAGAGGCAAAGAAAGCAGCAAAGGGTGAGGTACAGATTTTCCTCGAAGGTAAGCCATAATACAATAATACTAACCAAAAGAGACGTACAACTGCAAGGGGTGGACTACCATTGAAAGAGAGCTAGGAATCCCTTCCCATTTTCGTGGTTACTAGTGAAGGAAGGGCACTAGAAAACACACTAGGGCCTAACTACTTAAAAGCCTTTTATAGAGTGTGGCTCCTTTTCGAAATGACCAAGGCTGCGAGTGATACAGAGTGCATTGAAATGAAGTGTTGACTTTGAAGCAGTCATTTCCACAGGCTTTCTAGAACACACATCTGATTGAAACAATCGTTGTATCGTTGTCAGGAATTTATATGCCACTATCACTCAGGTAAGCCGACAATGTGATCCTTGCCTCCAGACTAACCCCAAAATACGCCCCCGGCCAAAACTCGGTCAGACTGGGAGAGGCCATGGGCCTGTACAGCAGTGGCAAATTAACTTTTCAGAACTCCCAAGGAAAGGGGGGTATCAGTATTTACTGGTATTGATAGATACATTTTCAGGGTGGCCAGAAACATTCCCCACCAGAACTGTCAAAGCTCAAGAGGTGACCAGATTATTTTTATAAGGAATAATACCACGCTTCAGAGTTCCAGCCACGATATACTCAGATAAAGAATCACATTTCATTTCCAAAATAGTGCAACAGATTAGTAGCCATCTGGGCATAGATCAGGAACTTCACACCCCATACCACTCCCAATCAAGCAGCCAGGTGGAGAGTATGAATCGTTTGATTAAGCAGCAAATCATAAGACTGGGGCAAGAAGTTAATCTACCCTAGCCCAAGCTCTTCCACTAGCACCATTGCAAATTCAAACTAAACCTTGAGCTAAAGGAATGCTGAGTCCTTTTGGAATGCCTTATAGAAGACCATATAGAATACAAAGGGAATGTCCAGAATGTCCACCTACATGGTGGCATTAAGCAAACAGCTCAGAGTAATTGAGAAACATGTGGCTGGAACTCGGAGCAGGGAGTTAGATAGCCTGGGGATGATGTATATGTTAAGTCTCTTACAGAGAAGACTTCGGAACCACAGTGGGACAGACCACTGCGAGTACTTCTCACCACCTTCACTGCAATCAGAATCAAGGAGCAGAATGCCTGGATCCATCACTCTCGGGTGAAGAAAGCCGAGAAACCCCTTAAGGAGTGATGCCAGGAGACAATGAACTGAGACTAAAACTTACTCGGGCAAACTGAGTTTATTGCGGTCGGGAGTAGCTCATATTTTAGTTTGTAGAATTGTATTGTGTGTAATCATAACTGAAGTTTCAGAACTTGAGAGTACCTCTGTTCAAAGTAATGCTAAATGGCCTTGGTCCCTGGCATTTAATCAGTATACCGGATCCATAGGAAAACCTTCTGAGATAAAAGATTTAAACATATCTACTGTAGTAATCCATGAGAATCAGATATGTGAGGAGCAAGAATGGCAAGAGCAGGAACTGTGGGCTCTTCAAGGAATCAGAGGAGAAGAAATCAAAGTAGGGTGCCAGGTCATCAATAGGGTAGCTTATGAGAGATCAGATGTAATTAGTGTCTGAACCTCCCCTGGTGTATATGAACACCAGGAAGTCTGTGATAACCTCAGTGAATCAGACTGTTGGTGTAATTTCACCTTGATACAGCCTGTAGAAGTGACCTGCCTTTGAGTTCGAATTACTATCAGACTTTCATTTGAATTCAAAGTGGACTCTGCACTTTTTACCACAGCAGGGCCTTATACACCCCATACTAGTTCAGACCCTACCCAAACTCCAAACTTGAACCTAACATAGTAAAGAATGTGACTGAACAACAGTTTCCTTAGGTCATTTTCCAAGCCGGTTGGCTGAACACCAGGCAATGACTGGTAAAGGGTGCTGAACTGCAGGTGGTAAATTAACCCAAGCAAGAAAGGTGAGTTTCTTTATTTATAGCTATCCCTTTTCCTACTGAGATTTGGATCAGTGATTGTCCCAGTCTGAGGCAGTTGGATTCTGCTTAAAAGAGGTAGAGAGAGACTCCCCCTCAGAGCTCAGCAGCAGGCTGTAAGATTTTGAGCATCACTTTTGTGCTGAGTGTTTCAAGTAGCAGAAACCTGATCCCAGTTTCTTCTGAGGCACTGCAATGAATTTAGGCTCTTCTCTCAGACTTCCCCTTCATTATTTACTTGAGGCTTGGACCTGAAGCTAAGGGCAAGGTGGGTGAGGTTTTGTAGACCAGGAGAGACATTCCTGCTTGCCACACATCTGGGAAATCAGGTGCTCTGGAGGGGGAAGGAGATTCCTGAGGTCTCTACATTTCAGAACAAACATCTGCCTCAAATATGACCTAAACCTCTGTCAGATACACTTGTGAAGTGTGTCTGAATTTGCAGTGTGAGCCCAGCACATCCCTCTGGCAGGGAGGGATGGTCATAAACAGAAAGCAGTTCCTGTTCCCCATAACAAACATCTAACTGGCATATTAGGGACAAGATTAGGAGTTTTAAATGGAATTGATTCAGAAATACTGGTGAATAAACTGGCCACTGCAGCAGGTAGCCTAACAAAATTGAAGCAGCCTTTATAGCAATCTCTATTGGCATTAGGAACTAGCCAGTGACAGATTTCAAAGTACTGCCAAAGTAAGGAAGTATGAAAAGGCCAGGGACCAAGACCACAAGTTGATAGTAGAAGCACTTAGTATAGTACAAGATAATGTGTCTTTAGCTTTCAGTTGTATACAAGCACAGTTATGGATACAAGCAACAGCAGCTCTGATCATATGGGAAAGGGGTGAAGGTAATTTTCCAGCTGAAATTCAAGAAATTGTGTTGGATAATGTAATTGATTTTGAAAGGAACTTTCAATCCTGGCAGACTATGGTGAATTTCACCTATGATCCTGTTTCTAATGTGGTAACTGCCTTTGTGCTTACCATACATAATGCCACTGTTTATGTTGTCCATCCCATCATTGCTCTAGGATCAAACCATGAAAAAACAATACTCTATCCTTCAGAACATAGAGTGTGGGCACGAAAGATGAATGGGAAGTGGCAGACAGTAAACTTAGAATCCTGCATTACTAGAGAACAGATGGGATTCATTTGCAAAAGCAATACTATTAATGCTCAGGATGTGTGTTTGGACACTGAACAGAGTATTTGTCAGTTCGAAGTCCATCCAGTCACTGACCAGAAAACTGTGCTCGTATATACTGGAAAAGGGTGTATGCTTGAGAACTGCTTGTGCTGCTGTACAAATTGATAGCAATGATGTTATTCTGTCTAGTAGAAACCATTCTAATCTCTGTATATGTAATTTTGTTAAGATTATTGGATGTGATCATTGGGTGGTCACCAACTGCGAATGGAATCTTTAATAAGTTGTGCCACCCCATTGTAGTTTTACTACTATTAGTTGGGGTAAGCTTAGGAATATCTATTATATTGTTAATTTGGAACTGGAGAATGCTACAACGAATAGCTGTACTAACATCTTTGTCAAAAGCACATGGTGAAGCACTAAAAGACACTTACTGTTGTGAAGGTTTTCATTAAGTAAAAGAATTTACTTATTTCCTAGGAAAGGGGGGAATGAGATGGAGTGGGGATCCATTCTGAATTAGGTGAAGTGCCTGGGAGAGGTGAGAGGTCTGTAGGGCCAAAGCTGAAGGAAAGGCCGCATTCCAGAGACAGCAAGGAGACAGAGAAAGAAAAACAGAAATTACCACAAGGTCGATCTGCCCCAGACCTAGGAATTCCTCTGATAAAGAAGAACTAGTGCTAAATGTCACGTGGAATGAATATGTATGAACCTATTATGAAACTGTATGCATATGCATTTGGGAGGGGGATAAAAGACGACCTGAGGTCTTCAGAGGTACGCATGCCTTGTTGGGGGACTTGCGTCCGGCACGCGTCGTAATAAAAGCATACCGGGCTTTACAACTTTTATAAAGTTGTGAGGTTTCTTCTTTTCTCCGCAAAACAGCTTGGACATAGCAGCTGCAGTAGACGTCACTTTAACGATGAACCAGCATGAAAGGATACCAACTGGAGTGAACGGTCCTCTCATGCTACAAGGACAAAAATGTGGAGCATTATTATTAGGACGTTCCTCGACATCCATGCTGGGACTGTTTGTATTGCCTGGGGTCATAGATGCGGACTATACCGGAGAAATACAAATCATTACACCCCTTATCCCCCAGTTAAAATAACAAAAGGTCAACGCGTTGCACAATTGGTACCGCTACCGCAGATGACATCGGGTATTCCATCCCTTACTGGACAGAAGCATGATGGAAAGGGTTTTGGCTCTACCGATGTTACACTTCTGACTGTAGATCTACAAGAGAGGCAAAAACAAAGAGTTGAGATTACCCATGGATATCAGAGCATAACCCTTTATGGATTATTGGATACGGGAGCAGACACCAGCATTATATCGCCAGAAGCATGGCCACAGCATTGGCCCCTGCTCCCATCAATTAATATACTCACAGGAGTAGGAGGACTTACTTTGGCAAGCAAAACACCGCCTCTGTCGGTGCACACTGATGGGCAACAAGTGTCCATTGTGTTCTCAGTCATTCAGTTGCCCCCTACAGTCTCTTGCCTGATAGGCAGGGATGTTTTAACACAGCTGGGGGTGGTATTGACCAATCACGACCCTTTGGGGTAATTTCCATTGCTGGGACTTTCACCATTCCACTCACCTGGAAAACAGATACACTGGTGATGGTTAAGCAATGGCCCTTGAAAGGGGAGAGTCTTATGCATGCCCATGAATTGGTGAAGGAACAATACGAGCAAGGACATTTACGACTCTCAACGAGTCTGTGGAACACGCCCATTTTTGTGATCAAGAAGAAGTCAGGGAAATACTGCCTGGTACACGATCTGTGAGCTGTGAATGACCAGATGGAACCGATGGGGGCCTTGCAGCCTGGTCTTCCGAATCCAGCCATGATCCCACAAGATTGGCCACTTCTAATCATTGATTTAAAGGATTGTTTTTTCACTATTGGGCTGCATCCCCATGATACGAAGAGGTTTGCCTTTACCCTACTAGCAATAAATCGTGGGGAACCAGACAAAAGGTTTGAATGGACGACATTGCCGCAGGGGATGCGGAACTCCCCCACATTGTGCCAGCTTTATGTTGACGCTGCATTACAGCCATTACGTCAGCAGTGGCCAGCTACCATAATATATCATTACATGGATGACATCTTGTTTGTGCAGCAACAGCCATTTTCCTATTTACAGGTTGACAGCATCAGAGACACTCTTGCAGCATCTTCACTTGTTATTGCCACAGAGAAAATTCAGACCACGAAACCATGGAAGTATTTGGGATGGATTCTAATGGACCAAACATTGGTACCCCAAAAATTAGAACTGCGCTTGGACATTAAGACTTTACATGATGCTCAAAAGTTGCTAGGAGACTTACAGTGGCTTAAACCCATTGTGGGAATACCAAATCGCTTGTTGGAAACCCTGCGACCCTTGTTAAAGGGCACTGACCCCACTACCCCTGTGTGCCTCATGAAGGAACACCATCTTGCCTTGCAGCAAATCAGTAATTGTGTACAACAAGGATAGGTGTCTCGTCGACAACTAGATTGCCCTATTGACCTCACCGTTTGGAATAGCCCTTGTCACCTGCTTGGCCCTGTCTCCCAATACGAGAACAAAACGGGGGAGATACGGGTATTGGAATGGCTGTCACCACCATTACAACATAAAAGAACAATATTTTCAAAAATTGAACAATTGGCTGCGTTGATTAAAAAAGGCAGTCTCAGAATTAGAAGTGGACGGTCGAGAACCTGCCACCATTAGGTTACCCATGGAAAAAGAGACGCTGGACTGGTACCTGGTTAATTCAATGGACTTACAGTAAGCATTATTGACATCATCTGCAAAGGTGGAGACAAGCAAGTTAGTGCCCAGGGTCCTGCAATGGATGGCAGAATGGGACTGGATCACTCAGCCGCTGAGAAGAGAGCGCCCCATAGAAGGAGCCACCACAGACTTCACAGACGCAGGGAAGAAATCGAGATGTGCTGCTGTCACTTGACAAGAAAAAGGACAATGGAAGCATCAACTTCTTACAGCAGACCCTGCAGACAGCCTACAAACCTTAGGATTGTTAGCAGTAGTATGGGCAATGTCTAACATGCATGAGCCCTTGAATGTGGTCACAGACTTTATGCATGTCGCTGGAGTAGCCAGACGTATAGAAGGAGCAGCAATTAAGGAAGTGAATAACAAACAGCTGTATGAGTTACTGGTTCAATTAAAGAAAGCTCTCCGGGATAGAAGTGCAGTGTATTCTGTAATCCATATGAGGAGTCATAAGTGGTCTGAAGGTCTGGGGGAAGGGAATGAGCGTGCAGAGAAGCTGGTTACCTTACCCATTGATAACTCTTGTCCTGTTGATAAGCATACATTGGCAGGAGAAGCCCATAGTAGATATCATCAAAATGTGAAAGGGTTGGCGAGGAACTTTGATCTGGGCTTATCAGAAGCCAAGGCCATTGTCAGGGCATGTCCAATATGCAGTTATCATAATGGAGGAATAGGTCTGGGCTGCGGAGTTAATCCTCGAGGTTTAGAAATGAATGAGAAATGGTAAATGGATGTCACGCATGTAGCTAGGTTTGGCAGGCTTAAGTATGTGCATGTTACGATAGATGCATATAGCCATTATATATGGGCTACAGCTCAGGGAGGAGAGAAAGCGATACATGTGATCAGGCATTTATTGAGTTGCTTTGCTGTTATGGGAGTCCCACAAGGTATCAAAATGGATAATGGTCCGGCTTACACAAGTGCTAGAGTCCGAAAGTTTTTGGACCAATGGTCTGTCAAGCATGTGACAGGTATTCCGCATTCCCCCACAGGACAGGCGATAGAAGAAAGAGCAAATGGTACCCTCAAACAATATATTGACAAACATCAGGATTTAAAGGACCCACAAGCATGCCTGGCTAAGGTTTTGTATGTGATCAATCATTTATGTATTTTTGGGGAGGACGATGCCCCCCCTGCAGTTAAACATCACCCGAGATCAGGTCAGGAAACTATTAAGGAAACAGAGATCTGGGTGAAGAACCCAAGCACAGGGATATGGGAAAAACTCACAAAAGTGCTATATTGGGGTCGGGGATATCCTTGTGTTTCCTCACCAACAGGGCCTTTGTGGGTGTCTGCCAAGTGGACTAAACCTGTCTTTAATGCAGCATCTGGTGAACAACCTTAAGGAGGGGGACAAGGAGCGCCTGAAGAAGAAGCTGCTGCTGATTTTACAACCCTTATTGCTGCAGCTGAAGGGACACTCGAAAGCAGTGGACAGAGCAGTGACACGCCGCTACCGGATGGCCAGGGAGCTGATTGACAATGTTGAAACACTATCAACCTTCCACATAAAAGGACCAGCAAGGGAGCACTGCCTTGAGTGTCATAGCCACTGTTGTGCTGCGTGGGTAGCTCTGTATTATGGGGGTTGTGGTAAAACCTTTTGGTTAGAACAGTCCGGGATCTGGGGTTTATGGTGTAACACCTGCAAGCATGACTACGCATGGGGGGAAGACTGGCAAAGGGAACTAAGGAGACAGACGGGACTAGGTACGGCTCTAGCTTTAAATCTTTATGAGTCTCCCGAGCACAAAATCTTGGCCTATTACCAGTGGGAGGTACAGTGTATTGTGAAAAGAGTTAAAGCTCAAAGTAAGTCATACATAGCTTCTGCTAGGTGTAGAAAATTGGTGCCTTTAACACAGCATTCGGTTGTAGGACCCATCAGAGGAGATCCCGATCAGGCATTGGACTCCTGCATCGAGGCCCTACAGAGATGGAGATTGCAAGAGTTAGGATCGATGAGGTTAAAGACAGATAAGAAAAGGAAAGCGAGAAAGAAAACAGAAAAATGAGGCTTATTTTTGTTATACTGCTCAGTGCTGTGACGGATGGGGCAGTAGGAGTAACACGCTTTAATCAGCCAAGAGATAACATATGGATAACGCTTGCTAATCAAACTAACCAATCATCACTTTGTCTTAGCCTTGGAGGGGTTACTAACCCATTTAGAACATGCTTGGTGGGGCTTCCAGTGTGATCTCCTTGGGAATTTTGTAGTCTGATTGATAACCAAACTCTATGCATGCAGAATATGACAAACATTAGGTTACCCACACAACAAGGGTACACTACAAGACAAAGTGACGGTTACCGCCAATGCTTAATAATCTTATCACTTAATACTACTTTGTACTCTCCTCCAGAGGAGTTGGATATCTTCGGAAGTGCAAACGCCAGTATGACTAACACCTCAAATGGTGGATGGTTCAGTTTCGATCCCTGAGATCCCCAGAATTTAAATCAGCATAGAGGAACATGGGCTACCCTAGATTCATCCCTGAATTTGGGTACAGTGTCTCAGCAGCTTTATAGCCAATGTAACGGCACTAACATCATGGCACTGATGAAATTACCCACAGGGATATTTTGAATTTGTGGAGACAGAGCTTGGAACGGTATACCAGCCAGGCCACAGGGTGGACCTTGCTATTTGGGAAAATTGTCATTGTTTCACCCCAATGTGTCTTTATTAATGCAATTGAGTCAAAATTCAAGCAGGAAGAGACGAAGCCTGCATGACTCAGACTGCAGCCAGATAGGAGACCCACAGTTTTTGAGTGAGTTAAAGCAAGTGATAGTTTCAACTATCTTGCCAGGAGGAGCTGCAAATAAAGCTATGAACTTAGCAAAGCAATTGGGATGCTGGGCCAAGGATGAGCTAAACAAGATGTCACAAATTTTAGATATGCTAACCGCAGATGTGCAAAGTGTTAATCATGCTGTTTTGCAAAATAGAGCCGCTATAGATTTTTTGCTTTTAGCACAAGGTCATGGATGTGAAGAGTTTGAGGGAATGTGTTGCAGGAATTTGTCCAATCACTCTGTATCTATTCATGCAAAGATAAAAGAATTATAGCAGGGACTTCACAATCTTAAAGAAGAAGAGGGTTTAGGAATCGACAAATGGCTTAAAAGCTTAGGACTTGGACTGTGGCTGAGAAACTTTGTGACATATGCTATAGGGATACTGGGTGTGATTTTGATGCTTTTGCTTATTTTGCCTTGTATCTTTAATTGTATTCAAAACATGGTCAGCCAAATGATAGAAAGAACCTGGCAGACTAACCTCCTTGCCCAAGAACAAAACGGGGGAAGTGTGGAGAGTTTTGTCAAAGAGTGGTTTGAGGAGAGGGGACACAGCCGAATCAATTTGGTAAAGATGTCCTAACTAGGGCAGAGGCCCTTTTTGCAGGCAGGGTGTCTGTTGGGAATTTAGCCGACTAGAGAATGGAAAAGTACAAGGCCGTGGCTAATTCCAAGTCCTGCACCTGCAAGATAACGTGTCCTTGGGCCTAGCTGAGTATGAAAACGAGTGGACAGAGAGACGTAAGAAATAGAGAACGCAGGCCCAAAGGAATGAGGAAGAGTTGATGGTATAGTTTACCCAATAGATCGCTTGGCTTACAGAATATTCATAAGCTTGATGCCGAATTTTGCCCCAAAAGGCGAGAATAACTGCTTAAGAGACTCAGCCTAAGTCAGATAAGCAGGAGGTATTTTATTGCGACGCGTCGGAGAAATCACAAAGTGGATTTCTGAGTTTCCCGTAACAAAGCAAGCCTTTTATACAGTTTTGAATATAGGATTACATCAGATCATATATATAATCATATCTTTGCATGAATATTCATAGGGGGCGTGGTGTAGGCGGAGCGTGGGCGGGGACACCTCTTTTGAGGATCATCTTGGTGGTTGTTCTGGTTGCCTTCATCATGGGCTGGGGTCTCCTGATGAGTCTTCTTCCTTAAACTTTTGAACTCCTTTCCTAATTTGGTCAATTCCCGGTGTACTTGGCTTGGTCTCTATGGCTTGGCAAAGTCCTTAGGGTCAGTTTGACATTGTTGGCTCTGAACATGCTTAGCCCATCAGTTCTCCTATCCCTATCTCTTTCCTGTCATTGTGTTCCATGTTTTAGCTGATTAATCGCTCTATGTGTTTCCTAATACTATGCCTTCTTCAAATGCCTCAAATTCTATGTTTTAACTCATTATTTCTTGAAGACTATCTGTTTTGGGGCTTCATTCTCCCCTTTTTCTTATAACTTGCGAATTCTTTTGTCAAGTTCTGATCCTATAGGGCGCTGATACGCTCGTACTATAGCCTAAACTATTTGGGTCTTTTTCATTATGACTCTTAGTTTCTACTACATACAAATATTTGTGAGAGTTAATAGTAACAGAACTACTATTACTATTAGCATTGGGTGCACCAGGTAGTTGAAGACCTGTGTAGCTGTTGGGGAGTATCTTGTAAAGATATCTCACCAATGATGCTGGCCCACTTGTTCTACTTCGGTCAGGACATTCTTTATCTTTTCTGAATTATGTTCTACCTGCCATACTATTCTAGTCATTTGATTTACTTTTTGCACCAATTCTTTTACTTTGGGATGTGCGAGCATTGCTTTAAGAATCTTGACGTCCATCCCTATTTGTAATTTCAGTATCTCTTGATATAGGTTTAAATCTGCGTTAATTAGCTGTTGGGTAGTTATTGGGACAGTGTAATGAAAATCACAACTTACGATCTTGGTAAAGTTACATACACAGAAGTTAGTATTGTTAGTTTCTTCTTGGTAATTATCTATAGTGACGTTGTCACAAGCTGTCTTTACGCAAGCACACCCATTTCTTATATAGTAAACTTGTGATTGTGTTCTATCATGCGGAAGCATTTCTAAGGTACATACACTATTTTCAGCATCTAAGCATAAATCTTTGGCTTCTACCACAGCGTTTTCACAAACATAGCCTAATTGTCCTCTAGGAATACATGCTTCTGTGCTAACCGATTGCCACCTATTTTTGGTGTAATCATAACTGTCTCAGACGTTATTGTCTATTGGCCTGACAATGACATCTTGATGTATTGTCTCTAGAGTAAGGATGGGAAAGATAGCTCTTCCTTCTGCTGCACTAATGGTGAGGACATAAGCTTCAATGTGTTCTTGTTGAGGCTCATAAGTGAAGTTCACTAATTGCCACCAAGCCTGGTGGTCCCTCTCAAATTGTGTAGTATGATTGTCCTTTAATATTGTTTCCCTTATTTCTTGAGGTAATATACTTGATGTTCTTTCTCTCATTATTCTTGCTGCTACTGATTGTACCTATTGTTGCGTCTGAGAGCATTGGATAGCAAGTGCAATGTCTCTGCTAAGTTCTCTTGTGTAGTCAGCGAGCTTTACAAAATCTTCTGCAGTATGGTTTGCTACCATGGTTAGTAATTTCACTACTAGCGATTGTGTTTCAGCTAATGTAAGCATGGATGAACTGAGGGGCATCTTAAGCTTTCTTAAGTTCGATGTGACGGTACTTAATTTTTTTACTAATACCTCTTGATCTATTGTGTTTACTATACTAAATCTGGTGCTAATCCACTCACTTAGATCTCTTTTTGCTCTTCTGTGATGAGACCTTGTCGCTAGCCATGCATTCCATCTCTTAAGGCTTTGCTGTATAAATGGTCGGCAATCTTTTTGCAAGTACGTAATATCGGTGTGAATGTTCATCTGCACCTTTTTTAGGGAATAAGTGGGGTCTAACAATAATTTTAATTCATTAGATTTTCTTATCACCTGAGGCCCTATAAAGGTTAGGTTATGTACTGCTTTACATTCTACTGGTGAGTGGTTTCTTGGGGCAAGTCTAAATCTGGATACAATGAAATCACGTCTCTCGGTAATTCTACTTTATACATGGCGACACGCCTAGGGAAGTTAAAACCCTGTTCGAGCGTTTTCAACTCTCTTTCACATGTGAACGTCATCGACTGATCTAATCTAAATGCCATCTCACACTGTGCTTTCCCTTCCTCAGGACTACTAGATGCTACGATCTTTCTCGCAGGGTAGAGAAGGGGGTGAGGGTTATAGGTTATGTTTTGAGGATGTAGCTCCCCAAGTGGATCTTCTCTATAAATCACCGAGTTTCAGGGTTGTGATCTAGGTGGATCTTCTCTGAAGTCACTCCACTGACATGAAATTGGGCCCTTTTGCTGGATCTAGGCAGTGGGCCTGCCCATTCTCACTGGACTAAAGGTAATTAGGTTATGTTCAGAGGCTGGCATCAAGGGTTCAATTGTTAGCACTAGCCACCTTGTTTTCTTTTCTTCTACTGGGTCAAGCTCTCAACACTCAATTTGGATTTGGTCTCCCTCGTATGCTACCATGGGGGACCGATGCCATACTTCATTCGAGTATGGCTGATTGTTACATAAGGCATAAACTTCGAAATGGGGTCTTCTCAATCTCAACTCTAGGTGGATACACTGGTGTGCATGAGACCATGGGTCTATTGGGGAAGAGTCTTGAGGAAGAGCTATACTTATCGAGAGTCCAATGATCAGAGTTGTGAAGGTTTGAGGTGGAGTCAGGATCATGACGTCTGCTCTTCTTGTTTGTTCTCTTCTTCTTGTTTGTTCTCCGGAGCTTTCTTGATCTGTGAATAATGGATCTACGTAGGTCGCTCTTTGATCTGAACTGCGGTGAAGGTAGTCAGCAGCACTTGGAAAGGTGCCTCCCACTTCTCTTGTAGGGGTTTTCTTAAAATATTTTTAACATACACTCAATCACTGGGATTAAACGGATGCAATTTGCAATCAGGTTGTTTAGATGAATTCCCATTTGTTTCCCAATTCTGTATTTAATGGGTTTCAAAAAGTAAGCCTTTTCTGGTTGGCCTGTTGCTGCCACAACTTGTACAAATTCATCACTTTTAGGTACTAATTCTTGATTTAAAACTGAAAAATGTTGCAGACATTTTTCCACAGAAATCCTTTCTTTCAGATTTCTGTGTCTTCTGGAAGGCAGAGGCCTCAGAAGGGAAGGTAAACAATTGTTATCAGCTGCTGTGGAATGCAATAGGATTCACCTTGATTGGCTCATTTTCTATGTTTATAATTAAGGGCCAATCACCAGTGCAAGCTAGGGGACTGAGTCCCTGGACACAACTTTGTTTGGGATTCTTTCTTTCTATTCTTAGCTTAGCTAGCAGCTCTGCAAACCTCTCTCTATATTCTATTTAGTATATATATAATGTATTATATATATTATCTTAATAAATCAAGCCTTCTGATCAAGATACAAGATTCACCGTCTCTCTATCACCAGCTGCGACCCACTCAGGCGCAGTAATATCTGGTGACCCCTCGTGTAAGAGCAAAGATTAATCTGATAAGACCAGAGGAGCAAAAATTGCTGCACTGGGTAAAAATCCTGTATGTGTTGCATTTGATGGTTGCTTTGAAGTGACCACAAAAGTGGATTCAAGCCAGGAGCTGAAGAACTGAAGATTTGGATAGAGTTCACAGCCAAGGCTGACCACAACAGAACCTTCTTCTGGAAAACCATCAGGAAAGATGATGGAAAAGAACAGCAGACCTGTGGAGCTGGCCAGAGAAAGCTGGACTCTTTCAGAAGGTACTGTTCACTTTTCTATCCCTGATGAACCAGCCCTTCGTAGCTTGTGGCTGTTCGTATGGCAGACCCATGCCTTGCCAGAAGAGATTCAATTCTCCCCTTCAGAGGAGAAAGTTATGGCCCTCTGGAAACATTGGTCTAGAGAAGATGGTTTCCTTTTGTCAGAACCAGATATCTATGAATTCTTTCGATGGGCAAAGCTTTTTGGGTTCTTTGCTGATATTCTGTATGCTTTAGATGTTTTCATCTGGAAGTGCATGGAATCGATTATCCAGCGCGTCTACATTGAGGGACGCGTGTTGCCTTCCATCTACCCAGCATTTATAAAGCTTTTCCCAGTCCTGAAGCGCAAAGCAGCTTGTTTTCCATGGATTTCTAATTGTTATGGCCAAGCTCCGTTTCCACCGCCCTTGGCAGAAGACCCCGTGGGTGATGACTTTGGGCTTCCCAGCCCCCACTGCTTTGTGGCGGGGGGGGCTGAAACTTCGCGGCACGAAGAAGTTTTTTTTACTCTTGCTCCGGAGCATGCTCAGATGGAGTCTTCTCCTTCCCCCCCTTCTCTCTCTCTGGGGGGATGGGAGTGGCCACTCAAGCCAGCGCCGGCCTCTCAGACTCCGCCTTCAGACATGGGGGCGGCACCAGTCTCTGAGGTTTCCTCCACGCCCCTGCCAGAGCCGTCACTCCAGGAGATCCCGTCTCCGCCTCTCCAGGAGGTCCCGCCCGCGGTTTCACCGGCCTCCCCGGCCCCGCAAGAGGCTGTCTCGGAGAAGGCAGAAGAGACAGCACTTTCAGCGATTGACCTGTTGCTAAGCAACAGCGATGCTCCGCCGCTCCTCCCGGCTCCGCTGCTGCCTGTTTGTGCTGCGACTGCGACTGCACCTCCGTAGCAGACCCCGGAGTCAGCAGCAGAAAACGCCGCTGAACCTGCGGGACCCTCAGAGCAGCCCGCAGCGGATCCCACTCTCAGCACGGTTCCCTCCCCAGTTCCGGCTCCCTCCCGGCTGCTTCCCCCGGACGTCCCAGCAGCCGCCCCGGCGGGGGGTCTCTCCTTCCGTGGAGCGGGGGCTGCCCGCCAGCTCACTGTTGTGGCAGTCCAGCTGCCTGCTTTCAAGATCAGCATTCTCGGCGGTTTGGGGGGTGGTTTTTCGGGGATTGTCCCATGGAGGCCGCCGCCTCTCTTGTGCCCTAGTGGCATGGGGGGGCAGGTGCATCCAGAGAGTTCTGCCCGGAGGGGATGGGGGTGATGCCACGGGGCGGATGAGGGACAAACCCGATGCATTGCACAGGGAGAGGGCACAGCTGGAGGAGACCATAGCTGGTTTGCTGTGGGAAACAAACATCTCCAGACCCCAGATGGGATTGCTGGGGAAGGCTTCTATTTCCCTGCTGCTGGCAAGCCTCAGTGGTTTAGGGGAAAGGAAGCGTCTCACTACCCGTGCTGCCATTGTGCTGGCAGCAGGGTTCAGGCCTGTGGATATGCACAGCCTTCCTTATGGGTTTGGCCTGGGCCGTTTGGCTCAGGAGGTTCCTGGGCCAGGGCAATCACTTGGCCTCCTTATGTTTTTGGGGACTCTGGTTCGTCCTACCGGTCCGGGTCCCCCTTTGTGAGCCAGTTTTGGGGTTCCTGGTCCAGCATGGGCCAGGGTCCCCAGGGCCTTTCCTTCTCTGGCACTGCTCTGCTCAGCTGGCTGCTGCTCTTTTGTTTTCGATCAAAAAAGAGAAAAAAAAATTAAATAAAGAAGATTGAAAATAGTGAAAATAGTGGGCAGCAGCTCTGAAGCGCTGAAGCACTGAAAGGCCAGCAGAAAGGACATTTCAAAATATTTCAAAATTGTACAAATTGTTTAAAATTGTATTTAGACTGTCAATGGTTTTTGATAACTATTGATGGAACTCTTTTGCAGAAGTCTGTTTCAGGACCAAAAGGACTCTCAGATATTCCAAGGGAAACAACTTCGGCTCTTGGACTGTTCCTGAAACTTGAATTCATGGACTTGAATTCTCTTTGCATTGTTTCTTGCAATTTTCTTATACTGTAGGATTGTTTTAGTGATTTGTTAGTTGTTGTATATTTTATAGGTGAAGAAATTTCCTGTTCATTCCACATCAGCATTTTTCTTTTATTTTATACAATTTAGAAAGGTGAGATGTCGCAGACATTTTTCCACAGAAATCCTTTCTTTCAGATTTCTGTGTCTTCTGGAAGGCAGAGGCCTCAGAAGGGAAGGTAAACAATTGTTATCAGCTGCTGTGGAATGCAATAGGATTCACCTTGATTGGCTCATTTTCTATGTTTATAATTAAGGGCCAATCACCAGTGCAAGCTAGGGGACTGAGTCCCTGGACACAACTTTGTTTGGGATTCTTTCTTTCTATTCTTAGCTTAGCTAGCAGCTCTGCAAACCTCTCTCTATATTCTATTTAGTATAGTCATAATGTATTATATATGTTATCTTAATAAATCAAGCCTTCTGATCAAGATACAAGATTCACCGTCTCTCTATCACCAGCTGCGACCCACTCAGGCTCGGTAATAGAAAAAGTTGCTCCCGTATCAATCAAAAAGTCCAATTCCTTTTTACCTTCCCCTAGCTCTATTTTAACTAGTGGGTCTGCTAGGGTACGGCCCACCGGTCCCCTTCATTCACTATCCTGATGTGTGGTAGTAGTAGTGGCTATTAGCCTTTCCCTTAGTTGGGGGCATTCTCGCCTCCAGTGTCCCATCTGTGGGCAGTGCGCACATTGATTTGGCCCTATTCTAGTTGGGTGGGGTTGGAGCCTCCCTCCCCCTCCTACTGGGTTGCCTCTACCCCTTCCCCTGGTTCTAGGTTCCGAGTAACTTGTCTTCTGAGCTGCCACTGCCACAGCCACTACTCGAGCTATCTTCTTGTCTTCCTTTTTCTTCTCCTCAACTTCTCTATTATTATATACTTTCCATGCTTCATTCAGCAATGCCTCTAGGTTTTTATTTTCCGGATGCTCAAGTTTTTGTAATTTCTTCCTGATGTCTGGGTTACTCTGTCCCATCATTAATCCTAACAGGTGTTGTTTTCCTTCTTCTGTTGCTGGGTCCAGGGGTGTGTATTGTCTCATGGCTGCCCTAAGTCTATCCAAAAACTCTGATGGGGTCTCATCTTTTCCCTGCCTGATGTCATATAGCATTGACTAATTGATAGCCTTAGGGATCGCATTACACAAGCCCATCGCTATCAGTTTTCTATACTGCACTAGCCGCCGATAGTGCTCTTCGTTGCCCAGGTCCCATTCTGGTTTACTGCTGGGGAAATTATCTTCTAGTCTCCCTGATAATACTTGAGCATGTCGTTTTCCTGTCTCTAATACGAGTTCCTTTTCTGTATCTGTCAATTTTGACAGCATCACCTCTATATCTTCTCAATCAATGTCTAAATTCTTTGCCATTAGTTCAAACCTCTTCGCTACTCCCTCTGGATTCCTCCTGAAGTTCCTTGCCTCATCCCTCCAATTGTTCAGGTCACTCGTGGAGAACGGCACTTTTATCTTAGTTCTTTCTCTTACCATTGGCATAAGTTGTCGGAGAGGAGCTATTGTATGGTTTCCTTCTTCTCTTTGCTTTGCTTCTCTCCGAGCTACAGATCTGGTATAATACGAGTGGCTGGTCCCCTCTCCAGGATCTTCTTCTTGCGCCTCAATGTCTCCCCTATTCTTTCTCTTCTCTTTTCTCTTTCTCTTTTCTCGTTCTTCATCTTCTTCCTCTATTTCTGTTAACTCTTTTCTTACTACTCCCCTAGCGTGGTTTACACAATCTAACCGCCTCTCGCTCTGCATCTGTCGCCTTTCTTCCCGCATCTGCCGACGCCTATTCTGTTCCGGGCTACTGTCCTCTTCATTTTCTGTTCCTCTTCCATCCCTCTTATCCTCTATCTGAATTACTATATTCAGCTTCTGTGAGCTGTTCTCTGCCTCCCTTTCGCATGTCTCGCTGTCATTCTTCTCACTGTATTTCAACTTTGCCAGTGAGTTACTTTTGTCTCCAGTCTTTGGTGTGCTGGCTTCTATTCTACAGGAACTTGATTTCCCTAAACTTCCATTCTTAGGTGTGCTACTATCCCCACATGGGCTCAGTTCGGGCAGGCTGCGTGTCTCCCCTCGGCTCTCTGCTCCATGTGGACTGCCTTCTTCCCTCTCAACTTCTAGTATGGGTGGGCTGTCAGCCTCCCTGTAGCTCCTCGACCCCTGTAGACTATCTGGTCTCTGCGGGCTGCTTTCTCTCTTGTCAATCCTTGATTTTAATGGGGTATCTTCTTCCCAACTGTTGTCTAGTCTCTGAGGGCTGTGCCCAAACCTGGATTTCCTCTATCGTTCTAGTTCTTTTAATGGGCTAGGATCTCCTTGTTCCTCTTTTGGCCTGGGAAGAGGCCCTTCCTGCCCTGGGGCGAATGGATGGTATTCCCACAGGCTTATTTCACTCTCTTTTCCACTATCCCTTCTTGTCAATTTAAGACATTGTTGCCCAATGCTACATGCATCACAGCAACATTCCTTAGGCTTTGAACCTTTCTTATCTTTTTCTAGGGCTAGTACTAGGGGGTCCTGAGGTGCTACGTTTACTCCGCACTCTTTTTGCCACTCTGGCTTATTTCTTAGGGTAAAGAACATGTCAGCGTACATCACTTCGTCTCATTTATTAAGTCGGCGAAGGAAGAGCATCAGTTGTAAAATAGTATTACAATTAGTTGTTTCCTCCGGTGGCCATTTCGCATTGTCATCTAACTTATACAACGGCCACCACTGTGTACAATATTTAAGGAGTGTCTTCTTACTTATGTTTCTCCCTGGAATCTCTCCCAAGTCCTTCTAGTGCTTTAAGATACATCCTAAGGGGGTTTTCATATTTATGTCCTTACTCTGTTGACCTCCCATGGCTATTCCCTGTGTCTGTTTAACTAGATCAGTCTCCTTCTCGCAAATACTGTATGCTAATTTACTTTAACACTTCACACACACAATTTTCAGTCACTTTGTCCTTTTCCGACCTGGCTTCTCGCGAAGTTCAAGAAATGCGGAGCGGGACTCCCTCTCGCTTCTCAGCGATGCTGCGTCTCATTCACTCTCAGCCATACCCTCACACCTTTATGAAATAATTCTTACCTTATGGTCTATATCAGAACAGACTGTTTTACCAGGTTTGGTCACGAGAGGTCGCCTACAGACCGTGAGATACTGGTTTGCCAGTTTCATGCAATCGCAACCGTAGACAGTATAAAGATGTTTCTTGTAAGATTTTGCAACAGACACATAGAACAGACACAAGAAGATCACCGGCTGACAGACCTCTCAGAGAGCAATCTTAGTTCTTGACCCTTAATTCACAGTATTATAACATTAAACACAATGTTAAAAACAGTTTCCCACACAGTAAAAACAGACTAAAGATACCAAGATAAACAAATACTCCTTCCAGCAGGACTTTAACCTGCGTTTCTATTACCGGGACTCTAACCCAGCTGGGTTTCTTTACTGGGGCGTCCCCCAGCTTCCCTTCGGGCAGTCACGTCTGACCCCCGTTTCCCAACAAAGCGCTTTATCCCAAAACCAATAAACAATTAAAATACCTCTTAATTGGAGCAGGAGATGCAGGGTACCCTTCGTCTACCAAAAGCACTGGTCCGGGGGGGGGGAGTCTCTTCTGACAAAAATTTGTCAGGGGCGCCAGAGGGTCCCGACCCCGGACTCGGCTCGGGAGGACCCCTCAAGGCTTGGATCTCTTGTCTGGTCCCAAGCTTATTACTTGTTGTATAAGTGTCTGATGCTTTCTTCAATAAAGAGGATGTGTTGATGACCATCTGGTGTCCTGGTCTCCCTCCTTCGACATCTTGCCAAGTGTTTTGGGAACAGATGAGAGGTAACCCTCATGAAACCACTGCCATCCAGACTTGTCCTGGCAATATTCCTATGGGAACAATCCCTGGATATAAGGAAATTTGGAGGTGAAACTCCAATTCTGGCCATACGTGCCTGGAGCAGAATGTCAGATCTTTTCCATAGGAAGGAAAGCATGAAGCACCACTGTTTCAATAGTGGATGAGACCCTCAACATGCCAAGGTCAGCCTGACCTCTTCGGAGGTCAAACCAGCCAGACCTGTACTGTATTCCTTTGTTTTTATGGGGCCCTGAAGTGTCACAATGGTGCCTTGGTTCTGTGGGGCTCCACACTGCCACAATGGCTCCTTGATTACAAGAAGACCTGAAATGTCACAATGGACCCCTTGTTCGATGGGATCCCACAGTGTCACAGTGGCTCCCAAGTTTCACAATGGTCCCACTGATTCCAAGAGGCCTTGCAGTGTCACAATGTTCTCCATGGTTCCCCAGGCCCCACAATGTCACAGGACTCCTCTGTTCCATGAGCCCTGCAATGTCACAATGGACCTTTAGACCCTGGAGGTTTGCAGTGGCACAATGGTCTCATTTTGGCTCCACAGTCTCACAATGGTCCATTGATAACAGGAGGACCTGCAATGTCACAACAGACCTTTGGCTCCATGCAGCCCTACAGTGTCACAAAGGCCTCTTGGTTTCACCAGGCCCCATAGTATGAAAATAGTCCTCTTGGTTCTGTGGTGACCCCCAGGGCCACAATGGTCTCACTGGTTCCATGAGGCCTCACAGTGTCACAATGCTTTGCTTATTCCATGGATCCTCATAGTGTCACAATGATCTCCATGATTCCATGAGTCCCCTCAGTGTAACAATGATCTTCTTGGCTCCATGGTGCCCCACAGTGTCACAATGCCCCCTTGGTTCCATGAGGCTGTGAAGTGTCACAATGGCCTCTCCATGATTACATAGGGACTTGCAATGTCACAATGGACCTTTGGCTCCATGGGGTCTTGCTGTATCACAATGATCCCTACATTCCATGGAGCCACACAGAGTCAGCACGATCCCCTTGGTTCCATGAGGCCCAGCAATGTCACAGTGCTCTCCATGATTCCATGAGGGCCCACAGTGTCACAATGGTCCCTTAGTCTCACATGGCCCCAGTGTCACAATGGTCCCTTGGTTCCATGGGCCCTGTGCTGCTGCATTCCCCCCTCCCCTTCTCAGGCTGCCCTGCCAGCTGAGAAATGCTCCTTGGGCCTCAGCCTTGGCCAACAGCCCCTGGGCTCAGCTCCTCTGCAGCTCATCACAAACACTGTCTGCTCCAGCCACTGCTGCTTCCCAACCAGCTCCTGGTTTCTGTAGGAGCAGCCCTAGGAACTGTTTTTGTTCCCTCAGTGGCACAACATCCCTGTTCTCACACTGCCAAAGAAAGCTGTTGGTGCCAAGTGCGGCCAGGATGAACCATTGCTGGGACTGAAGCCCCTCTCTTGGGGTCCTGCAAACAGCGCTCCAAAAGGAGCCTTTGGAGCTCTCCTGGGCCAGCCACTCCCTCTGAGTGGGACCTCTCCCAGCTGGGAACTCTCCTGTTTGCTGCACTCAGGGATCCTGAACAATGACGGAGCCTGGGCTGATCCCCCCACTCCTCCAGGCTCAACCCTTTGCTCTTTGCTGGGGAGATGCCAAAGCATCAGCAGTGAGCATTGCCTGCCCTCAGGGGAATTTCTCACAGGTGTCTTGCACTGACTCTTTGTGTCTGTGTGTACATGGGAGTGCCTGTACTAGGGAAATGTGGCAGAAATGCTGCTCTCTGAGGGCTTGGAGTGCCTTGGATAGCTGAGTCAGTCAGGCTTGTAAGTAAGGTTACATCATGACAAATAAGTTATGAGGTTTTTTTTTTGCAAAGTTTACTATGTTGTAAGCTAAGTTGAATATTGTTTAATGTTATTCCACTAATAAATCCTTAAGTCATTGGTTGTAAGTGAGGTTAAATTCTGTTAAGTGCTGTTCTTTTCCTAAATTGTGGAGTTGAAGGTATCAGTTAAGGTTAAGGTATCAGTGAAGTCCTGTTAAGTTTGACCTTTGTCAAGCTTTTATTTCTTTATTCATTTTATCCTTGCCCTCACTGTCCTTGTGTCTCACACACACTGGTACAGTTCTCAGCTCATTTCTGGTTTGATTGCCTGGATTCTGTTTGGTTTTGTGTCTGCTTTGTTTCTTTGGTGTGCCTGAATTGTCCACTCAGGAGCAGAGTGACTCTTGCCAAGGAACTTTGTGCTGCTGCACCTTAATATTAAATCTGGTTTTTGCTGCTCCCTTGCTGGGGATTTTTTAAGTGCTCTCAAGGCCTCGTTGGTAACAGGGTGAAGGAGCCCAGTCCCAGGCTCTGGCCCTGGGGGACACGGGAACGCTGCCAGGGGGTCCCTGTCCCACTGTCCCACCCCCAGGGCCCCGGCCCCCCATTCCCGTGTCAGGCTCTGGGGTCGATCTCGTGGAACATCCTCTGGGGGAGGCTGCGGGGCTGGGGGCGGGGGGACCCGGGGGGACAGGGGACCCTGCTGTGCACGAGCAGGGCTGGACTGCTCTGAGGGAAGCTGTGAGGGGACCGGGGCAGAGTGACCTCCCCAGGGACCTCACACAGCCCCTGTGATGTCACACTGCCCCTGTGATGTCACAGCCCCTATGATGCCACACATCTCTTTTGCAATGTCACACAGCCACCAGTGATGTCACAGCCCACTCTGGGTTGTCACATAGCCCCGGTGATCTCACACAGCTAACTATGTCACCCTATGATGTGCTACATCTGCTTTGTGATGTCACAGAAGTCTCTGTGATGTCACAACCTGCTCTATGATTTTACACAGCCACCCAGTGATGTCACAACCCACTCGCTGATGTCACAGAGCCACCCTCGATGATGGCAGAGACTGCTCTATTGCCTCACACTATGATGTCACAGACAGCTTTGTGATGTCACAAACCCCTCAGTGATGCCACGAGACCTTTTCTGTGCTGTCATACTGGCACTCTTTAATGTCACAGCACATACTTTGAACCTCACAGCCAGCTCTATGATGTCATCCAGCCATGCCATGGTGCCACAGCCTGCTCTGTGATGTCACAGAATCCCCTCTATGATGCTGTAGCTGCTCAGTGACTTCCACAACAAACTCTCTAATATCATAGACCAATCTGTTGACTTCAAAATTGCTTCCTAGAGCACTATATTCTAATAATTGATAAAGATCCTCAACTGTGGAGTAAATAACTCAGGTTAAAATCTTTCTGTCCGATCATGATCAGAATCAATCAGAGATGTATTTATACAAATATATCTGATATTCCATCATTAATCCTGTGGGACAAATTGGGTTAAAGTTCAATTCCACCTCTCCAATCATTTACACATTAACCTTTGACAAATTCTAGGGCTGGGATTGGATCCAGCTGTTCCCAGTCTCCTCTCTTAGAAGGAATTTTAGTAGTCTAGGAGCCCTGCAAGGGTTTGAGGATCCATGGTGGCTGTTGGGTGTACTTTCTGCACCTCATGTATCAGGAGGAGTTTCTCCAATAAGGGAATAAAGCTTTTTGCTGAAGCTCCCACTGTGCCCATGACAGGAACCCCTGTGAGTGTCTGGGACATCCCGGCTCTTTGGCAGCCTGGGGACTCCTGGGATGTCACCGTGGAGCCCCCGTGAGTGCCTCTGACAGATCCGTGCCTTTGCAGCCCAAGGTCTCCTGGGATGTCACCATGGAATGGCTGTGACTGCCTCTGACCACAGGGCTCTTTACCATCCTCAGAAAGCCCTGGGAGGTCTCCATGGAGCCCCTGTCTGTGCCTGGGACATTCCAGCTCTGGAACAGCCTGGAGACTCTTGGAAAGTCCCCATGGAACCCCTCTGAGGGCCTGTGACAAATCTGATCCTTAGCAGGCAACCATCACCAGCCCCCTTTTGCTATGGTCAGTTTCCATGGCAACCATCACAAACCCTCTGTTGCTATGGTCAGTTTCCATGGCAACCATCACCAGCCCCCTGTTGCTAAGGTCAATCCCTTGGCAGCTCCATGGAGACCCCATGCCGGTGTGGTTGCCATGGACACCAGCTCAGGCCTGCAGCCACAGCCCGTTGCCATGGCAACCATTGGCGGCCCCCATCCCCAGGCTCATGGGATCCCAGAACCACAGAATTGGCTGAGCTGGGAGGGACCCATCAGGATCCTCCAGTCCAACTGCTGGCCCTGCACAGAACACCCCAACAATGCCAGCCTGGGCCTGGCAGCGCTGTCCAAACGCTGCTGGAGCTCAGAGAGCCCTGGAGCTGGGACCCTTCCCTGGGGAGCCTGGGCAGGGCCCCAGCAGCCTCTGGGCAAAAACTTTTCCCTGACATCCAACCTGAGCCTGCCCCGACTCAGCTGCAGCCGTTCCCTCCACTCCTGTCCCTTGGCACCAGAGGGAAGAGGTTCCCACAGCCCCAGCCAGGGACCCGCTCCCAAGGCTGCTGCCATGGCCACCAGGGCTGGGACCAGCTGGGATGCTCGGTTTCCCGGCACCAGGGTTCAGAAATGGGATTCCCCAATTTCCTGCCCCGCTAAAACCGCGCTGCCCTCGCTGCCCTCCCGCCTTCCATGGAAAGCACAAAAGGCAAAGATCCCAGGCTGGGATAAGAACAATTTATTGGGAACAACAATGAGGTAAGGAACAAACAGAAACTGAAATTATATTGATAACAGAAGGGATAAATGAAACAGTTTACTGGGAAAACTAATACATCAACAACAGGCTCTTCCTGGCCACAATTTCCCCTGTCTGGAAAGGACACCCTTCTCCTCAGGGAGAGACAGAGAGTCCCTTTCCTGCCCCTGGCAATGTTCTGATGTGCGAGTGAATGTAATGACACGGCCATGGCCAGACTCTCATGTTCTTCCATCCCACATCATGTCTTTGGCAAGGGCAGGAAAAGGGACAGGTGTCTTTCCAGCATAGACCACAGGGAAACTGGTTCACCAGGGTTCTTCCCAATGTGGGTTCTCCCATGGGGGATGAAGCTGCAGTGGTGCATGAAGCTGTTCCTGCATTTTTGGCATTTGCAGGGCTTCCCTTACTGGTGGCTCTGTTGGTGTCTGGTCAAGTGAGAGCTACTGGTGAAGCTTTTCTCACACTGGGGACACTCGTAGGGCCTCTCCCCTGTGTGGATGCGTCGGTGGGTGATGAGGGTGGAGTTGTGCTTGAAACCCTTCCCACAGTCGGGGCAGTGGAAGGGCCTCTCATCCGTGTGAATCCGGTCGTGCAGGAGGAGATGGGAGCTTGTCTGAAACCTCTTCCCACATGTGGCGCACTGGTAGGGCCTCTCCCCAGTATGGATGCGCCGGTGCTTGATGAGGTTGGAGTTGTGCTTGAAGCCCTTCCCGCACTCAGGGCAGAGGAAGGGCCTCTCCTCGGTGTGAATCCGCTGGTGCTGGAGGAGATTGGAGCTGCTCTGAAACCTCTTCTGACACTGGGGACACTCGTAGGGCCTCTCTCCAGTGTGGAGACGTTGGTGGGTCACAAGGTTGGATCTGTAGCTGAAGCCCTTCCCACACTCCCCACACTCGTAGGGCCATTCCCCAGTGTGGATCATCTGGTGGCTGATCAGGTGGGAGCTCCACCTAAATTTCTTCCCACACTGCAAGCACTTGTGGGGCTTCTCCCCATCATGAAGCTTTTTATGGACCACCAGCTCTGAACTCTGGCTGAAGGTCTGCCCACCTTCCTCGCTCAGGGTGGCTCTTTCTTCTTTAGAGCACCCTGGGCTGGGTTTGGAGCCCCTCCTCATGGGGGATTCCTGAGGTTTTTCTTCCCTGTTGGATTCTTGTGTGCTAGAATCACTCAAAACGGTCTCTTTCACAAGGTTCTGCCATGCAGATTTTTCCTCCCTGGTCTCCATCCTCAGTTCCTTCCCTGGGGAAGGAAGGACAAGGAGAGGATGGGATTTGGCTCCATGCCAGAGGGAAGGGGAAGGAGATCCCTCCAGGGCATCCCCAGCAGGACAGGGCTGGCAGCAGAGTTGTCCTGCAGCTGGGGCCTGTGCTGGGCTGGGAGATGGAGCAGGAGAGAAGGGGAAATAGGAACTGACTTCCTCCACACCTATCTGGGTGTCCCGGGGCTCCTTCCTCTTCCTCACAGCCTCCTTCCCCATCCAATCAAGGTTTGGGAATGGAAAATCCTGGTTTGGGAAGAAAACAAATGGTGCGCACATTGTCTTTTGTACTGGTTTGAAGGCAAACCTGGGGAGGGTCTTAACCAGAATGACAATTTAAAAGAAAACTAAGATCAAGGCAATGATACAGAAACACTGCCTTCAACTGACAGAGTCAGGATATAACCTGACACCCTGTTGGTCAGGGTGGTGGCAGCTGTCCCAGTAAATGGTGACTGCAGTCCTGTTGGAGTGATGAAGGTGATTCTGTCGAAGCAGTGATCGTGCAGAAGGGTCTGGTCTTCCTTTGGAGGTCCAGTGGTGGTTATGGAGCTCTTGTCCTCTGGCAATCCAGTAGGCAAGCTGCTCCTGGTGTGGCAAGTCTCAGCTTATATCCAGGTGGGAATGCTTGGATCCTCCCCCTGGGTGGAGCATCCCACAATGGGAGGATGGAATTTTATCAGTCCTGCAGTGACACTCAATGGCCCATTCACAGAAGATATCTCCCCTGGAGGGTGTTATCAGGGCTGAGTCATGGAAGAGATTAAGAACACTGCCCCACCTGTTTATAGCAGTTGCTGAAGGTGGGGATTGAAAACATGCACTTCGTTACATCTTGCATGGCAACCTGAAACAGTGGGGTAATCCCTGCTCAGGGGGTGAACACCACCCCCCTTACCCAAACTGGCTCAGGTGTAAAACCCCCACCCTGGGAAGGGAACACACACACAGGGGACAATGTCACACTTACCCTGCCCCTGGGGAGGGCTCTTTTTCCTGTCATTCCCTTCCTGTCCCCCTTTTTCTTTCCCATTTACTGTTCAATAAAATTCATTTTGGGTTTGGTCTCATTGTCACCTTAATTGGGGCAGAGGAATCTAACACTTTTCTTAACCAGACTCACTAGACTGTGAAATTATTTTGGCACAGTGAGTTTAGGCACTGTTCTCTGACCCCAAGTGCCTTTGACAACAGCATGGTTCCCTCCTCTGAGGAGCTTGTGGTTCTCTCTGGAGGAGCTCTTTGAAACTGGGCTGCAGCTTCCTCTGAGTGACTTATGGGAGAACTGATGAGGTAAATCGCCTTTGTGGGCCTGGAGTGTAAAGAAAATATTTTGTTGTCCTTCTATTACAGCGATCTAAAGAAGGTCTTCAGGGTGAGAGAAGTGGACGAGAATCTTGCTTCATGATCAGAAGGCTGGATTTATTGATATATGATATATAATACATTATAACTATACTAAAAGGAATAAAGAGAAAAGTTGCAGAGGCTTGCTAAGCTAAGAATAGAAAGAAAAGAATTATTAACAAAGTTCTGTGTCCAGCAGAAAGCAAGGACCAACTCTCCCGTGAGTGGTCAGCAAATCCAAACACTCACAGAAGACCAATCACAGATGGTCCTGTTACATTCCACATCAGCAGATAATTATTGTTTGCATTTTTCTTCTGGGTCCTTAGCTTCCCAGAAAGGACAAATCCTAAAACAGAGGATTTTATGAAAAAATGTCTGTGACATCCTTCCTTGAAATGTTTTTTAAAATCACAGGAGGAAAGGGAGCAAATGATACCAGCGAGACTGACAAGGTTCATTCACCCCATGGTGAGGAACATAACGCTGCTGAAAGTCCTACAAGAAGCTCAGCTCAAGTAGCTAAATTCCCAAATAACTCCTGATTTCCCATGCTTGAGTGCTTTGCGAAATGTGAGAATCATTTTTCTCTTCATCCCTGTCGCCTTTGTGACAGCTACAAAGAGTTTCCTTTCCTTTTTATGATATCTATATTGGGCTGAATTCACACTTGTATCAGTATATGCTAGCAGCTGAGCTGGAGCTGTGCAGGAACCAGTGGAACTTGGAATTGTCAAAAATTGCTTGTACAGTCAGTTTATTAATGTTTGGGATTTATTTGCATTTTCATCACATCTGACTTGTGGCAAAATCAAATATTCATCAAAGTGATTTATGCAGAGTCAAGTTTGATGTCTGCGAAATTATTTTGTCCAGTGCCCAGGGGATGCTCGAGGGGTCTCTGTGCCTCTCGCCCTGGGGGATGCTTGGCAGGGGTTTGGGGGGCTTGTCCCTGTCCCTGTCACCTCAGGCCATTCTCCAGGGGGTCTCCATCATTTTCATCCAGGGAATGCCTGGGGGGTCTCCCTCCCTCTCATACCCTGTGCCAGGGGATGTTTGGGGCAGTCTCTGTCCCTCTCAGCACAGGGGATGCTCGGGGGGTCTCCATCCCTCTGGCCTCAGGGAATGCCTGTGCAGGGCTGGGGACCAGGGGCTCTGTGTCCCTCTGACCGCTGAGGGTGCTCGGGGCTGGGGGGGCTCTCCGACCTTCTCACACCTGGGGAGGCCAGGGGGGTCTCTGTCCCTCTCAGCACTGGTGTGACCCCACCCAAACATCATCGGGCTCAGAGGGACAGAGACACCCCCAAAGCCCTAGAAGGGCTGAACCTGGGATTTGGTCTGGGGGTGAGGATTTAGGAAGGGGCTGGAATTGGGGCTGGGCTTGGAGTTGGGGCTGAGATTCAGATTAGCGATGGGATTGGGGTTAAGGCTAGACATGGGATTGGCTTTAGGGCTGGGGTTGGGATTGGGTCTGGGGCTAGAGAGACTGGCACTGGGATGAGATTAAATACAGAACTATGAGTGTGTCTAAACATGGAGTGAGATTGAGACCAGGATCAGGGTCAGGTTTGGGACTGAGCTCACCCAGAGTGGGACAGGGAGAATGTTACGGTGGGAAGGTTTGGGGAAAATCCTTGTTCGGGGAAAAACAAGCTGTGAATGCCTTGCGTTGGGGATTCCTCCCACCCATGTCCATTTCTAGAAGTCACCTGATGTAAAAAATCAAGAGTGAATCAAAAAACCCACCAGGAGTTTCCCATTTCCAGTCTCATCCCTCTTGGGTTATGGTTGGTCCCCCATCTCAGGGCTGGTGGGGATCCCATGGGTCCTAGGGATCCCCCCTCTCCAGGGTCCTGCTTTTGGCTTTTGGGAGGTTCTGGGGTCCCAAGGTCCCCCTCTCCAGCCTCCTCTCAATCCAGCCACTTGGGGTTCCCCTTTCTTTCCACCACCCTGTCCTTGTTTAGGGCAAAATCGGTTGAAACCCTCCAAAAGGAGTTTCCTCTAGAATGCCGATTCATCAGCCCCACCCTCAGCCAGTCCCGGAAAATATTTCCGGGGAGAAAAGTGGAAAAAAACCTTATTCTACAGGCAAAGCATTTACCAGCACAAAAATTGAACAATATTAAGCAATAAAATCTCCTGCTGCTCCGAAGTAGATGACAAACTCCGAAAGTCCCTCCTTGGGTTGTAGCTCCGTGCACTCAGTGTCTTATCAGTCTCTTATCAGTCTCTTTTCAGTCCCTCCAGCACTGGAACTGCCTCGGCCCAGGCTCAGCCAGGTGGGCCACAGGTGCAAGCTGCCGGTGGTGTTCTGGCTGTTCAGTGCAGAGCAGATTTAAACAGCTCCAAAGAAAAAGAAAAACCACAGTCCAGGGAACTTCTCTGCCTCAGCGAGCTAAAAACTAACTAAAAGCAAAGGAGAGCTCTGTCCTGCTCTCTGTCCATCCAGCAGCTGGAATGTGGAGGAGTGAGTGCAGTGTATGAAAACAAACTACTGCTCTTCCTCCTCCCCTTCGCTCTCAGAACCAGCCTTAAAGGTGCAGAACTCATTTCTGGGCTAAACAGACCGATGGAGGTACGAGCATCACGAAGTCGCCCCAGGACACCCCTGTCAGGGTCAGGGGGTCCCGTCCCCGCCTCATCTCCGGGCTGCTGGCGGTCCCCCAGCTCCGTTATCGCCCCTTCCCCTCTCCCCTCCCCGGGGGTCCCCCGTTCCACAGCCCCGGCTCTCACGGGGATCCCCAAAACCAATGTCCCGCCCTGTCGGTACCGGGCCATCCCCACGTGGACCCCTGGAACCCTCCCGAGGGTCGATCGCGGCTGCTCTCCCCCCGAAAAAGCTCCTCTTGGGGAGCCCGGAGATATCCGGGGCTCGAGTCCGGGATCTGCCGGCTCCGAACACTCTCCAAAAATCCTCCCGGAGACCCCTGGCTGGAGCCGGGGCGAGCTCGGCCTCCGCCCTCCCCTGCGGCTCGGGGCTGGGGGCGATGCTCCCGGGGCAGGGGGTGCTGCAGGCTCGGCGTGCGGGCGCTGCGAGCGCCGCGATTCTCCCGCTCCTGCTCCTCCTCTCCCTCCTCTTCCTCCCGCATTTCCTCCGCTCCCAGCCCGGACCCCCCTTTCCCACCGCTCTGCCCCGCGGCCCCGCAGCACCGGCTGCTGGGTGGGGGAGCCCCCGATCGGCCCCAGGGCTGGGCAGGGGCTCGGGGACCCCCCCGGGGCGGATCCGTCCCCCCGGCCCGAGCCCCAAATTCCGCTCGGGGGCCGCCGGGCTCTGCGGGCCCGCCTGGCAACCGGTGAGTCATCAGAGAGAAATGCTCTGGTTGGCTGGAAATTGTTTACCGCGTCCTCTGATTGGCTGGAATTGTAAAAGGCGCTACGCCCTGCGGGTGTGCCTAGGAGCTGCGGAGGCCGGGCGGGAGCCTTTTCCTGTTTCTTTCTGGTCTCTGAATCCTCTTTCCTTTTTCTTTCTCTCTTTGAGACCTCTTCCCGCTTTCTTTCTCTCTCTTTCTCCTCCCCATTTCTTGTTCCGTTCAGTCCACGCTCAATAATCGTCGGTTGCTTTCCCACGCTCTCATTCGCTCCTTCACTGGGGCAGAGGCGTCTCTCCCTCGCGGGGTCGTAATCCATGGACAGGGTCCCTTCCCACCCCAGTCCCTGGAAAATGTCCATCAAAGCTACCTTTGCTGTGTGCTCTGGGAGCCCACAGAGCTGCTGGATCTTCTCCCCTTGGGAGAGAAGCTCCTTGGGAGGCACGGCAGGAGCAGCACCCTGGCAGCCTCGGGAATGCCCCTCTGGGATCCACGGCACACACTGCCAGGGTCTGGAATTCCAGTTCTCAGCTATGAAATATGTTCCTGCCCTTGAGGGCAAAGCTGTCAAGAAGGAGCCAAAAGCCAAGTGGAACAAGATCTTACAGTGGCATTTCACTGCGAGCCTTCATAACTTCCCCCATGGTTGTTGTAGCTCCTGAATTGGGAATTAAATCCGGGCACGGTCTTTGGTGTGAGCTGCCCTGGGTCAAGGGAGACACTGAGAGAGAAACAGCAGGGAAAGAGAGGCAGGAGAGAAAAGAGGGCACAAACACAATCAGGTGAGAAGGTGGCACTCTAAAAACAGACCAGAACTGACTGAAAAGGAATATAACAGAAAGGCATAATTTTGCACCTTTTTTTTACTATCAAAATACAGTTTCTTCCCCTTCTCACAAACCTCTTGCCAGTGTCATTCACCAGGGCTGTCAGAAAGTCCTTCATTCTGGGTGGATGTTCCAGGCTGCAGCCACAAACAAACAGGGAATGGGGATTTTCCTGCTCCTGGGGAGTTTGACATCCTCAGCTGAGGAGAGGAGGAGACACCAGAAGGAAAGGGCAGCTGGATTTCACCCTTCCACAGGAAAAACTGGGCGGGGGAATCTCTCATCCTGTCTGCTGCTGCTCCCACAGGGATGTGAGGGCTGATCCCAGAGCTCCAGGGGTCACAGTCAGGGCTGCCCTCAGGAAATGCTTGCCTGGTATTGAGGGGCAGCATGGGAGCACCTGGATCTTGGGGCACCCAGCTGCCCCTCATGTTTGGAGGTGCCTGAGGAGAGCTGGGACAACGCCAGGGACATTCTGCAGTGACATCCCCCCTGTCCTGCTCTGGGTGAGCTCAGTCCCAAACCTGACCCTGATCCTGGTCTCAATCTCACTCCATGTTTAGACACACTCACAGTTCTGTATTTAATCACATCCCAGTGCCAGACTTGTCTAGCCCCAGACCCAATCCCAACTCCAGCCCTAAAGCCAATCCCATGTCTAGCCTTAACCCCAATCCCAGCTCTAATCCAAATCTCAGCCCCAACTCCAAGCCCAGCCCCAATTCCAGCCCCTTCCTAAATCCTCAGCCCCAAACCAAATCCCAGGTTCAGCCCTTCTGGGGCTTTGGGTGTGTCTCTGTCCCTCTGACCCCGATGATGTTTGGGTGGGGTCACAGCAGGGCTGAGAGGGACAGAGACCCCCCCCCCCCCCAGGCCTCCCAAGTGTGAGAATGTCAGAGAGCCCCCCCAGCCCCGAGCACCCTCAGTGGTGAGAGGGACACAGAGTGCCTGGTGCCCAGACCTACACAGGCATTCCCTGAGGCCAGAGGGATGGAGACCCCCGAGCATCCCCCAGGGTGAGGGGACAGAGACCCCCGAGCATCCCCTGGGCTGAGAGGGACAGAGACTGCCCCAGACATCCCCTGGCACAGGGTATGTGAGGGAGGGAGAACCCCCAAGCATTCCCTGGGTGAAAATGATGGAGACCCCCTGGGGAATGCCCTGGGGTGACAGGGACAGGAAAAACACCCCCAAACCCCTCCCAAGCATCCCCCAGGACGAGAGGCACAGAGACCCCTTGAGCATCCTCTGGGCACTGGACAAAATAACCTTGGCAGAAATCAAATTTGACTCTGCATAAATCACTTTGATGAATATATCCTCTTCCCACAAGTAACTTGTGATGAAAGCGCAAACAAATCCCAAACATGAATAAACTCACAATCCAAGCAGTGATGTGGCAATTCCAATATTCATTGCTTCCTGCACAGCTCCAGCTCAGCTGCTGGCAGGTTCCGATAAAAGGAAAGTGGAAATTTGGCCCAATACAGATTATGAAAAGGAAGGGAAAGCTCTGTGATGCTGTCACAAAGACACAGAGAAAAATGATTGTCACATTTGGTAAAGCCCCCAAGCCTGGGAATTCAGGACTTACTCAGAAATTTAGCTACTTGAGCTGGGCTTCTTGTGGGACTTTTAGCCGCCTTGTGTTCCTCATCATGGGGTGAATGAACCTTGTCAGTCTCACTGGTAACATTTGCTCCGTTTCCTCCAGTGATTTTAACAACTTTATAAGGAAAGACAGCAAATTATTTTCTTTACACTGGCCACCAATAAAAGCCATTTTCGTCATCATTTCTCCCATAAAGAAATAAAGCTTTTATAAGCTCCATAAGCTCCCCAGGAGGAAGGAGGGACTGTGTCCAAGTTTGCAAGAGTTCTTCCGAAAGAACAACAACGTCCTCAGTGGAGGGAACCATGCTGTTGTCAAAGGCACTTGGGGTCAGAGAACAGTGCCTAAACTCACTGTGCCAAAATAACATGGCAATATTGTGAAGAAAATTGTTAGAGAGATGCATCTGCCCCAATTAAGGTGCTAACAAGACCAAATCCAAAATGGATTTGATTGAACAGTAAATGTGAGGTAGAAAGATGGAAAGAAAGAGAAAAGATGAGAGAGCAAGGGAGTGACAAGGGACAGAGACCTCCCCTAGAGCAGGCAAGTGTGATGTTGCCTCCTCTGTGTGTGTGGCCTTCCCAGGGTGGGGGTTTTACACTTGAGCCAGTTTGGGTAAGGGGGTGGTGTTCACCCCCTGAGCAGGGATTACCCCACTGTGTCAGGTTGCAATGTCAGATCTAACCAAATGCATGTTTTCAATCCCCATCTTCATCAACTGCTATAAACAGGTGGGGAAATGTTCTTTATCTCTTCCATGATTCACCCCTGATAATGCCCTCCAGGGGAGATATCTTCTGTGAATGGGCCATTGAGTGTCACTGCAGGACTGATAAAATTCCATCCTCCCATTGTGGGATGCTCCGCCCTGGGGAGGATCCAAGCATTCCCACCTGGATATAAGCTGAGGATTTCAACAGCAGGAGAAGCTCACCTTGCCTACTGGATTCCCAGAGGACAAGAGCTCCATAACCACTACTGTACCTTCAGAGGAAGACCAGAACCTTCTTCAGGATCACTGCTTCGACAGAATCACCTTCATCACTCCAACAGGATTGCAGCCACCATTTATTGGGACTGCAGCCACCACCCTGACCAACAGGGTGTCAGGTTATATCCTGACTCTGTCAGTTGAAGGCAGTGTTTCTGTACCATTGCCTTGATCTAAATTTTGGTTTTGAATTGCAATTCTGGCTTAGACCCTCCCCCAGGTTTGCCTTCAAACCAGTAAAAAACTCAATGCGCTCATCCCTTGGTATTCTCCCAAAACAGGATTTTCCATCCCCAAACTTTTGCCAGATGGGTAAGGAGGCTGTGAGGAACAGGAAGGATCCCCTGGACACCCAGGATGGTGAGGAGGAAGTCAGTGCTCCTTTCCCCCTCTCTCCTGCTCCATCTCCCAGCCCAGCATGGCCCCCAGCTGCAGGACAGCCCTGCTACCAATACTGTCCTTCTGGTGATGCACTGCGGGGATCTCCTTCTCCTTCCCTCTGGCACGGAGGCAAATCCCATCCTCTCCTTATCCTTCCTCCCCCAGACCAGAAGCTGAGGATTTGGACCAGAGAGGATAAATCCCCACAGCAGAACCTCACGGAAAAGGCCGTTATGAGTGACTCCAGGGCACAGGAATCCAACGGGGAGGAAAATCCCCAGAGATCCCACAGGAGGAGGGGCTGCAAACCCAGTCCAGGATGCTCTGTGGAGGAAAGACCCTCCCTGAGCCAGGAAGGTGGACAGAGCTTCAGACAGAGCTCAGAGCTGGTGGTCCATGAGCAGCTTAATGATGGGGAGAAGTGCTACAAGTGCTTGGAGTGTGGGAAGAGCTTCAGGCAGAGCAGCACCCTGATCAGCCACCAGATGATCCACACGGGGGAATGGCCCTATGAGTGTGGGGAATGTGGGAAGGGCTTCAGCTGCAGCTCCACCCTTGTGACCCACCAACGCATCCACACTGGGGAGAAGCCCTATGAGCGTCCCGAGTGCCAGAAGAGGTTTCACATCAGCTCCAATCTCCTCAGGCCCCACCCTATTCACACACAGGAGAGGCCCTTCCGCTGCCTTGAGTATGGGAAGGGCTTCAAGCGCAACTCCCTCCTCATCAGGCACAAGCGCATCCACACTGGGGAGAGGCCCTACAAGTGTCCCCTGTGTGGGAAGAGGTTTCAGACCAGCTCAAATTTCCTCCTGCATGAGTGGATTCACACTGGCAAGAGGCACATTCCACTGTCCTGACTGTGGAAAGGGCTTCAAGCAAAACTTCACCCTCATCAGGCACTGGCACATCCACACTGGGGAGAGGCCATATCAGCGTTCCCAGTGTGGGAAGAGCTTCACCCAGAGCTCTGACTTGACTGCACACCAACGAAAGCACCAGTAAGGGAAGCCCTGCAACTGCCCTCACTGCAGAAGGGCTTCATGCCCAGTTCCAGCTTTATCCCCCATTGGAAGACCCATATTGGGAAGAGCCCTGGGGATCCATTTTCCCTGTTATCCATGCTGGGAAGACACCTGACCCTTGTCCTGCCCCTCCCAGTGACAAGATGTGGGATTGACGAACATGAGGGTCTGGCCATGGCCCTGTCAATACATTCACTCCCACCTCAGGTCATTGCCAGGGCAGTAATGGGACCTTCTCTCTCCCTGAGGAGAAGGGTGTCCTTTCCAGGAAGGAGGAAATACGTAGCCAGGCAGATCCAGTCAGTTGTGGTATAGTTTTCCCTGTGAACAGTTTTATTTATCCCTTCTGTTATCAACATTGTTTCTGTTCCATTTGTTCCTTATCTCGTTGGTGTTCCCAATAAATTGTGCTTATCCCAGCCCGGGATCTTTGCCTTTTGTGCTTTCCAGGGGAGGCAGGATGGCAGCGAGGGCAGTGCGGTTTTATTGGGAACAGGAAATTGGGGAATCCCATCCCTGAACCCCGGCCCGTGGAAACCGAGCATCCCAGCTGGTCCCAGCCCTGGTGGCCATGGCAACAGCCTTGGGAGCGGGTCCCTGGCTGGGGCTGTGGGAACCTCTTCCCTCTGGTGCCCAGGGACAGGAGTGGAGGGAACGGCTGCAGCTGAGTCAGGGCAGGCTCAGGTTGGATGTCAAGAAAAGGTTTTTGCCCAGAGGCTGCTGGGGCCCTGCCAAGGCTCCCCAGGGAAGGGTCCCAGCTCCAGGGCTCTCTGAGCTCCAGCAGCGTTTGGACAGCGCTGCCAGGCCCAGGCTGGCATTGTTGGGGTGTCCTGTGCAGGGCCAGCAGTTGGACTGGAGGATCCTGATGGGTCCCTCCCAGCTCAGCCAATTCTGTGGTTCTGGGATCCCATGAGCCTGGGGATGGGGCTGCCAATGGTTGCCATGGCAACCAGCTCTGGCTTCAGGCCTGAGCTGGTTTCCATGGCAACTACCCCTGGCATGGGGTCTCCATGGAGCTGCCGAGGGACTGAGCATAGCAACAGGGCCTGGTGATGTTGCCATGGAAACTGACCATAGCAACAGGGGCCTGGTGATGGTTGCCATAGAAACTGACCATAGAGACTTGGTCCTGGTGATGGTTGCCAGCTAAGGATCAGATTTGTCACAGGCCCTCAGAGGGGTTCCATGGGGACTTTCCAAGAGTCTCCAGGCTGTTCTGGAGCTGGAATGTCACACACAGAGACAGGGGCTCCTGTCTCAACAACAGGAGCCTCCTCCAGGCTCATGGCCCCTGCATGGCCCCAGCGTGAGGGAGGGCTCTGAGGCACAGCGGATGCTGGCAGGAGGGGCTGCTCCGGCCAGCTGGGGGCCTCTGAGAAATGCCCAAAGCCTTGTGCTCTCTGCAGCTGGCCAAGGACAGCAGCAGGGCTGAACGGTTCGTGTGGCACAGCCAGCCCGAGCTCTGCAGCCCTCAGGGCCCCATGGGAGAGGCGGCCCTCAGGGATGGGACCGGGAGTATGGGACTGGGACCAATACTGAGATCAGGAATGGTTACAGGAACAGGAAATACGGGACTGGAGACAAGGACATGAATGGGGACAGGGACCAGGAGTAGGACCAGGAATATGGGAGAGGGACCTGGAATGGGACCAGGAATGGGAATATGGGAACGGGACAGGGAATACAGGAATGGAAATCTCAGAGGAGCATTGGGACCAGCATTAAGAACAGGACAGGCAATGTGGGACAGAAACAGGAATTGAGACCAGGAGTGGAAATCACACTGGGATGGGAGCATAACATGTCCCAGAGCAGGGTGACATGGGAACTGGTGGGCGAGAGGGGGGTGAAAACAGGGAGAGAGGGATCCTGCACAGGGGACACCGGGAACTGAGATGGGGGGACATGGGGACAGTCCTGGGCCAGGGGCTCCTTGATCAGCTGCCCCAGAACCTCCACCGGGGTCTCCCAGTGCAGCTGGAGCTGCTCGGCCTGGGGTGCCCAAAGGCCTGAGCAACCCTCAAGTCCCTCCCAGGAATCCTCAGCTCCCTCAAACCCAGTATCTCCCACATCCCCTGCAAGATTCCTGCATGTCCCCATCCTTGCCTTAGTTCAACATCTTTATTTTTACCCAGTTTTTGGGTTTTTTGAAAGGCCAAAGAGAAATTAAAAGACAATCAAGGGTACAGGGAGCCAGAAAGAACTGGAGCCCCCCAGGCAGATGTTGTCCCAAAATGGATCACTAGCACCGAGGATCACCAGGGCTCTTCCCACCTCGGGTCACTGGGGATCATCCAGCGTGGACTGTCCCATGGGGGATGGAGCTGGAGCAGTGCACGGAGCTCTTCCCGCACTCAGGGCACTCACAGGGCTGCCCTTAGTGGTGCCTCCATTTGGCTGGGTCAAGGCTGAGCTCTGGCAGAAGCTCTTCCCACACTTGGGACACTCATGGGCCTGTGACATCACAAGGAGCAGAGATGGATGTCAGGCACCCACCAAAGCTGCTCTCTCACTCCCCTCCAGAGATGGAGAGGAGAGAGAAAATATAATGAAGTTTTCATGGATTGAGTTAAGGACTGGGACAGATCACTCAGCAAATGCCATCATGGGCAAAACTGTTCAAAATTAGAGACATTAGTTGAATTTATTGCTATCAATCAGAGCAGGATAGTGAGAAGTAAAATAAAGCTTCACAAACACCTTCTGCCCATCCCTCCCTTCTTCCCAGCTCTGCCTCCTCCCCCAGTAGGTGCAGGCAGACAGGCATGGGGGTTCTGCTCAGTTCATTCCTGTTGTTTCTCCTGCTGCTCAAGGAGAGGAGTCGTTCCCCTGCTGCACCATGGGGTCCCTGCTGGAGACACTTCTCCATGAACTTCTCCAAGGTGAGCTCATCTCAGGGACAGCAGCTCTTCACAAACTGCTGCAGCGTGGCTAACTTTCCCATGGGCTCACATGGAAGGACCCTGCTCCAGCATGGGCTCCTCTCTCCATGGCTTTGCAGGCCCCCGCCTGGTCCCTGCTCCAGCACAGGTTTCTCATGGGCTCCCAGCCCCTACAAGGCACCCCTTGCTTCAGCACAGGCTTCTCCAGGTGCTGCAGGTGCATCTCTGCTCTCCGGACCCTCCATGGGCTGCAGGGGCCCAGCTGCCTCCCCAGGGACTGCCCAGGGAATCTCAGGGCAATCAGCTCCAGCCCCTGGAGCAGCTCCTGCCCCTCCTGCTGCCCATCCTGCCCTGGGCTGTGCAGAGTTGTTCCTCTCAGTGTTCTCACCCTGCTCTTCCCTGCTCATACTCACACCTACACCATCACCCATTTCCTGAAATCTCTCACCCCAAAGGTGTCACCACCCTTTCCAACTGGCCCAGCCTTGGCCAGCGGCCGCTCCATCCTGGAGCTGGTTGGAATTGACTCTGTGGGACACAGAGGAGCAGCTGCTTCCAGCAGCCTCTCACAGAAGGCGCTCCTAGAGCTCCCCTTACCAAAACCTGGCCATGCAAACCAAGTATAGCATGGCAGGGTTTTTATTACCATTATTAATTCTTCTTATTGCTATTGTGACTATTATTGCTATTAACATTAAGCTATTATTTTTATTACTAATAATATTTTTTAGTATTTTTGACTCTGTAAATAGTGGCTATAGTAGGACTCAAAACAAAAGTTCTTCATTGCAAGTAGAAGTTATAATTCTGTCAGCCTCTTGCCCTGCCCTGTTCTGTGTCATTGCTGTGTGTGAAGCTGCTGCTGCCCAGGCTCCCCATTTCCCTGGTTTGGGAAATTCCATGGCATTGCTCACATGTCAGAAAGAGAGGGCTCATTCCAATCAAATGCATTGCCTGAGATCTTCTAGTCCCAGTGTTGGAAGCTTGTTTTCCAATGTTGTTGGCTTTCTCAGCTTCTGTCAACATTCGTGATTTTATAACAAAATGTTCTGGGATGTGATTTTGCAAAATTCTCTAATCAGATTTCAGCTTTGCTCTTGGATTCCTGGATGGTGTGTCAGAGCTGAAGGCAGCCGTTTGGCTGGGAAGCCTTCAGTGGGAGCTGGGGTTGCCTCAGCAGTAGCCGATTGTGCCCATGTGTGAAAAACGCCAATCACTTGTTTTTAAAATTTTTAAAAGTTTAATGGTAATAAAATGGTTAAAAAGAATAGTGACACAATTAGAGTAATAACAATTTGGACAAATTGAATTAGGACAATATGAGATAATAAAAGCAAAGAGTTATGGACATCCAGGTACCTTTTTCTGGGCAGGACAAGCCCGAGAAAGGACCCCCGTTAACAAAGGATTAACCCTTAAAAACAATAGCCCGTTGCATATTCATACACCTCATACATGATGCATAAATTCCATTCAAACACAGGATTCTGTCTGGGCAGTGCCAGCTTCTTCCTTCTAATCCTAACAGTGCCTTCGAGGCGGGAAGAAGTTAATTTCTTCTGATAAGAGAGCAATAAATTCTTTTTCTCTGAAAGATCTAGGTGTCCTGGAGCTGCTATCTCACTGCAAGTCCTTTCTTTTAAACAAAGCATCTTACATAGCATAGTTTCTATTTTAACAATTTTTAGAACCTAAAACTATATTTAACGCAGTACTTAAGAAAATTAATTCAGCATTGCTTTCTAACACAACACATAAAACATTCATTTTAATATTTGCAAAAAGCCAATCATAAAATACATGAATTTTTCACAACTCCCACTCTTATTCTTTGTAAATCATTTGGCTTGAGCAATATTTCTTATCTATTTGTATCTTCTGGCCTATGCTGGCAAAATAAAACAGGGGATTACACAAGGAAGAAATACAAAAACATTTGTAACACAAAATGAACGATCTTAATTTCTTCTAATACATTACCTCACCAGCTAGATTTAACATTGTTTTCTAATTTTTGGGTTGGTACCTGGGTTATTATATGCATATAAATTTTTCTTCTTTGATTTCTTTTGCTTTTGCTAGAATGACTTTTCTGTGGTCATCAATTTTCAACAATCTGATATATTGAACTTTCCACAAACACCCCCTTCTTTGGCCAATAAATAGTCCAAAGCCAACCTATTTTGATACTCTACAGTTTTTGTTTGGCTTAACTGGCTTAATATTAGCTCTAATGCTTGGGCAGCCTTATTTGCTACCATTTCTGTAACTGCTTGGAGTCTTGTAATACAATTCAACAGATAATTTGGAGTCAATACAGAGTTAGATTGCTGTGCTGGTTTCACCTTTTTGTTTATTATTTGTTTTTTTACCAAATCTTGAACTGTATCTTCAAGATTAAATTTAAAACAAATCCATCTCTCTCCTTTTGGACATTGAATTCCAAATCTATTACCACTTTTTCTTAAATTTCTTGTAATCCAATAATTTACTCTGTTTTGCCTACAGGTTCCTAATTTGGATGGGTTATAACAGTTGCTGTTGACATAGGTGTGCGTAATAAAAGAGGAACTTTGGTTTCTTTCTATGTGATGCTTTCTGTAGCATTTTTGACACAATCTTGCTCGTATCCCAAAAGGGAAAAGACAACAAATGAGTGCCAGAAACAGGAATAACAGAGGGCCAGTATTGCTTATACTCCCACCTCCCATGCCTGTGAGGCTGCAACCCACAGCAGGTGTATTTGATCTTCTCAGTGCCGAAATACAGAGGCCAATTTGGTCTTGCCCTCTATTTTCTTGTTACTTTCTCTTAACTAATTTCTAGGCAAATTGTTTTTGACGCCCTTTAACTGTGGTCTCTTACTGTTCCTCAGGTATCTCTCATTCAACAGGCACTAATAATTCCCATCCACAAAACAAAGTTATTGCTTTAACACTTTTTGCAATAAGAGCATAAATTTTGTGAACTACAATACTAATTACTCTCTCAATATAAGCATTTACTTATAACCCAGCTAGCATGTCTAGTATTGGAATGAATCAAATGAAGCTTACTAATGGAAATGGTAATTCCCCTTTCCCCTGTACAATTCTCAGGCTAAGGTCAGAATACAAAAACATTCCTGATCTTTCTATCTGAAGTATTCCTCCCCCATGGAGATGTTTTATTCAGGCAGTGCTCAAAACCAGTGATATAAGTGTTATCTTATTTCTAAATTCAGTGTTATTCTTTTTACATTTCTTGGATCATTTGGGTTTTCTCAAACTATTACCACTCAGTCCCCATTGGAAAGTCAGTTTGGTATCACCCAGTTTAAATGTGATAGTCCATTTTTCATGTTTCTTCAGAAGTCCTTTGATTCTGCTGGCATGAATTCACTCTCTTTCCATGATTTTGATCGTTGCTTCAGTAGTACCTGGAAAGGACTTCTTAATAGCATAGTAATAAAAGAAAGATAATACTGCATTAACATTTACTATTTGATTTCCTCCTAAACTTTCTGGGTTTAGCTAAAAGCTTTCTCTACAGCAGCGTCTTCTTCTTCAGGAAAAAAACCTTCTCATTAACAGCAAACAAAATACACAAAAGAAAAAAAAACCAAAAAACTTCTTACTTAAGAAAAACAAACCACTTGTTATGGTTTGACACTGGCACAAAGCCAGTGCCCCCCCCCCCATGAAAATTCCCTCTCCCTGGCATCTGCTGTGAGGTGGTACCCAGAAATAAGCAAAGCAGGCTCCTGCTTATGGAAAAAGGAAAAAAACTTTATTAACTAAAAAACCACAAGGAAAATGAAAACTACACAGAAACACTTCCCCCTCCTCCTCCTACCAGATCCCCAGTACATTTACGATTCCCAAAATTATCCACACTCGGTCTGGCACCACCCTTTAGAAAATCAAATCTTCAGCTCATGAAGAGTAGACGGAGTCCTTCCTTGTACCACGGACTTCTTGTCACAATTAGCACCGCCCGGAGTCCTGCTATCTCGTGACATCTCCTTTCCATGCCAAGGTGCTCTCACCACCAGGCATGGGATGGGGCAGAGGCCTGCTTTCAGGGTGGACCTTTTTAAGGATGCCTCGTCTCGTTCCAAGCAGAGCACAGTCTCCTCTCTGGGACCTTTGTCCCCCCCATTTCTTCTATACCCCCTGGGGCCGAGGGGTCTCAACACCAAACTCTCTTGGCTCCGAGCCCCCGCTTCCCCCTGCAATGCAGCCTCTGTATCACCAGGAAACAGTCCATGGATATACAACAAAAGAGCCCAGCAAAATTGCCACTCCATCTTCCTCCATTCCTTCAACATCTCTCTTTCTCTTTGCCAGAGCCCCTTACTGGCCTGTTTCTTCCTTCATCTTCCACTCTTATCCCTTTCCTAGGAAAGGTAATGTTCCGTGAAGTTCTCATTATCCACAAGGGTTAAAAGCTCTCCCAAGCAGCTGGGCTGCTTGCTGCCCCCGCACCTTCTCCTCCCAGCCGTGCTGCCGGCACATGATACCAAGTTTCAAGGTAACAGTTCAAGCACAGGCTGCATTCTCTCTCCGTCTCCAAAAAAAGTGTGGGGGGGCGGATAAACAGGTCGCTCGGTGCCCACCCTTCCACCGAATCCAGGCTTACCGCAGATGGGCCACGTGGCTTTCCCCTTCCCCAGCCCAGCCAGCAACTGGGCCGGGGGAGAGACCCAACTCCTTCCAGCCGGAAATCCAAAGAGGGCTCTGAAGGACAAGAGCCCTGCTTTTAACTCCTTGGGTTTGTAGTCTCAAGAGGCGGATCCAATGCCCCACTGGTCAAACCAGGTGCTCATCTTAAAATCCGAACACCCATTGGTGACCACAGCAAAAACAACATATCCTAGATGTCCCATTTCCGGTCAAACCACGACACCACTTTGTGAGGTCTGGAGAGTCAGCAATCTCTGCTTTGATTTTATCTTTTAGTGCTAGTCCCCCTCCCCCTCTCTTCATGGCCTTGCTATCAGTGCTGTTCTTGGCCCTTCCCCCGGTGTGGCCCCTTGGCTGCAGGGCCGGAGCCGGGGAGAGCAGCCCCAGGCATGGGGACCCTGGGGGCTGCCCTAGGTCTCTTTTGCCCTCTCTCTCTGTCTCTCTCTTTCTTCCTCTCTCTCGGCCCACTTACCGGGCCGATGCTGCCATCCTGGACTCGGGACCCCGACAGTCTGGGAGCCCCCCTGGCAGTTCCGCCAGGGAGCCAGCCCGCTCCTGGCCGGCAAACCATCCTCTGCTACCAAATTGTGAAAAACGCCAGTCACTTGTTTTTAAATTTTTTAAAAGTTTAATAGTAATAAAATGGTTAAAAAGAATAGTGACACAATTAGAGTAATAACAATTTTGACAAATTGAATTAGGACAATATGAGATAATAAAAGCAAAGAGTTATGGACATCCAGGTACCTTTTTCTGGGCAGCATGAGCCTGAAAAAGGACACCCACTAACAAAGGACGAACCCTTAAAAACAATAGTCCATTGCATAGTCATACATGATGCATAAATTCCATTCAAACACAGGATTCTGTCTGGTCAGTGTTAACTTCTTCCCTCTAATCCTAACCATGCCTTCCAGGCAGGAAGAAGTTTTTTTCTTCTGATAGGAAGGCAATAAATTCTTTTTCTCTGAAAGATCTAGGTGTCCTGCGGCTGCTATCTCGCTACAAGTCCTTTCTTTTAAACAAAGCATCTTATATAGCATAGTTTCTATTTTAACAATTTTTAGAACCTAAAACTATATTTAACGCAGTACTTAAGAAAATTCATTCAGCATTGCTTTCTAACGCAACACATATAATATTGATTTTAATTTTTGCAAAAAGCCAGTCATAAAATACATGCATTTTTCACACCATGTGAGCAGACACACCAGAGATGCCGTGACCGGGACGTTGTGCCCATGTGAGCAGAGATAGCAGAGATGCCATGACCGGGATGTTGTGCCTGGCTAGAACCCTCAGTGCCCGGCTGGAGGGAGCTGCGCTGGAGCCGCAGGTTGTGCCGGGGGTGGGCAGGGGCCGCAGCCCCGGGCAGGGCCCGGCCATGGACACTGACCCTGGGCCGGGCAGGGGCTCGGGGCCCGCTCCCAGCGGGGCCGTGCGGGAGCCGGAGCAGCGAGAGAGCCCAGGCCGAGCATCAGCCCCGGGGCGGGCACGGCTGGGAGGGGGCCGGGCCCGGGGGTCCCGCAGAGCCTCCCTGCTCCAGAGCCGCGGCTGCGGTAGCACCGGGGGCAGCACCGGGAGCTTTGGGATGCGCAGGAGCGGCGGGCGGGCATTCCAAGGGCTCCTTCGGGCAGGATTTTGTCCCGGTGCGGGGCAATGCCCGGGGCTGGGCAGGCTGAGGCTGCTGCCGAGCGCCGCTGCCTTTGCCCAGAGCCCCCGGGCAGAGCTCTCTGCTCGGGGCTGGGAGAAACACGGTCACTCTCCTGGGAAAATTCAAAGAGTTTAATAAAGGTCAAGGGAAGCATGGAGCAAAGGTTATTACGGCCGGGTGCATCTTGGCACTGAACCAAGACCACCCTGTTATCTTAGGGATATCCCTTAAATATCTTTTCCTTCCATCAGCCTGTTGCATATTCATGGACCCTCATGCACAGTAAACTTTTTTCCCAAACTAGTTTCCATATTCCAAGAACTGTTTAGCATGGCTCCTCCTTGGTTCCACCTTTTTAGAGCATGCACATGCCTTGGTTGTGGTTTTGGTCCTTTTTTATCATCATCTTCAGTTTTGGCCACGGCCCACACTGCCTTCAGACAGTGAGTGCTGATGGCTGGCACATCTGTACCAGGTGTCTTCATCTCATGTTCATTGAATGTTATCCCATCCAAGCAGGCATTATACACAAGCATACTTATATCAGCTATTTCACTATTATGTCTAAGCTTATAATTAACAACAGAAATAAAAACTGTATCTTTATAACAAATGTTGTAGTATATTTTTATACTTTGTAATACTTGGAAGTAGTTTTGTTTTGTATCCCCATATTTTTCCCAAATGGTTTATTCTAGACTGTACCTCCCTCCCTTTACCTGTGTAATCCCTTCCTCTTGCTGAGATCATCCCCAAATCCCCACCCTGCCTCTCTGTCAATCACTCAGCATCCCATCCCCTCCATCTAGAAGCTTCAGTCCAGGATGTCGAGTGATCAGCCAGAGGGCCAGGGATCAGCCCCCAAGCCTTGCCCCATACACTGTCCTAAATGTCTATCCCCCAATACCCATCCCTTAGGGTCACTTATTGGTCAATAAAATGTTATCTCCTTTTGGTTTCCACACATCTCCCGGGGCTCTCCCCTGAGGTGTAGGTGCTCCTTGGGGACTCCTAGAATAAAACCTTGGATTAACCCCTGCTAAGAGTAGGCCCTTTATCTCCTACCGATGTCTCTGGTGTCTCTTGTGCTGCAAAGGCACCCAGCCCAGGTGCCCTCAGGACCCTCGAGGCACAGAGAGCGTCTCCCCATTGTCGGCCATGTCGGGGCTGCCCCTCCAGTGTCTGCCGACTCGGGACTGGCTGAGGGTTCCTGAGAGGCTCCCAGAGAGACAGAGACAGTGCTGCTGGTGGCAGCACCAGGAAGCTGCTGGGTTTGGGCTTTCTATGCTGGAAAATTGCTGCATTTGGGTTGTGCCGGCACTGGGAAATTGCCAGATGTGGGCACTGGCAGTGCCAGCGCACCCCATATCTTGGCAGGGGATATGCTGCCACCAGGAAATTGCCAAATGTTAACCTTCTGTGCCAGGAAATTGCTGGAATTGTGCTGCACCGGCACCTGAAAAATTTCGGATCTGGGCACAGGCCATATCATCAAACATGAGATCGGAGTAGTGTAGGCACCAGGTATTTGCCTGGTTTTGGCTTTCTTTGCCATCAAATTGCTGCACTTGGGCTGTGGTGGCACAGGGAAATATCCAGATCTGGGCATGGGCAGTGCCATCAAACACCAGCTCTCAGTGGTAACAGTCTTGGAACCAGGAAATTGCTGCATTTTGTCTTCTTTTTCCAAAAAATGGCTGTGTTGGAACCAAGAAAAGTCCAGACTGGGGTACGGGCAGTGGCAGCAAACACCAGATCTTGGCATTGCCGGTGCCGGCAGCAGAAATTGCCAGATTTTGGCTTTGTTTACCATAAAATTGCTGGACTTGACTCTGCCGGAACAAGGGAATTTCCAGATCTGGGCACTGGTGGTGGCAGCAAGCACCAGATCTTGGCAGTGCCAGACCCAGTAATGTTGGAAATGAATTTGTAGAGAATTTTTAAGGCTTGACAGAAGGGTTCTATAGTATGTATGCAAGTGTCATGATCTGTCCTTACGATCCGGTGTCATGATGGTTCGTGGGTTGATCTCAGAATGCAAAAAACACTGACACAATACAGGGGATTGCAGTGATAATCAAAACAAATGTACCATTATTGAATAACCACAACGCAATGCGTTGGGGAGGAAGTGGGGAAAAGGGTAAAAGAGGGAGGAAGAGAAAGGAAGGTATAGAGCTACCAAACGTAGAAACGGTGAAGTTCTTCAATGTCCAGCCAAAAGAGTTGACCAGGTCACGTCCGGGGAGATCTCAGGGTTGCAGTTCATCTGAACTCTATTGTACTCTTTTTTTTTGATGGGGGAAGGGGTAAAAGGTGGTCTATTGTATTTTTTGGGGAAAAAATGATATTTAGAGAAGGGTACACACAGTCCATGTTCTCAGCAGTGGGCAAGAGCCATTGTCTTCTTGGTCCAATGTTCACACCTGCAACATCCATCTTGCTTTGGTTAGCTTGCCTCCCCCACACACCTCCCCCAGGTTAGGGGCCCTCAGTCCCAGTCCTTGGAAAGAGTATGGGGGGCCTTTTCACATAGGGATTTCATGTCTCGGTCTTTGATGGAGAGGCTTCTTACGTCTCAGTCTGTCTGTCATGGCAGTTGTAAGACAAGTGAGGAGTCTTTTGTGGGGGACCACCCAAAACTCAGGAGAAGTCCAGACAGGCCGAGGGGTGGGACAACTTCCAAGGGTAGTGTTGCAAAAAGGCAAGCTGCCCCCTTCTTCTTTCATTGGGTTCAGTGTAGCATATAGCAAACATACCTGTGAAAAATAGCTCAGCAATGCCAGGAGCTGTGCTCAGGTTTTGGGGCCCTTGGCATGTAACTTTCTCCAACAGGGCCAGAAACTTCATACAAGGGTCTTTTTTTCAGTGGTCCCCAATGACGATCGTGAGGCAGATGTCTCACACCTACATTATATGGACGATGTACGAATCTGCGCTACCACCAAGTCTCACTTAGACGCAGCACTTTCCAAGAGTGTCGCAGCTGTTGAAAGCGCGGGGTTTCAGATAGCTCAGGAAAAAATCCAGCTATCAAGCCCATGGAAGTACCTCGGGGTTTTAATCACAGGAAGGACCATTGTGCCTCAAACTCTATCCATCAACAAGCACGCCCAGACATTAAGAGACATGCAACAGCTGTGCGGTGTCATCACATGGATCCGACCTCTCCTGGGCCTCACCACCGCTCTTCAACCTTCTACGAGGAGACGGCGACCTGGCTTCCCCATGCTCATTAACGCCAGAAGCCTGTGAGGCTTTGGAGAGAGTCGCCAACGCCATCGAACACCGCCAGGCACATCGGACAGACCGGTCCCTTCCCCTCAGCCTCGGTATTTTTGGTAAGTGCCCACACTTCCATGCACTGCTCTTTCAGTGGGATGATACTGCAAAAAACCCACTCGTCATCATCAAGTGGCTTTTTCTGCCGCACCAACCACATCAAACAGTCACTACCCCACCAGAACTTGTAGCCAAACGTATTATTAAAGGCTGACATCGCTTCTGGACCCTCGCAGTTTGTGATCTGGTGTGCATTTACCTCCCTTATACTTTGGAACAATTGGATTCTCTATTACAAACAAATGAACATCCACAAATTTCATTAGACAGCTATCCCAGAAAAGTTTCAATTCATTATCCTAAACACAGACTTTTTAAAGATTCACTGCATTTGGCCCCAAAATCATATAAAAGTAAAACTCCACTCAAAAACGCTATCACCAAGTTCACTGATGGCTCAGGCAAATCTCACAAGTCAGTGTTCACCTTGAGGGACCCTGACACTCAGAAGGAGGAGTCTGATATCCAGGTTGTTGAAGGTTCCCCCCCAACTGCAGAACTTGCTGCAGCTGTGAGGATGTTTCGAACATTTCAACAACCCTTCAAATTAGTCACAGATTCTGCATTTGTCACCGGGATAGCAGAGCAGGCAGAGCATGCCCTGCTCAAGCAAGTCCAAAATAGAAAATTATACAGCTTTCTCTCTGAATTAATTTGGTTCATCTCCCACAGACAGCAACCTTATCACATCCTGCATGTCCGGTCGCACACAGAGCTGCCAAGATACATCACTGAGGGCAACCGGAGAGCAGACTTGTTAGCAATGGCAGCAAGTGCCACCCACATTTCCCCTGCTGCACCGCGTCTTTCAACAGGCTCGTCTAAGCCATGCATTCTTCCATAAGAATGCTCCAGCTTTAGTACGTCAATTTAAGATTTCCACAGACCAAGCCAAGGCAATTGTCTCCACCTGCCCCAATTGCCAATCCCTTGCCCTCCCTACCATAGGGACAAAACGAAGAAAATTACAGTGACAACTAACTTGACAATTCATGTTTCTATCAGTGCTCGAACAGTTGATAACTGACTCACTTGAGGACCAGATGGCCACTCCCAGGACACCCCGAAATACCTTAACAGCTGCTGCCACCGTCATTGTGCTCCTGTGCATCCAAACAGCGGTTGGATGGGTTGTGCCACAACCAACAGAAAACGTATGGGTCACACTGGCAAAATCTCTCAAGCAAGATAACTTTTGCACGGCCATGGGACGTGCAAATGACCCACTGTCTACATGTCAGGTGGGAATCCCCCTGTCACCAAATGAATATCCCTATGCAGGTAAGAAGCCCACCCCAGTAGACACCTGGGACGAGTGGATGAAGATCTTACCACATGCACCACAGGAGCCCAAAGAACTAGACCTACCAGGTTCCTCAAAGCGACTTATTGTGTAAACTTTTTCTACGAGCAACCCTAACAAAATTGGCATGAGAAATCCAAACCACAGATGATAGTGAGAAAAGATATATCACCAAATTATGAGAGATACAATGTCGTTGACTGGTACAACTATACTGCCAAAATATTGTCTAAGTCCTCTCCGTTTCCCAGAGTGCTTCCCAAGGGAGTGTTTCTCATCTGTGGGGAGGGGGTGTGGCCAGGGATCCCCTCAAAGATCAAAGGGGGCCCCTGCAGCCTTGGTCAGCTTACTACCCTCACCCCAAACACTACCCAAATTAAAAACTGGAAACGAGAAACTCAATTGGCACGCCAAAAAAGATCGTACTCCCAATTCAATCAAAATTGTGATGACCAAATTTATAATTGGGGCAAGACAAAGAGGGTGGCTGTTTCCATCTTTCTACCATGGGTTGCAGCTGCGAAGGCCCTCGGTGAGCTTTCTCACCTGGAGTGCTGGCTTAGTAAGCAAACCAACGCTACGTCCCCTGCCTTATCAGACCTTCTAGTGGACCAGGAAACCACCAGACATGCCACCCTTCAGAACAGAGCAGCCATCACTTTCCTGCTGCTCTCCCATGTCCATGGTTGTGAAGATTTCAAACGGCTTTGTTGTTTTAACCTGCCATCGAAAAGCACATCGATCCAGGCCAACATCAAACAAATGCAAGAGCAAATTAAGTCTCTTCTTACTGAAAATAAAGTTGTGGACGTGATGGACAAAACGCTCATGCAGTGGGGCGTTCCTGTGTGGGTGGCCCCCATTCTTAAAAGTTTATTGTGGGTCCTTCTCATAGTTGTTATCGTTTCAGCAGCACTGATGTGTTTTAAGGAAAGAATTGACAAAACACTGGGAAATGTTTATTTAATAAATAAAAAAGCGGGAGATGTGGGAGACAGCCATGGAGAAGATGAACCTGGAATGCCATGGGAGGACAGCACTGTTTAAGTTAAGGTGAGGGACTGGTGCAATTCCCCGTGGTTCTTTGCTTGTTAATGTTAATGTGCTGTTGTCAATCGACTGCTGTTCATCCTGAGACAGAGTAGAGATCCATTCTGAATTAGGTGAAGTGTCTAAGAGAGGTGAAAACTCTGTGAGGCCAAAGCTGAAGGAAAAACTGCATGCCGAGACAGCAAGGAGACAGAAAGAAAAACAGAAAAAGCTACGAGGTCAATTTGCCCCTGACCTAGGAATTCCTTTGATAAAGAAGAACTGGCAATAAATGTCATGCGGAATGAAGATGTATGAACCTATTGTGAAACTGTATGCATATGCATTTGGAAGGGGGGATAAAAGGAGACCTGAGATCTTCAGGGGTACGCATGCCTTTTGAGGAGAATTTTCTCCGTCTGCGTCTGGCGCCGTAAATAAACATACCGGGCTTTACAACTTTTATAAAGTTGTGAGGTTTCTTCTTTTCTCTGCAAATCAATCCTCCAGTTGCAGAAAGTTCTGTACTCCCTGTTCCTCCATTGGCTTTCCCTTAGAGACCCCTCTCACTCTGCTCCCCCATTGGTGCATGCCGTGTCACCCCAGCTTAACTCCACCCCTGGCTCCCTTCCCCATTGGATAATTTGTACCCTGACCCCTCCTGCCTTCCCCAGTTACATACCCTGGCCCCAGCCCTGCTCCTGGCTCTTCGCCTCTGGTTCCCTTCAGCAGAGGTTGTGTTCCTGCTTGCTCCTGTTTCCCTCTTCACTCTCACTTCACTGGACCCTTGGATTTTCCCTTAGTAAAGCCAGCTGGATCTGCTATGTGAAGAGTCCTCTCGTCCCTCTGGTGAGGCTTTGATTGCACCATCCGGGCTCAGGGTCTGCTGGGCTGGGGGAGTTGTCAAGGCAGCCCCAAGTGGAGACGCTTTCAGTGCTGCAGGCACCTGACAGCACCTGCCTGGGGAAGCTGCTCTGGCCACCTGCTCAACCAATTCCTTTTCCCAAGCAGCAGCTCCCAGCATCCTCCTCCGAAGCCCAGAGAGAGAGGGAGCAGCTGCCCTCAGCCCTGTCCTTTACCGCATCCCAATTCTCATGGAATGTCCCCCCTCAGAGAGAAACTCCCAGAGAAGAGAAGTGTGATCACATCCCCTCCTTCCCTGAGCTTGATCACTTCTTTTGTTTCTTAAGGACCCAGTCCATCAGAGCAGTGTTATTGCACTGACAGCTGGGACACCAGCAGGGGATCACCCCACACTGCCCAGTGTGCACCAGGCTCAACAAGGTCTGCTTCCCCCCTGATTCCACCAGTCCTCTTCCCTTGGCTGTGGTTTTGCTGGATAGTGGGTCAGGACAGTGAGAATCTCCTTCATCCATTCATTCACCATTTAGGGTCCTGCAGACACTTCCTCAATTTCTCTCCAAGGTGACCTCAGCCCACCAATGATGTCACAGCTCTTGTCCATCTGGTCAAATCTCCCATGAGGACACTCTGGTCTCTCCTCCAAGGGCACAAAGCCGCAAAACCCCCGAGGAAAATCTTCGCCCTTGGGCCCTGCGTCTCCTTGGGTGAGTTCCAGAGCAAACAGTCAAGGCAGTGGCCTGAAACGTTTTCCCAGCTGGGTCATAACGCTTCTCTGATGGATCCATTTTGTGCCTGGGGAAAGAGATGTGCAGAACCCGTCACTAATGCCCTGGAATGTAAAACAGGAATCACAGCCTTGGACAGCTCTCAGGAACCAGTTCACTGTGGATTTTCCTTCTGGAAAGCCCAAGATGTCTGTCTGCCTGGTGCCTCAGGGCCTGGGTAAACAGGGCTTGTCAGAGATGCTGGCAGGGCACCAACACCCCTCCTCTTCACAGGGCACCTCTGTTACCCCAATTAGCTCCGAGTGGCTGCCTGGGGACAGGTGCCCACTTCTCCATGTCCCTGGGATGGGCACATCCTGCTCAGGGCCAGTGCTGGCCTGGGCCCAGGGCCAGGGCCATGACCCAGGTGCTCTGGGAGGGCTCTGTGGCTGCAGGTGTGACTGGATGAGGGGCAGGGCAGGGCATATTCCCCTCTGGACAATGCTCTGGGCATGGAGCTTGGTCGGGTTTGGCATCTGCAGGGAAAGGGATATCGGGTTGTGTGGATGTGGGAATTGTCACTGCTGAGCCATTCCCCAGCCCTCAGCCTTGTCTGCAGGTGATCAGCATTGCCCAGTGCTCCCCAGTGTCTGCAGTGCCTGAGATGCCAATCAGCCACCTGATCACATGTCCCTTGTTCCCCTTGTTCTCCCACATGTTGGGTTTGGGGCCAGGCTCAGCTCTGGGGTGTCCCCCAGGGAAAGCTCTGGGAGGGGAGGGGCAGCAGGAGATGGGGGATCTGGCACTGGGGGCTGTTGGAGGATGGATTGTGTTGGTCTGGGGGTTGTCCCCACAGGGTCCCCAGGTGCCTTTGGCTCCCTGGCTGCCCCCTTTGCCCCCCCCAGGTGCCTGGGCCCTTCCAGGGGCAGCTGCTCCATGCAGGAAGCTAGAGGGATGCCGGGCAAGGAGGCTGGATCCATGCCACAGGTGGGGTGGGATGGACTCTGTGCCAGGGCTGGGCTTGTGGCCAGGGCTGGGGCTGTGCCAAGCCGGGCTCTGGCCTGGGGGCTGGCAGGGAGGGTGCAGGGAGGAGTCCTGGCAGGGATAAAGGTGCTCCTCACCTGCTGCAGCCTCAGGCAGTGCTGCCCAGAGCCAGAGGAAGATGAAGGTGGCTGTGCTCAGTGTGGCCCTGCTCTTCTCCATCCTGCTGTGCCCCCTGGCACAGGCCAAGGTGAGGCACCAGCCAAACACTGTCCCCACATCCTGCCCTTTCTGGCCTCCCATTCCACCCTTTTGGTTCCTCCTCTGCGTCCCATTCAGGGTCCCCAGGTGCCCTCCCACTGACCATTCCTGAGGCCTTTCTTTCCATGTCCCCTCTCAATCCTTTGCCTTTTTTCCTGGCCATGCAGAGGGGTCTCCCTGTACAATTCCCTGACTCACCCCCCCCTCCCAGAGCATCTCCCAGTTCTGTTGGTTTTGTCTCCACCCGTCCTCGTCCTTGCTCTTCTGTCCCCACGAAGCCCATCCCTTGCCCACCCATGTCCCTACACGTCAATTCCTTTCTCCTCCCCCGTACCTCACACCCTGCTCCTTCCATACCCCCAGCCCTGTCCTCTGGACTCTCCATTGACCCCAGATCAGTGTCTTTGGGTCTCCCCCCACCTCAAACAGATCTCGTTGGAGGCCCTGAATTCCCATCCCTCTGCCTGCACCCTGCTCCCTGCACCCGTGTGTCCCCCCACAGCCCCACAAGGTCCAGTCCTGACCCAGCCTTTGTTCTCCTTTCCAGGCACTCCTGGAAGGAACCCAAGATGATCTGCGGGAGGTGAGTGGGCTGCTGGCATTGGAGGGCATCCCCTCAGGGAATTGGGGGGCAGTGGTGTCCCTCCATCCCTTGCTGGCACTGGGGACATCCCAGTGACCAGTGAGGTCTCCTGGTCTCTCTGCAGTTGGATTTAGACAATGTTGCAGTCCTGGAGACGCCTCTGGTAGGTACGACAAGTTCTGCCGGTGCCAGACCCTCCCCTTGCATGGCCACCACAGCCCAGGCCATACCAGTCTGTCCCAGCACAGCCCAGTACACCCCTCCTGACAGCCCAGACAATGCCCTGCCCCAGGGCTCCTCCCCAGGGAAGCCTTTGCCCAGGGCCCTGCTGCATTCCCATCCCTGTCACCCCAGGACCCCCTGGATGAGCCAGGACGCAGCCCCTGCCCCAGCTGTGGCTCCTGGCCAGGAGCCCAGTGCTTCTGGGCAGCAGCACAGCAGCTCCTGCACCCCATTGCTGCCACAGCCTCTTCCCCAAGGCCCCCCTGCTCTCCCCTGCCTCCCAGTGCAGCCCGGTGCCCCCAGTGTGTCTCTAACGCTGCCTTTTCCCCAGCCCCCTGTGGCTGCAGAGCTGCGGGCTCTCCTGCGGCAGAAGCACCTGGCTGCCTCTCTGGATGCCTAGGTGAGCCGTGCCTGCAGGGACAGGGCTGGGGACAGAGCCCAGCCACGGCCCAGTGGGCTCCAGAGATCACCTTCTGGGGTTGGTCTTTTAGGGTTGGAAGGACCAGTGTCCTTTTTCCTCTCCAGTGGCATGAGGAGATGATCATCACTGGAAGAAACCCCTGAACCCTTTGAGCCCTGGGCCATTTCCCCTGAAGAATCAGTCATACGAATCAATAAACCCTTTGAGCAAAGCTTTACTCTGTGTTCATGTGTGTCCATGGATCTGGATTTCCTCCTTTCCAGTGGTCCAGGGAAGTCAGGCCAGGTCTGGGCTTTGCTGCCTTTACACAGTCTGTGCCTTCCCCCAGACAAATGGTGTGTTGGGAGTTGTGCAGAATCCAGGGGGAGTGGGTTGACTGGAGGGGTGGGTGTCCAAGTGGTGAGAAAGGTGGTGGTGCACTGTCAGCGTGGTAGGAATGGCCTGGGTTTAAAAGAAAAAGGAATAATTTCAAAGAAACTTTCTTTTACAACTTTTTCTCCCTGTGAGAAATCACCGTTTACTTCTCAATATTTTGAAAGGTCTATTAAAAACTTAATAAAACTTACAACAAAAGGATTAAATAAGGAAAAAATTATGGTGCTGGGAGCCTCCCCCACTTTGTGGCTGGTAACCACGTGGCTGGCTCATCCACACAATGGCTGCTCTCCCTTTTATATCCTTGCTGTTTCAACAGGCAGCCCTAGCTCCTCCCAAAGGCTGTCTGTTGACTCTTGGTCACTGTCCATTGGTGTAGACTGCTTTCTTGGAACTGGATTGGAGGACAGCTGGTGCTAAGCCTTGCCCCTTAGGAACAATTTGCCCCTCCCCAAATGCTGGACTACCAAGATCAGCCCGGGATAACAATGCTGGGCGGGGGGGACACATTGCAGTAACAGAACTATACATCTGTACAACTTTTCTTAACATACTTATCATGTTCACCCTTTAGTTGGGAGAGCCAAACATCTCATTACTCATCTCTAACACTGTGGCATTCACATTCTCTGAAAAAATCCCTTTGCCCAGGATTTTTCTTCTGGGAAGCTGAGACACCTCAGAGAAAAAGGAAAACAAATCTTATCTCATTTGCTTCTCCTGTGTTGTGCTCATGTGCAGAATGTGTTTGGAGATTGTTTACCCACAGGTGATTTGTTTGATTGGATTCTGGTGTGAGTTATTTTGACTCATTGGCCAATTATGGCCAAGCTGTGTCGAGCCTCTGGAAAGAGTCAGGAGTTTTCATTATTATCTTTTGAACATTCACTAAGTATCCTTTCTGCATTCTTTAGTATAGTATAATATAGTATAGTGTTCTTTAATAAAATATAATATTGTAAAGTAATAAATTAGCCTTCTGAGAACATGGAGTCAAATGCAACATTGCTGCCTTCGTTGGGCATCCCTGCAAATACAATATAACACCCCCAAAATTCTTGATTTACTCAAAAGAATTTAAATGCCAGAAAAAATCTTCATATGTCAAAAGTATGTTGAAATTATTTATTGGTCTGGAAATTTGGTACCCTAGCAGGACGGGACTGCTGGGTCTACCTGTCTACAGGGCCTTGTGGGGCTGTGGGGTTTCCTGGGTGAGGGGCCCTACACGGTCGCCTGTAATGCCTGGCCACAGTGGGGTAGATCCACCACGGTGTCCTGGGAAAGGGTGAGTGGTTCTACCTGGCTCTGGGGTTGTTCTTGGCCGCTGGGTCCATCGGCTCCAGCAGGACTTGGGTGAATTTTGGGGTGGGCCAGGTGGATCAGTTGTCCCCGGCCATCCTGAGAGCTCACCAGGGCTCAGTCATGTTGGCTGACTCCAGTTCCAATACTGAAGGAACCACTGGTGCTGGCACCGCCCCAGGGAAGCCTCACAGTAGAGCTAGCACAGGGCATTGCCCTGGCAGAAGGGCAGGGAAATTGTCTTGGCCATGAGCAGCAGAATGGCGAGAAAGCCGCTGGTGCAGGAGTTTCCCACCCCAGCAGGTTGAAGGCAGGTTTGGGTTGCATTCCTGCTGTCCTGGCAGTGAAATTCTGAGCAGAGGGCACAGAGGTGTCTTCTCCACGGGGCTCACAGGTGACACCAAGATGCTGTGGGGGAGTTGAGCCCTGTCTGAGGGTAGACTCAGCCCAGCAGGAGCCCCGGGCTGACACCGCGCTGGAGTCCACAGCTGGCTCAGGGGCGATGCGGTGCCATGAGCGGGGAACAGCTTCCCCTGAAACAGGGATAGCTGAACCTTGGAGCCACCTGCTCCACAGCTGGAATGGTGTCAGCATCAGGGAGCAGACTAAAGAGGAGAGGGAGGCCTTCGGTGTGAGATTCTGAGAAAGATTTATTCTTCAAAGGGAACAGGCACCAAAGAGCTCAGAGCACCAGTGTGCTCAAGATTTTATACAGCACTAGAACTGCAGGTGGGCCTGACCGCTGAGCCAATAGGGAACCAGGGAGGGAGGAGCAAAAGGAGGGGAATACATCTCGGGGACCAATGGGATAAGGGGGCGGAGAGGGCAGGTCACATGGGCCAATGGGGCACCATCCATGAGGGGAATTCCCGAGGGGCGGAACCTGCAGGGGAGGGGTTTACAGGAGACTGACAGGGAAGGGTCCAGAACAGGGGCAGAGTTTACAGGGATGGATAGGGAAGGCACTGGAATACAGGGTGGGGATTATAATGATTGAAGGGTAAAAGGGGAGGGATATAACCTGGGAATAATCCAGATTGGGGAAAGACAACATACAGGGGGTGAACTGGAACAGACCCTCCAAAAGGCTATGAAATAAAAGGGCACTGCAACAGCACCCGATAAAGAGGGATGCAGGACATGTTTTATGGTGCAAAAAGAAAGGACCAATCCTGTGCTATTTTTATACGGTCTTTTTATAGGCCTTTTTGTCGGGTTTTTTAAGAACATCCCCTGTCTATCCCCAGTTGGTCAGCAACAAGTTGTTACCCTGTATTGATTGGTTACTCAAACCCGTGGTGTGTATGTGCAGCAAAAGTTGTTTGTGAGATAGTCGTCATTTTTCTATCTAAGAGGGAAAATACAGTTTATACAGGTGGCTGGTGTTTATCACAGTCTTACAGCTCTTTTTCAGGGAAAGTAGGTTGTTTTCCACAGTCCTAGAGCTCTGTCTCAATAAAAACAAGTTGTTTTTCACTGCTCCACAACTCTGTTCTCACAAAGAGTTGTCAGCTTTCTCATGGCTTCTGCCTCTTGCTGGGATTTATTAAAAGGCCTTCAAAGGATTCACCTTGAGCAGGTCAAGAGCCCAGCCGAGGCTACACTCAAAATGGATGGCTGGTCAGGAGTTTTCACACTTTCATAAGGTTTAGTCCATTTAAATATTGGGGTTAGTTGTCCAATTACAGCCTCAGGTTATGCAGTCCCATCCTCCCGGTTTGCTCTCCTCAATTCGCTGTTGTTTGCACTTTATGTGCCTGAAGCTGCAACAGTGTCCGGTTCCGGGGCTGGAAAAGGATTGTTTTGTCTGACTACATTGTGAAGAGAACTTGCTAACACTGTGTATGAAGTCCAGAGTTACAGACTAATGCAGTAGAGAATCTGGAAATATGACAGCTAAAACTGAAGGCATCAGCCTGTTCCATGTTCCCTTGGTTCCATGGGGATCCACAGCATCACAATGGCCAGTGGTTCCCATGAGGTTCCCTGATGTCACTGTGGTGTCCTTGGACCCACCTGGTCACAACTGACCCATGGTTCCATGAAGTTCCCCAGTGTCACCATAGTCACTGTCAGAGGATGGATGAGATCAGTGTCCTGAGACACTGTGGGATGAGCTGTCAATCAGTCACACAGTGGGGACAGTGCTAACCCAGCCCTGATTGCCTGAGCGATCAGAAATCCCACCTGGGGGGAGGCTCACAAAGGCCCGGAAGCTTGAAAACATGGAGCACAAGGTCAGCCCCTGGTATGGACTCTGCCCTCTCCTGGGGTTTGTGTCTCACACACACTGGAACCCTAGGAGCTGTTAGTCATATGTGTGTCTTTCTATAGAGCTTCTGTCTTTCTGTCTCTCTCTCTTTCTTCTCCTTCTAATGCTCTTTATATGGAACATTTTTGGGTACCTCAACAGCTTACATGTTCAATGATTTCTACGTCAAACGAACTAGTTAATGAAGTTACTGCTATGATAAGTATTTTCTTTGTAATTGGATGTTGCATGAAATCTTCTTCCAAAGTTTCTTGGTTTTTTGTACTTTGCCTGTAAAATTTTGTGTAATTCCTGACCTCTTGCATATATCTGGCTGGTGTTTTTCCTGTGCACCAAACTCGAGTAAAGGTGGCAGATGAATTGGTGAGTTGGCACGCAAACCCCGAACGGAGCTCTGGGTGCGTGGAGGATCGGGGCAGTGTGAGTCGCGTACAATCCCTGCAGTGGGGGGACGTGGGTCCCGACCGGGGTTTAGGGTGCCCCGAGTACAGCGGCAGCACTGAGTAGAGCCAAGAGGGCCCCAGTGCCCAGGGTGGAACAGCGGTGCTGGGGGTTCAGTGTGCCGCGGTTCAGGTAGAAACCGTAAACCCACTGGAGGCCCCTGGGGGGACTGGGGTCACAGGGCAGGGCAAGGCTGGACCTGCCCCTTCCTCCCCCACACACAAAATGTTTAGAGCCAACAATCTCCTCTGGTCTGTCGCAACAGGCAATGCTGGAGGTGAAATCCCAATTCTGGCCAGGGGCACCTGGCTGAGAAGGACAGTTCTTTTCCATAGGAAGGAAAGCACAGAGCCTCAAGGTTTGGAAGGCAGGTGAGAGCCTCACTAGGCCAAGGCCAGCCTTGGATAGCTGAGTCAGTCAGGCCTGTAGGGAAGGTTAAATCACATGTCAGTAATAGCAGATTTTGGATTTAGGGAATTTTGGAGGTGGAAACCCAATCTCGGCCATGGGCACCTGGAGAAGCAGGACCGTTCTTTCCCACAGGAAGGAGAGCATGGAGCCTCCCCCAGTGTTTTGGGGACAGATGAGAGGTGACCCTTGTGAAACTACTGCCAGCCAGACTTGTCCTGACAATATTCCTATGGGAACAATCCCTGGATATAAGGAACTTTGGAGGTGAAATCCCAATTGTGGCCATGGGTGTCTGGAGCAGAAGGACAGTTCTTTTCCATTGGGAAGGAAAGCACAGAGCCCCAGTGTTTCAGCAGCAGATGAGAAGTGACCCTCAACATGCAAAGGTCAATTGGACCAGTCAGGCAGTCTATGGGAAGCTAAACCAGCCAGACCTGTTCTGTTTTCCCCTGGTTTTATGGGGCTCCATAGTGTCACAATGGTGCCTTGGATCCATGGAGCCCTGCAGTGTCATCATGGTGATTTGATTCCATGGGTTCCAGCAGTGTCACAATGGCCACTTGATTACAAGAAGACCTGCAGTGTTGCTGGCCCCCAGGTTCAATGGAGTCCGACAATGTCACAGTGGCCCCCAGGTGTCATAGGGCCCTGCAGTGTCACAATGGTCCCAAGGATTCCATGAGCCCTTGCAGTGTCACAATGGTCTCCGTGGTTCCCCAGGCCCCAAAATGTCACGTGACTCCTCTGTTCCATGAACACTGCAATGTCTCAATGGACCTTTGGACCCTGGGGGTTTGCTGTGTCACAATGCTCTCCTTTGACTCCACATTGTCACAATGGACCATTGATTACAGGAGGCCACTCTGTGTCACCCTGGAGCTTTGGATCCATGCAGCCCTGGAGTGTCAAAAAGGCCTCTTGGTTTCATGAGGTCCCACAATATCACAATGGTCCTCCCAGGGTCACAGTGGTCTCACTGGTTCCATGAGGCTTCACAGTCTCACAATGCTTTCCTTATTCCATGGGGCCTCATAGTGTCACAATAGTCACAATGGTCTCCATGAGTCCCCTGAGTGCCACAGTGGTCTCTGTGATTCCATGGGCCCCTCAGTGTCACAATAGCCCTTTGGTTCCATGAGGCTGTAAAGTGTCTCAATTGTCTTTCCATGGTTCCATGAGGCCTTATAATGTCACAATGAACCTTTGGTTCCATGGAGTCCCACAGTGTCACAATGGTCGCTTGGTTCCATGACACCACAGTGTCATAATGGTGTCCATGGTTCCATGAGGCCCCGTGGTGTCATAATGGACCCTTGGTTCGATGGGGCCTCACAGTGTCACAATGATCCCTACATTCCATGGAGCCACACAGTGTCAGTACAGTCCCCTTGGTTCCATGAGGCCCAGCAATGTCACAGTGCTCTCCATGATTCCATGAGGCCCCACAGTGTCACAATGGTCCCTTGGTGTCACAGGGCCTCACAGTGTCACAATGGTCCCTTTTGGTTCCATGGCCCTGTGCTGCTGCATTCCCCCCTCCCCTTCTCAGGCTGCCCTGCCAGCTGAGAAATGCTCCCTGGGGCTCGACCTTGGCCAGCAGCCCCTGGGCTCAGCTCCTCTGCAGCTCATCACAAACACTGTCTGCTCCAGCCACTTCTGCTACCCAACCAGCTCCTGGTTCCTTTAGCAACTGTCCTGGGAACTGTTTCTGTTCCCTCAGTGGCACAACATCCCTGTTCTCACACTGCCAAAGAAAGCTGTTGGTGCCAAGTGCGGCCAGGATGAACCATTGCTGGGACTGAAGCCCCTCTCTTGGGGCCCTGCACACAACGCTCCAAAAGGAGCCCTTGGAGCTCTCCTGGGCCAGCGACTCCCTCTGAGTGGGGCCTCTCCCAGCCGGGAACTCTCCCGTTTGCTGCACTCAGGGATCCTGAACAATGACGGAGCCTGGGCTGATCCCCCCACTCCTCCAGGCTCAACCCTTTGCCCTTTGCTGGGGAGATGCCAAAGGATCCACAGTGAGCATTTCCTGCCCTCAGGGGAATTACTCACAGGTGCCTTGCACTGACTCTTTGTGTCTGTGTGCACACAGGAGTGCCTGTGCTGGGGAAATGTGGCAGAAATGCTGCTCTCTGAGGGGTTTGAGTGCCTTGGATAGCTGAGTCAGTCAGGCCTGTAGGGAAGGTTAAATCACAAGGCCTAAGTGAAGTTAAATGCTGCTGAGAGGTTTTCTTTTGCTAAGCGGTTACCTTTAGTATAAGTTATATGTTAAGTTCAATGTTGTTAAGTGTTATTCCTCTGTTAAATTGCAAAGTCATAGGTTTAAGTTAGGTTACATGCTGTTATACTCTGCTCTTTTGCTAAATTGTGAGGTTGAAAGTATCAGTTAAGGTTAATGTATAAGTAAAGTCCTGTTAACTTTGAGCTCTGTTAAGCTTTCAGACCATGTTCTTTTTATCCTTGCCCTTGCTGTCCTTGTGTCACACACACACACACATACACACACACACACAGGGACAGTTCTAGGTTAATTTCTGGTTTTATTGCCTGGATTCTGTTTGGTTTTGTTGATGCTTTGTTTCCTTGGAGTGCCTGAAGTGCCCAGTCAGGAGCAGAGTGACTCTTGCCAAGGAACTTTGTGCTGCTGTCCCTTAATATTAAATCTGGTTTTTACTGATCCCTTGCTGGGGATTTTTTCAGCGCTCTCAAGCCCTCCTTTGTAACAGGGTGAAGGAGCCCTGGCCCAGGCTCTGGCCCTGGGGGACACGGGGACGCTGCCGGGGGGTCCCTGTCCCCCTGTGCCACCCCCAGAGCCCCGGCCCCCCGTCCCCGAGTCAGGCTCTGGGGTCGATCTCGTGGAACATCCTCTGGGGGAGGCTGCGGGGCCGGGGGCAGGGGGACCCGGGGGGACAGGGGACCCCACTGTGCACGAGCAGGGTTGGACTGTTCTGGGGGGAGCTGTGAGGGGGGCTGGGGCAGAGTGACCTCGCCAGTGACCTCACACAGCCCCTGTGATGTCACACAGCCATCTGTGATGTCACTCTGCCCATGTGATGTCACACAGCCCCTCTGATGTCACACTGCCCCCATGATGTCACACAGCCTCTGTGATGTCACACTGACCCTGTGATATCACACTGACCCTGTGATTTCACAGAGCCAACTCTATGTCACCCTGTGATTTCATACAGCAGGGCTGTGACATCGCAGAAGACTGATGTCACAAAGTCACCCTGTGATGTCACAATCTATTCTGTGATGTCACAGCTTCCTCTATGATGCTACACAGCCACCAGGTGGTGTCACAACCCACTCTCTGATGCCTCAGAGCCACCCTCTATGATGGCAGACACTGCTCTATGGCCTCACACCCAGCTCTGTGATGTCACAGCCAGCTCTGTGATGTCACAAAACCCTCAAGAACTCAGTTCTATTTAAACGCTGAAGTTTCTTGTACTTTGAAGAGATCCCTATTAGGGACACGACAGAGAAAGTTTCCCCAGGCCCCAGAAAGAGCAGAGAGCTGCAGGCCCTGATGGCAGCTGGGGACAATGAGAAGCCAGTTCTTGGTGCCCTGGAGCACAGCAGCAGGGTCTGTGCCACCAAGGGCTGGGAGGAGACACCTTTTCCTGAGGCACTGAGGCCTCCTGGCACAGCCCCAGCCAGGCTGGGCACTGTCAGCCCCTTGTCCTGCCATCAGCATCCGCCCCTAGCCCACATCCCAGTGGCCTCAAAGGGCTGGAAGGAGTCCCTGGGGAGCCTTGCTCAGGAATGGCCCTGGGGGCCCCTGAATGCTCCCAGGGTCTGCAGGTTTTTCAAAGGACTTTGGGTTTTGCTTTTGCCTTGGAGTCTCTGAGAGCTTTGTGCAGTCATGGCCTCCAATTATGTGTTGTAATTAGTCCCTGCAGAGGCCTTCTCAGTAACACCACTCAGTGGGGCTCATTAATGCTTCAAGGTACTTCAGTTCTTTTAAGGTACTTGGTGTTTCCCTTTGGATACAGACTCTGGGAGAGGTTTGTGCAATCATGGCCCCAGTTATCTGTGTTAATTAGTCCCTGGAGAGCTTTGTACTGACAGGAAATGGGGCTCATTAATGCTTTGAGACTTAAGGTGTTGAAGGTGCTTTGGATTTTCCTTTCCACACTGTCTGAGAGGTTTTTGTGCCATCCTGGCCACCAATTCTCTCCTCCAAGGAGTCCATGAGGAGCCTGTTTTGGAGAGGGACCTCAAGGGAGCCATGAATGCCTGGAGACACTTGGGGTGTTTCCTCTGCCTTTGACTCCTGGCAAGGTTTGTGCAATCTCCTCCCAGGCCCTGATGTTCAAGGGCTCAGCTCCACATGCACAGTGAGGCTCATGAGGATCAAGCAAGTCCTGACAAACCCTGGCTCTGCCTTGATTTCCCTCTGCTCCAGTGTAGTTCATTAGGAGGTTTTCCTTTGACAGTTATGGAGAAATAGTTCAAAGAGCTTCCAGGAAATATGTATTCCTATTTTAAAGGGTGTCTTTTATTGCTGGTCCTATTACACAAGAGGTGATTGCAGCATTCAGTGACTGATATTGATCCAGGGACACTCCTAAGGAGCCCTGGCCTGCTCACAGAAGTGGTGTCTTGAGCTCTGAGCCAGTGTAGACAACCTTGCTCCACATTCCCAAAGCCCATCGTGTCTCTCCTCACTCACCTGGAACCTGCTTTGCTTGGAGAAGTGGCTGCACACAGCCAAAGAGGGATTTTCCTTCTTTGATTTTTGAAGCAATATAAAACTCCTGAGTTTCCCCACTGCAAACAGACATCCTCCTCAACTGTGTGCCAAGCCCAAGCTGCCACCAGGAGCACTCCAGACCTGTCCCAGGCCAGCTGTGAGGGTGGATCATCATCCCAACATGCAGTGGTGCCATTGCAAGGGACTGTTGCCATGGACACTGCAATGACCCCACTGCTGGGTTTGGGTGCCATGGCAACCCCCATCAGTTCAGGTTTCCTTGGAAACCAGCCCAAGGAGCCATTTCTGAAGCCAGGTTACATGGCCAATTGCCTGCAGAGCTGTTGCTGCCCTAGGCTGCCATGGCAACCCTGGGACAAAGCGCTGCCAGGGCTGTTCCAGGTACAATTGCAGTGACACTCGTTGGTGCCACCAGGTGCCATGGCAATGGCCACGGGGACCCGTTCGTTGGTTTGGTGCCATGGCAACCAATGCCCGGCCCCGTTGTGATGGTTGGTGGCCATGGAAAGCTGCCCTGGGCCCTTGCTCAGGGCTGGTGTCAGTGCCCAGAGCCAGAGGGGATCCCTTGCTGGGGGCTGTGCCATGGCCACCTGCCCTGTGCCGCGCTGGCCGCTCTGGCACCAGGAACCAGCAGCCAACAGCACTGCCAGGGCCAAAGGCCAGGTCAGCCAGACAGAAAGGGGCGGGGCTGGGCACTGTTTCCATGGCAACCGGCACTGGGGGGACACCTGGGTCACCTGGCCTGGCAGTTGCCATGGAAACCCCTGGCAGGGACTGAGGGCACAGCCCCTGGCACTGAGACACTGCTGGGCGGGGTGCTGAGCACAGGGCTGGGCACGCAGAGATGGTTTTGTTCTTGCTGAGCTGCAGCACAGCCAAGGCCTGTCCTGCCCCTTGTCCAGCCATGCTGGGGAGGGGCTGGGGCTGTGGGGGAGCTGGGCAGGGACACAGCCAGGACAGGGGACCCCAACTGAGCCCGGGAATAGCCCAGAGCAGAGCACATCATGCTCAGTGTGTGAAGGGGGGAATTTTGGAGGGAGGGCTTTTGCCTTCCCAGGTAGCACTTAGGCAAGAGGGGGCCCTGTTTCACCAGTGGGCAGGGTCACTACCAAAGACACAGACACCAACTGAAGGAATTGTGTCATTTATATCATGCACAGCTGCAAAGATTGACAAAAGGATAAGCTCAGCAAAGTACATCAACATTAGCAAAGAATTACAAAAGAAGCTCAGCAATCCATCATAACCCATCATTACATTTTGATGACCAATCCCTTGGTGAAACACTAGAGGTGATTGTGGTAGACAAAGATTCTGGCTGACTATCAAGGTACACCTTACAGAAATCAGTAGTACTTTAGTGACACCATTCTTCATTCTTTTTTCTCAATCTCATTCCAATTAGGAACAAGAATTCTGTTGTCCACGGAGCTAGAACCTTTTTAATTCCAGAATAATGCCCCGAGACCCTTTGCTGTTCAGCTTTACCATGCTGTCTGTGGCTAACAAGGCTTGGGGGACCCTTTCCCCTCTGGCTGGAAGGGGCTGGGTCCCAGTCCCTGAGGGGCACCCAGGCTCCTGGATGGAATTCCTGTGCAAGTCCCTCAGTGTCATAGCAGCCTTCACATGGAGCCCCATGGATCAGAGCATTTTCCAAAGGGGCCCTTGGGGCAAACAGGGAGATTTGGTCTGGCAGGATGTGTAAAGCAATCTCCTGTCAGATTCTCCTGACACAGACTCCTTGGCTTAGGGACACATTCCCATTGTTCCTGCCCAGGTTTCAGGACTCAGAGTTGTCTTTCCTAGGAGCTGCTCCTTCAGCTGCCTTGGGAGGGCCTTTTGGCCTCCGGACCCATACTCTGGCTCCATTATTAGGGCTGCTGGATCCAAACCCTTTATCTCCACAAATGGTGGTGACTGGAGGTGGATCTCCTTTTTTCACAATCGTTCTTAAAATTGCAAGATCAATAATTGTGCTACCCTGTCATGGGGTCGAATAATCCAATCTTGTTCATTACTGTTTAACATAATTACTGTAATTTCTCCTGGATATTCTGCATCATTTCCTCCTGCCATGACAGGAACACTTTGCAAGGCCAAGCTCCAAGGGAGCAGTTACCAAAGCAAAGTGTCCTGGAGGAATCTGAATTCCTGTTTCAGTATTGATAGCTCTCATTGGCTTTGAATTTATCCTAATGAATTCCAATGCATGAATTCCCAGTCCTGCAGCCTCTGGGCTGGCCCTGCCAGGGGCCATCACAGCCAGAACAATTTCCCAGGCAGCCCAAGTCTCACTGCCCATGGCTGGATTTGCAAACTGGGGGCAGCTGTGCACAGCCGGGCGGTTCCATTTCCCCCATGGGCCATTGTTAAGGGCATGGAGCACATCTGGGAGATGGGTTCTCCATGGGCAAAGGTTCCCATCTTCTCATTTTTCCAACTGCTCTTTTAACAACCCCTTCACCCTTTCAACCAAGCCTGCAGCTTGTGCATAGTCTGGTACATGAAAAACCCTGCAGGCAAAATCACTGTATTTTTCACAGGAACAGACAAAGCACTCTGCATCACAGTATCAGCACACCCTGTAAAAAGAGCCAATTTCCTGCCTTCCTCCTTTTTCCATTGTATACAATCTCACAAAGTTGACCACTGACATTAGGGTCCTGGCCAATTCTGTTCTGTAGGGTATTTAGTGTTACATCCCTGAGAAGCCAAAGGCACCAAATTAGCATTGTCAGCACTATTTCACATTATTATTATTTTATATGTAGATAGTGATATAGAAATAGATACATATAGCCATATATATATCTACGTGAATATATTAATATATATATGAATTATATATATATATATGTCTCATTATACTATAAATATATATCTAGATTTTTATGATACCAATATTTCACTTGTACAAATGCATATCAACTCAAGATTAAAACCTTCTTCTGTTGCTCCATGTGGGAGCATTCCAACAATCATTGTTCCTTCTGAAGGTGCTGTTTCCTATGTACTCTCAACAAATTCATCTTTGTCTGCCCAAACCCACACGGCCTTTTCCATTTCCATATGCAATTTTTGGATGCATTTGAAGACATGCAGGGGTGCAGCTTCTTTTACCCGACTGCCCCACTGCTCCCACGGGGCTGTGACCTCAGCCCACTCCAGAGCCAGGGAACTCCAGGGAAGGGCTTCCCAGCTGGGAATTTCTGATGGGACTGATTACTCACATTCACACTGAACAAGTGACATTTTGTTGTCATCTGGCCAGACTGTGCCAGTTTTGTTTTACCAGTGGGCAGGGTCAGCACCAAAGACACAGACTCCAACTGAAGGAATCACTGTCATTTCCTGCAGCTCAAAGCAGCAAAGAATCACAAAAGGAGCAGCTCAGCAATGCACCCAACCATCTCCACCAAAGATTGCCTGCAGTGATTAAGAAAGATCCAGCAGCATTTACCCTCAGCCTTTGCCATCCCCCAGATCCACACAGCAGCTGGGGAAGCTGTCACAGCCAAGGGCTGCAGAGCCACTCCTGGGCACTGGGAATTCCTGCAGGTGCCTCCAGCCCCAGGAGAGGCTCCAGCCCCACTGGGAGAGGGCCCAGCTCTGACAGTGCTGAATGAACAAACTGACAGCACTGCTAGTGTGGCAACATCTGCTTTCATCCTCTTCTTGGGTCCCTCCCAAAGCCTGGCCAGGGCTCAAGGAGGAACCAAGGGAGGTGACTTTGACCATACAGCCCCAAACAAGGCCAGATGTCAGATTTCATGGCTTTGTCTGGCTTCTAAATACACAAAGGTCAATCCATGTTTCACTAATGAGTGGCTACATCTATCACAGTGCTAATGACCTGCATGTTTCATTAGGGAGCAGATACAAAGATAACCTTTGCTTGGAAGGTTCATCCAGAGGCCACCTTTGGCTCAGGGCCTGCTATTCAGGCCTCACTCAGGGCTGGTGTCCAGGCCTTGGCACTTCAGGGACGTGGTTTAGTGCTGGGCTTGGCACTGCTGGGTGACCGGCTGCACTGGGTGAGCTCAGAGGGCTTTTCCAACAGCAAGGATTCTGCGATTCCATGATTCTGTCCACTGCATTCAGCTGGGGCTATTTTAGCAGCATTACTTTGCTCCAAAAGTTCCCTCTTGCCCAGCTCCTATGGCCTGAGGCTTCAGCTTCTTCAGCTCCTGGTGCTGAGCTGCTCATGCTGAACGAGACGACATGGAGAGAAGAACACAGTCCATGCAATTCCTTCTGGGACATGGAGAGGGGAGGCTGTGCAAAAAGGAGCATTGTTTGGTGTGGCCTCCTCTCTGCCCTTCACACCTTTCAGCACTTTGAACCAGCCAAGAGCTTTCTCCAAGAGTGCAATGGAGCAGCTGTTCCTGTTCCCAGGCCTGGCTCTCCCCAGTCTCTGACCTTGCCTGGTTCTGTCCCTCCTGCTGTGCCCTCTGTTCCCCCAGGGCTCGCTGGCTGCGTCCCAGGACTGTGGCACTGGCACAGATCCAGTTCTTCAGAGCCTCCTTTCTGTGCCCTTGCAGCTGCCTGGGCACAGCAGCCTTTTCCATCTGGAAGCTCCCCATGGACAGGGAGTGCCCAGCTCTGTTCCCTGCACAGCCTCCAGGAGCCCAGGGCTGCCATCTCAAGTCCCTGCTGGCACTGGGGGCTCCCAGGTGCCTCAGGCTGCTGTGACACCGCTGCACACGGGAGGGAAGAGGGGCAGGGGCTGTGCTCAAAGTCAGCTCCATGTGCTGCTGCTGCTGCTGCTGCTGCTGCTGCTGCTGTGGGGTCATTTATGCAGCCCTGGCCCAGAGTCAGGGATCAGATCCTGCCAGTCTCTTCCAGCCCTGTCTGCTCAGAGTTTGGGCCTTGGAGCCTCAGGTGGCCAAAGGCAGCTGCTGCTGGTCCCTCTGTGTGCCACAGTGTTCAGCAGTGCTGCTCCATCAGTCTGTGTCCAGCAACGGAGAAAAGCCTCAGCCCTGCAGGCCAGGAGCTGTCGGGCTCTGCCTGAGCAGCTCAGTCAGCAGGAAGGGAGCTGCTCCACATGGGAACCAGGAGCAAAGGACATTCCTTTGATATGACATGTTTTCTATTTAAAGAAAAAAAAAGGAAAAAGGGAAAAATAGGTTAATTGTAAAATATAAGAATAAAATCCAAGTGTTAGTGAAAAAACATAACATAATGTTAGTTAAAAAAACAAAACATAAATGCAAAGTTACATTCTTTGCATTAAGAGGTAAATAATCTTTTCAAAAAGAGAACTCAGTTATTTACAGTGTAAATGTGCTGATGGCATGGATCCACCTTACTGACCTCAGCAGCCTCTTAAAAGATTTTGGGCTTTGTTTCCAACATTGGTATTTGAAATTGTAGTCGAAGAAAGAGGAAATTGCTTTGCGCCCTTCCAGCTCCAAGAAGGACTGGGAATGGAAACTCTGTCAAAGCCCAAATCCTTTAGAAGATTACCTTTCTTTCTCAGCCTGGGAATGAGCTGCACATTCCCTTTGAAACTGTCAGGGATTTCTTAGAGACACGAAGTCCCACTTACAGCTTTTTGCTCTGGTTTGGAAGTGCAGAAGGGCAATACTCCATCCATCAGCTCCAGACTGCACTGCCTCAAGAGCATGGCCCACTCGCCAGCCTTGGCCCACTCGTGGCAATTCTAGAGGAGGAAGAAAGTGCAATTGACAATTCCAGCCAATCAAGAAGGAAGAATGGGACAGATGAAACACCCTGTGCAGATCCAGGAATTCAGCTGGGACTGTGGAGAGTTTGGGTCCTTGCCAGTTGGATGTGTGTCCCCAGCTGCAATCTCTGGGCCTGCAGCAGAGTCTCACTCACCTGCCAAAGCAGAAAGCTCAGGCACTGTGCTCACAACGGGCTTGTCTGATGCAAAGCTGTCAGAGCAATGTGAGGGCAGAGCCAGCCCAGCTGGGCCCAGGGCTGAGCCCAGCAGAGCCCTGGCAGAATCCAGAGCAGCCTCAGCACCCGCAGAGCCCGGCTGCAAGGAGAGAAAGCAGAAACCGCCCGTCAGCTGAGGGCTCCTGTCCCCTTGTGCCAAGGCCTGCGGTGCCCAGGCCATGCTGGCTGTGCCCAGAGCTGTGCCCAGAGCTGCCCATCCCTGCTGCCTTTGGCAGCAGAGCAGGAGGGCAGCACATGTGCCCAGCCTGCAGCCAGCCACAGCACATCCAGCCCTCAGCAGCTGCCCAGAGCAGGATGCTCCTGTGCTCGCTGCCATCTCCCAAAAGCTCTGATCCCACCCTGCCAAGCACACAGGGACCCACCTCATGCCACCCATGGCTGGAAGAAAAGCTGCTCCCAAACCACGGCCTCAGCCTTCTCCAAGGGCACGGTCCATCCACGCCACAGCTGCTCCCAAGCACTTCCCCATCCACACTGGACCACCTAGAATGCTTCCTCTGGAAAAACAGACAACACATTATTGAAAAGAGATTAGAGACAAAAAGGGAAAACAAGAAAAATGGTAAAAACTCTTATCTCTGTCAGGGCCTTGAGGAAGGCCCAACTCCTACATGGTAGGGAAAAACCCAGCCATGGCTGAGGGAAGCCCACACTTTCTCTCTTCCCCCCTGCACTGCCCTCCAAAATCACGGTGATCCCAAAGCAAACAAGGGCTGCTTATGGCCTCTGACAGCCCATTGCTCAGGGCTTGCCAGCGCCCCAGCCCCGCAGGCTCTGCCCCAGCCTGGCCAAGCTGCCCGGCAGCAGCGCCGCAGTCCCACAGCAGCTCCAGAGCAGCCCCATCCAGAGGCACCGGGGAGCCCTCAGCAAGGCAGCCAGCAGCACACGGGCAGGAGGACACAGATGGCGCTTCCTGCCCAGCACAGGGCTTGTGGCCATCTCCAGGCACTGCTCTCACAGGGATCCCTGCAGCTCTGGCCCCTGCCCAGCCGCTCTGTGGGCAGCACAAAGGCTTCAGCAGAGCCACCACAGGCCAAGGGGCTTCTGGCCATTTCCCCTTGCCCACTGCACGCCTAGGCAGCTAGCTTAGCATGAGCAACCTTCTCCCCTGTCAGGGCCTCACCACCCCTCAGCCTGCTGTGCTGCTGAGCACAAGCTCCCTTTTCACCCTTTCCGGCCTCTTGCCCTGCAGAGCCTGGGCAGCAAAGAAAAGCTCCTGGCGGTCTGTGTATCATAACACATTCTAGAATTGATTTATCTACAGTAATCTATAACATATAATAATATATACAATTATAATATACCCTAGAATTTATTTATTTACAATATAGATAAAAACTGGAAAGGAAGAAAAGAAAAATCTTAAAGAAAAGGAAAATTACCCCTGGCTCAGGTTGCCCCAGCAAAGACAGCCTCCCAGATCAGCTCTCCTCAAGTCATCCGGCAGAGCAGGCACCCGAGCCCTGACAGGCAAGGCCGAGCCCTCCATGCCCTGCGCAGCTGACCGTGCAGCCTCTGGATGGTGGAATATTGCCCACGCTGTATTGCCAGGAGGACATGCAGTGTTTCAAGTGCCAGCTGTGACACGGCACTGCTCCTGTCCTTCGTCAGGCGTTCCAGGGCTGTAAGAGAGAGGAACAGAGGCACGGTCAGAGCCAGACCTGTGGGGAGCCCAGGAGAGCCCCCTGCAAGGGCCATTGCAGCCGGCTCTTGCCATGGCCAGGAGGGAGCAGGGAGCAAGGGGATCAGCCCGAAGCTACTGGCCACCAATGGCCCACGTGGCCCTGAAAGCTCCGTGTCCTCTGCCCACGGGAGCAGAGCCCTCTGCAGCCGGGGCAGGGCTTGCAGCTCTCCCCCGGTAGCCCCCGCGGTCAGCCCGCTGCCCTCACTCACCAGTGCAGATCAGCTGCAGCTCTTGCTGCTGCCCCCTCAGGCGCCGCCCGGCCATGCCTGTGAACACAGAGCCTGTCACGGCCCCAGCGGCACAGCTCCCTGCCAGCGGCACTGCCGGCGCTGTGGCCACACGGGCTGCTGGCCCGGCAGGGCTCAGCCCGGGCCCTTGCCGCACGCTGCCGCCCCAGGGCACGGCTGCCAGAGGGCGGCAGCAGCAATGCCCAGGCCAGGGGGGGCTCCACGGCGCCGGGCCCGGCTGGCGCTGCCGGGGGCAGCGGGCGGGGCCGGGGCCGAGCTGCGGCGGGCCGGGGAGGGGAAGGGCAGCCCGGGCTCGGGACTCACCCATGAACCTGATGGCCGCCTCTCGCAGGGGCTTCTGTGGGTTCTCCACGTAGCGCAGGGCCTGGCGCAGGTGCTCGGTCGCTCGGCTCCTGTCCTCTGCCAGCTGGAGAGAGCAGCAGGAGGGAAGGGTTGGCACGGACTCAGCTGCCTGCGCCCAGCCCCGGCCTCCCCTGGCCGCACAGCCCTGAGGCGCGGCCAGCAGCCGTTGCCCAAGGGCTCCCGAGGGGAGGGGAAGAGGGCCGGCTGCTGCCTGGGGAGCCGCGGTGCCGGCTCGCAGCCCCACCGGGCCTGGGCTCCATGGGCACCCAGCTCGGGCCCTTGGGAGCCTGGAGCAGAGCCCGCACGGCCTCTGGCTGCAGCAGCGGGCGGGGGCACAGCTGCCAGCCCTGCACACTGAGGGGCCTTCTCCAGGCTGAGGCTGGGGCTTGCAGGCCGTCCTTACCAGGAGCTCAGCTAACTTCAAGAGTTTCTCTTTCTTCACTGTTTTTTCAAGATCTTTCCTTTTCAGGAACTTGACCGCACAAAGCAGCGTTCCCCGAGAAGCCTGGAGAGCAGCAGAGATGCAGAGATGGCCCCCACAGCCCAGGGCACAGGACTCGCGTCCCTGTGCCAAGGCCTTGAGGAGGCTGCAGTCTGGCAGGCACAGGGCAGGAGGCACCCGAGCCCCCTGCCAGGGGGACATCAGCAGCGCATGAGTCCTCACCAGTGCCACACGCAGATTCTCATTGTGGCAGTGGAAGAAGAGTGGGAGCAGGCTCTGACACACTTGGGTCATCAGGGGCTTTTTTCCTTCTTCTTCTACAGCAGACATTAAGGTGTGAAAGAGAATCATGGAGAGCTGCTGCACTTGGCTATCACCCTGTAGAACAGGAAGGCAGCAAGAGCTCAGCATCAGCTGATTCTGGCCCACATTGGCGCAGACCTGCATCTCCACAGGGCACCAAGTGTCCGGGCAGCAGCCAGTGGCCGTGTCTGGGGGCACAGAGCCTTACGTTGTCAAAGAGTGGTAGGAACAGCTTAGCCAGGTCCAGGGCCACGGGGCTGGGTATCCCGGCACCATCATCCAGGAAGAGATAGCCCAGTATCCTGGTGGTCATCCTGAGCAGGAGGTCCATGAGCCTTTCGGTCAGGCTCCGCTTTCTTTCCGCCTGAGCAGAAGGCAAATTTGTGAAAGGCCACCCTGCTGCCGCAGGGCCCAGAGCCAAAGGCCTCTCCTGAAGTGTGACAGTGGTTTTCAGGATAAGGGAAGAGATGTAGATCTGACTTTTATATTTCAGAAGGCTTGATTTATTATTTTATGATGTATATATTACATTAAAACTATACTAAAAGAATAGAAGGAAAAGGTTCATCTCAGAAGGCTAGCTAAGCTAAGAATAGAAAGGAATGAAAACAAAAGTCTGTGGCTTGGACAGAGAGCGAGAGCCAGCTCTGCTGTGAGTGGTCACTAATTCCAAACATCCACATGAGACTAATCACGGATCCACCTGTTGCATTCCACAGCAGCAGATAACCGTCGTTTACATTTTGTTTCTGAGGCCTCAGCTTCTCAGAAGGGAAAAAATCCTTAGAAAGGATTTTCACAAAAAGATGTCTACGACACTGAAGCACTTGGGCAGCTGAAGCGGGAGGCAGGAGAGCTGGGAGCAGCTGCCCCAGCGCCCAAAGCCCAGGCAAGGCCAAGCGACTGCGTTGCCCAGCCCCATGCTGCCTGCACAGCTTCAGCCACTGCCCCCTTCTCACCAGCGGGGAATGGTCCCTGAGATGCTGGCTGCCAGTGTCTGCGCGCTCCCTCCGCAGGTGCCTTGGCAAGACATCCATGATGCTGTCCCTGCATTCCCTCAAGTCCAGGCACTCGAGGCCCTGAAAGGCACAGGGCACTGATGGCGGAGCCAGCCTGCAGGAGCCCAGAGCCACACAGGGCCGGGCACAGGCAGCAGCGCAGGGCACGGGCACCGTCCCAGGCGGCTGCGGCGACGAGAGGGCAGAGAGCGGGGAGGCAGCTCAGCCAGGTCATGCTGGCCTTCAGGCTCACCTCTGCAAGGAATGCCAGAGCAAGGAAATCCCAGTATGGCATCTTTTTGCTGAGCATCTCAAGGAGGCAGTCTAAGATCCTTTTACACAAGGGCCTGGATGCATGGCACATCTCCCTGGAAGGCAGAAAATGGCACTAAGACCCTGAGCCGGGGGGGAAGCCTCTCCCAGCACTGACTCATACAGTTCTTGTCTTTCCCTAACACCCTGCCAGGGGACCTGGGCCTTTTGAGATGTGGCCGCTCCTGGGCACCCTCCTTTCCCAGCCTTTTCCAGTCTGCTTGGCTGTCCCTCGTCCCTTTGGCCCACCGCCACGGGGACCGTGTGGGACAGCCCAGGCACAGGGCACAAATGCCAGGAGCAATGGGGAGAAGGGAGTCTCACCTGGCCAGCAAAGCCACAGCAAAGTGGTGGGTATCAACACAGAGCAGCGTGTCCCAGCCACGCTTGCCTTCCATTGACACCACCACATGCTCACACTGGAGAAGGCAGAGCAGGGACTTCAGGGTCTGCACTGCAAACCTGTGTGCACAGCAAAGGCCCAGGTCACACTGGTAGCACTGGCTCCTTTGCGGGCCACGTGGCAGGGACAGGAGGACTGGCATGGAGCACCTGTTGGGGCTGGTGGCAAGGCCATGCTCTTCCTGGCATGCCATCCAGAAGGTATCCACCTCCTCTGGCATCTCTTCTGTGCTGAAGAACACTTGGAAGAGCAGATGAACAAATAGGTGGGGGAAATACAGCGTCACTACACGTGGGATAGGGGGCTCCTGGAGGATCTTCCACATCACCACGGTTGCCTGCAAAGGACAAAGCCCCCCGAGACAGCGCTCAGTGCCGAGGTGTCCATGTGCCTGAGCTTGGCAGGGAGAGGCCCTGAGAGACCTTGGCAGGGGGAGCATAGGGCCTGGTGGGCCTGAAGCTGCCCCTGGGCCAGGTTTCAGGCCAGTGCTGAGGCAGGCAGATGTAGTGGGGGAAGGAGGATGGAGAGCTGCTGGAGAGGAGGCCTTGGGGCCAGCAAAGGCCAGTTGCAGAAACTCACAGCCAGGCCAAAGACACCCGTTTTGTCCCCATCAGAGGTGCACGTGCTGCGCTCTGGCCAGCTCCCCAGCACATCCAGGAGGATCAGCTGCACTGGCTCCGCAGTCCTGGGCGAGCACATGATGCTCTTCCACATGGTGATGGCAGCTCTGCAGGGTTAGAGCTCTGTCTCAGGGGCGTCTCAGACACAGCACCGTGGCCTGGGCATCCCTAGGGGCCCGGGCTTAGCACCAGCTCTGCCTCTGCCCACTGGCCCTCGCCAGCAGCAGCCAGGCAGCCCAGCCCTGTGGGGACAGAGCCCTGAGAGGCGGCAAGGGAGCATGGCAGCAGGCTCAGGGGCTGACATGGCAGGGCTGGGAAAGGGAGCAGCCAGAGGGCCCTGGAACTCTCTGTTGCTCCGACACCTGGGGCAGGCTGTGCAGGGTGATGGGCTGGGAGGCCTGAGCCCTCTGGGCACATGGGCCCCATACCTGTCACAGGACGGGGCCACACGCAGGAGCGTCACCACTGCATCATCTGGGTGTGCTTTGGTGACATTCAGCAGGGCCTTGTCCAGTCTGTGCTCAGCAGAATCATTGGCCTGGAGCCATCGGTGAATGTACCTGACCATGGCGGGCACCTGGAGAGGGCACAGGGAGCCTTGGAAAGCTGCCAGAGGGAGCAATGTCCCCAGGGTCCCCAGAGAATGCTTCCCTTCCCAGCACACTGCCATGGCCAAAAAGGCTCCCAGGGACCAGCAGGCATGGCTGGGGAAGCCACGGGACTCATGGGGAAATTGAAGCCTGGCCCCAGGCTGCTTACTTGTTCTGGCCTGGCAACACCCTTCTCCAGAAGCAAATCCAGCAGGGCGGCACTGGTCTCGTGACTGAGGAGCTCGGAGTGTGCTCTGAGCCCAGTGCCCATGGTGCTGCTCTCTTCCTGCCGAATGCTCCTGATGAAGTTGCAAATGAGCTGTAGCAGAAGGGCAAGAAGCTGGGGATGTTGCAAAACGCGCTGCACACGCGGTGCTGGGCTGAGCAGGGACAGCAGGCCCAGCCCAGGTGGGGGTGGCTGCAGGTACCTGCGCTGTTGTTCGGAAGCAGCCACGGGTATGTTCCTGCTCTTGGGTGCACTCCAGGGCTGCATCTGGCAAAGAGCAAGTGCAGCCAGAGCTGAGGGGCTGAGGGAGAGGCTGGAGAACACAGCCCAGTCCTGCACTGCCAAGGCAGAGAGAGCCCCGGGATGCTCCAGGGGGATGGAGCAGGGCACTGCGGGGTGTCTGTCCGGCCCCTCTTCCGTGCTGTCCCTGAGCATTTCCCCAGGGGACGGCATGGCATGGCATGGCATGGCATGGCATGGCATGGCATGGCATGGCATGGCATGGCATGGCATGGCATGGCATGGCATGGCATGGCATGGCATGGCATGGGGCCAAGTTGGCTGCAGGCTCCAGCCTTGCAGCCCAGCTTTGCCACTCACCCTCCCGCGGTGGAGGAAACGGCACCACCTCTTCCGTGTCCTGCGCTGGGGCAGCTCCAGGGCCTTCTTCCTTCTCCTCCTCCACGCAGGCCAGCTTGGGCACTCTCGGGGCTCTCTGCTCCATGTCTGTGCCTGGAGCGCGCCCCAGCAGCGATCCCAGCTGGTGCCGCTCCTGCAGGGCCTCCTGTGCCGTCCCTGCGGGCGGGACGCGGCTGTCAGCGCTCGGCCCGGGGCCAGCAACGGCCCCCGAGCGCCCCTCACCCGCCCCGGGCCGGCCATGCCCAGGCGTTCGCTCCTTGGAACGCGGAACGGGAGGCCCGGGGCCGGCGGCCGCGCTGCCGAGCGGCGGAGCTCGGGCAGGGGAAGCCGCAGCGGAGGCGGCGGGAGCGGCCGCGCCGCGTGTGTCCTCCGCGGGCCCCGGGAGGAGCCGGGGCCAGGGCCGGGACTGGAGCCTGCCTCGGGTCCGGGGCCGCGCTCGGGCCAGGCGGAGGCAAAGGGCGGCAATGCCGCCCCGGCCCCCGGCACTGATGCTCGCCCGGCAGCGCCACCGCCAGTACGGCCAGAGCCGGGCGGAGGCGAGACCGCGGCGGGATGGCCGGGGCCGGGCACGGGGCAGCCCCGCCCGGGGCCGGGGGCGGGCCGGGGGCATGGCCCGGCCCATCACGGGGAGAGGGAGGCGGGGAGAGGAGAGGGATGCCGGGCAAGGGACCCCGAGAGAAGGGCGCCCGACCGCGGGAAAGGGAGAGAAAAAGAGAGAGAGAAAGAGTATTCAAAACTATCTGTTTTCTGCTGCCGCTGCCGCTGCTGCCGCCGCTGCCGCCGCTGCAACTGAAGCACCGGGGCCGTTCGTCCCCGTGTCCGTTCCCCGCTCGCCCCACGAGCCCCACGTTCGAGCCCCGCGTGCCCCGGGGACAGCCCCTCCGTCTGCCCAAACACGGGAACTTTGCAGCCTTGAGCCCGGATGCAGAGCCCTGACTCCTGCACACTGGCACGGCAATCGCCTCGCTTGCTGCTGTGCATTGTCCTTGCTGAGGGTCAGACACTGCCGGGCTACCTTCCCTTGGGGTAGGATTCCTACCTGAGCCCAGCACTGCACTTGCACCTCCAGTTTTGCCTTCCAGTAAAAACAGGGAAGGAAAACTGTGTGTGGCTCATGGTATTTTAGAGTGTCTAAAAATCCCTAAGTCATCGATCTTAGAGGTGCTGTGCATCTAGAATTACTGGGATGCAACATGGAAAAGGGGAGGATAGAAATAAATTGAGGAAAACATCTTGGATTGTTTCTTTCATTTTCATTTCACTTCCAGAAAGCCATTTCAAGTTTCCAGGAATCTTCTCCTGTCTGCTCTTCCCAAGAATCTCTCATAGAGAACAAGGTCAAGCTTCTGTCACAAGATTGCCACCAGCTGCAGCTTCTCTTGGCTTTCCACACTGCACAATGTGTGCAGCAGGACTTTTGCTGCAAAGCAGGACACATGTTTGGAGAACTTGACATGTCATTTCTTTTTCCTGGTGGGCTGGGGAGTTGTGCCGCTGGTGAAGTTTTCATTGTGACTGTTTGTGCTGGCTTAGCGCAAATTTTGGGAGGAAATCTCCAAAAGGGGTCCGTCTAGAAAGCAAGTTCAAGCATCCCCTCCCCCTACTAGTTCAGGAAAAGACTTCCCTTGCTAAAAGTGAAAAAAACCCCAGTTTATTTAACAAGTAAAGTATTCACAAGCATGAAAAATGAGTAATATTAAATAAAACCTCTGACACTGCTGAAGAGATGGCAAATTCAGAAAGTCCTTTTTGTGCATTGTAGTTGGCTCACTTGGTCTCTTCTAAGTCCCTCTGGTGCTGGAATGCAGCATCCCAGAGCTCAGTGGGCCACGGGTGTGAGCTGCTGCCGGTGTTTTTCTGGGTTTTCAGTCCAGAGCAGGTTTAAACAGTTCCAAGAAAAAGGAAAGTCACAGTCCAAGGAAATTCTCTGTCCCAGCTAGCTAAAAAATTTTTGCTAGACCTGGGCTGTGAAGGCACCGGGAAATTTCCAAATCTGGGCACTGGCGGTCCCAGCAAACACCAGAGCTGGATGGTGCTGAAGCCAGAACCTGCAAATTTCCAAATTTTGGCTTTCTGTGTCAGCAAATCACTGGACTTGGGCTGTCCCAGCACCAGGAAGTTTTCAGATTTGAGCGCTGGCGCTGCCAGCAAACACCAGATCTGGGTGATGTCATTGCCAGCGACAGAAATCTGCCAGATTTGGGCTCTGCTGGCACTGAGAAATTTCCAAATCTGGGTTTTGGTACGGGAAACACAAGATGTGGGTGGTGCCAGACCCAGTAGCAGGAAGCTGCTACGGGTTTTGGATTTCTGTGCCAGCAAATTGCTGCACTTGGGCTGTGCCAGAATAGGGAAATTTCCAGATCTGGGCACTGGCAGTGCCAGCAAACGGCCCATTTCAGGCTCCAGGCAGGACTGCATCTGGATGCCTTCTTCTTTGCCTTCCTTCTTTCTTTCCTTCCTTCCTGGGGTCCTGCTGCCAGCAAACTCCAGATTGGGCGGTGCTGGCAAGGGGAAATTGCCAGGTTTTAGCTTTCTTTGCCAGCAAATTCTGGACATGGGCGGTGCCAGAAGAGGGAAATTGCCAGATGTGGACACTGGCAGTGCCAGCGCACACCAGATCTGGGTGGGGAATGTGCCAGCACCAAGAAATTGCCAAATGTGAACTTTCTGCGCCAGCATATAACTGGAATTATGCTGTGCAGGCATCTGAAAAATTCTGGATCTGGGCACTGGTGGTGCCACCAAACACCGGATCTTGGCATTGCCAATGACGGTAGCAGGGAATTGCCAGATTGTGCCTTTCTTTACCAGAAAATTGCTGGACTTGGCTCTGCCAGAACAGGGAAATATCCAGATCTGAGCACTGGCAGTGGCAGCAAACACCAGGTCTGGGTGCCTGTATTGGCACCAGGAGATTGCCGGATTTTGGCTTTGCAAATTGCTGCACTTGGGCTGTGCTGGCCCTGGGAGATTTCCGGATCTGGGCACTTGCGCAGCAAACACCAGACCTGGGTGGTGTGTTGTAGTGGGGTTTTATACTTTGTAATACTTCGCAATAGTTTTGGTTTTGAATCCCTGTATTTTTCCCAAATGGTTCATCCCAGATGGTGTACCCCTTCCTTTACCTGTGTAACCCCTTTCCCTTGCTGAGATCATCCCCAAATCCCCACCCTGGCTCTCTGTCAGTTGCACAGCATCCCATCCCCTCTATCTAGAAGCTTCGGCCCAGGATGTTGAGTGATCAGCCAGAGGCCAGGGGTCAGTGCCCCAAGCCTTGCCCCATATGCTGTCCTAAATATCAATCCCCCAGTACCCATCCCTTAAGGTCACTTATTGGTCAGTAAAATGTTATCTACTTTTGGTTTCCACCTCCCTTTAAATGTAACCTTGGCACATCTCCCGGGGCTCTCAGCAGAAACCCCCTTAAGTGTAGGGGCTCCTTTGGGACTCCTAGAATAAAACCTTGGATTAACCCCTGCTAAGAGTCGGCCCTTTATCTCCTACCGATGTCTCTGGTGTCTCTTGTGCTGCAAAGGCGCCCAGCCCAGGTGCCCTCAGTACCCTCGAGGCACAGAGAGCGTCTCCCCATTGTCGGCCATGTCGGGGCTGCCCCCAGGTGTCTGCCGACTCGGGACTGGCCGGGGATCCTGAGGGGCTCCCAGAGAGACAGAGACAGTGCTGCTGGTGGCAGCACCAGGAAGCTGCCGGGTTTGGGCTTTCCGTGCCAGCAAATTGCTGCACTTGGGCTGTGGTGGCACAGGGAAATGTCCAGATCTGGGCATGGGCGGTGCTATCAAACACCAGGTCTGGGTGGTGACAGTCTTGGCACCAGGAAATTGCTGCCTTTTGTCTCCTTTTTCCAAAAAATTGCTGCACTTGGGCTGTGTTGGAAGCGAGAAATGTCCAGATTGGGGTACGGGCGGTGGCAGCAAACACCAGATCTTGGAATTGCCAGTGCTGGCAGCGGAAATTGCCAGATTTTGGCTTTCTTTACCAGAAAATTGCTGAACTTGGCTCTGCCAGAACAAGGGAGTTTCCAGATCTGGGCACTGGTGGTGGCAGCAAACACCAGAGCTGGGCGGTGCCAGACCCAGTAATGTTGGAAATGAATTTGTAGAGAATTTTTAAGGTTTGATAGAAGGTTTCTATAGTATGTATACAAGTGTCATGATCCGTCTTTATGAACTGGTTTTGTGATGGTTTGTGGGTTGATCTCAGAGTGCAAAAAACACTGACACGGTACACGGGGTTGCTGTGATAATCAAAACAAATGTACCATTATTGAATATCCACAACAAAATGTGTTGAGGAGAAACTGGGGGGAAAGGGAAAAAATAAGGAAAAGGAGGGAGGAAGAGAAAGGAAGGTATAGAGCTACCAACTGTTTTACTAGACTGGGACTAGACCCAGAGCTAAGCAAACACATACAGCCAGGTGACATTGTGTAACATCAGAAGCTGGCAACCATGAGGACTTTGCTGTCAAAAGGTTACAGTCTGCACTGGCCCAGAAGTGTTTTTCCCTAAGGCAAAGCAAATTGAAATATGAAGTTTAAAAGCTTCAAATGACTATGAAAGGAAACTGCAGAATAATTTCTGGAAGGGCAGCATTGTCAATGATCATGCAGCCCACCAAGAGCTGGAGCTGAATCCAGAATTGCTTCTTCCAGCTGTGCAGGAATTCATTCCACTGGCAAGCACTGGTCCATGGGAACAAATGATCCCCTAGCTCTGGGCTGAATGGCACCCAGGCTGCAGTGCAGATCTGAGGAACCCTTGTCACTTGTTATTGGCCTCCCAGGGCACTCATCCTTCTGCAAACAAGGTGCAAACAACACAGCTGGACTTCTGTCCCCAGTAAATATACATACAGGTGACTTTGCCAAAGCAGTGCATCATTTCCCAGTGAAATACATGACCTCTTCTTACCTATGGAATTGTGATTGAAGACACCTGTGAACCAGATCTGTGGGAGATTGCAAAGGAGCAAAGATTTGGGATTTGGGCACACCTCTCTTGGTTTCTTTGCTCAGGCCTTTGGTGAGTACAGAACACACCTAGGTAGAAAACCTTTGACTAGACAGGATCTTTTGGATCCATTGTCCCCCAAACAGGTCAACAGGTGACCCCGTTGTAATGCCAAGTAACAAAGAGCAGCACAAATGACACAAAGAAAACATGGCCAAAGAGGAAGAGAAGAGGCCCAATGAGGAAAGGATGTGGTGAGACACTGGCACATCGAGTGAGCTGCACTCCCATAATCTCTAGGCTAGCAGGTCCTGGTCTCACATTCTCCTCTTGGTTTATTTTAATTTTATTTATTTATTTACTTTTTTTTCATCATCAAAATAAAATACATAAAATTATAAATATGTCATCAAAACTTAAAGACAGAATCAAAACACATTAATTCAAAACTACATCTAAAGATCAGAACATATGTACAGCTGTAACTATGAAGCCTAACGCATCAATCGTATTCTTCAAACACTCTTCATACAGGCGGCAGCTTCTTCCTGACCTTGGAGGACAGAGAGCTTTTCTGGACGGGAGGCAAGGACTTTGTGGGTGAGGGAACATCAAAAAAGTCCTGAGAAAACTTCTCGGTAAGACTGTAACCAGTCAGATCTGCAAAGTGGAGACACAAAGTTAAACAGAGGCCTCCATGCAAACGTAAAGCAGCTAAAGCTCCCTATTTAATGGGACATATTTTTTTCTGGAAATGTCTAAACAGCTGCACAGGGAAACATGCTCCTGCTGGCAGACACTTGAGGCAGGCCAGGGCACAACCCTGAGCCACTCGCCCAGGGCTAGCACAGGCACAGCCTGGCCTCTGGGCTGCCCCGGGACAGCAGGGAGAGCCCAGAGCCCTGTGCTCCCCAGGAATGGCTCAGCTGCACATGCACCCTCCTGCTCCTCTGCCTGCCCCACAGCTCAGCAGCCCCACAGCTCCAGGGGCACTGGCAGCAGCACAGCTCATTGCAGGGGCACATGCAGGGCACAGCTGTTCCCTGGCAATGTGCACAGCCTCTCTGGGCTGCCACAAGACCCTTCCTCCCAGCAGAGATTGGCCCAGCTGCCCCCTCACCTCTGTGTGAGGCTGAGCCATGATTGCCTTCACCTTGTTCTCAATCTTGAGCTGCTTCAGGCCCCCCATGCCATGACTAGGAAGGGCAATGGAGAGATTGGGGACAGATGCACACTGTTGCTTATGATTTCATCATTTTTGGCACAGCTCAAAAGGCAAATCCAGAGGTGTCCAACTCAGTGCTTCCTCAGCCTTCTGGAGAACATCTCGCCTTCACCAGCCAAACATTTTGGAGAGGTTTTCCTGCACATGTGGAGGCTTGCTGGCAGCACATTTCTTCAGCTGGCTGCCCATCACCTTGTAGAGGGCAGAGGCGAGCTTGGTGGCCACGGTGCGGACGTTGGCGCTCCGCACAGGCAGCGCCTTGTTCCCCAGGAAGGACCAGAGCACGGGCTGGGCGTCACGCTGGATGACTTCAGGGCTCCTGGCATGAACCCCCTGCACAAGCACTGCCGGGACAGAGACACAGCTCCTTACCCACCAGCCTCACTGCAAACAAGGATCTACCTCTGCTTTTGCTTCTTGCCAGCCTCTGTGGCCAAGATCAGCAAAATAGCACCCACAGCCCCTTGATCCAGAAACAGGAAAAGCAGCTGATCATCTTGGAAACAGAACCACCAACCCCTCAGGACTAATTGCTCCAACCAGAGCCTTGTCCCTGTTGCACACTTCTTACCTTTACTAAATTATTTCACAATCTCTTTCTGTATGAACAATAAATGAAATGTCCAATTGCCTTTGATTTCCATTAAGAAGTTGTCTAAACCCACACTGAAGACTTGGAAATGCACCATAGAGAGGAAATGGAGAGATTTCTAATAAAAGGGATGATTCCATTTTTGTAACTTTGATGTCAAGTGCCAAATGTCTAATCTGGCTCTTCCCTGTGCTCAGCGGCACACAGCAAAGGGCAGGATTAGAACACACCTCAAAACTCCAGCCCACCAGAGATGGCTGCTGCCTGACAGCTGGATGAGAAACATCAGTGACCAGCTGGTGTCTTTGGCAGAATGCTTTTGGGGCTTCCAACAAAGATCTGTTTCAAACCTCAGGGTGTCTTAGAGAATTACCCAGACCCCATTGCTGTGGCATTTGAGCATCTCCACATTTTAATGCCATTTTTCCTCTCAATGTTAATGGCATTTTTTCTTATAATGTCCACTGAAATAGGGGCATAGAGAAAGAAAAATGCTACATGGGGGACTGAAATGTAATCGAAACATGAGTGTTTTCTCATATTGTCTCTGAAATCTCAGCCCAGTTTCTGAAGTGAACTGTATGAAACACAGACAAATACTTACTACCAACAGGCTTCTTGCATGGCAGATTTGGCTGAGAGATCAAAACCTGAAATGCTTTGGAGACCATTCTTATTTTCTGATCAGACAAAATGTTGTCTAGCAGCCATTTAATATTCTGTGGTGGAAGAGACTTCATTTTCTCTATGTTGTTAATACACCAGCACTCATCAACATTGAAACAGCTCTTGCAAGTACCCAAAACCAATTCTGCTAAGCAGGAAAGGGTTATGGTACCCATTTTAAAATGGGAATTCATTTGAGTTTAAGTATAATTAAAGGCATCGGTGACTACTGAACATGAGGAACAGCTGCCTGTTCCTATTAAACCTTAGAGAGAACATCTGCTCTTTCTAAAGTAGTCCTAATGTATGGTTAATTCCTTTATTTGAAAAAGAGATCAAAAGAACTGTTAAACTAAATTCCCTGTTCCTGGAGATCTACTTTATTCAAATGCTCTTTAAGGGCCTTTGACATTCCCAATCTCTGAACATGCCCTTTTGAGATTCCTAATGAAGACACAAAGTGTATTAAACCTTGCATTCAAAGACATTGGCATAGTTAGAAGTGGATTTAGCCCCAGTTAAAGCAAGGCTATCAATCGTCTTCTCTACTATATATTGAGATTATAATTTTTCCATTTCTTGGCTCTTGCTGGCATAGCAAGCTCCTCTGAGGAATCAATTATCAGCTGCATTTGTAGCATTGTGGACAGCGCTGACACAGGCAGACACTGTTTGCACACCCTGAAAGGCTCAGTCCAAGGCCCCTCTGACAGCACAGGCAGGGAGCTCAGCACTCTGCTTCTGTCCCTGTGCCCCAGAGGCTGCCTTGCACTAAACACGTGCCTCTGATACCTCTGTTGAGTTCTGGCCTAAGCTGTGACCCCCAGGCTCTGCACGGTTCAGCCTCAAAACTTTCCAAGAGAAAAGCAAGAATTCTGTGAGGACAAAACAAACTGATGCTCTGAAACAGCATTTGCCACCATTTCCCCTCAAGGTCACAGATGTCCCTGAGCTCCCCAGAGAGGAGCCAGCTGGGGTATTTTAGCCCCTGCCTTTGCTGGAGGTGGTTCTGAGATGCCCCAGTGAGAGCTCAGCCCCAGGCCGAGCGCTGCCCCCATCTCAGATGCTGCCCAGCTCTGCAGCAGCCAGGGAAAACCTGCCAAACCCACCTGCCTTGGCTATAGGGCAGCAGGGACAAGCTCAGCACCTCCTGGTTTGGAGGAGCTGCTCTGCTGTCTGCTCACAGGCATTCCCAGTAAATACTCCCTGGGAAGAGCTCTTGGCTCAGAAGGGGAGGCCATACCTGTGATACACTCGGTGACATCCAGCAGAGCTTGGCCACTCAGGTGATTCCATTGGTAGCTGAACTCTTTCAGCAGGGACACTTTATCTACAAGGGAAACACACATTTCTGCTCACTTTTCTCAGGTCATAGGAGAAAGGACAGTGGGGAGGGAAAGGGCAGGGCCAACCACATTTTATAAAATCATGTACATTTCTGCTGATTTTTGAATAGTTTTCTTCTTTCCTTCCAGCCTACTTGGCAGGGTTTTAAATTCCAAAAGAAAAGCTCTCCTTTCACATTTGTAAATCCAAACATTTCTGCTGTAGCAGGAGCTGTGTTAAAACATTTCACATCAGGGACCTCAAGAGTTCAGTCACATGGAAGCAGTGAAAAGGTTCTGCATTCCAGAGCAAAAAGGAAGAGCCCCATACTTGGGGCACAGAAAGGCACTGAGTCAGGCAGTTCCTGAGCTCACAGAGCAGCTGGGGAGGAAAAGTGGAAACTCCTCTTGAAGACCTGCCTCTTCAACACTCCTTTTTTCAGGCATATTTCCCTAGTGCAGCATTTTCAGAGCTGACATAAATCTGTGTGGCAAAGGAATTTAGACAGCCCTTGCCTATGTAGTTAATTGCTGTGGCCATCTTGCTCCATGCAAAACAACATGTGGAAAAAGGCATCATTGACAGCTGGGTTTTTACCTGTTTGTTCTAAAGAAATTAGCTTGTTTTATCATAAGTTCCCCTCTGAAAATAGAAGACAAAGAAGAAAAGTGGAAAATAGGCAGCTAATGCAGAGCTAATGTAGAGCCTTGCAGGTGGCTGCTCTGCAGAAGCTCTGATAGGTGAGTGTCCCTTCATGCCAACAGCAAGGCTGTTCATTTGGGAAGTCAGACGGGGCCCAAGCAAACTCCAAACCCCCTTTGCCTCTGAACTGTAGCAGAGCTGTAGCCCAGGACTTGCTCTTCAGACAAGCAGCACAGAGCCAAGGGCTCCTGAGACTGTTGGGAAATGCTGATCCCATTCCAGCCTGTTGGGGATGGTGCATAAGAAATGCACCTGCACAGCCTCTGGTGGGTGTCAGCTGGAGGGTTCCACAGACAAGAGCAGCTGTCAAGGCACTCAAGGCTCTCCTGTGCAGGAGAGACAGAGACGAAGTTGAGGAGAGTCCCTGCTGGGGCTCAGCCTTACCCAAATGAGCAATGGATTCTTCCAGTGCTTTCACAGCTGCCCCACGAACCCTGGGATCCTTTGAGTTCAGGTTCTTGGTTATTCCTTCCACCAAACCAATGATCACCAGGTTCAAGGCATCTTTCAGGGCTCCTGTGATTTCAGCCAGCACGTCCAGCGCCCTCTGCTTCACTTTCTTGTGGCTGTCAGATATTCTCAGGACAAAATAATCAAAAAGCTGTGAAGAGAACAAGGAATGTTAAAGATGGATTCAAATGTCCTTGTTTGAAGAGTGGATGTAGCAGTCAGCAATGTCAAAGATGAGAGTGATCCTTTCTGTCAGGTCAGCCCTTGCTTGCACAATTTCACTGTTTTCCTGTGGGCCACTCACTGGAATGGTGGCACAACCTCATGCTAGTTGAAAGATTTTCTTCTGTTTTCTGGAGGTTTGGCTGGGGACAGAATAGTTCCTATGGTATTTCTCTCCATTTATAAACCATTAAATCAATTCCATTTATTAATGCTAAAGAGTACCTTTGCTTTGAATGCAAGCAGATGTTTACAATGCCTGGTTTTCTATACAGTTGCCTCAAGTACTGAGGGCAGTTATGATTTTGCCGTGGCTGGAGGAGATCTAAGTTTTCTTTTGTTTGTCTCAGAGCCAGTGTCTGGAGAAGTGCAGGGCTCTGATCAACTCTTCCAGGATCCAGAGCATTTCTCTAAGTAATAGGTGGACTTCTGAAATGTAATGTGCTGTTCAGTGCTCATTAGAGCAGGTTCAGTCCCTTGACAGCCACATTATCAGGCACCTTTCCCTGGAAAAAGGGGAAAAAGCAACTCCTGGGAAGAGAAGGCAGAGATGAGTCCTTAGCTGTTGTCCTCCTTTTCCAAAGAGAAAAAAAGACCCCCCAAGAAGGGTGAGCACTGTCTTTACCAAGAGGAATAGGAACAAGGATGGAAATGAGTAGCCAGAGCTGTGCCTGTGTAAGACAAGATGAAGTATATAAAAGTATTCTTTAAAAAAACAACTGGGTCTAAACCAACCCAGCCTGATACTTCTCTTCCCTATGCAAACCCATTTTTGTCTAGAGAATAACTGCCTTGCTTTCAGGGGCTGGATTCCCTTCACTTAACCCAGCAGGGAGTAGGAGAGAGCAGCAGTTACACCAGCAGAAAGTTCTGCAATCATCAGAGGAACAGCAGCAATAGGCACCTGCCAGACAAATTCAGCTGAAATAACTGAAATAACTTGTCCTGAAGCCTGGACCTGAAATACATTTGTCTAGGTAAGAGGGACCAGCATGTCCCAAACAGCCAGAAGAGAGTGCCAAGACACGCTGAATTAACTTTGCTGCTACAGGCTTAGGAAAGGAGCTAAAGGAAAGGAGCAGTGAAGATACCCTACATACTTGGGCAATGTTAGTGGAGATGAGCTGGGGGCTGGTTTTGTACAGGTCTCAGAGGAGTTCCACTCCTTCCATCCTTTCCTGAAACCCCTTGGCTTCCAGGAGATTGTAAAGCTTCTGGAACAGCTCCGTTTCTCCCACAGCTGGAGGTGATGTGACCTGGGCTTGTGCACAGTGTAGGAGGTGTCCATCAGAGGGAGATTTCACCCTGGGAAATAAAACCAAATGAGGACCTGGTGGTGATAATTATCGTAGCATGGCATCCCTCTGGAGGAAATAATTAGCATTGATTCCAGAAGCCTGATCAATCACTTTATTATACTATACTATACTATACTATACTATACTATACTATACTATACTATACTATACTATACTATACTATACTATACTATACCATACCATACCATACCATACCATACCATACAGAAACTCATCGCCCTTACAGACAGTCTGATACATACAGACCAGATTGGTCAATTGAATCCAAAACACCATCATCAGTGGCCAGTTAAGAAATCACCCTTTGGTAAACAAATCTCCCTAACACATTCCTCATGTTCACAACAACAGTTGCAGCAAGTGAAGATAAGAATTATTTCTCACTCTTTTCTCTGATCTTCTCACAGCCTTCCCCAGGACAATGCCTGGCAAAGTTGTGCCTGCTGCTCTCTATGGAGAGAGCTGCAGCCACAGACAATACTTTCAGTTAATTGTGAGCAAAACATCTTGAGCAGCTTTCCTAATTATGTGATTTCAAGCTGGAAAGTTATGAGGGTCTGAAGAACAACCTCATGGACCTCATGACAATCATTACTGGAGACAATCTGCAAGTGACATTCTCACCAGTGCTCACTTAGGAAAACCAAGGATGAGATACATCTGATCTATTTTCAGATGGCTGCCAAGGAACACAGGTCACATTGCTTTGTGGAGAAAGAGAGACACTACTGCCAAGTTTAAATGCCTCCTCATATGGGACGTGTGTGTCTTAGAATAAGGAAACTCATCACTCTGGAGAAGTTTCTCTACAACCAGGCATGGCAATCTGGAAAAGTAGCTCAGATGCATCTGAACAGATGAACAGGGCCATATTTGAAGGATTCAGAAAATCAGTAAGAGAGATAAAAACAGAAGCCAGACATCCCAGAACTAAGCTCACATTTCATTTGCTACCCTAGAGACTAAATGCACAGCTTAAAAACCCCACTGGAAACAATTCTCCTGGATCAACCTGTCTCTTCCATGAGCTAGCTGTGCTACTGAGGCATGTGGTCACTTTCCTGCCACTGCTGAGCAGGACAGAGCTAAATAAATCCCTCTGCTATCAGAGGAGAACAGGTACAAGTGGCTCTGCAGCTGCCATGAAGAGACAGCAAGGAGCAATTCCTGTCTTAAATGCTGATTGCAGCACAGGGGGAAATAAACCAAACATGCTGTCCATCAAGCAAATTACATGAAGGACAGGAATATCAAGACAAAAAGTCCACATTCAGACACCGGTTGAGTGAAGTTGTTCAGGAATTGCCTTGCTACTTACTACTCAAACTAGATACTGTTTGAGGGCAAGAAAAGTATGATTCAGCCAGGACAAAGCACATGGGTGAGAACTGCATCTTTGTGGAATGGCATCTTGCTTCCAGACTGAGATTTCTCTTCAAAACACCCATCTGAAAAAGACTCCACTCAAATGAAAAAAAGCCCTGGTTGAATTTACTTGTGCCAAGTCAGGCAGCAGAGACTTGACCCTCTCACAACCTCGACAACACTGCCCTTGCCACTGCACTGGATCGTCTGAGCTGCAACCAATGGGTGTCTGTTTGTCTCTCAATTTTTGTGGAAACCCCTCCAGAGAAGTTGTGGTCAGCACAATGCAGAAGCAGACATTTTTTATCCTAGAGCATTTGTAGGGAAAGGAAACAATCTGTGGCATTGGTCATCTCTGCCAGACAGTTTTTCCTGAGGAAGAGGCATGTAAAGCTTGTCATGTGCTTTGTCACATCTGACAAAAGTGCTCAGTACCGTTTGCTAGAAGACAATGTGGCCTGGGGCTCCTCTGAGCCATCGTTCCTCTCCCTCACCGGCTCCTTGACAGATGGGCCTTCAGACTTCTGGTTTTCCATCCCCTACAAAGACATAGAGAAACCCCATCAATCTTTAGAATATAAACCAGGAAATTCCCTGTTGTAAACACAAGTTAGAACCAGGATCACTGCTACCAAGGCTTAGGGAAACACTTCCTAACTTACAGATAGAAACAGAGCAGAGATTCAGTGATGCCAACTCTTTGTTTTCAATAGCCCAAGGCAGGTTATGGGTGTTACCAGACTGAGCAGCAGTCTAAAATCCCAAATTCCACAATCTTGAGCATAAGTGGGAGGAATGCAAACTGGCAGGCAATGAGTGTTCGTGAAGGAAGCAGCAGAAATCACTGGACTCTCTGGGGGTTGGCCCATTGTGTTGGAAGTCAATTTGGTTCAACACTCACTCTCCCTGTGCCTACACAAAGGCAGGCTCCCTTCTGTAATGTCGATTAAAAAAAATAAAATCCTCCCCATCAAACAAACAAAGGATTTTCCAGTGGATGCTGCTGAATTCACCAAGCTTCTTCCAGCTCCACAGGGCTGGACAGCAGGGCAGTATTCCCAAAAGACAGACAGTAATTGTAGTAACTAGGATTGACCTGGACATCTGCTGTAAATTTGGGAATTTTCTTGGCACTACTACTTCCAGTGTCCTTTGCAAAGGCTCTGTTATCTTCAGAAGCACAATTCTCACTTAATTGCTTTACTGGGGGCAGAGTAGGAAGAGCATGGTGGGGGCTTATGCTTAAATGTAAACCCATTTTATCCTCTTTCCCTTTCCTCTTTGTGACCAATATTGAAAATATTCAAAACCCCACCTTTTCCCTAATAATATCAGTTCCTTTGTAGTCTGCAGATGAAAAGGCTGAGGATTAACAGCTCATTCCCAGGAGCAAAATGATTCAGCAGAAGAGGAATGAGCTAAAGACAGATTGGGTATGTTTGATCTCATATTAACAGTGGCAATACTTGCACAAAGGAGACATTTCTCCTGCCAAGCACTTACTTTCTTCTTAATTCTTGTCAGAATATCTTCCAGGTCACGGGGGGAAAGAGATTGTTCCAAAAGCATTTTAAATTGTTGATGATGGAGCAACATCTTCACCATCTCCTGTCCATAATGCCTAAGGAAGGAAGGAAGGAAGGAAACAAAAGAAAAGTGAACAAACACAGGAAGAGTGTCAACAGAAGAGGCTGATGCCTTAAACACATCAGGTGCAATCCCTGCACGAGAAGGCATTACCTACTCAGCAAAGAGGGAGATTTACCTCACTTGACACTGCACAGTGAGGTACAGAGCTGAACACAAGAGGCAAGAGGAGAATGTGGGGCAACAGAAAAATACCATTTCACTCTGAAACTGAGGGTGTGCTTCTGTGGCATCAAAGGATCCCAGGCAGCAAGCAAAACACATCTGCTTTGTTGTTGTTGTTGTTGCCAAGACACTGTTGGCAGTGTCTTGCTGCCATTGCACAATAATTTGCCTTTCTTTAACTGGCAGGGAAGCCAGGAGAAAACACCTCATGCATCCTCTTGATTATTCTATACTATGTGTATGCACAGGGGCAGCTAGTTGATCTGGTATTCTTGGCAGCTATTCATGGGAATTTCATCATCAAAGGAAGTGGATTTTGGTGGTTTGGGTTGATTTTGCAAGTAGGAAACCACAGTTTTCTTCAAGAAGAAATGTGGAGCTCACAGAGCCATAGATAACATCATTCTAGAAATCTACAGAACAGGTTTAGAAAGACTGAATATGTTGGCTAAAGACCCCTGAAATATTTCTAGGATAGTCTGAAGTTAATGAGAAATGCATGTTTGGGATCCTTCAGTGATGAACATTAGCCAACACTTTGGCTTTGTGTTGTGCACCTTAGGCAAATCAAAACTGTTGGACTGGCTGATCTGAGCTCTTTTGATCTCAGTAAAGAATCCTTCAAGCCACAGGAAAAAGTTGGCAATGCTCCTTTTTGCTGGCCAACCTCAGGTTTCCCAGTACAGCCATTTGCCCAGGCAATCCAGACCAAGCAGTGGTCACAGTGCCAAGGCTGACAGAGCTCAAGAAGAGTTTGGACAATGCTCTCAAGCACATGGAGTGCCTCTTAGGGTCACTGCACATGGCCAGGAGATGGACTCAATGACCCTGATGGGTCTCTTCCAACTCAGCATATTCCATGCTTCTGTGACCGTTATTCACACTGTTAGGTAACTTCATATTCCCTTTATTTCCACTCTTGTGTGGTTTCACCTTTATAGCCAGACACAAAATGGTTTTCCTGTTTTGGGAGGTGAAATGAAGATCATTACCTTGTGTCCTTGTGACAGTCCTGAGCAAGCTTCCCTGCCACGTGTGGCAGCCTCTCAGCCCTGGGTGTGCCTGCGAGCTGGGTGACTCCAATTCTCTCCATCAGGGACAGGAGGAGTTGGGCCGCACACTCGCGCACCGGGGCGTGGCGGCTGCTGGGGAGGAGAGAGCAAACCTCCCTTGGCTCAGGGACAAGGAGCAGCAGCAGCGCCGGCCTTGGCCAGAGCCTGCTCCCTGCCCTTGCTGGGGGAAGGAGCCTGGGCTCTCCCTGCACCTTCAGACACCTGCAGAAGGTTCTGTCCTCAGCTAAACACAAAGTTAGCACTGTACAGAAGGCCTGTGTGCACGGAAGAGGGAGGAATTCTGTCTCCCTGCACTGTCTGATACTCAATTTCTTTCATGGTATTTACTCTGAGAAAGATTAAAGAAATAGATGACATATGAATAATTTAGAAATTAGAGACAATTGATGCTGACCCATCAGAAGGTACCAGGTACACAGAGCTTCAGCAGGATTGAGGCTCTTTCCACCCATTTATCCCCAAATCTGCAGACCTTTGGAAAACAACAAATGCAAGGAAAATACTTTGCTGGGCTGTGAAGCTTCAGAATATCCAACAATGCAGCATATTTCTTCTGTGGGGCTTGGCAACGGATCCATCTGAATGTTTTACCCTATTGCAAAGCTGAGGAAAGTGTGCCAGGTAGTTTAGCCAGGCTGTCCTGTTCTAGAGAGTGTCTCTTGGGAGCTATCAGGCCCAGCACCAACATTTAAGGCAGCATTTTCTCCAACTGTCGCATGGCAGTCAGCCTGTGAATGTGCCTGTAAAGTCATTCATCATCTCAAGGCTAACATGAAACATCAGTTTGAATAGAAAGTTGTCATGGTTTGGGCCTGGCAGAGCCAGAGCCCCCATGAGTATACCTTCTCCCTGGTGTCTGCTGTGAGATGTTACCAGGAATATGCAAAGCAGGCTCCAGCTTAAACATAAAGAAAACTTTATTACCTAAACTACAAGAAAAGAAAGAAGGAAAAAAAAACTATAAGAAAAAAAAATTGAAAACCTTACAAAAAACACTTTCCTCCTCCCCACCACCAAAATTTCCCAATCCGATTCATTCCCCCCAAAATCACCAACTGCCCAGTCTGGCACCACCCTTTAGGATATTCAAACTTCAGTCCATGAAGATGAGAGGAGTCTTTCTTGCACCATAGGCTTCCCCTGGAAACACGCTGAAATCTCATGTGCTTCCCTGTCACTCGGCACCGCCCGGAAAGTCCTTTTGCCGCTTGTGACATCTTCCTTCCATGCTCAATGCTCTCACCACTGGCATGGACCAGAGCTGCTTTTAGGGTTGTCTTTTAAGGATGCCTTGTCTCACTCCAAAAAAGGCACAGTCTCTGCTTTGGGACATCTGTCCCCCCCATTTTTATCCAACCCCCTGGGGCCAAGGGGTCCCCACAATGAACCCTCCTGGTTCTGAGGCACTGCCTCCCCCTAAATGCAGTCTCTGTGTCACAGGAATAAAATTGGTTCAGTCTATGGCTACACAAGAAAAATCCAGCCAAAAGGCCACTCCAATCATCTCTCTCTCCACTCAGCAAGCCTTCTCCATGTCCTTTGGGCCAGGTCCTTGTCTCATCTCATCTCTTATCTCCTGTCTTATTCAGCTCCGAGGAGGATCAGCATTTTTGCAAGGTCCCAATCATGAAAGAAAGGGGTTAAAAATTTCAGTCTCTGTCTGTCCCAGAACTCCGGCACTCTCACACTCGCTGCTGCTCCGACTGGCTGGGCACCTCCTCCCTCGCTGCATTCCCCCCCCTTTTCTCCTCCTGGGCCGGCTGCTATCACATTTGTCGTCGCCGGCTCTCCTTTTTCTCCTGGGAGCGGGATGGCTGCCCGATGGCTGTCTCTTGGGGCTCCTCCACCCTTCCATCCTCCAGGGCCTCCTCACCTCCCATCTCTGTCCAGGCCCAGGCCTACCACATGGCTGCCCCCCCCCGCCCAGCAGCAGCAGCTGGATGGGGGAAGGGCGATCCGACCTCCGTCCCTCGAAGTCCCAAGAGAGCCTCCCAGGGCCGAAGCTCTGCTTTTAACCCCTGTGTCTTCTCGGAGGTGTGTCCAGATCCCACTGGCCACATCAGGTGCCAATATCAAAATCCGAGCACCCATTGATTTGACCACAGCATCCCAGAATTCCCACTTCTTCCTGGTCAAACCACCACAAAAGTAGAGCTCTAAGGCCAGCACAGTCATACAAGACTCCTTTGGCAGGAGCTGCACCTGCAGTGCAGGCTGTGCCACACCCAGCAGTTTGTCCCCCATGTGCTCCACGCCCCAGCAAGGACACTCCTCATTTCTCAAGTTAATGGCATCATGATGACACATGGTTTTCCCAGGGCCTCTGTGGTTAGCACTGTGAAATACCAAACACTGCTCACAGCTGCAATTGCAATTGTCCCTCTCCCCATAAAAGCACAAGTCTCTATCCTTGGCCTTTGCAGGCACTTTTCCTTCCCCATCAGTCACCACATCTAGGAAACTCTGACAGACTGGGAGAACTCCAGGAAGCAGCAGGAAGCTGAGTCAGAGGAGCTTTAGTTTGGATATCAGGAAAAAGGGTTTTTCACCCAGAGGGTGGTTGGGCACTGGAACGGGCTCCCCAGGGCAGTGGTCACAGCACCAAGCCTGACAGGGTTGAAGGAGCATTTGGACAACAATCTCAGGCACTTGGTGTGACCCTTGGGCTGTTCTGGGCAAGGCCAGGAGCTGGACTTGATGGTCCTGATGGGCCCCTTCCAACTCCCCATATTCTGCACTTCTGTGATTCTGAGAACTAATGGGCTGCAGGAGGGCAGAAATAGGTGACAAGAGGAAAGAAGTGAGGTTGGATGGAGAATCAAGTCACTGAGTTCACAGAAGATGCAGGATACAGGACCCTTCCATCCCAGCAGTCCCATTCTCTGTCTCATCCCTTCTCCTTCCCACACACACGAAAGTGAAGAATATCACTAAAAGAAGAAGAACCTACTTGACTCCCATGTCCATGAGAGCAGTCATTGCTCGTGCAGGAGTCACATGCTCCACCATGATCCCCAGGGCCTGACTGGCTGCTTTCTGAACAAACTCTGGGGAGCTGGACACCATCTGGAGAAGGACCCAAGCAACCTCATCCACCTCAGAGTCCATGTCCTTCTTCAAGGTCACAAAGAGCTCTCCCCGAGTGACAACTGCAGAGTAGGACACCTTGGACCGGAGGTTGGTCACCTGGGGAAGTCATAAGGGGAAACATAGGAATCACCTTGAAAACAAAACCAGTTGCCTTCAACAGAAGTCCCAGGAAATGACAACATATCCCACTGTGTCCAGAGAAACATACAAGAACAAGAAGAGCAGGAGAGTACAAGCACAGAAAGGCACTTTCTGGCCTCAGACCTGCTTACTGCAGGCCTAAAAAAAGAATTTCATTAAGTGTTCTACTTAACACTTCTAAAATGTCCAGAGCTTTGATTATAGGCCCTTTTACTAGAAAATTAAATTAAGAGCTGCTTTCAAATCATAAATGCACAAGTCATAAAGATAAAAGAGTCAGGTGCTCCTGTTCAAAAAAGCAACACCAGCAGTTGAAGCACTCAGCAGGGAACAGATAACACAGGTTCAGGTCTACAGAATAATTTGCAGTGTTGAATTACACCTTGGGCAGAGACTGGGACTCTGGCAAATAACATCATCAGTGTTTCAGTTTCTGCATTTGCACATTGCATTATAAAGGCACCACAATCAAAGATGAGTGTCAGATACCCCACCTGCCAGTAAATACAGCTGCATGTACCCACAGATCCTACAGATAGCTGACAGACATTAGAAATATCAGGTCTAAAACCAGAAATGAAGGCAGACCATGAGCCTTGGAGATGAACAAGCACATACCTACTCTACACACCATGTATGAAGTATATGGGACAAATTCAGAACAATGTTCTCACCTCGCTGGTAACTGCCAAGCAATCCTCACGAAGTCGACAAAGCAGGACCTCTGAATGGGACCCAGCCAGGGGTTGGATGGTGAAGAGTCCCTTCTCCTTCAGCTCCCTGAAAGGCAGAAGACTGATTTTTCTCTCCACCAAGGCAGCACCCTCTGAAATGACCAGGCTGGCAGCTCAGTTGAACAATGGGAGGTGCTTTTCAAGGAGTGCTTAATGAAATCGGAGAACGCGTTGCCCCAGGATGTTGTGGCTGTCAAAAGCATACACAAATCCAAGAGGCAAAGAGAGGGGTTTCAGAGTGGCCATTTAAGAGGACAGCCTTTCTGAAATCTCTGGCACATGAGGCCCCTCTGTCACTGCTTCCTAGAAGCTGTGAGACCGGGCCATGCTGCTGTTTGTTGTCACCTCCCTGTACCTGTCCCTGAGACATAGTGCCATCGGGCTGTTATTGGGGCATTTTCCTTCTTTGTCAGCCCCAGCAGGCATTCAGCAGGGAGAGTCTGCAGTGGCTCTCTGGAGCTGAGTTTCCACTCTATGATCTCGGCCTCTCTGTCACCCCCTCCACTCCCCCTCACACATTCCTCAAAAATGTGGAAGGGGCTCGCAGCAGGCCTGTTAGCTAAAGGAGCGAGAAGTAAGAAGAAGAAGCTGATAAGGAGCTCTCTCCAAGGCCGTAACCAAGGAGATCGAGAGGAGGAAGATAAGAACATTCTGCAGCTGGATGAAGCATTTTTAGAAAGTTAGGTGGAGTCAGAGTAACTTTTCACCAATGGCATGGTATTGAATTATTGTGGCCAATAGCTAAGGTAGAGGAAGGGTAAACAACTGGAAAGTGTATAAAAGATCAGCCATTTTCATTAATAAACTGTTGCCAAGTGTTACCAACTGAGACTGCTTGTGGTCTCTGCTTTATGTCGTGACCGCCTCGACTGCGACATTTTGGAGACGCCGACGTGATAAGAACATAGTCGGTAGGGCCCATACGGGGTCCTAGCAATTGGCAACCGTGACCCACTGGGACGTAGTGGGGGAGGCGGCGTTGGTGCAGCTGAGAGTGGCAGGTGGAAGCCACAGGGAGGTCCGGACCTGATTCCCTCCAATCAAGACACCTGGAAGTAGGTGAGCCACCAACTAGTAATAATGGGACAAAATTTATCTAAAGAGGAAGGAAGTGTTCTGTCTACATGGAAAGTTTTGTTAAGAAATAAGGGAATTAATACGTCAGACTATGAGCTTCGTAATATATTGCTGTGGGCTAAATCACAGAATTTTGGCACTGATCCCAACACAGCATTTAGTGTTAAGGCATGGAAGAAAGTCGGGGACAGACTTTGGCAAGTTATTCGAGCGGGAGATAAAACAGCTGTTGATTTAGCAGTAACCTGGAACTCGCTCTTTGAGGCTTTAAAGGAATGGAGAATAGAGAGAGAAACGGAGCAAGATGCGGACGAAGAGTCGGGGCTGATACCTGACAGGGGGGCTGAGGTAGAAGGGGGCTCTGATGGGGAACTTGGTGAAGAAAGTTCGGATGCCATGGGAGTTACCTGGCACGCTGCCAGAGCTTCTGGGAAAGCTGCCAAAGCTTCCGGGAAGGCTGCCAAAACTTCTGGGCAACCTGCCCTAGCCTCTTCTTATCAGACTCCTAAGCCTCCTTATCTCACACCTGCGCAGCAGCTCGAGATGGTGCCTGTATATACTACACCGCTACGCCAGGTAGCTGAAATGTCTTTAGCAGAGAGAAAGGTCCAGCCATCTGCCCCCCCCGCTTCCCTCCTCTCTGGTCCAGCCGTCTGCCCCCCCCCCTCCCCTCTGAGATGCTTGAACAACCTGCAAGGCCATATCCTCCTTTACCTGACAGTGACAACAACAGTGAGTCAAGTGATGAGTCGCCCGCAGTAACACCTGAGTTGGGGCAAGGAGCTCTGGTCTCTTCATCTCCTAAGAGCTCTAGTCTTACTGCCCCATGGACTTTGCCTCCATGCCAAGTCACTGTGCTTCCTCGACACCCTCAGGAGTTTTGGGAATTTGTTAGGAGGAAAGCAGTTGAAGAAAAGAACTGGGACATCATAGAAAGGTTAGGTGCTCCAAGAGTACCTCAGGAGAACAGTGCCATTGCAAATGTTGCTTGTGATAACCCTATGGCTTTTCCAGTTTTCAAAGCAGCTCCTGGAACAGGACAGAACGACAGTCATCATGTCTTCGCCTGGAGGGTTGTGCAAGACCTCCAATTGAAAGTAGCTCAATATGGTATTAATTCCTCAGAGGTAATGCAATTAATACGTGTGATTAATGCAGATTTGCTTGCACCTTATGACATCACTCATCTTGCTACAATTCTATTTCAGCCAGTACAATATGGTGTATTTCAAGAAACTTGGCTGAGCGCACAGCTTTAACAAATATGCAGTTGCCTCAACACGACCCTCGTCATGCTGTGGCTGTTGATGCCCTAATGGGCCTTTTGCTAATCCAGATTTACAGGCAAGGTGGGATCCTTCGATTTTGGCACAAGCTCAGCAAATTGGCATGAGTGCCTTAACTAAAACAATGGAAATGGCAGCTCCAAAACAGAAATATGTTACTATACAACAAGGAATGAGAGAACCATTTTTGCAGTTTGCAGAAAAACTTGCTGCCGCTATTGAGAAACAAGTAGATGATGAAACTTTGCGAGACAAATTGTGTGTACAATTGGCTAAAGAAAATGCAAACCCAGACTGCAGAAAGATTATTGATACTTTGCCTGGGGAACCCACCTTGTCTGAAATGGTTACTGCTTGCTCGAAAGTTGGTTCAGTCGAGCATAAAATGGCAGCTCTTGCTGCAGTGTTAAGACCTTCAGCGAAGTGTTATAATTGTGGACAACAAGGGCACGTAAAGTCACAGTGCTAGAAGAAGTTGAATTAGCCCTAGCACACAAATTTGTTAACAGGATAGATCCCTCTGTTGGTGTTCAATTGTTTATTTTGAAAGACCATGAAATACCATGTGGAATACTGTGTCAATGGAATGATAATTGGGAAGATCAATTGCATATTCTGGAATGGATATTTTTATCTTTCAGATCTCGGAAAACAGCTCCAGGACTTTATGAGCTCTTTGCAGATATTATCATCAAGGGTCGCAGGCGTTGTCATGAGATTTTGGGACAGGACCCTGTGACCATTGTGATACCTGTGCAACAGTGGTATTTTGAATGGTGCTTTCAAAATAATCATGAATTGCAATCTGCCTTATCTTGTTTTACAGGCCAAATCTCGTATCACTTGCCTTCTCATCCTGTTCTAACACTGACTAAAGAGATTCCTTTTGAAGGCAAGCAAATTTGTTCTCCTGTTCCAGTGGAAGGTATAACGGTTTTTACAGATGGGTCCGGGAAAACCGGAAAAGCAGCTGTGGCTTGGAGAAGGGATTATCACTGGGAATATCAGACAGTAATTCAGCAGGGATCTCCTCAACTGGTTGAACTTTCTGCTGTTCTTTTGGCTTTTACTTTGTTTCCTGGTTCTGTAAACATAGTTACTGATTCAGTTTATGTTGCAAATTTGGTTAAGCATTTAGATCAAGCAGTGTTGTATAATATTCAAGAGAAACCATTGTTTACCATATTAGTGAAGTTGTGGACAGTTATTGGTGCTTGAAAACATTCTTACTTTATCATGCACATTCGCAGCCATACATCATTACCGGGATTTTTTGCTGAAGGCAATGCCTATGTAGACTCTTTAGTAGCTGCTACTGCAATCAAACTGTACCCAATGTGTTGCAGCAGGCAATTTTATCCCATCAAATTTTCATCAGAGTGCTCAAGCTTTACAGCAGCAATTCAAATTGTCTACTGCCAAAGCAAAATCTATTCTTTCCTCTTGTCCCGACTGTCACATGACTCATGTCACTCAGTATTATGGTACCAACCCTAGAGGTCTTTCTGCGTTAGAAGAATGGCAAACTGATGTTACAAAAATGCCAGAATTTGGTCGCTTTAAGTATGTTCATATTACAGTTGATACTTTTTCTCACGCAATGGTTGCTTCAGCATTCACAGGAGAGAAAACTCGAGATGCTATTCGTCATTTTTATCATGCCTTTTCTATTCTAGGTGTTCCATGTCATGTAAAAACAGATAACGGCCCAGCATATGCTTCGCAGAAAATGCAAGCATTCTTTCGTGCTTGGGGCATTGAGCATTCAACAGGTATTCCACATGTCCCCACGGGCCAAGCAATTATTGAAAGAGCTCACGGACTTCTTAAACGTCAGGTTCAAAAACAAAAAGGGGGAAGGCAACAGGAGTCACCTCAAGTGAGATTAGATAAAGCTGTTTATGTGTTAAACTTCTTGCGTCCCGTACCTGACTCACAGTTATCTCCAATCTTTTGCCATTTTTCTTCTTTGAATTCTAAGCAACCAAATTTCCATGGAAATGTCAAGGTATGGGTCAAGGATTTGATTACTGGTATATGGTCTGGTCCAGTGGAACTGGTAACCTGGGGAAGGGGTTATGCTTGTGTTTTGACAGATAATGGTCCTCGATGGGTTCCTGCTCACTGTGTTAAACCTTACCTAGAGCATGCGGGAAAGGACAGGATCAATGGCTCCGTAGCTGAAGCAGAACGTGCGGATGACACTGGCTAAGACCATACATCAGTACTTAAAGATGGATGAAGGAAGAATGGGAATTTTGTTGATGGTTGTGATTGTGATTTTGTGTGTCCCCTCTCTGCTTGGGTTTTTGCAAAGGGCCCTGCAGAAATCCATAGCAGCTGTATTTACAGGTCAAAAACAAAAAAGGGGGAATTGTGGAAGGGGCTAGCAGCGGGCCTGTTAGCTAAAGGAGCAAGAAGTAAGAAGAAGAAGAAGCTGATAAGGAGCTTTCTCCAAGGCCGTAACCAAGGAGATCGAGAGAAGGAAGATAAGAACATTCTGCAGCTGGATGAAGCATTTTTAGAAAGTTAGGTGGAGTCAGAGTAACTTTTCACCAATGGCATGGTATTGAATTATTGTGGCCAATAGCTAAGGTAGAGGAAGGGTAAACAACTGGAAAGTGTATAAAAGATCAGCCATTTTCATTAATAAACTGTTGCCAAGTGTTACCAACTGAGACTGCTTGTGGTCTCTGCTTTATGTCGTGACCGCCTCGACTGCGACACAAAAAAGCAGCAGGATGTCTGCTGGGACCACCTCAGCCTGCAGGAAGGCCAAGTGGGTCCTGGCCTCTCCTGACCCACAGCACAGCTTTCTTTCATCCAAGCATGGAAATTTAAAAACTGTATTATCACATCACACAGAGGGCCAGGAGCTTTTTATTTTGGCTGCAAGTGTCCACAGGGCATTGGGGAAGAGGAGAAAAAGAGTGTTTTGCAGCAAGCAAGCCGGCTACTCAGGCAGAATGGTAGGAAGTGTCTGGAAGCTGCTTTTTAGGACTTTGGTTTGTTCTGCTGAAGCTTCTGACAGAGCTGATGGGCAGATCCCAGAGCTGTGGAGAGTTCCTGGGAAATTTGTCCTTGGATCTGTCTACAAATGCTCTCCCAGCCGTGAACTGCCATCTGTGTCCTGTCCATATGTTACTGCCTTGACTGTTGAGTGTCTGAGGTGCCTCTTGAGGCTGCTATGGACCTCCTTCACCAAGGAATGGATTGTGATACAACATCCCTTTCTGCTTACATTTGGGCACTGACAGAGCCTGGACCACTCTGGCTGGAGCTTGGGCTCTGGCCAAGCAAGATTGCTGATGAGAGCAGCTCATGGTCCTCAGCTCTTCCCTCCTGCTGGGACAGACGGACATGGCCATGGGGACAGAATGGAGCTGCCCCATCTGCCGGGTCACTAAGAAGGATGTGAATTTTTCTCTGCCCTGTCACCACCAGTTCTGCCTGGGCTGCATCCTGCAGTGGGCAAAGAGAAATCCAGCGTGCCCACTCTGCAGAAGAATGATAGAAGCTGTCAGGTTTTCTGAGCAGGACGAACAGGACTACATACAATTTGCCATCAGCTCCCCCAAACAATTGCTAGAGTCCAGCAGGGAGACAGCCTGGCCACCTTGCTGAAAACAGCCCTCAAGACCCTGTGATGGCTGCTCCATCTTCCCCACAGGGAACGCTGTCCCCAGCTGAGCAGGGGCTGCAGGGCCAGAGGCTGTGGATGGCCTCCTGCCCAAGGAGTGGGCCAAATTTTTCAAATAACCATGTCATCTACTGGACCAAAGGCGGCCCTGGCTGCACCAGAAGCTGGAGGGAATATGCCAGCACCAGAGATGGCTGGTAAAGGAATTGATAGAGCAGCATCCTGCACGCCCTCTGTGCCTATGGTCAAGTTGCCAAAATCTTGGTGCCAGTACTGCAGCTTCTCCTCTGTAGCAATCTGAATTGCTGCTAGCATAGTCTAGGGTAAAGAAGCAAAAAGGACCTTTGCATAATCTCCACAGATGTTTTATTTAGCTGTGCAGGGAGATGTTCAGGTCCCAGCACCACACACAGAGGGTCTCACTTTGTCTCCACGGGGGCCTGGGGCTGACCCTGATCTCGCGGCAGTACAAAGATAAGGGGGCCAATCAGGGAATAGGGAAGGTGTGGCTGGGAGCACAGGAACAGACGTAGGAAGAGGGGAAGGATCCAATGGGGTCTAACAGCTTTTTGAGGGAAGCTTCTTGTGTCTCCCTAGACCAGGGAATGCCCCACCAGGGTCTCCACAATTCCCCGTGTTTTATATTATTAGGAAAGCTTCTCTGAAGGATCAACTGAATCAACACAAAATGACAAAAACAATCAAAAGCACTCATAAGACAATTGTTCAAAATGCAAACAATTCTGAGTTCCCAATGTGCCAACAGATTTCTTGGAGTGTCTTAGATCTGGCAGGAGGGATGCAGAGTTTTCTTAGCACAGTTTACCAGGAAACTGAGTCACACATACTGAACCTCTGGTGCATGGCCTCCTCACTGCCATCGTGCAGCAAGGAGCCCCAGAGGCTGCTGTGCTCTGGTCCTGTCAGGGATGAACACAGCGGCTCTGTGGCCAGTGCCAGCTCCAGCAGCTCACAAGAGGAGACTCCTTCCAGAAGCTCTGCTGGCTCCAGTGTGGCAGACCAACAGAGGCCACTGGAAGCCCCCCTCCATTGCAGCCCCCCCCAGCTGTGCCCATCATCACTGCAGAGCAGGAGCTGCCCCAGAGGAGCCACGGCAGGAACTCATGGCAGTGGCAGGTCCCTGTGCCCCGGGCAGAGCCACAGAACCTCTGCTCCTGCCTGGGACAGGGGCTGCTCACCCTGGTGTCCCACCGAGAGGAGGGATCCTGGGCCCCAGACTCTGCCCAGCCCTGCAAAAGGCCACCCCGCCAGCAGTGCCAGCAAGGTTCCTGCAGCCATTCAGTCAAATCAGAGGAAACAAATGTCTCTTCAGCTGACACAGTCTCTGCACACAGCTTTCTCCCCCTTCTCCTGGTGCCTTTCCCTGACTCCAGCAAGAGCTGCAGGAAATGCTGTGTGAGCCATGATGATGGAAGTGTTACTGCTAAAAACACTGGGTGATGCTTTCAGAGGAGTCATGAATGGAAGACTGACCAACTTTCCAGCCAATGGTATGCCAAAAGTTTCCATGCTTTAAATAATAGACTGCAATAAATTAGTAAAAAGAAAGATACAGAAACAAATTAAATCTCCCACAGCTGCTGGCTTTCCTCAGGCTCCATGGTCTATGTATTGCTAGACTTACTTCGTTTAGGCAGAATATTAACTGCCCTGACTTTTGGAGACTGACCACAAGGTCTCATCTGTGGTGAGCAGTCACTAAAATTAGCTCAGCAGAGGCATCTTCAGCTGTCCAAGTGTAGCAGAAATATATATTCTCTGCTTCATGACTGTGTGGCAATAGCTGCTGGTGTGGATTTGTCAGCGTTGCCTCATGGATTACTCCTGGGAAGGAATTGCGTGCACAGACACAGTATGGTGGCTTTGATCTCCTCTAATTACTCCAGTTGGATGATGGCCAGAACTTTTAGGCAAAAAGCATCACGACAGAATAATTTACAATATTCTCCAAACTACTCCTGTGGTTTTGATTTTCTTACTGATTAGGTTCAGTGTCTGGCCTCAAGAAATCAGTCCAGAAAGAACAGGCAAACCTCAGCTTGCAAGTTAGAGTGCAAGTCTTTAATCTGCCGTTTTTGCAGTATCTACAAAGAACTTTTCAACATATTTGCAAAAATATCTCTTAGTTCTTCTTATACCTATCCAGAATCTGACTCTCTCCTTGTTTTATTTTGATTTGAGATCCAGGCATGATTTTATTCTGGACAGGGAAGTAAGAACCAGCTGCAAATACAGACTACAAGTGTGAATCTATACTGCAAGAACTCAGCTGTATCTTGGAATTAAAGGCAAGAAGTGATGCCATGGTAAATGTGAACATTTAGTGCTGGCATAGGAGCCTTCTGCAATGCTCCACCAACCCATGGTTCACATAGATACAAACTCTCTTTCTGGTGTTACAAACGGTGTTGTAGAGCTGACTGTAAGTAAAAAAAAAAAATAGCCAGAATGTTAATTTTTGTTAATATGGCGAATAATGACTATCTAATAATTCAGAGCTCATAGAAGTGAGTATTCAAATTTCCACTTAGTACATGCTGGCAGTTTTAATTGGAAATCAACAGGTTTATCCAAATCAAGTTATCCCTAGGAATTAATTTGCTCTATGATCTAACTAAAAATGCCTCATTGTCTGATAAGTTTAGTAGAAATTTGCAAAGTCAACAGCCCACAGATTTTTATTTCTTGTTTAGTGGCTATTCTGCAGGAAAGCTTTTACAGACTAATCAGTTTGGATGTAATTAAAACGCCAGTACATTTTCACCCTGTGAATAATTAATTCCTTCACCACTTATCCCCAAGTGATCCTCTTGTCCTCATACAGGTGGCACATTCTGTGCAAGGTCAAAATCCAACCACCAAGCACTTCTGGCAACATTCCAGGATTTCCAAGCCCCCCAAGGGTTATCTCGGCAACTCTGGACATCAGGAGTGATGTGCTGAGTTCCCACACAATGCTGTGGGCCATGATTTTTGGTCTGGTTTCCTTTGCTTGTGTCCCATCTGAGTGCTCAGTTGGGGTACAGGCTGTAGGTGCTTGGGGCACCCTTTGAGTTCTTCTTGGATCCCTGAACAACAGGGTTTGGCCCATGCAGGGAATTTGTGCTGCTTTGTGACAGAGAAGAAGTATCCAGGCTCTTTTGTGTTTGCTGTAGGGAAGGTTGGTTATTGCTTGGCATAAATTCACAGACTAACATCCTTTGTGATACTTTGCTTTGTGATATCAGGGCATGGTTGCCACATTGTCGTGGTGAAATCAGAAGGTTGCCTGGATGCACGGAAGGCCTGAGTGTCAGAGCAGACCTAGGCCTTGCTCACATGAGGAGAATCCTCCTGGTTGGAGCATTGCTCAATGGGCAGCTGCACTCTGACAGGCCATTTGTTTTTCTAGTGTTGGAGAAAACTTGCAGAGCACTAGGACAATGATCCACCACCTGGCCACAGCAGCTTTTGCTCCTTATGGTGTTTATTTATCCATGTATTATGTTACACACTTTGTTCATAAGAGGAGGTTTCCATTCTACTTAGGTTAGGGTGTATCCTAACCTGGCTTTTGTATGTCTTCCTGCTCTTTCTTGATGGCTGTGTTTCTGATTTTGAAAGAGAAAGAGCATGGGGTTTGGTATGCCAGGGGATGCCAGGGGTTTGGTAAAGCTCCTGTCAAGATGTTCAGGCTAAAGAGGGGGTGTCTGTAGCCACAGGGGCAGCATTTGCAGGGGAACCTGCAGGGCTTCCGTTCCCTCCACAGGAGAGTCTGTGGCAGCAGAGTCTGTCATTTCCTCAGTTTGCTGGGACATGCAAGACACCTTTGAAAAGGCAGACTGACAGAGCTTCTTGGAAGGCCTTCTAAAATCTCTGCAGTTGTTCCCAGAATTCAGAGCAAGCTTATTTCTTTTTAAATTTTGTCCTGAAAGGATTTGACTGTCTAAGTTAATAACCCTTTACTGAGTGCTAAAATAGTTATTCCCTTTGAAAGGAAGTGAAAACTCTAAAGCAGTGAGTGTCTGCTCCTGAACCCTAGAGATGCTGCCTGTGCTCTTCCACAACAGAACTGCCACAGCTCAGGGGAGTTTTGAGAAGCTTTTTGGGGCGTTTCCTGCAAGTTAATGAGAATTAATGCATGTAACTGATTGAAAAAAAAAAAAAAAAAAAAAAAAGAGTACTGTTTTGCAGAGAAAAGAAGAAACCTCACAACTTTATAAAAGTTGTAAAGCCTGGTATGCTTTTATTACGACACGCACTGGACGCAAGCCTCCCCAAAAGGCATGCGTACCCCTGAAGACCTCAGGTCTCATTTTATCCCCCTTCCAAATGCATATGCATACAGTTTCACAATAGGTTCATACATATTCATTCCGCGTGACATTTATCGCCAGTTCTTCTTTATCAAAGGAATTCCTAGGTCGGGGGCAAATTGACCTTGTGGTCATTTCTGTTTTTCTTTCTCTGTCTCCTTGCTGTCTCCGGCATGCGACTTTTCCTTCAGCTTTGGCCTCACAGACTTTTCACCTCTCCTAGACACTTCACCTAATTCACAATGGATCTCTACTCTGTCTCATTCCCCCCTTTCCTAGGAAATAAGTAAATTCTTTTACTTAATGAAAATCCTCACGACAATAAGTGTCTTTTAATGCTTCACCATGTACGTTTGACAAAGGGGTTAGTACAGCTATTCGTTGTAGCATTCTCCAGTTCCAAATTAATAATATAATATATAATCCTAAGCTTATCCCAACTAATATTAGTAAAACTACAACGGGGTGGCACAACTTATTAAAGATTCCATTCGCAGTTGGTGACCACCCAAAGATCACATCCCATCAGTGATGATCCATATTTTGTTTTATTCTTTGTAAAACTCTGGTTATCTCCTTTGTATCATGTTGGACAGTAATTAAGGTTTTCTTTCCACTTTCTTGGATTTCCTTCAAGATCTCCAATAGGTCTTGGTGCTTAATTAATTGTTTTATTAATGTAAGGTTCATCCCAATAGGGGTAGGTGGTAGTCTGTGATACATCGTGTAATTGGCTTTAATCAGCTGGTGGGATGTCACTGGGGCCAAGTACGAAAAATCACACCCGATAATCTTAACAAAATTACAAATACAGAAATTAGAATGATTTCTACTAGACAGAATAACATCATTGCTATCAATTTGTACAGCAGCACAGGCAGTTCTCAGACACACACACCCTTTTCCAGTATATAAAAGCACAGTTTTCTGGTCAGTGCCTGGATGAATTTCAAAGTGACAAATACTCTCTTCAGTGTCCAAACACACATCCTGAGCATTAATAGTATTGCTTTCACAAATGAATCCCATCTGTTCTCTAGTAATGAAGGATTCTGAGTTTACTGTCTGCCACTTTTCATTCATCTTTCGTGCCCACACTCTATGTTCTGAAGGATAGAGTATTGTTTTTTCATGATTTAATACTAGGGCAATGATGGGATGGATAACATAAACAGTGGCATTACGTATGGTAAGCACAAAGGCAGTTGCCACATTAGAAACAGGATCATAGGTGAAATTCACCATAGTCCACCAGGATTGAAACTTCCTTTCAAAATCAATTGCATTATCCAAAACAATCTTCCGAATTTCAGCTGGAAAATTACCTTCACCCCCTTCCCGTATGATCAGAGCTGCTGTTGCCTGCATCCTTAACTGTACTTGTATACAACTGAAAGCTAAAGACACATTATCTTGAACTGTACTCAGTGCTTCTACTATTAACTTGTGGTCTTGGTCCCTGGCCATTTCCCACTTTGACAGTACTTTTGAAATCTGCCACTGGCTAGTTCCTAATGCCAATAGAGATGACTGTAAAGGTTGCTTCAATTTTGTTAGGCTACCTGCTGCAGTGGCCAGTTTATTCATTAGTATTTCTGAATCAATTCCATTTAAAACTTCTAATCCTGTCCCTAATATGCCAGTTAGATCCTTTCTTGTTCTGCTCCTGAGATATGCCTGTTTTTGTAACCATGTTGTCCAGCCCTCAAAGGAAGTTTTTAGGAAGGGGGAGCAGGCTGGTTGGATTTTTGAGATGTTAATTTGCATCATCAACTCCACATGTTTGAGAGACCATTCAGGATTGAATAATAGTTGTTGTTCACCCACATTCCTTACTACGTAGGGGCCAATTTCATACACCTCAGGTTCAAGTTTGGGTTGAGTCTGAACTATTTGAGTCTTGGTATGGGTTGTAGAACGTCCTGCTGTGGTAAAAAGTGTAGTGTGTACTTTGAATTTAAATGAAAGCCTGATATCATCCTGTGCCGAAAGGCAAGTTATTTCTACAGGCTGTATTAAGGTGAAATTACACCAACAGTCTGATTCATTTAGGCCATCACAGATTTCCTGGTGTTAATATACACCAGGAGAGGTTGAGACACCAATTTCATTTTGTCTCTCATAAGCCATCCCATTTATCATCCGGCACCCTACCTTGATTTCTTCTCCTCTGATCCCTTGAAGCATCCACAGTTTCTGTTCCTGCCATTCCTGTTCCTCATATACCTGATCTCCATGAATTACTACAGTGGATAGGTTTAAATCCTTTATCTCAGAAGGTTTTCCTATGGATCGTGTATTGGAATATGGCTCCCAATATTACCAGTTAGATTGTGCCTGGGCCAGTCTGACCCTCGCTGCCGGGCCAAAGGCAGCAACTGCGATGTATCACCCCAGAGATACCTTGGCTTGCTGGTGGTTGCAGCTGGGCACTGAACAAGTCCAGGCTTGTTAGGAACCCCGTTTACCTGAGGAGGAATAGCTTCAAGCGATGGTGAAGAGAAAAAGGAGATGATTCTGCTGGAGGGTTTAATGTCCAGTGGTTTATTCCATGGTTACAGAGGTCTGAACGTGAGCAACTGCTCCAACAGAATCTCCGGCCGCATGGTCTCATTTACCTTTTAAGCTCAGGGACAGGGGGAGGGGAGGTACAGGTGAGCCACCAAACAGGTGAGAGGGGCAGGGTCTCAGGGGAAGATGACACCCAGACAGGCCAATGACCTCTGGGCAAAGGGGCATCCTTTGAACTTGACCAACCACACGACGCCTTGCTGGAATGTTAAGCCTGATCGACAGGACTCACTCAGCATGGGGGCAAGGGGGAAGGGATACAGGTATAGGCACACCTGGGGAAGTGACCTGGAAGTCCAAAATGGGACATTACAGCACACCACAACATCTCCCCCTAGTTTTGTTTAAAAAGAAGAGGACTGTGTTTGTGGTGCAGAATAATTGCCAAACCATGGTTGGTAAATCAGTTCTTCCTCTACAGGAGGGTTAGTGTTTTCCACTGAGGCTTCCAGGTCATCCATTGGAGCACTGAGGGCTTCCAAATAGTAGACTTCAGGAGGGGGAGATGAGCTTGAAATTAACTTGAGCACCATGCGTTTGATTAGTCCAAAAACAATGCTAAAAACTACAATAACTATAACTAAAATAAACAGCACTAAAAACACACTTTTCAGAATAGATCCCAACCAGCCCGAGAGTCCCCAGCCTTTGAACAGTCCATTCAGCCAGTTGTCAGTTTCTCTGTAGATGTCCAAGAGCCTTTGTCAAGGTAGTCCATATGTGGTTTGGGCTGAGGGACTATGCAGGAGATCGCAGGTGGGATGATCACGAGTAGGACGAGAAGCAGGCTCGGTCTCATGGCGTCTCGAGGCTACACACGAACAGTGGGATCTAAACTGGTACAAAAACTTGAAACAAACATATATTACAAACTATTCCAGATAGGAGGCTTAAATGGAATTTCCTCCAGAGAACGCGTGCGGCGTTTTCTTCTCCAGGCAGCATGAGCAACCTGGGGTGCTTCTGTAGATTTCTCTGAGACCTTGGGAACATAAGGCTTTACCAATTTGGAAGGAACCCACCTTAAACCAGAGAGGGGGGGCACACAGGCGTATCCATGTCCCCAAGTAACCAATTTGTAAGGTCCCACCATTTTCCAAGTCTCAGGGTCCTTTACTAAAACTGGAGGTTTCTCTTTCATTAACTTATGATTGCTCCCCCCATAGTGGCGTAGGATGGGTGGGTTCAGGCTGTCAAAAGAACAATTCAGAAAATTGATTGTGAATAGTGCCCTGGATAACCGGATGTGGGGAGGTTCTACCTTCAGAACCTGTTGTTGCTGGTCCAGGACCCTTTTAATATCACAGTGAGTTCTTTCTCCAATGGCTTGACCTGTAGGGGAGTAGGGGATGCCAGTTTTGTGCTCTACTCCCCATTGCTGCAGGAAGCTCCTGAATTCCTTGGATTTATAAGCAGGCCCATTATCAGTTTTCAGCTCCTTGGGGATGCCCATGAAAGAAAAAGCCCGTAAGAGGTGCTTAATAGCATCGATAGATGATTCTCCTGTGTGGGCAGAAGCATAGACTGCTCCAGAAAAGATATCTACACTAACATGAACATATTTCTGCCGTCCAAAAGACTGTATGTGTGTTACGTCTGTTTGCCACAGTTCACAACTGTTCAGTCCCCTTGGGTTTGCTCCCATACTCACTGCAGGGAGTGCATGTTGTTGGCAATTTGGGCATGTGGCCACAATCGCTTTGGCCTGTTCTCGAGTGATGTTAAACTGACAAACCAGGCCAGGTGCATTTTGGTGGAAAAGCTGGTGGCTGATTTTTGCCTGTTCAAAAACATTTGGGAGAGTGGCCATCACTGCAGGTGCAGCAACAGCATCTGCCCTTCTGTTGCCTTCAGCGATAAACCCTGGCAAGTCAGTGTGTGACCTGACATGCATCACATAAAAGGGTTGCTCTTGGTGAGTGACTAACTTTACCAGTTTTGAGAGCAATTCGAAAAGTGCGATGTTAGACACATCTTGCAGTATTGCTTGATCTGCCCTGGATACTACTCCTGCCACATATGCAGAGTCTGTAATCAGATTAAATGGTTCTGAGAACCTTTCAAAGGCCCTAACAACCGCAGCAAATTCAGCAACCTGAGGTGAACCTTCCACCTCAGCAATGTCTGTCTCCCACTGCTGGGTTTGAGGATCCTTCCAAGTCATAACAGACTTGTGGGACCTCCCGGATGCATCTGTGAAGACAGTCAGAGCCCTTTTTAAAGGTCTCCTACTTAGAGCACTTTGCAATTTTAAGGTAAATTGAACATCTTGTTCGAACAATTTGTGAGCGGGCCGTGCTACCGAAATTTGTCCTGAGTAGGAATCCAGAGCAAACTGCAACACTTCATTTTCTTGGAACAATTGTTCCAGCATTTTCATAGTATTTTGGCCTGATTTTAACTCAACTGGAATGTGAATGAACTTAAAATCACATCCTGCTAACTCCCTGATCTGGGTCCTTGCTTTCCGGATCAGTTCTGCTACCAGCTCCTGAGGCTTTGTCAGTCTCTTGGACCTTTTGTGACTGAGGAAAACCCATTCTATGATCAAGAGAGGGTCCCTCTGGTCCCGGTCCTTTTTTGGTGTGTCCTTTGCCTTAGGTGTTTGTTTTTCCTCCCACTGGAAAATAATTCCATGGAGGTGTGGCAACTTACCTAGGATGATAAATTTGAATGGCAGGTCAGGCCGGCATCGGTTGGCCTGTCTTGTGGACGTTGCAATCTGGATCTTTTCTAGAGCTTTCCGTGCCTCTGGGGTAATAGACCTAGGAGCACCTGGGTCCTCTCCCCCTTTCAATAAATTGAAAAGAGGGGCAAGGTCTTCGTTAGTCAGACCGAGCCATGGTCTTACCCAATTCAAAGACCCACACAACTTGTGGACATCCGCAAGGGTCTTGATCCTTGGATTGATTTCTAGTTTTTGAGGAACAATGGTCCTATTTCCAATTTCTAAGCCCAAATACTTCCAAGGTAGCATCTTTTGAATTTTCTTTTCCTGGAGCTCGAACCCTGCAACAATCAATGCATCGATCATTAGGTCAAGCGCATGTGTGAGTAAATCATCATTGGGGGCACACACAAGGATATCATCCATATAATGATAGATGATGGCCTTCTCTGCGGCTGCACATACTGGGGAAAGCAGGGAAGAGACATACCACTGGCAGATAGCTGGAGATACCTTTAATCCCTGAGGAAGAACGGTCCAATGGTACCTTTTCATAGGTGATTCCATATTAATGGAAGGAACTGAGAATGCAAAATGCGGTGCATCGTCAGGGTGCAAGGGGATTTGGAAAAACAATCTTTAATGCCAATAACCGCTAATTTCCAATCTTTCAATGCTTCCAAGGGGAAGCATTGTTGGGGATGGCACACCAGGTTGGGGAGAACCCATATCTTCAATTACATTATTAATTTGTCGGAGGTCGGGAAGAAGTCGCCATCTCTTTTTGTCAGCGTTTTGGATGACAAACACTGGAGAGTTCCATGGGGACATGGTCTCCACAATGTGGCCCTTTTTTAGTTGCTCTTCCACTAGTTCCTCAAGCACCTTTATTTTTTGTTTACTGAGCGGCCACTGTTTCACATCAACTGGTTTGTTTGTTTTCCACTTCAGTTTTTGGGTGGGGCGCTGTTGTTCAATGACTGCTGCGCAAATATGCTGTGGAGAGTCTGGAATATCAATTGTGACACCCCACTGGGCCATTAAATCTCTCCCTAACAAAGGTTCCGAATAATCCAACACAAATGGACGGATATTTGCCAATTGTCCGTTTCGTCCCTCAAATTGAATAGTGCTTTTGGATTGTCTTGCCAATTGCAGACCTCCTACACCTCAAAGATGACCTGCAACATTTTGCAAAGGCCAATGTGCTGGCCAGTCTTGTACTGGAATCACTGTGCAGTCTGCACCTGTGTCTACAAGCATCTCAATGCGTTTAGACTCCCCACCCCCACTGACATTACACCATAATTTGGGTTTGTCTTTCCCAATAACTTGGACCCGGGCAACTGTGGGCCCTTGTTTTTCGATATTTTCAGGTAAAGATGGCACAGGGATAGCTTGTGCAACAATTTGTCCCTTGGGAAGAAACAGGGGTGGGTGGAAACAGTACAGGCCGAGAACAAATTGCTCAGGATCTGATGTTGTCATTCCTGGAGCAATTTTGATCTCTTGTGGTGTGTGTTTGGTGTCCCCAATGACGATGTACTTACAACGAATTCAGTTCCAAGTACCCTTCTGTTCAGGATTTACAGACACAAAATGCCAATCAGTGTCCTCCAGGTGGAGTGACTCTGTCAGCTGCAACCTGTAAGGCTCATTGACAGAAGACATGGTTAACACAGGATCACTTAAATCATACACAGTCTTTGAAGCACCTGCTTCACTTACACAAACATTAATATTATCGCGCGCTTGATTTGTTTTGCTACCCTTCTTCCCTTGGCCTGCTCTTTTTGTGTCTGCACGCCTGGCAGGCCGGCGCTCCCTTTTCAGTTTTTTTGTTGTTGTTGACCCCCAGGGAGGGCTTGTAGTTCTCCTCCCCTGCCATTTCTAAATTCATCAAATTCCCTTTTCAGGCGGCACTGGTTACTCCAGTGCCCTAGGTTGTTACAAAGCAGGCATGGTTTTGTGGGCTCAGCCATTGCTGGTCTCCGCTGCTGCCCAGGGTACTGATGTGCTGAGGGGAAAGGCGCAGGGCTGGCAACGGCAACTCGCTGGGGTGGTCTTGGCAGCAGCCTTGGTCTGGTGTCTTCAGCTACACTCATCAGAGGCACTTTGCTGTTACAGACTAGAAGCATATCTTTTAGGGTAGGAGAAGGTTCTATATGAAGGCTCAGGAATGCCTCTTGACACTGTTCATTTGCATTTGTAAATGCCATTTCCTCTAAAATTGCTTCCCTAGCATTCTGTTTTTTAACTTGTATTTCAATGGCTCTAGTTAACCTTTCTACAAATTTCAAGAAAGGCTCTGATGGTAGCTGTTTAATTTTACTATAGGGCTCAAAAGGCCCCTCAGGTTGTAGGGGAAAGAACGCCTTTTCAGCTGCTTCCTTTACTTTCTCGAGTGTTTCTGCAGGAATTGCAGTAGCTTGGATTGAGGGAGAAGACCATTTGCCCTCACCACAGAGGTGCTCAATGGTGATAGGGTTACCACTGTTGTCTTTGGCTGTGTTTGGATCAGCATGCAAGCCTGGGAGAGCATCTTTTAGCATTTGTTTCCATGCTATTTCCCATAATTTGAATTCCGTGGAGGTCATGAGACAGGAAAAAAGCTGTTTTAAATCATGTGGAATCACTACAGTCCTACTCAGTTCAGAATTTAAAAGGCCACGGAAATATGGACTGTGTGGACCATATTCTTTATGAGACTTACAGATCTCTTTAATCAATTGTCGTCCAAAAGAACTCCAATTAGCAGTTGGGTTTGCTCCTCCCTGAGCTGCAGGCTGAAAGGTAACAGGAGCTAGTGACAACATGGGACTATGCATTGAATCTGCTGTTCCCTGCTCTGTATCCCTTGAAACAGAAGCATTGGGATCACAGACACAGGTTTCAGGACAGGCAGTGGGTGTGTCCCCACCGTGGGAACCCGGGGAGGGGGCGGGGACAGGGGGACGGTGGGGGGCGGGGAAACCGGGGGAACAGGGGGCGGGGTCAGGGGGCGAGCAGGAGGCGGGGGCACCTGGTGACATCACGTCAGCAGACGCCCCCTGGGAGGAGTAGAGGGGTGGAGCTGAGGGTATTGCAGGAAAGGGAGGGGGAGGGGGGAAGGTATCACGAAGAACAGGAGGAGAGGGGGATGGGGCTGGAGTTTTGGGATGGTTAAGAGGATTTTGGGAAGAAGAAGACCAGGTTTGGGAAGATGCCATGTGGCATCCACCATCTTGTGGACCCCCGAGGGACTGGGGGCCATTTTAGGCATCACTGCTCTCTGGAAAGCTAACACGTGCTGTGGGTTTCAGAGGAGGGGACACAGGGGATTGGGAAAGGTTCCACGCAGCCTGGCCAGGGCCTTATGGACAGGGCAACTCAGGCATTTCAACAGACTCCGGGAGTCGACTTCCCAATGAGTTTGCTCTCTTTAAAATACCAAGTTTTGGGGTAAGAGGTTTAGGAGTTTTAGAGCTAGGAGAGGGAGAATCAGGGAGAGCAGAGGTACATGGCTTTACATTTGGCTTTTTCTCCATTTCCTTTTGTTTGAGCAATGCTGTTCGAATTTGTAAACTCCAAAACACAAATTTAGCTGAGGGTGCGTTGCCAGACTGTCCTAAGGTTATCAATTCATTCCCAGCTTTATCCCTGAATTGAATATTGTGGATTTCTTCAGGGGAGATTTGTGGGAAGTGGAGGAAAAGCCATCTTATAAACTGTTTCAATTTTCCCTTTGAGAACTTAACATTACCACTGTCTAAAATGCTAACAATATTATAATACATCCCTTTTTGTACAATGCTGAGTTCGAATCCATGTTAGATGTAAAAAGGCAAAGTACTAAATCCCGCCTGACCAAAAACAAAGCCAAAATCAGCTACCGATTTCTAAAAAAACCCCACAGATTGGAAAGCGATAACGAGCAGACAAAAGCTTCACAATGCAGCTGTATATACTGCTTTTAAAATTCCCGGGCAGCAGCAGCAGGGCACGCCCTGCCGAGCCGAGGCAGAAACAAAGCCTCCCCCGCCGTGGAATGCAGCCCCCCCGCGGAGCAGAGAGAGCAGCCACGCCACGTGACAAGCTGAAACTGAGGGCCCCCCGCGCCGCGTGTGCAGAGAACCCCCCCTCTGCACAGAGAGAGAGAGAGAGTCCCCCGCGGCGAGAGAGCCGAGAGCCCCCCCCTCCCCCGCACAGAGAGAGAGAGAGAGAGAGAGAGAGAGAGAGAGAGAGAGAGAGAGAGAGAGAGAGGGATCCCCTGACCACGTGGAGAGAGCCGAGCATGCTGCGCTGCAGAGCCGGGGGGAAGGGCAGAGAGCTCCCGCTCCGGCCCGAATTTCAAAAGAGAGTAACACACGCAGCAGAAAGCTAAAAGCTAGAACGCAATGAATTCCCGTCTGTGGGGCTGCGCAGCCAAAAATGCAAAGGCAAAAAGGAACAGAACTCACGGCAGAGTCTGTTTTTGAGCTCCTGCTCTACCAAGAGCAGAGATACTCACCTGAAATGGAAGCTGTAGCTGGCTGGGTACAGGCAGGTCTCTTCACCGGAACAGGACCTCTCTGTGGGAGAGAGAGGCTACCCTGTCCTCCCTCTGGAAAATCTGCTCACCAGAAAGGAGCTGGGCTTTCCAGAGGCGCTGAACAGTCCACGAAACTTCTTCTGGGAATATTCCCAAAGTCTCTAGCTGAGGGCGATGCAACCAAAGCCCCTTTCAGCTGGATGCACGGCTGCTAAAAGCTTCTCTGAGGTACTGAGAGTCCGTTCTCGGGCCGCAGAGTCGCTTAGCCCACCTCAGGGACGCCAAATATTGGAATAAGGCTCCCAATATTACCAGTTAGGTAGTGCCTGGGCCAATCTGACCCTCGCTGCTGGGCCAAAGGCAGCAACTGCGGTGTATCACCCTAGACATACCTTGGCTTGCTGGTGGTTGCAGCTGGGCACTGAACAAGTCCAGGCTTGTTAGGAAACCCGTTTACCTCAGGAGGAATAGCTTCAAGCGAGGGTGAAGAGAAAAAGGATGGATTCTGCTGGAGGGTTTAATGTCCAGAGGTTTATTCCATGGTTACAGAGGTCTGAACGTGAGCAACTGCTCCAACAGAATCTCAAGCCGCATGGTCTCATTTACCATTTAAGCTCAGGGACAGGGGGAGGGGAGGTACAGGTGAGCCACCAAACAGGTGAGAGGGGCAGGGTCTCAGGGGAAGATGACACCCAGACAGGCCAATGACCTCTGGGCATAGGGGCATCCTTTGAACTTGACCAACCACACGACGCCTTGCTGGAATGTTAAGCCTGATCGACAGGACTCACTCAGCATGGGGGCAAGGGGGAAGGGAGACAGGTATAGGCACACCTGGGGAAGTGACCTGGAAGTCCAAAATGGGACATTACAGCACACCACAACAATCCCGTATACTGATTAAATGCCTGGAACCAAGGCCATTCAGCATTGCTTTGGATAGAGGTACTGTCAAGTTCTAAAACTTCAGTTATGATTACACACAAAGCAATTCTACAAACTAAAGTATGAACTACTCCCGACCGCAATATACTCATTTTGCCCGAGTAAGTTTTAGTCTCAGTTCATTTTCTCCTGGCGTCACTCCTCAAGGGGTTTCTGGGCCTTCTTCACTCGAGAGTGATGAATTCAGGCGTTCTGCTCCTTGATTTTGATTGCAGTGAAGGTGGTGAAAAGCACTTGGAACGGTCCCTCCCACTGTGGTTCCAAGGTCTTTTCTGTAAGAGACTTAACATATACATAATCTCCATGCTGCATGTTATGTACTGGCCCATCTAACTCCTGGCTCCGAGTTCCAGCCACATGTTTCTCAATTTCTCTGAGCTATTTAAGGCCACCATGTAGGTGGCTAGTGTTACCTCTCCAATGTGGGTGGACATTCCCTTTTGTATTCCATATGGTCTTCGACAGAGTATTTCTTCAGCTTGAGGTTTAGTTCAAATTTGCAATAGTGCTAGTGAAAGAGCTTGGGGCCAGGGTAGGTTAGCTTCCTGCCCCAGTCTTATGATTTGCTGTTTAATCAAATGATTCATTTTCTCCACCTGGCCGTTTAACTGGGGGCGGTATGGGGTGTGAAGTTCCCAGTCTATGCCCAGGTGGCTACTAATCTGTTGCACTATTTTGGAAATGAAATGTGATCCTCTATCCGAGGATATTGTGGCTGGAACTCCGAAGCGTGGTACTATTTCTTGTAATATTACTCTGGTCACTTCTCTAGCTTTGACAGTTCTGGTGGGGAATGCTTCTGGCCACCCTGAAAATGTATCTGTCAATACCAGCAAATACCGATACCCCCCTTTCCTTGGGAGTTCTGAAAAGTCAATTTGCCACTGCTGTCCAGGCCCATGGCCTCTCCCAGTCTGACCGAGTTTCGGTCTGGGGGTATTTTTGGGGTTAGTCTGGAGGCAAAGATCACACTGTTGGGTCACCTGAGTAATAGTGGCATATAAATTCCTAGCAACAATTCTTTCAATCAGGTATGTGTATAGGGCATTTATTCCCCAGTGCGTTTTCTGGTGTTCTTCCCTTACTAGTGACCAGAATAGATGGGAAGGGATTACCAGTTTCTTTTCAATGGTAGCCCACCCTTCCTGGTTATACTTCCCTTTTTGATCTTCAATTAATTTCCTATCTCTCTTATTATATTCTTGCTTACCTTCAAGGGAGATTTGTCCATCTGGAATAAGGACTCCTTCAGTAGCTACCTCACCTTTTGCTGCTTCTTTTGCCTCTCTATCCGCCAGCTCATTTCCTTCTTCCAATTCTGAGCTCACTTTTTGGTATGCCTTAATGTGCATAATTGCTACCTTTTCAGGCAGCTGAACTGCTTCCAGCAGCTGGACTATCTCTTGTGCATGTTTGATATTCTTTCCCTGTGAGGTCAGCAGTCCCCTCTCTTTCCAGATGGCCCCATGTGCATGTACGACTCCAAATGCATACCTCAAGTCTGTGTAGATGTTTATTCTCCTCCCTTTTGCCCTTTCCAGGGCACGGGTCAGGGCAATTATCTCAGTCTTCTGCGCAGAGGTCCCTGTTGGTAGGGGTCCAGCCTCGATTACCTCTCTGCAGGTGGTCACTGCATACCCAGCATGTTGCTTCCCATTGGTAATGTAGCTGCTCCTGTCAGTGAACCAGGTCTCTGCATTGTCCAAAGGAGTGTCCTTTAAGTCTGGGCGGCTGGAGTAGGTAGCTTCAATGGTCTCCAGGCAATCATGGTGTACTGCTTCTCCTTGATTTTCACTGAGAAAGGAAGCTGGGTTGACAATATTAGTCACCACGATCTCTACATCATCTTGCTCTACCATGATGGCCTGGTATTTCAGAAACCTCTGTGGTGAAAGCCAGTGGCCACCCTTTACTTCCAGTACTGCAGAAATTGTGTGGGACACTAGCACAGTCATTTTTTGTCCCAGGGTAAACTTGCGTGCCTCTTGAATATTCAGCACAACTGCTGCTACAGCTCTGAGGCAACCTGGCCAGCCTTTGGCTGTTGCATCTAGCTGCTTAAAGAGGTAAGCAACTGCCCTCCGGTATGGACCCAAGTCCTGAGCCAGTATTCCCAGGGCAATTCCCTGTTTCTCATGGGAAAATAGGAAGAATGGTTTACTCACATCTGGAAGTCCCAAAGCTGGAGCTGACATGAGAGCATTCTTTAGCTGGTGAAAGGCCCGTGAGGCTTCTTTTGTTCACTGGAGATCTCTGCTTCCATCGGCAATAAGAGCATAGAGGGGTCTGACGAGCAGTCCATAATTATAAACCCACAGCCGGCACCATCCTGCCATGCCTAAGAAGGTTCAGAACTCTTTTATTGTCTGGGGTTTCGGGGTTTGGCATATGGCCTCCTTGTGAGCCTGCCCTGAAGTCCATTGCCCAGCACTCACCTCGTACCCCAGGTAGATTACTTTCTGTTTCACTACCTGTGCCTTTTTCTTTGATACTCTTTATCCTTGGAGTCCTAGGAAATTCAAAAGGCTTACCGTCCAGGCCACACATGCTTCCCTCGTCCGAGTGGCCACTAGAAGGTCATCCACATACTGCAAAAGCCTCCCTCCTTCCTGTGGAGCTTCCCGGGACTCCAGATCCTTTGCAAGTTGCTCCCCAAACAAAGTAGGGGAATTTTTCCAGCCTTGGGGTAGTCTGGTCCACGTGAGCTGGGTTTTGCGCCCACTTTTAGGGCTTTCCCATTTGAATGCAAAGATTTTCTGGCTGGCTTCATGGATGGGGAGGCAAAAGAAGGCATCCTTTAGATCTAAAACAGTAAACCAGGTTAGCTCAGGTGTTAGGCAAGTTAATAAAGTGTATGGATTTGCTACCACCAGATACAAATCTGTTATTTTATTGACAGCCCTCAAATCCTGTGCTATCCGGTATGACCCATCAGATTTCCGAACAGGTAAAATAGGAGTATTGAAATCAGATTGGCATTCTTTCAGTAATCCTAACCGCAGAAAATTTTCAATTATTGGGCTGATTCCTTCCCTATCCTCTTTCTTTAGGGGGTACTGCTTGATTCTCACTGGTTGCACTCCCTCCTTGTGTTTGATTACTATGTGGGAGGCATTTTTCGCCCTCCCTGGCACATCAGAGGCCCACACCCCGGGAAATACCCGACCTAGTATTTCTTCATCAATTTCTTCCTTAATGCCACTAGCTGTTAGGGTTAAACTTAATACCTCTATGTACTTTTGATCATTCACCTCCAGAGTAATTTCCCCATTTTTGAATGTAATTGTTGCTTGTAATTGTTCCAATAAATCTCTGCCTAAAAGTGCCTTTGGTGAATTAGGCATGTACAAGAATTTATGAATACCCCAAAGTTTTCCCAATTTATACCTCAAAGGTTTACAAAAATATGCCCTTTCAGACTGGCCAGTTGCCCCCTGCACTACAACATAATAATTTTCCACAGGTACTAAAGCTTTATTTAAAACTGAATATGTAGCTCCCGTATCAACCAAGAATTCCACCCTTTTCCCTTCCTCCCCCAGCCTCACTGTTATAACCAGTGGATCCGATGGGGCAGAATTCCCCGGTCCTCCTCAGTTGTTTTGTAAGTGTGCAGCCATTTGTTGGTCACCCCGTCTCCGTTCTGGGCATTGATCTTTCCAGTGACCAATTCTTTTGCAGATTGCACACTGGTTCCTGCCCAGCCGAGGTGGTCCTTGTCTCGGTGGTCCCTGGTTGTATTTCCTCTGCCTTTCCTCCTGTACCACTGCCACCAACCTTTTCATTCCTTGTTTATAACCTTCCTTCCGGTTACTAAATACTCTCCAGACTTCCTCTAACAAGGCTTCAAGATTCCTCCCATCTGGTCCCCGAATTTTCTGAAGTTTACGCCTGATATCTCCATCAGACTGCCCCAAAAATGAATTAACTAGTTGATTTGTCCCTATCTCAGACTCCGGATCTAATGATGTATGACGACGCATAGTATCCCTTAAACACTCTAGAAATTCAGATGGAGTCTCAGAAGGCCCCTGCATAAGGGAATATAAGGCAGACCAGTTTATGGTTTTTGGAATAGCTCTTTCCATCCCTGTTACTATCCACTCTTGATACTCTGCTAATTTCTTTACCTCTGCTGACACATTAGGATCCCATTCTGGGTCTTGGAGGGGGAAATGTTCTTTTACATCCAGCTGTGTGGCCTTACAGTAATCCTCTGCCAAATTCCCTGCTGTCTTTAAGATCAGCTGTTTTTCTGTTTCAGTGAAAGCATCTAGCAGTAGCTGGATGTCAGCCCAGTCTGGATTGTGTTGTTTGATAACATATCGTAGGTGTTTGGCAGTGAGTATCGGATCAACACAATAATTCCTGGCAATCCTTCCCCATGCCTCTAAATCAAGAGTGGTAAATGGCACTTTAATCATTAATTTCCCTCCTTCTAGTTCCACTGCCTCTCGCAGAGGGGCCTGCAACACTACTTGCCTCCTGGTTCTAGATGCAACTGGACTCCCACAGGTGGGGTGGGTTTTAGTGGATGTGCCTTCCCCACCTGAGTCCTCCTCCTTTTTGGGGAAGTTTCCTTCATCCTCATCCTCAGCTTCAGCCTCAACCTCCCTCCTCCGAGAAAGAGATTTCATCCACTCAAATGTATCTCGTTCTTGCTCCTCAGAATGATATGATCTCATGCACCATTGCCCTATACTGCATGCTGAACAACAGCGATTGATTTGCCCTCTCTTTGCCTTGTTATCCTTTTAAAGGTCCACAGTCCCTCTGCCATTCTTGGTGATTTATTAAAACAAAAAACATATCAGCATACGAAACCTCATCCCATTTACCTTCCAGTCTTAAAAACAACATTAACTGCAGTAAAGTGTATAATCTAGGATTCCAGTGGCTGGCCACTTCGCTCCGTCCTCTAACCTGTATAAGGGCCACCAGCGTGTGCAATATTGGATTAGATCCTTTTTATTCTCAGAGCCCCCCCTGCTGGTGACTTCCTTCCAGTGGGCCAAGATGCACCCTAAGGAGCTAGCCCGAGGGACTTCCTTGCTCTGGTTAGTTCCCATTATTTTCTTCTTGCCCTATCTCGCTTCCGCCCAAACTTCTTTTCACAAGCTTTCACAGTAGTTTCCCAGTCTTCCTCCCACACACTCCAAGTGGCAGGTATCAGATGTGATTTTCCACACACAAGCTTTAAGATCTTAGGTTCTGAATCAGCTTGATCAGAAACCTTTAATCTACACTCGGGGCATGTGCCCTGACGCTTATTAGAACAGCAATACCAGCGTTTCTCACAAACTCTGCACTGCAATAATACCCACGCACTGTACCAGCCTCTTGATGCACCAAAGGCTACCCGAAATTTCCCGCAAAGGCAGGCTATTCTGTTTATTACAGGGAACTCTAAATCCTCTACGGCAGGCTATTCCCAGTCCAGACCTACTATAGTACCAGCTGAAGTCTGGTAGAGCCCCTCTAAATAAACTTGTTTGTCTCCTCTATCTATTCAATAATTCACAGGATTCACAAACTCCCAGGGGTCGAGTCCAAACCACTGGGGCAGAGGAATCCCTTGGGTTCATCTAGCCACGGTGAAAGTGTGCACGAACTACACCACAATTTACCACCTTTACTCAATGAATGTCCTCACCCACGCTTCTCCACTGCTCGCTCTATTTTTCTCTGCTGGGCACTCCCCGCCCCCACAGCCTGCCACGGCCGGTGCTTACTCAGCCCCTCCAGTCACAGGTAGGAAACTCCCCCTCCCTGCACTGTCGAGCACTGTAGATCTACTCTCTTTTATATACCATACACTTATACATTTGCACGATTACAAACACAGTGCACTGATCACATAATGCATTAACCATACAGCAACACAGTGTCCGGACACCACACACACACACAAACAAAACACACATGGGTTCAGCAGTTCTGCCCCTCAGAACAATGAACCCCCAATACACACATACAAGGGTTCACTCGACCCACCCCTAGGGTTGCTAGCGGTCTGCCCTATCAGAACAATGAACCCCGTCTCTAATATAGCTGCTCCACCAGCTACACCCAGACGTCTCTGAGTGATTTACTCCCTAGCTCTCTTTTCTCCTGGGGGCCCCTCAGTACATACCGTATTCTCCTTCGCATACCAGCAGGTCCTTGTCTGTCCTCGCAGGAGAAAAGTCGAGATGAGCGGAGCCTCCTCCAGGAAAATCCTGGGGCACGCCTAGGAGTCCGTCTGTTTCCCCCTGCCCCTGCGGGGACAGAGACGGAGATGGAAGGTATCTCTTCCTCCTGCTGGGCTCGCCAGAATGTTTTGCGGAGAAAAGAAGAAACCTGACAACTTTGCAAAAGTTGTAGAGCTTGGTATGTTTATTAAAGCGCTGGATGCATGCGGAGTTTGCTCTCCTCAAAAGGCATGCGTGCCTCTGAGGATTTCAGGTCTCCTTTTATCTCCCCTTCCAAATACATATGCATACAGTTTCACAATAGGTTCATACATATTCATTCTGCGTGACATTTATTGCCAGTTTCTCTTTATCAAAAGAATTCCTAGATCAGGGCAGATCGACCTTATCGCTGTCTCTTTTTTTTTCTCTGTCTCCTCACTATCTCTGCCCTGCAGTTTTTCCCTTCAGCTATGGCCTTACAGACTTTTTACCTCTCCTAGACACTTCACCTAATTCAAAATGGATTTTTACTCTGTCTCACACCCAGCAAAGGAAAATTATGAGCAAGGGAAGAGTAAATTCTGCACAAGGTAAAGTCTTGAGAGCAAAGTATCTGCCTTGTAGATGTGCTGCAAGGGACAATAATAAGTAGCATCATTGTAATCTCATTATTTATAAAAGGTGAAACACTGACCTCTTGTGTAACATAGCCCAGACAACTTATGGAAAGTAAAACATTTTAAAAGAGCAAATCCATGGCCAGAGTCACATCCAATGTACGCAGCTCGTTCCTGGCCAGGCGCACCTCCTTCAGTCGTGTCAGGTTGTGGAAGAGCTCAGGGTCAGGCTGTGCAGGTGGCTCAGGTTCTTGAAGATGCTGGCAGGCAGGTGGCCCATCCCGACAATGCTGCCAGCCAGCATCAGGTACTACAGTGTGGAGACCCTGGGGGCATCCCCTGGCTTGGGGAAACACAAGAAGCTTCCCTCAAAAAGCCATTCAGACCCCATTGCCTCCTTCCCCTGTTACTGTGTCTGTTCCTGTGTCCCTGAGGCACTCCCTCCCTATTCCCTGATTGGCCCTTATCTTTGTACTGCCCCGAGACCAGGGTGACCCCGGGCTCTGGGGAGAGAATAACCTGGACCCCCCACGTGTGTGTGCCTGGGACCCGAAAATGTTACCGCATGGCTGAATTAAACATCTGTGGATACCATGCACAGGCCTTTTTTGCTTCTTTACCCTGGACTTTCCTAGCAGCTATTCAGGCTGCAACCCTGCAGCTGTGCCAGGTCACCGAAGGCATCAGCAGGGATGGCCGAGAGCTAGTTCTGTGACAGGCAGAGCGAGTGCAAGGCACTGAGGCCCTGGAAGAAGCATTGTGGGACCACACGCATCCCCTGTGGCTGCTGCGCCTGCAGCTTCAGCTCCCAGAGGCTGTGCAGGGAGCGGAAAGGCGGCAGCTGCCGCAGGTGTGGGCTCAGGCAGCGCAGCACATTGGCAGCAGCTCCAGCACGCCCAGGGTCACCTGCACCAGCTGCAATGCGGCCACACTCACCTCCAGCAGTGACTGCGGGCCAGGGAAAGCCGGCAAAGCCACGGGAGGCTCTGGAATGCCACCCTGCCCAGTGCCGCAGGTTATTCCCGCCCAGGCCAAGGGGCTGGAGGCGGTGACAGAATGACCCACTCAGGAGATGAGGGAAGGGCCGTGGACGGATATTTATAGACAGCAGTAAAGCCTTTGGCACTGGAGGAGCTGGCTGCTCATGGATTAGACAGGGCAACTGTTTGCTGCATGAGAAACTGGCTGATGCCCAAGCCCAGAGAATGCTGGGGAATGGAACTAAATCCAGCTGGGGCCAGTGTAGCAGGACATGTTCCCTGCCTTGCTAATTGGTGAAATAAATCACTAAAGAGTGACACTTGTAGCTGACAATAAACATCTTGCTCTGGAAGCAAGATTGTGGAAAGATAAGCTGGAATTTCTGACAGACACTTTACTTCACAGTCTATTAAAGCTACACCAAACTTTCCCAAAGTAGAAGTTTCTGCACATTCCCTGAAAATGTGTGGGGCTTTTCCCCACAAAGTTGGGATGCTGGTTTTGTGGTTCCGCTCTTGAGAGTTGAGTGAAAGGACTCTGTGCTCACTCTTGCCAGTTTGGTGGTAAGTTACATTGACTCCTTATGTGTATTTTCCACTTTTCTCGAGGGAAGTCTTTTCTTGAACTAGTAAGGGGAGGAGCCGCTTGAACTTACTTTCTAGACGGACCCCTTTTGGAGGTTTCGTCCCAAAATTTACCCAAAACCAGCACAAACAGTCACAATGAAAACTTCACCAGTGGCACAAATCCCCAGCCCACCAGGAAAAGAAAGAACATGTAAAGTGCTCCAAACATTTGTCCTGTTTTGCTGCAAAAGTCCTGCTGCACACACTGTGCAGTGTGGAAAGCCAAGAGAAGCTGCAGCTGGTGGCAAATCTTGTGACAGAAGCTTGAACTTGTTCTCCAGGAGAGGTTCTTGGGAAGAGCAGACAGGAGAAGATTCCTGAAAAATTGAAATGGCTTCCCAGAAGTGAAATGAAAATTGTGAAATACAAAGCTGTGTTTTGTGTCAGGTACATACAGGCAACGTGTATTTGTGATTGTAATATGTGTGGAAATCAACCATGGGACAGTTATAAAGACAAATTCTAATAATAACTGAGGAAAGTAAAGCATGGAAGAAGGCCTTTGAACCTATCCTTTGTTTGCAATTAACCTTTATAAGTCTTAAGTTGATATAGGAGCATTTGAATTAAAGCATTAAGGATGTTGCTTTTTGACAGGAATTTTCTGCTTGCAGTTAAGCCTTAAAGAGTTTTGCAATAATTACCTTTTGAGGTACAATTTTAGAATATTCCTTGTAGTAAGGATCTTTGAAACTATAGCTTAAGAATATATAAAAAGGAAACATGCTTATCTGACGAAAGTGAAGGGAGACGTGCACATCCTATTGATGATCATCGGTCTCAGAGTTATTGATCCAGCTTACATACTTTTATAGTAGTGTTAATTAAGCTCATACATATTGCAAAAGCTGAGCTCATCATTGGTTACAGATTACATGCCAACCCCTCCTTTGTTGCTAATACCTGTGGTTTCTTGTTGAGGCTAATACTTGTTTCCCACATCCTGCTGTTGACTGTTATTGACCAGCCTCAAGGACTCCATGTTTTCCACCGTGTTTTTCTCATCATTTAACCAAGGACACAGTGTTATTGTTTTTCTCGTAAGGAAAAAGGCTGAGAACTTACTACTTACAGCTGCTTTTTACTGCTTAGCCAGCTGTATATGATCATGGCCTTTTTCTATAAGCCATGTCTGAACAAAGCTCTCCACACTTATCTCACCCCTTGACAAAACAGTGAAAAGCAGCTTGAGAAAGGAAGATGAACATCAACTCAAGGATTTATGGTTTCGACCAAGGGAAGCTGGACATCACTGTTACGTGATTTACAGGCCTTGCAATCAAAAGGTGGACCCACATCTGGAGAACTGTACCTCTCCAGATGGGATACTTCTTCCTTCTTTTGGAAACCAGACCACCACCATCTGGGGATACTCCTTTTCTGGGATACATCCTGAGAAAAACTAAATCACAATAGTGTATAGAAAAACTAAATCACAATAGTGTATAGAATTGTGATGTAAAAATTGGGGAAAAAAACGCTGATGAGTAAAAATTAGGAAGAGAAACTGCTGAGAAAGCTGACGAGTACCCCTATAAATACCTCTGAGCCTCAACTATTGGTGTGCAGTTGGAGGAAAAACTTCCCCCACTGTACCCAGCGCTGTATTGCTCATACTTTACTGTATTAATTAATAAATTGATTGCTGCTTGAATATTGGCCTAGTCAAGCTTCTCATTTACACCAAAATTAAAGAAACAATCCAAGATATTTTCCTCTATTAATTTCTATTTTCCCCTTTTCCATGTTGCACTACTTCTCCATCCCATTCATTCCAAATGCACCTCATCTCTAAAATCAGTGACTTAGCAAGTTTTGGATACTCTAAAGTACCATGAGCCACACAAAGTTTTCCTTCCCCTGTTTTTACTGGAAAGCAACACTGGAGATGTAAGTGCAGTGCTGGGCTCAGGTAGGAATCCTACCCCAAGGGAAGGTGGCCCGACAGTGTCTGCCCCTCAGCAAGGATAATGCACAGCAGCAAGTGCGGGGATCGCTGTGCCAGTGTGCAGGAGTCAAAGCTCTGCATGTGGGCTCAAGGCTGCAAAGTTCCCATGTTTGGACAGACAAGGGGGCTGTCGCCGGGGTGCGTGGGGCTCGAACGTGGGGCTTGTGGGGCGAGCGGGGAACAGACACGGGGACAAATGGCCCCGGTGCTTCAGTTGCAGTGGCGGCAGCGGCGGCAGCAGCAGCGGTGGCAGGAGCAGTGGCGGCAGCAGAAGTGGCGGCAGCAAAGAGATACTTTTGAATACTCTTCCGCTCTTTCTTTTCTCTCTCTCTCTCCCCCCCCTTTCCCGCAGTAGGGCGCCCTTCTCTCAAAGTCCCTTGCCTGGTGTCCCTCTCCTCTCCCCACCTCCCTCTCCCCGTGATGGGCCGGGCCATGCCCCCGGCCTGTCCCTGGCCCTGGGCGGGGCTGCCCCGTGCCTGGCCCCGGCCGTTCTGCCATGGTCTTGCCTCCGCCCGGCTCTGGCCGTACTGGCAATGGCCCTGCTGGGTGGGCATCAGTGCCTGGGGTGGCATCGCCGCCCTTTGCCTCCGCCTGGCCTGAGCGTGGCCCCAGACCCGAGGCAGGGTCCAGTCCCAAGCCCGGCCCTGGCTCCTCCTGGGGCCCACGGAGGACACACGCGGCGTGGCCGCTCCTGCCGCCTCTGCTGCAGCTTCTCCAGCCCGAGCTCCACCGCTCGGCAGCGCGGCCACCGGCCCCGAGCCTCCTGTGCCGCGTTCCGAAGAGTGAACACCTGGGCATGGTCGGCCCAAGGCAGATGAGGGGGCTTGGGGGCCTTTGCTGGCCCCGGGCTGAGTGCTGACAGCCGCGTCCCACCCTCAGAGAAAGCACAGGAGGCTCTGCAGGAGCAGCACCGGCTGGGCTCGCTGCTGGGGCGCGCTCCAGGCAGAGCCATGGAGCAGAGAGCCCCAAGAGTGCCCAAGCTGGCCTGGCTGGAGGAGAAGGAGGAAGAAGGCCCTGGAGCTACATCCCAGAACAGGAGACTGAAGAGGTGGTGGCGTTCAGTCCACCGCAGGAGGGTGAGTGGCGGAGCTGGGCTGCAGGGCTGGAGCCTACAACAAGCTTGGCCCCATGCCATGCCATGCCATGCCATGCCATGCCATGCCATGCCATGCCATGCCATGCCATGCCATGCCATGCCATGCCATGCCATGCCATGCCATGCCATGCCATGCCATCCCACATCCCATCCCATCCCATCCCACATCCCATCCCATCCCACATCCCATCCCATCCCATCCCACATCCCATCCCATCCCATGCCATCCCCTGGGGAAATGCCAACAGACAGGATGGAAGAGGGGCCGGGCAGACACCCCGCAGTGGCCGTGTTCCATCCCCCTGGAGCATCCCGGGGCTCTCCCTGCCTGGGGAGTACAGAGCTGGGCTGTGTTCTCCAGCCTCTCCTGCAGCCCCTCATCTCTGGCTGCGCTCGCTCTTTGCCAGATGCAGCCCTGGAACTCACACAAGAGCAAGAACACACCCGTGGCCTCTTCCGAAGAACAGCACAGGTACCTGCAGCCACCCCCACCTGGGCTGGGCCTGCTGTCCCTGCTCAGCCCAGCACCATCTGTGGAGCGCTCCATGCAACATTCCTGGCTTCTTGCCCTTCTGCTACAGATGGTTGTCAAATTCATGAAGAGGATTTGGGAGGAAGAGACCAGCGTCATGGGCACCATGGTCAGAGCGTACCCTCCCATCTTCAAAACCAACACCAGGGCTGCCCTGCTGGATATGCTTGTGGAGGAGGGTCCTTCCAGTCCAAAGCAAGTAAGCAGCCTGTGGCCTGGCTTCCATCCTCCCAGCAATTGCTTGGCTTCCCAAGCCACGCCTGCTGCTCACTGTAAGCCTTGAGGCCATGGCAGTGTGGTGGCAAGGCAAGTACTTTTCTGGGGCAGCTGGGCACATGACTCCCTCTGGCAGCTTTCCAAGTCTCCCCTGCCTTCTCCAGGTGCCCGCCATGGTGAGGTACATCCACCAGTGGCTCGTGGCCAATGATTCTGCTGAGCACAGGCTGGACCAGGCCCTGCTGAATCTCACCAAAGCACACCCGGATGACGCAGTGGTGATGCTCCTGGGTGTGGCCCCGTCCTGTGACAGGTATGGGGCCCATGTGCCCAGACGGCTCAGGCCTCCCAGCCCATCACCCTGTCCTGCCTGTCCCAGGTGTCTGACCAACAGAGAGTTCCAGGGCCCCCTGGCTGCTGCCTTTCCCAGCCCTGGCACGTCAGCCCCCGAGCCTGCTGCCATGCTCCCTTGCTGCCCCTCAGGGGCCTATCCCCACAGGGCTGGGCTGACTGGGTGCTGCTGGCAAGGGCCAGTGAGCTAAGCCCAGGCCCCTAGGGATGCCCAGGCCACAGTGCTGTGTCTGAGACGCCCCTGAGACAGAGCTCTAACCCTGCAGAGCTGCCATCACCATGTGGAAGAGCATCATGTGCTTGCCCAGGATTGTGGCGCCAGTGCAGCTGATCCTCCTGGATGTGCTGGGGAGCTGGCCAGAGTGCAGCACGTACACCTCCGATGGGGACAAAATGGGTGTCTTTGGCCTGGCTGTGAGTTTCTGCAACTGGCCTTTGCTGGCCCCAAGGCCTCCTCTCCAGCAGCTCTCCATCCTCCTTCCCCCACTACATCTGCCTGCCTCAGCACTGGCCTGAAACCTGGCCCAGGGGCAGCTTCAGGCCCACCAGGCCCTGTGCTCCCCCTGCCAAGGTCTCTCGGGGCCTCTCCCTGCCAAGCTCAGGCCCTGCCACATGGACACCTTGGCAATGAGTGCTGTCTTGGGGGGCTTTGTCCTTTGCAGGCAACCATGGTGATGTGGAAGATCCTCCAGGAGCCCTCTGTCCCACGTGTTGTGATGCTGTATTTCCCCTACCTATTTGTTCATCTGCTCTTCCAAGTGTTCTTCAGCACAGAAGAGATGCTAGAGGAGGTGGATACCTTCTGGATGGCATGCCAGGAAGAGCATGGCCTTGCCACCAGCCCCAACAGGTGCTCCATGCCAGTCCTCCTGTCCCTGCCACGTGGCCCGCAAAGGAGCCAGTGCTACTAGTGTGACCTGGGCTTTGCTGTGCACACAGGTTTGCAGTGCAGACCCTGAAGTCCCTGCTCTGCCTTCTCCAGTGTGAGCATGTGGTGGTGTCAATGGAAGGCAAGCATGGCTGGGACATGCTGCTCTGTGTTGATACCCACCATTCTGCCGTGGTTCTGCTGGCCGGGTGAGACCTCCCTTCTCCCCATTGCTCCTGGCATTTGTGCCCTGTGCCTGGGCTGTCCCACACGGTCCCCGTGGCGGTGGGCCAAAGGGACGAGGGACAGCCAAGCAGACTGGAAAAGGCTGGGAAAGGAGGGTGCCCAGGAGTGGCCACATCTCAAAGGGCCCAGGTTCCCTGGCAGGATGGTGGGGAAAGACGAGAACTGTGTGAGTCAGTGCTGGGAGAGGCTTCCCCCCCTGGCTCAGGGTCTTAGTGCCATTTTCTGCCTTCCAGGGAGATGCGGCATGCATCCAAGCCCTTGTGTAAAAGAATCTTATGCTGCCTCCTTGAGATGCTCAGCACAGAGATGCCATACTGGGATTTCCCTGCCCTGGCATTCCTTGCGGAGGTGAGCTTGAAGGCCAGCATGACCTGGCTGAGCTGCCTCCCAGCTCTCTGCCCTCTCGCTGCCGCAGCCGCCTGGGACGGTGCCCTTGCCCTGCGCTGCTCCAAAATCCTCCCTTCCTCCTTGTTCTCCCCCTTCATACTCAGAGCATGAGGTGCCCTGGTCCAGGGAATGCCGGGGTCAGTTGGGGTCCCCTGTCCTGCCTGTGTCCCCTGCCCAGCTCCCCCACAGCCCCAGCCCCTCCCCAGCGTGGCCAGAGCTCCTTAGGAGAGTCCCTGCATCAATATCAGTCACTGAATGCTGCAATCACCTCTTGTGTAATAAGAACAGCAATAAAGACACCCTTTAAATTAGGAATACATATTTCCTAGAAGCTCTTTGAACTATTTCTCCATAACTGTCAAAGGAACACCTCCTAAAGAACTGCACTGGAACACAGGGAAATCAAGGCAGAGCCATGGTTTGTCCGGACTTGCTTGATCCTCATGAGCCTCACTGTGCATTTGGAGCTGAGCCCTGGAACCTCAGGGCCTGGGAGGAGATTGCACAAACCTTGCCAGGAGTCAAAGGTAGAAGAAAACCCCAAAGTCTCTCCAGGGATTCATGGCTCCCACTGAGGTCCCTCTCCAAAACAGGCTCCTCATGGACTCCTTGGAGGAGAGAATTGGTGGCCAGGATGGCACAAAAACCTCTGAGACACCCAGTGTGGAAAGGAAAATCCAAAGTACCTTCAACACCTTGAGTGTCTCAAAGCATTAATGAGCCCCACTGAGTGCCAGTGCAAAGCTCTCCAGGGACTAATTACAGCAGGTAATTGGGCCATGATTGCACAAACCTCTCCCAGAGTCTGTATCCAAAGGGAAACATCAAGTACCTTAAAATAACTGAAGTGCCTTGAAGCATTAGTGAGCCCCACTGAGTGTTGTTACTGACAAAGCTTCTCCAGGGACTAATTACAGCAGGTAATTGGAGGTCATGACTGCACAAAGCTCTCAGAGACTCCAAGGCAAAAGCAAAAAGCCAAGTTTTTTGAAAAACCTGCAGTCCCTGGGAGCATTCAGGAGCCCCCAGGGCCATTCCTGAGCAAGGGTCCCCAGGGACTCCTTCCAACAGATCTTTAAGGCCACTGGGATGTGGGCTAGGGGGGGAATGCTGAGGGCAGGACAAGGGGCTGACAGTGCCCAGCCTGGCTGGGGCTATGCCAGGAGACCCCAGTGCCTCAGGACAAGGTGTCTCCAGCCCTTGGTGGCACAGACCCTGCTGCTGTGCCCCAGGGCACCAAGACTTGGCTTCTCTTTGTCCCCACCTGTCATCACTGCCTCCAGTTTTCTGCTCTGCCTGGGGCCTGGGGACACTTTCCCTGTCATGTCCCTCAGTGGCACCCATTAAAAGTCCAAGAAACTTTGGAGTTGGATTGTGACTTGGAGCTCTGGAGAGGTTTCTTCAGCTCCCTCTCAGGGACTGATGTTCAGGGCCTCAGCACAAAGCCCCAGAGGCTCATTCAAGTCCTGGTTCTGTGTCTCTGCTGCTGAGCTGGGCTGGGCTTCCGGCCCAGAGGCAGCTCCTGGCAAGGGCAGCGCTGCAGAGAGACAGCTCTGGCCAGGAGCATCTCCTGTGCCAGCCCAGTAGGGCTGGGGCACTGCCTGCAGCCACCCTGGGCACAGCACAGAGGCACAGAGAGCTTCAATCAGTCAGGGCTGGGAAGGGGCTGAGAAATGCCTGGGGCACAATCACTGCCAGCCCTTGGCACAGGAACCTCTGGCTGCAGGACAATGCAGCTGCAGCTCCTGCAGGGATCTCCTAAAGCTGGAACATCCCAATGCCTACAGACCCTGTGAGTACATTCTCTGATTGTCTCTTGTGCAGAGCAGCCAGGAGTGCCCAGGGCACAGAATATTCTGATCAGTCTCAGAATATTTCCAAGACAAGGATTTTAATCAAAATGAGGCAATCTCCTAAGACTTTGTCTTCAGATTCTTACTACTGGAGAGTGACAGGGAGGGGGGATAAATATTAAAGGATGATTATGAATTATTAGTTATGAATTTTGACAAGTGGTGCCTGAGACAACCAAACTTTTCCTTTTAGTGACCAGCAGGTTCACAGGAGATCCCTAATGTGCCTTCAGCCACTCTGCCCATGGACAGCAGCAGCAGCACCTTTGCTGGAGCCATCAGGCTCAGTCTGAGCTGTCGTTTCCCCAAGCTGCAAACAGAACCTGCCCCAGGTAGTGCCCTGCAAACAGGCAGGGCTCTGTCAGGCCAAGGAGAGTGCACAGAGATTTGGGGTCTGTGAGTGCTGGCACAGGGAGATCAGGCACAGGGAAACACCTGAAGGAGGAAAATCTGCAGGGAGCAGAGAGAAGATCAGGGAAGGAGAGAAAACAAACTCAGAAATGCTGTGGCAGGGAGAGTTTAGAGATGTCCACAGGATCCCCTCCAGTGCAGCCCCTCCCTCTGAACAAGCCCCCTCCCTCCTGTGCCCCCTGCAAGCCTCTGCCCTCAGTGCCGGGGCTCCAAAGTCTGCAGCACCTCCTGTGCAGGCAGAGCTGCAGCAGAGCCGTGGGGCAGCTCTGCAGCCCCAGGCCCAGTTCCCTCGGCAAAACACAGGGCTGGGAGCAGCTGCCCGGCCCTGGGGGCTCTGGAGGGGGCACAGCTGGCTCAGGGTGATGCTGTCCCCAGTGCCCGGCTCTGGGCAATGCTGGCAGGGCAGCCAGGGAAGGAGCTGCATCTCCCTCAATCCAGTGCCATCACAAGGACACTTGGAAATCTCCCTGAGATTTCAGTCCAGGCTGGGAGCTTCATCCCAGCATGCAAACCTGTCCTAGAGCATCTCTGAGTGATAAGATCCATGGGGAAAAGGCAGAGGTGTTGTGACACTGAAAATGCTGCTGGGTTAGTGGAATGAGCAATGTGAGTCCTTGGCTACAAAGGTGGAGCTGGGCTGTGATGGATCCATCTGCTCTCAGCAGTACCTGGAGGTTTTTAAGAGAAATGTGGGAGTGTGAACATCCTCCACCTGAGAAAAATGAAAGCCCAGAGGAGCTGCAAACAGAATGAAGTGACAGATCATCTGCCCCCAGTCTCCACTCATTGTCTTGCCTCAGGGAAATCACTCTGTTCTACCAGAGGGCAGCAGAAACTCTGAGGGTTTCTGATATCCAAGAACACCAGGAAGTACATGGAAGGAGCTTAAAAAGAAAACATCAGAACTCTGAAACACAAGAGCACGTCTGTGTGTGTTACAAAGGAGGGTGTGTGGGAAATGGCTTTGATTTTGGTTACAGGGATCTCCTCTAACCCTTCACTGTCCTTTTCTCCATGAACAGGTCCCCACATGCAGCCACAGCAAATGTCCAACAGCAGCTCCATCAGGCACTTCCTCCTGCTGGCATTAGCAGCCATGGGGCAGCTGCAGCTCCTGCACTTCTGCCTCTTGCTGGGCATCTCCCTGGCTGCCCTCCTGGGCAACGGCCTCATCATCAGCGCCATAGCCTGTGGCGACCACCTGCACACGCCCATGTTCTTCTTCCTGCTCAACCTGGCCCTCAGCGACCTGGGCTCCATCTGCACCACTGTCCCCAAAGCCATGCACAATTCCCTCTGGGACACCAGGAACACAGGATGTGCTGCACAGGTCTTTTTCTTTTTGTTCTTTATCACAGCAGAGCTTTCATTCCTGACCCTCATGTGCTCCGACAGCTATGTGTCCATCTGCAAAGCCCTGCACCACGGGACCTTCCTGGGCAGCAGAGCTTGAGCCCACATGGCAGCAGCTGCCTGGGCCAGGGGCTTTCTCAATGCTCTGCTGCACATGGCCAATACATTTTCCCTGCCCCTGTGCCATGGCAATACCCTGGGCCATTTCTTCTGTGAAATCCCACAGATCCTCAAGCTCTCCTGCTCCAATTCTTATCTCAGGGAACTTGGGCTTCTCATAGTTTGTGCTTTTCTGTTATTTGGTTGTTTTGTGTTCATGGTTTTCTCCTATGTGGAGATCTTCAGGGTCGTGCTGAGGATCCCCTCTGAGCAGGGACAATACAAAGCCTTTTCCACTTGCTTCCCTCACCTGGGCGTGGTCTCCCTGTTTATCAGCACTGGCACATTTACTCACCTGAAGCCCCCCTCCATCTTATCCCCATCCCTGGATCTGGCACTGTCAGTTCTGTACTCGGTGGTGCCTCCAGCCCTGAACCATCTCATCTACAGCCTGAGGAACCAGGAGCTCAAGGATGCCCTGAGAACAAAGATGACTGGGTACTTTTTAGAAGCAAAAAAGCATTTGTTTTCTGCTGCTTAGTTTTCAGACCCAAACTCATGACTGGCCCAGTCTCTGCCTTCTCAGGTCTTTGGTGATGCCTATGGGTTGTTCTTGACATAATGTCCTCAATTAAATGTTTCTATTCACCCCTCACCTAATTCCCTGTCTGCCTCTTGAATTGGACCCAGAAGCTCTGTAATCCAGGATCTGTACTATTGCTTTGTTTGAACAAAATAAACGACCTTGCAGTGCCTTGTTTTTCTGGGATCCCAACTCTGGGACCTGCATGAAGTTATAGGGGGGAAAGGGAAGGGTCCCAGCACAGCAGCACTGCCAGGGAGCAGCAGCACTTGGTCCTTTCAGAGCTGCTCTGCCCAAGTCCACACTCTCTTTCCCAGCCCTTCCGTGGGTGCCAGGCCAGAGTGCTCTGGCAGCTTGGTCACTGTCCTGCTGCGTGTCCATGCTGTGACCACAAGCAGGGACAGGCCATGGGCACTGCTGGGACACAGCTGGGCTCAAGCACAGCAGCTCCATCAGCAAAGGGCATCTCCTGAGGGCACAGCAGGGAGGCTTTGCCCTCTCTCCATTTCCTGCTGTCAGCAATGTGCCCCAGGAATGCGCCCCAGGAATGCCCTGGCACAGCAAAGCCCAGTGCCTGGGGCAGGGGGGGAGTGTGCAGGGGGGGCTCATAGCAGTGTCCTGGCACAGCCAGAGCTCCTTGCACGGAACCTGAGGCAGCAGCAGAGCAGGGCCTGGGCTGTGTCTTTGTTCTGGGGACAGCCTGGGAAGGTGCCCCAGGGAAATTGTCCCACACCAGCCCCTGCAACCACCACTGCCAGCACTGGCCTCTGCCCTCACCTGCAGGAGGTTGTTTGTCCCTGCATGGAGGGACACCAAGTGACCATGCCAGCAGTCTGTGTTTGCTCTGTACTGAGGAGACTTCAAGAGTGCATCATGTGTGTGTGGGGGGAGATGAACCCCAGTGAGCACAAACACCATCAGCAGCACCCAGGGGTGGCACAATTCCAGTGGCACAAACAGTGCCCTGAGGCGACTTCACTCAAGAGGATTGTCCTCTGGGAAACCACCTGAATTCTTTGCCTGGCTGTGCTGAGGACTGCATGGAGAGAAATATCCAGGGCAGGGAGGCTCCAGTGAAAATGCTCAGGACCACCATGGACTGCACAGAGAGACATTGGAGTGGTGGCTCTGTCGGGAGCAATCACAGCTGCCTCCCTTCTGAACCACTCTGAGGACCTGGACAGGGCTCTACTGTGTCCTGGGCACTGAGCTGGCACTGAGGGATGTGGAAAAGGCCTTTGGTGTCAGGCATGTTGAGAAGGCTGGGCAGTGTCACTGTGAGACTTCTCTCAAAGCCCTTGGAAAGGCCAGAGCCATCCCAGAGGGTCCTGGGCACCTGGAAAGGGCCAACTGGAAGCAGTCTGCAGACATGTGGCAGCAGCTCTCTGGCCACAGAGAGCAAGGCACAACTTTCCCAGGCATTGTCCTGGGGAAGGCTGTGAGAAGATCATACAAAAGAATGAGAAACAATTCTTATCTTCACTTGCTGCACCTGCTGTTGTGAACATGTGGAATGTGTTATGGAGATTTGTTTACCAAAGGGTAATTTCTTAATTGTCCACTGGTGATGGTGTTTGGATTCAAGGACCAAGTGAGTCCACCTGTATGGTGACTGTCTGTAAGGGTGATGGGTTTCTTAATAAGTAGAATATAATAAAGTGATTGATCAGCCTTCTGAGAATCATGGAGTCAATGCTAATTATTACACCTTTGGGGACTGCTGGTTATGACAAGTGGTGAACCCTGATGTGACCCGGAGGGAGCTCGTGGTTGCGAAAAGGTGCCTGCAGAAATGAGTATCCACATTTCTACAGGGGAGAACATCAATACAAACTTGACCTGGAGCAACCCAGACAGGGGGGGCCTCCAGGAGCCCAAAGTTGAGGGACCAGAGAGAGGAAACTCAGGGTTGGGTGTTTTTGCTGCATCTTGGTCATTTGTGTATTTTGGGGGCCTGAATCTTGGTGTTTTGGAGGCTTAGATGGGTGGCAGATTCCTGGTGACTTCCAGGACTTGGGCAGTAGGAACTCCCTAACCCAATGTGCTCATACATTGTATTTTTCACCAAACCAGGATTTCTCTTTCCCAAACCTTGGCTGGATGGAGAAGGAGGCTGTTAGGAAGATGTCTGGGGACACATAGGCAGGTGAGGAGGAAGTCAGTGCCCCTTTCCCCCTCTCTTCTGCTCCATCTCCCAGCCCAGCACGGACCCTGGCTGCAGGACAATCCTGCTGCCGATGCCATCCTGCCAGGGATGCACAGGGGGGATCTCCTTCCCTTTGGCATGGAGGCAAATCCCATCTCTTTGTCCTTCCTCCCCCAGACAAGGAGCTGAGGATGGAAACCAGGGAGGACAAATCCCCATGGCAGCAGAACCTCATGGAAGAGGACGTTTTGAGCAACTCCACAGCACAGGAATTGAACAGGGAGGAAAATCCCTGGAGATCCTGCAGGAGGAGGGGCTGCAAACCCAGCCTGGGGTGCTCTGAGGAGGAAAGAGCCATCCTGTGCCAGGAAGGTGGACAGAGCTTCAGCCAGAGCTCAGAGCTGGTGATCTGTGGAGCAGCTTCATGATGGGGAGAAGCCCTGCAAGAGCTTGGAGTGTGGGAAGAGCTTCAGGCAGAGCAGCATCCCGATCTGCCACCAGCTGATCCCCACTGGGGAATGGCCCTGCGAGTCTGGGGAGTGTGGGAAGGGCTTCAGTTGCAGCTCAGAACTCATCAGGCACCAATGCATTCACACTGGGGAGAGGCCCTACGAGTGTCCCGAGTGCCAGTGGAGGTTTCAGACCAGCTCCCATCTCCTCCCTCACCAGCGGATTCACAGGGAGGAGAGACCCTTCCACTGCCCCAAATGCAGGAAGGGATTCAAGCACAACTCCACCCTCGTCAGGCACTGGCGCTTCCACACCGGGGAGAGGCCCTGTGAGTGTCCCCAGTGTGGGAAAAGCTTCTCAGACAGCTCTAACTTCAGTAAACACCAGCAGAGTCACTGGTAAGGGAAGCCCTCCAAGTGCCCCAATTGCAGGAAGGGCTTCGTGCGCTGCTCCAACTCCATACCCCATTGGAGGGTCCACGTTGGTCAGAGCCCTTCAGACCCACATTCCCAGTGACCTGAGTTGGGAAGACACTTGGCTAGTTATCCCTTTGTTAAGGCCCTTTTGATTGATCTTCATCCCTTACAACAGTCAAAATTGGGGGGAAAATCAACAAATTCATTGAAGGCATCTAAAGCCTCACTTTTTACAAGTGTTTCAGGGGAATCTGGGATTCAGGGAGATATTTGGGGGGTTTTGGGAGTATTTGATGTGGTTATCTCCCTTTCTTGGCACTCAAAGAGATGAGAGGGTTCAATCTGTCACCTCAATACCACTCAATGCCACTGAAAACTACTCAATCCCAGCCCAAAATTCCTCGATTCCACAGCCCCTCAGGGTGGAATGGGGTTGGAAGAGGATTGGGGGAAGTGTGCTGCAAATCAGGAGGGGTGAGATGGGCATTGGGTGGGGGGGGGATGGGTGGGATGGGGTTTGGGTGGTGTGAAATGGGGGAAATACGGCTTGGGAAGTGGGTCTGGATGTCCAGCAGGGGTGGGATGGGTTGGGGTTGGGACTGGGGAGCTGGGGTGTGAAACGAGACAGCCAAAGTTCAGGGATGATGAAGGGAGGGGGAACCCATTACTGAATGCGTTTTTGGATATGAAAACAATGACACCTCCCATGGCCCCAGAGCTCAGAGCAGCTGAGATGGTGCTGGATCCAAGGCCAACTGTGGATATTTCTCTCCCTCTCACTCTTCTCCTGATCTCCTCTTCCCCAGATCCACACCTTCTCTGGGCAAACTGTTCCAGGAGGGTCTTTTTTCTGAATCCCTACCTAAACCTACTCTCTTTCCATTTGGATCCAGTCTCCCTTGTCCTGTCCTTGCCTGCCCTTGTACAAAGTCCCTGTCCAGCTTTCTTGTAAGTTGCCCTCAGGTACTGGAAGGCCACAGCTCGATCAAGTCTGAGTCTCTTTGCCAGGCTGAAGAAGCCGAGCTATGTCAGCCTTTCCTTGCAGGAGAGGAGCTGCAGCCCTGGTACCATCTGGGTGTCCCTGCTGGGCCCCCGCTGCAGCATGGCCACGTCCCTGCCGTCCGTGCCGGGAAGCCCGGCAGAGCCGGCGGCAGCGCTGCAGGTGCAGGGTCAGCTGTGGGGAGGAGACACGGCCCTGGCGGCGGCTCCGGGAGCAGTGATTGGCACTGGGCCGCCCGCACTGCAGAGAGCCGGGGCCCTTGTGCCTGCCCTTGCCTCCAGGGCGCCTTTCCCCGCTGCTCACCCGCCCGCCCGCCCGCTTGGGGAAACACTCCCTGTGCCGCCCTCAGGGCCGCCCCTCGCCGCTGCCCCGAGGGCTCCCGGCGCCAGCTGGAGGGCCCCAGGCCTCGGCCTCACCCTGCTCAGCTCAAGGCCTGGAAAAGCAGATTCAAACACCCCCCCAAAAAGTACCCCAGGATTCCAATCTTTTCTCTACAGCACTGCTTTGCTATCAGAGTCTGCATGGGATTATAAAATCACCAGGAGAAAAGAGCATGAACAAGTTCTGCTTTGGCAGTACCTCAAGGCTTTGAGGGAGAGGGTGTGGCGCTTACTTGCTCACAGGGATGCACAGAAAGTGTTGAAATGGTAAAAATAGTCCAAACCCCTTAGAACTTGGAAGGAAAACCTGAGGCACTGGCAGCTAGCACCTCAGAAACACCTGGCTTTTGCTTCTCTCTTGCACCTGAGAGCTTCCTGGGCAGGGGCAATTCTTCCAATGGCCATGGCTAGAAAGGGCAGCGAGCAGATGGATTTAGCTTCTCCTGCCAGCCCTGAAATGCCAGTTGTCATTTTTGTGTACGGAGGATTCCGTTTCAGACTCTGAACTGGCGCAGCTGCTCTTCGGGCGCTGCTCACAGGCAGGCGCAGTGGTGCTGCTGCAGCTGTCCTGCACACAGGGAGGGCTCTGGAGCCTCCCTGGGGCCACCAAGAAGCACAGGAGGGAACGTACCCAGGATCTGGTGCAGCACCGTGGGGTTGGGGGGGATCCTTTGGTCCCTTTGATGGGAGAGGGAGCAGGGCAGATGGAATGAAGATGAGACAGGGATCAGACAACCCCACACCAGGCAGCGTTTTCTCCTCTGAGAGCTCCTCTGAGCTGAGCGAGATGGTGAAGCCTGTGGAGCAAATGAGACCCAGGAGTGAGGGAAAGGGTGGCTGGGAAGGAGTCAGATAAAGCCTGTGTGGGCATTTTTCTTTCCAAGGGGCTCCTGGGGAACAAAGGAGACAAGAAGGATGTCCCATCCCACGACATTTCCTGGGATATGCTTTGGTGGTGGCCTTGGCAGTGTTAGTGGTCTCAGGTTATTGGGAGGACTCTATGATCTTTTCTGCAATTCTAAACCTCCATTCCTGCTTTTGAAGGATGCAGTCCCAAATAGACCCACATTTGTGTTCTTAAGGAATTTAGCATCTACCGTTCCTTGAAAGTCATAGAAATCAGGCTTTTAATGCTCTCAGAACACTTGAATTCCTTGATCTTAAGCTGTGTGAACTGAGGTGCTTTTATTCAGAAAGGTTTGACCATGGGATAAATGCAGGCAATTCAGCCACAATGGCACTTGCTTCATCTGCTTTTCTTCTTCCTTTCCCCATGGGTGGCTGATTTGGGACTATTTGTCTTGTACTTTGAGTTCTGGCTCAGACTTGCTCATGCATGTGCTGTAAAATCCTATGTACTCCTTTGTAGTGAAAAATGCTTGCAAACTGCTGGGAATTGCTAGAGACAAGGCTTACAAACCAGGGCCCAGTATGATTAGCCCAGTACCCCTGCTTAAATCTCTGCTTGCATTAAAAAGGAATGAGCTATTCTAACTCACTTGTCCCCTCCCTCACCCCATTTTTTTGCAGGTCTTGGAGCAGTCCTGTATGCCGTTCCTGCTCTTTGTAATCAAATGATTGATGGTTTGTGAAGCCATGGTGCTGCTGTAGCTGCAGCCTGAGTTCAGTGGGAACATGTCCAAAGCACTGGATCCCACAGCAGTGGGCACGGTGAGAGATTTGCCTCTGCTGCCATGGCCATCCAGCCTGAGAAGAGCAGCTGCTGGAGCTTCCCCCATTCTGCCAACAGAAGTCTGCCTCCAGCACGTGGCCTGTATGGCCATGATTTTGCCAGAGTGTGGAAAATGCATTGTTTGAATGTATTTTGATGGTGTCTGACATCACCTGACTGGAGCAGTTTGGTGGGCAGGACGCCCTGTGGGCAGGGCCATGGCAGGGATGGGTGGCTGGCACTGGCACTGGCAGTGTTATTTTCCCAGACAGGCTCCTGGTACAGCTGTGGAGGAGGGCACCAGCAGCTATGTCAGCCCAGTGACCAGCAGCACATGGAGGAGACCCTCATCTGCAAAGAGCTCCTAACCCCTTTGCTCCCCCATGGCAGCACAAGATGATTCCACCACAGGTGAAGAGCTGCTGCAGGCTGGAGACTCCTGCAGCCAGGCCTTGTTGCAATCTCCTTGCTGCAGCTGTGCCTGGGGGATGTTGGCCTGCAGCAGCACTGCTGATGCCTGGGAATGCTGCTGGGCTCAGAGAGGCAGAGTGTGTACAAAAGCTGCATTCAAAGCGCTGATGGCGAGACCCCGGAGGCGCTGGCAAGGGCAGCAGCTCTTCTTCATTCTGTGCAGGTGAGAGCCCAGCCTTGGAGCCTGTCCCTGGGGACAGGGAAACGCCCTGAGCGTAAGTTTGAATTTTCAGGGACAGTCCAAATGAGAATTGCTTTGTGTTGCAATGTTGGGTTTGGGTGTGTCTGCAGGAAAGAAAGTGAGAATAAACGCCTTGAACAACAAAGGAGAACTCTGCATGGCCAATTTACACCCTACAGATACACTGATCATATCGGCCCACTGAACATTGGGGGCATCTAATGCAGAGTGCAAAGCTTCTTTGAATAGATAGGAGAGATGAGACTTGAAGAAATAATTTTGCAGATTGAGAAAAAGGGATCAGCCCCAGGGGTCCCATAGACTGGACTTAGTTCTGCCAAATCAAGGATGTCAAGGATGAGTTGTTTTTACCTGCTCTGTTGGAGAGTATTTCAGAATGACTGCCCCTTGCCATTTCCATTAAGAAAATCTGGAATTTTCAGGAACTGCCAGGATCAGAAATGTTTTGAGGCAGACCATGTTTATGTTGGGTTCGGGTGTCTGTGCAATAAAGAACGCAGAGAAAGAAACCCCAGGGAACAATGAAGCAAAGCAAAAGAGGAACGTTTGAAAGGTCAGTTTGTTCCCTACAGCTCTCAGCCAATTGATTTTTGGGTCATCTACTGGGGAGTGCAAAGCTGCTTTTACTTCCACTGCCCGGTGTCAGAACCCAGGAAATTCCTCCGTCTGCCCTGGAGGACTGGAGCCCCTGCCCAGGGGTCTCAGAGACCTTGGCACAGAGCCCAAGACCCCTGTGCCTTTGATCTAGCCCTTGGAAAAAAGGATTACCAACCTTATATGAAGAATTACAAGCCATGAAATTTTCAGTAGAATAATAGTTAGCTTGTCACGGGGTGAAAAATAGGTTTTTGAAGCTTTTAGACTGAGGGCTTGGAGTCCCAAGATGGAGGAATTTGGGTGTGCCTTGTCCTTTTTCCTTCTTCCTAGCCTCAATCTTCAGCTGTGATGTTGGCACTTTTAGACTGGTTTAGAGTAAAAAATTGTCTAACATAGATGATAGGTATTGGAAAGTAATTGTAAACATTGTACACATAGTTTTCAGTAAAAAAAGATAACACCGCCTCAGAGGCAGGTAGAGTGCCTCTGACATTCTTGCTGAGCGGACCTCAGCAGGTCAGGAGAAAGCAGTTTATAGATAAGATACAAAAAACAATCTTGAGACCGAGAAATGAAGAGCTCTGACTCCTTCTTTAACTGCCTGTCTGGGAAAAGAGACTTTCTAACTTCTCTTGGGGTCTTCTGACCAGCTAGAGTCCTGAGAGCCCGGTGCCATTGTTTGTGTCCCACCACTTTGTTTGATGTGAAGAGAATTAAACAAAATATCACACCAACAAGCTGCAACCTAGAACTGAGTAGGAATTACAGAAATAAAGGCCCTGAAAAGTAGCTTTGGAAAGGGTCTCCTTCCTATGTTATAGGTAAAAGTTAAGTTAAATAAGGGTATAGTTCAATTATATTGTATTAATTATGTTATATTTAGTGTTTTATGTTAAAAGGAGGGGTTTATTAGAATGTGCTAGGAGAAGGGTGCAGGGTTTGGTGGAACAGTGCTCTGGTGGGGCAAGGCGAGGTCAAAGATGGATTGGATGGAAGATCTGACCAATCATTCGAAGCCCTGCAGAAACGACTGGTCCAGAATGAACAGTGTTTAGGACCAATGAGAAGCCTGGAAATGGACCAATCGTCATGCAGATCCAAAATGGACCAATCCTGGACTCAAAAGGGGCTATAAATGGGGGGGGGGGGGGGGGGGGGGGGGAGTTCTGTTTGGTCATGGTTCTTCTTTTTGGCTGCTTGTTTTTTTCTGGGGACAGCCCAGTGCACTTGGGGTTAGAGCACTGTTCTGTTTTTGGCTTGCTGTGTGGGTGCCTGAGCTTATCCTGGGTACTCTGTCCTTGTAGCTATTTTGATAAACAAGAACCTCTTTTTCTGGAGGAAGTTTGGTCTCGTTCATATTCATAACACCTAGACAGTGTGAAACGCTCAGGCCTGGCCCAGCTGGGCTTAGGGCTGGCTGCCCTTGGCAAAGGAATGGAAGGGGATGGAGTTGGGGTGGGGTTTTGCAGCCATGGAAACGAGAGAACCATGGTGAGTGTGTCACAAAGGGGCAGACCCATGCTGGGCTGGTGCAGGTTGTGCTGGACACGGCCCCAGTGGCAGCAGACACGTCTGGCTCTGCCTCTTTGTGCCGAGTGACGGTGATTGGAGTAACCCAGCCTTTGCTCAAAGGCCGCTCAAAGCTCCTGGCGCTGACTGCTCTGAGAGTGTTCCTAAACTCAAACGCAGACAATTCTGCCAGGCAGAAGCACGAGTTCAAACATGGATTTTAATGGAAAAGGAAAGACAATGGAAGGAAAAGGTGAGGATAGAAGGGAGGTGGAAGGCCAGAGCCAAATGGAAAAAAATCCCCCCAGATTTCAAAGAAAACTGGTCCATGGTGGTGAATGCTGACTCTGTGTCAGAGTAGGTGGCTGACAGCTAGAGAGGAAGCTGCAAGGATGCCCTGAGGCATCACAACATTCTATCATTAGTTTACACTGTCTTCTCATTTTAGACAGTAGCCAAATCACTCCTACTGTCAGCCAGGAGAGGGACTGTGGCCATAACTGACCACAGGTTGGACATGGTCGTGAGATGCAAATTCTGTTGTTTTCTTTGCCATCAATTTTGGGTCTCATTGCAGATTAATTTCCCATTCTTCCTCTGCTTGCTGATAGGGTCTGAGCGTGAGGGTGGGATTACAGTGCTACAGATACGCCAATAAGGCCTGCCTGCTTGATTGGAGACCTTTGTGGTTTGCAGAAATAACATCACAACTCTGAGAGTTTTCCTGTGGATTCACAGGCCAGCCTCAAGAAGGAATCTTTTTCCCTTTTTATAATTGGAGCCTTCTATCTTTCGCTTCAAACTTGCTACCTCAATACTGCTAAGAGGAATTAAATGCAGGCTAGTTCCATGAGAAATAAAACCAAATAAATTTTCTCAATAATTAAAAATTATTCCCCTTGAGCACCACATCCATTAGATGTGTTGATGATAAAGGTGGGAGTTCACCTAACAGACTTCTCCCCTTACGAGCATGGCTCAGCCTCACACATAGGTGAGTGGGGAGCTGGGCCAATCTCTGCTGGGAGGAAGGGTCTTGTGGCAGCCCAGAGAGGCTGTGCACATTGCCAGGGAACAGCTGTGCCCTGTATGTGCCCCTGCAATGAGCTGTGCTGCTGCCAGTGCCCCTGGAGCTGTAGGGCTGCTGAGCTGTGGGGCAGGAGAGGAGCAGGAGGGCGCGTGTGCAGCTGAGCCATTCCTGGAGAGCACAGGGCTCTGGGTTCCCTGCTGTCCCAGGGCAGCCTAGAGGCCAGGCTGTGCCTGTGCTAGCCCTGGGCAAGTGGCTCAGGGTTGTGCCCTGGCCTGCCTCAAGTGTCTGCCAGCAGGAGCATGTTTCCCTGTGCAGCTGTATAGACATTTCCAGGAAATGTGTCCCGTGAAATATGGAGCTTCAGATGCTTTAGGTTTGCATTGTGGCCTCTGTTACATTTTGTGTCTCCACTTTGCAGGCCTGACCGGCTACCGTCTTGCCAAGAGGTTTTCCCTGGCAAGTTCCTCCATGCTCCTTCCCTCCAAGCCGTTGCCTCCCATCCAGAAGAGCTCTCCTCGTACCAAGCCAAGCCCAACATGCAGCAGAGAGCAGGAGAATGGGAAAAATGGCACCGGCTGGGATGAGGGGAGGAGAAAAAAACAGGAGCTGAGTTCAGAGGGACAAGGATGTAAGGTAAGGAGACCAAGCAAAGTCCTGTGTGGCAAGTGTTCAGTTTATGTGCTGTTGGCAGAGCTCGGAGAACTTTTCCCTGACAGGAACTGACCCTTTCAGTGAAGTTTGAACAGGTTCTGGTTTGTCTCTTTAGCTGGGCCAGAAATGATGGGATACTGAGAATGAGTGTGCACCTGCCCCTGCTGTCTCCAGCCCCATTCCTGGCCATGGCATGGGGGCCCTGGAGCACCTTGGGCAGACAGAGAGCTTGCAGAGAGCAGCAGGGCAGGGGAGCTCTGCTGAACTTCCTCAGTGCCAGGGAGCCTGAGATGATGGATGTGTGGGAGCAGGAGAGCAGCCAGCATGCTGAAAGCTCAGCAGCACCTGGGCTCAAAGGCTGCTGGGCAAGTGTAGAAGGGAAGGGCGGCAGCAGAAGAAATGAGGGGCTTGAGAAAATCAGGTTTTGACATCCTGCAGAATGGCTTTGTGAGGTCTTGGCTGGAGATCAGCACTGGCTGTGAGACACCTTAGGGGCAGGGAGAGAACAGTGATCTAAAGCCACTGCCATGCCATCCTAAAGGGCAGTGGAGGCAGTGGCACACCAGAACATCCTGATGTCAAACATGTGAATGCCAGCTGGGAATGCAGCCACACTTGCAGAGGGTGAGCACGAGGGCAGAGGTGGCAAATGTGTGACATGGTCTCTCCCTCACCACTTTGTGTTCCCTTCCCCATCCTGGGCCAAGCTGGACGATCAGTTTGACATTTCCTGGCAGGTCCCAGTTAGATGCATGGCTAAATGTCTTGAGCCAAGAATGGGGGCAAGGCTGATGCTTGATCTGATCACTATGTTCTACTCTTTCCAGACTTCCTTGCTGTATTCCAGTGGAGGGGATATGAAGAAGGGGTCACTGGGACCACCTCTGATCCCCCCCATACGCAGGGCAGTGAGTCCCCCTCTTGGCAGTGCTGCAGGGTCCCTGCCAAGCTCTCCTCAGCTGGAATTCCAGGAGTCCCAGGAGATGAGGTAAGTCAAGGTGTCTGCTGCTGCAGTGTGCTGTTCAGCTCTCTCTTGGCATCTTGTGGGGTCATTTTGCCCAGTCAGGTGTCCCATGTATTTAGGCAAACCTCTGTGTATTCACCATTTTGGCCATCTATGATGATCCAGCACAATGTCAATAGCAACACCAATGCCCTAAGAGCAGAGGTGGTGGTGGGGAAGAAGAGGCAGGGCTTCAAAGCATCTCAAGATGGGTCATCTGCTGGACCTTTGCTACTGAATTCCTCTGTAATTGTTGTGGTGACATTTGGGGACTGTACTGCATGGAATAGGCGTGTGTGTTTCTGTGCCTGTGGCTCCACAGTGAAATAAGATGCCAGATAAATTTTGCAGTATAGATGTAAAATCTGATGTATAATCCAATTGGTATTTAATATTTTGATCTGGGCTTTCGATGAAAGAGGGAAAGGTGCTATAGAAGAGGCATAGGACTGTACCTGATGGAAAAATATTGGCTTGGATATGCAAAAGAAAATGTAGCTATTACCCTTATGCAAGAGCTAACAATAAAGAGGGAGTCACAGAAGTATCATGCCAATTGCGAATCTTCAGTGGGGCTTTTAAGGTGTGATCTGAACATCCTTCCCTAGCAGCTGAGTTGGAAACCAGCCTTTGTTTTCTTGAAAGAGCCAGCAGGTGTAATATCATTCTCAGGAGACAGCAGTGCTGTGACCACATGTAGCACGAGGCTTGTCACCAGGGTAAGGCGCAAGCAGGCAAAGTCAAGCTTTGGCAGCTGTACAAAAGTAGCTGCCCTCCATTCAGAGTCATGATTCAGCTCAGCAGCTCTTGCTGCTTCAGAGAGGCTTCAGGAGCCACTTGGCTCCAAGAGGAGAGGCAGCAGAACTGGGGAGTTCTGATGCAGGTAGAAGAATTACTGCTGTGTTTTAGCTGGAGCTTAGCCATCTCTGTGTGACTCCAGCAATGGCAAACTTAAGGACAATGAATCAGCTTTGCATCCTGTTGGGTTTGTGTGTTTCATTTCCCCCTTCATCACAGTGACCATGTTTAAAAGTTTTGCCTCCTTTCATGGTACACCCTTTCCCTCCCATCTCTTTCTACCTCCTCACATGTTCTTTTGTCCTCCATTTTCTCCAGGCCAAGACCCAGCTGCAGAAGCAAAGAGAACTCTGAACATACAGGTAGGTACAGGGCATGTCTGTCCTAAAATGACCATTGTATTCTTGACTCAGAGGTGACATTTGGAAAGCTGGGTTAAAACCAATTCTTTTCAAAATTTCTTCAAATTAATTTCAGTTCTTTGATGGGCTCAGTGGACTCTCCCAGAGCCCAGTCTCTGGGAATGTTCTCTGGTGGCACAGTGAAAATTCCTCCAGGGTGAAGTGTTTAGTGGTACCTGGGGGCCCCTGAAATGCAGCACTGGAAGAGGATACCTTCCTCTCCATCCTGCTCATTCTTTTTATCTCCCTGCAGCCTATCTAGTGTCACAATTAGGAGGATAAAGAAGGCATTTAGCATGAAATGAGAGATGCTCACACTCCTTCCTCTGCTTATGAAGCAGAAAATCTTTCACTGGGGCAGTTTCTGAGCGGAGCCCTTTGAGATGTGAAGGAGATTCATGGACATTGCCTGGTATTGTATTGGCAGAAATAGGGAAACCACCTCTGACAGCATGTCCTTATAAATTTTCCAGTTAGGGAGAAAGAACCTTCCAAAGGGATGCATCCTACGCAGGGTGTGAGTTTGTCATCCTGTGACAGCACAAGCCCAAAGCCACCTATGGCAGGTTCACAGTGACAAATCTCTTCCCTGGCTCTCTCTGCCTGTGTCAGTGTTGCAGGCTGAGGCTGGGGCAGGAGATGCCTTCTGCCTTGTCCCTGTCCCTGCCTTTCCTGATCCCTGACAAGTGGAATTGTTCCAGACAAAATGCAGTCTCTGGTGCATCTGGGTCAGGCAATGCTTTCAAGTTGAAAGCCTCAATGAGTCTGCTGTTGTTCCTTTGGCATCCCTGGGTGTGTAATGAATGATAGGAGAGATGAGACTTGGAAAAATAATTCTGCTGATGCAGAACAAGGGATCAGATCCCCTGGTCCGTTTGGGGGTCAGGGTTAGTTCTGCCAAATCCTGGCTATGGCCCCTTTGGAATGACTCCTTAATTACTGATATGAAGCTGGAATGCTTAATGCAGCTAGGGAATAGTACTGCTCAGTAAGTAAGGTGTCATTTTTTCTGGACTAATTCTGTACTAGAAATTACTTAACCCATTAAACCTTACCTGTCTCACTTTTATTACTGACTACAGCATTCTACAGGATGAAGAAATCCAGGTTTAAGACACTCATCCTGCTTGGCTGCCATATGATTTTATTCTCTGTGCAGCCATGTAAAGAACTAGTTCTCTTAATTCTAACTGCTTTGTTGGAGAATATTTCAAAATTACCTACCCTCTGCTATTTCCATTAGGAATATTTTGAATTGACAGTATTAGCCAAGATCAGAAATGTTTTGAGGCAGGTCATGTTTATGTTGTGTTTGGGTGTCTCTGTTGAAAAGACAGCAGGGAATAAACCCCTGGAACAAGTAAGTAGAGCAAAATTGGAACTTTGGGATGAGCACTTTGCTCCCTACCAATACAGGCTCACAGAATACTGGGTACATCTAATGCAGAAAGCAAATCTTCTTTTTTATCTAAAACGTGGTGCCATTGTTTATGTCCCAGCACTTCTTTTGTTGTAAAGAGTAATGTAAAAATCCCAAAAATGCAAAACCCGACCTGGAATTGAGTGGGACCTACAGAAACAAAGGCCTTGAAAATTACTTTTGAAAACAATTACTTCCTTGCCAGTGTCAGATTCTAGAGAGCACTGTGAGTTTCCAATTTATTTGGAAGGAAAGGGATCCTGTAGCAGTGGGGAGGCAACAGGCACCACATGAACTAGTAGAACCCTTCTCTCTTGGCTTGCCAGCTCCATATTGTCCAGAAAAATTAAACTGATGCTCGTTTAATGAAAAATGAAAAACCAAGCAATCTTCTCAGTAACTAAAATACGCTTTGAATTCCTCACCCCTTAGATGGATTGATTGTAAAGGCATGAGATCAATTAACTCACTTCTTCTCTTGTACCTGAATGTCAGCTTCTTCTGAGCCTACAGCAAAAAGTCAGAGGAAGAAGGGAAAGAGCTCTTGGTACAAGACAGGAGCTGGGATGCCTCTGTTCCCAAGGAAACCGGCTGAGCTGTTGGGCTTGGAGCCTCCTGTGCTGGAGCCCGGCCTTGGGAATGGAGGTCTGGGCTCGCGGGCGGCTCAGGGGCCTTGGCCCAGGAGCCCCAGCAGAACCGCGGGGCAGCGCCGGCCCAGGGGCACTGCAGGGAGGACAAGCACAGAGGGCAGGGGGAGCTGGGCTGCTGGCTGACAGGAGGAAGGGTCTTGTGGCAGCCCAGAGAGGCTGTGCACATTGCCAGGGAACAGCTGTGCCCTGCATGTGCCCCTGCAATGAGCTGTGCTGCTGCCAGTGCCCCTGGAGCTGTAGGGCTGCTGAGCTGTGGGGCAGCAGAGGAGCAGGTGGGTGCATGTGCAGCTGAGCCATTCCTGGAGAGCACAGGGCTCTGGGCTCCCTGCTGTCCCAGGGCAGCCCAGAGGCCAGGCTGTGCCTGTGCTAGCCCTGGGCGAGTGGCTCATGGTTGTGCCCTGGCCTGCCTCAAGTGTCTGCCAGCAGGAGCATGTTTCCCTGTGCAGCTGTATAGACATTTCCAGGAAATGTGTCCCGTGAAATATGGAGCTTCAGATGCTTTAGATTGCATCTCCACCTCTGTTACATTTTGTGTGTCCATTTTGCTGGCCTGACTGACAGCAGTGGTCCCAAGGAGGTTACCTTGGGATCTGTAGTTTCCCTGCCAAATCCCAAATTCTTTTACCTTCCAAGGCCCTCCTTTCACAGAGCTGCTATCTAAGTCTGCTTTTTTATTATTTTGCTGACCATTCTGCAGGAGCAAAAAAACCTGATTTAAGACATCAGGTTTTTTTTACTGCATTGCCACCTAATTTATCCTCTGTGTAGCTATTGTATAGAATTGCAACTAGAAAATGAGCCTTTAGTCAGCCTGGCCTGAAAGTGGCCCAATCTCATACAGTTTAGAATGAAAATCCTTGGGGAAAATGAAATATCTAGTGTCAAGAACACAGTTCACGCTTGGGTAGCACTCCTGCAATGCTCAGATTTTCTTTGAATGTCCTCTGAAATATTCTAACCAAGAGAAGACAATGTTGGTCTAAATGCATCCAGGTATTAGAACCTGGGGCTTCTTTCAGGAACCGGAAAGATGATGTTTATTACAATCAGCACGAATAAGGGCAGATAAGAATCTCTGTCAAGAGCAATCTCCATTTCTGCCCTTCTCTATCACACACAAAGGCTCTCCAGCATGCAGGGGCTGGGGCCTTCATCAAGCAGCAGGTGTCAGTCTGCTGGCCAACAGAGTCATGTCATGTTTGCTGCCAGTAGCCCATCCCTTGGGAGAGGGTCTAGGCATTGTACCTTGCTGCTCTCAATCCCAATCTCTGTGTCTTGAGAGCTCTGCACTCTGGAACCTGTCTTGCCTGTTGCCCAGCATTGTGTTTTTGGGGGATTGAAGTCTGTCAGAGGTATACAGGAATATTTGCTTCCATTCCCAGGCCTCCCACTGAGCCAGGCCAAGGAGACAGATCATCCCAGCAGTCCTGGTCTTACGAGGGACAAAGAGCTGAGGGATGCCTTTGGAAAGGTAAGGGATAAGGACAGGGATGAGCAAACTTCCTTTCCAGTGGCTGTTTAGTGCTTGGCCCAAAATGTCACTGAAAATCATCATCTTCCACTCTTGGGGAATGGGGATTCCCTTGGGAATATATTGGACAGCTACAGAACCATTGCTTGGCTATTTCCAGTGGTGCCAAGGTCCCTGATTTGGAGATGGTGCTAAGGTCATGCCAGAAGCATTCTTTGTGTGCAGAGACTGTTTTAGAGAAGTTCTGAATGACAGAGCAAGCTACACATCAGTGAATGTGGGCAAAGTGCATCCTTGGAAGCAGAGAGGCAAAGATTCTAATGTTGGGTGCAAGCAAGGCTGCAAAAGAAAATGAGAGAGGTTGATTTTTCCTGGTTACCTTTGTGGCTGTATCTCACAGCCCTCTCATTCTCAAGTTTTCTGCTCATGAACATCAATGCTTCTGCAACTTGTTTTCACATGACTCCTCCTTTTGGTCTCCTGGTCTCAGAGACCAAGTCCTTCAGAGTCCTTCAGAGCTGAAGGACTTTTCAGAAGGCTTTTCAGAAGCCAGGAAGTGAGAAACAGCTGCAATTCCTGGCCATGAGTGTTAAGCAACAGCTCATTAGCCCTCCTTGCTGGGTATTGCACATGGATTTTATTCTCCTGCCATGGCCTGTAGGAACTGAACTGCCTCCTCCCTGGCCATGTCAGCTCTTCCTCTTCCTTGGAGCACTCCTATGACTTTTATGCTTCAAGCAGCGCTTCCTGACATTGGTTGCAGTTGCAGCAGTGTAAGGTTGTGGCACTGAAGTGTTCCACCTCACTGTGTGTAATTGCCAAGGTGAGGACAGGAGACATTCCTCTGAAACTGTTGGAATGTTGATGGAGCTGCATTGAAGCCTAGGGCACTCTGTGGACTCTGTGCTCCTGATGAGATGTTGTGTGTGGTTTGTGTATCTCTGCTTACAGTCTATGATGTATTTCCATTGCACCCAGATCCGTGCTGCTTTGTGCATGTTGGCTCAAAAGACCTTGGAGCCGAAGGACGCAGAGCTTTTGGAGAGAGAGATGAAGAAAAGGAGACAAAGGAAAACATCATTGCCACCTATTCCTGAGACAGTCAAGCGTGGGCATGCAGCTGAAGCAAGTAAGTAGTGGCTACACTTGTGGTGGTCCTTTTTGACCACTTGCTTGCCCTTTGCGCAGTGTTGCAATCAGACTGGGGAGCTGTTCAGCTTGCATCTGAGTGGAAGCTTGCTTGGGATTTAATTCTGTTTCCCAAAGAAAAATACAGAGGCATGAAGTGTCTTGCCCACGGCCTCGCTGAGTCAGTAACAGAATATCAGCTTCCCTCCTTCACCTCTAAAGTCTTTCAGAGTAGAAAATTCTGTCTTGCAAAGTACACTGGGGCTTCAGACTCTCTCCTGGAGAGCAGCCTCCAGGGAAGGGAATCCAAAAGAGTGCTTTTTAACCAGGCTGCAGCCTGGAAGAAACAAAATTCAGCTCCTTGTAATGAAAACACCAGAGATCCTTCTCCTGCCACTCCCTGCTGAGGAGCTGGCACTGTAGGGCTGTGCTGAAGCCCCAGCCAGGGCTTCTGTTGCAGCCCCAGGAGCAGCAGCATTCCTAACTGGATCCCGGCTGAGGGGCTCTGCCTGCAGGGCTGTGAGCACTGCCTGAGGGTGGCAGCGGGGCCCTGAGGAGGCAGCACTCAGCCCAAGGGCAGCACACAGAGTTATCTGCACTTTCCTTTGGCAACTGCCCCTGCCAGCCTCTGGAACAGGAGAACAAAGGCAAAGCAATGCTGGGTTTCCTTGTTTCTTAGGGGAAGCATCACTGCAATTTGGTTTTAAGCTAGAATAAGGTAGATTTAGATTAGACATAAGGGAGAAATTTTTTTATAATGAAGGGGATGAAAAGCTGGAAGGTTTTCCCAGAGAAACTGTTGTTGGTCCATCCTTGAAGGTGTTCAAGGCCAGCTTACATGGGGCTCCGAGGAACCTGATCAGGATGAAGATGTCCCTCCTCACAGGGGTTGGACTAGATGATGTTTAAAGGTGCCTTCCTACCCAAACTCTTCTAAGATTCTGTGATCATTGTCCCCTGTTAGTGTTATACTTGGTATAAAGTGGTATTTCATTGTTATACTTGAAGTTCTTTGGGGTAACAAGCAGATGTTACCCAGCTCCAGCAAGTTTTCTGGTCCTTTCCATTGTCACCCTGTCCAGCACTCTCCCCTTACAAGCTCCTCTTTGGTCCCTGCAGCCTTTAGCCTACCACCTGTTGATGACACAGCTTCTAGAGGACATAGAAAACACCCAGGTAGTGCCTTGAAGGAGAAGGTCTTGAGGAAGCAGGACAACATGCCCTTACTGCCCAATATACCCATCATCCATGGGGATGGCAGCTTCTCATGCAGCTCCTCAGGTAAGCCTGCTCCATGGCAGCTTTTCCCACTTGGGTTTTTCCTTGCACAAGGAGCACAAACTGCCTCCTGCTTCAGCCAGCACTGCTGGGATCTTGGCTCCATAGTCTGTCCTGAGAGTGAACAACAAATCTACTTTTGAGTAACTCCAGCTTGGAAGTACTGGAGCAGTTGGTTCTTAGAGATCCATTGGAAAGTTGAACTGAATAAAGTCGTGGTAAAGGCCTAATCTCTGGCTTTTGCCCATCCTAAGAATCCAAACTACAGCACTGGTGCCAGGAGGCAGCTGTGACTGCAGGGATGAGCTGCAGGGCAGTCTGCTGCTGTGCTCACTGTGCTCCTACGAGAACCACCATGAACAGTTGTTCACTCACCATCTGAGCCCTGTGCCTGTGCTGCTGTCCAGTTCTGCAGCCAGCTGTTCTGCTTCAAGCAAGGGCTGTGTCTGCAGGGCAGTCAGTGGCTTGGTGCAGTCGTGCTGCTGCTGCTCCCAGAAGTGCCCGATGGCTCCTCACTGCCGCCATCCCAGAGCCTGCAGTGCCAACCAAGAGGGAACAAGCAGTGCCTCCTGTGTCAGCCAGCAAATGCCGCACCCCTGTGCAGCAGATGGCAGCCAGGAGGGGCTGCCTGCTGCTCCCAGGCTGTTTGCTGCCTGCAGCAAATAGACAGCAGAGAGTCCCTAGTGGCTCTTGTCCCTCCTTTGTGGGTAGCCCTTGCCTGTGCTGTGATCCCAAGTAGAGTGAGATAAGAAGAAGGGAGCTAGGAGTGATACTTGAATGCTCTTCTCTAGTGATGCTACTTCCATGTTCAGAATTGACCAGAACTAGCCTGACGTGGCTCTCCATTCACAGTGAATCTAGATGTGTGTGTCTACATCACTGGTGTCAGTGGCTGGGGTACCTCAGTAAAATCCAGATTAGCTCCCCTCTGAATATTTTTGAAGTTGTCATTCCTCCATACTTTGTGAGAACGTGCAAGGTAGCACAAAAACCCTATAGAGTCCAGAGCAGTTCATCTAGATTCTGTGCAATATTTATACTCCATCCTTTTAAACATCTCAAATGTTTTAATCTACGCATTAGAAAATGAGCTTTTGAGTGCACAACATGAAATTTTTGATTGACGGTGCTTTTGATGACAAATGGGTTTCATAAGGAATGCCTTTATCATCAGATTTTTCTCATAGCTTGTAAAATTTTTTTCCTTACAAAAAAATTCAATTAAGGCAAACCCAGGTCAACTGATTAACAAGAGAGTGCATCTGCCAACAATGTGGATCTGTATTTGCATATTTTTATCCTCAGAGTACATTTGGAAGGCTTTTTTATCAACTGTCTAGTCTGGAAATTGCATTTTTACACAAGAGAAAGCTTAGAAACTGCTGTGTTTACAGACATGTCCATTAGATGGCAAATAAATTTCACCTCAGCATCCTTGAAATACAGGCAGTGTGTACCTCTGAAAAAGGTTAATGATGCTTGGAAAGAGCAAAATCCATAAAGTACTCCCTTCCCAATAGCAGGCTAAAATGTGTGTGCACTCAGCTGCCTCTGTCTGGAATATTTGCAGTCAATGGGAACAGAGGCGCTGTCAGGTGGGAAGGGTCAGGTGTGGCTGTTCCCTGGCAGCTGCTCCGGGGGGATCGAGCCGGGCCCAGCAGGGCTGGGTTGTCCAGGCTTGGCTTGGTGCTGTCTCCAGGCAGCTGCAGGGCTCTCCCCAGGGAGTTGCAGAGTGCCCCTGTCCTCAGGCTGGGGGCAGTCAGGGCGCTGAGACAAGAGGGGCACCTGAGGGGTTCCCTTGTGGGCAGCCAGTGCTGCTGGTCAGCGCTGCCTCGCAGGGAGCGGGAGCTCTGCGGCCCAGGAACTGCCGCTGGCTGTGGCACCTGTGGCACTGGGGAGCTGGCGCTGCGAGGCAATTGTCAGCTTCAGCCTGGAGCTGGGCCCAGCTGGGGGAGGCTGGGAGCAAGCAAGGAGCCCCAGGGGCCAGAGAGCAGGGAAGCCTCTGAGCCAGTGCCAGTTTGTAGCACACGGAGCCCTGGCTGGGAGATGCGGCTGAGGCCGCTCCATGGTGGGGCCTTGCCCGGGGCTGCAGCGCCCATGGCCGACCCTCTCCTCACAGTGACCTTGCAGAGGGCCCCTGGTGCCAAGCGCCGAGAGGAGCCGCTCCGTGGGCATGGGCGGAAGGACAGAGCCTCTGCAGACCCGCAGCAGTCCTTGCAGGAGGCACTCTCCTTGCTGGGCAGCGATGACTGGTAAGAAAGGCCCCATTCCGTCTGCGTCCCTCTCAGTGTTAAGGTCAGTCAGAAGCGTGTCTTGCTCGTGCCTCAGAGCCCCGAGAGCCCAGAGGGCCAAAGGGCACTGGTGAAACCACTCCAGAGTAGAGAGAGGATGAAGATTGGAGAGCAGCCTTTTCTTGGCCTTGCTCTGCAGCAGTGCTGCAGCTGCAGCAGCTCTGTGCTGTTTCCTTGCTTTGCCTGCTGCTCCATGGAGCTGCAAAGGAAACCTTGAGGGAAGAGAGAAAGCTCTGGAAGGAGATGATTTGATGGCTGAAGGCAAATCAGGCAGAAGGCAAATCAGGCAGAAGCAGGATGGCAGAAGTTTTGAGTGTAGAGATTTGGGTGCCTCGGGCCACTGGCCCAGTGGGACTGAGTAAGATCCTCTCTGCTCCCACTGCTGACAGCAATGGCAGGTGACAGGGTCTCCCCATGACCTCCTGCATGGCAGTCCCAGAAGCAGCTCCAGGGAGCTCCTTTTTCTGAGAAATGGACTGAGTTGTGCTTTCAAGTCCCTCAGCCTGCCATTACTCCTGAAGGGCTCATGGCAGAAGAGAAGGAAGAAGAAAGAAAATCCTCTAGGTATCTTGCACTTTTGGAATTCAACTTCTTCCTACTCACTGCTTCATATGGACCTGAGATGTTTTGTCAATACTCACCATGTGTCCCAAAATTATACACAGGCAGAAGGAGGCCCAGAGGTGATAACCATACAAATGTTAGCTGATACTGGTTTTCTTTTTGACGGCTTTTTGGTCACTCTCTGCTGGATGCTTCACTCACACAGGGGCAAGGAATCCATTCCCACTGGGATAAGCATGAAGAATCTGCCACGATGCATCTCCTTGTGCAGTCACCTTTGCTTTGCCCTTTCTCTTCTGCTTTCTCTTCCCCATTTCTCTTTGGTGTCTTGTGAGGTGCAGAGAGCTTCTGCAGGTGTGGGGGGTCCGGATGACACTCAGGGTGCCCGTGGGATTGCCAGCCCTGGGCTGCAGCCCTGATGCCTCACAGACCTTCCTGTAGCTGAGGGCCTGCACAAAGCAAGTGCTCAGAGACAGAGTTGTTTTCACCTTTTAAATATCCTGTTGCTGTTGTGGGGGTTGTTTTAGGTAGGGGTTTTTGGGAAAAGCCAGAGTTTCAACAGCTGTTGCCCAGGGGTGGAATCTCCTAGGACATCCTGCTGCTTTTTTGGGGAATGTGTGATGTGGAGTGGAGGGGTGACAGAGAGGCCGAGATCATAGAGTGGAAACTCAGCTCCAGAGAGCCACTGCAGACTCTCCCTGCTGAATGCCTGCTGGGGCTGACAAAGAAGGAAAATGCCCCAATAACAGCCTGGTGGCACTGTGTCTCAGGGACAGATACATGGAGGTGACAACAAACAGCAGCATGGCCCGGTCTCACAGCTTCTAGGAAGCAGTGACAGAGGGGCCTCATGTGCCAGAAATTTCAGAAAGGCTGTCCTCTTAAATGGCCAATCTGAAACCCCTCTCTTTGCCTCTTGGATTTGTGTATGCTTTTGACAGCCACAGCATCCTGGGGCAACGCGTTCCCCGATTTCATTAAGCACTCCTTGAAAAGCACCTCCCATTGTTCAACTGAGCTGCCAGCCTGGTCATTTCAGAGGGTGCTGCCTTGGTGGAGAGAAAAATCAGTCTTCTGCCTTTCAGGGAGCTGAAGGAGAAGGGACTCTTCACCATCCAACACCTGGCTGGGTCCCATTCAGAGGTCCTGCTTTGTCGACTTCGTGAGGTTTGCTTGGCAGTTACCAGCGAGGTGAGAACATTGTTCTGAATTGCCCCCATACTTCATACACGGTGTGTAGAGTAGGTATGTGCTTGCTCATCTCCTTGTGCGTGCTCAAGGTCTGCCTTCATTTCTGGTTTTAGACCTGATATTTCTAATGTCTGTCAGCTATCTGTAGGATCTGTGGGTACATGCAGCAGCTGTATTTACTGGCAGGTCGGGTATCTGACACTCATCTTTGAGTGTGGTGCCTTTATAATGCAATGTGCAAATGCAGAAACTGAGACACTGATGATGTTATTTGCCAGAGTCCCAGTCTCTTCCCAAGTTGTAATTCAACACTGTAAATTATTCTGTAGACCTGAACCTGTGTTTTCTGTTTCCTGGCTGAGTGCTTCAACTGCTGGTGTTGCTTTTTTGAACAGGAGCACCTGACTCTTTTATCTTTATGACTTGTGGATTCATGATTTGAAAGCAGCTCTTAATTTAATTTTCTAGTAAAAGGGCCTATAATCAAAGCTCTGGATATTTTAGAAGTGTTAAGCACCCAATGAAATTTTTATTTTAGGCCTGCAGTAAGCAGGTCTGAGGCCAGAAATTGGTGCCAGAGTAAGTGCCTTTCTGTGCTTGTGCTCTCCTGCTCTTCTTGTATTTTTATGTTCCTCTGGACACAGTGGGATGTGTTGTCATTTCCTGGGACTTCTGTTGAAGGCAACTGATTTTCTTTTCAAGGTGATTCTTATGTTTCCCCTCATGACTTCCCCAGGTGACCAACCTCCGGTCCAAGGTGGCCTACTCTGCCATTGTCACTCTGGGAGAGCTCTTTGTGACCTTGAAGAAGGATATGGACGCTGAGGTGAATGAGGTTGCTCGGGTCCTTCTCCAGGTGGTGCCCAACTCCCCAGAGTTTGTTCAGAAAGCAGCCAGTCAGACCCTGGGGATCATGGTGGAGCATGTGACTCCTGCACGAGCAATGACTGCTCTCATGGACATGGGAGTCAAGTAGGTTCTTTTCTTTTAGTGATATTCTTCACCTTTGTGTGTGTGGGAGGGAGAAGGGGTGAGACAGAGAATGGGAATGCTGGGAGGGAAGGGTCCTGTATCCTGTATCCTCTGTGAACTCAGTGACTTGATTCTCCATCCAACCTCACTTCTTTCCTCTTGTCACCTATTTCTGCCCTCCTGCAGCCCATTAGTTCTCAGAATCACAGAAGTGCAGAATATGGGGAGCTGGAAGGGGCCCATCAGGACAGTCGAGTACAGTTCCTGGCCTTGCCCAGAACAGCCCAAGGGTCACACCAAGTGCCTGAGATTGTTGTCCAAATGCTCCTTCAACCCTGTCAGGCTTGGTGCTGTGACACTGCCCTGGGGAGCCTGTTCCAGTGCCCAACCACTGGGTGGTTTTCACCCTCTGGGTGAAAAACCCTTTTTCCTGATATCCAAACTAAAGCGCCTCTGACTCAGCTTCCTGCTGCTTCCTGGAGTTCTCCCAGTCTGTCAGAGTTTCCTAGATGTGGTGACTGATGGGGAAGGGAAAGTGCCTGCAAAGGCCAAGGATAGAGACTTGTGCTTTTGTGGGAAGAGGGACAATTGCAATTGCAGCTGTGAGCAGTGTTTGGTATTTCACAGCTCTAACCACAGAGGCCCTGGGAAAACCATGTGTCATCTTGATGCCATTAACTTGAGAAATGAGGAGTGTCCTTGCTGGGGCTTGGAGCACATGAGGGACAATCTGCTGGGTGTGGCACAGCCTGCACTGCAGGTGCAGCCCCTGCCAAAGGAATCTTGCATGACTGTCCTGGCCTTAGAGCTCTACTTTCTATTCAAACTGATGTTTCATGTTAGCCTTGAGATGATGAATCACTTTACAGGCACCTTCACAGGCTGACTGCCATGGGACAGTTGGAGCAAATGCTGCCTTAAATGTTGGTGCTGGGCCTGATAGCTCCCAAGAGACACTCTCTAGAACAGGACAGCCTGGCTAAACTGCCTGGCACCCTTTCCTCAGCTTTGCAATAGGGTAAAACATTCAGATGGATCCATTGCCAAGCCCCACAGAAGAAACAAGCTGCATTGCTGGATATTCTGCAGCTTGATGGCCCACAATGTTTTCCCTGCATTTGTTGTTTTCCAAAGGTCTGCAGATTTGGGGATAAATGGGTGAAAAGAGCCTCAATCCTGCTGCAGTTCTGTTTACCTGGTACCTTCTGATGGGTCAGCATCAATTGTCTCTAATTTCTAAATTATTCATATGTCATCTATTTATTTAATCTTTCTCAGAGTAAATACCATGAAAGAAATTGAGTATCAGACAGTGCAGGGAGACAGAATTCCTCCCTCTTCCATGCAGGCAGGCCTTCTGTACAGTGCTAATTTGTTGTTTAGCTGAGGACAGAACCTTCTGCAGGTGTCTGAAGGTGCAGGGAGAGCCCGGGCTCCTTCCCCCAGCAAGGGCAGGGAGCAGGCTCTGGCCAAGGCCGGCGCTGCTGCTGCTCCTTGTCCCTGAGCCAAGGGAGGTTTGCTCTCTCCTCCCCAGCAGCCGCCACGCCCCGGTGCGCGAGTGTGCGGCCCAACTCCTCCTGTCCCTGATGGAGAGAATTGGAGTCACCCAGCTCGCAGGCACACCCAGGGCTGAGAGGCTGCCACAAGTGGCAGGGAAGCTTGCTCAGGACTGTCACAAGGACACAAGGTAATGATCTTCATTTCACCTCCCAAAACAGGAAAACCGTTTTGTGTCTGGCTATAAAGGTGAAACCACACAAGAGTGGAAACTAAAGGGAATATGAAGTTACCTAACAGTATGAATAAGGGTCATAGAATCATGGAATATGCTGAGTTGGAAGGGACCCATCAGAGTCATCGAATCCATCTCCTGGCCATGTGCAGTGACCCCAAGAGTCACTCCATGTTCTTGAGAGCATTGTCCAAACTCTTCTTGAGCTCTGTCAGCCTTGGCACTGTGACCACTCCTTGGTCTGGATTGCCTGGGCAAATGGCTGTACTGGGTAATCTGAGGTTGGCCAGCAAAAAGGAGCATTGCCAACTTTTTCCTGTGGCTTGAAGGATTCTTTACTGAGATCAAAAGAGCTCAGATCAGCCAGTCCAACAGTTTTGATTTGCCTAAGGTGCACAACACAAAGCCAAAGTGTTGGCTAATGTTCATCACTGAAGGATCCCAAACATGCATTTCTCATTAACTTCAGACTATCCTAGAAATATTTCAGGGATCTTTAGCCAATCTTTTCAGACTTTCTAAACCTGTTCTGAAGATTTCTAGAATGCTGTTATCTATGGCTCAGTGAGCTCCACATTTCTTCTTGAAGAAAACTGTGGTTTCCTACTGGCAAAATCAACCCAAACCACCAAAATCCCCTTCCTTGATGATGAAATTGCCATTAATAACTGCCAAGAACACCAGGGAAACTAGCTGCCTCTGTGCATACACATAGTATAGAATAATCAAGAGGATGCATGAGGTGTTTTCTCCTGGCTTCCCTGCCAGTTAAAGAAAGGCAAATTATTGTGCAATGGCAGCAAGACACTGCCAATAGGCTCTGACAACAAAGCAGATGTGTTTTTCTTTGTCCCTGGGATCCTTTGATGCCACAGAAGCACACCCTCAGTTTCAGAGTGAAATGATATTTTTCTGTTGCCCCACATTCTCCTCTTGTGTTCAGCTCTGTACCTCACTGTGCAGTGTCACGTGAGGTAAATCTCCCTCTTTGCTGAGTAGGTAATGCCTTCTCGTGCAGGGATTGCACCTGATGTGTTTAAGGCATCAGCCTCTTCTGTTGACACTCTTCCTGTGTTTGTTGACTTTTGTTTTGTTTCCTTCCTGCCTTTCTTCCTTCCTTCCTTAGGCATTATGGACAGGAGATGGTGAAGATGTTGCTCAGTCATCAACAATTTAAAATGCTTTTGGAACAATCTCTTTCCCCCCGTGACCTGGAAGATATTCTGACAAGAATTAAGAAGAAAGTAAGTGCTAGGCAGGAGAAATGTCTCCTTTGTACAAGTATTGCCACTGCTAATATGAGATCAAACATACCCAATCTGTCTTTAGCTCATTCCTCTTCTGCTGAATCATTTTGCTCCTGGGAATGAGCTGTTAATCCTCAGCCTTTTCATCTGCAGACCACAGAGGAACTGATATTATTAGGGAAAAGGTGGGGTTTTGAATATTTTCAATATTGGTCACAAAGAGGAAAGGGAAAGAGGATAAAATGGGTTTACATTTAAGCATAGGCCCCCACCATGCTCTCCCTACTCTGCTCCCTGTAAAGAAATTAAGTGAGAATTGTGCTTCTGAAGATAACAGAGTCTTTGCAAAGGACACTGGAAGTAGTAGTGCCAAGAAAATTTCCAGATTTACAAAAGATGTCCAGGTCAATCCTAGTTACTACAATTACTGTCTGTCTTTTGGGAATACTGCCCTGCTGTCAAGCCCTGTGGAGCTGGAAGAAGCTTGGTGAATTCAGCAGCATCCACTGGAAAATCCTTTGTTTGTTTGATGGGGAGGATTTTATTTTTTTTAATCGACATGACAGAAGGGAGCCTGCCTTTGTACAGGCACAGGGAGAGTGAGTGTTGAACCAAATTGACTTCCAACACAATGGGCCAAAGAGTCCAGTGATTTCTGTTGCTTCCTTCATGAACACTCGTTGCCTGCCAGTTTGCATTCCTCCCACTTATGCTCAAGATTGTGGAATTTGGGATTTTAGACTGCTGCTCAGTCTGGTAACACCCATAACCTGCCTTGGGCTATTGAAAACAAAGAGTTGGCATCACTGAATCTCTGCTCTGTTTCCATCTGTAAGTTAGGAACTGTTTCCCTAAGCCTTGGTAGCAGTGATCCTGGTTCTAACTTGTGTTTTCAACAGGGAATTTCCTGGTTTATATTCTAAAGATTGATGGGGTTTCTCTATGTCTTTGTAGGGGATGGAAAACCAGAAGGCTGAAGGCCCATCTTTCAAGGAGCCGGTGAAGGAGAGGAATGATGGCTCAAAGGAGCCCCAGGCCACATTGTCTTCTAGCAAACGGTACTGAGCACTTTTGTCAGATGTGACAAAGCACATGACAAGCTTTACATGTCTCTTGCTCAGGAAAATCTTTCTGGCAGAGATGACCAATGCCACAGATTGTTTCCTTTCCCTACAAATGCTCTAGGATAAAAAATGTCTACTTCTGCATTGTGCTGATTACAACTTCTCGGGAGGGGTTTCCACAAAAATGGAGAGACAAAAAGACACCCATTGGTTGCAGCTCAGACGATCCAGTGAAGTGTCAAGGGCAGTGTTGTGGAGGTTGTGAGAGGGTCAAGTCTCTGCTGCCTGACTTGGGACAAGTAAATTCAACCAGGGCTTTTTTTTCATCTGAGTGGAGTCCTTTCAGATGGGTGTTGTGACGAGAAATCTCAGTCTGGAAGCAAGATGCCGTTCCACAAAGATGCATGTGCTTTGGCCTGGCTGAATCATGTTTTCTTACCCTCATACAGTACCAAGTTTGAGTAGCAAGGAGCAAGGCAATTCCTGAACAACTTCAGTCAACAGGTGTCTCAATGTGGACTTTTTGTCTTGATATTCCTGTCCTTCATGTAATTTGCTTGATGGACAGCATGTTTGGTTTATTTCCCCCTGTGCTGCAACCAGCATTTAAGACAGGAATTGCTCCTTGCTGTCTCTTCATGGCAGCTGCAGAGCTGCTTATATCTGTTCTCCTCTGATAGCAGAGGGGATTTATTTAGCTCTGTCCTGCTCAGCAGTGGCAGGAAAGTGACCACATGCCTCAGTAGCACAGCTAGCATCTTCCCGTGCTCATGGAAGAGACAGGTTGATCAGGGGAATTGTTCCCAGTGGGGTTGTTAAGCTGTGCATCTAGACTCTAAGGAAACAAATGAAATGTGAGAGTAGTTCTGGGATGTCTGACTTCTGTTTTTATCTCTGTTACTGATTTTCTGAATCCTTGAAATATGGCCCTGTTCATCTGTTCAGGTGCATCTGAGCTACTTTTCCAGATTGTCATGCCTAGTTGCAGAGACACTTCTCCAGAGTGATGAGTTTCCTTATTCTAAGACACACACGTCCCATATGAGGAGGCATTTAAACTTAGCAGTAGTGTCTCTCTTTCTCCACAAAGCAATGTGACCTGTGTTCCTTGGCAGCTATCTGAAGATAGATCAGATGCATCTCATCCTTGGTTTTCCTAAGTGAGCACTGGTGAGAATGTCACTGGCAGATTGTCTCCTGTAATGATTGCCATGAGGTCCACATTGTTCTTCAGAGCCTCATGATTTTCCAGGTTGAAATCACATAATTAGGAAAGCTGCTCAAGATGTTTTGCTCACAATTAACTGAAAGCATTGTCTGTGGCTGCAGCTCTCTCTATAGATAGCAGCAGGCACAACTTTCCCAGGCATTGTCCTGGGGAAGGCTGTGAGAAGATCAGAGAAAAGAGTGAGAAATAATTCTTATCTTCACTTGCTGCACCTGTTGTTGTGAACATGTGGAATGTGTCATGGAGACTTGTTTACCCAAGGGTGATTTCTTAACTGGCCACTGATGATGGTGTTTTGGATTCAATTGACCAATCTGGTCTGTCTGTATCAGACTGTCTTTAAGGCCAAGGAGTTTCAGTATAGTATAGTATAGTATAGTATGGTATGGTATGGTATGGTATGGTATGGTATGGTATGGTATGGTATGGTATGGTATGGTATGGTATAGAATAGTACAGTACAGTACAGTACAGTATAGTATAGTATAGTATAGTACAGTGATTGATCAGCCTTCTGGAATCATGGAGTCAATGCTAATTATTTCCACTATGGGGATGCCATGCTACGATAATTATCACCACCAGGTCCTCATTTGGTTTAATTTCCCAGGGTGAAATCTCCCTCTGATGGACACCTCCTACACCGTGCACAAGCCCAGGTCACATCACCTATAGCTGTGGAAGAAACGGAGCTGCTCCAGAAGCTTTACAATCTCCTGGAAGCCAAGGGGTTTCAGAAAAGGATGGAAGGAGTGGAACTCCTCCGAGACCTGTGCAAAACCAGCCCCCAGCTCATCTCCACTAACATTGCCCAAGTATGTAGTGTATCTTCACTGCTCCTTTCCTTTAGCTCCTTTCCTAAGCCTGTAGCAGCAAAGTTAATTCAGTGTGTCTTGGCACTCTGTCCTGGCTGTTTGGGACACGCTGATCCCTCTTACCCAGACAAATGTAGTTCAGGTCCAGGCTTCAGGACAAGTTATTTCAGTCCAGCTGTTTTATGTCTGACAGGTGCCTATTGCTGCTGTTCATCAGATGATGGCAGAATTTTCTGCTGGTGTAACTGCTGCTCTCTCCTACTCCCTGCTGGGTTAAGTGAAGGGAATCCAGCCCTTGAAAGCATGGCAATTGTTCTCTAGACCAAAAATGGGTTTGCATAGGGAAGAGAAGTATCAGGCTGGGTTGGTTTAGACCCAGTTGTTTTTTCAAAAACAACACTCCTATATACTCCATCTTGTCTTACGCGGGCACAGCTCTGGCTACTCATTTCCATCCTTGTTTCTATTCCTCTTAGTAAAGACAGTGCTCACCCTTCTTGGGGGTCTTTTTTTCTCTTTGGAAAAGGAGGAAAACAGCTAAGGGCTCATCTCTGCCTTCTCCTCCCAGTAGCTGCTTTTCCCCTTTTTCCAGGGAAAGGCGCCTGATAATGTGGCTGTCAAGGGACTGAACCTGCTCTAATGAGCACTGAACAGCACATTACATTTCAGAAGTCCACCTGTTACTTAGAGAAATGCTCTGGATCCTGGAAGAGTTGATCAGAGCCCTGCACTTCTCCAGACACTGGCTCTGAGACAAACAAAAGAAAACTTAGATCTCCTCCAGCCATAATTTTGGCAAAATCATAACTGCCCTCAGCACTTGAGGCAACTGTATAGAAAACCAGGCATTGTAAACATCTGCTTGCATTCAAAGCAAAGGTACTCTTTAGCATTAATAAATGGAATTGATTTAATGATAATAGATGGAGAGAAATACCATAGGAACTATTCTGTCCCCAGCCAAACCTCCAGAAAACAGAAGAAAATCTTTCAACCAGCATGAGGTTGTGCCACCATTCCAGTGAGTGGCCCACAGGAAAACAGTGAAATTGTGCATGCAAGGGCTGACCTGACAGAAAGGATCACTTTCATCTTTGACATTGCTGACTGCTACATCCACTCTTCAAACAAGGACATTTGAATCCAGCTTTCACATTGCTTGTTCTCTTCACAGATTTTTGATTATTTTGTCCTGAGAATATCTGACAGCCACAAGAAAGTGAAGCAGAGGGCGCTGGATGTGCTGGCTGAAATCACAGGAGCCCTGAAAGATGCCTTGAACCCGGTGATCATTGGTTTAGTGGAAGGAATAACAAAGAACCTGAATTCAAAGGATCCCAGGGTTCGTGGGGCAGCTGTGAAAGCACTGGAAGAATCCATTGCTCATTTGGGTAAGGCTGAGCCCTGGCAGGGACTCTCCTCAACTTCATCTCTGTCTCTCCTGCACAAGAGAGCGCTGAGTGCCTTGACAGCTGCTTTTGTCTGTGGAACCCTCCAGCTGACACTCACCAGAAGCTGTGCAGGTGCAGTCCTTATGCACCATCCCCAACAGGCTGGAATGGGATCAGCATTTCCCAACAGTCTCAGGAGCCCTTGGCTCTGTGCTGCTTGTCTGAAGAGCAAGTCCTGGGCTGCAGCTCTGCTACAGTTCAGAGGCAAAGGGGGTTTGGAGTTTGCTTGGGCCCCGTCTGACTTCCCAAATGAACAGCTTTGCTGTTGGCATGAAGGGACACTCACCCATCAGAGCTTCTGCAGGGCAGCCACCTGCAAGGCTCTACATTAGAGGCATTAGCTGCCTATTTTCCACTTTTCTCTTTGTCTTCTATTTTCAAAGTGGAACTTATGATTCACCAAGTTCATTTCTTCAGAATAAACAGGTATAAACCCAGCTGTCAATGATGCCTTGTTCCACATGTTGTTTTGCATGGGGCAAAATGGCTACAGCAATTAACTACATAGGCAAGGGCTGCTCTAAATTCCTTTGCCACACAGATTTATGTCAGCTCTGAAAATGCTGCACTAGGGAAATATGCCTGAAAAAAGGAGTGTTGAAGAGGCAGGTCTTCAAGAGGAGTTTCTACTTTCTCCTCCCCAGCTGCTCTGTGAGCTCAGGAAATGCCTGACTTAGTGCCTTTCTGTGACCCAAGTATGGGGCTCTTCCTTTTTGCTCTGGAATGCAGAACCTTTTCACTGCTTCCATGTGACTGAACTCTTGAGGTCCCTGATGTGAAATGTTTTAACACAGCTCCTGCTACAGCAGAAATGTTTGGATTTACAAAAGTGAAAGGAGAGCTTTGCTTTTGGAATTTAAAACCCTGCCAAGTAGGCTGAAAGGAAAGAATAAAACAATTCAAAAATCAGCAGAAATGTACATGATTTTATAAAATGGGGTTGGCCCTGCCCTTTCCCTCCCCACTGTCCTTTCTCCTATGACCTGAGAAAAGTGAGCAGAAATGTGTGTTTTCCTTGTAGATAAAGTGTCACTGCTGAAAGAGTTCAGCTACCAATGGAATCACCTGAGTGGCCAAGCTCTGCTGGATGTCACCGAGTGTATCACAGGTATGGCCTCCCCTTCTGAGCCAAGAGCTCTTCCCAGGGAGCATTTACAGGGAATGCCTGTGAGCAGACAGCAGAGCAGCTCCTCCGAATCAGGAGGTGCTGAGCTTGTCCCTGCTGCCCTATAGCCAAGGCAGGTGGGTTTGGGAGGTTTCCCCTGGCTGCTGCAGAGCTGGGCAGCACCTGAGATGGGGGCAGCGCTCGGCCTGGGGCTGAGCTCTCACTGGGGCATCTCAGAACCACCTCCAGCAAAGGGAGGGGCTAAAATACCCCAGCTGGCTCCTCTCTGGGGAGCTCAGGGACATCTGTGATCTTTGAGGGGAAATGGTGGCCAATGCTGTTTCAGGACATCCGTTTGTTTTGTCCTCACAGAATTCTTGGTTTTCTCTTGGAAAGTTTTGAGGCTGAACCGTGCAGAGCCTGGGGGTCACAGCTTAGGCCAGAACTCAACAGAGGTATCAGAGGCACGGGTTTAGTGCAAGGCAGCCTCTGGGGGCACAGGGACAGAAGCAGAGTGCTGAGGCTCCCTGCCTGTGCTGTCAGAGGGGCCTTGGACTGAGCCTTTCAGGGTGTGGAAACAGTGTCTGCCTGTGTCAGCGCTGTCCAAAATGCTACAAATGCAGCTGATAATTGATTCCTCAGAGGAGCTTGCTATGCCAGCAAGAGCCAAGAAATGGAAAAATGATAATCTCAATATATAGTAGAAAAGACGATTGATAGCCTTGCTTTAACTGGGGCTAAATCCACTTCTAACTATGCCAATGTCTTTGAATGCAAGGTGTAATACACTTTGTGTCTTCATTAGGAATCTCAAAAGGGCATGTTCAGAGATTGGGAATGTCAAAGGCCCTTAAAGAGCATTTGAATAAAGTAGATCTCCAGGAACAGGGAATTTATTTTAACAGTTCTTTTGATCTCTTTTTCAAATAAAGGAATTAACCATAAATTCGGACTACTTTAGAAAAAGCAGATGTTCTGAGATTTAATAGGAACAGACAGCTGTTCCTCACATTCAGTAGTCACCGATGTCTTTAATTGCATTTAAACTCAAATGAATTCCCATTTTAAAATGGGTACCATAACCCTTTCCTGCTTAGCAGAATTGGTTTTGGGTACTTGCAGGAGCTGTTTCAATGTTGATGTCTGCTGGTGGATTAACAGCATAGAGAAAATGAAGTCTCTTCCACCACAGAATATTAAATGGCTGCTAGACAACATTTTGTCTGATCAGAAAATAAGAATGGTCTCCAGAGCATTTCAGGTTTTCATATCTCTCAGCCAAATCTGCCATGCAAGAAGCCTGTTAGTAGTAACTTTTTTGTCTGTGTTTGATACAGCTCAGTTCAAAAAATGGGCAGAGAGATTCCAGAGACAAATTGAGAAAACACTCGTGTTTTGGTTACATTTCAGTCCCCTGTGTAGCATTTTTCTTTCTCTATGCCCCTATTTCAGTGGACATAAGAGAAAATGCCATTAACATTGAGAGGAAAAATAGCATTAAAATGTGGAGATGCTCAAATGCCACAGCAATGGGGTCTGGTTAATTCTCTAAGACACCCTGAGGTTTGAAACAGCTCTTTGTTGGAAGCCCCAAAAGCATTCTGCCAAAGACACCAGCTGGTCACTGATGTTTCTCATCCAACTGTCCGGCAGCAGCCATCTCTGGTGGGCTGGAGTTTTGAGGTGTGTTCTAATCCTGCCCTTTGCTGTGTGCCACTGAGCAAAGGGAAGAGCCAGATTAGACATTTGGCACTTGACATCAAAGTTACAAAAATGGAATCATCCCTTTTATTAGAAATCTCTCCATTTCCTCTCGACGGTGCATTTCCAAATATTCAAGTGTGGGTTTAGACAACTTCTTAATGGAAATCAAAGGCAATTGGACATTTCATTCATTGTTCATGCAGAAAGAGATTGTGAAATAATTTAGTAAAGGTAGGAAGTCAGCCACAGGGACAAGGCTCTGTTTGGAGCAATTAGTCCTGAGGGGTTGGTGGTTCTGTTCCCAGGTTGATCAGCTGCTTTGCCCTTTTCTGGATCAAAGGGCTCTGGGTGCTATTTTGCTGATCTTGGCCAGAGAGGCTTTCAAGAAGCAAAAGCAGAGGTAGATCCTTGTTTGCAGTGAGGCTGGTGGGTAAGGAGCTGTGTCTCTGTCCCGGCAGTGCTTGTGCAGGGGGTTCATGCCAGGAGCCCTGAAGTCGTCCAGCGTGACGCCCTGCCCGTGCTCTGGGCCTTCCTGGGGAACAAGGCGCTGCCTGTGCGGAGCGCCAACGTCCGCACCGTGGCCACCAAGCTCGCCTCTGCCCTCTACAAGGTGATGGGCACCCAGCTGAAGAAATGTGCTGCCAGCAAGCCTCCACATGTGCGGGAAAACCTCTCCAAAATGTTGGGCTGGTGAAGGCGAGATGTTCACCGGAAAGCTGAGGAAGCACTGAGTTGGACATGTCTGGATTTTCCTTTTGAGCTGTTCCAAAAATAACTAAATTGTAAGGAAGGGTGTGCATCTGCTCCCACTCTCTCCATTGCCCTTCCTAGTCATGGCATGGCAGGCCTGAAGCAACTCCAGATGGAGAACAAGGTGAAGGCAATCATGGCTCAGCCTCACACAGAGGTGAGGGGGGAGCTGGGCCAATCTCTGCTGGGAGGAAGGGTCTTGTGGCAGCCCAGAGAGGCTGTGCACATTGCCAGGGAACAGCTGTGCCCTGCATGTGCCCCTGCAATGAGCTGTGCTGCTGCCAGTGCCCCTGGAGCTGTGGGGCTGCTGAGCTGTGGGGCAGGCAGAGGAGCAGGAGGGTGCATGTGCAGCTGAGCCATTCCTGGAGAGCACAGGGCTCTGGGCTCCCTGCTGTCCCAGGGCAGCCCAGAGGCCAGGCTGTGCCTGTGCTAGCCCTGGGCGAGTGGCTCAGGGTTGTGCCCGGGCCTGCCTCAAGTGTCTGCCAGCAGGAGCATGTTTCCCTGTGCAGCTGTTTAGACATTTCCAGGAAATGTGTCCCGTGAAATATGGAGCTTCAGATGCTTTAGGTTTGCATGGTGGCCTCTGTCAAACTTTGTGTCTCCACTTTGCAGATCTGACTGGTTACAGTCTTACCAAGAAGTTTTCTCTGGACACTTCTGATGTTCCCTCACCCACAGTCCTCGCCTCCCGTCCAGAAGAGCTCTCTGTCCTCTAAGCTCAGGAAGAAGCTGCCACCTGTATGAAGAGTGTTTGAAGAATAGGATTGATGCATTATGCTTCATAATTACAGCTGTACATATGTTCTGATCTTTAGATGTAGTTATGAATTAATGTGTTTTGATTGTATCTTTAAAATTTGATGACATATTTCTAATTGTATATATATTTTAAGATGAAAAATAAATAAATAAATAAATAAATAAATAAATAAATAAATAAATAAATAAAATTTAAATTAACCAAGAGAAGAATGTGAGACCAGGACCTGCTAGCCTAGAGATTATGGGAGTGCAACTCACTCAATGTGCCAGTGTCTCACCACATCCTTTCCTCATTGGGCCTCTCCTCTTCCTCTTTGGCCATGTTTTTTTTGTGTCACTTGTGCTGCTCTTTGTTACTTGGCATTACAACGGGGTCACCTGTTGACCTGTTTGGGGGACAGTGGATCCAAAAGATCCTGTATAGTCAAAGGTTTTTGTCTTGGTTTGGAAAGACAGGGGGCTGCTAAGGAAAGCAGGAGCCTCCCCAGAAATGGAGAATGTAAACCCTCCCCACCCCTCCAAATTGCTATAAATTTTAAATTAAGGGGCTCTCAGGCAAAAATATGGGAGCAGGAAATAACAGTTCTTTAATAGGTAAGGGAAAAAAAAGGATAAAATAAACAATGCATTACACTAGAACAACCCTGACAGAGTCAGAACCCAACCTGACACCCTGTGGGGTATTGGTGGCAATCCAATTGAAAATGTGGCTGCAGCCCTCCTGAAGTGTCAGGTGTGGTTCTGTTGGAGCAAGGGGGATCTGTAGAGAAGGATGTATTCTTCCTCTGAAGATCCAGTAGAAAAAGAGAGAGCTGCTGTTCCTCTGGGGAATCCAGTGGAGAAAGCCACGCTGGTGTCTCAAAAACCTCTTGATTATATCTGGGTAGCAATGCTTGGCTCCTCCCTCTGGGCAGAACATCTCACAATGGGATGTTATAGTTCTTATCAGTCATGCAGTGACATTCAATAGCCTGTTATCAGCAGATGTCTCCTCTCGAGGGAGGAGTGGGAGTGAGTGCTCAGAAAGAGAGATAAGGCAAACTGCCCACTTGACAAAAGACAGCTGCCATACAGATGGTAATAGAATGCATCTTGCCTTGCAATCTGGAACATTATCCACCCCTTATTCTATTTCCATCTGCATCACAATGAAACCTTACACACAGTTCTCACTTAAGACTAAGTTTCCCTGTGGTACACAATGGCTTTCTCCATCTTTCTGCATTACCCACCAAGTGTAAACAGGTCCTTGAGCAAAAACAATTCCATGCATGGTTTTGTCTTTGCCTGAAGTGGGAGTAATCCAAACAGTTTTTCCTAAAATACCTTTCACGTGTACAACAGGGACTTTATCTCCACCCACTGTGTGCAGGGGTTCAGACTGGGCAGGACCAGCTCTATTTATGGACCCTCTGGTGTTGACCAACCAGGTTGCTTTTGCTAGGTTCATTTCCCAATTTCTAAAAGTTCCCCCCCGCCAAGTGCCTTCAGAGTTGTTTTAAGTAGTCCATTGCATCATTCAACTTTCCCGGCAGCTGGTGCCTGATAAGGAATATGATATATCCATTCAATACCATGGTCCCTTGCCCAGGTGTTGATAAGGCCATTCTTGAAAAGGGTTTCATTGTCTGACTCAGTTCTCTCGGGGGTGCCATGTCTCCACAGGATTTGCTTTTCCAGGCCCGGGATGGTGTTCCGGGCAGTGGCGTGAGGCACAGGGTAGGTCTCCACCCATCCAGTGGTGGCTTCCACCATGGTCAGCACGTAGCGCTTGCCTTGGTGTGTCTAGGGCAGTGTGATGTAGTCAATCTGCCAGGTTTCCCCATACTTGTACTTGGACCACCGCCCACCATACCACAGGGGCTTTACTCACTTGCCCTACTTGATGGCCGCACACATCTCACAGTCATGGATGACCTGAGAAATACTGTCCATGGTTAAATCCACCCCTCGGTCTTGTGCCCACTTTTAGGTGGCATCTCTGCCCTGATGGCTGAGGCATCATGGGCCCATCGAGCTAGGAATAACTCCTCCTTATGTTGCCAATCTAAGTCTCTCTTTGACACCTCCATTTTTGCTGCCTGATCTACCTGCTCGTTGTTTCGGGGTTCCACATTAGCCAACTCTTGGAGACATGAGCATCCACATGGTGGACTTTCACGGGTAGCTTCTCTAACCGAGTGGCAATGTCTTTCCACTCATCAGCAGCCCAGATCGGTTTTCCCCCACACTGCCAGTTGGCCTTTTTCCACCTTTCCAGCCAGCCCCAAAGAGCATTGGCTACCATCCATGAATCAGTATAAAGATAGAGTTTTGGCCATTTCTGTGTCTCAGCAATGTCCAGGGCCAGCTGAACAGCTTTGAGTTCTGCAAGTTCACTTGATCCACCTTCTCCTTTAGTAGCTTGTCCAACCTGTTGTGTGGGGCTCCATATGGCTGCTTTCCACTTCTGGTTCATCCCTACGATGCGACAGGAACCGTCAGTGAAAAGAGCATAGCGTGTTTCTTCTGGGGGCAGTTGGTTATAGGGAGGAGCCTTTTACGCATGTGTCACTGGTTCTTGTTCCTCTTCATTATTCAGACCAAAGTACTCACCTTCTGGCCAGTTTGTAATTATCTCCAAAATCCCAGGGTGATTCAGTTTACCTATATGGGCACGCTGTGTGATAAGAGCAATCCATTTACTCCATGTAGCGTCAATGGCGTGATGGGTGGAAGGAACCTTGCCTTTGAACATCCACCCCAGCACTGGTAGTCGGGGTGCCAGGAGGAGTTGTGCTTCCATGCCAATCACCTCTGAGGCAGCCTGGACTCCTTCATAGGCAGCCAAGATTTCCTTCTCTGTGGGAGTGTAGTTGGCTTTGGACTCTCTGTATCTTCAACTCCAAAATCCCAGTGGTCGGCCTCGAGTCTCCCCAGGCACCTTCTGCCAAAGGCTCCAGGACAAGCCATGGTTCCCTGCTGCAGAGTAGAGCATATTCTTTACCTCTGGTCCTGTCCTGCCCAGGCCACGGGCTACTGCATGAGCGATCTCCTGCTTGATCTGGGCTTGTTGTTGTTCAGGGCCCCAGTGGAACTCATTCTTCTTGCAGGTAACCAGGTAGAGAGGGCTCATGATCTGACTGTATTCGGGAATGTGCATCCTCCAAAAACCTATGGCACCCAGGAAAGCTTGCATTTCCTTATTGCTAGTTGGTGGGGATGTAGCTGTGATCTTGTTGATGACCTCAGTGGGAATCTGACACCGTCTGTCTTGGCACTTCACTCCCAGGAACTGGATTTCTTGAGCAGATCCCTTGACTTTTCTCTTCTTGATGGCTAAGCCGACTTCTAGCAGAATCCTGATAATCCTCTCTCCTTTTTCAAATACTTCCATTGCCGTGTTCCCCCACACAATGATGTCATCCATGTACTGCAGGTGTTCTGGAGCCTCACCCTTTTCCAGTGCAGCCTGGATTAGTCCATGGCAGATAGTGGGGCTGTGCTTCCCCCCCTGGAGCAGTTGGTTCCAGGTGCACTGCATGCCCCTCCAGGTGAAAGCAAACTGAGGCCTGCATTCTGCTGCCAGAGGAATGGAGACAAACGCGTTAGCAATGTCAGCAGTGGAGTACCACTTTGCTGCTTTGGACTCCAGCCCGTACTGGAGTTCCAGCATGTCCGGCACAGCAGCGCTCAGCAGTGGAGTCACTTCATTCAAGCCACGATAGTCCACAGTCAATCTCCATTCTCTGTCAGACTTGTGCACAGGCCGAGTGGGGCTGTTGAAGGGTGAGTGAGTCTTGCTGATTACTCCTTGGCTCTCCAGCTCTTGGATCATCTTATGGATGGGCATCACAGCATCTCAAGTGGTTCTTGTACTGTCGTCAATGCACTATGGAAGTGGTAATTGGCACCTATTGCTCTTCTTCCGTCAGGACTCCTACTGCAGATGGATTCTCAGACAGTCCAGGCAAAGTGTTCGGTTGCTGGATGCCCTCTGTCACTACAGCTGCTATCCCAAATGCCCACTCGAGTCTTTTTGGGTCTTTGAAATACCCACTTCAGAGGAAGTCTATGCCCAAAATACATGGGGCCTCTGGGCCAGTCACAATAGGATGTTTCTTCCACTCATTCCCAGTCAGGCTCACATCAGCTTCCACCACAGTGAAATCCTGGGATCGCCCTGTCACACCAGCAATAGAAACAGACTCTGTCTCCACATGTCTCAATGGGATTAATGTGCATTGCACACCAGTATCTACCAAAGCTTTATACTCTTGTGGTTCCGATGTGCCAGGCCAACGAATCCACACAGACCAGAAAACACGGTTTTCCCTAGCCTCTACCTGGCTAGAGGCGGGGCCCCTCTAAGCCTGCTTATCTTTCTTTCCCTGGGCATATGTCTTGGATGTTCCTTCAAGGGGATCGGACATGTCATCATCATCATCATCATACCTGGCAGTTCGGCTGTGGGCAACTGGAGCTGCTTTCCTTCTGGTGGCTTCCTTCAGTTCATGCACCCCTTGTGCCAGAGCAGCAGTAGATTTTCCATCCCATCTCCTCATGTTTTCTCCACAATTACGCAGGTGGAACCACAGCTCAGCTCGTGGGGTGTACCTTCTCTTGCCATCTGGGTAACATCTGTGTTGGCTACCAGAACCTCTGATCTGTACTGCTGAGATTTGGAGAAGGTCTTCTTTAATCTCCTCTCTGAACTTCTTATGATTCTCCTCTATCTTATCCTCTAATTTCTGCAGACATGTTTCTACTGCTGCGATTCTGGCATGTGTTGGGCCATGCACAGCATCTGCATATGCTCGGAGCTTCTTTGCCATATCCAGCACAGTCTCATCCCTCTCATCCCACTTCATGATGGCTAAAGCAGAAGCATATTTGTGTGGCACAAGTCGTACAAGTTTCCGCCACATCACAGACCTGCATGGTACCAAGTCTGGGTTCCTAGTTGTTACATCATCTGAGAAGATAATCTCTGCCACTGCCATTTCTCTCAGGTGTTGGATCCCTTGCTTTATGGTCTTCCATTGTGTTTGTTGCTTATAGAGATCATCTGCACACAGGTATCTTTGTGCTACATTTTCCAAGACCCGTGCCCAGAGGCTGTGTGGAGTAGTCCCCCTCATCATTCCTTGGTCGATGACAGGATCCTGTGACAGGGATCCCAAATGCCTGGCTTCAGTGCTGTCCAGAATTGCAGCCTCACCTGCAGCATCCCAGAGATGGACTAAGCAACTAATTATGGATTCATCAGGTCATTGGGTGTAATCCTTCTGTAGGCCACAAAGGTCCTTCAGAGAAAAGGACTCAATATTGGCTTCTGATCTTGTGCCTGCTGGTTTGACTCCTGATTTTATGTCAGGAGGCACTGAGGGTCCTTCTCCTGCTGCATCATCATCATCATCATCATCATCATCATCATCATCATCATCATCATCATCATCATCATCATCATCATCATCATCCACTGGTCGGTCGGTCTTGTCCGTGCATTTCCCACTACTAGTGCTGGTAGCAACAGCCATTGGTTGAGGCTTATTGTCTGGTTTAGCTGCTGGCTTAGGCTCACTATCTGGTTTAGCTGCTGGCTTTGAGCCTGGGCTGTTAGCTGTAGCCTGACTGGGATAGTTGCTGATTTATCTCCCTGCCCCCCTGCCTCTGTCTGCTGCCCGACAGTATCTAACAGAGTGGGATAAGCATAGGCCAGGGCCCAGCTTATTGCAATGAGCCTTTTCTCTTTAGAATGATCATGGCACTTTGTTTTTAAGTATTTCCCCACCTCAGCTGGGTTCTGAATTTGTTCCCGTGGAAAATCCCAGTCTACAGGATGAGAAAACTCCTTCAGGGTTTAGCCTGTATTTTCCCATTCTCCACACCACTTAGGATTTTTCACGCCTGCATCTGCTTCTGGGTCAATGGTCTCACCAACTCCTCTGGATATCTCAGCCCTCATTCTAGAGAAGCTGCAGACCATATAGAGGAAGTTTGATTAAATACCAGATTAAATACCAGAAAGATGGTCTCTTTAACATTCAGGGGAAACTGAACATTCTCAAAAAGTGACATAACAGATTCAAAGGAGAAGAAGGAAAGGAAAGGCTGGAAAGCCTCATTCCCTGCTCCTCCTCTAACAAACTGGGTGCAATTACTAATAAATTCCCAAAACATACTACTGGAACTGGGATGCAGGGTAGGACGAAGAAACCGTAAACCATAAATATCATAAACTGACTCCAGTATCTTTGTAAATGCTCTATAAATCATTATCACCAAGGCCAGCACAACAACTATTCCAATCCGTGCCGCACTACCATAAAAATTACGGGTTATGGACAATAATCCTAGTGACCAGAAAGGTATTGAAACCTCAAAAAGCTCTAGAGACCAGAACCACGTGAAGGCCTCCACCCCAAGAGACATTAGGAATTCAAGCAACATGGCTACTGATTGCTTTAACTCACTAGAGAGTGAGCACAACCAACATACAATCAATAGAGCTTTTCTCCACCTTCTTGAGCTACGCATTGGGCACCAGTAGATGTATTTGTCCTGGTTCAAATTTGGAAGAGAATCCCAAAGGGGCTCCAGTAGGGAAGCAGATTAAATCAGCCCCTTCCCCTAACCGGTCCTGGAGAAAATACCTCCTTGGAGAAAGGTGGAAAAAAACTGTTTATTAAACAATAAAACCTAAACAATATTAAACAATAAAACCCCTTGCCGCTCCAAAAGAGATGACAAACTGAGAAAGTCCCCTCCCTGGGTTGCAGCTCAGCTCACTCAGTCTCTGATCAGTCCCTCTGGTGCTGGAAGTGTCGCAGGCCAGGCCTGGCCCAGTGGCCATACGTGTAGCTGCCGGTGCTCTTCTGGTGTTCAGTCCAGAGCAGGTTTGAACAGCTCCAAAGAAAAGGGAAAAAACCCCACAGTCCAGGGAACTTCTTTGTCTCTTTTGCCTCAGCTAGCTAACTAACTAAAAGCAAAAGAGAGCTCTGTCCTGCTGTCTGTCCATCCACAGACAACACAGTCCAGAGCAGGAATGTGGAGGAGTGAGTGCAGTGTCTGAAAAAAACCTGCCGCTTCTTCTCTCCCCCCTTCACTCTCTGGAACATGTCTTAAAGGTGTAAAACTTATTATTCAGCATAAACAGAATGAGACAATTGGGGATAAAAGCATCATTTAGTCAACCCAGGACACCCACCCATTACTTACTTTTTTCTTACTTTCCCAAGCTTGCTGACAAACTTGCTGAGTCCTGATGACTCTTCTTCTTGTATCTCTTCCAAGGATATACCAACCCCATTTCTGAATATGTCCATTATTCATTGTTTGTGCATGTGTCCATTGTCCATTAGTACAAGCAGGCTGGATTGTGCTTCGGCTGAATATGGCCATTGTCTAACAAAAACTCCTCAATCTGCAAAAACTCTCAATATGTAACCATACTGAGATGACTGGAACCACACAGGAACAACCAGGACCATGCTGAGGAGAACTGGGACCACACTGGGGGTAACTGGGAGTGAGTGAGACCATGCTGGGAAGGACTGGGATCATATGGGGAGTGACTGGGACTATACCAGGAACAACTGAGTTCAATTGGGACCATACTGGGAGTGTCTGTAACCATAGGGGAGTGATGGAAGCACACTGGGAACAGCTGGGCCCATGCTGGGACCAACTGGGATCACTCTGAGAGGGACTGGAATCATGGAGGGATTGACTGGGAGCAACTGGAATGATGCTGAAAGCAACTGGGAAGAAGTGGGAGTGACTGGGAACAAGCTGGAAGCAACTGGGATAAACTAGGAGAGACAGGGAGACGCTGGGATCATACTGGAGGCTACTGGGGTTATGCTGGCATTGACAGGGAGCAACTGGGATAACACTGGGGGCACTGAAATCATACTGGGAGTGTCTGAGAGCAACTGGGATTAGACTGCAAGTGACTGGGATCATACTGGGAGTGGCTACAATCATACTGGGATCAGAGTGGGTGTGATTGGACCCTGACTGGGGGTTACTGGGAGCTACCAGGCCCATGCTGGGGGACATAATTAGAGGAACTGGGAGCAACTGGGATAAAACAGGGGGCAAGTGAACCACCCTAAGGTAACTGGGAGTGCCTGGAAATGACTATGAGAATGTCCAGGGCAACTGGGATATACTGGGAGTGTCTGAGGCCATATGGGTGTTGACTGGGACCGGACTAGGAGCCACTGGGAATGTGCTGGGAGAACAGGGAACACGCTGTGGGCAAGTGAGAAGGACTAGGGACCTGGTAGGAGAGACTGGGATCATACCGGGAGTGCCTAGGACTATGCTAGGGACAACTGGGAGAACTGGGAACACGCAGGATGAAATTGGGAAGAACTGGGACTGTGCTGTGATCAAATTGTATCATCATAGGGAATGACTGGGAGGGACTGGGCTCATACTGGGAGCAGCCATTGCTGGCTCTGGGACCCTCCAAAAACACCTCCTGGGGACCCCGGATGTCCCCCCGAGGGCCATCTGCGGCTCGGCTTTGGAGCCCTGCCAGCTCCAAACTTCCCCTGAATAAAACCCCAAACCCAGGCACCCCCCAGCAGGTTTGGGCCGAGCTCCCCCTTCCCCGGGCACCTGTGGGATGGGTGGGGTGATGCTCCCGGGGCTGCGGTGACTCCAGGGTTCCCTCTCCCCTTCTCCAGCTGCTTCTGCTGCCGCTCAGCCTCTTCCTCCCTCCCTCCTCCTCCCTCCCCATTCCCAAAGGTCGAACCGTGAGGGCAAAGGGTGCAGGGAAAGGGTGGGAACCATGAGGGGAAAGGGGGCAGGGAAAGGGCAGAACTGTGAGGGGAAAGGGGGCAAGGAAAGGGCGGGAACCGTGAGGGGAAAGGGACAGGCTCAGGCCAAGGGCAGCAACTGTGAGGGGGCACTCTGGGAGGCGGCACTCTGAAAACAGAACTGCAATGGACTGAACATGAACGGGAGAGAAAGCAATAAGTCTGAGAGTTTTATTTGCTATCAAATACATCCCACACACCCAGCCCCACACAACCCCCATCCAATCGCTCCTACGCTCCCATCCTATCCTATCGCTCCCAAATTGGGATCCCATTTCTCCCATCTCCTTCCAACCCCATCTCACCCTGGTACCTGTGGAATGGAGTGAGTTTGGCATAGGATTGAGATTTTGAGGTGGGAACAAGCAATTTGAGGTAGGATTGAGCCCTTTTGTGTTAAGATTGAGCTGTTTTCAGTATGATTTGAGTGGTTTTGAGGTGAAAGATCGATCCCTCTTCACTTTTGGACTGCAAAGAGATGGAAAAGACAAGAAAATTAAGGCCAAACCAAAAGAATAAGAAGCCAGGTGTGTTCCCAACATGGATCACAGGGAATGTGGGTCACCAGGGCTGTGCCCAAAGTGCCTCCTCCAGTGGGGGATGGAGCTGGAGCAGAGCACGAAGCTCTTCCTGCACTCGGGGGACTCGCAGGGCTTCCCTTACTGGTGGCTGTATTGGTGTCGGGTCAAATGAGAGCTCTGTGAGAAGCTCTTCCCACATTCTCCACACTTGTAGGGTCTCTCCCCTGTGTGGATGCACTGGTGGGTGATGAGTTGGCAGTTGTACTTAAATCCCTTCCCACACTCAGGGCAGAAGAAGGGCCTCTCCTCTGTGTGACTCAGATTGTGCAGGAGGAGATGGGAGTTGAACCGAAATCTGTTCCCACACTCAGAACACTCATAAGGCCTCTCCCTAGTGTGGATCTTTTGGTGCCTGATCAGGGTGTCATGGTCCCTAAAGCTCTTCCCACATTCCCCACACTCGTAGGGTCATTCCCCAGTGTGGATCCTCTGGTGCTTGATCAGGTCAGAGCTCCCCCTGAAGCTCTTCCCACATTCCCCACACTCATGGGGCCGTTCTCCAGTGTGGGTTCTCTGGTGGCTGATCAGGCTGGAGCTCTGCCTGAAGCTCTGTCCACACTCCCCACACTCGTAGGGCCTCTCCCCAGTATGGGTCCTCTGGTGGCTGGTCAGGTGGGAGCTCCGGCTGAAGCTCATCCCACACTCCCCACACTCGTAGGGCCGTTCCCCAGTGTGGGTCCTCTGGTGCTCGATGAGCTTGTAGTTCCACCTGAAGCTCTTCCCACACTCCACACATGTGTGGGGCTTCTCCCCATCCTGGAGCTGCTCATGGAGCACCAGCTCCGAGCTCTGGCTTGATCTCTGGCCACCTTCCCAGCCCAGGCTGCCTCTTTCCTCCTCAGATCCCTGCCATCTGCGTTTGCAGCCCCTCCTCGTGCGGCATCTCCAGGGCTTTTCTGCCCCGTTGGCTTCCTGCGCCGTGGAGCCGCTCAAAACGGCCTCTTCCACCAGGTTCTGCTGCGGGCATTTGTCCTCCCTGCTCTCCATGCTCAGCTCCTGCTCTGGGGGAGGAAGGACAAGGACAGGATGGGATTTGCCTCCGTGCCACAGGCAAGGGCAAGGAGATCCCCCCAGGGTTGTGCTGCAGCCAGGGCCATACTGGGCTGGGCTACGGAGCAGCACAGAGGGGAAAGGGGCACTGACCTCCTCCTCATCTGCCTCAGTGCCCCAGGGCATCTTCCTCAAAGACTCCCAGGGGTTGGCAATGGGAAATCCTGGTTTGGGGAAAACAAGGGATGAGCATGTTGAGTTTGAAGGTCCCTCTGCCTGAGTCCATCTCTACAAATCACCGGCCATCTGTGCTTCATGAAAACCTCCCAAACGCCAATATTCAGCCCTGGAAAAGCCTCCCAGGAGTTCCCTGTCCCTGGTCCCTCCCCTCGGGTGTTCAGGGGTTCCCCCCTGTCCCAGCTGCATGGGGTCACGCTTGGATTGGGGGTCCCCCTTCTCCTCGGTGCCCGCCCTGCCCAGGCTGCCGGCAGTCCCAGCAATCCCAAAAGCTTCCCCCTCTTCGCTCTCCCCATTTCGGGATGCCAGGGCTCTTTGGGCTCCTGGACTCCCTTCTCCCCTCATTCTCTGCTCTGGGCTGCAGCGTCTCCAATGAGTCCCCCCTGCCCCTCTCCAGGCTTTTGAGGCTCCCGCCCATGGCGGCGCTCCCCCCTCTGTGGGCTCCCCACTTTGGGCTCCTGGGGGACACAGGGCTCTGCTCCTCCAGGCTGCCTCTGCCGGCAGCCGCCATCAGCATCCCCCGATGTCCCCCCAAGGGGCCTTTTCCGCTCAGCCTTGGACTGCTTCATTCTCCAAACATCCCCCCAAAAACCCAACTGGGACCAACTGGGAGTGACTGGGAACATGCTGGAGGGAACTGGGCTATACTGGGACAATACTGGGAGGGACTGGAACAAATGAAGGTGAAAGAGAGCAACTGGAACCATGTGGAGCACAACTGGTTCTTACTGGCAGGGACTGGGAGCACAGTGGGGCTATCTTTGGATCATACTGGGAGGGACTGGACTAATACAAGAAAACCCTCAAAAACCCCAGAGAATCACCAAAAATCCCAGTGGAACTCACCAAAATTTTAAAAAACTCCTAAAAATTTCAATAAATCCCCCCCCCAAAAACCCCCACAACCCCAACAAATCACCCCAAATCCAAAACCCCCCAAATCAACAAAACCCCCCAAAATCACATAAGCATCTCTAAACCAAATAATTCTCCCGAAAAACCCCCAATAATTCCCCCCATACTCCCAACAAAATCCCCAAAAGCCCAAAAAAGCCACCCTGAAATTCCCAAACAGCCTCGCAAAACCCCAAAATCCCCACAAATCCCCCCAGAACCCCCCAGACTCAGTGGGGCTGTCCTGGATCAGGGGGCACTGGCCGGTGGAACAGGAGCCACTTCAGGGGGCCCTCAGAGCTTTTTGGGGAGGGGGCACCATGGGAGATCCCCCCAGAATCCGGGGGGGGGGGGGAAGGAACCTCTGCTGTGCCCCTGCCCCCCAAAACCCCCAGACCTCGGTTCAGGGTGGGCCTGGGACCCCCCCGGGACCCCCAATTCTCCCCCGAGACCTCTCCAGGAACCCCAAACCCCCCAGAGCCCCCCAGGGTTGGCCTAGAATCACCCTGGACCCCCAAACCCTCCCCAAGACCTCCAAAACATCCCAGGACTCTCAGATCCCCCCACTTCCCTCCAAAATTCACCCCAGAGCTACCTGAAATCCCCTTTGAAAACTGCATGTATTTTACAATTGGCTTTTTGCAAATATTAAAATGAATATTATATGTGTTGTGTTAGAAAGAAATGCTGTATTAATTCTCTTAAGTACTGTGTTAAATATAGTTTTAGGTTATAAAAATCGTTAAATAAAAACGATGCTATGTAAGATGCTTTGTTTAACAGAAAGGGCTTGCAGCGAGATAGCAGCCACAGGACGCCTAAATCTTTCAGGGAAAAGGAATTTATTGCCTTCTTATCAGAAGAAAGGAACTTCTTCCCGCCTTGGAGGCGCTGTTAGGATTAGAAGGAAGAAGTTGACAATGACCAGACAGAATCCTGTGTTTGAATGGAATTTATGCATCAGGTATGAAGTGAATGAATATGCAACAGGCTATTGTTCCTAATGGTTAATCCTTTGTTAGCAGGGGTCCTTTTTCGGGCTCATCATGCCCAGAAAAGGTACCCAGACATCTGTAATTCTTTGTTTTTAATATCTCATATTGTCTTAATTCAATTTGTCCAAATTGTTATTACTCTAATTGTGTTACTATTTTTATAACCACCTTATTACTATTAAACTTTTAAAATTTTTAAAAACAAGTGATTGGCGATTTTCACACACATATAACTATAAATCTACAAAACTTCTCTTAACATATATTTAATATTCACTCTTTAATTGTGAGACCCAACCATCCATCTCATTATTCATCTACAGCATCATTTTCTAATGTTGTTGACTTTCTCAGCTTCTGTTAATACTTGTGATTTTATAACAGAATGTTCTTGTATGGGATTTTGCAAGATTCTGTCATCAGATTTCTGTTTTGTTCTTGGATTTCTTAGTGCTGGGTCAGAACTGAATGCAGCATTTTGGGAGGGAAGCTGTCAGCCTCACTGGGGCCAGGACCCGTGGGGCTCTGAGGGGCTCCTGGTGTGAGAATCCCCAATCACTTGTGTTCAAATTTTAAAAGTTTTACAGTAATAAAATGGTTATAAAATAGTAATAAAAATTACAGCAATAAGAATTTGGACAGAGTTAAGACAATAAATGAAATAAACAAAAAAGGGCCAGGAGACTTCTAATCCTGCGTAATGCCTTTATTAAAAGTGATCAGCTCAGGATTGGGCGGCTCGACGGCTCTGCAGCGTCCGTCGTCTCTCCCAGGGCGACTCAGAGGAGGAGGATATGCACAGCTCTGTCCACCAGGGGCAGAGCTGGGGATCAGATCCTCTTGGGAGCCTTTTGGGTCTCCTGATCCCATAAGATGGTGCCCCTCCCCCTCTGTCAGCTTGGTCTCACCTCATCATGGGGTCAACTCCCATGGTCAGGGCGAGAGGGTCCGAAGGTGTTCCGCATCTCTGCAGGCTCAGCACTCGGCTCCTCACGTCCAGACATCACTCCAGTCTCTCAACTCTTATTTGGCTCGTTGTTTTTGGGGTCTTCTCAGTACAGTGGAGGACCATGCTGCATTGGTCTTGGAGTCACTTTGCATAACCCCACCACCTTCTCAGGTGTCTTCCCTATTCTGAGAAAGGTAAAACTTAGCTTCGGGCAAGGTCCCCACCCAGGAGAAAGGCCATTACCTCGCCCCAGCCAGGGCTTTTACTAATACAAAAACAACCATTAACGACAACGACCCGTGATTACAATAACAAAGGCAGCAGCCCAGCAGTAGTGGTAACTTTTTCTCACAGAAAAAAATATTAACCAAATTTTTGTTCATAACAATAAAGACAATAAAAAGCAAAGAATTACTGACATTTGGATGCTTTCCTCTGGAAAGCATGGCATGCTAACAAAGCATTAACCCTTAAAAGCCACAGCCTGTTGCACATTAAAATATCTCATACATGATGCAAACATTCCTTTCAAACTAAGGATTTTTCTGTTTATTGTCAACTTCTCCCCCTTCATCTTGTAAATCACGGTTTGGCTCCACGGAGTCTGAAAGGAGGTAGAAAAGCCTGGTTCTTCCTGATAAGGAAGCAATAATTCTTCTTGAAATAAACAGGGCCAGGAGACTTCTTCTCCTGTGTAATGCCTTTATTAAAAAGTGATCAGCTCAGGATTGGGCGGCTCGACGGGTCTGCAGCGTCCGTCGTCTCCCAGGGCGACTCAGAGGAGGAGGATATGTGCAGCTCTGTCCACCAGGGGCAGAGCTGGGGATCAGATCCTCTTGGGAGCCTTTCTCGGGTCTCCTGATCCCATAAGATGGTGTCAGATGTTGCCCCTCCCACTCAGTCGGCCTGGTCTCAGCTCCGGGGTCACCTCCCATGGTCAGGGCGAGAGGGTCCGAAGGTGTTCCGCGTCTCTGCAGGCTCGGCACTCGGTTCCTCACGTCCAGACATCACTCTAGTCTCTCAACTCTTAGGTGGCTCGTTGTTTTTGGGGTTTCTCCATGAGTTTGGAGATGGGGGTCTCACAAAGCATTCTGGTCTTGCGAGTCACTTTGCATAACCCCCCCCACCTTCTCAGGTGTCTTCACTATTCTGGGAAAGGTACAACTTAGCTTCGGGCAAGGTCCCCACCCAGGGGAAGGGCCATTACCTCGCCCCAGCCAGGGCTTTTACTAATACAAAAACAACCATTAACGACAACGACCCGTGATTACAATAACAAAACACACAGAACTTGGGCAGGGCCAGTGGTCTGGCTGCCTTTTTGAAACTTTTTCTCATAAAAAAATATTAACCGAGTTTTTGTTCATAACAGTCCCCCCTCTTTTTCTTTGATCGAGCTTAAACTCTAAGCTCGCATCAACTCTTAATTTTTGTTTTGAATCTACTATAAATCTCTTGTGCACTTTGGTAATCATGGTTACTTAACCTTGTTACTTTCCTTGGTTTCTTCAGGTTGGTCTGCACGGCCAGTACTATTTTACTAAAACAGATAAACAAGCATAGTAAAAAGAGCAATCCTCCAAGTATACACACAGCGAGAAAAACTACCTTCTCCCATACATCCTTTTTGAAAATCTTTAGGTTCTCCCACCCACTGGGATCAAGTGTAGGAGTTTGATCTTCATTATTTACACATGCTAACCCTTTTATTTTGTTTGAAATGTTCCTAATAATTGAATTCTTTATTTTTAATACTGCCTGGAGCCGGATAACTTTGTTTAACATAGATATTGGGATCCGAATTTGGCTTTTACAATTTTGGATTTTCTCTATTTCTATTTCACTTTGCCTGTTCTGTTTAATTTCTCCCAAATCATTATATATAGGAACTCCCAGACTTGATCCAATTTCTTTGGGTAATAAGAAAATTGGTTTTATCACTCTGGCAGCGCAGCGGCCAGACAAGATCAAATCTAGGGGTTTAAGGCTCCCCTGAAATGTGTTCCAAAAGGAGTTTATCTCTTTTCCAGTATACTCATATAGATACTTGTAACAAACAATTTTTCTTACCATTTTCACCATTTCTTTGCTTTTTACTAGGTCTGCTGAGCTTGTCTCAGCAGCATCACATTCAAAGCACAACCAGGCTTCCCCTATAGGGCACTCTCCTAGGAGTGGCTGCCTAAAAGTGGCAGTATTGTATGCTCTCCAATACACTCTCTTATTTTTTTGATAAAAGACCAATTGGGAGAGGTTAACACAATTAGGGTTAGAACTGATGTGGACTCTCGACAAGGAGCTCACTTCCTCCTCACAGCGGGCTTGGTAGCATTCATTGCACGGCTCAGCTGGGCTCCCCAGAGCACCACCAGCAATCAGAGCCATCAGCACTACCCTTCCCAAGAGTCCGGTATGGGTCATCTCACACAGCCTGCCCACCCGGCCTTGCTTCTTGGGGAACTTTACTGAGGAGAAGCTTCTAAGCTCTTTAGAGTCCCTTCTACCCGCTTCTCTGGTTAAACCTCTCTTGGTCTGTTCCCTACCAATTTTGGTTTCCCCTCCCAGGGGGAGTGTTCTGTAGAGGATTAACCTGGAGTCTTTAGAAATAAATTGGGGAACTTAACCAGAATTACTTATTTACAATTTTAAACTTTTTACCAACATAGTTTACACAGAACAGTCTTAAAATATTTTAAGCAATATTAGAACTCTGATACCAATTTTTTTCCCACACAGTTCAGTCTTTTTGACTCTTCCTTCTGAGAGTCATCTTTAAATCACAGTATACTCAGGTGAATTAACTTGTGAAGCAGATGAATCTTGTCCAGCGCCGGGGGGTGAGAGTGATGTGGACTCTGGTCCAATGCCAGAGGGAAAAACTGGGACTCTGGCCCAATGCCAGAAGGACAAAGGGGTGGAGTCCGGTCCAATGCCAGAATGCCAGAGGGAAAAAAAAAACTGGTGTTGAATCCTGGTCCAATGCCAGGGGGTGAGAGTGATGTGAGTCCAACCTTTTCCTTTTGGTCTGCACAGTCGAGTTAGTAATGAAGAGTACCTGAAACGGGCTTTCAAACACAGGCATTAGTGGTCTGCAATTTAATGAGTTTATCAAAACTCAGTTTCTCTGTTTAATGTTATTGGTTAATTTCTCTTTTTCCATAGCTTGCATGTTTCTCTCATCAACTTCTACATACTCTGTATTTTGCAAGGAGTTGTATTTCTCAGCTAACTTAACTCCCAAAGTATTTTTATTCCCCTATTTTTCTGTGTATTTAATTCACTGGTTTTTCTGTTCTATTTTTCAAGATCTTATCTATTTATCTCTTGCTTCTGTTTCTCACTTTCACTTACAGCTTAAATCAACCCCTTACACTTGAATTTTTTCTCTTTTTTTTTTTCTTATGCCATTCTTCTACACAATACACTTCCCTCTAAGGAGATGTGGTAAAACTTATAATGCACAATCTACATTACCTCTATTCTAATTTGTCTATATTTATTCTCACACATTCCTTCACACCCTCAAGACACAAACTGGATCATTATTGCTAGAAAATCACTGTGGCTCCCCTCACCTTGGGGTTGGCCCACAGGTCTCAGTATCCCTGGGCCTCTTGGAAGGGCCCTGGCTCTGGCTGCCTCTCGTGCACATTCACCTGTGAGGCTGTCTGCGTGTCACTCACGCTCTTACAGCTACGGCTCCCTCACACACCTGAGGAGCACTAGTCTAGTTTGTAGGTCACACACACACTTTGGCCACAGCCCCCACCCGCCTGGGGGACACAAGCCTGGTTTGCAGGTCACACACACACTTCCACTGCCCCCTTCCCACCTGCCCGGGAAGTTGAGGCTGACTTTGTGACTCACTCTCACGCACACAACAAGACAACAATAAGGTACCTTTTACTTTCACATCACTTATTACAAGTTAAGTATTACTGGCCAGTTTTGGTGCTATTGGATATCCTTTCTACCTAGTTGTTTTTTGTCTAAATTCAGATGTTTTTCACTATACTATACTATACTATACTATACTATACTATACTTCTTAGTACTTTGTTGAGACAGGACTTATCTGCTCCTGTATCTACTCAAAAATTCTAATTCTTCATTTAAGGGTCCCACTTCAAAGTTTACCAAGGGCTCTTCTAGATGTTACATCAGGTCCCCTATAGTGTAAAGCCCCTGACCCTCTAATTGTCACCTCTAAGGATCTTCCCTAAATTATCTTGTTCTCTGGCTATTGCCTCATCAAGACTGAGTTTTCTACAAAACTTCCTGACGTGTCCTGCCTTTCCACAGTAAGAGCAATGTCGCTCTCTCAAAGGGCCTTGAGGTGTCTCCATCCCTCTTGTACCTGACAGTACTGACTTATCTTTGCCTCCTCCTGGTGGTGGACCCGCCCACCCTACACTTTCTCTAGCTACAGCAACTATGATCTTAGCCTTGGCCTTTGCTTTATCTTCCTCCCTCCTTAAATACACCTTCAGTGCCTCTTTTAATAACTCATTAATGTCCTTCTCTTGCCAATCTTCCATCTTTTCCAATTTTCTCCGTATATCAGGCCAAGATTTGGTAATAAATTGGACTTTTAGTAGCATTTGACCATCTGGGGTGTCTGGGTCTATTCTAGAGTACAACTGAAAGTTCCGCCTTAGGCGATTAAGCCAGGCAGCAGGAGCTTCATCTTTCTCCTGTGCACCCTCAAATGCCAATTGGGTATTAGTTCCTTTGGGAACTGACTCTTTGATCCCCCGTATTATCAAAGACCTATATTCCCTCATGGCCTTCCTACCCTCCTCCTGATTAGGGTTCCAGTTGGGCTCCGTTAGTGGCAATTTCTGTTCACCTGTTGGCACCTGGGGTCCTGGACTGTTATCTTTCTCCCAAATTTTTATGCCAGCCGCCCTTATCATCTGGACCTCTTCTGGAGAAAATAATATACTCAGGATGGAATTCATTTCCCCCCAAGTGTAGATATTTGGACCTAGAAATTGATCCACTTGTTTGGCTATGCCCACTGGGTCCTCAACTAAATGCCCCAACTCTTTCTTCAGAAGCAGTTAGGGGAGCATTCACAAAGCCAACACTTCCCGCCACTCCTCCCATAGGAACCTCTCTGAGGGGAAAGAGTCTCTCTGCCTTGGAGGTCTTGGATCTGGTGCTACAGTATGGCCCATCTTCAGATGCCAAACTACTTTCAGGGTTCTCTGGGTTACCCTGAACTTTCTGCCCATCAGCAGGTGTATTTGCTGATAGCTGTCTACTGGGCGAGGAGGCATTTGTGTCCCAGGTAGAAGGAGGTAAAGGGACAGCAATAGGAGGGGGAGAGGGACCTGAGTAGATATTAATCGGAGCTGGAGAAGGGGTGGAGAATGCAGCAGGTGGAGTAGGCACTTGTGGTAGTGCAGAAGGAACTGGAGGAGATACTGGGTTCATCATAGCAGAAGCTGAAGAGGTGGAAGGAGGAGTTTGAGCAGGTGGTGATGAGATGGCAGCCGGGGGAGGAACCGGACCTGCCATTTGAGGTGCTTGAAGAAGAGGATTATAAGGTGGAGGAGCAGAAGGAGGCAAATAATCCAGGGGGTCCCATCTTTTACTAGTTCTATCATCCCCTCCTTCATTCCCTTCTTTCTTCTTCTGTACCTTATAAATTCGCACCCCTTCATCCTCAACAGCGCTCTTTACCCAGCAAGCTACATACAATAATTGCTCAGGATCAGTATCCCCTCGAGCTGTCAGATAATTATTTAATTGTTGGCACATCTACTTATCCTTTGTCCCACACCAAGGCCATCCTCCTTGGAACTCTAATTCTGGCCACGCTTCCATGCAATAATGGATCATTTTCACTTTATCTAATCCCTTCGTGGCCTCTATAGAATCCCATTTTACTAACAGTTCTCCTAAGGGACTACAAGGAGGTATATCCCTCAGTCTCTTGCCAGTCTTTTTACTACTACAACATCCCATTTTTCAAGTCTCAATACAAAATATCCCGAAGGTGCCTCTACTGACCGGGAATTTAAAAAAAACCTTCCTTGAGGAGCTCCAGCCTCCTCCACTGAACTTCAAATTTACTGCCTGATGCTCAGGACTTTATACTGAAACAACTGCCCAATCTCTTGATTGCCCAACTTCCCAGCGTCAGGTCTTACATCTATCGGGACTTAAACACACGAAGCCATGGCCAAGAATCCGGGTCGTGCCTGACACCCTCAGTCAGGAGAAACAACTGCCTGATTTTTAGTTTGCCTAACCTGCCAATTTTTTAGGCTTCACCGTATCAGGACTTAAAAGCAAACCGCAGCCTCCTTCGCTGGGGTTTGTGCCTGACTCCTTTGTCAGGACTTACTTTGCCTGCAGGGCTTGTGAAACACCCGAATCCTTCTCGGGACTGACAAATCTTACTCGAATCCTTCTCGAGACTTACAAAAGTGCCTGACCTCCCTTCGTCAGGACTTACTTTGCCTGCAGGGCTTGTGAACCACCCGAATCCTTCTCGGGACTGACAAATCTTACTCGAATCCTTCTCGAGACTTACAAAAGTGCCTGACCTCCCTTCGTCAGGACTTACTTTGCCTGCAGGGCTTGTGAACCACCCGAATCCTTCTCGGGACTGACAAATCTTACTCGAATCCTTCTCGAGACTTACAAAAGTGCCTGACCTCCCTTTGTCAGGACTTTGGGGTGCGTGCCACTCATACACAGTAATTCACTCCGCACGCCCGGAGTGGGGGGGCCCTTTATTCCCCCTTGGGAGACGACTCACTCACACTAATTCCACTCGCGTCCCCCTGTTCCTGGCCGCTTTTCTCGCGAAAAGACGGAACCGCAGTAATGAGGGGTCCACTCTCGCTTCGAAGGTCCGGCTGCCGGCCCTCGTCTCACTCACACACACATGCGCACGTCTCCCGCTCCCGCCACCGAGTTTCTCACCAGTCCGGTGCTCCGGTGTTCCTCTGCGTCGCTGTCCTGAGCCGGTCCCTCTGGTCCTGGTAGCCAGCTGTCCTCTGAAGATCCAAGATGGCCAGTCCTGAGTCCTCTTGCGGCGTGGCTATCCCGGACGAGAGCCCCCAGCTGAAATAAACAGGGCCAGGAGACTTCTTCTCCTGTGTAATGCCTTTATTAAAAAGTGATCAGCTCAGGATTGGGCGGCTCGACGGGTCTGCAGCGTCCGTCGTCTCCCAGGGCGACTCAGAGGAGGAGGATATGCACAGCTCTGTCCACCAGGGGCAGAGCTGGGGATCAGATCCTCTTGGGAGCCTTTCTCGGGTCTCCTGATCCCATAAGATGGTGTCAGATGTTGCCCCTCCCACTCAGTCGGCCTGGTCTCAGCTCCGGGGTCACCTCCCATGGTCAGGGCGAGAGGGTCCGAAGGTGTTCCGCGTCTCTGCAGGCTCGGCACTCGGTTCCTCACGTCCAGACATCACTCTAGTCTCTCAACTCTTAGGTGGCTCGTTGTTTTTGGGGTTTCTCCATGAGTTTGGAGATGGGGGTCTCACAAAGCATTCTGGTCTTGCGAGTCACTTTGCATAACCCCCCCCACCTTCTCAGGTGTCTTCACTATTCTGGGAAAGGTACAACTTAGCTTCGGGCAAGGTCCCCACCCAGGGGAAGGGCCATTACCTCGCCCCAGCCAGGGCTTTTACTAATACAAAAACAACCATTAACGACAACGACCCGTGATTACAATAACAAAACACACAGAATTTGGGCAGGGCCAGTGGTCTGGCTGCCTTTTTGAAACTTTTTCTCATAAAAAAATATTAACCGAGTTTTTGTTCATAACACTTCTCTTTGGGATTTTGGGTGTCTTGTTGCTGTTATTTCTGTGCAAAGAATTTCTTTATTATCTTATCCATTCTTTGAGCCAGTTAAAAGTATCTTACATGGCATGGTTTCTATTTTAATAATATGTTGTAGCCTAAAACTATATTTACCACACTACTTAAAAAATACAGTACTACTAATTAATACAATATAACACGTATATTATTCCTTCTAATATATGTGAAGAGCCAACCATGTAATATGTATTTTTCAGGCAGGGAGCTATTCTTGTTGCTATTACTTTATATATATTTTTTAAAAATTAAAATAATTTATTTTTAAATAATTAGCAGCAACCTTTTCATGCCTGTTCACAGCCAGGTCTAGGGTGAAAGGAGGTGGAAGCTGGTGCAAAGCAGCTGTAACAGGATCCAGTGGGCATGTGTCATGTCACAGACAGTGAGGCAGGGCCCAGGTGGCCACTGAGACAAAGGGCTGGGGCTGGAGGGGATGGGCAGAATTGTCCATCCCATGTTGAGGAGCTGTTTTTCCACTGGGCATGGTCTCCTTAGCATACCCTGGATCAGTGCCAGCTGCACAGTGCTGTTATCACCTCTTCAGAGTGGGCACTGCAGCCTTCATCTCCAGCCCTCAACCCTCTCTAATGAGCTGTACAACAGCTGAGGACTTGACAAAGGGGAAGGTTGTAAGAGCCTAAATGAGAGATGTGGGACTCCAGGCGGCTCTCCAAAATGCAGTTTATTGTATACAAACTGCAGTTTATTCCATCCCAGAGGTTACAGCAGTCCAGGATCATGGGTGACAGAGCCTGTGCCTACAGCTGTCAGCTCCAGCTGCACACAAGCCTGGACACCCTTTAATTTTGGTTACAATGCATTATATACTTTTCTTTGCTGAGCATAAAGATTTCTTTCACTAACTGGAGAGCTTAATTGGATAATCCTTAAATGATGAAATACATAACAGACTGAAAGAGCACTATGAAGCCAAGTGTCATTATTTTATCCTGTGATATGGTGTGAGTATAGAAATTTCAGATTTTAGGGTGCAGGTAAAATTACAGGACTCTCCCAGGGAGCCTGTATTCCTTTATTTGCAGTATACGAATAATTTAATACAGCACAACCAATCTATACCTTAACTTTTACCTATAGCCTAACTACTATGTCGTATCATATGATAATATAACTACTGTATCAATCATATCATATCATATAATATCATATCATATCATATCATATCATATCATATCATATCATATCATATCATATCATATCATATCATATCATATCATATCATATCATAATGATACCTATATCATAACTACTATAATTACCATATTCATGTGGTTGGAAAAGAAATGAAATTTAGCAAAATATTTAATTATAGTGAGTTGTGTGTGAACTGGTTTGTTAAAAAGTAGTTTTGTAGCCGTTGAAAAGTGTGTTGAGTTTTGTGTGTAACCTAAGAGGTAGTCTTAGGGATTTAATAAATAATTAAACTAGTGCAGGAAAGTAAGAATGCTAACCTGTCTGGAGGCAGCATACAATGCTCTTAGAATAAGATAAGCAGAGGATTAATGATCTTGTTTGTGAACCAAGGAATGTATCATAAGGGGTCTGTGACCAGGCAAGGGGAACGGGAAACTGTTTCTTGGAGACTTTGTTGTGAATCGCATGTATAAGAGGGAAGCACCCATACGTGAATCTGGGGGCTCGGACTTTGGGACGTGAGTCCCCCAGTTCCCCGGGCCCTTAATAAAGCACCCACAAAACTTATCCGAGTTTTGTGTCATCTATCAATCGGCCAACAATGTTACTATTCTCCAATCACTAAAAGTAAGTACATTACAGTTAAAGCTAGAAGTTGTTTTTCAGTTTCCTTGTAGTGGAAAATTCTGAGACCTTTTTTCTACTTGCCACATGTCTTGTTTGCCTGTGGTATCCTTCTGCTTGGTAAAAACATCTTCTTGTTTGAGGTGGGTTTATCCTTTGCTCTAAGCCATAAAAACACCTTTTAACTAACACATCCTTTGCCTCCTTGGTTATCCAGTGAGACTGGTTCAGCAATTCTTTTCTTCTCTATCAAAACTTGCTTCCATCTCTATTCCATTCTCAGGTTCTACATTCAGAGATCTTTCTGCCAAGCACACATATCTGTGAGACTTTCTTGTCAAACTTTCATCCTTCCCAACAGGGAGTCTGTGGTGCTGTGAGGTTCCCAGGACGAGGTGAGAGAAAAGAATTTCACTCCATGTTCTCAGAAGGCTGATTATGTTATGTTATGTTATGTTATGTTATGTTATGTTATGTTATGTTATGTTATAATATATTATTATATTATATTATATTATATTATATTATATTATATTATATTATATTATATTATATTATATTATATTATATTATTACATTACATTACATTACATTACATTACATTACATTACATTACATTACATTATACTAAAACTATGCTAAAGAAAAAGGAAGGCTAAATCAGAAGGCTAGAAAGGAATGAATAATAAAAACCCGTGACTCTGCAGAGAGTCCAACACAGCTGGCTGTGATTGGTCATTAAGAAAACACAATTCACATGGAACCAATGGAAGACTCACCTGCCACATTCTAAAGCAGCAGAACACAAGGAGAAGCAATGAGATAATTATTATTTACATTTTTCTCTGAGGCTTCTCAACTTCCCAGGAGAAGAAATCCTGGCTGTGAAAAATGCATGTATTTTATGATTGGCTTTTCGCAAATATTCAAATGAATATTATGTGTGTTGTGTTATAAAGTAATGCTCTATTAATTCTCTTTAGTAGTGTGTTAAATATAGTTTTAGGTTATAAAAATTGTTAAAATAGAAACTATGCTATGTAGGATTCTTTTTCTTAGAAAGGACTCACAGCGAGATAGCAGCCACAGGACACCCTAAATCTTTCAGAGAAAAAGAATTTATTGCCTGCTTATCAGAAGAAAGGAACTTCTTCCCATCTCTAAGGTGCTGTTAGGATTCAGAGGAAGATGTTGACGATGACCAGACAAAATCCTGTGTTTGAATGGAATTTATGTATGTATGACGTGTATGAATATGCAACAGGTCATTGCTTTTAAGGGTTAATCCTTTCTTAACATGTGTTCTTTTTTGGGCTTGTGCTGCCCAGAAAAAGGTACCTGGACGTCTGTAACTCTTTGTCTCTATTGTCTCATATTGTACTAATTCAAATTGTCCAAATTATTATTACCCTTATTGTATTACTATTGTTATAAGCATTATATTACTATTCAACTTTTAAAATTTTAAAAACAAGTGATTGGGTTTTTCACATTGGCAAAGGGATTTTTCAGAAAACATCACAGTGACACTGTCCCAGCTGCAGGATCTGCTTCCCATCAGCCCCGAGCCCAGCCTCGTGCTGAACAAAGGGGCTGGCCGGGGTCATCTCCTGATGGGGGCTGTGCACCCCCTCTGCCCCCTCCCCAAATTCCCTCTGGGGAGCAGGAGCTGGGGCAGGAGAGCCCTGTGAGGAGGGACAAGGGGGTGACACTGGCATGAGGGGACACACACAGCCCCTGGGGACCCCTCCTCACCTTCTCCTGCAGCACCAGGAGGATGAACCCCAACATGGAGCCACAGAGCCCTGGCAGCATCTTGGGGAGTGGGGTCTGGTGTCTGCTTTGGGGGGTCAAATCTGCCCTAAAACCCCTCCCAGACCCCCCAAACCACCCCACAGCTCCTGGCCAGGACTCCCCCAAAGCACTCCGTCTGTGGTGGTGTTTGAGGGTCCCCAGGATGAGGGAAGAGATGAGAATATTGACTCCATGTTTCAGAAGGCTGATTTATTATTTTATGATACATAAGAAAATGATATATTAAAGCTACACTAAAGAAAGAGAAAGGAGACATCAGAAGGCTGGCAAAGAAAGCAATAAAATCTTGTGACTGCTCAGAGTCCTGAGACAGCTGGACCTATGATTGGTCATTAATTAAAAACAACCACATGAGACCAATCAAAGATGCACCTGTTGGTAAACCATCTCCAGATCACATTCCACAGCCATCACATAGTTATTGTTTACATTTCTTTTCTGAGGCTTCTCAGCTCCTCAGGAGAAAAATCCTTGTGAAAGGATTTTTTAGAAAATATGTCCATGACACTCCCTGCAATCTAAATGGCCCTAAGAGCCACCAAATCCCCTTCCCATCTCCCCCAAATCCCACCCAAATTCTCTCCAAGCCACACAGCCCGGCCAGGACCTCAACCCCCCCCCCACAGTCTGCCACAAAAGCCCCCCAAACCCCTGCCCAGCACCACAAACACCCCAAGAGCCACTGAAGCCTCTCCCCATTCCCCCAGGACCCCCCAAACCCCCTCCCACTCCCCCGGCACTGACCAGGAGAGGTTGGTGGGCAGGAACATCCCCAGCCAGGGGCAGCTCAGGCACTTCAGCAGCGATTTGGGCACTTTGGGGGGACACCCCAAATGGGGAGAACCAGGCCAGAGACTGGGACAGAACCAGAATTCCTGGAGAACAGATGGGCTCAGGGGGACAAACTGCCAGCACAGCAGTGGGAGATTGTGGCCCCACAGCCCTACAACACCCACATCCTCCTAGATATTCCTCTGAACCCCAAATTCACCTCCAAATCCCAGTGAAGTGGTGCAGCTTTAGATCTCTTTGTTTAATTTCTTTATTGTTACCTCCATTTTGGGTGTTTTGATGGGATAAAGATGGAAAATAATTAGGTTGGGAAAGACCTCCAAGGATCATCCAGCTATGCTCGATGCCACCAGAAGAAACGATTCAACAGAGCAGAATTTTTAGGCTGCAAAGGTATGCTGGGGGGTCCTTTTGTTCCTTTTTACTTAGAGAATTGCTAGGAAACACTAACAACTGGATACTTAAGAAAACAAAAGATGTGATCAAGCTCAAGGAGGAGGGCATCTGGCTGCACTTCTCTTATTTCTCCTGAGCCCAGCCCAGAGCTGTTTCTCCAGCTGTGGGTTAGAAATTTAACTCGGGGTAGAAACCAATTTTAGATTTAGCTGAAGTCTGCTGTTTAATCTCCTGTAGTCTGTTAACTTGTGTGCTCCCAAAAAAGCCTGCAGAGAAAACAAAGGAGATTCAAGGCTACCTAGAAAGGAATGCAAACATCCAAGCTGAAGAGAGATAAGGAGAGTGGGCCCCTGCATTGACCCTGGGGCTGAAGCAGATGGAAAAACTGAATCTGCGTTACAACTATGTGACTAAACAACTGGCAGGCTCATAAAATTTATAAGACAGTTTAATACGTGTGTGCCAGGAAAATGAATCCACAAGCATCAGAGGTTTATGTCCAGAAAGGAGACAGAGGAGTCCTTTGACTTTATTTGAATAAAGGGAGAGACCATGGGGCATTCCCCTGGGGTCTCTAAAATTTTGGAGGATGCAGCCTCCTTTTTATCCTAATTTCCCTTCTCTCTTCCCCCATTGGCTGCGGTGTTTGAGAGGCACAGACTTCCTGAAATACCTGATACCAAAGATTTCCCTCTAACGTATAACCCCCCCCTTTTAATTTTTAAATCATATGGAATTTAGGGGTTTCCTCCATTGTTTCTTTCATCTTGCAATGTACAATTTCATTTATCAGTAAACCTAAGGTTTATTTGTAAAAGCAAATATCTTTTCCCATTGATCAGTGGAATCCTTCCCATTGTTTCTTTTATCTCTCAGTGCTGGTTTTATCTAGCAGCAGACCCACAGCAGGTTTGTAAAGACAAATCGGCTGTTCCTCTCATATGTACATGTCTTTTATGCATATGCAACAAGTTAAGAGGTAAAATAGACTTGGGAATTTTCAGGGGTGTCTATATCCTTAGGGAGCACCATTGAGTGCGGAAACTGATCATACTGGCTGTATAGTTTCTACAAATTGTGGGTTTTTTTCTGCTAATCAGGGTGAGCCTCTGCTTGTGAGACTGCACTGGGACCTTATTAACACCCACCTCACTGAGAGAGGGACCCATCACCTTCTGCCTGGGATCCTGAGCTCGGCTCTCCCTGCCCTGCTGCCCCTAGTATAGATACATATTATAATACTGGCTTTTCAAAAATGTAAAAATGGATTTTATATCTGTGGTGTTAAAATAACTTTGCTATATAGTTTCTATTTCTGTTGCTAATTAAGGTTAGACACAGAGTGAAATACCTGATGTTATGAACAAAAATTCGGTTAATATTTTTTCTGTGAGAAAAAGTTACCACTACTGCTGGGCTGCTGCCTGTGTTATGGTAATTACGGGTCGTTGTTGTTAATGGTTGTTTTTGTATTAGTAAAAGCCCTGGCTGGGGCGAGGTAATGGCCCTTCTCCTGAGACAGTAACGGGTGGTGACCTTCCCGAACAGTGAGGAGAAGATACCTGGAGAGGAGGGGTTATGCAAAGTGACTCCAAGGACCAGAATGCTTTGTGGGACCCCCGACTCCAAACCCACGGAGAAACCCCAAAAACAATGAGCCAAATAAGAGTTGAGAGACTGGAGTGATGTCTGGGTGGGAGGAGCGGAGTGCTGGGCCTGCAAGAGATGCTGGAAACCTTCATCGTTCCTCACCCTGTCTTCGAGATCCCCCGAGCCAGGTCTGGGAGGGAGCGAGACTCAGACCGAACCAACATCTGATGGGGACATCACGCCCTAAGGCTCCCACGAGGACTGGATCCCCCAGCCCTGCCCCTAGTGAACAGAGATGTGCATATCCTCCTCCTCTGAGTCACCCTGGGAGATGACGGGACGCTGCAGACCCGTCGAGCCGCCCAATCCTGAGCTGATCACTTTTAATAAAGGCATTAAAAAGGAGAAGAAGTCTCCTGGCCCTGTTTATTTCAGCTGGGGGCGCTCGTCTGGGATAGCCACGCCGCAAGAGGACTCAGGACTGGCCATCTTGGATCTTCAGAGGACAGCTGGCTACCAGGACCAGAGAGATCGGCTCCGGAGCAGTGATGCAGAGGAGCACCGGAGCACCAGACTGGTGAGAAATCCGGTGGCGGGAGTGGGAGACGTGCACATGTGTGTGTGAGTGAGACGAGGCCGGCAGCCGGACCCTCGATCTGAGAGTGGACCCCTTAGTACCGCGTTTCCTGACTCCTGCGAAGGGGCAGGCCGGAAACAGGGGGAAACGAGTGGAATTAGTGTGAGTAAAGTCATCTCCCAAGGGGGAATAAAGGGCCCCCCCTCTCTGGGCGTGCGGAGGGAATTACTGTGTATGAATGGCACGCACCCAAAGTAAGTCCTGACAGAGGGAGGTCAGGCAGATTTGTAAGTCTCGAGAAGGATCCGAGTAAGATTTGGCAGTCCCGAGAAGGGTTCGGGTGTTTCACAAGGCAAAGTAAGTCCTGACAAAGGAGTCAGGCACAAACCCCAGCGAAGGAGGCTGTGGTTTGCTTTTAAGTCCTACTATGGTGAAGCCTAAAAATTGGCAGGTTAGGCAAACTAAAAATCAGGCAGTTATTTTTCCTGACTGAGGGAGTCAGGGACGACCCGGATTTTTGGCCGAGGCTTCGTGTGTTCAAGTCCCGATAGATGTAAGACCTGGCGTTGGGAAGTTGGGCAATCAAGAGATCGGGCAGTTGTTTCAGTATAAAGTCCTGAGCATCAGGCAGAAATTTAAAGTTCAGTGGAGGAAGCTGAAGCTCCTCAAACAAGGTTTTTTTGAAATTCCTGATCAGTAGAGGCACCTTTGGGACTTTTTTTATTGAGACCTGAAAAATGGGATGTTGTAATAGTAAAAAGACCGGCAAGAGACTGAGGGATATACCTCCCAGTAGTCCCTTAGGAGAACTGTTAGTAAAATGGGATTCTATAGAGGCCACGGAGGGATTAGATAAAGTGAAAATGATCCATTATTGTATGGAAGCGTGGCCAGAATTAGAGTTGCAAGGAGGATGGCCTTCATGTGGGACAAAGGATAAGTGGATGTGCCAACAATTAAATAATTATCTGACAGCTCGAGGGGATACTGATCCTGAGCAATTATTGTATGTGGCTTGCTGGGTAAAGAGCACTGTTGAGGATGAAGGGGTGCGAATTTGTAAGGTACAAAGTAAGAAAGAGGGGAATAAAGGAGGGGATGATAGGACTAGTAAAAGATGGGACCCCCTGGATTATTTGCCTCCTTCTGCCCCTCCACCTTATAATCCTCTTCTTCAAGCACCTCAAATGGCAGGTCCGGTTCCTCCCCCAGCTTCCATCTCATTACCACCTGCTCAAACTCCTCCTTCTACCTCTTCAGCTTCCGCTATGATAAACCCAGTATCTCCTCCAGTCCCTTCTGCACCACCACAAGGGCCTACTCCACCTGCTGCATTCTCCACCCCTTCTCTAGCTCTGCTTAATATCTACCCAGGCTCTTCTCCCCCTCCTATTGCTGTCCCTTTACCTCCTCCTAGTTGGGACACAAATGTCTCCTTGTCCAGTAAACAGCTATCAGCAAATACACCTGCTGATGGGCAGAAAGTTCAGGGTAACTCAGATACCCCTCAAAGTAGTTTGGCATCTGAAGATGGGCCATACTGTAGCACCAGATCCAAGACCTCCAAGGCAGAGAGACTCTTTCCCCTCAGAGAGGTTCCTATGGGAGGAGTAGCGGGAGGTGTTGGCTTTGTGAATGCTCCCCTAACTGCTTCTGAGGTGAGAGGATTCAAGAAAGAGTTGGGGCATTTAGTTGAGGACCCAGTGGGCATAGCCAACCGAGTGGATCAATTTCTAGGTCCAAATATCTACACTTGGGGGGAGATGAATTCCATCCTGAGTATATTATTTTCCCCAGAAGTGGTCCAGATGATAAGGGTGGCTGGCATATAAATTTGGGAGAAAGATAACAGTCCAGGACCCCAGGTGCCAACAGGTGAACAGTAATTGCCACTAACAGAGCCCAGCTGGAACCCTAATCAGGAGGAGGGGAGGAAGGCCATGAGGGAATATAGGTCTTTGATAATACGGGGGATCAAAGAGTCAGTTCCCAAAGGAACTAATACCCAATTGGCATTTGAGGGTACACAGGAGAAGGATGAAGCTCCTGCTGCCTGGCTTAACCGCCTAAGGCGGAACTTCCAGTTGTACTCTAGAATAGACCCAGACACCCCAGAAGGACAAATGCTACTAAAAGTCCAATTTGTTACCAAATCTTGGCCTGATATACGGAGAAAACTGGAAAAGATGGAAGATTGGCAAGAGAAGGACATAAATGAGTTATTTAGAGAGGCATTGAAGGTGTATTTAAGGAGGGAGGAAGATAAAGCAAAGGCCAAGGCTAAGATCATGGTTGCAGTAGCTAGAGAAAGTGCAGGGTGGACGGGTCCACCACCAGGAGGAGGCAAGGATAGGTCAGTACTGTCAGGTGCAAGAGGGATGGAGAGACCTCAAGTCCCTTTGAGAGAATGACATTTCTATTACTCTGGAAAGGCAGGACACGTGAGGAGGTTTTGTAAAAAGCTCAGTCTCGATGAGGCAATAGCCAAGGAACAGGACAATTTAGGAAGGATTCTTAAGGGAGACGACTAGGGGTGTCAAGGGCTTTTTACTATAGGGGACCCGATGAAACATCTAGAAGAGCCCTTGGTAAATTTTGAAGTGGGGCCCCTAAATGAGGAATTTGAGTTTTTGGTTGATACAGGGGCAGATAAGTCCTGTCTCAACAAAATACCATAAGGTATGGAAATTGGGAGACAATTTTGTGAAGTATTGGTGCAGAGGGGAGACCATTTAGAGCATCGGTGATTGAAGAAGTGAAAATAATTGGAAACTCAAGGCAATGTAAAGCTAATTTTCTTTATCTGCCTAACTTAGAAAAAAGTTTGTTAGGAAGGGATCTGCAAGTCCATTTGGGGGTTGGGATTGTTCCAAGGGAAGGGAGGATGGTAGTACAAGTGATGAAGCTGTCTCAAGGAGATGTTGCAGAAATAAATCCTGAGGTATGGACTGAGGGGGGAAAGAGGCTTATTAGACATTCCACCGATAACAATAAAAATGCAGGATGATACCTCACCCATACGGGTTAAACAGTATCCGATTTCCCTAGAAGGAAAGAAGGGGCTTGCTATAGTCATCGAGCAACTGTTGCAGGAGGGAATTTTAGAACCCTGCATGTCACCACATAATACCCCTATACTGGCAGTTAAAAAGGCTGAAGGGAAATACAGGCTGGTACAAGATTTGAGGGAAGTCAACAAAAGAACCATTGCCAGACATCCAGTTGTGCCCAACCCATATAGTCTCCTAAGCAGAATTCCAAGAGAACATGCTTGGTTCACTGTCATAGATTTGAAGGATGCTTTCTGGGCGTGTCCTCTGGCAACAGAATGTAGGGATTGGTTTGCCTTTAAATGGGAGGACCCGAGTACGAAAAGGAGACAACAGTTAAGGTGGACCCGATTACCACAGGGGTTCACTGAATCCCCCAATCTCTTTGGACAAGCTTTAGAGAGTTTGTTGGAACAATTTGTCCCTGAACAAGAAGTGCAGATCTTGCAGTATGTTGATGACCTGATGGTATCAGGAAAGGAAAAAGATCAGGTCAGACAAACTAGTATTAAACTTTTGAATTTTCTGGGGGGGAAAGGACTAAAAGTTTCCCAAGGGAAACTACAATTTGTGCAATCAGAAGTAACATACTTGGGGCACATAATAGGGGGGGGGTATAAGAAACTAAGCCCTGACAGGATTTCAGGTATTTTAGCTCTCCCGGCCCCAAAAACGAAAAGAGATGTGAGAAAACTCCTGGGCTTGTTCGGGTATTGTAAGTTATGGTTAGATCAATACACACAGAGTGTGAAATTTCTGTATAATAAACTAGTAGATCCAGAACCCCTAATTTGGACAGCTGAAGATGGTCAACAATTGGAAAACTTAAAAAACAAATTGTCCTCTGCCCCGGTCCTAAGCTTACCAGACCTCAGGAAGGGCTTTGATCTGTTTGTGAGTACAGAAGGAGGTATAGCCTATGGAGTATTAACTCAAGAGTGGGGAGGGTGCAGGAAACCCGTGGCATACATCTCCAACTTGTTAGATCCAGTGGCTAGAGGCTGGCCAGTTTGTATACAGACAGTAGCAGCAACTGCAATCCTGATAGAGAAGACTCAAAAATTGACCTTACAGGGAAAAATTAAAGTGCATACTCCTCATGATCTTAAGGCAGTACTGAGACAGAGAGCTCCGCAGTGGTTAACCGATGCTAGAATATTAAAATATGAGATAATACTAATGAATACAGAGGACTTAGAATTTATCACATCAAATGCCCTCAATCCAGCACAATTCCTAATGGGAGAGCCAATAGAGAATTTAGAACATGATTGTCTAGAATTGGTTTATCTCCAAACAAAAGTAAGAGAAGATTTGGAAGATCAGCCTCTAGCAACTGGAAGAAGCGTATTCATAGATGGCTCTTCGAGGGTAGTAAATAGAAAAAGAGCTTCAGGTTATGCCATTATAGATGGAGAAACATTACAAATTGCAGAAAAAGGGAAACTATCCCCAAGCTGGTCAGCCCAAAGTTGTGAAATATATGCCCTGAAAAGGGGACTGGACTTACTGGAGGGGGACCGGGGAACCATTTATATGGACTCCCAATATGCATATGGGACAGTTCATACATTTGGGAAAATATGGGAGGAACGTGGATATTTAAGTTCAAAGAGAAAGAGCTTAGCCCATGAGAACCTAGTCTGATCAGTACTAGAGGCCCTACAAAAACCTATAGAAATAGCAGTGGTCCATATAAAGGGGCACCAAAGAGGAGACAGTTTAGAAGTTAAAGGAAACCGACTGGCTGATCAGATAGCCAAAGCAGCAGCTCTAGAACCAGGGGATCCAGTAAAAATTTTGAAGACAAAAATGACACCTGAAAAAGGGGAGGAACCTATATTTAGTGAAGAAGAATTAGAAGCAATAAAAGATTTAAAGTTACATCAAGGACAACAGGGAGAGTGGTTCACCTCAGATGGACAGGTGTTTTTGAATAAAGCACTGGCTCGGACAGTGCTAACAGAACTACATAAATTAACTCACTGGGGAGTCCAAGGACTATGTGATAATTTCCTAAGAATTAACCTATGCATCGGGGTATATAGCCTGGCTAAAGCTGTTACCAGAGGGTGGATCATTTGTCAAAAAGTGAACCAGAAAGTTATGAGAAAAGTAGCACCTGGAGGAAGGGAATTAGCCTTGAGACCCTTCCAAAGCATACAGATAAATTTCACTGAAATGCCCCCAGTGCAAGGATACAGATATTTACTGGTTATAGTTGATCATCTCACACACTGGGTAGAAGCCTTCCTGACCAGGAGGGAAACAGCTCAAGTCGTGGCAAAAGCAATCCTAGAGAATATTATCCCCAGATATGGTATTGTGAACGCCATAGACTCAGACCGAGGTCCACGTTTTGTGTCCCAAACATTACAAAATATAATTGAGGCTTTAGGAATGAAATGGAGGTTGCATACTCCGTGGCACCCCCAGAGTTCTGGGAGGGTGGAGCAAATGAACAAAACTCTCAAAAATGTATTAACTAAATTGATTGAGGAAACAAAGATGAATTGGCTGAAGTGTTTGCCCCTAGCGCTATTGCGCATCAGAACAAGACCTCGGGCTGACATAAGAATTTCACCTTATGAAATGATGTTTGGGCTGCCATTCTTGTTAACACCTTATAGCACAGGAGACTATCTGGAAGGGGAAGAAGCTACCAGAAAGTATTTAGAAATAATTGGAAGAACTCTGGAGGGACTTAGAAAGAAAGGATACCTTCCTCAAACTCCCCCTCTCGACACAAAAGTTCACAACATTAGTCCAGGAGATTGGGTTTTGATAAAATCATGGACTACGGGAACATTAATGCCTAAATTTGAAGGCCCCTTCCAGGTGCTCCTGATCACAAATTCAGCTGTGCGGACCAAAGAAAAAGGTTGGACTCATATCACAAGAATAAAAGGGCCAGTCTCACCCCCAGGTACGGGACTGGATCCAACATCAGCTTCCCCCTCTGGCATTGGACCAGAGTCTACACCACTCTCACCCCCCGGCGGTGGACGAGATTCATCTGCTTCACAAGCTAAATCACCTGAGTACACTGTGGTAAAAGGACCAAAGGATTTAAAGTTGACTCTCAGAAGGAAGAGTCAAAAAGACTGAACTGTGTGGGAAAAAAATTGTTTGTTAAGAGTTCTAATATTGCTTAAAATGTTTTAAGACTGTTCTGTGTAAACTATGTTGGTAAAAAGTTTAAGACTGTAAATAAGTAATTCTGGTTAAGTTCCCCAATTTATTTCTAAAGACTCCAGGTTAATCCTCTACAGAACACTCCCCCTGGGAGGGGAAACCAAAATTGGTAGGGAACAGACCAAGAGAGGTTTAACCAGAGAAGCGGGTAGAAGGGACTCTAAAGAGCTTAGAAGCTTTTCCTCAGTAAAATTCCCCAAGAGGCAAGGCCGGGTGGGAAGGCTGTGCAAGATGACCCATACCGGACTCTTGGGAAGGGTAGTACTGATGGCTCTGATTGCTGGTGGTGCTCTGGGGAGCCAAGTTGAGCCGTGCAATGAATGCTACCAACCCCTCTGTGAGGAGGAAGTGAGCTCCTTGTCGAGAGTCCACATCAGTTCTAACCCTGATTGTGTTAACCTCTCCCAATTGGTCCTTTATCAGAAAAATAAGAGAGTGTATTGGAGAGCATACAATACTGCCACTTTTAGGCAGCCACTCCTAGGAGAGTGCCCTATAGGGGAAGCCTGGTTGTGCTTTGAATGTGATGCTGCTGAGACAAGCTCAGCAGACCTAGTAAAAAGCAAAGAAATGGTGAAAATGGTAAGAAAAATTGTTTGTTACAAGTATCTATATGAGTATACTGGAAAAGAGATAAACTCCTTTTGGAACACATTTCAGGGGAGCCTTAAACCCCTAGATTTGATCTTGTCTGGCCGCTGCGCTGCCAGAGTGATAAAACCAATTTTCTTATTACCCAAAGAAATTGGATCAAGTCTGGGAGTTCCTATATATAATGATTTGGGAGAAATTAAACAGAACAGGCAAAGTGAAATAGAAATAGAGAAAATCCAAAATTGTAAAAGCCAAATTCGGATCCCAATATCTATGTTAAACAAAGTTATCCGGCTCCAGGCAGTATTAAAAATAAAGAATTCAATTATTAGGAACATTTCAAACAAAATAAAAGGGTTAGCATGTGTAAATAATGAAGATCAAACTCCTACACTTGATCCCAGTGGGTGGGAGAACCTAAAGATTTTCAAAAAGGATGTATGGGAGAAGGTAGTTTTTCTCGCTGTGTGTATACTTGGAGGATTGCTCTTTTTACTATGCTTGTTTATCTGTTTTAGTAAAATAGTACTGGCCGTGCAGACCAACCTGAAGAAACCAAGGAAAGTAACAAGGTTAAGTAACCATGATTACCAAAGTGCACAAGAGATTTATAGTAGATTCAAAACAAAAATTAAGAGTTGATGCGAGCTTAGAGTTTAAGCTCGATCAAAGAAAAAGAGGGGGGACTGTTATGAACAAAAACTCGGTTAATATTTTTTTATGAGAAAAAGTTTCAAAAAGGCAGCCAGACCACTGGCCCTGCCCAAGTTCTGTGTGTTTTGTTATTGTAATCACGGGTCGTTGTCGTTAATGGTTGTTTTTGTATTAGTAAAAGCCCTGGCTGGGGCGAGGTAATGGCCCTTCCCCTGGGTGGGGACCTTGCCCGAAGCTAAGTTGTACCTTTCCCAGAATAGTGAAGACACCTGAGAAGGTGGGGGGGGTTATGCAAAGTGACTCGCAAGACCAGAATGCTTTGTGAGACCCCCATCTCCAAACTCATGGAGAAACCCCAAAAACAACGAGCCACCTAAGAGTTGAGAGACTAGAGTGATGTCTGGACGTGAGGAACCGAGTGCCGAGCCTGCAGAGACGCGGAACACCTTCGGACCCTCTCGCCCTGACCATGGGAGGTGACCCCGGAGCTGAGACCAGGCCGACTGAGTGGGAGGGGCAACATCTGACACCATCTTATGGGATCAGGAGACCCGAGAAAGGCTCCCAAGAGGATCTGATCCCCAGCTCTGCCCCTGGTGGACAGAGCTGCACATATCCTCCTCCTCTGAGTCGCCCTGGGAGACGACGGACGCTGCAGACCCGTCGAGCCGCCCAATCCTGAGCTGATCACTTTTTAATAAAGGCATTACACAGGAGAAGAAGTCTCCTGGCCCTGTTTATTTCAAGAAGAATTATTGCTTCCTTATCAGGAAGAACCAGGCTTTTCTACCTCCTTTCAGACTCCGTGGAGCCAAACCGTGATTTACAAGATGAAGGGGGAGAAGTTGACAATAAACAGAAAAATCCTTAGTTTGAAAGGAATGTTTGCATCATGTATGAGATATTTTAATGTGCAACAGGCTGTGGCTTTTAAGGGTTAATGCTTTGTTAGCATGCCATGCTTTCCAGAGGAAAGCATCCAAATGTCAGTAATTCTTTGCTTTTTATTGTCTTTATTGTTATGAACAAAAATTTGGTTAATATTTTTTTCTGTGAGAAAAAGTTACCACTACTGCTGGGCTGCTGCCTTTGTTATTGTAATCACGGGTCGTTGTCGTTAATGGTTGTTTTTGTATTAGTAAAAGCCCTGGCTGGGGCGAGGTAATGGCCTTTCTCCTGGGTGGGGACCTTGCCCGAAGCTAAGTTTTACCTTTCTCAGAATAGGGAAGACACCTGAGAAGGTGGTGGGGTTATGCAAAGTGACTCCAAGACCAATGCAGCATGGTCCTCCACTGTACTGAGAAGACCCCAAAAACAACGAGCCAAATAAGAGTTGAGAGACTGGAGTGATGTCTGGACGTGAGGAGCCGAGTGCTGAGCCTGCAGAGATGCGGAACACCTTCGGACCCTCTCGCCCTGACCATGGGAGTTGACCCCATGATGAGGTGAGACCAAGCTGACAGAGGGGGAGGGGCACCATCTTATGGGATCAGGAGACCCAAAAGGCTCCCAAGAGGATCTGATCCCCAGCTCTGCCCCTGGTGGACAGAGCTGTGCATATCCTCCTCCTCTGAGTCGCCCTGGGAGAGACGACGGACGCTGCAGAGCCGTCGAGCCGCCCAATCCTGAGCTGATCACTTTTAATAAAGGCATTACGCAGGATTAGAAGTCTCCTGGCCCTTTTTTGTTTATTTCATTTATTGTCTTAACTCTGTCCAAATTCTTATTGCTGTAATTTTTATTACTATTTTATAACCATTTTATTACTGTAAAACTTTTAAAATTTGAACACAAGTGATTGGGGATTCTCACACCAGGAGCCCCTCAGAGCCCCACGGGTCCTGGCCCCAGTGAGGCTGACAGCTTCCCTCCCAAAATGCTGCATTCAGTTCTGACCCAGCACTAAGAAATCCAAGAACAAAACAGAAATCTGATGACAGAATCTTGCAAAATCCCATACAAGAACATTCTGTTATAAAATCACAAGTATTAACAGAAGCTGAGAAAGTCAACAACATTAGAAAATGATGCTGTAGATGAATAATGAGATGGATGGTTGGGTCTCACAATTAAAGAGTGAATATTAAATATATGTTAAGAGAAGTTTTGTAGATTTATAGTTATATGTGTGTGAAAATCGCCAATCACTTGTTTTTAAAAATTTTAAAAGTTTAATAGTAATAAGGTGGTTATAAAAATAGTAACACAATTAGAGTAATAACAATTTGGACAAATTGAATTAAGACAATATGAGATATTAAAAACAAAGAATTACAGATGTCTGGGTACCTTTTCTGGGCATGATGAGCCCGAAAAAGGACCCCTGCTAACAAAGGATTAACCATTAGGAACAATAGCCTGTTGCATATTCATTCACTTCATACCTGATGCATAAATTCCATTCAAACACAGGATTCTGTCTGGTCATTGTCAACTTCTTCCTTCTAATCCTAACAGCGCCTCCAAGGCGGGAAGAAGTTCCTTTCTTCTGATAAGAAGGCAATAAATTCCTTTTCCCTGAAAGATTTAGGCGTCCTGTGGCTGCTATCTCGCTGCAAGCCCTTTCTGTTAAACAAAGCATCTTACATAGCATCGTTTTTATTTAACGATTTTTATAACCTAAAACTATATTTAACACAGTACTTAAGAGAATTAATACAGCATTTCTTTCTAACACAACACATATAATATTCATTTTAATATTTGCAAAAAGCCAATTGTAAAATACATGCAGTTTTCAAAGGGGATTTCAGGTAGCTCTGGGGTGAATTTTGGAGGGAAGTGGGGGGATCTGAGAGTCCTGGGATGTTTTGGAGGTCTTGGGGAGGGTTTGGGGGTCCAGGGTGATTCTAGGCCAACCCTGGGGGGCTCTGGGGGGTTTGGGGTTCCTGGAGAGGTCTCGGGGGAGAATTGGGGGTCCCGGGGGGGTCCCAGGCCCACCCTGAACCGAGGTCTGGGGGTTTTGGGGGGCAGGGGCACAGCAGAGGTTCCTTCCCCCCCCCCCCGGATTCTGGGGGGATCTCCCATGGTGCCCCCTCCCCAAAAAGCTCTGAGGGCCCCCTGAAGTGGCTCCTGTTCCACCGGCCAGTGCCCCCTGATCCAGGACAGCCCCACTGAGTCTGGGGGGTTCTGGGGGGATTTGTGGGGATTTTGGGGTTTTGCGAGGCTGTTTGGGAATTTCAGGGTGGCTTTTTTGGGCTTTTGGGGATTTTGTTGGGAGTATGGGGGGAATTATTGGGGGTTTTTCGGGAGAATTATTTGGTTTAGAGATGCTTATGTGATTTTGGGGGGTTTTGTTGATTTGGGGGGTTTTGGATTTGGGGTGATTTGTTGGGGTTGTGGGGGTTTTTGGGGGGGGATTTATTGAAATTTTTAGGAGTTTTTTAAAATTTTGGTGAGTTCCACTGGGATTTTTGGTGATTCTCTGGGGTTTTTGAGGGTTTTCTTGTATTAGTCCAGTCCCTCCCAGTATGATCCAAAGATAGCCCCACTGTGCTCCCAGTCCCTGCTAGTAAGAACCAGTTGTGCTCCACATGGTTCCAGTTGCTCTCTTTCACCTTCATTTGTTCCAGTCCCTCCCAGTATTGTCCCAGTATAGCCCAGTTCCCTCCAGCATGTTCCCAGTCACTCCCAGTTGCTCCCAGTTGGGTTTTTGGGGGGATGTTTGGAGAATGAAGCAGTCCAAGGCTGAGTGGAAAAGGCCCCTTGGGGGGACATCGGGGGGTGCTGATGGCGGCTGCCGGCAGAGGCAGCCTGGAGGAGCAGAGCCCTGTGTCCCCCAGGAGCCCAAAGTGGGGAGCCCACAGAGGGGGGAGCGCCACCATGGGTGGGAGCCTCAAGAGCCTGGAGAGGGGCAGGGGGGACTCCTTGGAGCCGCTGCAGCCCAGAGCAGAGAATGAGGGGAGAAGGGAGTCCAGGAGCCCAAAGAGCCCTGGCATCCCGAAATGGGGAGAGCGAAGAGGGGGAAGCTTTTGGGATTGCTGGGACTGCCGGCAGCCTGGGCAGGGCGGGCACCGAGGAGAAGGGGGACCCCCAATCCAAGCGTGACCCCAGCAGCTGGGACAGGGGGGAACCCCTGAACACCCGAGGGGAGGGACCAGGGACAGGGAACTCCTGGGACGCTTTTCCAGGGCTGAATCTTGGTGTTTGGGAGGTTTTCGTGAAGCACAGATGGCCGGTGACTTGTAGAGATGGACTTGGGCAGAGGGACCTTCAAACTCAACATGCTCATCCCTTGTTTTCCCCAAACCAGGATTTCCCATTGCCAACCCCTGGGAGTCTTTGAGGAAGATGCCCTGGGGCACTGAGGCAGATGAGGAGGAGGTCAGTGCCCCTTTCCCCTCTGTGCTGCTCCGTAGCCCAGCCCAGTATGGCCCTGGCTGCAGCACAACCCTGGGGGGATCTCCTTGCCCTTGCCTGTGGCACGGAGGCAAATCCCATCCTGTCCTTGTCCTTCCTCCCCCAGAGCAGGAGCTGAGCATGGAGAGCAGGGAGGACAAATGCCCGCAGCAGAACCTGGTGGAAGAGGCCGTTTTGAGCGGCTCCACGGCGCAGGAAGCCAACGGGGCAGAAAAGCCCTGGAGATGCCGCACGAGGAGGGGCTGCAAACGCAGATGGCAGGGATCTGAGGAGGAAAGAGGCAGCCTGGGCTGGGAAGGTGGCCAGAGATCAAGCCAGAGCTCGGAGCTGGTGCTCCATGAGCAGCTCCAGGATGGGGAGAAGCCCCACACATGTGTGGAGTGTGGGAAGAGCTTCAGGTGGAACTACAAGCTCATCGAGCACCAGAGGACCCACACTGGGGAACGGCCCTACGAGTGTGGGGAGTGTGGGATGAGCTTCAGCCGGAGCTCCCACCTGACCAGCCACCAGAGGACCCATACTGGGGAGAGGCCCTACGAGTGTGGGGAGTGTGGACAGAGCTTCAGGCAGAGCTCCAGCCTGATCAGCCACCAGAGAACCCACACTGGAGAACGGCCCCATGAGTGTGGGGAATGTGGGAAGAGCTTCAGGGGGAGCTCTGACCTGATCAAGCACCAGAGGATCCACACTGGGGAATGACCCTACGAGTGTGGGGAATGTGGGAAGAGCTTTAGGGACCATGACACCCTGATCAGGCACCAAAAGATCCACACTAGGGAGAGGCCTTATGAGTGTTCTGAGTGTGGGAACAGATTTCGGTTCAACTCCCATCTCCTCCTGCACAATCTGAGTCACACAGAGGAGAGGCCCTTCTTCTGCCCTGAGTGTGGGAAGGGATTTAAGTACAACTGCCAACTCATCACCCACCAGTGCATCCACACAGGGGAGAGACCCTACAAGTGTGGAGAATGTGGGAAGAGCTTCTCACAGAGCTCTCATTTGACCCGACACCAATACAGCCACCGGTAAGGGAAGCCCTGCGAGTCCCCCGAGTGCAGGAAGAGCTTCGTGCTCTGCTCCAGCTCCATCCCCCACTGGAGGAGGCACTTTGGGCACAGCCCTGGTGACCCACATTCCCTGTGATCCATGTTGGGAACACACCTGGCTTCTTATTCTTTTGGTTTGGCCTTAATTTTCTTGTCTTTTCCATCTCTTTGCAGTCCAAAAGTGAAGAGGGATCGATCTTTCACCTCAAAACCACTCAAATCATACTGAAAACAGCTCAATCTTAACACAAAAGGGCTCAATCCTACCTCAAATTGCTTGTTCCCACCTCAAAATCTCAATCCTATGCCAAACTCACTCCATTCCACAGGTACCAGGGTGAGATGGGGTTGGAAGGAGATGGGAGAAATGGGATCCCAATTTGGGAGCGATAGGATAGGATGGGAGCGTAGGAGCGATTGGATGGGGGTTGTGTGGGGCTGGGTGTGTGGGATGTATTTGATAGCAAATAAAACTCTCAGACTTATTGCTTTCTCTCCCGTTCATGTTCAGTCCATTGCAGTTCTGTTTTCAGAGTGCCGCCTCCCAGAGTGCCCCCTCACAGTTGCTGCCCTTGGCCTGAGCCTGCCCCTTTCCCCTCACGGTTCCCGCCCTTTCCTTGCCCCCTTTCCCCTCACAGTTCTGCCCTTTCCCTGCCCCCTTTCCCCTCATGGTTCCCACCCTTTCCCTGCACCCTTTGCCCTCACGGTTCGACCTTCGGGAACGGGGAGGGAGGAGGAGGGAGGGAGGAAGAGGCTGAGCGGCAGCAGAAGCAGCTGGAGAAGGGGAGAGGGAACCCTGGAGTCGCCGCAGCCCCGGGAGCATCACCCCCCCATCCCACAGGTGCCCGGAGAAGGGGGAGCTCGGCCCAAACCTGCTGGGGGGTGCCTGGGTTTGGGGTTTTATTCAGGGGAAGTTTGGAGCTGGCAGGGCTCCAAAGCCGAGCCGCAGATGGCCCTCGGGGGGACATCCGGGGTCCCCAGGAGGTGTTTTTGGAGGGTCCCAGAGCCAGCAGTGGCTGCTCCCAGTATGAGCCCAGTCCCTCCCAGTCATTCCCTATGATGATACAATTTGATCACAGCACAGTCCCAGTTCTTCCCAATTTCATCCTGCGTGTTCCCAGTTCTCCCAGTTGTCCCTAGCATAGTCGCAGGCACTCCCGGTATGATCCCAGTCTCTCCCACCAGGTCCCTAGTCCTTCCCACTTGCCCACAGCGTGTTCCCAGTTCTCCCAGCACATTCCCAGTGGCTCCTAGTCCGGTCCCAGTCAACACCCATATGGCCTCAGACACTCCCAGTATATCCCAGTTGCCCTGGACATTCTCATAGTCATTTCCAGGCACTCCCAGTTACCTTAGGGTGGTTCACTTGCCCCCTGTTTTATCCCAGTTGCTCCCAGTTCCTCTAATTATGTCCCCCAGCATGGGCCTGGTAGCTCCCAGTAACCCCCAGTCAGGGTCCAATCACACCCACTCTGATCCCAGTATGATTGTAGCCACTCCCAGTATGATCCCAGTCACTTGCAGTCTAATCCCAGTTGCTCTCAGACACTCCCAGTATGATTTCAGTGCCCCCAGTGTTATCCCAGTTGCTCCCTGTCAATGCCAGCATAACCCCAGTAGCCTCCAGTATGATCCCAGCATCTCCCTGTCTCTCCTAGTTTATCCCAGTTGCTTCCAGCTTGTTCCCAGTCACTCCCACTTCTTCCCAGTTGCTTTCATCATCATTCCAGTTGCTCCCAGTCAATCCCTCCATGATTCCAGTCCCTCTCAGAGTGATGCCAGTTGGTCCCAGCATGGGCCCAGCTGTTCCCAGTGTGCTTCCATCACTCCCCTATGGTTACAGACACTCCCAGTATGGTCCCAATTGAACTCAGTTGTTCCTGGTATAGTCCCAGTCACTCCCCATATGATCCCAGTCCTTCCCAGCATGGTCTCACTCACTCCCAGTTACCCCCAGTGTGGTCCCAGTTCTCCTCAGCATGGTCCTGGTTGTTCCTGTGTGGTTCCAGTCATCTCAGTATGGTTACATATTGAGAGTTTTTGCAGATTGAGGAGTTTTTGTTAGACAATGGCCATATTCAGCCGAAGCACAATCCAGCCTGCTTGTACTAATGGACAATGGACACATGCACAAACAATGAATAATGGACATATTCAGAAATGGGGTTGGTATATCCTTGGAAGAGATACAAGAAGAAGAGTCATCAGGACTCAGCAAGTTTGTCAGCAAGCTTGGGAAAGTAAGAAAAAAGTAAGTAATGGGTGGGTGTCCTGGGTTGACTAAATGATGCTTTTATCCCCAATTGTCTCATTCTGTTTATGCTGAATAATAAGTTTTACACCTGTAAGACTTGTTCCAGAGAGTGAAGGGGGGAGAGAAGAAGCGGCAGTTTTTTTTCAGACACTGCACTCACTCCTCCACATTCCTGCTCTGGACTGTGTTGTCTGTGGATGGACAGACAGCAGGACAGAGCTCTCTTTTGCTTTTAGTTAGTTAGCTAGCTGAGGCAAAGGAGACAAAGAAGTTCCCTGGACTGTGGGGTTTTTTCCCTTTTCTTTGGAGCTGTTCAAACCTGCTCTGGACTGAACACCAGAAGAGCACCGGCAGCTACACGTATGGCCACTGGGCCAGGCCTGGCCTGCGACACTTCCAGCACCAGAGGGACTGATCAGAGACTGAGTGAGCTGAGCTGCAACCCAGGGAGGGGACTTTCTCAGTTTGTCATCTCTTTTGGAGCGGCAAGGGGTTTTATTGTTTAATATTGTTTAGGTTTTATTGTTTAATAAACAGTTTTTTTCCACCTTTCTCCAAGGAGGTATTTTCTCCAGGACCAATTAGGGGAAGGGGCTGATTTAATCTGCTTTCCTACTGGAGCCCCTTTGGGATTCTCTTCCAAATTTGAACCAGGACAAATACATCTATTGGTGCCCAATGCGTGGCTCAAGAAGGTGGAGAAAAGCTCTATTGATTGTATGTTGGTTGTGCTCACTCTCTAGTGAGTTAAAGCAATCAGTAGCCATGTTGCTTGAATTCCTAATGTCTCTTGGGGTGGAGGCCTTCACGTGGTTCTGGTCTCTAGAGCTTTTTGAGGTTTCAATACCTTTCTGGTCACTAGGATTATTGTCCATAACCCGTAATTTTTATGGTAGTGCGGCACGGATTGGAATAGTTGTTGTGCTGGCCTTGGTGATAATGATTTATAGAGCATTTACAAAGATACTGGAGTCAGTTTATGATATTTATGGTTTACGGTTTCTTCGTCCTACCCTGCATCCCAGTTCCAGTAGTATGTTTTGGGAATTTATTAGTAATTGCACCCAGTTTGTTAGAGGAGGAGCAGGGAATGAGGCTTTCCAGCCTTTCCTTTCCTTCTTCTCCTTTGAATCTGTTATGTCACTTTTTGAGAATGTTCAGTTTCCCCTGAATGTTAAAGAGACCATCTTTCTGGTATTTAATCTGGTATTTAATCAAACTTCCTCTATATGGTCTGCAGCTTCTCTAGAATGAGGGCTGAGATATCCAGAGGAGTTGGTGAGACCATTGACCCAGAAGCAGATGCAGGCGTGAAAAATCCTAAGTGGTGTGGAGAATGGGAAAATACAGGCTAAACCCTGAAGGAGTTTTCTCATCCTGTAGACTTGGATTTTCCACGGGAACAAATTCAGAACCCAGCTGAGGTGGGGAAATACTTAAAAACAAAGTGCCATGATCATTCTAAAGAGAAAAGGCTCATTGCAATAAGCTGGGCCCTGGCCTATGCTTATCCCACTCTGTTAGATACTGTCGGGCAGCAGACAGAGGCAGGGGGGCAGGGAGATAAATCAGCAACTATCCCAGTCAGGCTACAGCTAACAGCCCAGGCTCAAAGCCAGCAGCTAAACCAGATAGTGAGCCTAAGCCAGCAGCTAAACCAGACAATAAGCCTCAACCAATGGCTGTTGCTACCAGCACTAGAAGTGGGAAATGCACGGACAAGACCAATCGACCAGTGGAGGATGATGATGATGATGATGATGATGATGATGATGATGATGATGATGATGATGATGATGATGATGATGATGATGATGATGCAGCAGGAGAAGGACCCTCAATGCCTCCTGACATAAAATCAGGAGTCAAACCAGCAGGCGCAAGATCAGAAGCCAATATTGAGTCCTTTTCTCTGAAGGACCTTTGTGGCCTACAGAAGGATTACACCCAATGACCTGATGAATCAATAATTAGTTGGTTAGTCCATCTCTGGGATGCTGCAGGTGAGGCTACAATTCTGGACAGCACTGAAGCCAGGCATTTGGGATCCCTGTCACAGGATCCTGTCATCGACCAAGGAATGATGAGGGGGACTACTCCACACAGCCTCTGGGCACGGGTCTTGGAAAATGTAGCACAAAGATACCTGTGTGCAGATGATCTCTATATGCAACAAACCCAGTGGAAGACCATAAAGCAAGGGATCCAACACCTGAGAGAAATGGCAGTGGCAGAGATTATCTTCTCAGATGATGTAACAACTAGGAACCCAGACTTGATACCATGCAGGTCTGTGATGTGGCGGAAACTTGTACGACTTGTGCCACACGAATATGCTTCTGCCTTAGCCATCATGAAGTGGGATGAGAGGGATGAGACTGTGCTGGATATGGCAAAGAAGCTCCGAGCATATGCAGATGCTGTGCATGGCCCAACACATGCCAGAATCGCAGCAGTAGAAACATGTCTGCAGAAATTAGAGGATAAGATAGAGGAGAATCATAAGAAGTTCAGAGAGGAGATTAAAGAAGTCCTTCTCCAAATCTCAGCAGTACAGATCAGAGGTTCTGGTAGCCAACACAGATGTTACCCAGATGGCAAGAGAAGGTACACCCCACGAGCTGAGCTGTGGTTCTCCCTGTGTGATTGTGGAGAAAACATGAGGAGATGGGATGGAAAATCTACTGCTGCTCTGGCACAAGGGGTGCATGAACTGAAGGAAGCCACCAGAAGGAAAGCAGCTCCAGTTGCCCACAGCCGAACTGCCAGGTATGATGATGATGATGATGACATGTCCGATCCCCTTGAAGGAACATCCAAGACATATGCCCAGGGAAAGAAAGATAAGCAGGCTTAGAGGGGCCCCGCCTCTAGCCAGGTAGAGGCTAGGGAAAACCGTGTTTTCTGGTCTGTGTGGATTCGTTGGCCTGGCACATCGGAACCACAAGAGTATAAAGCTTTGGTAGATACTGGTGTGCAATGCACATTAATCCCATCGAGACATGTGGAGACAGAGTCTGTTTCTATTGCTGGTGTGACAGGGCGATCCCAGGATTTCACTGTGGTGGAAGCTGATGTGAGCCTGACTGGGAATGAGTGGAAGAAACATCCTATTGTGACTGGCCCAGAGGCCCCATGTATTTTGGGCATAGACTTCCTTCAAAGTGGGTATTTCAAAGACACAAAAGGACTCAAGTGGGCATTTGGGATAGCAGCTGTAGTGACAGAGGGCATCCAGCAAATGAACACCTTGCCTGGACTGTCTGAGAATCCATCTGCAGTAGGAGTCCTGACGGGAGAAGAGCAATAGGTGCCAATTGCCACTTCCATAGTGCATCGACGACAGTACAAGAACCACTTGAGATGCTGTGATGCCCATCCTTAAGATGATCCAAGAACTGGAGAGCCAACGAGTAATCAGCAAGACTCACTCACCCTTCAACAGCCCCACTTGGCCTGTGCACAAGTCTGACAGAGAATGGAGATTGACTGTGGACTATCGTGGCTTGAATGAAGTGACTCCACTGCTGAGCGCTGCTGTGCGGACATGCTGGAACTCCAGTACGAGCTGGAGTCCAAGGCAGCAAAGTGGTACTCCACTGCTGACATTGCTAACGCGTTTGTCTCCATTCCTCTGGCAGCAGAATGCAGGCCTCAGTTTGCTTTCACCTGGAGGGGCGTGCAGTGCACCTGGAACCAACTGCCCCAGGGGTGGAAGCACAGCCCCACCATCTGCAATTGGACTGATCCAGGCTGCACTGGAAAAGGGTGAGGCTCCAGAACACCTGCAGTACATGGATGACATCATTGTGTGGGGGAACACAGCAATGGAAGTATTTGAGAAAGGAGAGAGGATCATCAGGATTCTGCTAGAAGCCAGCTTTGCCATCAAGAAGAGAAAAGTCAAGGGATCTGCTCAAGAAATCCAGTTCCTGGGAGTGAAGTGTCAAGACAGACGGAGTCAGATTCCCACTGAGGTCATCAACAAGATCACAGCTATGTCCCCACCAACTAGCAATAAGGAAACGCAAGCTTTCCTGGGTGCCATAGGTTTTTGGAGGATGCACATTCCCAAATACAGTCAGATCATGAGCCCTCTCTACCTGGTTACCTGCAAGAAGAATGAGTTCCACTGGGGCCCTGAACAACAACAAGCCTTTGCCCAGATCAAGCAGGAGATTGCTCATGCAGTAGCCCTTGGCCCGGTCAGGACAGGACCAGAGGTAAAGAATATGCTCTACTCTGCAGCTGGGAACCATGGCTTGTCCTGGAGCCTTTGGCAGAAGGTGCCTGGGGAGACTCAAGGCTGACCACTGGGATTTTGCAGTTGAAGATACAAAGGGTCCAAAGCCAACTACACTCCCACAGAGAAGGAAATCTTGGCTGCCTATGAAGGAGTCCAGGCTGCCTCAGAGGTGATTGGCACGGAAGCACAACTCCTCCTTGCACCCCGACTACCAGTGTTGGGGTGGATGTTCAAAGGCAAGGTTCCTTCCACCCATCACGCCATTGACGCTACATGGAGTGAATGGATTGCTCTTATCACACAGCGTGCCTGTATAGGTAAACTGAATCACCCTGGGATTTTGGAGATAATTACAAACTGGCCAGAAGGTGAGAACTTTGGTCTGAATGATGAAGAGGAACAAGAACCAGTGACATGTGCGTAGAAGGCTCCTCCCTATAACCAACTGCCCCCAGAAGAAACATGCTACGCTCTTTTCACTGACGGTTCCTGTCGCATCATAGGGATGAACCAGAAGTGGAAAGCAGCCGTATGGAGCCCTATTACCGCACCTGAGTGGGTCGCAGCTGGTGAGAGAGAGACGGTGAATCTTGTATCTTGATCAGAAGGCTGATTTATTACGATATTATATATAATACATTATGACTATACTAAATAGAATATAGAGAGAGGTTTGCAGAGAAGCTAGGCTAGGCTAAGAATAGATAGAAAGAATCTATAACAAAGTTGTGGCCAAGGACTCAGTCCCGTAGCTTGCACTGATGATTGGCCCTTAATTATAAACATAGGAAATGAGCCAATCAAGGTGTCCCTGTTGCATTCCCTAGCAGCTGATAATAATTGTTTACCTTGTCTTCTAAAGCCTCTGGCCTCCAGAAGACGCAGAAATCCAAAAGAAAGGATTTCTGTGGAGACATGTCTGCGACAGAGCCCCACACAACAGGTTGGACAAGCTACTGAAGGAGAAGGTGGATCAAGTCAACTTGCAGAACTCAAAGCTGTTCAGCTGGCCCTGGACATTACTGAGGCACAGAAATGGCCAAAGCTCTGTCTTTATACTGTTTCATGAGTGGTAGCCAATGCTCTTTGGGGTTGGCTGGAAAGGTGGAAAAAGGCCAACTGGCAGCGTGGGGGAAAACCAATCTGGGCTGCTCATGAGTGGAAAGACATTGCCACTCAGTTAGAGAAGCTACCCGTGAAAGTCCACCATGTGGATGCTCATGTCCCCAAGAGTTGGCTAATGAGGAACACCGAAACAACGAGCAGGTAGATCAGGCAGCAAAAATGGAGGTGTCAAAGAGAGACTTAGATTGGCAACATAAGGGGGAGTTGTTCCTAGGTCAATGGGCCCATGATGCCTCAGCCATCAGGGCAGAGATGCCACCTAAAAGTGGGCACAAGACCAAGGGGTGGATTTAACCATGGACAGTATTTCTCAGGTCATCCATGACTGTGAGATGTGTGCGGCCATCAAGTAGGGCAAGTGAGTAAAGCCCCTGTGGTATGGTGGGCGGTGGTCCAAGTACAAGTATGGGGAAACCTGGCAGATTGACTACATCACACTGCCCTAGACACACCAAGGCAAGCGCTACGTGCTGACCATGGTGGAAGCCACCACTGGATGGGTGGAGACCTACCCTGTGCCTCACGCCACTGCCCGGAACACCATCCCGGGCCTGGAAAAGCAAATCCTGTGGAGACATGGCACCCCCGAGAGAACTGAGTCAGACAATGAGACCCATTTCAAGAATGGCCTTATCAACACCTGGGCCAGGGAACATGGTATTGAATGGATATATCATATTCCTTATCAGGCACCAGCTGCCGGGAAAGTTGAATGATGCAATGGACTACTTAAAACAACTCTGAAGGCACTTGGCGGGGGGGAACTTTTAGAAATTGGGAAATGAACCTAGCAAAAGCAACCTGGTTGGTCAACACCAGAGGGTCCATAAATAGAGCTGGTCCTGCCCAGTCTGAACCCCTGCACACAGTGGGTGGAGATAAAGTCCCTGTTGTACACGTGAAAGGTATTTTAGGAAAAACTGTTTGGATTACTCCCACTTCAGGCAAAGACAAAACCATGCATGGAATTGTTTTTGCTCAAGGACCTGTTTACACTTGGTGGGTAATGCAGAAAGATGGAGAAAGCCATTGTGTACCACAGGGAAACTTAGTCTTAAGTGAGAACTGTGTGTAAGGTTTCATTGTGATGCAGATGGAAATAGAATAAGGGGTGGATAATGTTCCAGATTGCAAGGCAAGATGCATTCTATTACCATCTGTATGGCAGCTGTCTTTTGTCAAGTGGGCAGTTTGCCTTATCTCTCTTTCTGAGCACTCACTCCCACTCCTCCCTCGAGAGGAGACATCTGCTGATAACAGGCTATTGAATGTCACTGCATGACTGATAAGAACTATAACATCCCATTGTGAGATGTTCTGCCCAGAGGGAGGAGCCAAGCATTGCTACCCAGATATAATCAAGAGGTTTTTGAGACACCAGCGTGGCTTTCTCCACTGGATTCCCCAGAGGAACAGCAGCTCTCTCTTTTTCTACTGGATCTTCAGAGGAAGAATACATCCTTCTCTACAGATCCCCCTTGCTCCAACAGAACCACACCTGACACTTCAGGAGGGCTGCAGCCACATTTTCAATTGGATTGCCACCAATACCCCACAGGGTGTCAGGTTGGGTTCTGACTCTGTCAGGGTTGTTCTAGTATAATGCATTGTTTATTTTATCCTTTTTTTTCCCTTACCTATTAAAGAACTGTTATTTCCTGCTCCCATATTTTTGCCTGAGAGCCCCTTAATTTAAAATTTATAGCAATTTGGAGGGGTGGGGAGGGTTTACATTCTCCATTTCTGGGGAGGCTCCTGCTTTCCTTAGCAGCCCCCTGTCTTTCCAAACCAAGACAAAAACCTTTGACTATACAGGATCTTTTGGATCCACTGTCCCCCAAACAGGTCAACAGGTGACCCCGTTGTAATGCCAAGTAACAAAGAGCAGCACAAATGACACAAAAAAAACATGGCCAAAGAGGAAGAGGAGAGGCCCAATGAGGAAAGGATGTGGTGAGACACTGGCACATTGAGTGAGTTGCACTCCCATAATCTATAGGCTAGCAGGTCCTGGTCTCACATTCTTCTCTTGGTTAATTTAAATTTTATTTATTTATTTAATTATTTATTTATTTATTTATTTATTTATTTATTTTTCATCTTAAAATATATATACAATTAGAAATATGTCATCAAATTTTAAAGATACAATCAAAACACATTAATTCATAACTACATCTAAAGATCAGAACATATGTACAGCTGTAATTATGAAGCATAATGCATCAATCCTATTCTTCAAACACTCTTCATACAGGTGGCAGCTTCTTCCTGAGCTTAGAGGACAGAGAGCTCTTCTGGACGGGAGGCAAGGACTTTGTGGGTGAGGGAACATCAGAAGTGTCCAGAGAAAATTTCTCGGTAAGACTGTAACCAGTCAGATCTGCAAAGTGGAGACACAAAGTTTGACAGAGGCCACCATGCAAACCTAAAGCATCTGAAGCTCCATATTTCACGGGACACATTTCCTGGAAATGTCTAAACAGCTGCACAGGGAAACATGCTCCTGCTGGCAGACACTTGAGGCAGGCCAGGGCACAACCCTGAGCCACTCGCCCAGGGCTAGCACAGGCACAGCCTGGCCTCAGGGCTGCCCTGGGACAGCAGGGAGCCCAGAGCCCTGTGCTCTCCAGGAATGGCTCAGCTGCACATGCACCCACCTGCTCCTCTCCCTGCCCCACAGCTCAGCAGCCCCACAGCTCCAGGGGCACTGGCAGCAGCACAGCTCATTGCAGGGGCACATGCAGGGCACAGCTGTTCCCTGGCAATGTGCACAGCCTCTCTGGGCTGCCACAAGACCCTTCCTCCCAGCAGAGATTGGCCCAGCTCCCCCCTCACCTCTGTGTGAGGCTGAGCCATGATTGCCTTCACCTTGTTCTCCATCTGGAGTTGCTTCAGGCCTGCCATGCCATGACTAGGAAGGGCAATGGAGAGAGTGGGAGCAGATGCACACCCTTCCTTACAATTTAGTTATTTTTGGAACAGCTCAAAAGGAAAATCCAGACATGTCCAACTCAGTGCTTCCTCAGCTTTCTGGTGAACATCTCGCCTTCACCAGCCCAACATTTTGGAGAGGTTTTCCCGCACATGTGGAGGCTTGCTGGCAGCACATTTCTTCAGCTGGGTGCCCATCACCTTGTAGAGGGCAGAGGCGAGCTTGGTGGCCACGGTGTGGACGTTGGCGCTCCGCACAGGCAGCACCTTGTTCCCCAGGAAGGCCCAGAGCACGGGCAGGGCGTCATGCTGGACGACTTCAGGGCTCCTGGCATGAACCCACTGCACAAGCACTGCCGGGACAGAGACACAGCTCCTTACCCACCAGCCTCCATGCAAACAAGGATCTACCTCTGCTTTTGCTTCTTGAAAGCCTCTCTGGCCAAGATCAGCAAAATAGCACCCAGAGCCCTTTGATCCAGAAAAGGGCAAAGCAGCTGATCAACCTGGGAACAGAACCACCAACCCCTCAGGACTAATTGCTCCAAACAGAGCCTTGTCCCTGTGGCTGACTTCCTACCTTTACTAAATTATTTCACAATCTCTTTCTGCATGAACAATGAATGAAATGTCCAATTGCCTTTGATTTCCATTAAGAAGTTGTCTAAACCCACACTTGAATATTTGGAAATGCACCGTCGAGAGGAAATGGAGAGATTTCTAATAAAAGGGATGATTCCATTTTTGTAACTTTGATGTCAAGTGCCAAATGTCTAATCTGGCTCTTCCCTTTGCTCAGTGGCACACAGCAAAGGGCAGGATTAGAACACACCTCAAAACTCCAGCCCACCAGAGATGGCTGCTGCCGGACAGTTGGATGAGAAACATCAGTGACCAGCTGGTGTCTTTGGCAGAATGCTTTTGGGGCTTCCAACAAAGAGCTGTTTCAAACCTCAGGGTGTCTTAGAGAATTAACCAGACCCCATTGCTGTGGCATTTGAGCATCTCCACATTTTAATGCTATTTTTCCTCTCAATGTTAATGGCATTTTCTCTTATGTCCACTGAAATAGGGGCATAGAGAAAGAAAAATGCTACACAGGGGACTGAAATGTAACCAAAACACGAGTGTTTTCTCAATTTGTCTCTGGAATCTCTCTGCCCATTTTTTGAACTGAGCTGTATCAAACACAGACAAAAAAGTTACTACTAACAGGCTTCTTGCATGGCAGATTTGGCTGAGAGATATGAAAACCTGAAATGCTCTGGAGACCATTCTTATTTTCTGATCAGACAAAATGTTGTCTAGCAGCCATTTAATATTCTGTGGTGGAAGAGACTTCATTTTCTCTATGCTGTTAATCCACCAGCAGACATCAACATTGAAACAGCTCCTGCAAGTACCCAAAACCAATTCTGCTAAGCAGGAAAGGGTTATGGTACCCATTTTAAAATGGGAATTCATTTGAGTTTAAATGCAATTAAAGACATCGGTGACTACTGAATGTGAGGAACAGCTGTCTGTTCCTATTAAATCTCAGAACATCTGCTTTTTCTAAAGTAGTCCGAATTTATGGTTAATTCCTTTATTTGAAAAAGAGATCAAAAGAACTGTTAAAATAAATTCCCTGTTCCTGGAGATCTACTTTATTCAAATGCTCTTTAAGGGCCTTTGACATTCCCAATCTCTGAACATGCCCTTTTGAGATTCCTAATGAAGACACAAAGTGTATTACACCTTGCATTCAAAGACATTGGCATAGTTAGAAGTGGATTTAGCCCCAGTTAAAGCAAGGCTATCAATCGTCTTTTCTACTATATATTGAGATTATCATTTTTCCATTTCTTGGCTCTTGCTGGCATAGCAAGCTCCTCTGAGGAATCAATTATCAGCTGCATTTGTAGCATTTTGGACAGCGCTGACACAGGCAGACACTGTTTCCACACCCTGAAAGGCTCAGTCCAAGGCCCCTCTGACAGCACAGGCAGGGAGCCTCAGCACTCTGCTTCTGTCCCTGTGCCCCCAGAGGCTGCCTTGCACTAAACCCGTGCCTCTGATACCTCTGTTGAGTTCTGGCCTAAGCTGTGACCCCCAGGCTCTGCACGGTTCAGCCTCAAAACTTTCCAAGAGAAAACCAAGAATTCTGTGAGGACAAAACAAACGGATGTCCTGAAACAGCATTGGCCACCATTTCCCCTCAAAGATCACAGATGTCCCTGAGCTCCCCAGAGAGGAGCCAGCTGGGGTATTTTAGCCCCTCCCTTTGCTGGAGGTGGTTCTGAGATGCCCCAGTGAGAGCTCAGCCCCAGGCCGAGCGCTACCCCCATCTCAGGTGCTGCCCAGCTCTGCAGCAGCCAGGGGAAACCTCCCAAACCCACCTGCCTTGGCTATAGGGCAGCAGGGACAAGCTCAGCACCTCCTGATTCGGAGGAGCTGCTCTGCTGTCTGCTCACAGGCATTCCCTGTAAATGCTCCCTGGGAAGAGCTCTTGGCTCAGAAGGGGAGGCCATACCTGTGATACACTCGGTGACATCCAGCAGAGCTTGGCCACTCAGGTGATTCCATTGGTAGCTGAACTCTTTCAGCAGTGACACTTTATCTACAAGGAAAACACACATTTCTGCTCACTTTTCTCAGGTCATAGGAGAAAGGACAGTGGGGAGGGAAAGGGCAGGGCCAACCCCATTTTATAAAATCATGTACATTTCTGCTGATTTTTGAATTGTTTTATTCTTTCCTTTCAGCCTACTTGGCAGGGTTTTAAATTCCAAAAGCAAAGCTCTCCTTTCACTTTTGTAAATCCAAACATTTCTGCTGTAGCAGGAGCTGTGTTAAAACATTTCACATCAGGGACCTCAAGAGTTCAGTCACATGGAAGCAGTGAAAAGGTTCTGCATTCCAGAGCAAAAAGGAAGAGCCCCATACTTGGGTCACAGAAAGGCACTAAGTCAGGCATTTCCTGAGCTCACAGAGCAGCTGGGGAGGAGAAAGTAGAAACTCCTCTTGAAGACCTGCCTCTTCAACACTCCTTTTTTCAGGCATATTTCCCTAGTGCAGCATTTTCAGAGCTGACATAAATCTGTGTGGCAAAGGAATTTAGAGCAGCCCTTGCCTATGTAGTTAATTGCTGTAGCCATTTTGCCCCATGCAAAACAACATGTGGAACAAGGCATCATTGACAGCTGGGTTTATACCTGTTTATTCTGAAGAAATGAACTTGGTGAATCATAAGTTCCACTTTGAAAATAGAAGACAAAGAGAAAAGTGGAAAATAGGCAGCTAATGCCTCTAATGTAGAGCCTTGCAGGTGGCTGCCCTGCAGAAGCTCTGATGGGTGAGTGTCCCTTCATGCCAACAGCAAAGCTGTTCATTTGGGAAGTCAGACGGGGCCCAAGCAAACTCCAAACCCCCTTTGCCTCTGAACTGTAGCAGAGCTGCAGCCCAGGACTTGCTCTTCAGACAAGCAGCACAGAGCCAAGGGCTCCTGAGACTGTTGGGAAATGCTGATCCCATTCCAGCCTGTTGGGGATGGTGCATAAGGACTGCACCTGCACAGCTTCTGGTGAGTGTCAGCTGGAGGGTTCCACAGACAAAAGCAGCTGTCAAGGCACTCAGCGCTCTCTTGTGCAGGAGAGACAGAGATGAAGTTGAAGAGAGTCCCTGCCAGGGCTCAGCCTTACCCAAATGAGCAATGGATTCTTCCAGTGCTTTCACAGCTGCCCCACGAACCCTGGGATCCTTTGAATTCAGGTTCTTTGTTATTCCTTCCACTAAACCAATGATCACCGGGTTCAAGGCATCTTTCAGGGCTCCTGTGATTTCAGCCAGCACATCCAGCGCCCTCTGCTTCACTTTCTTGTGGCTGTCAGATATTCTCAGGACAAAATAATCAAAAATCTGTGAAGAGAACAAGCAATGTGAAAGCTGGATTCAAATGTCCTTGTTTGAAGAGTGGATGTAGCAGTCAGCAATGTCAAAGATGAAAGTGATCCTTTCTGTCAGGTCAGCCCTTGCATGCACAATTTCACTGTTTTCCTGTGGGCCACTCACTGGAATGGTGGCACAACCTCATGCTGGTTGAAAGATTTTCTTCTGTTTTCTGGAGGTTTGGCTGGGGACAGAATAGTTCCTATGGTATTTCTCTCCATCTATTATCATTAAATCAATTCCATTTATTAATGCTAAAGAGTACCTTTGCTTTGAATGCAAGCAGATGTTTACAATGCCTGGTTTTCTATACAGTTGCCTCAAGTGCTGAGGGCAGTTATGATTTTGCCAAAATTATGGCTGGAGGAGATCTAAGTTTTCTTTTGTTTGTCTCAGAGCCAGTGTCTGGAGAAGTGCAGGGCTCTGATCAACTCTTCCAGGATCCAGAGCATTTCTCTAAGTAACAGGTGGACTTCTGAAATGTAATGTGCTGTTCAGTGCTCATTAGAGCAGGTTCAGTCCCTTGACAGCCACATTATCAGGCGCCTTTCCCTGGAAAAAGGGGAAAAGCAGCTACTGGGAGGAGAAGGCAGAGATGAGCCCTTAGCTGTTTTCCTCCTTTTCCAAAGAGAAAAAAAGACCCCCAAGAAGGGTGAGCACTGTCTTTACTAAGAGGAATAGAAACAAGGATGGAAATGAGTAGCCAGAGCTGTGCCCGCGTAAGACAAGATGGAGTATATAGGAGTGTTGTTTTTGAAAAAACAACTGGGTCTAAACCAACCCAGCCTGATACTTCTCTTCCCTATGCAAACCCATTTTTGGTCTAGAGAACAATTGCCATGCTTTCAAGGGCTGGATTCCCTTCACTTAACCCAGCAGGGAGTAGGAGAGAGCAGCAGTTACACCAGCAGAAAATTCTGCCATCATCTGATGAACAGCAGCAATAGGCACCTGTCAGACATAAAACAGCTGGACTGAAATAACTTGTCCTGAAGCCTGGACCTGAACTACATTTGTCTGGGTAAGAGGGATCAGCGTGTCCCAAACAGCCAGGACAGAGTGCCAAGACACACTGAATTAACTTTGCTGCTACAGGCTTAGGAAAGGAGCTAAAGGAAAGGAGCAGTGAAGATACACTACATACTTGGGCAATGTTAGTGGAGATGAGCTGGGGGCTGGTTTTGCACAGGTCTCGGAGGAGTTCCACTCCTTCCATCCTTTTCTGAAACCCCTTGGCTTCCAGGAGATTGTAAAGCTTCTGGAGCAGCTCCGTTTCTTCCACAGCTATAGGTGATGTGATCTGGGCTTGTGCACGGTGTAGGAGGTGTCCATCAGAGGGAGATTTCACCCTGGGAAATTAAACCAAATGAGGACCTGGTGGTGATAATTATCGTAGCATGGCATCCCCATAGTGGAAATAATTAGCATTGACTCCATGATTCCAGAAGGCTGATCAATCACTGTACTATACTATACTATACTGTACTGTACTGTACTGTACTATTCTATACCATACCATACCATACCATACCATACCATACCATACCATACCATACCATACCATACCATACCATACCATACCATACTATACTATACTATACTATACTATACTGAAACTCCTTGGCCTTAAAGACAGTCTGATACAGACAGACCAGATTGGTCAATTGAATCCAAAACACCATCATCAGTGGCCAGTTAAGAAATCACCCTTTGGTAAACAAGTCTCCATGACACATTCCACATGTTCACAACAACAGGTGCAGCAAGTGAAGATAAGAATTATTTCTCACTCTTTTCTCTGATCTTCTCACAGCCTTCCCCAGGACAATGCCTGGGAAAGTTGTGCCTGCTGCTATCTATAGAGAGAGCTGCAGCCACAGACAATGCTTTCAGTTAATTGTGAGCAAAACATCTTGAGCAGCTTTCCTAATTATGTGATTTCAACCTGGAAAATCATGAGGCTCTGAAGAACAATGTGGACCTCATGGCAATCATTACAGGAGACAATCTGCCAGTGACATTCTCACCAGTGCTCACTTAGGAAAACCAAGGATGAGATGCATCTGATCTATCTTCAGATAGCTGCCAAGGAACACAGGTCACATTGCTTTGTGGAGAAAGAGAGACACTACTGCTAAGTTTAAATGCCTCCTCATATGGGACGTGTGTGTCTTAGAATAAGGAAACTCATCACTCTGGAGAAGTGTCTCTGCAACTAGGCATGACAATCTGGAAAAGTAGCTCAGATGCACCTGAACAGATGAACAGGGCCATATTTCAAGGATTCAGAAAATCAGTAACAGAGATAAAAACAGAAGTCAGACATCCCAGAACTACTCTCACATTTCATTTGTTTCCTTAGAGTCTAGATGCACAGCTTAACAACCCCACTGGGAACAATTCCCCTGATCAACCTGTCTCTTCCATGAGCACGGGAAGATGCTAGCTGTGCTACTGAGGCATGTGGTCACTTTCCTGCCACTGCTGAGCAGGACAGAGCTAAATAAATCCCCTCTGCTATCAGAGGAGAACAGATATAAGCAGCTCTGCAGCTGCCATGAAGAGACAGCAAGGAGCAATTCCTGTCTTAAATGCTGGTTGCAGCACAGGGGGAAATAAACCAAACATGCTGTCCATCAAGCAAATTACATGAAGGACAGGAATATCAAGACAAAAAGTCCACATTGAGACACCTGTTGACTGAAGTTGTTCAGGAATTGCCTTGCTCCTTGCTACTCAAACTTGGTACTGTATGAGGGTAAGAAAACATGATTCAGCCAGGCCAAAGCACATGCATCTTTGTGGAACGGCATCTTGCTTCCAGACTGAGATTTCTCGTCACAACACCCATCTGAAAGGACTCCACTCAGATGAAAAAAAAGCCCTGGTTGAATTTACTTGTCCCAAGTCAGGCAGCAGAGACTTGACCCTCTCACAACCTCCACAACACTGCCCTTGCCACTGCACTGGATCGTCTGAGCTGCAACCAATGGGTGTCTTTTTGACTCTCCATTTTTGTGGAAACCCCTCCCGAGAAGTTGTAATCAGCACAATGCAGAAGTAGACATTTTTTATCCTAGAGCATTTGTAGGGAAAGGAAACAATCTGTGGCATTGGTCATCTCTGCCAGAAAGATTTTCCTGAGCAAGAGACATGTAAAGCTTGTCATGTGCTTTGTCACATCTGACAAAAGTGCTCAGTACCGTTTGCTAGAAGACAATGTGGCCTGGGGCTCCTTTGAGCCATTCTTCCTCTCCTTCACCGGCTCCTTGAAAGATGGGCCTTCAGCCTTCTGGTTTTCCATCCCCTACAAAGACACAGAGAAACCCCATCAATCTTTAGAATATAAACCAGGAAATTCCCTGTTGAAAACACAAGTTAGAACCAGGATCACTGCTGCCAAGGCTTAGGGAAACAGTTCCTAACTTACAGATGGAAACAGAGCAGAGATTCAGTGATGCCAACTCTTTGTTTTCAATAGCCCAAGGCAGGTTATGGATGCTACCAGTCTGAGCAGCAATCTAAAATCCCAAATTCCTTAGTCTTGAGCATAAGTGGGAGGAATGCAAACTGGCAGGCAACGAGTGTTCATGAAGGAAGCAACAGAAATCACTGGACTCTTTGGCCCATTGTGTTGGAAGTCAATTTGGTTCAACACTCACTCTCCCTGTGCCTACACAAAGGCAGGCTCCCTTCGGTAATGTCAATTAAAAAAAATAAAATCCTCCCCATCAAACAAACAAAGGATTTTCCAGTGGATGCTGCTGAATTCACCAAGCTTCTTCCAGCTCCACAGGGCTTGACAGCAGGGCAGTATTCACAAAAGACAGACAGTAATTGTAGTAACTAGGATTGACCTGGACATCTTTTGTAAATCTGGAAATTTTCTTGGCACTACTACTTCCAGTGTCCTTTGCAAAGACTCTGTTATCTTCAGAAGCACAATTCTCACTTAATTTCTTTACAGGGAGCAGAGTAGGGAGAGCATGGTGGGGGCCTATGCTTAAATGTAAACCCATTTTATCCTCTTTCCCTTTCCTCTTTGTGACCAATATTGAAAATATTCAAAACCCCACCTTTTCCCTAATAATATCAGTTCCTCTGTGGTCTGCAGATGAAAAGGCTGAGGATTAACAGCTCATTCCCAGGAGCAAAATGATTCAGCAGAAGAGGAATGAGCTAAAGACAGATTGGGTATGTTTGATCTCATATTAGCAGTGGCAATACTTGTACAAAGGAGACATTTCTCCTGCCTAGCACTTACTTTCTTCTTAATTCTTGTCAGAATATCTTCCAGGTCACGGGGGGAAAGAGACTGTTCCAAAAGCATTTTAAATTGTTGATGATGGAGCAACATCTTCACCATCTCCTGTCCATAATGCCTAAGGAAGGAAGGAAGAAAGGCAGGAAGGAAACAAAACAAAAGTCAACAAACACAGGAAGAGTGTCAACAGAAGAGGCTGATGCCTTAAACACATCAGATGCAATCCCTGCACGAGAAGGCATTACCTACTCAGCAAAGAGGGAGATTTACCTCACTTGACACTGCACAGTGAGGTACAGAGCTGAACACAAGAGGAGAATGTGGGGCAACAGAAAAATATCATTTCACTCTGAAACTGAGGGTGTGCTTCTGTGGCATCAAAGGATCCCAGGGACAAAGAAAAACACATCTGCTTTGTTGTCAGAGCCTATTGGCAGTGTCTTGCTGCCATTGCACAATAATTTGCCTTTCTTTAACTGGCAGGGAAGCCAGGAGAAAACACCTCATGCATCCTCTTGATTATTCTATACTATGTGTATGCACAGAGGCAGCTAGTTTCCCTGGTGTTCTTGGCAGTTATTAATGGCAATTTCATCATCAAGGAAGGGGATTTTGGTGGTTTGGGTTGATTTTGCCAGTAGGAAACCACAGTTTTCTTCAAGAAGAAATGTGGAGCTCACTGAGCCATAGATAACAGCATTCTAGAAATCTTCAGAACAGGTTTAGAAAGTCTGAAAAGATTGGCTAAAGATCCCTGAAATATTTCTAGGATAGTCTGAAGTTAATGAGAAATGCATGTTTGGGATCCTTCAGTGATGAACATTAGCCAACACTTTGGCTTTGTGTTGTGCACCTTAGGCAAATCAAAACTGTTGGACTGGCTGATCTGAGCTCTTTTGATCTCAGTAAAGAATCCTTCAAGCCACAGGAAAAAGTTGGCAATGCTCCTTTTTGCTGGCCAACCTCAGATTACCCAGTACAGCCATTTGCCCAGGCAATCCAGACCAAGGAGTGGTCACAGTGCCAAGGCTGACAGAGCTCAAGAAGAGTTTGGACAATGCTCTCAAGAACATGGAGTGACTCTTGGGGTCACTGCACATGGCCAGGAGATGGATTCGATGACTCTGATGGGTCCCTTCCAACTCAGCATATTCCATGATTCTATGACCCTTATTCATACTGTTAGGTAACTTCATATTCCCTTTAGTTTCCACTCTTGTGTGGTTTCACCTTTATAGCCAGACACAAAACGGTTTTCCTGTTTTGGGAGGTGAAATGAAGATCATTACCTTGTGTCCTTGTGACAGTCCTGAGCAAGCTTCCCTGCCACTTGTGGCAGCCTCTCAGCCCTGGGTGTGCCTGCGAGCTGGGTGACTCCAATTCTCTCCATCAGGGACAGGAGGAGTTGGGCCGCACACTCGCGCACCGGGGCGTGGCGGCTGCTGGGGAGGAGAGAGCAAACCTCCCTTGGCTCAGGGACAAGGAGCAGCAGCAGCGCCGGCCTTGGCCAGAGCCTGCTCCCTGCCCTTGCTGGGGGAAGGAGCCCGGGCTCTCCCTGCACCTTCAGACACCTGCAGAAGGTTCTGTCCTCAGCTAAACAACAAATTAGCACTGTACAGAAGGCCTGCCTGCATGGAAGAGGGAGGAATTCTGTCTCCCTGCACTGTCTGATACTCAATTTCTTTCATGGTATTTACTCTGAGAAAGATTAAATAAATAGATGACATATGAATAATTTAGAAATTAGAGACAATTGATGCTGACCCATCAGAAGGTACCAGGTAAACAGAACTGCAGCAGGATTGAGGCTCTTTTCACCCATTTATCCCCAAATCTGCAGACCTTTGGAAAACAACAAATGCAGGGAAAACATTGTGGGCCATCAAGCTGCAGAATATCCAGCAATGCAGCTTGTTTCTTCTGTGGGGCTTGGCAATGGATCCATCTGAATGTTTTACCCTATTGCAAAGCTGAGGAAAGGGTGCCAGGCAGTTTAGCCAGGCTGTCCTGTTCTAGAGAGTGTCTCTTGGGAGCTATCAGGCCCAGCACCAACATTTAAGGCAGCATTTGCTCCAACTGTCCCATGGCAGTCAGCCTGTGAAGGTGCCTGTAAAGTGATTCATCATCTCAAGGCTAACATGAAACATCAGTTTGAATAGAAAGTAGAGCTCTAAGGCCAGGACAGTCATGCAAGATTCCTTTGGCAGGGGCTGCACCTGCAGTGCAGGCTGTGCCACACCCAGCAGATTGTCCCTCATGTGCTCCAAGCCCCAGCAAGGACACTCCTCATTTCTCAAGTTAATGGCATCAAGATGACACATGGTTTTCCCAGGGCCTCTGTGGTTAGAGCTGTGAAATACCAAACACTGCTCACAGCTGCAATTGCAATTGTCCCTCTTCCCACAAAAGCACAAGTCTCTATCCTTGGCCTTTGCAGGCACTTTCCCTTCCCCATCAGTCACCACATCTAGGAAACTCTGACAGACTGGGAGAACTCCAGGAAGCAGCAGGAAGCTGAGTCAGAGGCGCTTTAGTTTGGATATCAGGAAAAAGGGTTTTTCACCCAGAGGGTGGTTGGGCACTGGAACAGGCTCCCCAGGGCAGTGTCACAGCACCAAGCCTGACAGGGTTGAAGGAGCATTTGGACAACAATCTCAGGCACTTGGTGTGACCCTTGGGCTGTTCTGGGCAAGGCCAGGAACTGTACTCGACTGTCCTGATGGGCCCCTTCCAGCTCCCCATATTCTGCACTTCTGTGATTCTGAGAACTAATGGGCTGCAGGAGGGCAGAAATAGGTGACAAGAGGAAAGAAGTGAGGTTGGATGGAGAATCAAGTCACTGAGTTCACAGAGGATACAGGATACAGGACCCTTCCCTCCCAGCATTCCCATTCTCTGTCTCACCCCTTCTCCCTCCCACACACACAAAGGTGAAGAATATCACTAAAAGAAAAGAACCTACTTGACTCCCATGTCCATGAGAGCAGTCATTGCTCGTGCAGGAGTCACATGCTCCACCATGATCCCCAGGGTCTGACTGGCTGCTTTCTGAACAAACTCTGGGGAGTTGGGCACCACCTGGAGAAGGACCCGAGCAACCTCATTCACCTCAGCGTCCATATCCTTCTTCAAGGTCACAAAGAGCTCTCCCAGAGTGACAATGGCAGAGTAGGCCACCTTGGACCGGAGGTTGGTCACCTGGGGAAGTCATGAGGGGAAACATAAGAATCACCTTGAAAAGAAAATCAGTTGCCTTCAACAGAAGTCCCAGGAAATGACAACACATCCCACTGTGTCCAGAGGAACATAAAAATACAAGAAGAGCAGGAGAGCACAAGCACAGAAAGGCACTTACTCTGGCACCAATTTCTGGCCTCAGACCTGCTTACTGCAGGCCTAAAATAAAAATTTCATTGGGTGCTTAACACTTCTAAAATATCCAGAGCTTTGATTATAGGCCCTTTTACTAGAAAATTAAATTAAGAGCTGCTTTCAAATCATGAATCCACAAGTCATAAAGATAAAAGAGTCAGGTGCTCCTGTTCAAAAAAGCAACACCAGCAGTTGAAGCACTCAGCCAGGAAACAGAAAACACAGGTTCAGGTCTACAGAATAATTTACAGTGTTGAATTACAACTTGGGAAGAGACTGGGACTCTGGCAAATAACATCATCAGTGTCTCAGTTTCTGCATTTGCACATTGCATTATAAAGGCACCACACTCAAAGATGAGTGTCAGATACCCGACCTGCCAGTAAATACAGCTGCTGCATGTACCCACAGATCCTACAGATAGCTGACAGACATTAGAAATATCAGGTCTAAAACCAGAAATGAAGGCAGACCTTGAGCACGCACAAGGAGATGAGCAAGCACATACCTACTCTACACACCGTGTATGAAGTATGGGGGCAATTCAGAACAATGTTCTCACCTCGCTGGTAACTGCCAAGCAAACCTCACGAAGTCGACAAAGCAGGACCTCTGAATGGGACCCAGCCAGGTGTTGGATGGTGAAGAGTCCCTTCTCCTTCAGCTCCCTGAAAGGCAGAAGACTGATTTTTCTCTCCACCAAGGCAGCACCCTCTGAAATGACCAGGCTGGCAGCTCAGTTGAACAATGGGAGGTGCTTTTCAAGGAGTGCTTAATGAAATCGGGGAACGCGTTGCCCCAGGATGTTGTGGCTGTCAAAAGCATACACAAATCCAAGAGGCAAAGAGAGGGGTTTCAGATTGGCCATTTAAGAGGACAGCCTTTCTGAAATTTCTGGCACATGAGGCCCCTCTGTCACTGCTTCCTAGAAGCTGTGAGACCGGGCCATGCTGCTGTTTGTTGTCACCTCCATGTATCTGTCCCTGAGACACAGTGCCACCAGGCTGTTATTGGGGCATTTTCCTTCTTTGTCAGCCCCAGCAGGCATTCAGCAGGGAGAGTCTGCACTGCCACTCTGGAGCTGAGTTTCCACTCTATGATCTCGGCCTCTCTGTCACCCCTCCACTCCACATCACACATTCCCCAAAAAAGCAGCAGGATGTCCTAGGAGATTCCACCCCTGGGCAACAGCTGTTGAAACTCTGGCTTTTCCCAAAAACCCCTACCTAAAACAACCCCCACAACAGCAACAGGATATTTAAAAGGTGAAAACAACTCTGTCTCTGAGCACTTGCTTTGTGCAGGCCCTCAGCTACAGGAAGGTCTGTGAGGCATCAGGGCTGCAGCCCAGGGCTGGCAATCCCACGGGCACCCTGAGTGTCATCCGGACCCCCCACACCTGCAGAAGCTCTCTGCACCTCACAAGACACCAAAGAGAAATGGGGAAGAGAAAGCAGAAGAGAAAGGGCAAAGCAAAGGTGACTGCACAAGGAGATGCATCGTGGCAGATTCTTCATGCTTATCCCAGTGGGAATGGATTCCTTGCCCCTGTGTGAGTGAAGCATCCAGCAGAGAGTGACCAAAAAGCCGTCAAAAAGAAAACCAGTATCAGCTAACATTTGTATGGTTATCACCTCTGGGCCTCCTTCTGCCTGTGTATAATTTTGGGACACATGGTGAGTATTGACAAAACATCTCAGGTCCATATGAAGCAGTGAGTAGGAAGAAGTTGAATTCCAAAAGTGCAAGATACCTAGAGGATTTTCTTTCTTCTTCCTTCTCTTCTGCCATGAGCCCTTCAGGAGTAATGGCAGGCTGAGGGACTTGAAAGCACAACTCAGTCCATTTCTCAGAAAAAGGAGCTCCCTGGAGCTGCTTCTGGGACTGCCATGCAGGAGGTCATGGGGAGACCCTGTCACCTGCCATTGCTGTCAGCAGTGGGAGCAGAGAGGATCTTACTCAGTCCCACTGGGCCAGTGGCCCGAGGCACCCAAATCTCTACACTCAAAACTTCTGCCATCCTGCTTCTGCCTGATTTGCCTTCTGCCTGATTTGCCTTCAGCCATCAAATCATCTCCTTCCAGAGCTTTCTCTCTTCCCTCAAGGTTTCCTTTGCAGCTCCATGGAGCAGCAGGCAAAGCAAGGAAACAGCACAGAGCTGCTGCAGCTGCAGCACTGCTGCAGAGCAAGGCCAAGAAAAGGCTGCTCTCCAATCTTCATCCTCTCTCTACTCTGGAGTGGTTTCACCAGTGCCCTTTGGCCCTCTGGGCTCTCGGGGCTCCGAGGCACGAGCAAGACACGCTTCTGACTGACCTTAACACTGAGAGGGACGCAGAGGGAATGGGGCCTTTCTTACCAGTCATCGCTGCCCAGCAAGGAGAGTGCCTCCTGCAAGGACTGCTGCGGGTCTGCAGAGGCTCTGTCCTTCCGCCCATGCCCACGAAGCGGCTCCTCTCGGCGCTTGGCACCAGGGGCCCTCTGCAAGGTCACTGTGAGGAGAGGGTCGGCCATGGGCGCTGCAGCCCTGGGCAAGGCCCCACCATGGAGCAGCCTCAGCCGCATCTCCCAGCCAGGGCTCCGTGTGCTACAAACTGGCACTGGCTCAGAGGCTTCCCTGCTCTCTGGCCCCTGGGGCTCCTTGCGTGCTCCCAGCCTCCCCCAGCTGGGCCCAGCTCCAGGCTGAAGCTGACAATTGCCTCGCAGCGCCAGCTCCCCAGTGCCACAGGTGCCACAGCCAGCGGCAGTTCCTGGGCCGCAGAGCTCCCGCTCCCTGCGAGGCAGCGCTGACCAGCAGCACTGGCTGCCCACGAGGGAACCCCTCAGGTGCTCCTCTTGTCTCAGCGCCCTGATTGCCCCCAGCCTGAGGACAGGGGCACTCTGCAACTCCCTGGGGAGAGCCCTGCAGCTGCCTGGAGACAGCACCAAGCCAAGCCTGGACAACCCAGCCCTGCTGGGCCCGGCTCGATCCCCCTGGAGCAGCTGCCAGGGAACAGCCACACCTGACCCTTCCCACCTGACAGCGCCTCTGTTCCCATTGACTGCAAATATTCCAGACAGAGGCAGCTGAGTGCACACACATTTTAGCCTGCTATTGGGAAGGGAGTACTTTATGGATTTTGCTCTTTCCAAGCATCATTAACCTTTTTCAGAGGTACACACTGCCTGTATTTCAAGGATGCTGAGGTGAAATTTATTTGCCATCTAATGGACATGTCTGTAAACACAGCAGTTTCTAAGCTTTCTCTTGTGTAAAAATGCAATTTCCAGACTAGACAGTTGATAAAAAAGCCTTCCAAATGTACTCTGAGGATAAAAATATGCAAATACAGATCCACATTGTTGGCAGATGCACTCTCTTGTTAATCAGTTGACCTGGGTTTGCCTTAATTGAATTTTTTTGTAAGGAAAAAAATTTTACAAGCTATGAGAAAAATCTGATGATAAAGGCATTCCTTATGAAACCCATTTGTCATCAAAAGCACCGTCAATCAAAAATTTCATGTTGTGCACTCAAAAGCTCATTTTCTAATGCGTAGATTAAAACATTTGAGATGTTTAAAAGGATAAATATTGCACAGAATCTAGATGAACTGCTCTGGACTCTATAGGGTTTTTGTGCTACCTTGCACGTTCTCACAAAGTATGGAGGAATGACAACTTCAAAAATATTCAGAGGGGAGCTAATCTGGATTTTACTGAGGTACCCCAGCCACTGACACCAGTGATGTAGACACACACATCTAGATTCACTGTGAATGGAGAGCCACGTCAGGCTAGTTCTGGTCAATTCTGAACATGGAAGTAGCATCACTAGAGAAGAGCATTCAAGTATCACTCCTAGCTCCCTTCTTCTTATCTCACTCTACTTGGGATCACAGCACAGGCAAGGGCTACCCACAAAGGAGGGACAAGAGCCACTAGGGACTCTCTGCTGTCTATTTGCTGCAGGCAGCAAACAGCCTGGGAGCAGCAGGCAGCCCCTCCTGGCTGCCATCTGCTGCACAGGGGTGCGGCATTTGCTGGCTGACACAGGAGGCACTGCTTGTTCCCTCTTGGTTGGCACTGCAGGCTCTGGGATGGCGGCAGTGAGGAGCCATCGGGCACTTCTGGGAGCAGCAGCAGCACGACTGCACCAAGCCACTGACTGCCCTGCAGACACAGCCCTTGCTTGAAGCAGAACAGCTGGCTGCAGAACTGGACAGCAGCACAGGCACAGGGCCCAGATGGTGAGTGAACAACTGTTCATGGTGGTTCTCGTAGGAGCACAGTGAGCACAGCAGCAGACTGCCCTGCAGCTCATCCCTGCAGTCACAGCTGCCTCCTGGCACCAGTGCTGTAGTTTGGATTCTTAGGATGGGCAAAAGCCAGAGATTAGGCCTTTACCACGACTTTATTCAGTTCAACTTTCCAATGGATCTCTAAGAACCAACTGCTCCAGTACTTCCAAGCTGGAGTTACTCAAAAGTAGATTTGTTGTTCACTCTCAGGACAGACTATGGAGCCAAGATCCCAGCAGTGCTGGCTGAAGCAGGAGGCAGTTTGTGCTCCTTGTGCAAGGAAAAACCCAAGTGGGAAAAGCTGCCATGGAGCAGGCTTACCTGAGGAGCTGCATGAGAAGCTGCCATCCCCATGGATGATGGGTATATTGGGCAGTAAGGGCATGTTGTCCTGCTTCCTCAAGACCTTCTCCTTCAAGGCACTACCTGGGTGTTTTCTATGTCCTCTAGAAGCTGTGTCATCAACAGGTGGTAGGCTAAAGGCTGCAGGGACCAAAGAGGAGCTTGTAAGGGGAGAGTGCTGGACAGGGTGACAATGGAAAGGACCAGAAAACTTGCTGGAGCTGGGTAACATCTGCTTGTTACCCCAAAGAACTTCAAGTATAACAATGAAATACCACTTTATACCAAGTATAACACTAACAGGGGACAATGATCACAGAATCTTAGAAGAGTTTGGGTAGGAAGGCACCTTTAAACATCATCTAGTCCAACCCCTGTGAGGAGGGACATCTTCATCCTGATCAGGTTCCTCGGAGCCCCATGTAAGCTGGCCTTGAACACCTTCAAGGATGGACCAACAACAGTTTCTCTGGGAAAACCTTCCAGCTTTTCATCCCCTTCATTATAAAAAAATTTCTCCCTTATGTCTAATCTAAATCTACCTTATTCTAGCTTAAAACCAAATTGCAGTGATGCTTCCCCTAAGAAACAAGGAAACCCAGCATTGCTTTGCCTTTGTTCTCCTGTTCCAGAGGCTGGCAGGGGCAGTTGCCAAAGGAAAGTGCAGATAACTCTGTGTGCTGCCCTTGGGCTGAGTGCTGCCTCCTCAGGGCCCCGCTGCCACCCTCAGGCAGTGCTCACAGCCCTGCAGGCAGAGCCCCTCAGCCGGGATCCAGTTAGGAATGCTGCTGCTCCTGGGGCTGCAACAGAAGCCCTGGCTGGGGCTTCAGCACAGCCCTACAGTGCCAGCTCCTCAGCAGGGAGTGGCAGGAGAAGGATCTCTGGTGTTTTCATTACAAGGAGCTGAATTTTGTTTCTTCCAGGCTGCAGCCTGGTTAAAAAGCACTCTTTTGGATTCCCTTCCCTGGAGGCTGCTCTCCAGGAGAGAGTCTGAAGCCCCAGTGTACTTTGCAAGACAGAATTTTCTACTCTGAAAGACTTTAGAGGTGAAGGAGGGAAGCTGATATTCTGTTACTGACTCAGCGAGGCCGTGGGCAAGACACTTCATGCCTCTGTATTTTTCTTTGGGAAACAGAATTAAATCCCAAGCAAGCTTCCACTCAGATGCAAGCTGAACAGCTCCCCAGTCTGATTGCAACACTGCGCAAAGGGCAAGCAAGTGGTCAAAAAGGACCACCACAAGTGTAGCCACTACTTACTTGCTTCAGCTGCATGCCCACGCTTGACTGTCTCAGGAATAGGTGGCAATGATGTTTTCCTTTGTCTCCTTTTCTTCATCTCTCTCTCCAAAAGCTCTGCGTCCTTCGGCTCCAAGGTCTTTTGAGCCAACATGCACAAAGCAGCACGGATCTGGGTGCAATGGAAATACATCATAGACTGTAAGCAGAGATACACAAACCACACACAACATCTCATCAGGAGCACAGAGTCCACAGAGTGCCCTAGGCTTCAATGCAGCTCCATCAACATTCCAACAGTTTCAGAGGAATGTCTCCTGTCCTCACCTTGGCAATTACACACAGTGAGGTGGAACACTTCAGTGCCACAACCTTACACTGCTGCAACTGCAACCAATGTCAGGAAGCGCTGCTTGAAGCATAAAAGTCATAGGAGTGCTCCAAGGAAGAGGAAGAGCTGACATGGCCAGGGAGGAGGCAGTTCAGTTCCTACAGGCCATGGCAGGAGAATAAAATCCATGTGCAATACCCAGCAAGGAGGGCTAATGAGCTGTTGCTTAACACTCATGGCCAGGAATTGCAGCTGTTTCTCACTTCCTGGCTTCTGAAAAGCCTTCTGAAAAGTCCTTCAGCTCTGAAGGACTCTGAAGGACTTGGTCTCTGAGACCAGGAGACCAAAAGGAGGAGTCATGTGAAAACAAGTTGCAGAAGCATTGATGTTCATGAGCAGAAAACTTGAGAATGAGAGGGCTGTGAGATACAGCCACAAAGGTAACCAGGAAAAATCAACCTCTCTCATTTTCTTTTGCAGCCTTGCTTGCACCCAACATTAGAATCTTTGCCTCTCTGCTTCCAAGGATGCACTTTGCCCACATTCACTGATGTGTAGCTTGCTCTGTCATTCAGAACTTCTCTAAAACAGTCTCTGCACACAAAGAATGCTTCTGGCATGACCTTAGCACCATCTCCAAATCAGGGACCTTGGCACCACTGGAAATAGCCAAGCAATGGTTCTGTAGCTGTCCAATATATTCCCAAGGGAATCCCCATTCCCCAAGAGTGGAAGATGATGATTTTCAGTGACATTTTGGGCCAAGCACTAAACAGCCACTGGAAAGGAAGTTTGCTCATCCCTGTCCTTATCCCTTACCTTTCCAAAGGCATCCCTCAGCTCTTTGTCCCTCGTAAGACCAGGACTGCTGGGATGATCTGTCTCCTTGGCCTGGCTCAGTGGGAGGCCTGGGAATGGAAGCAAATATTCCTGTATACCTCTGACAGACTTCAATCCCCCAAAAACACAATGCTGGGCAACAGGCAAGACAGGTTCCAGAGTGCAGAGCTCTCAAGACACAGAGATTGGGATTGAGAGCAGCAAGGTACAATGCCTAGACCCTCTCCCAAGGGATGGGCTACTGGCAGCAAACATGACATGACTCTGTTGGCCAGCAGACTGACACCTGCTGCTTGATGAAGGCCCCAGCCCCTGCATGCTGGAGAGCCTTTGTGTGTGATAGAGAAGGGCAGAAATGGAGATTGCTCTTGACAGAGATTCTTATCTGCCCTTATTCGTGCTGATTGTAATAAACATCATCTTTCCGGTTCCTGAAAGAAGCCCCAGGTTCTAATACCTGGATGCATTTAGACCAACATTGTCTTCTCTTGGTTAGAATATTTCAGAGGACATTCAAAGAAAATCTGAGCATTGCAGGAGTGCTACCCAAGCGTGAACTGTGTTCTTGACACTAGATATTTCATTTTCCCCAAGGATTTTCATTCTAAACTGTATGAGATTGGGCCACTTTCAGGCCAGGCTGACTAAAGGCTCATTTTCTAGTTGCAATTCTATACAATAGCTACACAGAGGATAAATTAGGTGGCAATGCAGTAAAAAAAACCTGATGTCTTAAATCAGGTTTTTTTGCTCCTGCAGAATGGTCAGCAAAATAATAAAAAAGCAGACTTAGATAGCAGCTCTGTGAAAGGAGGGCCTTGGAAGGTAAAAGAATTTGGGATTTGGCAGGGAAACTACAGATCCCAAGGTAACCTCCTTGGGACCACTGCTGTCAGTCAGGCCAGCAAAATGGACACACAAAATGTAACAGAGGTGGAGATGCAATCTAAAGCATCTGAAGCTCCATATTTCACGGGACACATTTCCTGGAAATGTCTATACAGCTGCACAGGGAAACATGCTCCTGCTGGCAGACACTTGAGGCAGGCCAGGGCACAACCATGAGCCACTCGCCCAGGGCTAGCACAGGCACAGCCTGGCCTCTGGGCTGCCCTGGGACAGCAGGGAGCCCAGAGCCCTGTGCTCTCCAGGAATGGCTCAGCTGCACATGCACCCACCTGCTCCTCTGCTGCCCCACAGCTCAGCAGCCCTACAGCTCCAGGGGCACTGGCAGCAGCACAGCTCATTGCAGGGGCACATGCAGGGCACAGCTGTTCCCTGGCAATGTGCACAGCCTCTCTGGGCTGCCACAAGACCCTTCCTCCTGTCAGCCAGCAGCCCAGCTCCCCCTGCCCTCTGTGCTTGTCCTCCCTGCAGTGCCCCTGGGCCGGCGCTGCCCCGCGGTTCTGCTGGGGCTCCTGGGCCAAGGCCCCTGAGCCGCCCGCGAGCCCAGACCTCCATTCCCAAGGCCGGGCTCCAGCACAGGAGGCTCCAAGCCCAACAGCTCAGCCGGTTTCCTTGGGAACAGAGGCATCCCAGCTCCTGTCTTGTACCAAGAGCTCTTTCCCTTCTTCCTCTGACTTTTTGCTGTAGGCTCAGAAGAAGCTGACATTCAGGTACAAGAGAAGAAGTGAGTTAATTGATCTCATGCCTTTACAATCAATCCATCTAAGGGGTGAGGAATTCAAAGCGTATTTTAGTTACTGAGAAGATTGCTTGGTTTTTCATTTTTCATTAAACGAGCATCAGTTTAATTTTTCTGGACAATATGGAGCTGGCAAGCCAAGAGAGAAGGGTTCTACTAGTTCATGTGGTGCCTGTTGCCTCCCCACTGCTACAGGATCCCTTTCCTTCCAAATAAATTGGAAACTCACAGTGCTCTCTAGAATCTGACACTGGCAAGGAAGTAATTGTTTTCAAAAGTAATTTTCAAGGCCTTTGTTTCTGTAGGTCCCACTCAATTCCAGGTCGGGTTTTGCATTTTTGGGATTTTTACATTACTCTTTACAACAAAAGAAGTGCTGGGACATAAACAATGGCACCACGTTTTAGATAAAAAAGAAGATTTGCTTTCTGCATTAGATGTACCCAGTATTCTGTGAGCCTGTATTGGTAGGGAGCAAAGTGCTCATCCCAAAGTTCCAATTTTGCTCTACTTACTTGTTCCAGGGGTTTATTCCCTGCTGTCTTTTCAACAGAGACACCCAAACACAACATAAACATGACCTGCCTCAAAACATTTCTGATCTTGGCTAATACTGTCAATTCAAAATATTCCTAATGGAAATAGCAGAGGGTAGGTAATTTTGAAATATTCTCCAACAAAGCAGTTAGAATTAAGAGAACTAGTTCTTTACATGGCTGCACAGAGAATAAAATCATATGGCAGCCAAGCAGGATGAGTGTCTTAAACCTGGATTTCTTCATCCTGTAGAATGCTGTAGTCAGTAATAAAAGTGAGACAGGTAAGGTTTAATGGGTTAAGTAATTTCTAGTACAGAATTAGTCCAGAAAAAATGACACCTTACTTACTGAGCAGTACTATTCCCTAGCTGCATTAAGCATTCCAGCTTCATATCAGTAATTAAGGAGTCATTCCAAAGGGGCCATAGCCAGGATTTGGCAGAACTAACCCTGACCCCCAAACGGACCAGGGGATCTGATCCCTTGTTCTGCATCAGCAGAATTATTTTTCCAAGTCTCATCTCTCCTATCATTCATTACACACCCAGGGATGCCAAAGGAACAACAGCAGACTCATTGAGGCTTTCAACTTGAAAGCATTGCCTGACCCAGATGCACCAGAGACTGCATTTTGTCTGGCACAATTCCACTTGTCAGGGATCAGGCAAGGCAGGGACAGGGACAAGGCAGAAGGCATCTCCTGCCCCAGCCTCAGCCTGCAACACTGACACAGGCAGAGAGAGCCAGGGAAGAGATTTGTCACTGTGAACCTGCCATAGGTGGCTTTGGGCTTGTGCTGTCACAGGATGACAAACTCACACCCTGCGTAGGATGCATCCCTTTGGAAGGTTCTTTCTCCCTAACTGGAAAATTTATAAGGACATGCTGTCAGAGGTGGTTTCCCTATTTCTGCCAATACAATACCAGGCAATGTCCATGAATCTCCTTCACATCTCAAAGGGCTCCGCTCAGAAACTGCCCCAGTGAAAGATTTTCTGCTTCATAAGCAGAGGAAGGAGTGTGAGCATCTCTCATTTCATGCTAAATGCCTTCTTTATCCTCCTAATTGTGACACTAGATAGGCTGCAGGGAGATAAAAAGAATGAGCAGGATGGAGAGGAAGGTATCCTCTTCCAGTGCTGCATTTCAGGGGCCCCCAGGTACCACTAAACACTTCACCCTGGAGGAATTTTCACTGTGCCACCAGAGAACATTCCCAGAGACTGGGCTCTGGGAGAGTCCACTGAGCCCATCAAAGAACTGAAATTAATTTGAAGAAATTTTGAAAAGAATTGGTTTTAACCCAGCTTTCCAAATGTCACCTCTGAGTCAAGAATACAATGGTCATTTTAGGACAGACATGCCCTGTACCTACCTGTATGTTCAGAGTTCTCTTTGCTTCTGCAGCTGGGTCTTGGCCTGGAGAAAATGGAGGACAAAAGAACATGTGAGGAGGTAGAAAGAGATGGGAGGGAAAGGGTGTACCATGAAAGGAGGCAAAACTTTTAAACATGGTCACTGTGATGAAGGGGGAAATGAAACACACAAACCCAACAGGATGCAAAGCTGATTCATTGTCCTTAAGTTTGCCATTGCTGGAGTTACACAGAGATGGCTAAGCTCCAGCTAAAACACAGCAGTAATTCTTCTACCTGCATCAGAACTCCCCAGTTCTGCTGCCTCTCCTCTTGGAGCCAAGTGGCTCCTGAAGCCTCTCTGAAGCAGCAAGAGCTGCTGAGCTGAATCATGACTCTGAATGGAGGGCAGCTACTTTTGTACAGCTGCCAAAGCTTGACTTTGCCTGCTTGCGCCTTACCCTGGTGACAAGCCTCGTGCTACATGTGGTCACAGCACTGCTGTCTCCTGAGAATGATATTACACCTGCTGGCTCTTTCAAGAAAACAAAGGCTGGTTTCCAACTCAGCTGCTAGGGAAGGATGTTCAGATCACACCTTAAAAGCCCCACTGAAGATTCGCAATTGGCATGATACTTCTGTGACTCCCTCTTTATTGTTAGCTCTTGCATAAGGGTAATAGCTACATTTTCTTTTGCATATCCAAGCCAATATTTTTCCATCAGGTACAGTCCTATGCCTCTTCTATAGCACCTTTCCCTCTTTCATCGAAAGCCCAGATCAAAATATTAAATACCAATTGGATTATACATCAGATTTTACATCTATACTGCAAAATTTATCTGGCATCTTATTTCACTGTGGAGCCACAGGCACAGAAACACACACGCCTATTCCATGCAGTACAGTCCCCAAATGTCACCACAACAATTACAGAGGAATTCAGTAGCAAAGGTCCAGCAGATGACCCATCTTGAGATGCTTTGAAGCCCTGCCTCTTCTTCCCCACCACCACCTCTGCTCTTAGGGCATTGGTGTTGCTATTGACATTGTGCTGGATCATCATAGATGGCCAAAATGGTGAATACACAGAGGTTTGCCTAAATACATGGGACACCTGACTGGGCAAAATGACCCCACAAGATGCCAAGAGAGAGCTGAACAGCACACTGCAGCAGCAGACACCTTGACTTACCTCATCTCCTGGGACTCCTGGAATTCCAGCTGAGGAGAGCTTGGCAGGGACCCTGCAGCACTGCCAAGAGGGGGACTCACTGCCCTGCGTATGGGGGGGATCAGAGGTGGTCCCAGTGACCCCTTCTTCATATCCCCTCCACTGGAATACAGCAAGGAAGTCTGGAAAGAGTAGAACATAGTGATAAGATCAAGCATCCAGCCTTGCCCCCATTCATGCCTCAAGACATTTAGCCATGCATCTAACTGGGACCTGCCAGGAAATGTCAAACTGATCGTCCAGCTTGGCCCAGGATGGGGAAGGGAACACAAAGTGGTGAGGGAGAGACCATGTCACACATTTGCCACCTCTGCCCTCGTGCTCACCCTCTGCAAGTGTGGCTGCATTCCCAGCTGGCATTCACATGTTTGACATCAGGATGTTCTGTGTTCTGGTGTGCCACTGCCTCCACTGCCCTTTAGGATGGCATGGCAGTGGCTTTAGATCACTGTTCTCTCCCTGCCCCTAAGGTGTCTCACAGCCAGTGCTGATCTCCAGCCAAGACCTCACAAAGCCATTCTGCAGGATGTCAAAACCTGATTTTCTCAAGCCCCTCATTTCTTCTGCGGCCGCCCTTCCCTTCTACACTTGCCCAGCAGCCTTTGAGCCCTGGTGCTGCTGAGCTTTCAGCATGCTGGCTGCTCTCCAGCTCCCACACATCCATCATCTCAGGCTCCCTGGCACTGAGGAAGTTCAGCAGAGCTCCCCTGCCCTGCTGCTCTCTGCAAGCTCTCTGTCTGCCCAAGGTGCTCCAGGGCCCCCATGCCATGGCCAGGAATGGGGCTGGAGACAGCAGGGGCAGGTGCACACTCATTCTCAGTATCCCATCATTTCTGGCCCAGCTAAAGAGACAAACCAGAACCTGTTCAAACTTCACTGAAAGGGTCAGTTCCTGTCAGGGAAAAGTTCTCCGAGCTCTGCCAACAGCACATAAACTGAACACTTGCCACACAGGACTTTGCTTGGTCTCCTTACCTTACATCCTTGTCCCTCTGAACTCAGCTCCTGATTTTTTCTCCTCCCCTCATCCCAGCCGGTGCCATTTTTCCCATTCTCCTGCTCTCTGCTGCATGTTGGGCTTGGCTTGGTACGAGGAGAGCTCTTCTGGATGGGAGGCAACGGCTTGGAGGGAAGGAGCATGGAGGAACTTGCCAGGGAAAACCTCTTGGCAAGACGGTAGCCGGTCAGGCCTGCAAAGTGGAGACACAAAATGTAACAGAGGCCACAATGCAAACCTAAAGCATCTGAAGCTCCATATTTCACGGGACACATTTCCTGGAAATGTCTAAACAGCTGCACAGGGAAACATGCTCCTGCTGGCAGACACTTGAGGCAGGCCAGGGCACAACCATGAGCCACTTGCCAAGAGCTAGCACAGGCACAGCCTGGCCTCAGGGCTGCCCTGGGACAGCAGGTAGCCCAGAGCCCTGTGCTCTCCAGGAATGGCTCAGCTGCACATGCACCCACCTGCTCCTCTCCCTGCCCCACAGCTCAGCAGCCCCACAGCTCCAGGGGCACTGGCAGCAGCACAGCTCATTGCAGGGGCACATGCAGGGCACAGCTGTTCCCTGGCAATGTGCACAGCCTCTCTGGGCTGCCACAAGACCCTTCCTCCCAGCAGAGATTGGCCCAGCTCCCCCCTCACCTCTGTGTGAGGCTGAGCCATGCTCGTAAGGGGAGAAGTGTGTTAGGTGAACTCCCAGCCTTACAATCAATCTCTCCAAGGATCGATTAGTTATCCAAGTGTTTTTTACTATTCAGAAGATCACTCTGTTTTTTTGTGGTTTTTTTTTATTATATTAGCATTACTAGAATTCCTCTTAACTGTATGGAGCTGGCAAGGCAAGACAGAAAGCCTCTACTGCTTTGCTTAGGTGCTGCTCATTTCCCATCCACTACTTTGAAATCCCTTTCCTTCCAAACAGTTGGCAACCCACAGTGGTCTCCAGAATTTGACAATTACCCCTAAGAAGTAATTGCTTTCCAAAGCTAGTTTTCATGGCCTTTGCTCCCACTCAGTTCTGGGTTAGGTTTGTTTAGTTCCAAACTCATTCCATTTCTCTTCACAAGAAAGGAAGTGCTGGTACATGAACAACGGCACCCCATGTTAGAAGTAAAAGAAGCTTTGCACTCCCCATTACAAGTCCGCAGTATTCAAGGACCCAAATATGCAGGGAACAAATTAGCTTTCAAATATTTTGGTTTTGCTCAGCTTCATTGCTCCTTGGCTTTATTCCGTGCTGTCTTCCCTGCAGAGACCCAAACCCAACATAAACATGCCTGCTTCAAAACATTTCTGTTCATGGCAGTTTATAACAATTCAAAAAATTTTAGTGGAGATTACATAGGGCAGATCATAAAATGAAACCCATTCTTAAATATGTATTTTTTTATCCCTGAAGAATGGCTAGATCATTTTTAAAATTGCAACTGATAAGGTTTAATGAGTTTATTTCTAGTACAGAATTATTCCAGAAAAAATGACACCTTACTTACTGAGCAGTACTATTCCCTAGCTGCATTAAGCATTCCAGCTTCATATCAGTAATTAAGGAGTCATTCCAAAGGGGCCATAGCCAGGATTTGGCAGAACTAACCCTGACCCCCAAACGGACCAGGGGATCTGATCCCTTGTTCTGCATCAGCAGAATTATTTTTCCAAGTCTCATCTCTCCTATCATTCATTACACACCCAGGGATGCCAAAGGAACAACAGCAGACTCATTGAGGCTTTCAACTTGAAAGCACTGCCTGACCCAGATGCACCAGAGACTGCATTTTGTCTGGAACAATTCCACTTGTCAGGGATCAGGCAAGGCAGGGACAGGGACAAGGCAGAAGGCATCTCCTGCCCCAGCCTCAGCCTGCAACACTGACACAGGCAGAGAGAGCCAGGGAAGAGATTTGTCACTGTCAACCTGCCATAGGTGGCTTTGGGCTTGTGCTGTCACAGGATGACAAATTCACACCCTGCGTAGGATGCATCCCTTTGGAAGGCTCTTTCTCCCTAACTGGAAAATTTATAAGGACATGCTGTCAGAGGTGGTTTCCCTATTTCTGCCAATACAATACCAGGCAATGTCCATGAATCTCCTTCACATCTCAAAGGGTTCCGCTCAGAAACTGCCTCAATGAAAGGTTTTCTGCTTCACAAGCAGAGGAAGGAGTGGGAACATTTCTCATTTCATGCTAAATGCCTTCTTTATCCTCCTAATTGTGACACTAGAAAGGCTGCAGGGAGATAAAAGCCATGTGCAGGATGGAGAGGAATGTTTTCTTGCCTTGCACTGCATCCCTATGGCCCCAAGGTACCACTCCAGCACCTGCCACTCAACACTTCACACTGGAGGAATTTTCATTGCACTACTGGAGCACAGGCCCAGTAACTGTGCTCTCAGAGAGTCCACTGAGCCCATCAAGAAATTGAAATGAATTTAAAGAAATTTTTAAATTTAATGGGTTTTCACCAAACTTTCCAAATGTCACCCCTGAGTCAAGACTACAATGGTCATTTTAGGACAGACATGCCCTGTACCTACCTGCATGTTCAGAGTTCTTTCCCTTGTTTATGCTGCTGGATTCTGGCCTGGAGAAAATGGAGGACAAAAGAACATGTGAGGAGGTAGAAAGAGAATGGAGAGAATGGGCGTACCATGAAAGGAGGCAAAACTTCTTAGGATGGTCACTATGATAAAGGAGCATATGTAACCCATAAACCCAACAGGATGCAAAGCTAATTCATTGTCCTTAAGTTTTCAGTTGCTGGACTCACAGAGAGCTGGCCAAGCTCTGTATGAAACAATGGCAAAGGTCCAGCAGATGACCCATCTTGAGATGCTTTGAAGCCCTGCCTCTTCTTCCCCACCACCACCTCTGCTCTTAGGGCATTGGTGTTGCCTTTGACATTGTGCTGGATCATCATAGATGGCCAAAATGGAGAATACACAGAGGTTTGCCTAAATACATGGGACACCTGACTGGGCAAAATGACCCCACAAGATGCCAAGAGAGAGCTGAACAGCACACTGCAGCAGCAGACACCTTGACTTACCTCATCTCCTGGGACTCCTGGAATTCCAGCTGAGGAGAGCTTGGCAGGGACCCTGCAGCACTGCCAAGAGGGGGACTCACTGCCCTGCGTATGGGGGGGATCAGAGGTGGTCCCAGTGACCCCTTCTTCATATCCCCTCCACTGGAATACAGCAAGGAAGTCTGGAAAGAGTAGAACATAGTGATCAGATCAAGCATCAGCCTTGCCCCCATTCTTGGCTCAAGACATTTAGCCATGCATCTAACTGGGACCTGCCAGGAAATGTCAAACTGATCGTCCAGCTTGGCCCAGGATGGGGAAGGGAACACAAAGTGGTGAGGGAGAGACCATGTCACACATTTGCCACCTCTGCCCTCGTGCTCACCCTCTGCAAGTGTGGCTGCATTCCCAGCTGGCATTCACATGTTTGACATCAGGATGTTCTGGTGTGCCACTGCCTCCACTGCCCTTTAGGATGGCATGGCAGTGGCTTTAGATCACTGTTCTCTCCCTGCCCCTAAGGTGTCTCACAGCCAGTGCTGATCTCCAGCCAAGACCTCACAAAGCCATTCTGCAGGATGTCAAAACCTGATTTTCTCAAGCCCCTCATTTCTTCTGCGGCCGCCCTTCCCTTCTACACTTGCCCAGCAGCCTTTGAGCCCTGGTGCTGCTGAGCTTTCAGCATGCTGGCTGCTCTCCAGCTCCCACACATCCATCATCTCAGGCTCCCTGGCACTGAGGAAGTTCAGCAGAGCTCCCCTGCCCTGCTGCTCTCTGCAAGCTCTCTGTCTGCCCAAGGTGCTCCAGGGCCCCCATGCCATGGCCAGGAATGGGGCTGGAGACAGCAGGGGCAGGTGCACACTCATTCTCAGTATCCCATCATTTCTGGCCCAGCTAAAGAGACAAACCAGAACCTGTTCAAACTTCACTGAAAGGGTCAGTTCCTGTCAGGGAAAAGTTCTCCGAGCTCTGCCAACAGCACATAAACTGAACACTTGCCACACAGGACTTTGCTTGGTCTCCTTACCTTACATCCTTGTCCCTCTGAACTCAGCTCCTGTTTTTTTCTCCTCCCCTCATCCCAGCCGGTGCCATTTTTCCCATTCTCCTGCTCTCTGCTGCATGTTGGGCTTGGCTTGGTACGAGGAGAGCTCTTCTGGATGGGAGGCAACGGCTTGGAGGGAAGGAGCATGGAGGAACTTGCCAGGGAAAACCTCTTGGCAAGACGGTAGCCGGTCAGGCCTGCAAAGTGGAGACACAAAATGTAACAGAGGCCACAATGCAAACCTAAAGCATCTGAAGCTCCATATTTCACGGGACACATTTCCTGGAAATGTCTATACAGCTGCACAGGGAAACATGCTCCTGCTGGCAGACACTTGAGGCAGGCCAGGGCACAACCCTGAGCCACTTGCCCAGGGCTAGCACAGGCACAGCCTGGCCTCTAGGCTGCCCTGGGACAGCAGGGAGTCCAGAGCCCTGTGCTCTCCAGGAATGGCTCAGCTGCACACGCGCCCTCCTGCTCCTCTCCTGCCCCACAGCTCAGCAGCCCTACAGCTCCAGCAACACTGGCAGCAGCACAGCTCATTGCAGGGGCACATACAGGGCACAGCTGTTCCCTGGCAATGTGCACAGCCTCTCTGGGCTGCCACAAGACCCTTCCTCCCAGCAGAGATTGGCCCAGCTCCCCACTCACCTATGTGTGAGGCTGAGCCATGCTCGTAAGGGGAGAAGTCTGTTAGGTGAACTCCCACCTTTATCATCAACACATCTAATGGATGTGGTGCTCAAGGGGAATAATTTTTAATTATTGAGAAAATTTATTTGGTTTTATTTCTCATGGAACTAGCCTGCATTTAATTCCTCTTAGCAGTATTGAGGTAGCAAGTTTGAAGTGAAAGATAGAAGGCTCCAATTATAAAAAGGGAAAAAGATTCCTTCTTGAGGCTGGCCTGTGAATCCACAGGAAAACTCTCAGAGTTGTGATGTTATTTCTGCAAACCACAAAGGTCTCCAATCAAGCAGGCAGGCCTTATTGGCGTATCTGTAGCACTGTAATCCCACCCTCACGCTCAGACCCTATCAGCAAGCAGAGGAAGAATGGGAAATTAATCTGCAATGAGACCCAAAATTGATGGCAAAGAAAACAACAGAATTTGCATCTCACGACCATGTCCAACCTGTGGTCAGTTATGGCCACAGTCCCTCTCCTGGCTGACAGTAGGAGTGATTTGGCTACTGTCAAAAATGAGAAGACAGTGTAAACTAATGATAGAATGTTGTGATGCCTCAGGGCATCCTTGCAGCTTCCTCTCTAGCTGTCAGCCACCTACTCTGACACAGAGTCAGCATTCACCACCATGGACCAGTTTTCTTTGAAATCTGGGGGGATTTTTTTCCATTTGGCTCTGGCCTTCCACCTCCCTTCTATCCTCACCTTTTCCTTCCGTTGTCTTTCCTTTTCCATTAAAATCCATGTTTGAACTCGTGCTTCTGCCTGGCAGAATTGTCTGCGTTTGAGTTTAGGAACACTCTCAGAGCAGTCAGCGCCAGGAGCTTTGAGCGGCCTTTGAGCAAAGGCTGGGTTACTCCAATCACCGTCACTCGGCACAAAGAGGCAGAGCCAGACGTGTCTGCTGCCACTGGCGCCGTGTCCAGCACAACCTGCACCAGCCCAGCATGGGTCTGCCCCTTTGTGACACACTCACCATGGTTCTCTCGTTTCCATGGCTGCAAAACCCCACCCCAACTCCATCCCCTTCCATTCCTTTGCCAAGGGCAGCCAGCCCTAAGCCCAGCCGGGCCAGGCCTGAGCGTTTCACACTGTCTAGGTGTTATGAATATGAACGAGACCAAACTTCCTCCAGAAAAAGAGGTTCTTGTTTATCAAAATAGCTACAAGGACAGAGTACCCAGGATAAGCTCAGGCACCCACACAGCAAGCCAAAAACAGAACAGTGCTCTAACCCCAAGTGCACTGGGCTGTCCCCAGAAAAAAACAAGCAGCCAAAAAGAAGAACCATGACCGAACAGAACTCCCCCCCGCCATTTATAGCCCCTTTTGAGTCCAGGATTGGTCCATTTTGGATCTGCATGACGATTGGTCCATTTCCAGGCTTCTCATTGGTCCTAAACACTGTTCATTCTGGACCAGTCGTTTCTGCAGGGCTTCGAATGATTGGTCAGATCTTCCATCCAATCCATCTTTGACCTCGCCTTGCCCCACCAGAGCACTGTTCCACCAAACCCTGCACCCTTCTCCTAGCACATTCTAATAAACCCCTCCTTTTAACATAAAACACTAAATATAACATAATTAATACAATATAATTGAACTATACCCTTATTTAACTTAACTTTTACCTATAACATAGGAAGGAGACCCTTTCCAAAGCTACTTTTCAGGGCCTTTATTTCTGTAATTCCTACTCAGTTCTAGGTTGCAGCTTGTTGGTGTGGGATTTTGTTTAATTCTCTTCACATCAAACAAAGTGGTGGGACACAAACAATGGCACCGGGCTCTCAGGACTCTAGCTGGTCAGAAGACCCCAAGAGAAGTTAGAAAGTCTCTTTTCCCAGACAGGCAGTTAAAGAAGGAGTCAGAGCTCTTCATTTCTCGGTCTCAAGATTGTTTTTTGTATCTTATCTATAAACTGCTTTCTCCTGACCTGCTGAGGTCCGCTCAGCAAGAATGTCAGAGGCACTCTACCTGCCTCTGAGGCGGTGTTATCTTTTTTTACTAAAAACTATGTGTACAATGTTTACAATTACTTTCCAATACCTATCATCTATGTTAGACAATTTTTTACTCTAAACCAGTCTAAAAGTGCCAACATCACAGCTGAAGATTGAGGCTAGGAAGAAGGAAAAAGGACAAGGCACACCCAAATTCCTCCATCTTGGGACTCCAAGCCCTCAGTCTAAAAGCTTCAAAAACCTATTTTTCACCCCGTGACAAGCTAACTATTATTCTACTGAAAATTTCATGGCTTGTAATTCTTCATATAAGGTTGGTAATCCTTTTTTCCAAGGGCTAGATCAAAGGCACAGGGGTCTTGGGCTCTGTGCCAAGGTCTCTGAGACCCCTGGGCAGGGGCTCCAGTCCTCCAGGGCAGACGGAGGAATTTCCTGGGTTCTGACACCGGGCAGTGGAAGTAAAAGCAGCTTTGCACTCCCCAGTAGATGACCCAAAAATCAATTGGCTGAGAGCTGTAGGGAACAAACTGACCTTTCAAACGTTCCTCTTTTGCTTTGCTTCATTGTTCCCTGGGGTTTCTTTCTCTGCGTTCTTTATTGCACAGACACCCGAACCCAACATAAACATGGTCTGCCTCAAAACATTTCTGATCCTGGCAGTTCCTGAAAATTCCAGATTTTCTTAATGGAAATGGCAAGGGGCAGTCATTCTGAAATACTCTCCAACAGAGCAGGTAAAAACAACTCATCCTTGACATCCTTGATTTGGCAGAACTAAATCCAGTCTATGGGACCCCTGGGGCTGATCCCTTTTTCTCAATCTGCAAAATTATTTCTTCAAGTCTCATCTCTGCTATCTATTCAAAGAAGCTTTGCACTCTGCATTAGATGCCCCCAATGTTCAGTGGGCCGATATGATCAGTGTATCTGTAGCGTGTAAATTTGCCATGCAGAGTTCTCCTTTGTTGTTCAAGGCGTTTATTCTCACTTTCTTTCCTGCAGACACACCCAAACCCAACATTGCAACACAAAGCAATTCTCATTTGGACTGTCCCTGAAAATTCAAACTTATGCTCAGGGTGTTTCCCTGTCCCCAGGGACAGGCTCCAAGGCTGGGCTCTCACCTGCAAAGAATGAAGAAGAGCTGCTGCCCTTGCCAGCGCCTCCGGGGTCTCGCCATCAGCGCTTTGAATGCAGCTTTTGTACACACTCTGCCTCTCTGAGCCCAGCAGCATTCCCAGGCATCAGCAGTGCTGCTGCAGGCCAACATCCCCCAGACACAGCTGCAGCAAGGAGATTGCAACAAGGCCTGCTGCAGGGGGGCCCAGCAGGGACACCCAGATGGTACCAGGGCTGCAGCTCCTCTCCTGCAAGGAAAGGCTGACACAGCTCGGCTTCTTCAGCCTGGCAAAGAGACTCAGACTTGATCGAGCTGTGGCCTTCCAGTACCTGAGGGCAACCTACAAGAAAGCTGGACATGGACTTTGTACGAGGGCAGGCAAGGACAGGACAAGGGAGACTGGATCCAAATGGAAAGAGAGTAGGTTTAGGTAGGGATTCAGAAAAAAGACCCTCCTGGAACAGCTTGCCCAGAGAAGGTGTGGATTTTGAGAAGAGGAAATCAGGAGAAGAGTGAGAGGGAGAGAAAGATCCACAGTTGGCCTTGGATCCAGCACCATCTCAGCTGCTCTGAGCTCTGGGGCCATGGGAGGTGTCATTGTTTTCACATCCAAAAACGCATTCAGTAATGGGTTCCCCCTCCCTTCATCATCCCCGAACTTTGGCTCTCTCGTTTCACACCCCAGCTCCCCAGTCCCAACCCCAACCCATCCCACCCCTGCTGGACATCCAGACCCACTTCCCAAGCCGTATTTCCCCCATTTCACACCACCCAAACACCATCCCACCTATCCCATCCCACCCAATGCCCATCTCACCCCTCCTGATTTGCAGCACACTTCCCCCAATCCTCTTCCAACCCCATTCCACCCTGAGGGGCTGTGGAATTGAGGAATTTTGGGCTGGGATTGAGTAGTTTTCAGTGGCATTGAGTGGTATTGAGGTGACAGATTGAACCCTCTCATCTCTTTGAGTGCCAAGAAAGGGAGATAACCACATCAAATACTCCCAAACCCCCCCAAGTATCTCCCTGAATCCCAGATTCCCCTGAAACACTTGTAAAAAGTGAGGCTTTAGATGCCTTCAATGAATTTGTTGATTTTCCCCCCAATTTTGACTGTTGTAAGGGATGAAGATCAATCAAAAGAAAATTAGGGCCTTAACAAAGGGATAGCTAGCCAAGTGTCTTCCCAACTCAGGTCACTGGAAATGTGGGTCTGAAGGGCTCTGACCAACGTGGACCCTCCAATGGGGTATGGAGTTGGAGCAGCGCACGAAGCCCTTCCTGCAGTTGGGGCACTTGGAGGGCTTCCCTTACCAGTGACTCTGCTGTGTTTACTGAAGTTAGAGTTGTCTGAGAAGCTTTTCCCACACTGGGGACACTCACAGGGCCTCTCCCCGGTGTGGAAGCGCCAGTGCCTGACGAGGGTGGAGTTGTGCTTGAATCCCTTCCTGCAGTTGGGGCAGTGGAAGGGTCTCTCCTCCCTGTGAATCCGCTGGTGAGCAAGGAGATGGGAGCTGGTCTGAAACCTCCACTGGCACTCGGGACACTTGTAGGGCCTCTCCCCAGTGTGAATGCATTGGTGCCTGATGAGTTCTGAGCTGCAACTGAAGCCCTTCCCACACTCCCCAGACTCGCAGGGCCATTCCCCAGTGGGGATCAGCTGGTGGCAGATCAGGATGCTGCTCTGCCTGAAGCTCTTCCCACACTCCAAGCACTTGCAGGGCTTCTCCCCATCATGAAGCTGCTCCACAGATCACCAGCTCTGAGCTCTGGCTGAAGCTCTGTCCACCTTCCTGGCACAGGATGGCTCTTTCCTCCTCAGAGCACCCCAGGCTGGGTTTGCAGCCCCTCCTGCTGCAGGATCCCCAGGGATTTTCCTCTCTGTTCAATTTCTGTGCTGTGGAGTTGCTCAAAACGTCCTCTTCCATGAGGTTCTGCTGCCATGGGGATTTGTCCTCCCTGGTCTCCGTCCTCAGCTCCTTGTCTGGGGGAGGAAGGGCAAAGAGATGGGATTTGCCTCCATGCCAGAGGGAAGGAGATCCCCCCTGTGCATCCCTGGCAGGATGGCATCGGCAGCAGGATTGTCCTGCAGCCAGGGTCCGTGCTGGGCTGGGAGATGGAGCAGAAGAGAGGGGGAAAGGGGCACTGACTTCCTCCTCATCTGCCTATGTGTCCCCAGACATCTTCCTAACAGCCTCCTTCTCCATCCAGCCAAGGTTTGGGAAAGAGAAATCCTGGTTTGGTGAAAAATACAATGTATGAGCACATTGGGTTAGGGAGTTCCTACTGCCCAAGTCCTGGAAGTCACCAGGAATCTGCCACCCATCTAAGCCTCCAAAACACCAAGATTCAGGCCCCCAAAATACACAAATGACCAAGATGCAGCAAAAACACCCAACCCTGAGTTTCCTCTCTCTGATCCCTCAACTTTGGGCTCCTGGAGGCCCCCCCTGTCTGGGTTGCTCCAGGTCAAGTTTGTATTGATGTTCTCCCCTGTAGAAATGTGGATACTCATTTCTGCAGGCACCTTTTCACAACCACGAGCTCCCCCCCGGTCACATCAGGGTTCACCACTTGTCATAACCAGCAGTCCCCAAAGGGGTAATAATTAGCATTGACTCCATGATTCTCAGAAGGCTGATCAATCACTTTATTACATTCTACTTATTAAGAAACCCATCGCCCTTACAGACAGTCACCATACAGGTGGACTCACTTGGTCCTTGAATCCAAACACCATCACCAGTGGACAATTAAGAAATTACCCTTTGGTAAACAAATCTCCATAACACATTCCACATGTTCACAACAGCAGGTGCAGCAAGTGAAGATAAGAATTGTTTCTCATTTTTTTCTATGATCTTCTCACAGCCTTCCCCAGGACAATGCCTGGGAAAGTTGTGCCTTGCTCTCTGTGGCCAGAGAGCTGCTGCCACTTGTCTGCAGACTGCTTCCAGTCGGCCCTTCCCAGGTGCCCAGGACCCTCTGGGATGGCTCTGGCCTTTCCAAGGGCTTTGAGAGAAGTCTCACAGTGACACTGCCCAGCCTTCTCAACATCCCTGACACCAAAGGCCTTTTCCACATCCCTCAGTGCCAGCTCAGTGCCCAGGACACAGTAGAGCCCTGTCCAGGTCCTCAGAGTGGTTCAGAAGGGAGGCAGCTGTGATTGCTCCCGACAGAGCCACCACTCCAATGTCTCTCTGCAGTCCATGGTGGTCCTGAGCATTTTCCCTGGAGTCTCCCTGCCCTGGATGTTTCTCTCCATGCAGTCCTCAGCACAGCCAGGCAAAGAATTCAGGTGGTTTCCCAGAGGACAATCCTCTTGAGTGAAGTGGCCTCAAGGCGCTGTTTGTGCCACTGGAATTGTGCCACCCCTGGGTGCTGCTGATGGTGTTTGTGCTCACTGGGGTTCATCTCCCCACACACACACATGATGCACTCTTGAAGTCTCCTCAGTACAGAGCAAACACAGACTGCTGGCATGGTCACTTGGTGTCCCTCCATGCAGGGACAAACAACCTCCTGCAGGTGAGGGCAGAGGCCAGTGCTGGCAGTGGTGGTTGCAGGGGCTGGTGTGGGACAATTGCCCTGGGGCACCTTCCCAGGCTGTCCCCAGAACAAAGACACAGCCCAGGCCCTGCTCTGCTGCTCCCTAAGGGCCATCCCGGGAGCTCTGGCTGTGCTAGGACACTGCTATGAGCCCCCCCCTGCACACTCCCCCCCTGCCCCAGGCACTGGGCTTTGCTGTGCCAGGGCATTCCTGGGGTGCATTGCTGGGGCACATTGCTGACAGCAGGAAATGGAGAGAGGGCAAAGCCTCCCTGCTGTGCCCTCAGGAGATGCCCTTTGCTGATGGAGCTGCTGTGCTTGAGCCCAGCTGTGTCCCAGCAGTGCCCATGGCCTGTCCCTGTTTGTGGTCACAGCATGGACACGCAGCAGGACAATGACCAAGCTGCCAGAGCACTCTGGCCTGGCACCCACGGAAGGGCTGGGAAAGAGAGTGTGGACTTGGGCAGAGCAGCTCTGAAAGGACCAAGTGCTGCTGCTCCCTGGCAGTGCTGCTGTGCTGGGACCCTTCCCTTTCCCCCCTATAACTTCATGCAGGTCCCAGAGCTGGGATCCCAGAAAAACAAGGCACTGCAAGGTCGTTTATTTTGTTCAAACAAAGCAATAGTACAGATCCTGGATTACAGAGCTTCTGGGTCCAATTCAAGAGGCAGACAGGGAATTAGGTGAGGGGTGAATAGAAACATTTAATTGAGGACATTATGTCAAGAACAACCCATAGGCATCACCAAAGACCTGAGAAGGCAGAGACTGGGCCGGTCATGAGTTTGGGTCTGAAAACTAAGCAGCAGAAAACAAACGCTTTTTTGCTTCTAAAAAGTACCCAGTCATCTTTGTTCTCAGGGCATCCTTGAGCTCCTGGTTCCTCAGGCTGTAGATGAGATGGTTCAGGGCTGGAGGCACCACCGAGTACAGAACTGACAGGGCCAGATCCAGGGATGGGGATAAGATGGAGGGGGGCTTCAGGTGAGTAAATGTGCCAGTGCTGATAAACAGGGAGACCACGCCCAGGTGAGGGAAGCAAGTGGAAAAGGCTTTGTATTGTCCCTGCTCAGAGGGGATCCTCAGCACAGCCCTGAAGATCTGCACATAGGAGAAAACAGTGTACACAAAACAACCAAATAACAGAAAAGCACAAACTATGAGAAGCCCAAGTTCCCTGAGATAAGAATTGGAGCAGGAGAGCTTGAGGATCTGTGGGATTTCACAGAAGAACTGGCCCAGGGTATTGCCATGGCACAGGCACAGGGAAAATGTATTGGCCATGTGCAGCAGAGCATTGAGAAAGCCCCTGGCCCAGGCAGCTGCTGCCATGTGGGCACAAGCTCTGCTGCCCAGGAAGGTCCCGTGGTGCAGGGCTTTGCAGATGGACACGTAGCCGTCGGAGCACATGAGGGTCAGGAATGAAAGCTCTGCTGTGATAAAGAACAAAAAGAAAAAGACCTGTGCAGCACATCCTGTGTTCCTGGTGTCCCAGAGGGAATTGTGCATGGCTTTGGGGACAGTGGTGCAGATGGAGCCCAGGTCACTGAGGGCTAGGTTGAGCAGGAAGAAGAACATGGGCGTGTGCAGGTGGTCGCCACAGGCTATGGCGCTGATGATGAGGCCGTTGCCCAGGAGGGCAGCCAGGGAGATGCCCAGCAAGAGGCAGAAGTGCAGGAGCTGCAGCTGCCCCATGGCTGCTAATGCCAGCAGGAGGAAGTGCCTGATGGAGCTGCTGTTGGACATTTGCTGTGGCTGCATGTGGGGACCTGTTCATGGAGAAAAGGACAGTGAAGGGTTAGAGGAGATCCCTGTAACCAAAATCAAAGCCATTTCCCACACACCCTCCTTTGTAACACACACAGACATGCTCTTGTGTTTCAGAGTTCTGATGTTTTCTTTTTAAGCTCCTTCCATGTACTTCCTGGTGTTCTTGGATATCAGAAACCCTCAGCATTTCTGCTGCCCTCTGGTAGAACAGAGTGATTTCCCTGAGGCAAGACAATGAGTGGAGACTGGGGGCAGATGATTTGTCACTTCATTCTGTTTGCAGCTCCTCTGGGCTTTCACTTTTCTCAGGTGGAGGATGTTCACACTCCCACATTTCTCTTAAAAACCTCCAGGTACTGCTGAGAGCAGATGGATCCACCACAGCCCAGCTCCACCTTTGTAGCCAAGGACTCACGTTGCTCATTCCACTAACCCAGCAGCATTTTCAGTGTCACAACACCTCTGCCTTTTCCCCATGGATCTTATCACTCAGAGATGCTCTAGGACAGGTTTGCATGCTGGGATGAAGCTCCCAGCCCGGACTGAAATCTCAGGGAGACTTCCAAGTGTCCTTGTGGTGGCGCTGGATTGAGGGAGATGCAGCTCCTTCCCTGGCTGCCCTGCCAGCATTGCCCAGAGCCGGGCACTGGGGACAGCATCACCCTGAGCCAGCTGTGCCCCCTCCAGAGCCCCCAGGGCCAGGCAGCTGCTCCCAGCCCTGTGCTCTGCAGAGGGAACTGGGCCTGGGGCTGCAGAGCTGCCCCACGGCTCTGCTGCAGCTCTGCCTGCACAGGAGGTGCTGCAGACTTTGGAGCCCCGGCCCTGAGGGCAGAGGCTTGCAGGGGGCACAGGAGGGAGGGGGCTTGTTCAGAGGGAGGGGCTGCACTGGAGGGGATCCTGTGGACATCTCTAAACTCTCCCTGCCACAGCATTTCTGTATTTTGTTTTCTCTTCTTCCCTGATCTTCTCTCTGCTTCCTCGAGATTTTCCTCCTTCAGGTGTTTCCCTGTGCCTGATCTCCCTGTGCCAGCACTCACAGACCCCAAATCTCTGTGCACTCTCCTTGGCCTGACAGAGCCCTGCCTGTTTGCAGGGTACTACCTGGGGGCAGGTTCTGTTTGCAGCTTGGGGAAAGGACAGCTCAGACTGAGCCTGATGGCTCCAGCAAAGATGCTGCTGCTGCTGTCCATGGGCAGAGTGGCTGAAGGCATATTAGGGTTCTCCTGTGAACCTGCTGGTCACTAAAAGGAAAAGTTTGGTCGTCTCAGGCACCACTTGTCAAAATTCATAACTAATAATTGATAATCATCCTTTAATATTTATCCCCCCTCCCTGTCACTCTCCAGTAGTAAGAATCTGAAGACAAAGTCTTAGGAAATTGCCTCATTTTGATTAAAATCCTTGTCTTGGAAATATTCTGAGACTAATCAGAATATTCTGTGCCCTGGGCACTCCTGGCTGCTCTGCACAAGAGACAATCAGAGAATGTACTCACAGGGTCTGTAGGCATTGGGATGTTCCAGCTTTAGGAGATCCCTGCAGGAGCTGCAGCTGCATTGTCCTGCAGCCAGAGGTTCCTGTGCCAAGGGCTGGCAGTGATTGTGCCCCAGGCATTTCTCAGCCCCTTCCCAGCCCTGACTGATTGAAGCTCTCTGTGCCTCTGTGCTGTGCCCAGGGTGGCTGCAGGCAGTGCCCCAGCCCTACTGGGCTGGCACAGGAGATGCTCCTGGCCAGAGCTGTCTCTCTGCAGCGCTGCCCTTGCCAGGAGCTGCCTCTGGGCCGGGAGCCCAGCCCAGCTCAGCAGCACAGACACAGCACAAGGACTTTAATGAGCCTCTGGGGCTTTGTGCTGAGGCCCTGAACATCAGTCCCTGAGAGGGAGCTGAAGAAACCTCTTCAGAGCTCCAAGTCACAATCCAACTCCAAAGTTTCTTGGGCTTATAATGGGTGCCACTGAGGGACATGACAGGGAAAGTGTCCCCAGGCCCCAGGCAGAGCAGAAAACTGGAGGCAGTGATGACAGGTGGGGACAAAGAGAAGCCAAGTCTTGGTGCCCTGGGGCACAGCAGCAGGGTCTGTGCCACCAAGGGCTGGAGACACCTTGTCCTGAGGCACTGGGGTCTCCTGGCATAGCCCCAGCCAGGCTGGGCACTGTCAGCCCCTTGTCCTGCCCTCAGCATCCCCCCTAGCCCACATCCCAGTGGCCTTAAAGATCTGTTGGAAGGAGTCCCTGGGGACCCTTGTTCAGGAATGGCCCTGGGGGCTCCTGAATGCTCCCAGGGACTGCAGGTTTTTCAAAAAACTTGGCTTTTTGCTTTTGCCTTGGAGTCTCTGAGAGCTTTGTGCAATCACGGCCTCCAATTACCTGCTGTAATTAGTCCCTGGAGAAGCTTTGTCAGTAACAACACTCAGTGGGGCTCACTAATGCTTCAAGGCACTTCAGTTATTTTAAGGTACTTAAAATAAAAAAGGTGTTTCCCTTTGGATACAGACTCTGGGAGAGGTTTGTGCAATCATGGCCCAATTATCTGCGTTAATTAGCCCCTGGAGAGCTTTGCACTGGCACTCAGTGGGGCTCATTAATGCTTTGAGACACTCAAGGTGTTGAAGGTACTTTGGATTTTCCTTTCCACACTGGGTGTCTCAGAGGTTTTTGTGCCATCCTGGTCACCAATTCTCTCCTCCAAGGAGTCCATGAGGAGCCTGTTTTGGAGAGGGACCTCAGTGGAAGCCATGAATGCCTGGAGAGACTTTGGGGTTTTCTTCTGCCTTTGACTCCTGGCAAGGTTTGTGCAATCTCCTCCCAGGCCCTGAGGTTCCAGGGCTCAGCTCCAAATGCACAGTGAGGCTCATGAGGATCAAGCAAGTCCGGACAAACCATGGCTCTGCCTTGATTTCCCTGTGTTCCAGTGCAGTTCTTTAGGAGGTTTTCCTTTGACAGTTATGGAGTAATAGTTCAAAGAGCTTCTAGGAAATATGTATTCCTAATTTAAAGGGTGTCTTTTATTGCTGTTCTTATTACACAAGAGGTGATTGCAGCATTCAGTGACTGATATTGGTGCAGGGACTCTCCTAAGGAGCTCTGGCCACGCTGGGGAGGGGCTGGGGCTGCAGGGGAGCTGGGCAGGGGACACAGGCAGGACAGGGGACCCCAACTGACCCCGGCATTCCCTGGACCAGGGCACCTCATGCTCTGAGTATGAAGGGGGAGAACAAGGAGGAAGGGGGGATTTTGGAGCAGCGCAGGGCAAGGGCACCGTCCCAGGCGGCTGCGGCGGCGAGAGGGCAGAGAGCTGGGAGGCAGCTCAGCCAGGTCATGCTGGCCTTCAAGCTCACCTCCGCAAGGAATGCCAGGGCAGGGAAATCCCAGTATGGCATCTCTGTGCTGAGCATCTCAAGGAGGCAGCATAAGATGCTTTTACACAAGGGCTTGGATGCATGGCGCATCTCCCTGGAAGGCAGAAAATGGCACTAAGACCCTGACCCAGGGGGGAAGCCTCTCCCAGCACTGACTCACACAGTTCTTGTCTTTCCCCACCATCCTGCCAGGGAACCTGGGCCCTTTGAGATGTGGCCACTCCTGGGCACCCTCCTTTCCCAGCCTTTTCCAGTCTGCTTGGCTGTCCCTCGTCCCTTTGGCCCACCGCCACGGGGACCGTGTGGGACAGCCCAGGCACAGGGCACAAATGCCAGGAGCAATGGGGAGAAGGGAGGTCTCACCCGGCCAGCAGAGCCACGGCAGAATGGTGGGTATCAACACAGCGCAGCGTGTCCCAGCCACGCTTGCCTTCCATTGACACCACCATGTGCTCACACTGGAGAAGGCAGAGCAGGGACTTCAGGGTCTGCACTGCAAACCTGTGTGCACAGCAAAGCCCAGGTCACACTGGTAGCACTGGCTCCTTTGCGGGCCACGTGGCAGGGACAGGAGGACTGGCATGGAGCACCTGTTGGGGCTGGTGGCAAGGCCATGCTCTTCCAGGCATGCCATCCAGAAGGTATCCACCTCCTCTAGCATCTCTTCTGTGCTGAAGAACACTTGGAAGAGCAGATGAACAAATAGGTAGGGGAAATACAGCATCACAACACGTGGGACAGAGGGCTCCTGGAGGATCTTCCACATCACCACGGTTGCCTGAAAAGGACAAAGCCCCCCAAGACAGCATTCATTGCCAAGGTGTCCATGTGGCAGGGCCCGAGCAGGGCAGGGAGAGGCCCCGAGAGACGTTGGCAGGGGGAGCACAGGGCCTGGTGGGCCTGAAGCTGCCCCTGGGCCAGGTTTCAGGCCAGCACCTGAGGGGGTGCTCCACCTCCTGGGGGAAGGAGGATGGAGAGCTGCTGGAGAGGAGGCCTTGGGGCCAGCAAAGGCCAGTTGCAGAAACTCACAGCCAGGCCAAAGACACCCATTTTGTCCCCATCGGAGGTGTATGTGCTGCACTCTGGCCAGCTCCCCAGCACATCCAGGAGGATCAGCTGCACTGGCACCACAATCCTGGGCAAGCACATGATGCTCTTCCACATGGTGATGGCAGCTCTGCAGGGTTAGAGCTTTGTCTTAGGGGTGTCTCAGACACAGCACTGTGGCCTGGGCATCCCTAGGGGCCTGGGCTTAGCTCACTGGCCCTTGCCAGCAGCACCCAGGCAGCCCAGCCCTGTGGGGATAGGCCCCTGAGGGGCAGCAAGGGAGCATGGCAGCAGGCTCGGGGGCTGACGTGCCAGGGCTGGAAAAGGCAGCAGCCAGGGGCCCTGGAACTCTCTGTTGGTCAGACACCTGGGACAGGCAGGACAGGGTGATGGGCTGGGAGGCCTGAGCCCTCTGGGCACATGGGCCCCATACCTGTCACAGGACGGGGCCACACGCAGGAGCATCACCACTGCGTCATCCGGGTGTGCTTTGGTGAGATTCAGCAGGGCCTGGTCCAGCCTGTGCTCAGCAGAATCATTGGCCACGAGCCACTGGTGGATGTACCTCACCATGGCAGGCACCTGGAGAAGGCAGGGGAGACTTGGAAAGCTGCCAGAGGGAGTCATGTGCCCAGCTGCCCCAGAAAAGTACTTGCCTTGCCACCACACTGCCATGGCCTCAAGGCTTACAGTGAGCAGCAGGTGTGGCTTGGGAAGCCAAGCAATTGCTGGGAGGATGGAAGCCAGGCCACAGGCTGCTTACTTGCTTTGGAGTGGAAGGACCGTCCTCCACAAGCATATCCAGCAGGGCAGCCCTGGTGTTGATTTTGAAGATGGGAGGGTACGCTCTGACCATGGTGCCCATGACGCTGGTCTCTTCCTCCCAAATCCTCTTCATGAATTTGACAACCATCTGTAGCAGAAGGGCAAGAAGCCAGGGATGTTGCATGGAGCGTTCCACAGATGGTGCTGGGCTGAGCAGGGACAGCAGGCCCAGCCCAGGTGAGGGTGGCTGCAGGTACCTGTGCTGTTCTTTGGAAGAGGCCACGGGTGTGTTCTTGCTCTTGTGTGAGTTCCAGGGCTGCATCTGGCAAAGAGCAGGTGCAGCCTGAGCTGAGGGGCTGCAGGAGAGGCCGGAGAACACAGCCCAGCTCTGTACTCCCCAGGCAGGGAGAGCCCCAGGATGCTCCAGGGGGATGGAACACGGCCGCTGCGGGGTGTCTGCCCGGCCCCTCTTCCGTTCTTCCGTCCTGTCTGTCGGCATTTCCCCAGGGGATGGCATGGGATGGGATGGGATGGTATGTGGGATGGGATGGGATGGGATGTGGGATGGGATGTGGGATGGCATGGCATGGCATGGCATGGCATGGCATGGCATGGCATGGCATGGCATGGCATGGCATGGCATGGCATGGCATGGCATGGCATGGCATGGCATGGCATGGCATGGCATGGCATGGGGCCAAGCTTGTTGTAGGCCCCAGCCCTGCAGCCCAGCTCCGCCACTCACCCTCCTGCGGTGGACTGAATGCCACCACCTCTTCAGTCTCCTGTTCTGGGATGTAGCTCCAGGGCCTTCTTCCTCCTTCTCCTCCAGCCAGGCCAGCTTGGGCACTCTTGGGGCTCTCTGCTCCATGGCTCTGCCTGGAGCGCGCCCCAGCAGCGAGCCCAGCCGGTGCCGCTCCTGCAGAGCCTCCTGCACTTTCTCTGAGGGCGGGACGCGGCTGTCAGCACTCAGCCCGGGGCCAGCAAAGGCCCCTGAGCCCCCTCCTCCGCCTTGGGCCGACCATGCCCAGGTGTTCACTCTTCGGAACGCGGCACAGGAGGCTCGGGGCCGGTGGCCGCGCTGCCGAGCGGTGGAGCTCGGGCTGGAGAAGCTGCAGCGGAGGCAGCGGGAGGGGCCACGCCGCGTGTGTCCTTCGCGGGCCCCAGGAGGAGCCAGGGCCGGGCTCGGGACTGGACCCTGCCTCGGGTCTGGGGCCACGCTCAGGCCAGGCGGAGGCAAAGGGCGGCAATGCCACCCCAGGCACTGATGCCCACCCAGCAGCGCCACCGCCAGTACGGCCAGAGCCGGGCGGAGGCAAGACCATGGCAGAACGGCCGGGGCCGGGCACGGGGCAGCCCCGCCCGGGGCCAGGGACGGGCCGGGGGCATGGCCCGGCCCATCACGGAGGGAGGGAGGTGGGGAGAGGAGAGGGACACCGGGCAAGGGACTTTGAGAGAAGGGTGCCCTACTGCGGGAAAGGGGGGAGAGAGAGCGAGAAAAGAAAGAGCGGAAGAGTATTCAAAAGTATCTCTTTGCTGCCGCCACTTCTGCTGCCACCACTGCTCATGCCGCCGCTGCTGCTGCCGCTGCTGCTGCTGCTGCCACTGCAACTGAAGCACCGGGGCCCCACAAGCCCCACGTTCAAGCCACACGCGCCCCAGCGACAGCCCCCTTGTCTGTCCAAACACGGGAACTTTGCAGCCTTGAGCCCACATGCAGAGCTTTGACTCCTGCACACTGGCACAGCGATCCCCGCACTTGCTGCTGTGCATTATCCTTGCTGAGGGGCAGACACTGTCGGGCCACCTTCCCTTGGGGTAGGATTCCTACCTGAGCCCAGCACTGCACTTACATCTCCAGTGTTGCTTTCCAGTAAAAACAGGGGAAGGAAGACTTTGTGTGGCTCATGGTACTTTAGAGTATCCAAAACTTGCTAAGTCACTGATTTTAGAGATGAGGTGCATTTGGAATGAATGGGATGGAGAAGTAGTGCAACATGGAAAAGGGGAACATAGAAATAAATAGAGGAAAATATCTTGGATTGTTTCTTTAATTTTGGTATAAATGAGAAGCTTGACTAGGCCAATATTCAAGCAGCAATCAATTTATTAATTAATACAGTAAAGTATGAGCAATACAGTGCTGGGTACAGTGGGGGAAGTTTTTCCTCCAACTGCACACCAATAGTTGAGGCTCAGAGGTATTTATAGGGGTACTCGTCAGCTTTCTCAGCAGTTTCTCTTCCTAATTTTTACTCATCAGCATTTTTTTCCCCAATTTTACATCACAATTCTATACACTATTGTGATTTAGTCTTTCTATACACTATTGTGATTTAGTTTTTCTCAGGATGTATCCCTGTATCCCGTGTATCCACCACCACCCAGATGGTGGTGGTCTGGTTTCCAAAAGAAGGAAGAAGTATCCCATCTGGAGAGGTACAGTTCTCCAGATGTGGGTCCACCTTTTGATTGCAAGGCCTGTAAATCACGTAACAGTGATGTCCAGCTTCCCTTGGTCGAAACCATAAATCCTTGAGTTGATGTTCATCTTCCTTTCTCAAGCTGCTTTTCACTGTTTTGTCAAGGGGTGAGATAAGTGTGGAGAGCTTTGTTCAGACATGGCTTATAGAAAAAGGCCATGATCATATACAGCTGGCTAAGCAGTAAAAAGCAGCTGTAAGTAGTAAGTTCTCAGCCTTTTTCCTTACGAGAAAAACAATAACACTGTGTCCTTGGTTAAATGATAAGAAAAACACGGTGGAAAACATGGGCTGGTCAATTATTGAGGCTGGTCAATAACAGTCAACAGCAGGATGTGGAAAACAAGTATTAGCCTCAACAAGAAACCACAGGTATTAGCAACAAAGGAGGGGTTGGCATGTAATCTGTAACCAATGATGAGCTCAGCTTTTGCAATATGTATGAGCTTAATTAACACTACTATAAAAGTATGTAAGCTGGATCAATAACTCTGAGACCGATGATCATCAATAGGATGTGCACGTCTCCCTTCACTTTCGTCAGATAAGCATGTTTCCTTTTTATATATTCTTAAGCTATAGTTTCAAAGATCCTTACTACAAGGAATATTCTAAAATTGTACCTCAAAAGGTAATTATTGCAAAACTCTTTAAGGCTTAACTGCAAGCAGAAAATTCCTGTCAAAAAGCAACATCCTTAATGCTTTAATTCAAATGCTCCTATATCAACTTAAGACTTATAAAGGTTAATTGCAAACAAAGGATAGGTTCAAAGGCCTTCTTCCATGCTTTACTTTCCTCAGTTATTATTATTTCTAATAATAATGGGACAGTCTAATGGGACAGTCTTTATAACTGTCCCATGATTGATTTCCACACATATTACAATCACAAATACACATGTTGCCTGTATGTACCTGACACAAAACACAGCTTTGTATTTCACAATTTTCATTTCACTTCTGGGAAGCCATTTCAATTTTTCAGGAATCTTCTCCTGTCTGCTCTTCCCAAGAACCTCTCCTGGAGAACAAGTTCAAGCTTCTGTCACAAGATTTGCCACCAGCTGCAGCTTCTCTTGGCTTTCCACACTGCACAGTGTGTGCAGCAGGACTTTTGCAGCAAAACAGGACAAATGTTTGGAGCACTTTACATGTTCTTTCTTTTCCTGGTGGGCTGGGGATTTGTGCCACTGGTGAAGTTTTCATTGTGACTGTTTGTGCTGGTTTCGGGTAAATTTTGGGACGAAACCTCCAAAAGGGGTCCGTCTAGAAAGTAAGTTCAAGCGGCTCCTCCCCTTACTAGTTCAAGAAAAGACTTCCCTCGAGAAAAGTGGAAAATATACATTAGGAGTCAATGTAACTTACCACCAAACTGGCAAGAGTGAGCACAGAGTCCTTTCATTCAACTCTCAAGAGCGGAACCACAAAACCAGCATCCCAACTTTGTGGGGAAAAGCCCCGCACATTTTCAGGGAATGTGCAGAAACTTCTACTTTGGGAAAGTTTGGTGTAGCTTTAATAGACTGTGAAGTAAAGTGTCTGTCAGAAATTCCAGCTTATCTTTCCACAATCTTGCTTCCAGAGCAAGATGTTTATTGTCAGCTACAAGTGTCACTCTTTAGTGATTTATTTCACCAATTAGCAAGGCAGGGAACATGTCCTGCTAGACTGGCCCCAGCTGGATTTAGTTGCATTCCCCAGCACTCTCTGGGCTTGGGCATCAGCCAGTTTCTCATGCAGCAAACAGTTGCCCTGTCTAATCCATGAGCAGCCAGCTCCTCCAGTGCCAAAGCCTTTACTGCTGTCTATAAATATCCGTCCACGGCCCTTCCCTCATCTCCTGAGTGGGTCATTCTGTCACCGCCTCCAGCCCCTTGGCCTGGGCGGGAATAACCTGCGGCACTGGGCAGGGTGGCATTCCAGGGCCTCCCGTGGCTTTGCCGGCTTTCCCTGGCCCGCAGTCGCTGCTGGAGGTGAGTGTGGCCGCATTGCAGCTGGTGCAGGTGACCCTGGGCATGCTGGAGCTGCTGCCAATGTGCTGTGCTGCCTGAGCCCACACCTGCGGCAGCTGCCGCCTTTCCGCTCCCTGCACGGCCTCTGGGAGCTGAAGCTGCAGGCGCAGCAGCCACAGGGGATGCGTGTGGTCCCACAATGCTTCTTCCAGGGCCTCAGTGCCTTGCACTCGCTCTGCCTGTCACAGAACTAGCTCTCGGTCATCCCTGCTGATGCCTTCGGTGACCTGGCACAGCTGCAGGGTTGCAGCCTGAATAGCTGCTAGGAAAGTCCAGGATAAAGAAGCAAAAAGGGCCTGTGCATGGTATCCACAGATGTTTAATTCAGCCATGAGGTAACATTTTCGGGTCCCAGGCACACACACGTGGAGGGTCCAGGTTTTTCTCTCCCCAGGGCCCGGGGTCACCCTGGTCTTGGGGCAGTACAAAGATAAGGGCCAATCAGGGAATAGGGAGGGAGTGCCTCAGGGACACAGGAACAGACACAGGAACAGGGGAAGGAGGCAATGGGGTCTGATCAGCTTTTTGAGGGAAGCTTCTTGTGTTTCCCCAAGCCAGGGGATGCCCCCAGGGTCTCCACACTGTAGTACCTGATGCTGGCTGGCAGCATTGTCGGGATGGGCCACCTGCCCGCCAGCATCTTCAAGAACCTGAGCCACCTGCACAGCCTGACCCTGAGCTCTTCCACAACCTGACACGACTGAAGGAGGTGTGCCTGGCCAGGAACGAGCTGCGTACATTGGATGTGACTCTGGCCATGGATTTGCTCTTTTAAAATGTTTTACTTTCCATAAGTTGTCTGGGCTATGTTACACAAGAGGTCAGTGTTTCACCTTTTATAAATAATGAGATTACAATGATGCTACTTATTATTGTCCCTTGCAGCACATCTACAAGGCAGATACTTTGCTCTCAAGACTTTAACTTGTGCAGAATTTACTCTTCCCTTGCTCATAAGTCTCCTTTGCTGGGTGTGAGACAGAGCAAAAATCCATTTTGAATTAGGTGAAGTGTCTAGGAGAGGTAAAAAGTCTGTAAGGCCATAGCTGAAGGGAAAAACTGCAGGGCAGAGATAGTGAGGAGACAGAGAGAAAAAAAAGAGACAGCCATAAGGTCGATCTGCCCTGACCTAGGAATTCTTTTGATAAAGAGAAACTGGCGATAAATGCCACGCGGAATGAATATGTATGAACCTATTGTGAAACTATATGCATATGTATTTGGAAGGGGAGATAAAAGGAGACCTGAAATCCTCAGAGGCGCACATGCCTTTTGAGGAGAGCAATCTCCGCATGCATCCAGCGCTGTAATAAACATACCAAGCTCTACAACTTTTGCAAAGTTATCAGGTTTCTTCTTTTCTCCGCAAAACATTCTGGCGAGCCCAGCAGGAGGAAGAGATACCTTCCATCTCCATCTCTGTCCCCGCAGGGGCAGGGGGAAACAGACGGACTCCTGGGCGTGCCCCAGGATTTTCCTGGAGGAGGCTCCGCTCATCTCGACTTTTCTCCTGAGAGGACAGACAAGGACCTGCTGGTCTGCGGATGAGAATACAGTATGTACTGAGGGGCCCTCAGGAGAAAAGAGAGCTAGGGAGTAAATCACTCAGAGACGTCTGGGTGTAGCTGGTGGAGCAGCTATATTAGAGACGGGGTTCATTGTTCTGATAGGGCAGACTGCTAGCAACCCTAGGGGTGGGTCGAGTGAACCCTTGTATGTGTGTATTGGGGGTTCATTGTTCTGAGGGGCAGAACTGCTGAACCCGTGTGTGTTTTGTTTGTGTGTGTGTGTGGTGTCCGGACACTGTGTCGCTGTATGGTTAATGCATTGTGTGATCAGTGCACTGTGTTTGTAATCGTGCAAATGTATAAGTGTATGGTATATAAAAGAGAGTAGATCTACAGTGCTCGACAGTGCAGGGAGGGGGAGTTTCCTACCTGTGACTGGAGGGGCTGAGTAAGCACCGGCCGGGGCAGGCTGCGGGGACGGGGAGCGCCCGGCAGAGAAAAATAGAGCGAGCAGTGGAGAAGCGTGGGTGAGGACATTCATTGAGTAAAGGTGGTAAATTGTGGTGTAGTTCGTGCACACTTTCACCGTGGCTAGATGAACCCAAGGGATTCCTCTGCCCCAGTGGTTTGGACTCGACCCCTGGGAGTTTGTGAATCCTGTGAATTATTGAATAGATAGAGGAGACAAACAAGTTTATTTAGAGGGGCTCTACCAGACTTCAGCTGGTACTATAGTAGGTCTGGACTGGGAATAGCCTGCCGTAGAGGATTTAGAGTTCCCTGTAATAGACAGAATAACCTGCCTTTGCGGGAAATTTCGGGTAGCCTTTGGTGCATCAAGAGGCTGGTACGGTGCGTGGGTATTACTGCAGTGCAGAGTTTGTGAGAAACGCTGGTATTGCTGTTCTAATAAGCGTCAGGGCACATGCCCCGAGTGTAGATTAAAGGTTTCTGATCAAGCTGATTCAGAACCTAAGATCTTAAAGCTTGTGTGTGGAAAATCACATCTGATACCTGCCACCTGGAATGTGTGGGAGGAAGACTGGGAAACTACTGTGAAAGCTTGTGAAAAGAAGTTTGGGTGGAAGCGAGATAGGGCAAGAAGAAAATAATGGGAACTAACCAGAGCAAGGAAGTCCCTCGGGCTAGCTCCTTAGGGTGCATCTTGGCCCACTGGAAGGAAGTCACCAGCAGGGGGGGCTCTGAGAATAAAAAGGATCTAATCCAATATTGCACACGCTGGTGGCCCTTATACAGGTTAGAGGACGGAGCGAAGTGGCCAGCCACCGGAACCCTAGATTATACACTTTACTGCAGTTAATGTTGTTTTTAAGACTGGAAGGTAAATGGGATGAGGTTTCATATGCTGATATGTTTTTTGTTTTAATAAATCACCAAGAATGGCAAAGGGACTGTGGACCTTTAAAAGGATAACAAGGCAAAGAGAGGGCAAATCAAATGCTGTTGTTCAGCATGCAGTATAGGGCAATGGTGTATGAGATCATATCATTCTGAGGAGCAAGAACGAGATACATTTGAGTGGATGAAAGCTCTTCCTCGAAGGAGGGAGGTTGAGGCTGAAGCTGAGGATGAGGATGAAGGAAACTTCCCCAAAAAGGAGGAGGACTCAGGTGGGGAAGGCACATCCACTAGAACCCACCCCACCTGTGGGAGTCCAGTTGCATCTAGAACCAGGAGGCAAGTAGTGTTGCAGGCCCCTCTGCGAGAGGCAGTGGGACTAGAAGGAGGGAAATTAATGATTAAAGTGCCATTTACCACTCTTGATTTAGAGGCATGGGGAAGGATTGCTAGGAATTATCGTGTTGATCCGATACTCACTGCCAAACACCTACGATATGTTATCAAACAACACAATCCAGACTGGGCTGACATCCAGCTACTGCTAGATGCTTTCACTGAAACAGAAAAACAGCTGATCTTAAAGACAGCAGGGAATTTGGCAGAGGATTACTGTAAGGCCACACAGCTGGATGTAAAAGAACATTTTCCCCTCCAAGACCCAGAATGGGATCCTAATGTGTCAGCAGAGGTAAAGAAATTAGCAGAGTATCAAGAGTGGATAGTAACAGGGGTGGAAAGAGCTATTCCAAAAACCATAAACTGGTCTGCCTTATATTCCCTTAAGCAGGGGCCTTCTGAGACTCCATCTGAATTTCTAGAGCGTTTAAGGGATACTATGCGTTGTCATACATCATTAGATCCGGAGTCTGAGATAGGGACAAATCAACTATTAATTCATTAATAGTTGATAGTTGATAGTAGTTAATTCATTTTTGGGGCAGTCTGTTGGAGATATCAGGCGTAAACTTCAGAAAACTCGGGGACCAGATGGGAGGAATCTTGAGGAATCTTGAAGTCTTGTTAGAGGAAGTCTGGAGAGTATTTAGTAACCGGAAGGAAGGATATAAACAAGGAATGAAAAGGTTGGTGGCAGTGGTACAGGAGGAAAGGCAGAGGAAATACAACCAGGGACCACCGAGACAAGGACCACCTCGGCTGGGCAGGAACCAGTGTGCCATCTGCAAAAGAACTGGTCACTGGAAAGATCAATGCCCAGAACAGAGACGGGGTGACCAACAAATGGCTGCACACTTACAAAACAACTGAGGAGGACCGGGGGATTCTGCCCCAGTGGATCCATTGGTTATAACAATGAGGCTGGGGGAGGAAGGGAAAAGGGTGGAATTCTTGGTTGATACGGGAGCTACATATTCAGTTTTAAATAAAGCTTTAGTACCTGTGGAAAATGATTATGTTGTAGTGCAGGGGGCAACTGGCCAGTCTGAAAGGGCATATTTTTGTAAACCTTTGAGGTATAAATTGGGAAAACAATGGGGTATTCATAAATTCTTGTACATGCCTAATTCACCAAAGGCACTTTTAGGCAGAGATTTATTGGAACAATTACAAGCAACCATTACATTCAAAAATGGGGAAATTACTCTGGAGGTGAATGATCAAAAGTACGTAGAGGTATTAAGTTTAACCCTAACAGCTATTGGCATTAAGGAAGAAATTGATGAAGAAATACTAGGTCAGTATTTCCCAGGGTGTGGGCCTCTGATGTGCCAGGGAGGGCGAAAAATGCCTCCCGCATAGTAATCAAGCTCAAGGAGGGAACACAACCAGTGAAAATCAAGCAGTGCCCCCTAAAGAAAGAGGATAGGGAAGGAATCAGCGTAATAATTGAAAATTTTCTGCGGTTAGGATTACTGAAAGAATGCCAATCTGATTTCAATACTCCTATTTTACCTGTTCAGAAATCTGATGGGTCATACTGGATAGCACAGGATTTGAGGACTGTCAATAAAATAACAGATTTGTATCTTGTGGTAGCTAATCCATACACTTTATTAACTTGCCTAACACCTGAGCTAACCTGGTTTAATGTTTTAGATCTAAAGGATGCCTTCTTTTGCCTCCCCATCCATGAAGCCAGCCAGAAAATCTTTGCATTCGAATGGGAAAGCCCTAAAAGTGGGCGCAAAACCCAGCTCACGTGGACCAGACAACCCCAAGGCTGGAAAAATTCCCCTACTTTGTTTGGGGAGCAACTAGCAAAAGATCTGGAGCCCTGGCAAGCTCCACAGGAAGAAGGGAGGCTTTTGCAGTATGTGGATGATCTTCTAGTGGCCACTCGGATGAGGGAAGCATGTGTGGCCTGGACAGTAAGCCTTTTGAATTTCCTAGGGCTCCAAGGATACAGAGTATCAAAGAAAAAGGCACAGGTAGTGAAACAGAAAGTAATCTACCTGGGGTACGAGGTGAGTGCTGGGCAATGGACTTCAGGGCAGGCTCACAAGGAGGCCATATGCCAAACCCCGAAACCCCAGACAATAAAAGAACTCTGAACCTTCTTAGGCATGGCAGGATGGTGCCGGCTGTGGGTTTATAATTATGGACTGCTTGTCAGACCCCTCTATGCTCTTATTGCCGATGGAAGCAGAGATCTCCAGTGGACAAAAGAAGCCTCACGGGCCTTTCACCAGCTAAAGAATGCTCTCATGTCAGCTCCAGCTTTGGGACTTCCAGATGTGAGTAAACCATTCTTCCTATTTTCCCATGAAAAACAGGGAATTGCCCTGGGAATACTGGCTCAGGACTTGGGTCCATACCGGAGGGCAGTTGCTTACCTCTTTAAGCAGCTAGATGCAACAGCCAAAGGCTGGCCAGGTTGCCTCACAGCTGTAGCAGCAGTTGTGCTGAATATTCAAGAGGCATGCAAGTTTACCCTGGGACAAAAAATGACTGTGCTAGTGTTCCACACAGTGTCCACAGTACTGGAAGTAAACAGTGGCCACTGGCTTTCACCACAGAGGTTTCTGAAATACCAGGCCATCATGGTAGAGCAAGATGATGTAGAGATCGTGGTGACTAATATTGTCAACCCACCTTCCTTTCTCAGTGGAAATCAAGGAGAAGCAGTACACCATGATTGCCTGGAGACCATTGAAGCTACCTGCTCCAGCCGCCCAGACTTAAAGGACACTCCTTTGGACAATGCAGAGACCTGGTTCACTGACGGGAGCAGCTACATTACCAATGGGAAGCAACATGCTGGGTATGCAGTGACCACCTGCAGAGAGGTAATGGAGTCTGGACCCCTACCAACAGGGACCTCTGCGCAGAAGACTGAGATAATTGCCCTGACCCGTGCCCTGGAAAGGGCAAAAGGGAGGAGAATAAACATCTACACAGACTTGAGGTATGCATTTGGAGTCGTACATGCACATGGGGCCATCTGGAAAGAGAGGGGACTGCTGACCTCACAGGGAAAGAATATAAAACATGCACAAGAGATAGTCCAGCTGCTGGAAGCAGTTCAGCTGCCTGAAAAGGTAGCAATTATGCACATTAAGGCACACCAAAAAGTGAGCTCAGAATTGGAAGAAGGAAATGAGCTGGCGGATAGAGAGGCAAAAGAAGCAGCAAAAGGTGAGGTAGCTACTGAAGGAGTCCTTATTCCAGATGGACAAATCTCCCTTGAAGGTAAGCAAGGATATAATAAGAGAGATAGGAAATTAATTGAAGATCAAAAAGGGAAGTATAACCAGGAAGGGTGGGCTACCATTGAAAAGAAACTGGTAATCCCTTCCCATTTATTGTGGTCACTAGTAAGGGAAGAACACCAGAAAACGCACTGGGGAATAAATGCCCTATACACATAGCTGATTGAAAGAATTGTTGCTAGGAATTTATATGCCACTTTTACTCAGGTGACCTGACAGTGTGATCTTTGCCTCCAGACTAACCCCAAAAATACCCCCAGACCGAAACTCGGTCAGACTGGGAGAGGCCATGGGCCTGGACAGCAGTGGCAAATTGACTTTTCAGAACTCCCAAGGAAAGGGGGGTATCGGTATTTGCTGGTATTGACAGATACATTTTCAGGGTGGCCAGAAGCATTCCCCACCAGAACTGTCAAAGCTAGAGAAGTGACCAGAGTAATATTACAAGAAATAGTACCACGCTTCGGAGTTCCAGCCACAATATCCTCGGATAGAGGATCACATTTCATTTCCAAAATAGTGCAACAGATTAGTAGCCACCTGGGCATAGACTGGGAACTTCACACCCCATACCACCCCCAATCAAACGGCCAGGTGGAGAAAATGAATCATTTGATTAAACAGCAAATCATAAGACTGGGGCAGGAAGCTAATCTACCCTGGCCCCAAGCTCTTTCACTAGCACTATTGCAAATTTGAACTAAACCTCAAGCTGAAGAAAAGTTGAGCCCATTTGAAATACTCTATGGAAGACCATATGGAATACAAAAGGGAATGTCCACCCACATTGGAGAGGTAACACTAGCCACCTACATGGTGGCCTTAAGAAGCTCAGAGAAATTGAGAAACATGTGGCTGGAACTCGGAGCCAGGAGTTAGATGGGCCAGTACATAACATGCAGCCTGGAGATTATGTATATGTTAAGTCTCTTACAGAAAAGACCTTGGAACCACAGTGGGAGGGACCGTTCCAAGTGCTTTTCACCACCTTCACTGCAATCAAAATCAAGGAGTAGAATGCCTGGATTCATCACTCTCGAGTGAAGAAGGCCCAGAAACCCCTTGAGGAGTGACGCCAGGAGAAAATGAACTGAGACTAAAACTTACTCAGGCAAAATGAGTATATTGCAGTCGGGAGTAGTTCATACTTTAGTTTGTAGAATTGCTTTGTGTGTAATCATAACTGAAGTTTTAGAACTTGAGAGTACCTCTATCCAAAGCAATGCTGAATGGCCTTGGTCCCAGGCGTTTAATCAGTATACGGGATTGTTGTGGTGTGCTGTAATGTTCCATTTTGGACTTCCAGGTCACTTCCCCAGGTGTGCCTATACCTTCCTCCCTTCCCCCTTGCCCCCATGCTGAGTGAGTCCTGTCGATCAGGCTTAACATTCCAGCAAGGCATCGTGTGGTTGGTCAAGTTCAAAGGATGCCCCTATGCCCAGAGGTCATTGGCCTGTCTGGGTGTCATCTTCCCCTGAGACCCTGCCCCTCTCACCTGTTTGGTGGCTCACCTGTACCTCCCCTCCCCCTGTCCCTAAACTTAAAAGGTAGATGAGACCATGCGGCTGGAGATTCTGTTGGAGCAGTTGCTCACGTTCAGACCTCTGTAACCATGGAATAAACCTCTGGACATTAAACCCTCCAGCAGAATCATCTCCTTTTTCTCTTCATCCTCACCTGAAGTTCTCCTCCTGAGGTAAACGGGGTTCCTAACAAGCCTGGACTTGTTCAGTTCCCAGCTGCAACCACCAGCAAGCCAAGGTATCTCTAGGGTGATACACCACAGTTGCTGCCTTTGGCCCAGCAGCGAGGGTCAGATCGGCCCAGGCACTACCTAACTGGTAATATTGGGAGCCTTATTCCAATATTTGGCGTCCCTGAGGTGGGCTAAGCGACTCTGCGGCCCGAGAACGGACTCTCAGTACCTCAGAGAAGCTTCTAGCAGCCGTGCATCCAGCTGAAAGGGGCTTTGGTTGCATCGCCCTCAGCTAGAGACTTTGGGAATATTCCCAGAAGAAGTTTTGTGGACTATTTGGCACCTCTGGAAAGCCCAGCTCCTTTCTGGTGAGCAGATTTTCCAGAGGGAGGACAGGGTAGCCTCTCTCGCCCACAGAGAGGTCCTGTTCCGGTGAAGAGACCTGCCTGTACCCAGCCAGCTACAGCTTCCATTTCGGGTGAGTATCTCTGCTCTCGGTAGAGCAGGAGCTCAAAAACAGACTCTGCCGTGAGTTCTGTTCCTTTTTGCCTTTGCATTTTTGGCTGCGCAGCCCCACAGACGGGAATTCATTGCGTTCTAGCTTTTAGCTTTCTGCTGCGTGTGTTACTCTCTTTTGGAATTCGGGCCGGAGCGGGAGCTCTCTGCCCTTCCCCCCGGCTCAGCAGCGCAGCGTGCTCGGCTCTCTCCACGTGGTCGGGGGATCCCTCTTTCTCTCTCTCTCTCTCTCTCTCTCTCTCTCTCTCTCTCTCTCTCTCTCTCTCTCTCTGTGCGGGGGAGGGGGGGCTCTCGGCTCTCTCGCCGCGGGGGACTCTCTCTCTCTCTCTGTGCAGAGGGGGGGGTTCTCTGCACACGCGGCGTGGGGGGGGGCCCCAGTTTCAGCTTGCCACGTGGCGTGGCTGCTCTCTCTGCTCCGCGGGGGGGCTGCATTCCTGAGGCAGAAACAAAGCCTGCCGAGCTGAGGCTTTGTTTCTGCCTCAGCTCGGCAGGGCGTGCCCTGCTGCTGCTGCCCGGGAATTTTAAAAGCAGTATATACAGCTGCATTGTGAAGCTTTTGTCTACTCGTTATCGCTTTCCAATCTGTGGGGTTTTTTTAGAAATCGGTAGCTGATTTTGGCTTTGTTTTTGGTCAGGCGGGATTTAGTACTTTGCCTTTTTACATCTAACATGGGTTCGAAACTAAGCATTGTACAAAAAGGGATGTATTATAATATTGTTAGCATTTTAGACAGTGGTAATGTTAAGTTCTCTAAAGGAAAATTGAAACAGTTTATAAGATGGCTTTTCCTCCACTTCCCACAAATCTCCCCTGAAGAAATCCACAATATTCAATTCTGGGATAAAGTTGGGAATGAATTGATAACCTTAGGACAGTCTGGCAACGCACCCTCAGCTAAATTTGTGTTTTGGAGTTTACAAATTCGAACAGCATTGCTCAAACAAAAGGAATGGAGACAAAGCCAAATGTAAAGCCATGTACCTCTGCTCTCCCTGTTTCTCCCTCTCCTAGCTCTAAAACCCCTAAAGCTCTTACCCCAAAACTTGGTATTTTAAAGAGAGCAACTCATTGGGAAGTCAACTCCCAGAGTCTGTTGAAATGCCTGAGTTGCCCTGTCCACAAGGCCCTGGCCAGGCTGCGTGGAACCTTTCCCAATCCCCTGTGTCCCCTCCTCTGAAACCCACAGCACGTGTTAGCTTTCCAGAGAGCAGTGATGCCCAAAATGGCCCCCAGTCCCTAGGGGGTCCACAAGATGGTGGATGCCACGTGGCATCTTCCCAAACCTGGTCTTCTTCTTCCCAAAATCCTCTTAACCATCCCAAAACTCCAGCCCCATCCCCCTCTCCTCCTGTTCCTCGTGATACCTTCCCCCCTCCCCCTCCCTTTCCTGCAATACCCTCAGCTCCACCCCTCTACTCCTCCCAGGGGGTGTCTGCTGATGTGATGTCACCAGGTGCCCCCACCTCCTGCTCGCCCCCTGTCCCCGCCCCCTCCCCGGGTTCCCACGGTGGGGACACACCCACTGCCTGTCCTGAAACCTGTGTCTGTGATCCCAATGCTTCTGTTTCAAGGGATACAGAGCAGGGAACAGCAGATTCAATGCATAGTCCCATGTTGTCACTAGCTCCTGTTACCTTTCAGCCTGCAGCTCAGGGAGGAGCAAACCCAACTGCTAATTGGAGTTCTTTTGGACGACAATTGATTAAAGAGATCTGTAAGTCTCATAAAGAATATGGTCCACACAGTCCATATTTCCGTGGCCTTTTAAATTCTGAACTGAGTAGGACTGTAGTGATTCCACATGATTTAAAACAGCTTTTTTCCTGTCTCATGACCTCCACAGAATTCAAATTATGGGAAATAGCATGGAAACAAATGCTAAAAGATGCTCTCCCAGGCTTGCATGCTGATCCAAACATAGCCAAAGACAACAGTGGTAACCCTATCACCATTGAGCACCTCTGTGGTGAGGGCCAATGGTCTTCTCCCTCAATCCAAGCTACTGCAATTCCTGCAGAAACACTCGAGAAAGTAAAGGAAGCAGCTGAAAAGGCGTTCTTTTCCCTACAACCTGAGGGGCCTTTTGAGCCCTATAGTAAAATTAAACAGCTATCATCAGAGCCTTTTTTGAAATTTGTAGAAAGGTTAACTAGAGCCATTGAAATACAAGTTAAAAAACAGAATGCTAGGGAAGCAATTTTAGAGGAAATGGCATTTACAAATGCAAATGAACAGTGTCAAGAGGCATTCCTGAGCCTTCATATAGAACCTTCTCCTACCCTAAAAGATATGCTTCTAGTCTGTAACAGGAAAGTGCCTCTGATGAGTGTAGCTGAAGACACCAGGCCAAGGCTGCTGCCAAGACCACCCCAGCGTGTCGCCGTTGCCAGCCATGCGCCTTTCCCCTCAGCACATCAGTACCCTGGGCAGCAGCGGAGACCAGCAATGGCTGAGCCCACAAAACCATGCCTGCTTTGTAACAACCTAGGGCACTGGAGTAACAGGTGCCCCCTGAAAAGGGAATTTGATGAATTCAGAAATGGCAGGGGAGGAGAACTACAAGCCCTCCCTGGGGGTCAACAACAACAAAAAAACTGAAAAGGGAGCGCCAGCCTGCCAGGCGTGCAGACACAAAAAGAGCAGGCCAAGGGAAGAAGGGTACCAAAACAAATCAAGTGCGCGATAATATTAATGTTTGTGTAAGTGAAGCAGGTGCTTCAAAGACTGTGTATGATTTAAGTGATCCTGTGTTAACCATGTCTTCTGTCAATGAGCCTTACAGGTTGCAGCTGACAGAGTCACTCCACCTGAAGGACACTGACTTGCATTTTGTCTCTGTAAATCCTGAACAGAAGGGTACTTGGAACTGAATTCGTTGTAAGTACATTGTCATTGGGGACACCAAACACACACCACAAGAGATCAAAATTGCTCCAGGAATGACAACATCAGATCCTGAGCAATTCGTTCTTGGCCTGCACTGTTTCCACCCACCCCTGTTTCTTCCCAAGGGACAAATTGTTGCACAAGCTATCCCTGTGCCATCTTTACCTGAAAATATCGAAAAACAAGGGCCCACAGTCGTCCGGGTCCAAGTTATTGGGAAAGACAAACCCAAATTATGGTGTAATGTCAGTGGGGGTGGGGAGTCTAAACGCATTGAGATGCTTGTAGACACAGGTGCAGACTGCACAGTGATTCCAGTACAAGACTGGCCAGCACATTGGCCTTTGCAAAATGTTGCAGGTCATCTTCGAGGTGTAGGAGGTCTGCAATTGGCAAGACAATCCAAAAGCACTATTCAATTTGAGGGACCAAACGGACAATTGGCAAATATCCGTCCATTTGTGTTGGATTACTCGGAACCTTTGTTAGGGAGAGATTTAATGGCCCAGTGGGGTGTCACAATTGATATTCCAGACTCTCCACAGCATTTTTGTGCAGCAGTCATTGAAAAACAGTGCCCCACCCAAAAACTGAAGTGGAAAACAGACAAACCAGCTGATGTAAAACAGTGGCCGCTCAGTAAACAAAAAATAAAGGTGCTTGAGGAACTAGTGGAAGAGCAACTAAAAAAGGGCCACATTGTGGAGACCATGTCCCCATGGAACTCTCCAGTGTTTGTCATCCAAAACGCTGACAAAAAGAGATGGCGACTTCTTCACGACCTCCGACAAATTAATAATGTAATTGAAGATATGGGTTCTCCCCAACCTGGTATGCCATCCCCAACAATGCTTCCCCAAGATTGGAAATTAGCGGTTATTGGTATTAAAGATTGTTTTTTCCAAATCCCCTTGCACCCTGACGATGCACCGCGTTTTGCATTCTCTGTCCCTTCCATTAATTTAGAAGCACCTATGAAAAGGTACCATTGGACCGTTCTTCCTCAGGGATTAAAGGTATCTCCAGCTATCTGCCAGTGGTATGTCTCTTCCCTGCTTTCCCCAGTATGTGCAGCCGCAGAGAAGGCCATCATCTATCATTATATGGATGATATCCTTGTGTGTGCCCCCAATGATGATTTACTCACACATGCGCTTGACCTAACGATTGATGCATTGATTGTTGCAGGGTTCGAGCTCCAGGAAAAGAAAATTCAAAAGATGCCACCTTGGAAGTATTTGGGCTTAGAAATTGGAAATAGGACCATTGTTCCTCAAAAACTAGAAATCAATCCAAGGATCTAGACCCTTGCGGATGTCCACAAGTTGTGTGGGTCTTTGAATTGGGTAAGACCATGGCTCGGTCTGACTAACAAAGACCTTGCCCCTCTTTTCAATTTATTGAAAGGGGGAGAGGACCCAGGTGCTCCTAGGTCTATTACCCCAGAGGCACGGAAAGCTCTAGAAAAGATCCAGATTGCAATGTCCACAAGACAGGCCAACCGATGCCGGCCTGACCTGCCATTCAAATTTATCATCCTAGGTAAGTTGCCACACCTCCATGGAATTATTTTCCAGTGGGAGGAAAAACAAACACCTAAGGTAAAGGACACACCAAAAAAGGACCGGGACCAGAGGGACCCTCTCTTGATGGGTTTTCCTCAGTCACAAAAGGTCCAAGAGACTGACAAAGCCTCAGGAGCTGGTAGCAGAACTGATCCGGAAAGCAAGGACCCAGATCAGGGAGTTAGCAGGATGTGATTTTAAGTTCATTCACATTCCAGTTGAGTTAAAATCAGGTCAAAATACTATGAAAATGCTGGAACAATTGTTTCAAGAAAATGAAGTGTTGCAGTTTGCTCTGGATTCCTACTCAGGACAAATTTCGGTAGCGCAGCCCGCTCACAAATTGTTCGAACAAGATGTTCAATTTACCTTAAAACTGAGAAGTGCTCTAAGTAGGAGACCTTTAAAAAGGGCTCTAACTGTCTTCACAGATGCATCTGGGAGGTCCCACAAGTCCGTTATGACTTGGAAGGATCCTCAAACCCAGCAGTGGGAGACAGACATTGCTGAGGTGGAAGGTTCACCTCAGGTTGCTGAATTGGCTGCAGTTGTTAGGGCCTTTGAAAGGTTCTCAGAACCATTTAATCTGATTACAGACTCTGCATATGTGGCAGGAGTAGTATCCAGGGCAGATCAAGCAATACTGCAAGATGTGTCTAACATCGCACTTTTCGAATTGCTCTCAAAACTGGTAAAGTTAGTCACTCACCAAGAGCAACCCTTTTATGTGATGCATGTCAGGTCACACACTGACTTGCCAGGGTTTATCGCTGAAGGCAACAGAAGGGCAGATGCTCTTGCTGCACCTGCAGTGATGGCCACTCTCCCAAATGTTTTTGAACAGGCAAAAATCAGCCACCAGCTTTTCCACCAAAATGCACCTGGCCTGGTTTGTCAGTTTAACATCACTCGAGAACAGGCCAAAGCGATTGTGGCCACATGCCCAAATTGCCAACAACATGCACTCCCTACAGTGAGTACGGGAGCAAACCCAAGGGGACTGAACAGTTGTGAACTGTGGCAAACAGACGTAACACACATACAGTCTTTTGGACGGCAGAAATATGTTCATGTTAGTGTAGATACCTTTTCTGGAGCGGTCTATGCTTCTGCCCACACAGGAGAATCATCTATCGATGCTATTAAGCACCTCTTACAGGCTTTTTCTTTCATGGGCATCCCCAAGGAGCTGAAAACTGATAATGGGCCTGCTTATAAATCCAAGGAATTCGGGAGCTTCCTGCAGCAATGGGGAGTAGAGCACAAAACTGGCATCCCCTACTCCCCTACAGGTCAAGCCATTGGAGAAAGAACTCACTGTGATATTAAAAGGGTCCTGGACCAGCAACAACAGGTTCTGAAGGTAGAACCTCCCCACATCCGGTTATCCAGGGCACTATTCACAATCAATTTTCTGAATTGTTCTTTTGACAGCCTGAACCCACCCATCCTACGCCACTATGGGGGGAGCAATCATAAGTTAATGAAAGAGAAACCTCCAGTTTTAGTAAAGGACCCTGAGACTTGGAAAATGGTGGGACCTTACAAATTGGTTACTTGGGGACGTGGATACGCCTGTGTGCCCACCCCCTCTGGTTTAAGGTGGGTTCCTTCCAAATGGGTAAAGCCTTATGTTCCCAAGGTCTCAGAGAAATCTACAGAAGCACCCCAGGTTGCTCATGCTGCCTGGAGAAGAAAACGCCGCACGCGTTCTCTGGAGGAAATTCCATTTAAGCCTCCTATCTGGAATAGTTTGTAATATATGTTTGTTTCAAGTTTTTGTACCAGTTTAGATCCCACTGTTCGTGTGTAGCCTCGAGACGCCATGAGACCAAGCCTGCTTCTCGTCCTACTCATGATCATCCCACCTGCGATCTCCTGCATAGTCCCTCAGCCCAAACCACATATGGACTACCTTGACAAAGGCTCTTAGACATCTACAGAGAAACTGACAACTGGCTGAATGGACTGTTCAAAGGCTGGGGACTCTCGGGCTGGCTGGGATCTATTCTGAAAAGTGTGTTTTTAGTGCTGTTTATTTTAGTTATAGTTATTGTAGTTTTTAGCACTGTTTTTGGACTAATCAAACGCATGGTGCTGAAGTTAATTTCAAGCTCATCTCCCCCTCCTGAAGTCTACTATCTGGAAGCCCTCAGTGCTCCAATGGATGACCTGGAAGCCTCAGTGGAAAACACTGACCCTCCTGTAGAGGAAGAACTGATTTACCAACCATGGTTTGGCAATTATTCTGCACCACAAACACAGTCCTCTTCTTTTTAAACAAAACTAGGGGGAGATGTTGTGGTGTGCTGTAATGTCCCATTTTGGACTTCCAGGTCACTTCCCCAGGTGTGCCTATACCTTTCTCCCTTCCCCCTTGCCCCCATGCTGAGTGAGTCCTGTCGATCAGGCTTAACATTCCAGCAAGGCGTCGTGTGGTTGGTCAAGTTCAAAGGATGCCCCTATGCCCAGAGGTCATTGGCCTGTCTGGGTGTCATCTTCCCCTGAGACCCTGCCCCTCTCACCTGTTTGGTGGCTCACCTGTACCTCCCCTCCCCCTGTCCCTAAACTTAAAAGGTAGATGAGACCATGCGGCCGGAGATTCTCTTGAAGCAGTTGCTCACATTCAGACCTCTGTAACCATGGAATAAACCTCTGGACATTAAACCCTCCAGCAGAATCCATCCTTTTTCTCTTCACCCTCGCCTGAAGTTCTCCTCCTGAGGTAAATGGAGTTCCTAACAAGCCTGGACTTGTTCAGTGCCCAGCTGCAATCTCCAGCAAGCCAAGGTATCTCTAGGGTGATACACCGCAGTTGCTGCCTTTGGCCCGGCAGCGAGGGTCAGACTGGCCCAGGCACAATCTAACTGGTAATATTGGGAGCCATATTCCAATACACGATCCATAGGAAAACCTTCTGAGATAAAGGATTTAAACCTATCCACTGTAGTAATTCACGGAGATCAGGTATATGAGGAACAGGAATGGCAGGAACAGAAACTGTGGACGCTTCAAGGGATCAGAGGAGAAGAAATCAAGGTAGGGTGCCGGATGATAAATGGGATGGCTTATGAGAGACCAAATGAAATTGGTGTCTCAACCTCTCCTGGTGTATATTAACACCAGGAAATCTGTGATGGCCTAAATGAATCAGACTGTTGGTGTAATTTCACCTTAATACAGCCTGTAGAAATAACTTGCCTTTGGGCACAGGATGATATCGGGCTTTCATTTAAATTCAAAGTAGACACTACACTTTTTACCACAGCAGGACGTTCTACAACCCATACCAAGACTCAAATAGTTCAGACTCAACCCAAACTTGAACCTGAGGGGTATGAAATAGGCCCCTACATAGTAAGGAATGTGGGTGAACAACTATTATTCAATCCAGAATGGTCTCTCAAACAAGTGGAGTTGATGATGCAAATCCACATCTCAAAAATCCAACCAGCCTGCTCCCCCTTCCTAAAAACTTCCTTTGAGGGCTGGACAACATGGTTACAAAAACAGGCATATCTCAGGAGCAGAACAAGAAAGGATCTAACTGGCATATTAGGGACAGGATTAGGAGTTTTAAATGGAATTGATTCAGAAATACTAATGAATAAACTGGCCACTGCAGCAGGTAGCCTAACAAAATTGAAGCAACCTTTACAGTCATCTCTATTGGCATTAGGAACTAGCCAGTGGCAGATTTCAAAAGTACTGTCAAAGTGGGAAATGGCCAGGGACCAAGACCACAAGTTAATAGTAGAAGCACTTAGTACAGTTCAAGATAATGTGTCTTTAGCTTTCAGTTGTATACAAGTACAGTTAAGGATGCAGGCAACAGCAGCTCTGATCATACGGGAAGGGGGTGAAGGTAATTTTCCAGCTGAAATTCGGAAGATTGTTTTGGATAATGCAATTGATTTTGAAAGGAAGTTTCAATCCTGGTGGACTATGGTGAATTTCACCTATGATCCTGTTTCTAATGTGGCAACTGCCTTTGTGCTTACCATACGTAATGCCACTGTTTATGTTATCCATCCCATCATTGCCCTAGTATTAAACCATGAAAAAACAATACTCTATCCTTCAGAACATAGAGTGTGGGCACGAAAGATGAATGAAAAGTGGCAGACAGTAAACTTAGAATCCTGCATTACTAGAGAACAGATGGGATTCATTTGTGAAAGCAATACTATGAATGCTCAGGATGTGTGTTTGGACACTGAAGAGAGTATTTGTCACTTTGAAATTCATCCAGGCACTGACCAGAAAACTGTGCTTTTATATACTGGAAAAGGGTGTGTGTGTCTGAGAACTGCCTGTGCTGCTGTACAAATTGATAGCAATGATGTTATTCTGTCTAGTAGAAATCATTCTAATTTCTGTATTTTTAATTTTGATAAGATTATCGGGTGTGATTTTTCGTACTTGGCCCCAGTGACATCCCACCAGCTGATTAAAGCCAATTACACGATGTATCACAGACTACCACCTACCCCTATTGGGATGAACCTTACATTAATAAAACAATTAATTAAGCACCAAGACCTATTGGAAATCTTGAAGGAAATCCAAGAAAGTGGAAAGAAAACCTTAATTACTGTCCAACATGATACAAAGGAGATAACCAGAGTTTTACAAAGAATAAAACAAAATATGGATCATCACTGATGGGATGTGATCTTTGGGTGGTCACCAACTGCAAATGGAATCTTTAATAAGTTGTGCCACCCCGTTGTAGTTTTACTAATATTAGTTGGGATAAGCTTAGGATTATATATTATATTGTTAATTTGGAACTGGAGAATGCTACAACGAATAGCTGTACTAACCTTTTTGTCAAACGTACATGGTGAAGCATTAAAAGACACTTATTGTCATGAGGATTTTCATTAAGTAAAAGAATTTACTTATTTCCTAGGAAAGGGGGGAATGAGACAGAGTAGAGATCCATTGTGAATTAGGTGAAGTGTCTAGGAGAGGTGAAAAGTCTGTGAGGCCAAAGCTGAAGGAAAAGTCGCATGCCGGAGACAGCAAGGAGACAGAGAAAGAAAAACAGAAATGACCACAAGGTCAATTTGCCCCTGACCTAGGAATTCCTTTGATAAAGAAAAACTGGCGATAAATGTCACGCAGAATAAATATGTATGAACCTATTGTGAAACTGTATGCATATGCATTTGGAAGGGGGATAAAATGAGACCTGAGGTCTTCAGGGGTACGCATGCTTTTTGGGGAGGCTTGCGTCCGGTGCGTGTCGTAATAAAAGCATACCGGGCTTTACAACTTTTATAAAGTTGTGAGGTTTCTTCTTTGCTCTGCAAAACAGTACTCTTTTTTTTTTTTTTTTTTTTTTTTTAATCAGTTACATGCATTAATTCTCATTAACTTGCAGGAAACGCCCCGAAAAGCTTCTCAAAACTCCCCTGAGCTGTGGCAGTTCTGTTGTGGAAGAGCACAGGCAGCATCTCTAGGGTTCAGGAGCAGACACTCACTGCTTTAGAGTTTTCACTTCCTGTCAAAGGGAATAACTATTTTAGCACTCAGTAAAGGGTTATTAACTTAGACAGTCAAATCCTTTCAGGACAAAATTTAAAAAGAAATAAGCTTGCTCTGAATTCTGGGAACAACTGCAGAGATTTTAGAAGGCCTTCCAAGAAGCTCTGTCAGTCTGCCTTTTCAAAGGTGTCTTGCATGTCCCAGCAAACTGAGGAAATGACAGACTCTGCTGCCACAGACTCTCCTGTGGAGGGAACAGAAGCCCTGCATGTTCCCCTGCAAATGCTGCCCCTGTGGCTACAGACACCCCCTCTTTAGCCTGAACATCTTGACAGGAGCTTTATCAAACCACTGGCATCCTAATGCTCTTTCAAAATCAGAAACACAGCCATCAAGAAAGAGCAGGAAGACATACAAAAGTCAGGTTAGGATACACCCTAACCTAAGTAGAATGGAAACCTCTTCTTATGAACAAAGTGTGTAACATAATACGTGGAAAAATAAACACCATAAGCAGCAAAAGCTGCTGTGGCCAGATGGTGGATCATTGTCCTAGTGCTCTGCAAGTTTTCTCCAACACTAGAAAAACAAATGGCCTGTCAGAGTGCAGCTGCCCACTGAGCAATGCTCCAACCAGGAGGATTCTCCTCATGTGAGCAAGGCCTAGGGCTGCTCTGACACTCAGGCCTTCTGTGCACCAAGGCAACCTTCTGATTTCACCACGACGATGTGGCAACCATGCCCTGATATCACAAAGCAAAGTATCACAAAGGATGTTAGTCTGTGAATTTATGCCAAGCAATAACCAACCTTCCCTACAGCAAACACAAAAGAGCCTGGATACTTCTTCTCTGTCACAAAGCAGCACAAATTCCCCGCATGGGCCAAACCCTGTTCAGGGATCCAAGAGGAACTCAAAGGGTGCCCCAAGCACCTACAGCCTGTACCCCAACTGAGCACTCAGATGGGACACAAGCAAAGTAAACCAGACCAAAAAACATGGCCCACAGCATTGTGTGGGAACTCAGCACATCACTCCTGATGTCCAGAGTTGCCGAGATAAACCTTGGGGGGCTTGGAAATCCTGGAATGTTGCCAGAAGTGCTTGGTGGTTGGATTTTGACCCTGCACAGAATGTGCCACCTGTATGAGGACAAGAGGATCACTTGGGGATAAGTGGTGAAGGAATTAATTATTCACAGGGTGAAAATACAGGTTTTGGGATTTTGGTACAGTGGGGTTTTTAGGAGACAAGATAGAGGAATTAGGGCGTGTCTTGTCCTTCTTCTCTTTTCTTCTTGTCACCCATCTTTGGTGGTGATGCTGGCACTTGGGGATTGGCTCACATTAAATGTACACTTGTTAATAAGGGTAAAAGGTATTGGAAGGTAAAGGTAAATATCTTATATTTAGTTTTTAGTATAAAAATAGACGACTGTGCAGTGGGAGGTCAGTGTGCCTATGGCTGTCTTTCTGGTCAGACCTCTGTCAGGCTGGGAGACGACTTTGTAGATAAAAAATAATAAGCAATATTGAAGACCGAAAAATCTGAAGAGTGCACTTGTCCTTTGGAGCGCAGGTTGTCCCAAGGCCATTCTACGCGTAACCAGGCAGAGACAACAGGCTGAGAAAGGAGAGCATTGCACGTATGAGAAATGACTCACACTTTTAAAATTTTAAAGGTTTAGTAAACCTTAACAAAGGACTGAATAAAGAAAAATTACAGCATTTGGAGTCTCTGTGAAAAGCAGCCATGTGCTCATCTACAAAAACAATGCTCTGCCTTTTATACCCTTAGCCCCTCCTAAAGTTTTGTCAGTCAACTCTTTCTCTGCTGTCTATTGGTGGAGATTACTTTCTTGCATCCTGTTGCCTTCTGATATAAAGCAAGGCGACCCGGTTTCGAGGAGCAGCATGGTGACCCAAACTCACCAGGGTTGCTCGGGCCAAAGAGCACACAGACACCAATGTGGTAGATGGTCAAAGGCCTTTATTATCTCATCTCGTGGGGTTTTATAGTCTAAGGGGTTTCTCTACGTCAGAGGGGGTCTGCAGTACCATCTATGGTTAGTAAGGAGTGGAAAGTTACCAGCATTACTATCATTAGGGGGGCTACATTCCTAGTTACATTCCTAGGGTGATCTCTTATCTTAGGGGATTAGGGGAAAAGGAATCCTGCCGCTTTCCGTCACATCGCGTGATCTTCCGATCCCCAGTCCCTGTCCTACTACAGCATCCTGACTGGAGGTCAGGTGTTGTTACACCCTGCCTGCTGGTCACAAGCCAGCCCTCCCCAAATGCCCTGACTCCCGAGGCTATTACAAGGGGGATGGGAAAGAGGACTATGGGAGGATATATTACAATACCATCACTACACATTTGAACATCCACATAACATCTCCTTCTTAATTGTCTGAGCCAACCATTGCATTACTCGTCCAGAACACACAGAACCAGGAGAGAGGCCACTGTTGGCATCACAGCTGAAATGCTTCCTAACAAATCTCCCCACATATTTGCACCTTTATTGGACATGCCCAGGGCTCTGGTGCATATACATCTCTGCCTTTCTTCCCCTTTGGCAGCAGTCCAACTGGCAGCATCTGCCCGCTAGCAGAGCTTCTCTAAGCTGGGAACGCCACTGGCGGTGCTGATTTCCAGAGGCTTCTGTGTGCCAGGGGAAGCCAAGGCAGGAGCGAGTTGAACGGTGCTGGCGCTGCTGCTGCTCTGTGCCAGAGAGCCCCGGCTGGGCAGGGCACGGTGCCCACTGCGCTGCGGGCTCCTTCTCCTGCCACAGCTGGGCACACCTGGGAACAAGGCATGACAACCTGTGGGCAAACCAAGGGGTTTGTGGGGCTGCACTGCTCTGCACACACCCAGGACACTTGCAGCACAGAATTTTAACCCTCAGACTGGTAAACCAAAGGGAAACAGCTGGAAAAGATTTCATTTCAACCATTCTTTATGCTTTAATAGAAATGACCAATATGAAAGTTACCGAGCAAGGCCCGATCCACACTGCCAGCTCAGTGTGAGAGAAGAGGCATTACTTTATTTCAGTACTGGGTGTGTGAGGAATCACTTCCCTGAAACATGCATACCCACGTGTTAGTATCCATGGAACTAAGACATTACTTTCATTACTTTTATTTGTTACTTTGCTCAAACTCACAGGCTAAACATTCTCACCAAGTATTTGACATGTTTAAATCACTTCCCCAAAATTACTGACATTTAGAGTAGGGGTCTCTTAAGGGTCTCTGGTGGTCATGTGGGGAACATCCCATTCCGCAAATTCTCCTCCCATGGTTAAGAGCCGCCTTCTCCTTGAATGCATTGCAGCTACCTCCTCAGTAGGCCCACCGTCTTTATTCTCAAGGCTAAGATATCCACTTGCACACATTAACCACTGCTGTGAGGGAAGGTATGACTAAGCACTGCCTCTTAAAGCTTAACAAATTCACAATTTGTTGCACATCAACATTTCCCCAACATCTCTCGTTCCTTCTCTGGGAATCAAACACAAGCATTTTGTGATCACTGAGCCCAAGGCTGCCTCCAACCCTCCTGTCACCCAGCAGCCCTTCTCTCCTCACAAACAGCAGGTCCAGCAGCGCCTTCCCTCACTGCCTCAGTCACCAGCTGTGTCAGGAGTTCTCTGTCACACACTCCAGGACCATCCTGGACTGTTTGCTCTCCACTGCACTCTGTTGCCAGCAGACATCCCCACCCTGTTCCATGCCCCGTGCAGAACCCTGCACCTGCTGTCCATGGGCACCTGGGAAGGGGAGGCACTCACGGCAGAGATGGACCAGCTGCACTGGGCAGGAACCAAAACCCTCTGGCAGCACAGCTGCTGGCCTGTGTCTGGCACAGCTCTGCACGCCCCACCCCTCATGGGCTTTGGGCTGGAAATGCAATTGCACTTTCTGCTTCATGTAGAAATACCAGAGCTGCACAAACAACAGCCAGCAGGCCACATCCCTGGCACTGCAGCATGGAGTTGAGAAGGAAGAAGACCCCTCCCCAATTCCTAACGGTACCAAAACCACCATAATTGGGACTTTTAATCCTCTGAATGTAGAGTTGATTCATGGGGTGACAAGGGAAACTTCCAATGGAGTTGAAGTTTGGTAGAGTTTTTTTTCGGAGTCCTACTCAGACTGTTGATTTGAAAATTTATTTAAAAATATCTTTTAAAAGGCTGTGCAGTCATATGGTTTTGTTCTAATACCAAATGACTAGATGAAATGTACTGGCGTTTTAATTACATCCAAACTGATTAGTCTGTAAAAGCTTTCCTGCAGAATAGCCACTAAACAAGAAATAAAAATCTGTGGGCTGTTGACTTTGCGAATTTCTACTAAACTTATCAGACAATGAGGCATTTTTAGTTAGATCATAGAGCAAATTAATTCCTATGGATAACTTGATTTGGATAAACCTGTTGATTTCCAATTAAAACTGCCAGCACGTACTAAGTGGAAATCTGAATACTCACTTCTATGAGCTCTGAATTATTAGATAGTCATTATTTGCCATATTAACAAAAATTAACATTCTGGCTATTTTTTTTTTTTTTTACTTACAGCCAGCTCTTCAACACTCTTTGTAACATCAGAAAGAGAGTTTGTAGCAATGTGAACCATGGGTTAGTGGGGCATTGCAGAAGGCTCCTATGCCAGCACTAAATGTTCACATTTACCATGGCATCACTTCTTGCCTTTAATTCCAAGCTACAGCTGAGTTCTTGCAGTATAGATTCACACTCGTAGTCTGTATTTTCAGCTCGTTCTTACTTCCCTGTCCAGAATAAAATCATGCCTGGATCTCAAATCAAAATAAAACAAGGAGAGAGTCAGATTCTGGATAGGTATAAGAAGAACTAAGAGATGTTTTTGCAAATATGTTGAAAAGTTCTTTGTAGATACTGCAAAAACGGCAGATTAAAGACTTGCACTCTAACTTGCAAGCTGAGGTTTGCCTGTTCTTTCTGGACTGATTTCTTGAGGCCAGACACTGAACCTAATCAGTAAGAAAATCAAAACCACAGGAGTAGTTTGGAGAATATTGTAAATTATTCTGTCGTGATGCTTTTTGCCTAAAAGTTCTGGCCATCATCCAACTGGAGTAATTAGAGGAGATCAAAGCCACCACACTGTGCCTGTGCACACAATTCCCTCCCAGGAGTAATCCATGAAGCAACGCTGACAAATCTACACCAGCAGCTATTGCCACACAGTCATGAAGCAGAGAATATGTATTTCTGCTACACTTGGACAGCTGAAGATGCCTCTGCTGAGCTAATTTTTGTGACTGCTCACCACAGATGAGACCTTGTGGTCAGTCTCCAACAAGTCAGGGCAGTTAATATTCTGCCTAAACAAAGTAAGTCTAGCAATACATAGACCATGGAGCCTGAGGAAAGCCAGCAGCTGTGGGAGATTTAATTTGTTTCTGTATCTTTCTTTTTACTAATTTATTGCAGTCTATTATTTAAAGCATGGAAACTTTTGGCATACCATTGGCTGGAAAGTTGGTCAGTCTTCCATTCATGACTCCTCTGAAAGCATCACCCAGTGTTTTTAGCAGTAACTCTGCCATCATCATGGCTCACACAACATTTCCTGCAGCTCTTGCTGGAGTCAGGGAAAGACACCAGGAGAAGGGGGAGAAAGCTGTGTGCAGAGACTGTGTCAGCTAAAGAGACATTTGTTTCCTCTGATTTGACTGAATGGCTGCAGGAACCTTGCTGGCACTGCTGGCGGGGTGGCCTTTTGCAGGGCTGGGCAGAGTCTGGGGCCCAGGATCCCTCCTCTCGGTGGGACACCAGGGTGAGCAGCCCCTGTCCCAGGCAGGAGCAGAGGTTCTGTGGCTCTGCCCTGGGCACAGGGACCTGCCACTGCCATGAGCTCCTGCCGCGGCTCCTCTGGGGCAGCTCCTGCTCTGCAGCGATGATGGGCGCAGCTGGGGGGGGCTGCAATGGAGGGGGGCTTCCAGTGGGCTCTGTTGGTCTGCCACACTGGAGCCAGCAGAGCTTCTGGAAGGAGTCTCCTCTTGTGAGCTGCTGGAGCTGGCACTGGCCACAGAGCCGCTGTGTTCATCCCTGACAGGACCAGAGCACAGCAGCCTCTGGGGCTCCTTGCTGCACGATGGCAGTGAGGAGGCCATGGACCAGAGGTTCAGTATGTGTGACTCAGTTTCCTGATAAACTGTGCTAAGAAAACCCTGCATCCCTCCTGCCAGATCTAAGACACTCCAAGAAATCTGTTGGCACATTGGGAACTCAGAATTGTTTGCATTTTGAACAATTGTCTTAGGAGTGCTTTTGATTGTTTTTGTCATTTTGTGTTGATTCAGTTGATCCTTCAGAGAAGCTTTCCTAATAATATAAAACACGGGGAATTGTGGAGACCCTGGGGGGGCATTCCCTGGTCTAGGGAGACACAAGAAGCTTCCCTCAAAAAGCTGTTAGACCCCATTGGCTCCTTCCCCTCTTCTTACGTCTGTTCCTGTGCTCCCAGCCACACCTTCCCTATTCCCTGATTGGCCCCCTTATCTTTGTACTGCCCCAAGATCAGGGTCAGCCCCCAGGCCCCTGTGGAGACAAAGTGAGACCCTCTGTGTGTGGTGCTGGGACCTGAACATCTCCTTGCACAGCTAAATAAAACATCTGTGGAGATTTTGCAAAGGTCCTTTTTGCTTCTTTACCCTGGACTATGCTAGCAGCAATTCAGATTGCTACAGAGGAGAAGCTGCAGTACTGGCACCAAGATTTTGGCAACTTGACCATAGGCACAGAGGGCGTGCAGGATGCTGCTCTATCAATTCCTTTACCAGCCATCTCTGGTGCTGGCATATTCCCTCCAGCTTCTGGTGCAGCCAGGGCCGCCTTTGGTCCAGCAGATGACATTGTTATTTGAAAAATTTGGCCCACTCCTTGGGCAGGAGGCCATCCACAGGCTCTGGTCCTTCAGCCCCCTGCTCAGCTGGGGACAGTGTTCCCTGTGGGGAAGATGGAGCAGCCATCACAGGGTCTGGGGGGCTGTTTTCAGCAAGGTGGCCAGGCTCTCTCCCTGCTGGACTCTAGCAATTGTTTGGGGGAGCTGATGGCAAATTGTATGTAGTCCTGTTCATCCTGCTCAGAAAACCTGACAGCTTCTATCATTCTTCTGCAGAGTGGGCACGCTGGATTTCTCTTTGCCCACTGCAGGATGCAGCCCAGGCAGAACTGGTGGTGACAGGGCTGAGAAAAATTCATATCCTTCTTAGTGACCTGGCAGATGGGGCAGCTCCATTCTTTCCCCATGGCCATGTCTGTCTGTCCCAGCAGGAGGGAAGAGCTGAGGAACCATGAGCTGCTCTCATCAGCAATCTTGCTTGGCCAGAGCCCAAGCTCCAGCCAGAGTGGTCCAGGCTCTGTCAGTGCCCAAATATAAGCAGAAAGGCATGTTGTATCACAATCCATTCCTTGGTGAAGGAGGTCCATAGCAGCCTCAAGAGGCACCTCAGATACTCAACAGTCAAGGCAGTAACATATGGACAGGACACAGATGGCAGTTCATGGCTGGGAGAGCATTCATAGACAGATCCAAGGACAAATTTCCCAGGAACTCTCCACAGCTCTGGGATCTGCCCATCAGCTCTGTCAGAAGCTTCAGCAGAACAAACCAAAGTCCTAAAAAGCAGCTTCCAGACACTTCCTACCATCCTGCCTGAGTAGCCGGCTTGCTTGCTGCAAAACACTCTTTTTCTCCTCTTCCCCAATGCCCTGTGGACACTTGCAGCCAAAATAAAAAGCTCCTGGCCCTCTGTGTGATGTGATAATACAGTTTTTATATTTCCATGCTTGGATGAAAGAAAGCTGTGCTGTGGGTCAGGAGAGGCCAGGACCCACTTGGCCTTCCTGCAGGCTGAGGTGGTCCCAGCAGACATCCTGCTGCTTTTTTGTGTCGCAGTCGAGGCGGTCACGACATAAAGCAGAGACCACAAGCAGTCTCAGTTGGTAACACTTGGCAACAGTTTATTAATGAAAATGGCTGATCTTTTATACACTTTCCAGTTGTTTACCCTTCCTCTACCTTAGCTATTGGCCACAATAATTCAATACCATGCCATTGGTGAAAAGTTACTCTGACTCCACCTAACTTTCTAAAAATGCTTCATCCAGCTGCAGAATGTTCTTATCTTCCTTCTCTCGATCTCCTTGGTTACGGCCTTGGAGAGAGCTCCTTATCAGCTTCTTCTTCTTCTTACTTCTCGCTCCTTTAGCTAACAGGCCCACTGCTAGCCCCTTCCACAATTCCCCCTTTTTTGTTTTTGACCTGTAAATACAGCTGCTATGGATTTCTGCAGGGCCCTTTGCAAAAACCCAAGCAGAGAGGGGACACACAAAATCACAATCACAACCATCAACAAAATTCCCATTCTTCCTTCATCCATCTTTAAGTACTGATGTATGGTCTTAGCCTGTTTCATCTGCACGTTCTGCTTCAGCTGCGGAGCCATTGATCCTGTCCTTTCCCGCATGCTCTAGGTAAGGTTTAACACAGTGAGCAGGAACCCATCGAGGACCATTATCTGTCAAAACACAAGCATAACTCCTTCCCCAGGTTACCAGTTCCACTGGACCAGACCATATACCAGTAATCAAATCCTTGACCCGTACCTTGACATTTCTATGGAAATTTGGTTGCTTAGAATTCAAAGAAGAAAAATGGCAAAAGATTGGAGATAACTGTGAGTCAGGTAGGGGACGCAAGAAGTTTAACACATAAACAGCTTTATCTAATCTCACTTGAGGTGACTCCTGTTGCATTCCCCCTTTTTGTTTTTGAACCTGACGTTTAAGAAGTCTGTGAGCTCTTTCAATAATTGCTTGGCCCGTGGGGACATGTGGAATACCTGTTGAATGCTCAATGCCCCAAGCACGAAAGAATGCTTGCATTTTCTGCGAAGCATATGCTGGGCCATTATCTGTTTTTACATGACATGGAACACCTAGAATAGAAAAGGCATGATAAAAATGACAAATAGCATCTCGAGTTTTCTCTCCTGTGAATGCGGAAGCAACCATTGCGTGAGAAAAAGTATCAACTGTAATATGAACATACTTAAAGCAACCAAATTCTGGCATTTTTGTAACATCAGTTTGCCATTCTTCTAACGCAGAAAGACCTCTAGGGTTGGTACCATAATACTGAGTGACATGAGTCATGTGACAGTCGGGACAAGAGGAAAGAATAGATTTTGCTTCGGCAGTAGACAATTTCAATTGCTGCTGTAAAGCTTGAGCACTCTGATGAAAAAATTGATGGGATAAAATTGCCTGCTGCAACACATTGGGTACAGTTTTGATTGCAGTAGCAACTACTAAAGAGTCTACATAGGCATTGCCTTCAGCAAAAAATCCCGGTAATGATGTATGGCTGCGAATGTGCATGATAAAGTAAGAATGTTTTCGAGCACCAATAACTGTCCACAACTTCACTAATATGGTAAACAATGGTTTCTCTTGAATATTATACAACACTGCTTGATCTAAATGCTTAACCAAATTTGCAACATAAACTGAATCAGTAACTATGTTTACAGAACCAGGAAACAAAGTAAAAGCCAAAAGAACAGCAGAAAGTTCAACCAGTTGAGGAGATCCCTGCTGAATTACTGTCTGATATTCCCAGTGATCATCCTTTCTCCAAGCCACAGCTGCTTTTCTGGTTTTCCCGGACCCATCTGTAAAAACTGTTATACCTTCCACTGGAACAGGAGAACAAATTTGCTTGCCTTCAAAAGGAATCTCTTTAGTCAGTGTTAGAACAGGATGAGAAGGCAAGTGATACGAGATTTGGCCTGTAAAACAAGATAAGGCAGATTGCAATTCATGATTATTTTGAAAGCACCATTCAAAATACCACTGTTGCACAGGTATCACAATGGTCACAGGGTCCTGTCCCAAAATCTCATGACAACGCCTGCGACCCTTGATGATAATATCTGCAAAGAGCTCATAAAGTCCTGGAGCTGTTTTCCGAGATCTGAAAGATAAAAATATCCATTCCAGAATATGCACCTGATCTTCCCAATTATCATTCCATTGACACAGTATTCCACATGGTATTTCATGGTCTTTCAAAATAAACAATTGAACACCCACAGAGGGATCTATCCTGTTAACAAATTTGTGTGCTAGGGCTAATTCAACTTCTTCTAGCACTGTGACTTTACGTGCCCTTGTTGTCCACAATTATAACACTTCGCTGAAGGTCTTAACACTGCAGCAAGAGCTGCCATTTTATGCTCGACTGAACCAACTTTCGAGCAAGCAGTAACCATTTCAGACAAGGTGGGTTCCCCAGGCAAAGTATCAATAATCTTTCTGCAGTCTGGGTTTGCATTTTCTTTAGCCAATTGTACACACAATTTGTCTCACAAAGTTTCATCATCTACTTGTTTCTCAATAGCGGCAGCAAGTTTTTCTGCAAACTGCAAAAATGGTTCTCTCATTCCTTGTTGTATAGTAACATATTTCTGTTTTGGAGCTGCCATTTCCATTGTTTTAGTTAAGGCACTCATGCCAATTTGCTGAGCTTGTGCCAAAATCGAAGGATCCCACCTTGCCTGTAAATCTGGATTAGCAAAAGGCCCAGAGCCCATTAGGGCATCAACACCCACAGCATGACGAGGGTCGTGTTGAGGCAACTGCATATTTGTTAAAGCTGTGCGCTCAGCCAAGTTTCTTGAAATACACCATATTGTACTGGCTGAAATAGAATTGTAGTAAGATGAGTGATGTCATAAGGTGCAAGCAAATCTGCATTAATCACACGTATTAATTGCATTACCTCTGAGGAATTAATACCATATTGAGCTACTTTCAATTGGAGGTCTTGCACAACCCTCCAGGCGAAGACATGATGACTGTCGTTCTGTCCTGTTCCAGGAGCTGCTTTGAAAACTGGAAAAGCCATAGGGTTATCACAAGCAACATTTGCAATGGCACTGTTCTCCTGAGGTACTCTTGGAGCACCTAACCTTTCTATGATGTCCCAGTTCTTTTCTTCAACTGCTTTCCTCCTAACAAATTCCCAAAACTCCTGAGGGTGTCGAGGAAGCACAGTGACTTGGCATGGAGGCAAAGTCCATGGGGCAGTAAGGCTAGAGCTCTTAGGAGATGAAGAGACCAGAGCTCCTTGCCCCAACTCAGGTGTTACTGCGGGCGACTCATCACTTGACTCACTGTTGTTGTCACTGTCAGGTAAAGGAGGATATGGCCTTGCAGGTTGTTCAAGCATCTCAGAGGGGAGGGGGGGGGCAGACAGCTGGACCAGAGAGGAGGGAAGCGGGGGGGCAGATGGCTGGACCTTTCTCTCTGCTAAAGACATTTCAGCTAACTGGCGTAGCGGTGTAGTATATACAGGCACCATCTTGAGCTGCTGGGCAGGTGTGAGATAAGGAGGCTTAGGAGTCTGATAAGAAGAGGCTAGGGCAGGTTGCCCAGAAGTTTTGGCAGCCTTCCCGGAAGCTTTGGCAGCTTTCCCAGAAGCTCTGGCAGCGTGCCAGGTAACTCCCATGGCATCCGAACTTTCTTCACCAAGTTCCCCATCAGAGCCCCCTTCTACCTCAGCCTCCCCGTCAGGTATCAGCCCCGACTCTTCGTCCGCATCTTGCTCCGTTTCTCTCTCTATTCTCCATTCCTTTAAAGCCTCAAAGAGCGAGTTCCAGGTTACTGCTAAATCAGCAGCTGTTTTATCTCCCGCTCGAATAACTTGCCAAAGTCTGTCCCCGACTTTCTTCCATGCCTTAACACTAAATGCTGTGTTGGGATCAGTGCCAAAATTCTGTGATTTAGCCCACAGCAATATATTACGAAGCTCATAGTCTGACGTATTAATTCCCTTATTTCTTAACAAAACTTTCCATGTAGACAGAACACTTCCTTCCTCTTTAGATAAATTTTGTCCCATTATTACTAGTTGGTGGCTCACCTACTTCCAGGTGTCTTGATTGGAGGGAATCAGGTCCGGACCTCCCTGTGGCTTCCACCTGCCACTCTCAGCTGCACCAACGCCGCCTCCCTCACTACGTACCAGTGGGTCACGGTTGCCAATTGCTAGGACCCCGTATGGGCCCCCACCGACTATGTTCCTATCACGTCGGCGTCTCCAAAATGTTGCAGTCGAGGCTGTCACGACATAAAGCAAAGACCACAAGCAGTCTCAGTTGGTAACACTTGGCAACAGTTTATTGATGAAAATGGCTGATCTTTTATACACTTTCCAGTTGTTTACCCTTCCTCTCCCTTAGCTATTGGCCACAATAATTCAATACCATGCCATTGGTGAAAAGTTACTCTGATTCCACCTAACTTTCTAAAAATGCTTCATCCAGCTGCAGAATGTTCTTATCTTCCTTCTCTCGATCTCCTTGGTTACGGCCTTGGAGAGAGCTCCTTATCAGCTTCTTCTTCTTCTTACTTCTCGCTCCTTTAGCTAACAGGCCTGCTGCGAGCCCCTTCCACATTTTTGAGGAATGTGTGAGGGGGAGTGGAGGGGGTGACAGAGAGGCCGAGATCATAGAGTGGAAACTCAGCTCCAGAGAGCCACTGCAGACTCTCCCTGCTGAATGCCTGCTGGGGCTGACAAAGAAGGAAAATGCCCCAATAACAGCCCGATGGCACTATGTCTCAGGGACAGGTACAGGGAGGTGACAACAAACAGCAGCATGGCCCGGTCTCACAGCTTCTAGGAAGCAGTGACAGAGGGGCCTCATGTGCCAGAGATTTCAGAAAGGCTGTCCTCTTAAATGGCCACTCTGAAACCCCTCTCTTTGCCTCTTGGATTTGTGTATGCTTTTGACAGCCACAACATCCTGGGGCAACGCGTTCTCCGATTTCATTAAGCACTCCTTGAAAAGCACCTCCCATTGTTCAACTGAGCTGCCAGCCTGGTCATTTCAGAGGGTGCTGCCTTGGTGGAGAGAAAAATCAGTCTTCTGCCTTTCAGGGAGCTGAAGGAGAAGGGACTCTTCACCATCCAACACCTGGCTGGGTCCCATTCAGAGGTCCTGCTTTGTCGACTTCGTGAGGATTGTGTGGCAGTTACCAGCGAGGTGAGAACATTGTTCTGAATTTGTCCCATATACTTCATACATGGTGTGTAGAGTAGGTATGTGCTTGTTCATCTCCATGTGTGCTCATGGTCTGCCTTCATTTCTGGTTTTAGACCTGATATTTCTAATGTCTGTCAGCTATCTGTAGGATCTGTGGGTACATGCAGCTGTATTTACTGGCAGGTGGGGTATTTGACACTCATCTTTGAGTGTGGTGCCTTTATAATGCAATGTGCAAATGCAGAAACTGAAACACTGATGATGTTATTTGCCAGAGTCCCAGTCTCTGCCCAAGCTGTAATTCAACACTGCAAATTATTCTGTAGACCTGAACCTGTGTTATCTGTTTCCTGCTGAGTGCTTCAACTGCTGGTGTTGCTTTTTTGAACAGGAGCACCTGACTCTTTTATCTTTATGACTTGTGGATTCATGATTTGAAAGCAGCTCTTAATTTAATTTTCTAGTAAAAGGGCCTATAATCAAAGCTCTGGACATTTTAGAAGTGTTAAGTAGAACACTTAATGAAATTCTTTTTTTAGGCCTGCAGTAAGCAGGTCTGAGGCCAGAAAGTGCCTTTCTGTTCTTGTACTCTCCTGCTCTTCTTGTTCTTGTATGTTCCTCTGGACACAGTGGGATATGTTGTCATTTCCTGGGACTTCTGTTGAAGGCAACTGGTTTTCTTTTCAAGGTGATTCCTATGTTTCCCCTTATGACTTCCCCAGGTGACCAACCTCCGGTCCAAGGTGTCCTACTCTGCAGTTGTCACTCTGGGAGAGCTCTTTGTGACCTTGAAGAAGGACATGGACTCTGAGGTGGATGAGGTTGCTTGGGTCCTTTTCCAGATGGTGTCCAGCTCCCCAGAGTTTGTTCAGAAAGCAGCCAGTCAGGCCCTGGGGATCATGGTGGAGCATGTGACTCCTGCACGAGCAATGACTGCTCTCATGGACATGGGAGTCAAGTAGGTTCTTCTTCTTTTAGTGATATTTTTCACTTTCGTGTGTGTGGGAGGGAGAAGGGATGAGACAGAGAATGGGAATGCTGGGAGGGAAGGGTCCTGTATCCTGCATCTTCTGTGAACTCAGTGACTTGATTCTCCATCCAACCTCACTTCTTTCCTCTTGTCACCTATTTCTGCCCTCCTGCAGCCCATTAGTTCTCAGAATCACAGAAGTGCAGAATATGGGGAGCTGGAAGGGGCCCATCAGGACCATCAAGTCCAGCTCCTGGCCTTGCCCAGAAAGGCCCAAGGGTCACACCAAGTGCCTGAGATTGTTGTCCAAATGCTCCTTCAACCCTGTCAGGCTTGGTGCTGTGACCACTGCCCTGGGGAGCCTGTTCCAGTGCCCAACCACCCTCTGGGTGAAAAACCCTTTTTCCTGATATCCAAACTAAAGCTCCTCTGACTCAGCTTCCTGCAGCTTCCTGGAGTTCTCCCAGTCTGTCAGAGTTTCCTAGATGTGGTGACTGATGGGGAAGGAAAAGTGCCTTCAAAGGCCAAGGATAGAGACTTGTGCTTTTATGGGGAGAGGGACAATTGCAATTGCAGCTGTGAGCAGTGTTTGGTATTTCACAGTGCTAACCACAGAGGCCCTGGGAAAACCATGTCTCCTCATGATGCCATTAACTTGAGAAATGAGGAGGGTCCTTGCTGGGGCGTGGAGCACATGGGGGACAAACTGCTGGGTGTGGCACAGCCTGCACTGCAGGTGCAGCTCCTGCCAAAGGAGTCTTGTATGACTGTGCTGGCCTTAGAGCTCTACTTTTGTGGTGGTTTGACCAGGAAGAAGTGGGAATTCTGGGATGCTGTGGTCAAATCAATGGGTGCTCGGATTTTGATATTGGCACCTGATGTGGCCAGTGGGATCTGGACACACCTCCGAGAAGACACAGGGGTTAAAAGCAGAGCTTCGGCCCTGGGAGGCTCTCTTGGGACTTCGAGGGACGGAGGTCGGATCTCCCTCCCCTGTCCAGCCGCTGCTGCTGGGCAGGGGGGGGGCAGCCATGTGGTAGGCCTGGGCCTGGACAGAGATGGGAGGTGAGGAGGCCCTGGAGGATGGAAGGGTGGAGGAGCCCCAAGAGACAGCCATCGGGCAGCCATCCCGCTCCCAGGAGAAAAAGGAGAGCCGGCGACGACAAATGTGATAGCAGCCGGCCCAGGAGGAGAAAAGGGGGGGGAATGCAGCGAGGGAGGAGGTGCCCAGCCAGCCGGAGCAGCAGCGAGTGTGAGAGTGCCGGAGTTCTGGGACAGACAGAGACTGAAATTTTTAACCCCTTTCTTTCATGATTGGGACCTTGCAAAAATGCTGATCCTCCTCGGAGCTGAATAAGACAGGAGATAAGAGATGAGATGAGACAAGGACCTGGCCCAAAGGACATGGAGAAGGCTTGCTGAGTGGAGAGAGAGATGATTGGAGTGGCCTTTTGGCTGGATTTTTCTTGTGTAGCCATAGACTGAACCAGTTTTATTCCTGTGACACAGAGACTGCATTTAGGGGGAGGCAGTGCCTCAGAACCAGGAGGGTTCATTGTGGGGACCCCTTGGCCCCAGGGGGTTGGATAAAAATGGGGGGGACAGATGTCCCAAAGCAGAGACTGTGCCTTTTTTGGAGTGAGACAAGGCATCCTTAAAAGACAACCCTAAAAGCAGCTCTGGTCCATGCCAGTGGTGAGAGCATTGAGCATGGAAGGAAGATGTCACAAGCGGCAAAAGGACTTTCCGGGCGGTGCCGAGTGACAGGGAAGCACATGAGATTTCAGCGTGTTTCCAGGGGAAGCCTATGGTGCAAGAAAGACTCCTCTCATCTTCATGGACTGAAGTTTGAATATCCTAAAGGGTGGTGCCAGACTGGGCAGTTGGTGATTTTGGGGGGAGCGAATCGGATTGGGAAATTTTGGTGGTGGGGAGGAGGAAAGTGTTTTTTGTAAGGTTTTCAAATTTTTTCTCTTATAGTTTTTTTTTCCTTCTTTCTTTTCTTGTAGTTTAGGTAATAAAGTTTTCTTTATGTTTAAGCTGGAGCCTGCTTTGCATATTCCTGGTAACATCTCACAGCAGACACCAGGGAGAAGGTATACTCATGGGGGCTCTGGCTCTGCCAGGCCCAAACCATGACAACTTTCTATTCAAACTGATGTTTCATGTTAGCCTTGAGATGATGAATGACTTTACAGGCACCTTCACAGGCTGACTGCCATGCGACAGTTGGAGAAAATGCTGCCTTAAATGTTGGTGCTGGGCCTGATAGCTCCCAAGAGACACTCTCTAGAACAGGACAGCCTGGCTAAACTACCTGGCACACTTTCCTCAGCTTTGCAATAGGGTAAAACATTCAGATGGATCCGTTGCCAAGCCCCACAGAAGAAATATGCTGCATTGTTGGATATTCTGAAGCTTCACAGCCCAGCAAAGTATTTTCCTTGCATTTGTTGTTTTCCAAAGGTCTGCAGATTTGGGGATAAATGGGTGGAAAGAGCCTCAATCCTGCTGAAGCTCTGTGTACCTGGTACCTTCTGATGGGTCAGCATCAATTGTCTCTAATTTCTAAATTATTCATATGTCATCTATTTCTTTAATCTTTCTCAGAGTAAATACTGTGAAAGAAATTGAGTATCAGACAGTGCAGGGAGACAGAATTCCTCCCTCTTCCATGCAGGCAGGCATTCTGTACAGTGCTAACTTGTTGTTTAGCTGAGGACAGAACCTTCTGCAGGTGTCTGAAGGTGCAGGGAGAGCCCAGGCTCCTTCCCCCAGCAAGGGCAGGGAGCAGCTCTGGCCAAGGCCGGCACTGCTGCTGCTCCTTGTCCCTGTGCCCAGGGTTTGCTCTCTCCTCCCCAGCAGCCGCCACGCCCCGGTGCGCGAGTGTGCGGCCCAACTCCTCCTGTCCCTGATGAAGAGAATTGGAGTCACCCAGCTTGCAGGCACACCCAGGGCTGAGAGGCTGCCACACGTGGCAGGGAAGCTTGCTCAGGACTGTCACAAGGACACAAGGTAATGATCTTCATTTCACCTCCCAAAACAGGAAAACCATTTTGTGTCTGGCTATAAAGGTGAAACCACACAAGAATGAAAACTAAAGGGAATATGAAGTTACCTAACAGTGAGAATAACGGTCACAGAAGCATGGAATATGCTGAGTTGGAAGAGACCCATCAGGGTCATTGAGTCCATCTCCTGGCCATGTGCAGTGACCCTAAGAGGCACTCCATGTGCTTGAGAGCATTGTCCAAACTCTTCTTGAGCTCTGTCAGCCTTGGCACTGTGACCACTGCTTGGTCTGGATTGCCTGGGCAAATGGCTGTACTGGGAAACCTGAGGTTGGCCAGCAAAAAGGAGCATTGCCAACTTTTTCCTGTGGCTTGAAGGATTCTTTACTGAGATCAAAAGAGCTCAGATCAGCCAGTCCAACAGTTTTGATTTGCCTAAGGTGCACAACACAAAGCCAAAGTGTTGGCTAATGTTCATCACTGAAGGATCCCAAACATGCATTTCTCATTAACTTCAGACTATCCTAGAAATATTTCAGGGATCTTTAGCCAATCTTTTCAGACTTTCTAAACCTGTTCTGAAGATTTCTAGAATGATGTTATCTGTGGCTCAGTGAGCTCCACATTTCTTCTTGAAGAAAACTGTGGTTTCCTACTGGCAAAATCAACCCAAACCACCAAAATCCCCTTCCTTGATGATGAAATTGCCATTAATAACTGCCAAGAACACCAGATCAACTAGCTGCCCCTGTGCATACACATAGTATAGAATAATCAAGAGGATGCATGAGGTGTTTTCTCCTGGCTTCCCTGCCAGTTAAAGAAAGGCAAATTATTGTGCAATGGCAGCAAGACACTGCCAACAGTGTCTTGGCAACAACAACAACAAAGCAGATGTGTTTTGCTTGCTGCCTGGGATCCTTTGATGCCACAGAAGCACACCCTCAGTTTCAGAGTGAAATGGTATTTTTCTGTTGCCCCACATTCTCCTCTTGCCTCTTGTGTTCAGCTCTGTACCTCACTGTGCAGTGTCAAGTGAGGTAAATCTCCCTCTTTGCTGAGTAGGTAATGCCTTCTCATGCAGGGATTGCACCTGATGTGTTTAAGGCATCAGCCTCTTCTGTTGACACTCTTCCTGTGTTTGTTCACTTTTCTTTTGTTTCCTTCCTTCCTACCTTCCTCAGGAATTGTGGAAATGAGATGGTGAAGATGTTGCTCCATCATCAACAATTTAAAATGCTTTTGGAACAATCTCTTTCCCCCCGTGACCTGGAAGATATTCTGACAAGAATTAAGAAGAAAGTAAGTGCTTGGCAGGAGAAATGTCTCCTTTGTGCAAGTATTGCCACTGTTAATATGAGATCAAACATACGCAATCTGTCTTTAGCTCATTCCTCTTCTGCTGAATCATTTTGCTCCTGGGAATGAGCTGTTAATCCTCAGCCTTTTCATCTGCAGACCACAGAGGAACTGATATTATTAGGGAAAAGGTGGGGTTTTGAATATTTTCAATATTGGTCACAAAGAGGAAAGGGAAAGAGGATAAAATGGGTTTACATTTAAGCATAGGCCCCCACCATGCTCTCCCTACTCTGCTCCCTGTAAAGAAATTAAGTGAGAATTGTGCTTCTGAAGATAACAGAGTCTTTGCAAAGGACACTGGAAGTAGTAGTGCCAAGAAAATTTCCAGATTTACAAAAGATGTCCAGGTCAATCCTAGTTACTACAATTACTGTCTGTCTTTTGGGAATACTGCCCTGCTGTCAAGCCCTGTGGAGCTGGAAGAAGCTTGGTGAATTCAGCAGCATCCACTGGAAAATCCTTTGTTTGTTTGATGGGGAGGATTTTATTTTTTTTAATCGACATGACAGAAGGGAGCCTGCCTTTGTACAGGCACAGGGAGAGTGAGTGTTGAACCAAATTGACTTCCAACACAATGGGCCAACCCCCAGAGAGTCCAGTGATTTCTGCTGCTTCCTTCACGAACACTCATTGCCTGCCAGTTTGCATTCCTCCCACTTATGCTCAAGATTGTGGAATTTGGGATTTTAGACTGCTGCTCAGTCTGGTAACACCCATAACCTGCCTTGGGCTATTGAAAACAAAGAGTTGGCATCACTGAATCTCTGCTCTGTTTCCATCTGTAAGTTAGGAACTGTTTCCCTAAGCCTTGGTAGCAGTGATCCTGGTTCTAACTTGTGTTTACAACAGGGAATTTCCTGGTTTATATTCTAAAGATTGATGGGGTTTCTCTATGTCTTTGTAGGGGATGGAAAACCAGAAGGCTGAAGGCCCATCTGTCAAGGAGCCGGTGAGGGAGAGGAACGATGGCTCAGAGGAGCCCCAGGCCACATTGTCTTCTAGCAAATGGTACTGATCACTTTTGTCAGATGTGACAAAGCACATGACAAGCTTTACATGCCTCTTCCTCAGGAAAAACTGTCTGGCAGAGATGACCAATGCCACAGATTGTTTCCTTTCCCTACAAATGCTCTAGGATAAAAAATGTCTGCTTCTGCATTGTGCTGACCACAACTTCTCTGGAGGGGTTTCCACAAAAATTGAGAGACAAACAGACACCCATTGGTTGCAGCTCAGACGATCCAGTGCAGTGGCAAGGGCAGTGTTGTCGAGGTTGTGAGAGGGTCAAGTCTCTGCTGCCTGACTTGGGACAAGTAAATTCAACCAGGGCTTTTTTTCATTTGAGTGGAGTCTTTTTCAGATGGGTGTTTTGAAGAGAAATCTCAGTCTGGAAGCAAGATGCCGTTCCACAAAGATGGAGTTCTCACCCATGTGCTTTGTCCTGGCTGAATCATACTTTTCTTGCCCTCAAACAGTATCTAGTTTGAGTAGTAAGTAGCAAGGCAATTCCTGAACAACTTCACTCAACAGGTGTCTGAATGTGGACTTTTTGTCTTGATATTCCTGTCCTTCATGTAATTTGCTTGATGGACAGCATGTTTGGTTTATTTCCCCCTGTGCTGCAATCAGCATTTAAGACAGGAATTGCTCCTTGCTGTCTCTTCATGGCAGCTGCAGAGCCACTTGTACCTGTTCTCCTCTGATAGCAGAGGGATTTATTTAGCTCTGTCCTGCTCAGCAATGGCAGGAAAGTGACCACATGCCTCAGTAGCACAGCAAGCTCATGGAAGAGACAGGTTGATCCAGGAGAATTGTTCCCAGTGGGGTTTTTAAGCTGTGCATTTAGTCTCTAGGGTAGCAAATGAAATGTGAGTTTACTTCTGGGATGTCTGGCTTCTGTTTTTATCTCTCTTACTGATTTTCTGAATCCTTCAAATATGGCCCTGTTCATCTGTTCAGATGCATCTGAGCTACTCTTCCAGATTGCCATGCCTGGTTGTAGAGAAACTTCTCCAGAGTGATGAGTTTCCTTATTCTAAGATACACACACGTCCCATATGAGGAGGCATTTAAACTTGGCAGTAGTGTCTCTCTTTCTCCACAAAGCAATGTGACCTGTGTTCCTTGGCAGCCATCTGAAAATAGATCAGATGCATCTCATCCTTGGTTTTCCTAAGTGAGCACTGGTGAGAATGTCACTGGCAGATTGTCTCCTGTAATGATTGTCATGAGGTCCATGAGGTTGTTCTTCAGACCCTCATGACTTTCCAGCTTGAAATCACATAATTAGGAAAGCTGCTCAAGATGTTTTGCTCACAATTAACTGAAAGTATTTTCTGTGGCTGCAGCTCTCTCCATAGAGAGCAGCAGGCACAACTTTCCCAGAGAAAAGAGTGAGAAATAATTCTTATCCTCACTTGCTGCAACTGTTGTTGTGAACATGAGGAATGTGTTATGGAGATTTGTTTACCAAAGGGTAATTTCCTAATTGGCCACTGGTGATGGTGTTTTGGATTCAATTGACCAATCTGGTCTGTATGTATCAGACTGTCTGTAAGGGCGATGAGTTTCAGTATAGTATAGTATAGTATAGTATAGTATAGTATAGTATGGTATGGTATGGTATGGTATGGTATGGTATGGTATGGTATAGTATAGTATAGTATAGTATAGTATAGTATAGTATAGTATAGTATAGTATAGTATAGTATAGTATAGTATAGTATAATAAAGTGATTGATCAGCCTTCTGGAATCAATGCTAATTATTTCCTCCACAGGGATGCCATGCTACGATAATTATCACCACCAGGTCCTCATTTGGTTTAATTTCCCAGGGTGAAATCTCCCTCTGATGGACACCTCCTACACCGTGCACAAGCCCAGGTCACGTCACCTCCAGCTGTGGGAGAAACAGAGCTGCTCCAGAAGCTTTACAATCTCCTGGAAGCCAAGGGGTTTCAGGAAAGGATGGAAGGAGTGGAACTCCTCCGAGACCTGTACAAAACCAGCCCCCAGCTCATCTCCACTAACATTGCCCAAGTATGTAGGGTATCTTCACTGCTCCTTTCCTTTAGCTCCTTTCCTAAGCCTGTAGCAGCAAAGTTAATTCAGTGTGTCTTGGCACTCAGTCCTGGCTGTTTGGGACATGCTGGTCCCTCTTACCCAGACAAATGTATTTCAGGTCCAGGCTTCAGGACGAGTTATTTCAGTTATTTCAGCTGAATTTGTCTGGCAGGTGCCTATTGCTGCTGTTCATCTGATGATTGCAGAACTTTCTGCTGGTGTAACTGCTGCTCTCTCCTACTCCCTGCTGGGTTAAGTGAAGGGAATCCAGCCCCTGAAAGCAAGGCAGTTATTCTCTAGACCAAAAATGGGTTTGCATAGGGAAGAGAAGTATCAGGCTGGGTTGGTTTAGACCCAGTTGTTTTTTTAAAGAATACTTTTATATACTTCATCTTGTCTTACACAGGCACAGCTCTGGCTACTCATTTCCATCCCTGTTCCTATTCCTCTTGGTAAAGACAGTGCTCACCCTTCTTGGGGGGTCTTTTTTTCTCTTTGGAAAAGGAGGAAAACAGCTAAGGGCTCATCTCTGCCTTCTCTTCCCAGGAGCTGCTTTTTCCCTTTTTCCAGGGAAAGGCGCCTGATAATGTGGCTGTCAAGGGACTGAACCTGCTCTAATGAGCACTGAACAGCACATTACATTTCAGAAGTCCACCTGTTACTTAGAGAAATGCTCTGGATCCTGGAAGAGTTGATCAGAGCCCTGCACTTCTCCAGACACTGGCTCTGAGACAAACAAAAGAAAACTTAGATCTCCTCCAGCCACGGCAAAATCATTATTGCCCTCAGTACTTGAGGCAAGTTTATAGAAAACCAGGCATTGTAAACATCTGCTTGCATTCAAAGCAAAGGTACTCTTTAGCAATAATAAATGGAATTGATTTAATGGTTTATAGATGGAGAGAAATACCATAGAAACTATTCTGTCCCCAGCCAAACCTCCAGAAAACAGAAGAAAATCTTTCAACTAGAATGAGGTTGTGCCACCATTCCAGTAACTGGCCCACAGGAAAACAGTGAAATTGTGCATGCAAGGGCTGACCTGACAGAAAGGATCACTTTCATCTTTGACATTGCTGACTGCTACATCCACTCTTCAAACAAGGACATTTGAATCCAGCTTTCACATTCCTTGTTCTCTTCACAGCTTTTTGATTATTTTGTCCTGAGAATATCTGACAGCCACAAGAAAGTGAAGCAGAGGGCGCTGGACGTGCTGGCTGAAATCACAGGAGCCCTGAAAGATGCCTTGAACCCGGTGATCATTGGTTTGGTGGAAGGAATAACAAAATAACCTGAACTCAAAGGATCTCAGGGTTCATGGGGCAGCTGTGAAAGCACTGGAAGAATCCATTGCTCATTTGGGTAAGGCTGAGCCCTGGCAGGGACTCTCCTCAACTTCGTCTCTGTCTCTCCTGCACAAGAGAGCGCTGAGTGCCTTGACAGCTGCTCTTGTCTGTGGAACCCTCCAGCTGACACCCACCAGAGGCTGTGCAGGTGCAGTCCTTATGCACCATCCCCAACAGGCTGGAATGGGATCAGCATTTCCCAACAGTCTCAGGAGCCCTTGGCTCTGTGCTGCTTGTCTGAAGAGCAAGTCCTGGGCTGCAGCTCTGCTACAGTTCAGAGGCAAAGGGGGTTTGGAGTTTGCTTGGGCCCCGTCTGACTTCCCAAATGAACAGCTTTGCTGTTGGCATGAAGGGACACTCACCCATCAGAGCTTCCGCAGGGCAGCCACCTGCAAGGCTCTACATTAGCTCTGCATTAGCTGCCTATTTTCCACTTTTCTTCTTTGTCTTCTATTTTCAGAGGGGCACTTATGATACAACAAGCTCATTTCTTTAGAACAAACAGGTATAAACCCAGCTGTCAATGATGCCTTTTTCCACATGTTGTTTTGCATGGAGCAAGATGGCCACAGCAATTAACTACATAGGCAAGGGCTGCTCTAAATTCCTTTGCCACACAGATTTATGTCAGCTCTGAAAATGCTGCACTAGGGAAATATGCCTGAAAAAAGGAGTGTTGAAGAGGCAGGTCTTCAAGAGGAGTTTCCACTTTCTCCTCCCCAGCTGCTTTGTGAACTCAGGAACTGCCTGACTCAGTGCCTTTCTGTGTCCTAAGTATGGGGCTCTTCCTTTGTGCTCCGGAATGCAGAACCTTTTCACTGCTTCCATGTGACTGAACTCTTGAGGTCCCTGATGTGAAATGTTTTAACACAGCTCCTGCTACAGCAGACAAGTTTCGATTTACAAATGTGAAAGGAGAGCTTTGCTTTTGGAATTTAAAACCCTGCCAAGTAGGCTGGAAGGAAAGAAGAAAACTATTCAAAAATCAGCAGAAATGTACATGATTTTATAAAATGTGGTTGGCCCTGCCCTTTCCCTCCCCACTGTCCTTTCTCCTATGACCTGAGAAAAGTGAGCAGAAATGTGTGTTTTCCTTGTAGATAAAGTGTCACTGCTGAAAGGGTTCAGCTACCAATGGAATCACCTGAGTGGCCAAGCTCTGCTGGATGTCACCGAGTGTATCACAGGTATGGCCTCCCCTTCTGAGCCAAGAGCTCTTCCCAGGGAGTATTTACAGGGAATGCCTGTGAGCAGACAGCAGAGCAGCTCCTCCGAATCAGGAGGTGCTGAGCTTGTCCCTGCTGCCCTATAGCCAAGGCAGGTGGGTTTTGCAGGTTTTCCCTGGCTGCTGCAGAGCTGGGCAGCATCTGAGATGGGGGTAGCGCTCGGCCTGGGGCTGAGCTCTCACTGGGGCATCTCAGAACCACCTCCAGCAAAGGGAGGGGCTAAAATACCCCAGCTGGCTCCTCTCTGGGGAGCTCAGGGACATCTGTGATCTTTGAGCGGAAATGGTGACCAATGCTGTTTCAGGGCATCAGTTTGTTTTGTCCTCACAGAATTCTTGGTTTTCTCTTGGAAAGTTTTGAGGCTGAACCGTGCAGAGCCTGGGGGTCACAGCTTAGGCCAGAACTCAACAGAGGTATCAGAGGCACGGGTTTAGTGCAAGGCAGCCTCTGGGGGCACAGGGACAGAAGCAGAGTGCTGAGGCTCCCTGCCTGTGCTTTCAGAGGGGCCTTGGACTGAGCCTTTCAGGGTGTGGAAACAGTGTCTGCCTGTGTCAGCGCTGTCCAAAATGCTACAAATGCAGCTGATAATTGATTCCTCAGAGGAGCTTGCTATGCCAGCAAGAGCCAAGAAATGGAAAAATGATAATCTCAATATATAGTAGAGAAGACGATTGATAGCCTTGCTTTAACTGGGGCTAAATCCACTTCTAACTATGCCAATGTCTTTGAATGCAAGGTTTAATACACTTTGTGTCTTCATTAGGAATCTCAAAAGGGCATGTTCAGAGATTGGGAATGTCAAAGGCCCTTAAAGAGCATTTGAATAAAGTAGATCTCCAGGAACAGGGAATTTAGTTTAACAGTTCTTTTGATCTCTTTTTCAAATAAAGGAATTAACCATAAATTAGGACTACTTTAGAAAGAGCAGATGTTCTCTCTAAGGTTTAATAGGAACAGACAGCTGTTCCTCATGTTCAGTAGTCACCGATGCCTTTAATTATACTTAAACTCAAATGAATTCCCATTTTAAAATGGGTACCATAACCCTTTCCTGATTAGCAGAATTGGTTTTGGGTACTTGCAAGAGCTCTTTCAATGTTGATGAGTGCTGGTGTATTAACAACATAGAGAAAATGAAGTCTCTTCCACCACAGAATATTAAATGGCTGCTAGACAACATTTTGTCTGATCAGAAAATAAGAATGGTCTCCAAAGCATTTCAGGTTTTGATCTCTCAGCCAAATCTGCCATGCAAGAAGCCTGTTGGTAGTAAGTATTTGTCTGTGTTTCATATAGTTCACTTCAGAAACTGGGCAGAGATTTCAGAGACAATATGAGAAAACACTCATGTTTCGATTACATTTCAGTCACCCATGTAGCATTTTTCTTTCTCTATGCCCCTATTTCAGTGGACATTATAAGAAAAAATGCCATTAACTTTGAGAGGTGAAATGGCATTAAAATGTGGAGATGCTCAAATGCCACAGCAATGGGGTCTGGGTAATTCTCTAAGACACCCTGAGGTTTGAAACAGCTCTTTGTTGGAAGCCCCAAAAGCATTCTGCCAAAGACACCAGCTGGTCACTGACGTTTCTCATCCAACTGTCAGGCAGCAGCCATCTCTGGTGGGCTGGAGTTTTGAGGTGTGTTCTAATCCTGCCCTTTGCTGTGTGCCACTGAGCAAAGGGAAGAGCCAGATTAGACATTTGGCACTTGACATCAAAGTTACAAAAATGGAATCATCCCTTTTATTAGAAATCTCTCCATTTCCTCTCTACGGTGCATTTCCAAGTGTTCAGTGTGGGTTTAGACAACTTCTTAATGGAAATCAAAGGCAATTGGACATTTCATTTATTGTTCATACAGAAAGAGATTGTGAAATAATTTATTAAAGGTAAGAAGTGTGCAACAGGGACAAGGCTCTGGTTGGAGCAATTAGTCCTGAGGGGTTGGTGGTTCTGTTTCCAAGATGATCAGCTGCTTTGCCCATTTCTGGATCAAGGGGCTGTGGGTGCTATTTTGCTGATCTTGGCCAGAGAGGCTGGCAAGAAGCAAAAGCAGAGGTAGATCCTTGTTTGCATGGAGGCTGGTGGGTAAGGAGCTGTGTCTCTGTCCCGGCAGTGCTTGTGCAGGGGGTTCATGCCAGGAGCCCTGAAGTCGTCCAGCGTGACACCCTGCCCGTGCTCTGGCCCTGCCTGGGGAACAAGGCGCTGCCTGTGCGGAGCGCCAACGTCCGCACCGTGGCCACCAAGCTCGCCTCTGCCCTCTGCAAGGTGATGGGCACCCAGCTGAAGGAATGTGCTGCCAGCAAGCCTCCACATGTGTGGGAAAACCTCTCCAAAATGTTGGGCTGGTGAAGGCGAGATGTTCTACAGAAGGCTGAGGAAGCACTGAGTTGGACACCTCTGGAGCTGCCTTTTGAGCTGTGCCAAAAATGATGAAATCATAAAGAACGGTGTGCATCTGTCCCCACTCTCTCCATTGCCCTTCCTAGTCATGGCATGGGGGGCCTGAAGCAGCTCAAGATTGAGAACAAGGTGAAGGCGAGATGTTCTCCAGAAGGCTGAGGAAGCACTGAGTTGGACACCTCTGGATTTGACTTTTGAGCTGTGCCAAAAATGATGAAATCATAAGGAACGGTGTGCATCTGTCCCCACTCTCTCCATTGCTCTTCCTAGTCATGGCATGAGGGGCCTGAAGCAGCTCAAGATTGAGAACAAGGTGAAGGCAGTCATGGCTCAGCCTCACACAGAGGTGAAGGGGCAGCTGGGCCAATCTCTGCTGGGAGGAAGGGTCTTGTGGCAGCCCAGAGAGGCTGTGCACATTGCCAGGGAACAGCTGTGCCCTGCATGTGCCCCTGCAATGAGCTGTGCTGCTGCCAGTGCCCCTGGAGCTGTAGGGCTGCTGAGCTGTGGGGCAGGCAGAGGAGCAGGAGGGTGCATGTGCAGCTGAGCCATTCCTGGAGAGCACAGGGCTCTGGGCTCCCTGCTGTCCCAGGGCAGCCCTGAGGCCAGGCTGTGCCTGTGCTAGCTCTGGGCAAGTGGCTCAGGGTTGTGCCCTGGCCTGCCTCAAGTGTCTGCCAGCAGGAGCATGTTTCCCTGTGCAGCTGTTTAGACATTTCCAGAAAAAAATGTGTCCCATTAAATAGGGAGCTTTAGCTGCTTTACGTTTGCATGGAGGCCTCTGTTTAACTTTGTGTCTCCACTTTGCAGATCTGACTGGTTACAGTCTTACCGAGAAGTTTTCTCAGGACTTTTTTGATGTTCCCTCACCCACAAAGTCCTTGCCTCCCGTCCAGAAGAGCTCTCTGTCCTCCAAGGTCAGGAAGAAGCTGCCGCCTGTATGAAGAGTGTTTGAAGAATACGATTGATGCATTAGGCTTCATAGTTACAGCTGTACATATGTTCTGATCTTTAGATGTAGTTTTGAATTAATGTGTTTTGATTCTGTCTTTAAGTTTTGATGACATATTTATAATTTTATGTATTTTATTTTGATGATAAAAAAAAGTAAATAAATAAATAAAATTTAAATAAACCAAGAGAAGAATGTGAGACCAGGACCTGCTAGCCTAGAGATTATGGGAGTGCAGCTCACTCGATGTGCTAGTGTCTCACCACATCCTTTCCTCATTGGGCCTCTTCTCTTCCTCTTTGGCCATGTTTTCTTTGTGTCATTTGTGCTGCTCTTTGTTACTTGGCATTACAACGGGGTCACCTGTTGACCTGTTTGGGGGACAATGGATCCAAAAGATCCTGTCTAGTCAAAGGTTTTCTACCTAGGTGTGTTGTGTACTCACCAAGGGCCTGAGTAAAGAAACCAAGAGAGGTGTGCCCAAATCCCAAAGCTTTGCTCCTTTGCAATCTCCCACAGATCTGGTTCACAGGTGTCTTCAATCACAATTCCGTAAGTAAGAAGAGGTCATGTATTTCACTGGGAAATGATGCACTGCTTTGGCAAAGTCACCTGTATGTATATTTACTGGGGACAGAAGTCCAGCTGTGTTGTTTGCACCTTGTCTGCAGAAGGATAAGTGCACTGGGAGGCCAATAACAAGTGACAAGGTCTCCTCAAATCTGCACTGCAGCCTGGGTGCCATTCAGCCCAGAGCTAGGGGATCATTTGTTCCCATGGACCAGTGCTTGCCAGTGGAATGAATTCCTGCACAGCTGGAACAAGCAATTCTGGATTCAGCTCCAGCTCTTGGTGGGCTGCATGATCATTGACAATGCTGCCCTTCCAGAAATTATTCTGCAGTTTCCTTTCATAGTCATTTGAAGCTTTTAAACTTCATATTTCAATTTGCTTTGCCTTAGGGAAAAACACTTCTGGGCCAGTGCAGACTGTAACCTTTTGACAGCAAAGTCCTCATGGTTGCCAGCTTCTGATGTTACACAATGTCACCTGGCTGTATGTGTTTGCTTAGCTCTGGGTCTAGTCCCAGTCTAGTAAAACAGTTGGTAGCTCTATACCTTCCTTTCTCTTCCTCCCTCCTTTTCCTTATTTTTTCCCTTTCCCCCCAGTTTCTCCTCAACACATTTTGTTGTGGATATTCAATAATGGTACATTTGTTTTGATTATCACAGCAACCCCCTGTACCGTGTCGGTGTTTTTTGCACTCTGAGATCAACCCACAAACCATCACAAAACCAATTCATAAAGACGGATCATGACACTTGTATACATACTATAGAAACCTTCTATCAAACCTTAAAAAATCTCTACAAATTCATTTCCAACATTACTGGGTCTGGCACCGCCCCGATCTGGTGTTTGCTGCCACCAGCAGTGCCCAGATCTGGAGACTCCCTTGTTCTGGCAGAGCCAAGTTCAGCAATTTTCTGGTAAAGAAAGCCAAAATCTGGCAATTTCCGCTGCCAGCACTGGCAATTCCAAGATCTGGTGTTTGCTGCCACCACCCGTACCCCAATCTGGACATTTCTCACTTCCAACACAGCCCAAGTGCAGCAATTTTTTGGAAAAAGGAGACAAAAGGCAGCAATTTCCTGGTGCCAAGATGTCACCACCCAGACCTGGTGTTTGATAGCACCGCCCATGCCCAGATCTGGACATTTCCCTGTGCCACCACAGCCCAAGTGCAGCAATTTGCTGGCACGGAAAGCCCAAACCCGGCAGCTTCCTGGTGCTGCCACCAGCAGCACTGTCTCTGTCTCTCTGGGAGCCTCTCAGGATCTCCGGCCAGTCCCGAGTCGGCAGACACCTGGGGGCAGCCCCGACATGGCCGACAATGGGGAGACGCTCTCTGTGCCCCGAGGGTACTGAGGGCACCTGGGCTGGGCGCCTTTGCAGCACAAGAGACACCAGAGACATTGGTAGGAGATAAAGGGCCGACTCTTAGCAGGGGTTAATCCAAGGTTTTATTCTAGGAGTACCAAAGGAGCCCCTACACCTAAGGGGGCTCCTGCTGAGAGCCCCGGGAGATGTGCCAAGGTTACATTTAAAAGGAGGTGGAAACCAAAAGTAGATAACATTTTACTGACCAATAAGTGACCTTAAGGGATGGGTACTGGAGGATTGATATTTAGGACAGCATATGGGGCAAGGCTTGGGGCACTGACCCCTGGCCTCTGGCTGATCACTCGACATCCTGGACCGAAGCTTCTAGATAGAGGGGATGGGATGCTGTGCAACTGACAGAGAGCCAGGGTGGGGATTTGGGGATGATCTCAGCAAGGGAAAGGGGTTACACAGGTAAAGGAAGGGGTACACCATCTGGGATGAACCATTTGGGAAAAATACAGGGATTCAAAACCAAAACTATTGCAAAGTATTACAAAGTATAAAACCCCACTACAACACACCACCCAGGTCTGGTGTTTGCTGCGCAAGTGCCCAGATCCGGAAATCTCCCAGGGCCAGCACAGCCCAAGTGCAGCAATTTGCAAAGCCAAAATCCGGCAATCTCCTGGTGCCAATACAGGCACCCAGACCTGGTGTTTGCTGCCACTGCCAGTGCTCAGATCTGGATATTTCCCTGTTCTGGCAGAGCCAAGTCCAGCAATTTTATGGTAAAGAAAGGCACAATCTGGCAATTCCCTGCTACCGTCATTGGCAATGCCAAGATCCGGTGTTTGGTGGCACCACCAGTGCCCAGATCCAGAATTTTTCAGATGCCTGCACAGCATAATTCCAGCAATATGCTGGCGCAGAAAGTTCACATTTGGCAATTTCTTGGTGCTGGCACATTCCCCACCCAGATCTGGTGTGCGCTGTCACTGCCAGTGTCCACATCTGGCAATTTCCCTCTTCTGGCACCGCCCATGTCCAGAATTTGCTGGCAAAGAAAGCTAAAACCTGGCAATTTCCCCTTGCCAGCACCGCCCAATCTGGAGTTTGCTGGCAGCAGGACCCCAGGAAGGAAGGAAAGAAAGAAGGAAGGCAAAGAAGAAGGCATCCAGATGCAGTCCTGCCTGGAGCCTGAAATGGGCTGTTTGCTGGCACTGCCAGTGCCCAGATCTGGAAATTTCCCTATTCTGGCACATCCCAAGTGCAGCAATTTGCTGGCACAGAAATCCAAAACCCGTAGCAGCTTCCTGCTACTGGGTCTGGCACCACCCACATCTTGTGTTTCCTGTACCAAAACCCAGATTTGGAAATTTCTCAGTGCCAGCAGAGCCCAAATCTGGCAGATTTCTGTTGCTGGCAATGACATCACCCAGATCTGGTGTTTGCTGGCAGCGCCAGCGCTCAAATCTGAAAACTTCCTGGTGCTGGCACAGCCCAAGTCCAGTGATTTGCTGACACAGAAAGCCAAAGTTTGGAAATCTGCAGGTTCTGGCTTCAGCACCATCCAGCTCTGGTGTTTGCTGGGACCGCCAGTGCCCAGATTTGGAAATTTCCCGGTGCCTTCACAGCCCAGGTCTAGCAAAATTTTTTTAGCTAGCTGGGGCAGAGAATTTCCTTGGACTGTGACTTTCCTTTTTCTTGGAACTGTTTAAACCTGCTCTGGACTGAAAACCCAGAAAAACACCGGCAGCAGCTCACACCTGTGGCCCACTGAGCTCTGGGACGCTGCATTCCAGCACCAGAGGGACTTAGAAGAGACCAAGTGAGCCAACTAAAATGCACAAAAAGGACTTTCTGAATTTGCCATCTCTTCAGCAGTGTCAGAGGTTTTATTTAATATTACTCATTTTTCATGCTTGTGAATACTTTACTTGTTAAATAAACTGGGGTTTTTTTCACTTTTAGCGAGGTAAGTCTTTTCCTGAACTAGTAGTGGGAGGGGACGCTTGAACTTGCTTTCTAGACAGACCCCTTTTGGAAATTTCCTCCCAAAATTTGCCCTAAGCCAGCACAAACAGTCACAATGAAAACTTCACCAGTGGCACAACTCCCCAGCCCACCAGGAAAAAGAAATGACATGTCAAGTTCTCCAAACATTTGTCCTGCTTTGCAGCAAAAGTCCCACTGCACACATTGTGCAGTGTGGAAAGCCAAGAGAAGCTGCAGCTGGTGGCAATCTTGTGACAGAAGCTTGACCTTGTTCTCTATGAGAGATTCTTGAGAAGAGCAGACAGGAGAAGATTCCTGGAAACTTGAAATGGCTTTCTGGAAGTGAAATGAAAATGAAAGAAACAATCCAAGATGTTTTCCTCGATTTATTTCTATACTCCCCTTTTCCATGTTGCATCCCAGTAATTCTAGATGCACAGCACCTCTAAGATCGATGACTTAGGGATTTTTAGACACTCTAAAATACCATGAGCCACACAAAGTTTTCCTTCCCTGTTTTTACTGGAAGGCAACACTGGAGGTGTAAGTGCAGTGCTGGGCTCAGGTAGGAATCCTACCCCAAGGGAAGGTAGCCCGACAGTGTCTGACCCTCAGCAAGGACAATGCACAGCAGCAAGCGAGGCGATTGCCGTGCCAGTGTGCAGGAGTCAGGGCTCTGCATCCGGGCTCAAGGCTGCAAAGTTCCCGTGTTTGGGCAGACGGAGGGGCTGTCCCCGGGGCACGCGGGGCTCGAATGTGGAGCTCGTGGGGCGAGCGGGGAACGGACACGGAGACGAACGGCCCCGGTGCTTCAGTTGCAGCGGCGGCAGCGGCGGCAGCAGCGGCAGCGGCAGTGGCGGCAGCAGCGGCAGCGGCAGCAGAAAACAGATAGTTTTGAATACTCTTTCTCTCTTTCTTTTTCTCTCCCTTTCCCGCGGTCGGGCGCCCTTCTCTCGGGGTCCCTTGCCCGGCATCCCTCTCCTCTCCCCGCCTCCCTCTCTCCGTGATGGGCCGGGCCATGCCCCCGGCCCGCCCCCGGCCCCGGGCGGGGCTGCCCCGTGCCCGGCCCCGGCCATCCCGCCGCGGTCTCGCCTCCGCCCGGCTCTGGCCGTACTGGCGGTGGCGCTGCCGGGCGAGCATCAGTGCCGGGGGCCGGGGCGGCATTGCCGCCCTTTGCCTCCGCCTGGCCCGAGCGCGGCCCCGGACCCGAGGCAGGCTCCAGTCCCGGCCCTGGCCCCGGCTCCTCCCGGGGCCCGCGGAGGACACACGCGGCGCGGCCGCTCCCGCCGCCTCCGCTGCGGCTTCCCCGGCCCGAGCTCCGCCGCTCGGCAGCGCGGCCGCCGGCCCCGGGCCTCCCGTTCCGCGTTCCAAGGAGCGAACGCCTGGGCATGGCCGGCCCGGGGCGGGTGAGGGGTGCTCGGGGGCCGTTGCTGGCCCCGGGCCGAGCGCTGACAGCCGCGTCCCGCCCACAGGGACGGCACAGGAGGCCCTGCAGGAGCGGTACCGGCTGGGATCGCTGCTGGGGCGCGCTCTAGGCAGAACCATGGAGCAGAGAGCCCCGAGAGTGCCCAAGCTGGCCTGCGTGGAGGAGGAGAAGGAAGAAGGCCCTGGAGCTGCCCCAGCGCAGGACACGGAAGAGGTGGTGCCGTTTCCTCCACCGCAGGAGGGTGAGTGGCAAAGCTGGGCTGCAAGGCTGGAGCCTGCAGCCAACTTGGCCCCATGCCATGCCATGCCATGCCATGCCATGCCATGCCATGCCATGCCATGCCATGCCATGCCATGCCATGCCATGCCGTCCCCTGGGGAAATGCTCAGGGACAGCACGGAAGAGGGGCCGGACAGACACCCCGCAGTGCCCTGCTCCATCCCCCTGGAGCATCCCGGGGCTCTCTCTGCCTTGGCAGTGCAGGACTGGGCTGTGTTCTCCAGCCTCTCCCTCAGCCCCTCAGCTCTGGCTGCACTTGCTCTTTGCCAGATGCAGCCCTGGAGTGCACCCAAGAGCAGGAACATACCCGTGGCTGCTTCCGAACAACAGCGCAGGTACCTGCAGCCACCCCCACCTGGGCTGGGCCTGCTGTCCCTGCTCAGCCCAGCACCGCGTGTGCAGCGCGTTTTGCAACATCCCCAGCTTCTTGCCCTTCTGCTACAGCTCATTTGCAACTTCATCATGAGCATTCGGCAGGAAGAGAGCAGCACCATGGGCGCTGGGCTCAGAGCACACTCCGAGCTCCTCAGTCACGAGACCAGTGCCGCCCTGCTGGATTTGCTTCTGGAGAAGGGTGTTGCCAGGCCAGAACAAGTAAGCAGCCTGGGGCCAGGCTTCAATTTCCCCATGAGTCCCGTGGCTTCCCCAGCCATGCCTGCTGGTCCCTGGGAGCCTTTTTGGCCATGGCAGTGTGCTGGGAAGGGAAGCATTCTCTGGGGACCCTGGGGACATTGCTCCCTCTGGCAGCTTTCCAAGGCTCCCTGTGCCCTCTCCAGGTGCCCGCCATGGTCAGGTACATTCACCGATGGCTCAAGGCCAATGATTCTGCTGAGCACAGACTGGACAAGGCCCTGCTGAATGTCACCAAAGCACACCCAGATGATGCAGTGGTGACGCTCCTGCGTGTGGCCCCGTCCTGTGACAGGTATGGGGCCCACCTGCCCAGACGGCTCAGGCCTCCCAGCCCATCACCCTGTACAGCCTGTCCCAGGTGTCTGACCAACAGAGAGTTCCAGGGCCCTCTGGCTGCTCCCTTTCCCAGCCCTGCCATGTCAGCCCCTGAGCCTGCTGCCATGCTCCCTTGCCGCCCCTCAGGGCTCTGTCCCCACAGGGCTGGGCTGCCTGGCTGCTGCTGGCGAGGGCCAGTGGGCAGAGGCAGAGCTGGTGCTAAGCCCGGGCCCCTAGGGATGCCCAGGCCACGGTGCTGTGTCTGAGACGCCCCTGAGACAGAGCTCTAACCCTGCAGAGCTGCCATCACCATGTGGAAGAGCATCATGTGCTCGCCCAGGACTGCGGAGCCAGTGCAGCTGATCCTCCTGGATGTGCTGGGGAGCTGGCCAGAGCGCAGCACGTACACCTCCAATGGGGACACAACGGGTGTCTTTGGCCTGGCTGTGAGTTTCTGCAACTGGCCTTTGCTGGCCCCAAGGCCTCCTCTCCAGCAGCTCTCCATCCTCCTTCCCCCACTACATCTGCCTGCCTCAGCACTGTCCTCAAACCTGGCCCAGGGGCAGCTTCAGGCCCACCAGGCCCTGTGCTCCCCCTGCCAAGGTCTCTCAGGGCCTCTCCCTGCCAAGCTCAGGCACATGGACACCTCGGCACTGAGCGCTGTCTCGGGGGGCTTTGTCCTTTGCAGGCAACCGTGGTGATGTGGAAGATCCTCCAGGAGCCCCCTATCCCACGTGTAGTGACGCTGTATTTCCCCCACCTATTTGTTCATCTGCTCTTCCAAGTGTTCTTCAGCACAGAAGAGATGCCAGAGGAGGTGGATACCTTCTGGATGGCATGCCAGGAAGAGCATGGCCTTGCCACCAGCCCCAACAGGTGCTCCATGCCAGTCCTCCTGTCCCTGCCACGTGGCCCGCAAAGGAGCCAGTGCTACCAGTGTGACCTGGGCCTTTGCTGTGCACACAGGTTTGCAGTGCAGACCCTGAAGTCCCTGCTCTGCCTTCTCCAGTGTGAGCATGTGGTGGTGTCAATGGAAGGCAAGCGTGGCTGGGACACGCTGCTCTGTGTTGATACCCACCACTTTGCTGTGGCTCTGCTGGCCAGGTGAGACTCCCTTCTTCCCATTGCTCCTGGCATTTGTGCCCTGTGCCTCGCCTGTCCCACACGGTCCCCGTGGCGGTGGGCCAAAGGGACGAGGGACAGCCAAGCAGACTGGAAAAGGCTGGGAAAGGAGGGTGCCCAGGAGCGGCCACATCTCAAAAGGCCCAGGTCCCCTGGCAGGGTGTTAGGGAAAGACAAGAACTGTATGAGTCAGTGCTGGGAGAGGCTTCCCCCCCGGCTCAGGGTCTTAGTGCCATTTTCTGCCTTCCAGGGAGATGTGCCATGCATCCAGGCCCTTGTGTAAAAGGATCTTAGACTGCCTCCTTGAGATGCTCAGCAAAAAGATGCCATACTGGGATTTCCTTGCTCTGGCATTCCTTGCAGAGGTGAGCCTGAAGGCCAGCATGACCTGGCTGAGCTGCCTCCCCGCTCTCTGCCCTCTCGTCGCCGCAGCCGCCTGGGACGGTGCCCGTGCCCTGCGCTGCTGCCTGTGCCCGGCCCTGTGTGGCTCTGGGCTCCTGCAGGCTGGCTCCGCCATCAGTGCCCTGTGCCTTTCAGGGCCTCGAGTGCCTGGACTTGAGGGAATGCAGGGACAGCATCATGGATGTCTTGCCAAGGCACCTGCGGAGGGAGCGCGCAGACACTGGCAGCCAGCATCTCAGGGACCATTTCCCGCTGGTGAGAAGGGGGCAGTGGCTGAAGCTGTGCAGGCAGCATGGGGCTGGGCAACGCAGTCGCTTGGCCTTGCCTGGGCTTTGGGCGCTGGGGCAGCTGCTCCCAGCTCTCCTGCCTCCCGCTTCAGCTGCCCAAGTGCTTCAGTGTCGTAGACATCTTTTTGTGAAAATCCTTTCTAAGGATTTTTTCCCTTCTGAGAAGCTGAGGCCTCAGAAACAAAATGTAAACGACGGTTATCTGCTGCTGTGGAATGCAACAGGTGGATCCGTGATTAGTCTCATGTGGATGTTTGGAATTAGTGACCACTCACAGCAGAGCTGGCTCTCGCTCTCTGTCCGAGCCACAGACTTTTGTTTTCATTCCTTTCTATTCTTAGCTTAGCTAGCCTTCTGAGATGAACCTTTTCCTTCTATTCTTTTAGTATAGTTTTAATGTAATATATACATCATAAAATAATAAATCAAGCCTTCTGAAATATAAAAGTCAGATCTACATCTCTTCCCTTATCCCGAAAACCACTGTCACACTTCAGGAGAGGCCTTTGGCTCTGGGCCCTGCGGCAGCAGGGTGGCCTTTCACAAACTTGCCTTCTGCTCAGGCGGAAAGAAAGCGGAGCCTGACCGAAAGGCTCATGGACCTCCTGCTCAGGATGACCACCAGGATACTGGGCTATCTCTTCCTGGATGATGGTGCCGGGATACCCAGCCCCGTGGCCCTGGACCTGGCTAAGCTGTTCCTACCACTCTTTGACAACGTAAGGCTCTGTGCCCCCAGACACGGCCACTGGCTGCTGCCCGGACACTTGGTGCCCTGTGGAGATGCAGGTCTGCGCCAATGTGGGCCAGAATCAGCTGATGCTGAGCTCTTGCTGCCTTCCTGTTCTACAGGGTGATAGCCAAGTGCAGCAGCTCTCCATGATTCTCTTTCACACCTTAATGTCTGCTGTAGAAGAAGAAGGAAAAAAGCCCCTGATGACCCAAGTGTGTCAGAGCCTGCTCCCACTCTTCTTCCACTGTCACAATGAGAATCTGCGTGTGGCACTGGTGAGGACTCATGCGCTGCTGATGTCCCCCTGAGAGGGGGCTCGGCTGCCTACTGCCCTGTGCCTGCCAGACTGCAGCCTCCTCAAGGCCTTGGCACAGGGACGCGAATCCTGTGCCCTGGGCTGTGGGGGCCATCTCTGCGTCTCTGCTGCTCTCCAGGCTTCTCGGGGAACGCTGCTTTGTGCGGTCAAGTTCCTGAAAAGGAAAGATCTTGAAAAAACAGTGAAGAAAGAGAAACTCTTGAAGTTAGCTGAGCTCCTGGTAAGGACGGCCTGCAAGCCCCAGCCTCAGCCTGGAGAAGGCCCCTCAGTGTGCAGGGCTGGCAGCTGTGCCCCTGCCCGCTGCTGCAGCCAGAGGCCGTGCGGGCTCTGCTCCAGGCTCCCATGGGCCCGAGCTGGGTGCCCATGGAGCCCCGGCCCGGCGGGGCTGTGGGGTGGCACCGCGGCTCCCCAGGCAGCAGCCGGCCCTCTTCCCCTCCCCTCGGGAGCCCTTGGGCAACGGCTGCTGGCCGCGCCTCAGGGCTGTGCGGGCAGGCGAGGCCGGCGATGGGCGCAGGCAGCTGAGTCCGTGCCAACCCTTCCCTCCTGCTGCTCTCTCCAGCTGGCAGAGGACAGGAGCCGAGCGACCGAGCACCTGCGCCAGGCCCTGCGCTACGTGGAGAACCCACAGAAGCCCCTGCGAGAGGCGGCCATCAGGTTCATGGGTGAGTCCCGAGCCCGGGCTCCTCCCCGGCCCGCCGCAGCTCGGCCCCGGCCCCGCCCGCTGCCCCCGGCAGCGCCAGCCGGGCCCGGCGCCGTGGAGCCCCGCCTGGCCTGGGCGTTGCTGCTGCCGCCCTCTGGCAGCCGTGCCCTGGGGCGGCAGCGTGCGGCAAGGGCCCGGGCTGAGCCCTGCCGGGCCAGCAGCCCGTGTGGCCACAGCGCCGGCAGTGCCGCTGGCAGGGAGCTGTGCCGCTGGGGCCGTGACAGGCTCTGTGTTCACAGGCATGGCCGGGCGGCACCTGAGGGGGCAGCAGCAAGAGCTGCAGCTGATCTGCACTGGTGAGTGAGGGCAGCGGGCTGACCGCGGGGGCTACCGGGGGAGAGCTGCAAGCCCTGCCCCGGCTGCAGAGGGCTCTGCTCCCGTGGGCAGAGGACACGGAGCTTTCAGGGCCACGTGGGCCATTGGTGGCCAGTAGCTTCGGGCTGATCCCCTTGCTCCCTGCTCCCTTCTGGCCATGGCAAGAGCCGGCTGCAATGGCCCTTGCAGGGGGCTCTCCTGGGCTCCCCACAGGTCTGGCTCTGACCGTGCCTCTGTTCCTCTCTCTTACAGCCCTGGAACGCCTGACGAAGGACAGGAGCAGTGCCGTGTCACAGCTGGCACTTGAAACACTGCATGTCCTCCTGGCAATACAGCGTGGGCAATATTCCACCATCCAGAGGCTGCACGGTCAGCTGCGCAGGGCATGGAGGGCTCGGCCTTGCCTGTCAGGGCTCGGCTGCCTGCTCTGCCGGATGACTTGAGGAGAGCTGATCTGGGAGGCTGTCTTTGCTGGGGCAACCTGAGCCAGGGGTAATTTTCCTTTTCTTTAAGATTTTTCTTTTCTTCCTTTCCAGTTTTTATCTATATTGTAAATAAATAAATTCTAGGGTATATTATAATTGTATATATTATTATATGTTATAGATTACTGTAGATAAATCAATTCTAGAATGTGTTATGATACACAGACCGCCAGGAGCTTTTCTTTGCTGCCCAGGCTCTGCAGGGCAAGAGGCCGGAAAGGGTGAAAAGGGTGCTTGTGCTCAGCAGCACAGCAGGCTGAGGGGTGGTGAGGCCCTGACAGGGGAGAAGGTTGCTCATGCTAAGCTAGCTGCCTAGGCGTGCAGTGGGCAAGGGGAAATGGCCAGAAGCCCCTTGGCCTGTGGTGGCTCTGCTGAAGCCTTTGTGCTGCCCACAGAGCAGCTGGGCAGGGGCCAGAGCTGCAGGGATCCCTGTGAGAGCAGTGCCTGGAGATGGCCACAAGCCCTGTGCTGGGCAGGAAGCGCCATCTGTGTCCTCCTGCCTGTGTGCTGCTGGCTGCCTTGCTGAGGGCTCCCCGGTGCCTCTGGATGGGGCTGCTCTGGAGCTGCTGTGGGACTGCGGCGCTGCTGCCGGGCAGCTTGGCCAGGCTGGGGCAGAGCCTGCGGGGCTGGGGCGCTGGCAAGCCCTGAGCTGTCAGAGGCCACAAGCAGCCCTTGTTTGCTTTGGGATCACCGTGATTTTGGAGGGCAGTGCAGGGGGGAAGAGAGAAAGTGTGGGCTTCCCTCAGCCATGGCTGGGTTTTTCCCTACCATGTAGGAGTTGGGCCTTCCTCAAGGCCCTGACAGAGATAAGAGTTTTTACCGTTTTTCTTGTTTTCACTTTTTGTCTCTAATCTCTTTTCAATAATGTGTTGTCTGTTTTTCCAGAGGAAGCATTCTAGGTGGTCCAGTGTGGATGGGGAAGTGCTTGGGAGCAGCTGTGGCGTGGATGGACCGTGCCCTTGGAGAAGGCTGAGGCCGTGGTTTGGGAGCAGCTTTTCTTCCAGCCATGGGTGGCATGAGGTGGGTCCCTGTGTGCTTGGCAGGGTGGGATCAGAGCTTTTGGGAGATGGCAGCGAGCACAGGAGCATCCTGCTCTGGGCAGCTGCTGAGGGCTGGATGTGCTGTGGCTGGCTGCAGGCTGGGCACATGCCCTGCCCTCCTGCTCTGCTGCCAAAGGCAGCAGGGATGGGCAGCTCTGGGCACAGCTCTGGGCACAGCCAGCATGGCCTGGGCACCGCAGGCCTTGGCACAAGGGGACAGGAGCCCTCAGCTGACGGGCGGTTTCTGCTTTCTCTCCTTGCAGCTGGGCTCTGCAGGTGCTGAGGCTGCTCTGGATTCTGCCAGGGCTCTGCTGGGCTCAGCCCTGGGCCCAGCTGGGCTGGCTCTGCCCTCACATTGCTCTGACAGCTTTGCATCAGATGAGCCCGTTGTGAGCACAGTGCCTGAGCTTTCTGCTTTGGCAGGTGAGTGAGACTCTGCTGCAGGCCCAGAGATTGCAGCTGGGGACACACATTCAACTGGCAAGGACCCAAACTCTCCACAGTCCAGCTGAATTCCTGGATCTGCACAGGGTGTTTCATCTGTCCCATTCTTCCTTCTTGATTGGCTGTAATTGTCAATTGCACTTTCTTGCTCCTCTAGAATTGCCACGAGTGGGCCAAGGCTGGTGAGTGGGCCATGCTCTTGAGGCAGTGCAATCTGGAGCTGGTGAATGGAGAATTGCCCTTCTGCACTGAGAAACCAGAGCAAAAAGCTGTAAGTGGGACTTCGTGTCTCTAAGAAATCCCTGACAGTTTCAAAGGGAATGTGCAGCTCATTCCCAGGCTGAGAAAGAAAGGTAATCTTCTAAAGGATTTGGGCTTTGACAGAGTTTCCATTCCCAGTCCTTCTTGGAGCTGGAAGGGCGCAAAGCAATTTCCTCTTTCTTCGGCTACAATTTCAAATACCAATGTTGGAAACAAAGCCCAAAATCTTTTAAGAGGCTGCTGAGGTCAGTAAGGTGGATCCATGCCATCAGCACATTTACACTGTAAATAACTGAGTTCTCTTTTTGAAAAAATTATTTACCTCTTAATGCAAAGAATGTAACTTTGCATTTATGTTTTGTTTTTTTAACTAACATTATGTTATGTTTTTTCACTAACACTTGGATTTTATTCTTATATTTTACAATTTACCTATTTTTCCCTTTTTCCTTTTTTTTTCTTTAAATAGAAAACATGTCGTATCAAAGGAATGTCCTTTGCTCCTGGTTCCCATGTGGAGCAGCTCCCTTCCTGCTGACTGAGCTGCTCAGGCAGAGCCCGACAGCTCCTGGCCTGCAGGGCTGAGGCTTTTCCCCGTTGCTGGACACAGACTGATGGAGCAGCACTGCTGAACACTGTGGCACACAGAGGGACCAGCAGCAGCTGCCTTTGGCCACCTGAGGCTCCAAGGCCCAAACTCTGAGCAGACAGGGCTGGAAGAGACTGGCAGGATCTGATCCCTGACTCTGGGCCAGGGCTGCATAAATGACCCCACAGCAGCAGCAGCAGCAGCAGCAGCAGCAGCAGCAGCACATGGAGCTGACTTTGAGCACAGCCCCTGCCCCTCTTCCCTCCCGTGTGCAGCGGTGTCACAGCAGCCTGAGGCACCTGGGAGCCCCCAGTGCCAGCAGGGACTTGAGATGGCAGCCCTGGGCTCCTGGAGGCTGTGCAGGGAACAGAGCTGGGCACTCCCTGTCCATGGGGAGCTTCCAGATGGAAAAGGCTGCTGTGCCCAGGCAGCTCCAAGGGCACAGAAAGGAGGCTCTGGAGAACTGGATCTGTGCCAGTGCCACAGTCCTGGGCAGCAGCCAGCGAGCCCTGGGGGAACAGAGGGCACAGCAGGAGGGACAGAACCAGGCAAGGTCAGAGACTGGGGAGAGCCAGGCCTGGGAGCAGGAACAGCTGCTCCATTGCACTCTTGGAGAAAGCTCTTGGCTGGTTCAAAGTGCTGAAAGGTGTGAAGGGCAGAGAGGAGGCCACACCAAACAATGCTCCTTTTTGCACAGCCTCCCCTCTCTGTGTCCCAGAAGGAATTGCATGGACTGTGTTCTTCTCTCCATGTCGTCTCGTTCAGCATGAGCAGCTCAGCACCAGGAGCTGAAGAAGCTGAAGCCTCAGGCCATAGGAGCTGGGCAAGAGGGAACTTTTGGAGCAAAGTAATGCTGCTAAAATAGCCCCAGCTGAATGCAGTGGACAGAATCATGGAATCGCAGAATCCTTGCTGTTGGAAAAGCCCTCTGAGCTCACCCAGTGCAGCCGGTCACCCAGCAGTGCCAAGCCCAGCACTAAACCACGTCCCTGAAGTGCCAAGGCCTGGACACCAGCCCTGAGTGAGGCCTGAATAGCAGGCCCTGAGCCAAAGGTGACCTCTGGATGAACCTTCCAAGCAAAGGTTCTCTTTGTATCTGCTCCCTGATGAAACATGCAGGTCATTAGCACTGTAATAGATGTAGCCACTCATTAGTGAAACATGGATTGACCTTTGTGTATTTAGAAGACAGACAAGGCCATGAAATCTGACATCTAACCTTATTTGTGGCTGTATGGTCAAAGTCACCTCCCTTGGTTCCTCCTTTAGCCCTGGCCAGGCTTTGGGAGGGACCCAAGAAGAGGATGAAAGCAGATGTTGCCACACTAGCAGTGCTGTCAGCTTGTTCATTCAGCACTGTCAGAGCTGGGCCCTCTCCCAGTGGGGCTGGAGCCTCTCCTGGGGCTGGAGGCACCTGCAGGAATTCCCAGTGCTCAGGAGTGGCTCTGCAGCCCTTGGCTGTGACAGCTTCCCCAGCTGCTGTGTGGATCTGGGGGATGGTAAAGGCTGAGGGTAAATGCTGCTGGATCTTTCTTAATCACTGCAGGCAATCTTTGGTGGGGATGGTTGGGTGCATTGCTGAGCTGCTCCTTTTGTGATTCTTTGCTGCTTTGAGCTGCAGGAAATGACAGTGATTCCTTCAGTTGGAGTCTGTGTCTTTGGTGCTGACCCTGCCCACTGGTTAAACAAAACTGGCACAGTCTGGCCAGATGACAAAATATCACTTGTTCAGTGTGAATGTGAGTAATCAGTCCCATCAGAAATTGCCAGCTGGGAAGCCCTTCCCTGGAGTTCCCTGGCTCTGGAGTGGGCTGAGGTCGGAGCCCCGTGGGAGCAGTGGGGCAGTCGGGTAAAAGAAGCTGCACCCCTGGATATCTTCAAATGCATCCAAAAATTTCAAATGGAAAAGGAAAAGACTTTGTGGGTTTGGGCAGGCAAAAATGAATTTGTTAAGAGTACATAGGAAACAGCACCTTCAGAAGGAACAATTATTGTTTGAATGCTCCCACATGGAGCAACAGAAGAAGGTTTTAATCTTGAGCTGATATGCATTTGTACAAGTGAAATATTGGTATCATAAAAATCTAGATATATATTTATAGTATAATGAGACATATATATATAATTCATATATATATTAATATATTCACATAGATATATATATATGGCTATATGTATCTATTTCTATATCACTATCTACATATAAAATAATAATAATGTGAAATAGTGCTGACAATGCTGATTTCGTGCCTTTGGCTTCTCAGGGATGTAACACTAAATACCCTACAGAACAGAATTGGCCAGGACCCTAATGTCAGTGGTCAACTTTGTGAGATTGTATACAATGGAAAAAGGAGGAAGGCAGGAAATTGGCTATTTTTGCAGGGTTTGTTGATACTGTGATGCAGAGTGCTTTGGCTGTTCCTGTGAAAAATACAGTGATTTTGCCTGCAGGGTTTTTCATGTACCAGACTATGCACAAGCTGCAGGATTGGTTGAAAGGGTGAAGGGGTTGTTAAAAGAGCAGTTGGAAAAATGAGGAGATGGGAACCTTTGCCCATGGAGAACCCATCTCCCAGATGTGCTCCATGCCCTTACAATGGCCCATGGGGGAAATGGAACTGCCTGGCTGTGCACAGCTGCCCCCAATTTGCAAATCCAGCCATGGGCAGTGAGACTTGGGCTGCCTGGGAAATTGTTCTGGCTGTGATGGCCCCTGGCAGGGCCAGCCCAGAGGCTGCAGCGCTGGGCCTTCATGCATTGGAATTCATTAGGATAAATTCAAAGCCAATGAGAGCTATCAATACTGAAACAGGAATTCAGATTCCTCCAGGACACTTTGCTTTGGTAACTGCTCCCTTGGAGCTTGGCCTTGCAAAGTGTTCCTGTCATGGCAGGAGGAAATGATGCAGAATATCAAGGAGAAATTACAGTAATTCTGTTAAACAATAATGAACAAGATTGGATTATTCGACCCCATGACAGGGTAGCACAATTATTGATCTTGCAATTTTAAGAACGATTGTGAAAAAAGGAGATCCACCTCCAGTCACCACCATTTGTGGAGATAAAGGATTATTAGGATCCAGCAGCCCTAATAATGGAGCCAGAGTGTGGGTCCAAAGGCCAAAAGGCCCTCCCAAGGCAGCTGAAGGAGCGGCTCCTAGGAAAGACAACTCTGAATCCTGAAACCTGGGCAGGAACAATGGAAATGTGTCCCTAAGCCAAGGAGTCTGTGTCAGGAGAATCTGACAGGAGATTGCTTTACACATCCTGCCAGACCAAATCTCCCTGTTTGCCCCAAGGGCCCCTTTGGAAAATGCCCTGATCCATGGGGCTCCATGTGAAGGCTGCTGTGACACTGAGGGACATGCACAGGAATTCCATCCAGGAGCCTGGGTGCCCCTCAGGGACTGGGACCCAGCCCCTTCCAGCCAGAGGGGAAAGGGCCCCCCCAGGCCTTGTTAGCCACAGACAGCATGGTAAAGCTGAACAGCAAAGGGCCTCGGGGCATTATTCTGGAATTAAAAAGGTGCTAGCTCCGTGGACAACAGAATTCTTGTTCCTAATTGGAATGAGATTGAGAAAAAAGAATGAAGAATGGTGTCACTAAAGTACTACTGATGTCTGTAAGGTGTACCTTGATAGTCAGCCAGAATCTTTGTCTACCACAATCACCTCTAGTGTTTCACCAAGGGATTGGTCATCAAAATGTAATGATGGGTTATGATGGATTGCTGAGCTTCTTTTGTAATTCTTTGCTAATGTTGATGTACTTTTCTGAGCTTTTCCTTTTGTCAATCTTTGCAGCTGTGCATGATATAAATGACACAATTCCTTCAGTTGGTGTCTGTGTCTTTGGTAGTGACCCTGCCCACTGGTGAAACAGGGCCCCCTCTTGCCTAAGTGTTACCTGGGAAGGCAAAAGCCCTCCCTCCAAAATTCCCCCCTTCCTCCCTGTTCCCCCCCTTCATACCCTGAGCATGATGTGCTCTGGTCTGGGGTTTGCCCGGGCTCAGTTAGGGTCCCCTGTCCTGGCTGTGTCCCCTGCCCAGCTCCCCCACAGCCCCAGCCCCTCCCCAGCGTGGCTGGACGAGGGGCAGGACAGGCCTTGGCTGTGCTGCAGCTCAGCAAGAACAAAACCATCTCTGTGTGCTCAGCCCTGTGCTCAGCACCCGGCCCAGCAGTGTCTCAGTGCCAGGGGCTGTGCCCTCAGTCCCTGCCAGGAGTTTCCATGGCAACTGCCAGGCCAGGTGACCCAGGTGTCCCCCAGTGCTGGTTGCCATGGAAACAGTGCCCAGCCCTGCCCCTTTCTGTCTGGCTGACCTGGCCTTTGGCCCTGGCAGTGCCGGTGGCTGCTGGTTCCTGGTGCCTGAGTGGCCAGCGCGGCACAGGGCAGGTGGCCATGGCACAGACCCTAGCAAGGGATCCCCTCTGGCTCTGGGCACTGACACCAGCCCTGAGCAAGGGCCCAGGGCAGCTTTCCATGGCCACCAATCATCACAGCAGCTCTGGGCATTGGTTGCCAGGGCACCAAACCAAGGAACGGGTCCCTGTGGCCATTGCCATGGCACCTGGTGGCACCAACGAGTGTCACTACAATTGTACCTGGAACAGCCCTGGCACCGCTTTGTCCTGAGGGTTGCCATGGCAGCTGAGGACAGCAACAGCTGCTGCTCTGCAAGGGCCCTGGGGCAGAAGGGAAGGAGCAGCAGAGCAGGGGCTGATCCATCCCCAGTGCACTGCACAGCCCAGGGCAGCGTCCCAGAGCGTCCAGATGGAGCTGCCAACAACATCCCCCCTCTGCAGCCCTGGCCTGTCCTCCAGCTCACACAGGTGCCCCATCCTTGCAGGCACAGACATGGCAGCACTGGCTCAGCAGCCCCTGTTTGCATTGCACACAGCAGGGGGAGCACCCTCATGATGTTGGTGTGGGGACATGAACCTGAGGGAGCACAAATGCCATCAGCCCCTGGGGCCAGCAAGGGCTGGGGGACACCAGGGAAATCCCTCAGCTTTGTCCTGGCCTCTGCAGTGAGCCAGAAAATTTTTTCCCATCAGCTGGGAGTTTCCTGTGCCACTGCAGACGCTGTTGCTCCGAGTCAGGGATGCCTGGCAGCCACCCCCAAACTGTCCTGAGCATTTCCTTGGCTTCACCTTTGCTTTCTTTCCTCTTCCTGATACAAATGTCTTCCCATTGCCCACCCCTGTTCCCTCCCCTGCAAACAGCTCATGCCTGTTTGCCTTTTCCTCTCTGGCCCCACTCCCCATTGCAGTTCCTGACTTGGCACCACGGGAACATCCCTTGGGGAGCAGGATCACCCTGCAAGTGCTGCAGGAATTGTCTGCAGGCTCCTGCAGTGCCTGGTGCTGCTCCCTTGCCGGAGGCACCCCAGGCCAGGGGGGCACATCTGGGCTGCTGTGTCTGGCTCTGGGGCTCCCTGTTCTGGGCAGTGAGGAGGAGCTGCAGAGGCTCTGCAGGACTGACAGGATGGGCTTTGGGGCTGCCAGGAGAATCTGAGGGCCCTGGGCTGCTGTAGCTCCTGAAGAGGAGGCCCAGCGCACATCCTGCAACTGCTCCAGGGGCAGCTTCAGAGAATCCCAGAATCAGCAAGGGTGGAACAGGCCATGGAGATCATCAAGTCCAGCCTGTGCCCTGACACCGCCTTTTCTCCCCTGGGCCTCCTCTTCTCCAGGATAAACAACCCCAGCTCCCTCAGCTGCTCTTCAAAGCTCTTGCATTCCACACACCCCCCCCCCCCCAGCCTTTTTCCATGTCCTTCCTAAATTGGGGGCCCCAGAACTGGACACAGCACTCGAGGTGCTTCCCAAGCAGTGCTGAGCACAGGGGAAGAATCCCTGGCCTGACCCTGCTGGCCACACCATTCCTGAGCCAGGCCAGGAGCCATTGGCCTTCTTGGCTAGCTGGGCACACTGCTGGCTCATGTCCAGCCTGCTGTCCATCAGTCCCTGCAGGTCCCTTTCTGCCTGGCTGCTCTCCAGCCATTCTGTCTTCAGCCTCTAGAGCTGCAGGGGTTGTTGTGGCCAAAGTGCAGGACCTGGCACTTGGACTTGTTACAACTTGTTACAACCTCACCTTGTTGGATCTGGGCCTTGGATCCAGCCTGTCCAGAGCCCTGTGCAGAGCCCTCCTACCCTCCAGGAGATCAACACTCCCAGCCAACTCGATGTCACCACGATTCCATGAGGCCTCGCAGTGCCTTGATGTCTCTTTGGTTCCATGGGACCCCTTGATGTCACAAAGTCCTTGGATCTTTGGGCCCTGCAATGTCACAATGGATCCTTGATCCCCCAAGGCCCTGCCATGTCTTAATAGGTCCTTGGTTCCATGAGGTCGGGCAGTGAAACAATGCTCTCCTTGGTTCCACAACGTCACAATGGCCTCTTAGTCCCAAGGGCCACCACAGTGTCCAACATGTTTCCTTCATTCCAGGAGTCCCTTAGGAGCACCACTGGCCCTTTGGTTCCATGGGGCCCTGCAGTGTCACAATGGCCCCATCATGACACCAGGTCCTGCTCTGTCACAATGCTCTGCATGGTTCCCCAAGGCCCTGCAGGGTCACAGAGGCCTCTGTGGTTCCAGGAGGAATGGAATGGATTCCACAATGGAATCCGTGGTGTGGCGGTGTCACAATGGAGCCCTGTTGACACAAGATCCTGCAGTGTCATCAGGGACCCTTGGTTCTATGGGGCACCACAGTGTCACAATTGTTCCCTCAGTTCCCAGAGTCCTTGCAATGCAGCAATGCCTTCTTGATTCCATTGTCCCCAGGCTCTTCCAAGGTCTCCTTGGTTCCGCAGTGTCACAATGGCCCCTTGGTTCCACAAGGCCCTGCAGTTTCACACTGGCCTCTGTGGTTCCACCAGGACCCAGACTGTCACCATGGACTGACTCCTTGCTTCCATTCAGCCCCACAGTGTCACAATGGCCCCTTGGCTCTCTGCTGCCATGTCGTACGCAATGTCATTATGGTCCCCTTAGTGCCCCAGGCTCTGCAGTGTCACAATGACCCTTGCTTCCCCAGGGCCCTCCACTGTCACAATCATCAGAGAATGAACCAGGCTGCAAAAGACCTTGGAGAGCATCAAGACCAACCCGGGACCCAACACCACCTTGTCACCCAGGCCATGGCATTGAGTGTCACATCCACTCTTTCCTTAAACACTTCCAGGGATGGTGACTCACCCACCTCCCTGAGCAGCCCATTCCAATGCCCAGTTGTATGGAGAATATTTCCTAATGTCCAGCCTAAATGTTTCCTGGTGCAGCTGAAGGCTGTGTCCTCTTGTCCTGTCACTGTTCCCTGGGAAAAGAGCCTGACCCCCACCTGGCTGCACCCTCCTGTCAGGGAGTTGTAGAGAGTGATGAGGTCTCCCCTGAGCCTCCTTACCTCCAGGATATACAACCCCAGCTCCCTCAGCCACATCTCACAGGACTTGTGCTCCCAACCCCTCCCCAGCCTTGTTGTCCTTCTGTGGACATGCTCCAGCCCCTCCATGTCCTTCCAAAATTGGGGGTGCCCAGAACTGGACACAGCACTTGAGATGCTGCCCTAGCAGTGCTGAGCACAGGAGAAGAATCCCTGCCCTGCTTCTGCTGGCCGCACCATTCCTGATCCATAGGAGTGCCAGGGTTTATGAGGGAAATTGTGGGGAGGGAGTGGGGATACAGTGTAATTGATTGTCAGCCATGAAGGGTCTTGATTTTCATGTGTATTCAGACTGCTTTAGAAGAGTCTGGGGGTCAATATCAATGGGACACATTTGATATCAATCTATAAACAGGAAAAGAAAACCAAACTTGCATTGTTTTCAATATAGGAGATTCACTTTGAATACTCTTCTGAAATCAGTCTAATTAACCACAGAAGAACTGAAAACATAGATTATTCCCAGTGGTTTTTCCTGTTTGGGTATTTGAACAAATATTTATGAGCTTTGCTCACTGAATTCCTGAACTGAGGAACTCCAGAAAGAAGAGGCCTCTGGAGTAGTAAAATTCATCAGCACCCTCCAAGTAGCTGAGGATCCATCCCCATAAGAGCAGCAATGGACAGAAATGGGCACAGCTTTATGATTGCCCCAGCTTTGGCATGGGCCCTGGGCCTGGAGCAGGAACAGCTCCTGAGGGCCCCAAGGCCAGGGCTCTTGTGCTGCCCTGGGCAGATGGGATGGCAACAGGGGCTGCGGAGCTCGCAGCACCTCAGGCAGAGGGGAGCAGGGCAGCCAGGGAGCCTCCTTTGGCCTTGGCCAAGCCCATAGTGGGGCTGAGTCCTGTGGCAGCTGCAGCTGCTGCTGTGCCCTTGCCAGGGGCTGGGGCCGTGGGGCAGTGCCCAGAGCAGCCTGGCTTGAGCAGAGCTGTGGGGCCAGAGCCGGCTGGGCTGGGCTGGGGAGAGGCCCTTGGTGCTGCCCAGAGCTCAGGGCAGCTGGCAGAGCTTGCAGGGAGCTGGGCTGGGCTCCGAGAGCCTGGCCCAGAAACCATCAGTGTCCATCTCAGCCTGGCTGAGCGTGCAGGGCCCAAGAAGAGCAGCCCAGAGTCCCCATTTCTCTGTGTGGGAGCTGAGCTTGTGAGCCCTTGAGCCCTGCCAAGTGCTGGAGCTGCACCTCCATCTCCAGAGATGTGATAGATGGGAGCAGGGACAAATAATTCCTGCTGGATTGTTTCTTGTGTTTGCTTATACAGGTGACCTGGAGTCATATGTAGATGAGGTGTTTTGTTTGAGATAACTCGGGTAAAGTGATAAGAATAATATTTTTAGCTGAAAATACTACTTCACACATAATACACAATAAGAAAGAAAAGACACATAAACAGAAGAGCATCTGAGTTTTTAAGAGCGTGAGACTCATTGATGTCCCAGCAGTCAAACCTGTTGAAATACTTTCCTCAGGGCTTCCTTGAGATGAGAGGTGATCACCAGAGGCCAAGGCCAGCCAGAGCTCTCTGTCCTGGCAGCTTTTGTCTGGGAGAACCCTTGCATACAGGGAATTTTTCAGGGGAATATCAATTTTGGCTGTGGGCACCTGGAAGGACAACTGGTTCTTTTCCATAGGAAGGAAAGCACTGGGCTCCAGTTCTTCAGGGGCTGATGAGAGGCAGCCCTCAAACATTCCAAGATCAGCTGGGCCTGTCAAGTGGGCCCCGGGTGGCCAAGCAAGCCAGATCTGTTCCATGTTCCCTTGGTTCCATGAGGCCCTGCAGTGTCACAATGTCCTCCTTGCTTCTGCAGTGTCACAGTGGCCCTGTGCTTCCAAGAGGCCCTGCAGGATCACAGAGGCCCCTTGGTTCTGTGGGGCCCCACAGTGTCACAATGGTCTCCATGATTCCATGAGGCCTTGCAATTCCACAATGCTCTCCATGGATCCACGGTGCCCTGACAGACCACAACGGCCCTTTGGCACCACGGGGCCCTGAAATGCAGCAATGGCCTCTTGGTTCCACAAAGCCCTGCTGCTTCACACTGGCCTTTTGGGACCATGTGGCCCAACAGAGCCACAATGATGTCCTTGGTTCCACGAGGCCACACAGTGTCACAATGGTACTTGGATCCATGAGGCCCTGAAGTGTCATCATGGTTCCACAGGAAGGAAAGCATGGAGCCCCAGTCTTCCAGGAGCTGATAAAGAGCAGCCACGAGAGGCCAAGGCCAGCCAGATCTGTCTGTCCTGGCAGCTTTCATCTGGGAGCAACAAAATAAATATCTTGTACCTCAGATATAAATATTCTGTATCTCAGATATACGGGATTTTTGGGGAAGAATCCCAATTTCAGCCCATGAGCACCTGGATGAGAAGGCCAGTTCTTTCCCTGAGGAAGGAAAGGACAGAGCCCCAATTTTTCCAGGGCAGATTAGAGGCGACCACCAGAGCCAAACTGAGCCAGGCCTGTCTGTCCTTGCAGATTTTGTCTGGGAGAAACCCTTGCATGTACAGAATTTGGGAGAAGTACCAATTTTGTCCAGAGCTGTGAGCAGAGGCTGAGGGAGCTGGGCTTGTCCAGCCTGGAGCAGGGAAGGCTGAGGGGCTCCTCATCCCAGCCTGGCAGTGCCAGCGAGGAGGGGATGGAGAACACAGAGCCAGGCTCTTCTCCGGGGGGCCTGGTGGGAGACAAAACCAATGGGTGGAAGGGGAAAGAGGGCAGATCAGCCAGGGCATGAGGAGATGAAATGAGTCAGGTTGGTTTCAGCATTTTCTCAACACCAAAAGCAGCCTGACCCAATTCTCCATCCACCACTGACAGCTTTGCAAATCAGGAATTGTTCGAGCTGTTCTGTCCTCACTCCAGGACGAGAATCCTGATACAAGAAGTTAATTGTGTTTATATCTATCACAGAACCACGTTTGTGTGAAATAAATTTTAGTATGGAAATCACTTGTGAATGGTGGACTCATCAGACACCGCTGGGATGTTGCACATGGCTCTGGGAAGAGTTTGTAATTGTGTGATTGTTATTTAAATTGTGTGATTGTTATAAAATTGTATCCCGTTCAACTGTGGTCTGTTGGCTAGGTCCAGTGTGGGCTGGAGCGAGCTCAGATTTGCACAAGGCTGCTCTGAGTGCCAGGGCTTGGATGGGAGAAACGGTGGAGTGGGCGTAGGGACAGAGTCTGATTGATTGTCAGCCATGAAGGGTCTTGATTTTCATATCCGTTCAAAGGGCGTGAGGAGGAACTTAGATTCAGTGTCAATTGGAGATTGCACATATCAATGAATTACTAGTGAAAAAAAGAAATTACAGGACCTAAAACATATTTTCTTGCTGTCTTTTTAATCTCAGAGTATTCACATTGAATAGGCTTCTGAAATCTGACTAATCAACCACAAAAGATTTGAACACTTAAATCAAATTATTCCCAGGGGCTTGGCTTGTTAAAGTGTTCTGAATGTTAATGAACCCTGGGACACTGAATTCCTGCACTGAAGAGCTGAAGGCTGAACAAGCCTCTGCAGCAGGAAAATTCAGCACCAGCCTCCAAGGTGCTGAGGATGTCAGCAGCCCCCACTGAGGCCATCCCTGCCCAGAGACCGTGGGGGAATGGGCAGACAAGGAGAGCGTCCCTGGGGCTGGGGCAGCACAACTCAGAGGCATTAGCGGCTCCAGCTGGGAAATGGAGTGTGGAATGTGGCTGGGAAAGCCCTGCCTGGGCTGTGCCAAGCAGGACACACAAGCCCTGACTCCCATCCCACCAAACAATTCTCTCAATAAGACATTTAAAAGGAGTTACAATTATTTGTGTCCTCTGAGTTAGATGTACAGGAGAAATGCCTACAAGCGATTCTCGGGAGTTCAAAACAGCCAAACAGCCTTTCCTGGGGATTTTAGGAAATCAGAGAAACTTTGGCAAAAGGTTGAATATGACAGTCAATCAAAAACAAACACTTCTCAAAGCATTAACTTGGCCCATTCAACTTCACTAACTGTAAGCCCATTCAATTTTAAGTTAATCAAAATTTGCAAGGAGACAGAAATAGAAGAAGTAGATACACAAAGAGAGAAAGACCAATAAGTAACAGAGAAGCACCCACACCCGATTCCAGTGTTGTTCAGATGGAAATTCCAAGAGGAGATAGGGTCAAGATGTGTGCTTGCCTTGTGGTCAGCCTTCAATACCCCTTGGTCTCCCTGGGCCCTTCCCCCAGCTGGGACTGGACTCATTTGGTCCCTCAGGAGCTGGGCTGGGGCTGCAGAGGTGGCTGTGGGGCAATGCCCGTGCTGTGCCAGGGACTGGCAGACACTGCTGGGCTGGGATAGAGGCTCCGGGGGGATTGGGGTTTCGGGGCAGGGCAAGGCTGGACCTGCCCCTTCCTCCCCCACACATGAAATGATTCAAGCCAACAATCTCCTCCAGTTTTTCACAATAGGCACTGTTGGAGGTGGAACCCAAATTTGGCCATGGGCACCTGGCAGAGAAGGACAGTTCCTTTCCATAGGAAGGACAGCACAGAGCCTTCCCTAAGGTTTTGGGGCCAGATTAGAGGTGACCTTTGTGAAACCACTGCCAGACAGATTTGTCCTGGCAATATTGCTATGGGAACAATCCCTGGATATAAGGAAATTTGGTGGTGAAATCCCAGTTCTGGCCATGGGCGCCTGGAGGAGAAGGACACTTCTTTCCCATAGGAAGGAAAGCACAGAGCCCCAGTGTTTCAGCAGCAGATGAGAAGAGACCCTCAACATGCCAAGGTCAGCTGGACCAGTCAGGTGGCCCACGGGAGGCCAAACCAGCCAGACCTGGTCTGTGTTCCCTTGGTTTTGTGGGGCCCTGAGATGTCACAAGGGCACCTTGTTTCCATGGGGTCCCACAGTGTCACAATGGCCCCCAGGTTCCTGAAGGTCCCACAGTGTCTCAATGGTCCCAAGGATTCCACGAGCCCTTGCAGTGTCACAATGGTCTCTGTGGTTCCACAGGCCCCACAATGTCATGTGACTCCTCAGTTCCATGAGTCCTGCACTGTCACGATGGACCTTTGGACCGTGGGGGTTTGTGGTGTCACAGAGCTCTCCTTTGGCTCCACAGTGTCACAATGGACCATTGATGACAGGAAGCCACTCTGTGTCACCCTGGAGCTTTGGTTCCATGCAGCCCTGCAGTGTCACAATGGTCCCCCTGGGTTTCTTAGTGTCACAATGGACTACTGATTGTGGGAACTCAGCACAACATTCCTGATGTGCAGAGTCACTGAGACCACCCTTGGGGGCCTTGGAGTTCCTGGAACATTGCCAGAAGTGTTTGGTTGTTGGACTTTGACCCTGCACGGGAAACGACACCTGTATGAGGATGGGAGGATCACACAGGGATAAATGGTGAGGGGTTAGATTAATTATAGTGTGAAACACAGGTTTTAGAATCTCAGTACAGGGGGGTTCTAGGGACAAGGGACAAGATGGCGGAATTAGGGCATGTCATATCCTTCTTCTTCTTCTTCTTCTTCTTGTCCATCTTCGGTGGTGGTAGTGGCACTTTGAGATTGGTTCTTATTGAATGTGCACTTGTCAATAAGGGTGAAAGGTATTGGGGAGAAAAGGTAAATATCCTACACGTAGTTTTTGGTATAAAGATAAGTGACCGCCCCAAGGGCAGTCAGTGTGCTCATGGCTGACTTGCTGTGCGGACCACTGTCGGGCCGGGAGAAAATATTGTAGATAAGAATTAATAAACAACACTGAAGACTGAAAAAACCTGAAGACTCCTTTTGTCATTTGGAGCGTGGGCTGCCCCAAGGCCATCCCGAGCCTTTCCAGGCCATTAAAACAGCCGAGAACGGGACAACTGATGACAGAAGGCCTCTCAATGTCACAATGGCCCCTTGGTTCCATGCAGCCCTGCAGTGTCACAAAGGCCTCTTGGTTCCAAGAGGCCCCACAGTGTCCCAATGCTTTGCTTATTCCATGGGGCCTTGTAGTGTCACAATGGTCTCCATGATGCCATGAGTCCCCTCAGTGTCACAACAGCCCCTTGGTTCCATGAGGCTGACAAGAGTCTTAATGGTCTTACCATGGTTCCATGGCTTCATGAGGCCTTGCAATGTAACAATGGACCTTTGGTTCCATGGGATCTCACAGTGTCACATGGCCCCATAATTCCATGAAAACCCAAAATGCCATAATGGTCTCCAGTTCCATGAGGCCCCTCAGTGTCACAACAGACCCTTGGTTTGATGGGGCCTCTCAATGTCACAGTGATCCCTACATTCCATGGAGTCACACAGCATCAGTGCAGTCCCCTTGGTTCCATGAAGCCCAGCAATGTCACAGTGCTCTCCATGATTCCATGAGGCCCCACATGTCCCAATGGTCCCTTGGTCTCACAGGGCCCCACAGGGTCACAATGGTCTCTTGGTTCCATGGGCCCTGTGCTGCTGCATTCCCCCTTCCCCTTCTCAGGCCACCCTGCCAGCTGAGAAATGCTCCTTGGGCCTGGGCCTTGGCCAACAGCCCCTGGGCTCAGCTCCTCTGCAGCTCATCACAAACACTGTCTGCTCCAGGCACTGCTGCTGCCCAACCAGCTCCTGCTTTCTGTAGGAGCAGCCCTGGGATCTGATTTTGTTCCCTCAGTGGCACAACATCCCTGTTCTCACCCTGCCAAAGAAAGCTGTTGGTCCCAAGTGTGACCAGGATGAGCCATTGCTGGGACTGAAGCCCCTTTCTTGGGGCCCTGCACACAGCGCTCCAAAAGGAGCCCTTGGAGCTCTCCTGGGCCAGCAAATCCCTCTGAGTGGGGCCTCTCTCATCCGGGAGCTCTCCCGTTTGCTGCACTCGGGGATCCTGAAAAACCACAGAGCCTGGGCCGATCCCCCCACTCCTCCTGGCTCAACCCTGTGCCCTTTGCTGGGGAGATGCCAAAGGATCAACAGGAAGCATTCCCTGCGCTCAGGGGAATTGCTCACAGGTGCCTTGCACTGACTCTTTGTGTCTGTGTGCACACAGGAGTGCCTGTGCTGGGGAAATGTGGCAGAAATGCTGCACTCTGAGAGGCTTGAGTGCCTTGGATAGCTGAGTCAGTCAGATATCCAGATATCAGTAGGTAAGGTTTTGTCCCAAGGTCTAAGTGAAGTTAAATGCCGCTAGGAGTTCTTCTTTTGCTAAGACATAAAGTTTTTTTTTAAATTATTAACTAAGTTTTTTAAGTGTTATTCCTGTTTTAAATTGTTAAGTCATAAGTCATAAGTTAGACTAAATACTGTTAAGTGCTGTTCTTCCGCCAAATTGTGAAGTTCAAAGCATCAGTTAAGGTTAAGGTGTAAGTTAAGTCCAGTTTGGTTTGCGCTCTATTAAGCTTCTAGGCTATATTCCTTTTATCCTTGCTCTCCCTGCCCTTGTGGCATACATACACACACAGGGACAGTTCTTGGTTCATTTCTGGTTTGATTGCCTGGGTTTGGTTTGGTTTTGTTGTTGCTTTGTTTCTTTGCTGTGCCTGAAGTGTCCAGTCAGGAGCAGAGTGACTCTTGCCAAGGAACTTTGTGCTGCTGTACCTAAATATTAAATCTGCTTTCTGCTGTTCCATTGCTGGGGTTTTCTTCAGCGCTCTCAAGGCCTCAAGGTTTTTAACAGGGTGAAGGAGCCCTGGCCCAGGCTCTGGCCCTGGGGGACACGGGGACGCTGCCGGGGGGTCCCTGTCCCCCTGTGCCACCCCCAGGGCCCCGGCCCCCTGTCCCTGTGCCAGGTTCTGGGGTCGATCTCGTGGAACATCCTCTGGGGGAGGCTGCGGGGCCGGGGGCGGGGGAACCCGGGGGGACAGTGGACCCCGCTGTGCGCGAGCAGGGTTGGACTGCTCTGGGGGGAACTGTGAGAGGGGCCGGGGCAGAGTGACCTCCTCAGGGACCTCACACAGCCCTGTGATGTCACACAGACCCTGTGATGTCACACTGCCTCCTGTGATGTCACACAGCCCCTGTGATGTCACACAGCCACCTGTGTTGTCACACTTCTCCTTATGATGCCACACAGCTCTTTTGCAATGTCACATAGACACCAATGATGTCACAGCCCACTCTGGGATGTCACACATAACTCTTGTGATGCCACAGAACCAAATCTGGCATGTCACCCGGGAATGTCATGCAGCTGCACTGTGATGTCACAGAAAACACTCCGATGTCAGAAAGGCACCCTGTGATGTCACTGTCTGTTCTGTGTTTTCACAGCCTGCTCTGTGATGTTACACAGCCACCCAGTGATGTCACAACCCACTCTCTGATGTCACAGAGACATCCTCCATGATGGCAGGATCTGCTCTATGGCCTCACACTCTAATCTTTATTGTCACAGGCAGCTGTTTGATGTCACAACAGTCTCAATGATGTCACAAAATCCTCTCTGTGATTTAATACTGCAGCTCTGTAATGTCACAGCACACACTCTGACCTCACAGCCAGCTCTATGATGTCATACAGCCATACCATGATGTCACAACCTGCTCTGTGATGTCACACAATCCCCTCTCTGGTGCTGTAGCTGCTCAGTAACCTCACACAACAAACTCAGTGATGTCATAGCGCTACCTGTGACCTCACACAACCCACTCTGTTCTGGCCTTGGCCTCTTGGGGGCCACCTCTCATCTGCTTTCAAAACACTGGGGCCTGTGCCTTCTTCTCATGAAAAAAACATCTCTCAACTCCAGGCATCCATGGCCAAAATTGAGAATCAGCCTCCAAAATTCCTTATATCAAAGGATACCTCCTAGACAAAAGCTGCCAGGCCTGTTCAGGTTCTCTTGGTTTCCTGAGGGCCAGCTCTCATCTGCCTTTGAAACACTGGGGCTCTGTACTTCCCTTCCTATGGAAAAGAACTGTCCTTCTTATCCTGTTTTGCCCGTAGACAAAAGTGGGCTTTGGCCTCCCAAATTCTGTCTATCCAAGGATTCCTCCCTGACCACAGGTCTGGCTGCCTTGGCCTCCTTGGAGCTGCCTCTAATCAGCCATTGAAACACTGGGGCTCCACCTTTCCTTCCTATGAAGAACAGTCATTCCAGTCCAGGAACCCATGGCTAAAATGGAATTCCACCCCCAAAACTCCCCATATATCCAAAGGCTGCTTTCAGACAAAAGCTGCAAGGACAGACAGATCTGGCTGGCCTTGGCCTCTTGTGACTGCCTCTCATCTGCCTTCAAACCCTGGGTTTCTATGGTTTCCTTCCTATGGAAAAGAACTGTGCTTCTTGTCCAGGCAGCCATGGCCTCAAGCACATGAGCACTGTACAGGGACAGAGGAGCTCAGTGCTCAGTGGGGTGGGGAGTGAGGAACAGCAGAGGAGAGCCTGGGAGGGATTGAAGGGTGGTTTCAGAGATGGTGGATCCTTTTGACATAGTAGAGAACAGCCAGAGAAAGGATAAATTAATTCCATAGGCAGCTGGGGAGGCCCAGACTGGAAGCAAAGAGAAAGGAATTTCCCTGGCAGGGCAGGGCTGTGGTGCAGCACATCCACAGCAGGAGCCTGGAGCAGCCCAAGGCTCTGTGTGGGCAGGCAGAGGCAGGCAGGAGGCAGAGCTGTCAGCAAAGGAAGGGGACAGCCAGGTGGAGCAGGTGGAGGATGACGACAGCCTGCAGAGACAGAGACACAGGTTTGCTCAGGATCAGAGACACCTTTACCCTGCTTGCCACAACTTGTCATCACTGCCACCAGTTTTCTCCTCTATCTTGAACCTGGGGACACTTTGTCAGTCTTGCGCCTTACAGGGATCTACTGAAACGACAAGAAACTTCAGTTTTTCAATCTGACTTTGAGTTCTTGAGAAGTTCTTTGAGCCCTCTCTGAGGGACTGGGTCTGATGCAAAGAGCACCAAAGCCCCAGAGGGTGATTTAAGTCCCTGTGCTGTGTCTGTGCTGCTGAGCTGGGCTGGGCTCCTGGCCCAGAGGCAGCTCCTGGCAAGGACAGTGCTGCAGAGAGACAGCTCTGGCCAGGAGCAGCTCCTGTGCACAGTCCAGCAGGGCTGGGGCACTGCCAGGGCCCCTCAGGGACACCAGCAGGGCACAGACAGAGCTCACAGGGGCTCAGCACTGGCAGGGGCTGTGGGATGTCCCCTAGGGGGCTGTGTCACAGCAGCACCTCTGGGGCTGTGTCATAGAGGTACAGAGCAGCTGGGATGTCATCAAGGGGCTGTGTGACAGCACAGAGTGGGCTCTGTGAGGTCATCGAGCAGCCAAAGCAACATGGAGGGGATTGTGGGACATCATAGAGCAGGATGAGACATCATGGCATGGCTGTATGGCATAATGGAGCAGGCTGTGATGTCAAAGTGTGTGCTGTGACATTACAGAGTGGCAGTATGAAATCACATAGAGGGTTTTGTGACATCACTGAAGGGATTGTTGCATCACAGAGCTGCTCCGATGTCATGGAGTAGGATGTGATGTCATAGTACAGACTCTGCCATCATAGAGGGTGCCTCTGGGACACTCGAGAGTGGGTTGTGACATCACTGGGTTACTGAGTAACATCACAGAACTGGCTGTGAAATCATAAAACAGACTATGATGTCACAGTGTGACAGTGTGATATCACAGAGCAATCTGGGACATCACAGAGTGTCACGGACATATTTTATGAAAAATCCTTTGCCAGGATTTTTCTACTGAGAAGCTGAGAGACCTTAGAAACAAAAGGTAAACCATAATTATCTGCTGTTGTGGAATGCAGCAGGTACATCTCTGATTGGTATCATGTGGTTGTTTCTAATTAATGGCCAATCACAGGACTGTCTCAGACTCTCTGGTCAGTCACAAGATTTTATAATCATTCCATTCCTTTCTACTCTATGCGAGCCTTCTGATGAAATACTTTCTTCTATTCTTTAAGTATAGTTTTAAAATATAATTCTCTCTAAATATAATAAAATATAATAAAATAATAAATCAGCCTTTTGAAACATGGAGTCATGATTCTCGTCTCTTCCCTTGCCCTGGGACTCCTGTGAACACCACCAAATCAGAGCAGCTGCATCTAATCACAGCGTGACATCTCAGCGTTGGCGGTGTGACATCACGGGGGCTGTGTGACATCACAGGGCTGTGTGAGATCACTGGGGAGGTCACTCTGCCCCAGCCCCCCTCACAGTTCCCCCCAGAGCAGTCCAACCCTGCTCGTGCACAGCGGGGTCCCTTGTCCCCCCGGGTCCCCCCGCCCCCGGCCCCGCAGCCTCCCCCAGAGGATGTTCCATGAGATCGACCCCAGAGCCTGATACGGGGACAGAGGCCGGGCCCCTGGGGGTGGCACAGGGGGACAGGGACCCCCCGGCAGTGTCCCCGTGTCCCCCAGGGCCAGAGCCTGGGCCAGGGCTCCTTCACCCTGTTAAAAACCTTGAGGCCTTGAGAGCGCTGAAAAAAACCCCAGCAAGGGATCAGCAGAAATCAGATATTAAGGTACAGCAGCACAAAGTTCCTTGGCAAGAGTCACTCTGCTCCTGACTGGACACTTCAGGCACAGCAAGGAAACAAAGCTGTGCCTGGGAACAATAAAACAACAAAGGAAACAATAAAACCAAACCAAATCCAGGCAATCAAACCAGAAATGAACCAAGAACTGTCCCTGTGTGTGTGTGCCTAAAGGACAGTCAGGGCACGGTTAAAAGGAATATGGCCTAGAAGCTTAACAGAGCTCACACTTAACAGGACTTAACATAACCTTGACTGATACTTTAAGCTTGACAATTTAACAAAAGAACAGCACTTAACACTATTTAACCAAACTTATAAGCTGTGACTTTGCAATTTAACAGAGGAATGATATTTAACAGTATTTAACTTAGGTAATAACTTAAACTTAACAACTTAGCAAAAGAAATACTCTTAGCAGCATTTAACTTCACTTAGACCTTGAGAGAAAACCTTACCTACAGGCCTGACTGACTCAGCTATCCAAGGCACTCAGGCCTCTCAGAAAGCAGCATTTCTGCCACATTTCCCCAGCATAGGCACTCCTGTGTGCACACAGAAACAAAGAGTCAGTGCAAGGCACCTGTGACCAATTCCCCTGAGCGCAGGGAATGCTCACTGTGGATGCTTTGGCATCACTCCAGCAGGGGAAGGGTTGAGCCAGGAGGAGTGGGGGGATCGGCCCAGGCTCCATCATTGTTCAGGATCCCCGAGTGCAGCAAACGGGAGAGCTCCCGGATGAGAGAGGCCCCACTCAGAGGGAGTCGCTGACCCGGGAGAGCTCCAAGGGCTCCTTTTGGAGCCCTGTTTGCAGGGCCCCAAGAAAGGGGCTTCAGTCCCAGCAATGGCTCATCCTGGTCACACTTGGGACCAACAGCTTTCTTTGGCAGGGTGAGAACAGGGATGTTGTGCCACTGAGGGAATAAAAACAGTTCCCAGGGCTGCTCCTACAGAAAGCAGGAGCTGGTTGGGCAGCAGCAGTGCCTGGAGCAGAAAGTGTTTGTGATGAGCTGCAAGAGGAGCTGAGCCCAGGGGCTGTTGGCCAAGGCCCAGGCCCAAGGAGCATTTCTCAGCTGGCAGGGTGGCCTGAGAAGGGGAGAGGGGAATGCAGCAGCATAGGGCCCATGGAACCAAGGGACCATTGTGACCCTGTGGGGTCTTGTGAGACCAAGGGACGATTGTGACCCTGTGGGGCCCTGTGAGACCAAGGGACCATTGTGACACTGTGGGCCCTGTGAGACCATGGGACCATTGGGACATGTGGGGCCTCATGGAATCATGGAGAGCACTGTGACATTGCTGGGCCTCATGGAACCAAGGGGACTGCACTGATGCTGTGTGACTCCATGGAATGTAGGGATCACTGTGACGCTGAGAGGCCCCATCAAACCAAGGGTCTGTTGTGACACTGAGGGGCCTCATGGAACTGGAGACCATTATGGCATTTTGGGTTTTCATGGAATTATGGGGCCATGTGACACTGTGAGATCCCATGGAACCAAAGGTCCATTGTTACATTGCAAGGCCTCATGAAGCCATGGAACCATGGTAAGACCATTAAGACTCTTGTCAGCCTCATGGAACCAAGGGGCTGTTGTGACACTGAGGGGACTCATGACATCATGGAGACCATTGTGACACTACAAGGCTCCACGGAATAAGCAAAGCATTGGGAGACTATGGGGCACCATGGAACCAAGAGACCTTTGTGACACTGCAGGGCTGCATGGAACCAAAGCTCCAGGGTGACACAGAGTGGCTTCCTGTCATCAATGGTCCATTGTGACACTGTGGAGCCAAAGGAGAGCTCTGTGACACCACAAACCCCCACGGTCCAAAGGTCCATCGTGACAGTGCAGGACTCATGGAACTGAGGAGTCACATGACATTGTGGGGCCTGTGGAACCACAGAGACCATTGTGACACTGCAAGGGCTCGTGGAATCCTTGGGACCATTGAGACACTGTGGGACCTTCAGGAACCTGGGGGCCATTGTGACACTGTGGGACCCCATGGAAACAAGGTGCCCTTGTGACATCTCAGGGCCCCACAAAACCAAGGGAACACAGACCAGGTCTGGCTGGTTTGGCCTCCCGTGGGCCACCTGACTGGTCCAGCTGACCTTGGCATGTTGAGGGTCTCTTCTCATCTGCTGCTGAAACACTGGGGCTCTGTGCTTTCCTTCCTATGGGAAAGAAGTGTCCTTCTCCTCCAGGCGCCCATGGCCAGAACTGGGATTTCACCACCAAATTTCCTTATATCCAGGGATTGTTCCCATAGCAATATTGCCAGGACAAATCTGTCTGGCAGTGGTTTCACAAAGGTCACCTCTAATCTGGCCCCAAAACCTTAGGGAAGGCTCTGTGCTGTCCTTCCTATGGAAAGGAACTGTCCTTCTCGGCCAGGTGCCCATGGCCAAATTTGGGTTCCACCTCCAACAGTGCCTATTGTGAAAAACTGGAGGAGATTGTTGGCTTGAATCATTTCATGTGTGGGGGAGGAAGGGGCAGGTCCAGCCTTGCCCTGCCCCGAAACCCCAATCCCCCCGGAGCCTCTATCCCAGCCCAGCAGTGTCTGCCAGTCCCTGGCACAGCATGGGCATTGCCCCACAGCCACCTCTGCAGCCCCAGCCCAGCTCCTGAGGGACCAAATGAGTCCAGTCCCAGCTGGGGGAAGGGCCCAGGGAGACCAAGGGGTATTGAAGGCTGACCACAAGGCAAGCACACATCTTGACCCTATCTCCTCTTGGAATTTCCATCTGAACAACACTGGAATCGGGTGTGGGTGCTTCTCTGTTACTTATTGGTCTTTCTCTCTTTGTGTATCTACTTCTTCTATTTCTGTCTCCTTGCAAATTTTGATTAACTTAAAATTGAATGGGCTTACAGTTAGTGAAGTTGAATGGGCCAAGTTAATGCTTTGAGAAGTGTTTGTTTTTGATTGACTGTCATATTCAACCTTTTGCCAAAGTTTCTCTGATTTCCTAAAATCCCCAGGAAAGGCTGTTTGGCTGTTTTGAACTCCTGAGAATCGCTTGTAGGCATTTCTCCTGTACATCTAACTCAGAGGACACAAATAATTGTAACTCCTTTTAAATGTCTTATTGAGAGAATTGTTTGGTGGGATGGGAGTCAGGGCTTGTGTGTCCTGCTTGGCACAGCCCAGGCAGGGCTTTCCCAGCCACATTCCACACTCCATTTCCCAGCTGGAGCCGCTAATGCCTCTGAGTTGTGCTGCCCCAGCCCCAGGGACGCTCTCCTTGTCTGCCCATTCCCCCACGGTCTCTGGGCAGGGATGGCCTCAGTGGGGGCTGCTGACATCCTCAGCACCTTGGAGGCTGGTGCTGAATTTTCCTGCTGCAGAGGCTTGTTCAGCCTTCAGCTCTTCAGTGCAGGAATTCAGTGTCCCAGGGTTCATTAACATTCAGAACACTTTAACAAGCCAAGCCCCTGGAAATAATTTGATTTAAGTGTTCAAATCTTTTGTGGTTGATTAGTCAGATTTCAGAAGCCTATTCAATGTGAATACTCTGAGATTAAAAAGACAGCAAGAAAATATGTTTTAGGTCCTGTAATTTCTTTTTTTCACTAGTAATTCATTGATATGTGCAATCTCCAATTGACACTGAATCTAAGTTCCTCCTCACGCCCTTTGAACGGATATGAAAATCAAGACCCTTCATGGCTGACAATCAATCAGACTCTGTCCCTACGCCCACTCCACCGTTTCTCCCATCCAAGCCCTGGCACTCAGAGCAGCCTTGTGCAAATCTGAGCTCGCTCCAGCCCACACTGGACCTAGCCAACAGACCACAGTTGAACGGGATACAATTTTATAACAATCACACAATTTAAATAACAATCACACAATTACAAACTCTTCCCAGAGCCATGTGCAACATCCCAGCGGTGTCTGATGAGTCCACCATTCACAAGTGATTTCCATACTAAAATTTATTTCACACAAACGTGGTTCTGTGATAGATATAAACACAATTAACTTCTTGTATCAGGATTCTCATCCTGGAGTGAGGACAGAACAGCTCGAACAATTCCTGATTTGCAAAGCTGTCAGTGGTGGATGGAGAATTGGGTCAGGCTGCTTTTGGTGTTGAGAAAATGCTGAAACCAACCTGACTCATTTCATCTCCTCATGCCCTGGCTGATCTGCCCTCTTTCCCCTTCCACCCATTGGTTTTGTCTCCCACCAGGCCCCCCGGAGAAGAGCCTGGCTCTGTGTTCTCCATCCCCTCCTCGCTGGCACTGCCAGGCTGGGATGAGGAGCCCCTCAGCCTTCCCTGCTCCAGGCTGGACAAGCCCAGCTCCCTCAGCCTCTGCTCACAGCTCTGGACAAAATTGGTACTTCTCCCAAATTCTGTACATGCAAGGGTTTCTCCCAGACAAAATCTGCAAGGACAGACAGGCCTGGCTCAGTTTGGCTCTGGTGGTCGCCTCTAATCTGCCCTGGAAAAATTGGGGCTCTGTCCTTTCCTTCCTCAGGGAAAGAACTGGCCTTCTCATCCAGGTGCTCATGGGCTGAAATTGGGATTCTTCCCCAAAAATCCCGTATATCTGAGATACAGAATATTTATATCTGAGGTACAAGATATTTATTTTGTTGCTCCCAGATGAAAGCTGCCAGGACAGACAGATCTGGCTGGCCTTGGCCTCTCGTGGCTGCTCTTTATCAGCTCCTGGAAGACTGGGGCTCCATGCTTTCCTTCCTGTGGAACCATGATGACACTTCAGGGCCTCATGGATCCAAGTACCATTGTGACACTGTGTGGCCTCGTGGAACCAAGGACATCATTGTGGCTCTGTTGGGCCACATGGTCCCAAAAGGCCAGTGTGAAGCAGCAGGGCTTTGTGGAACCAAGAGGCCATTGCTGCATTTCAGGGCCCCGTGGTGCCAAAGGGCCGTTGTGGTCCGTCAGGGCACCGTGGATCCATGGAGAGCATTGTGGAATTGCAAGGCCTCATGGAATCATGGAGACCATTGTGACACTGTGGGGCCCCACAGAACCAAGGGGCCTCTGTGATCCTGCAGGGCCTCTTGGAAGCACAGGGCCACTGTGACACTGCAGAAGCAAGGAGGACATTGTGACACTGCAGGGCCTCATGGAACCAAGGGAACATGGAACAGATCTGGCTTGCTTGGCCACCCGGGGCCCACTTGACAGGCCCAGCTGATCTTGGAATGTTTGAGGGCTGCCTCTCATCAGCCCCTGAAGAACTGGAGCCCAGTGCTTTCCTTCCTATGGAAAAGAACCAGTTGTCCTTCCAGGTGCCCACAGCCAAAATTGATATTCCCCTGAAAAATTCCCTGTATGCAAGGGTTCTCCCAGACAAAAGCTGCCAGGACAGAGAGCTCTGGCTGGCCTTGGCCTCTGGTGATCACCTCTCATCTCAAGGAAGCCCTGAGGAAAGTATTTCAACAGGTTTGACTGCTGGGACATCAATGAGTCTCACGCTCTTAAAAACTCAGATGCTCTTCTGTTTATGTGTCTTTTCTTTCTTATTGTGTATTATGTGTGAAGTAGTATTTTCAGCTAAAAATATTATTCTTATCACTTTACCCGAGTTATCTCAAACAAAACACCTCATCTACATATGACTCCAGGTCACCTGTATAAGCAAACACAAGAAACAATCCAGCAGGAATTATTTGTCCCTGCTCCCATCTATCACATCTCTGGAGATGGAGGTGCAGCTCCAGCACTTGGCAGGGCTCAAGGGCTCACAAGCTCAGCTCCCACACAGAGAAATGGGGACTCTGGGCTGCTCTTCTTGGGCCCTGCACGCTCAGCCAGGCTGAGATGGACACTGATGGTTTCTGGGCCAGGCTCTCGGAGCCCAGCCCAGCTCCCTGCAAGCTCTGCCAGCTGCCCTGAGCTCTGGGCAGCACCAAGGGCCTCTCCCTAGCCCAGCCCAGCCGGCTCTGGCCCCACAGCTCTGCTCAGGCCAGGCTGCTCTGGGCACTGCCCCATGGCCTCAGCCCCTGGCAAGGGCACAGCAGGAGCTGCAGCTGCCACAGGACTCAGCCCCACTATGGGCTTGGCCAAGGCCAAAGGAGGCTCCCTGGCTGCCCTGCTCCCCTCTGCCTGAGGTGCTGCGAGCTCCGCAGCCCCTGTTGCCATCCCATCTGCCCAGGGCAGCACAAGAGCCCTGGCCTTGGGGCCCTCAGGAGCTGTTCCTGCTCCAGGCCCAGGGCCCATGCCAAAGCTGGGGCAATCATAAAGCTGTGCCCATTTCTGTCCATTGCTGCTCTTATGGGGATGGATCCTCAGCTACTTGGAGGGTGCTGATGAATTTTACTACTCCAGAGGCCTCTTCTTTCTGGAGTTCCTCAGTTCAGGAATTCAGTGAGCAAAGCTCATAAATATTTGTTCAAATACCCAAACAGGAAAAACCACTGGGAATAATCTATGTTTTCAGTTCTTCTGTGGTTAATTAGACTGATTTCAGAAAAGTATTCAAAGTGAATCTCCTATATTGAAAACAATGCAAGTTTGGTTTTCTTTTCCTGTTTATAGATTGATATCAAATGTGTCCCATTGATATTGACCCCCAGACTCTTCTAAAGCAGTCTGAATACACATGAAAATCAAGACCCTTCATGGCTGACAATCAATTACACTGTATCCCCACTCCCTCCCCACAATTTCCCTCATAAACCCTGGCACTCCTATGGATCAGGAATGGTGCGGCCAGCAGAAGCAGGGCAGGGATTCTTCTCCTGTGCTCAGCACTGCTAGGGCAGCACCTCAAGTGCTGTGTCCAGTTCTGGGCACCCCCAATTTTGGAAGGACATGGAGGGGCTGGAGCATGTCCACAGAAGGACAACAAGGCTGGGGAGGGGTTGGGAGCACAAGTCCTGTGAGGTGTGGCTGAGGGAGCTGGGGTTGTATATCCTGGAGGTAAGGAGGCTCAGGGGAGACCTCATCACTCTCTACAACTCCCTGACAGGAGGGTGCAGCCAGGTGGGGGTCAGGCTCTTTTCCCAGGGAACAGTGACAGGACAAGAGGACACAGCCTTCAGCTGCACCAGGAAACATTTAGGCTGGACATTAGGAAATATTCTCCATACAACTGGGCATTGGAATGGGCTGCTCAGGGAGGTGGGTGAGTCACCATCCCTGGAAGTGTTTAAGGAAAGAGTGGATGTGACACTCAATGCCATGGCCTGGGTGACAAGGTGGTGTTGGGTCCCGGGTTGGTCTTGATGCTCTCCAAGGTCTTTTGCAGCCTGGTTCATTCTCTGATGATTGTGACAGTGGAGGGCCCTGGGGAAGCAAGGGTCATTGTGACACTGCAGAGCCTGGGGCACTAAGGGGACCATAATGACATTGCGTACGACATGGCAGCAGAGAGCCAAGGGGCCATTGTGACACTGTGGGGCTGAATGGAAGCAAGGAGTCAGTCCATGGTGACAGTCTGGGTCCTGGTGGAACCACAGAGGCCAGTGTGAAACTGCAGGGCCTTGTGGAACCAAGGGGCCATTGTGACACTGCGGAACCAAGGAGACCTTGGAAGAGCCTGGGGACAATGGAATCAAGAAGGCATTGCTGCATTGCAAGGACTCTGGGAACTGAGGGAACAATTGTGACACTGTGGTGCCCCATAGAACCAAGGGTCCCTGATGACACTGCAGGATCTTGTGTCAACAGGGCTCCATTGTGACACCGCCACACCAAGGATTCCATTGTGGAATCCATTCCATTCCTCCTGGAACCACAGAGGCCTCTGTGACCCTGCAGGGCCTTGGGGAACCATGCAGAGCATTGTGACAGAGCAGGACCTGGTGTCATGATGGGGCCATTGTGACACTGCAGGGCCCCATGGAACCAAAGGGCCAGTGGTGCTCCTAAGGGACTCCTGGAATGAAGGAAACATGTTGGACACTGTGGTGGCCCTTGGGACTAAGAGGCCATTGTGACGTTGTGGAACCAAGGAGAGCATTGTTTCACTGCCCGACCTCATGGAACCAAGGACCTATTAAGACATGGCAGGGCCTTGGGGGATCAAGGATCCATTGTGACATTGCAGGGCCCAAAGATCCAAGGACTTTGTGACATCAAGGGGTCCCATGGAACCAAAGAGACATCAAGGCACTGCGAGGCCTCATGGAATCGTGGTGACATCGAGTTGGCTGGGAGTGTTGATCTCCTGGAGGGTAGGAGGGCTCTGCACAGGGCTCTGGACAGGCTGGATCCAAGGCCCAGATCCAACAAGGTGAGGTTGTAACAAGTTGTAACAAGTCCAAGTGCCAGGTCCTGCACTTTGGCCACAACAACCCCTGCAGCTCTAGAGGCTGAAGACAGAATGGCTGGAGAGCAGCCAGGCAGAAAGGGACCTGCAGGGACTGATGGACAGCAGGCTGGACATGAGCCAGCAGTGTGCCCAGCTAGCCAAGAAGGCCAATGGCTCCTGGCCTGGCTCAGGAATGGTGTGGCCAGCAGGACCAGGGCAGGGATTCTTCCCCTGTGCTCAGCACTGCTTGGGAAGCACCTCGAGTGCTGTGTCCAGTTCTGGGGCCCCCAATTTAGGAAGGACATGGAAAAAGGCTGGGGGGGGGGGGGTGTGTGGAATGCAAGAGCTTTGAAGAGCAGCTGAGGGAGCTGGGGTTGTTTATCCTGGAGAAGAGGAGGCCCAGGGGAGAAAAGGCGGTGTCAGGGCACAGGCTGGACTTGATGATCTCCATGGCCTGTTCCACCCTTGCTGATTCTGGGATTCTCTGAAGCTGCCCCTGGAGCAGTTGCAGGATGTGCGCTGGGCCTCCTCTTCAGGAGCTACAGCAGCCCAGGGCCCTCAGATTCTCCTGGCAGCCCCAAAGCCCATCCTGTCAGTCCTGCAGAGCCTCTGCAGCTCCTCCTCACTGCCCAGAACAGGGAGCCCCAGAGCCAGACACAGCAGCCCAGATGTGCCCCCCTGGCCTGGGGTGCCTCCGGCAAGGGAGCAGCACCAGGCACTGCAGGAGCCTGCAGACAATTCCTGCAGCACTTGCAGGGTGATCCTGCTCCCCAAGGGATGTTCCCGTGGTGCCAAGTCAGGAACTGCAATGGGGAGTGGGGCCAGAGAGGAAAAGGCAAACAGGCATGAGCTGTTTGCAGGGGAGGGAACAGGGGTGGGCAATGGGAAGACATTTGTATCAGGAAGAGGAAAGAAAGCAAAGGTGAAGCCAAGGAAATGCTCAGGACAGTTTGGGGGTGGCTGCCAGGCATCCCTGACTCGGAGCAACAGCGTCTGCAGTGGCACAGGAAACTCCCAGCTGATGGGAAAAAATTTTCTGGCTCACTGCAGAGGCCAGGACAAAGCTGAGGGATTTCCCTGGTGTCCCCCAGCCCTTGCTGGCCCCAGGGGCTGATGGCATTTGTGCTCCCTCAGGTTCATGTCCCCACACCAACATCATGAGGGTGCTCCCCCTGCTGTGTGCAATGCAAACAGGGGCTGCTGAGCCAGTGCTGCCATGTCTGTGCCTGCAAGGATGGGGCACCTGTGTGAGCTGGAGGACAGGCCAGGGCTGCAGAGGGGGGATGTTGTTGGCAGCTCCATCTGGACGCTCTGGGACGCTGCCCTGGGCTGTGCAGTGCACTGGGGATGGATCAGCCCCTGCTCTGCTGCTCCTTCCCTTCTGCCCCAGGGCCCTTGCAGAGCAGCAGCTGTTGCTGTCCTCAGCTGCCATGGCAACCCTCAGGACAAAGCGGTGCCAGGGCTGTTCCAGGTACAATTGTAGTGACACTCGTTGGTGCCACCAGGTGCCATGGCAATGGCCACAGGGACCCGTTCCTTGGTTTGGTGCCCTGGCAACCAATGCCCAGAGCTGCTGTGATGATTGGTGGCCATGGAAAGCTGCCCTGGGCCCTTGCTCAGGGCTGGTGTCAGTGCCCAGAGCCAGAGGGGATCCCTTGCTAGGGTCTGTGCCATGGCCACCTGCCCTGTGCCGCGCTGGCCACTCAGGCACCAGGAACCAGCAGCCACCGGCACTGCCAGGGCCAAAGGCCAGGTCAGCCAGACAGAAAGGGGCAGGGCTGGGCACTGTTTCCATGGCAACCAGCACTGGGGGGACACCTGGGTCACCTGGCCTTGCAGTTGCCATGGAAACTCCTGGCAGGGACTGAGGGCACAGCCCCTGGCACTGAGACACTGCTGGGCCGGGTGCTGAGCACAGGGCTGAGCACGCAGAGATGGTTTTGTTCTTGCTGAGCTGCAGCACAGCCAAGGCCTGTCCTGCCCCTCGTCCAGCCACGCTGGGGAGGGGCTGGGGCTGCGGGGGAGCTGGGCAGGGGACACAGCCAGGACAGGGGACCCTAACTGAGCCCGGGCATAGCCCAGAGCAGAGCACATCATGCTCAGGGTGTGAAGGGGGGAATTTTGAAGGGAGGGCTTTTGCCTTCCCAGGGAATACCTAGGCAAGAGGGGGCCCTGTTTCACCAGTGGGCAGGGTCACTACCAAGGATACAGACACCAACTGAAGGAATTGTGTCATTTATATCATGCACAGCTGCAAAGAGTTACAAAAGGAAAAGCTCAGAAAAGCCCATCATCATTAGCAAAGAATTAGAAAAGAAGCCCAGCAATCCATCATAACCCATCATTACATTTTGATGACCAATCCCTTGGTGAAACACTAGAGGTGTTTGTGGCAGACAAAGATTCTGGCTGACTATCAAGGTACACCTTACAGACATCAGTAGTACTTTAGTGACACCGTTCCTCATTCTTTTTTCTCAATCTCATTCGAGTTAGGAACAAGAATTCTGTTGTCCCTGGAGCTGGCACCTTTTTAATTCCAGAATAATGCCCCGAGGCCCTTTGCTGTTCAGCTTTACCATGCTGTCTGTGGCTAACAAGGCTTGGGGGGGGGCCCTTTCCCCTCTGGCTTGAAGGGGCTGGGTCCCAGTCCCTGAGGGGCACCCAGGCTCCTGGATGGAATTCCTGTGCAAGTCCCTCAGTGTCACAGCAGCCTTCACACGGAGCCCCGTGGATCAGACCATTTTCCACAGGGGCCCTTGGGGCAAACAAGGAGATCTGGTCTGGCAGGACATATAAAACAATATCCTGGCTGATCTACTTGTTCTCACACAGAATCCCTGGCTGCAGGGACACATTCCCATTGTTCCTGCCCAGGGTTCAGGACTCAGAGTTGTCTTTCCTAGGAGCTGTTCCCTCAGCTGCCTCGGGAGGGCCATTTGGCCTCTGGACCCACACTCTGGCTCCATTATTAGGGCTGCTGCATCCAAACCCTTTATCTCCCCAAACGGTGGTGACTGGAGCTGGATCTCCTGTTTTCACAATCGTTCTTAAAACTGCAAGATCAATAATTGTGCTACCCTGTCATGGGGTTGAATAATCCAATCTTGTTCATTATTGTTTACAGAATTACTGTAATTTCTCCTTGATATTCTGCATCAATTCCTCCTGCCATGACAGGAACACTTTGCAAGGCCAAGCTCCAAGGGAGCAGTTACCAAAGCAAAGTGTCCTGGAGGAATCTGAATTCCTGTATCAGTATTGACAGTTCTCATTGGCTTTGAATTTATCCTAATGAATTCCAATGCAGGAAGTCCCAGCCCTGCAGCCTCTGGGCTGGCCCTGCCAGGGGCCATCACAGCCAGAACAATTTCCCAGGCATCCCAAGTCTCACTGCCCATGGTTGGATTTGCAAACTGGGGGCAGCCGTGCACAGACAGAGCATTTCCATTTCCCCAGTGGGCCATTGTAAGGGCATGGAGCACATCTGGGAGATGGGTTCTTGCCGGATTTCTCCCGGCTGATTTATGGCCTGGAAAGGCTCGGGGATCGGCTTGGACAGCCGGCGCTAGAAAGGACAAGAAGAGACTTCAGATCTTTTCTTGGTCTCGGTGTTTATTAATTGTTTATCTAAAAGATTTTCTTTTGGCCTGACAGAGGTCTGCTCAGCAGCCAGCCATGAGCACACTGAGAGCCCCCGGGGCGGTCACCTATCTTTATACTCAAAGTTACGTATACAATATTTATCATTTTTCCCCAATACCTTCTACCCTTATTAACCAGTGCACTTTTAGTAATAACCAATCCCAAAGTGCCAACATCACCACAGAAGATGGAGGCCAAGAAGAAGAAGAAGAAGAACAGGACACGCCCCAATTCCTCCATCTTACTTCTTTAGACCCCCCTGTACAGAAATCCTAAACCCTGTGTCCTGCACTCTAATTAACTTATCCCTTCACCATTCACCCAGTGAAATCCTCCCATCCTCATACAGGTGTCGTCTCCTGTGTAAGATCAAAGTCCAGCCACCAGACACTTCTGGCAATGTTCCAGGACTCCCGAGCCCCCCAAGGGTGGTCTCGGCCACTCTGCACCTCCGTCCTGAGGTGCTGACATCCCACAGGTTCTCCAAGGGCAAAGGTTCCCATCTCTTAATTTTTCCAACTGCTCTTTTAACAACCCCTTCACCCTTTCAAAATCCTGCAGCTTGTGCATAGTCTGGTACATGAAAAACCCTGCAGGCCTAATCACGGTATTTTTCACAGGAAGAGAAAAAGCACTCTGCATCACAGTATCAGCACACCCTGTAAAAATAGCCAATTTCATCTCTTTCTCCTTTTTCCGTTGTATACAATCTGACAAAGTTGACCACTGATATTAGGGTCCTGGCCAATCCTGTTCTGTAGGGTATTTAGTGTTACATCCCTGAGCAGCCAAAGATACCACATTAGTATTGTCAGCATTTCACATTATTATTGTCAATATTTTACATTATTCTTATTTTACATGTACATATTGATACAGAAATATAGATACAGATACGCAGATATAGAAATATATCTATAAAAATCTATAAATATAAACATGAAGGTCTAATTATCCTATAAATACGTATATACTTATTTATTATATTGACATTTCACTTGCACAAGTGCATCTGAGCTCAAGATTAAAACCTTCTTCTGTTGCTCCATGTGGGAGCATTCCAACAATAATTGCTCTTCCTGAAGGTGCCTATGTGCTCTCAGCAAATTCAGCTTTCTCTGCCCAAACCCACAAGGTCTTTTCCTATTCCATATGCAATTTTTGGATGCATTTGAAGCCATCCAGGGGTGCAGCTTCTTTTACCCGACTGCCCCACTGCTCCCATGGGGTTCCGACCTCAGCCCACTCCAGAGCCAGGGAACTCCAGGGGAAGGGCTTCCCAGCTGGGAATTTCTGATGGCACTGATTCCTCACATTTACATTGAACAAGTGAAATTTTGTTGGCATCTGGCCAGACGGTGCCAGTTTTGTTTTGCCAGTGGGCAAAGTCAGCACCAAAGACACAGACTGCAACTGAAAGAATCAGTGTCATTTCCTGCAGTTCAGGGAAGCAAAGAATCACAAAAAGAGCAGCTCAGCAATGCACCCAACCATCCCCACCAAAGATTGCCTGCAGTGATTAAGAAAGATCCAGCAGCATTTACCCTCAGCCTTTACCATCCCCCAGACCCACACAGCAGCTGGGGAAGCTGTCACAGCCAAGGGCTGCAGAGCCACTCCTGAGCACTGGGAATTCCTGCAGGTGCCTCCAGCCCCAGGTGAGGCTCCAACCCCGCTGGGAGAGGGCCCAGCTCTGACAGTGCTGAATGAACAAACTGACAGCACTGCTAGGGTGGCAACATCTGCTTTCATCCTCCTCTTGGGTCCCTCCCAAAGCCTGGCCAGGGCTAAAGGAGGAACCAAGGGAGGTGACTTTGACCATAAGGCCACAAATAAGGTTAGATGTCAGATTTCATGGCCTTGTCTGGCTTCTAAATACACAAAGGTCAATACATGTTTCACTAATGAGTGGCTACATCTATTACAGTGCTAATGACCATGCATATTTCATCAGGGAGCAGATACAAAGAGAACCTTTGCTTGGAAGGTTCATCCAGAGGTCACCTTTGGCTCAGGGCCTGCTGTCCAGGCCTCACTCAGGGCTGGTGTCCAGGCCTTGGCACTTCAGGGACGTGGTTTAGTGCTGGGCTTGGCACTGCTGGGTGACCGGCTGCACTGGGTGAGCTCAGAGGGCTTTTCCAACAGCAAGGATTCTGCGATTCCATGATTATATCCACTGCATTCAGCTGGGGCTATTTCAGCAGCATTACTTTGCTCTAAAAGTTCCCTCTTGCCCAGCTCCTGTGGCCTGAGCCTTCAGCTCCTTCAGCTCCTGGTGCTGAGCTGCTCATGCTGAAAGAGATGACTTGGAGAGAAGAACACAGTCCATGCAATTCCTTCTGGGACACAGAGAGGGGAGGCTGTGCAAACAGGAGCATTGTTCGCTTTGGCCTCCTCTCTGCCCTTCATGCCTTTCTGCACTTTGAACCAGCCAAGAGTTTTCTCCAAGAGTGCAATGGAGCAGCTGTTCCTGCTCCCAGGCCTGGCTCTCTCCAGTCTCTGCCCTTGCCTAGTTCTGTCCCTCTTGCTGTGCACTCTGTTCCCCCAGGGCTCGCTGGCTGCTGCCCAGAACTGTGGCACTGGCACAGATCCAGTGCTCCAGAGCCTCCTTTCTGTGCCCTTGGAGCTGCCTGGGCACAGCAGCCTTTTCCATCTGGAAGCTCCCCATGGAGAGGGAGTGCCCAGCTCCGTTCCCTGCACAGCCTCCAGGAGCCCAGGGCTGCCATCTCAAGTCCCTGCTGGCACTGGGGGCTCCCAGGTGCCTCAGGCTGCTGTGACACCGCTGCACACGGGAGGCAAGAGGGGCAGGGGCTGCGCTCAAAGTCAGCTCCATCTGCTGCTGCTGCTGCTGCTGCTGTGGGGTCATTTGTGCAGCCCTGGCCCAGAGTCAGGGATCAGATCCCACCAGTCTCTTTCAGCCCTGGCTGCTCAGAGTTTGGGCCTTGGAGCCTCAGGTGGCCAAAGGCAGCTGCTGCTGCTCCCTCTGTGTGCCCGTGTTCAGCAATGCTGCTCCATCAGTCTGTGCCCAGCAACAGGGAAAAGCCTCAGCCCTGCAGGGCCAGGAGCTGCCGGGCTCTGCCTGAGCAGCTCAGCCAGCAGGAAGGGAGCTGCTCCACACAGGAACCAGGAGCAAAGGACATTCTTTTTGTAGGACATGTTTTCTATTGAAAGGAAAAAAAAGGAAAAAGTAATCAAAAACTATATAAAATGTGAAAGATAAAAAAACCCCCAAGTGTGCAGTGAAAAATCATCTCTAACTTTGAATTATGAGGCAACTGATCTTTTGAAAGAGAACTCAGTTATTTACTTTGTAAATGTGCTGATGGCATGGATCCATCTTACTGACCTCAGCAATCTTTATAAAAAGTTTTTGGGGATTGTTTACAATACTGTTATTTTAAATTGTGGTCGAGGCAAGAGGAAATTACTTTGTGCCATTCCAGCTCCAAGCAGGACTGGGAATGGAAACTGTGTCGAAGCCCAAATCCTTTCCAAGATGATCTTCCTTCTCAGCCTTTGAATGAGCTGCACATTCCTTTTGAAACTGTCAGGGATTTCTTAGAGACACAAAGTTCCACTTACAGCTTTTTGCTCTGGTGTGGAAGTGCAGAAGGGCAATTCTCCATCCACCAGCTCCAGATTGCACTGCCTCAGGAGCACGGCCCACTCGCCAGCTTTGGCCCACTCGTGGCACTGCTAGAGGAGCAAGAAAGTGCAATTGCACAATTCCAGCCAATCAAGAAGGAAGAATGGGACACACAAAACACCCTGTACAGATCCAGGCGTTCAGCCGGGACTGTGGAGAGTTTGGGTCCGTGCCAGTTGGATGTGTGTCCCCAGCTGCAATCTCTGGGCCTGCAGCAGAGTCTCACTCACCTGCCAAAGCAGAAAGCTCAGGCACTGTGCTCACAACGGGCTTGTCTGATGCAGAGCTGTCAGAGCAATGTGAGGGTAGAGCAAGCCCAGCTGGGCCCAGGGCTGAGCCCAGCAGAGCCCTGGCAGAGCCCAGAGCAGCCTCAGCACCCGCAGAGCCCGGCTGCAAGGGGAGAAAGCAGAAACTGCCCGTCAGCTGAGGGCTCCTGTGCCCTTGTGCCAAGGCCTGCAATGCCCAGGACATGTTGGCTGTGCCCAGAACGGTGCCCAGAGCTGCCCATCCCTGCTGCCTTTGGCAGCAGAGCAGGAGGGCAGGACATGTGCCAAGCCTGCAGCCAGCCAGGGCACATCCAGCCCTCAGCAGCTGCCCAGAGCCAAAAAGCAGCTGGGCAGCTTACTGAAGAATTCATTGCGTCTGCCCCAGCAAAGGGGGAACCTTTGGTGCCCAGCTGTGCCATGCCCAGATCTGGGAGCAACCCCCTGCCTGTAGACTCACCTGCAAATTGGACCCGGAGCCTGGCTTTGAAGAAGGTGCCAGAAGCCAAGTCCATCATCTTCAGCTGGCCAGGCCAAGGAAGAGATTATCATACTTGAGGTTGTCCTTGGTGTCTCCAGCACCAGCCCCATTTGCTTCTCCAGGGGCTCCGGGTCAGACCAGGCTGTCAGGGCTCTGCCTAGGGCCCCAGCCATCCATGAACAATACAAACAAAACCAGGGGGATGGTGGCCACCAGTGCTTGTCACACCGGGTCTCCAGCTCAGCTCCAGCCCAAGAGCTGCATGTTCCCTTCTGCTGACCCCTGCTCAGAGCTACAGGCAGGACAAAACCAGCCTGGTTTGCTTTGCCACTGATTGCCAAGAGATGTGTGGAGCTGGTACCTGCTAGGTCCCTGGATCCAACTGTGCACGTGGATTTCTTCAGTCTTCTAGGGCAGGGAAACACCCTTCACCCAAGGATGACAGAAAAGCTCTTCTAAGGATGGCCTGTCTGAGGGTTGCATGGACAAACACCTCTTAATAACATCTTGGCACTCTGGGGAGAGAAACCAGAAATCACCAGTCAGTTGGAGAAGTTGCCCTCCTGTTCCCATGCCCAGGTCATGCTGGGTGTGACCAGAGCTGGGCCTAAACTTCCCCATGGATGCTCTGTTTGGAGGACAGCAGGAGAGCAGGACATGTGCCTGCTCAGCAGCTGCCAGAGTGGTTTGCCCATGAGCCTGCTGCTGTCTCCCAGCACTGGTATTCCCCCTGTGCCCAGAGATGAGGATCCACCTCGAGAGAGCCATCGTGGGAACAAGATTCGCCCCCGGATGATCTCCTGGCGCCTCCTGAACGGGTGCTTCCCCATGATCAGGTGGCACAGCAGGAGGCGCAGGGACCAGATCATGGCTGCCTCGCCGTGGTAGCGTTGGTGCTGGATCCACTCTGGTGGGCTGTAGGACAGGGTTCCTGTGGAACACAGACACAGCTCAGCAGGGGGATGCTGCTGCTCCCAGAACCTGGCTCCAGCATCCCTGGGCATGTGGGGGCTGCCCCAGAGGCACACGGGGTGAGCGCTGCCCTCTCACCAGCACTTGGGACTTGTGCACAAACTCGTGGCTGGAAAAGAAGCCACTGGATTGGAAGAGGGCAGCACAATCCCTGGGAAAGCCCAACCATGACACACAAAGGAAAAACCCACCCAGTAGTGGAGAAAACCCACTCTCCTCCCCACCTGCATGGCCCCCAAAAATGTTAATAAGCCAAGGTGAACAAGGAGAGCGGAGCAGTCCAGCCCTTCCTCGCCTGCACACCAAACCATTCGGGGAATGGGGTCAGACCCCCCTCTCTGCTGCCCCCATGGGGGTTTGTGTCATGCTGGCTGCCCCAGCTCCAGCCTCAGCCCAGGGCACAGTGGGTGCTGAAGGCTGTCAGCAGGGCTGGGAGCTGGCCGCCCTCACACCTCACCCAAATCAACTCAGCTCTAGCATCAATCCCATCCCGGCTGCAATAGGGGGAAGCCCCAGTGCTGCACCCAGGCTGGGCCACGAGATGCCCAGGAGCACCCCCTGCGAGGGCTCACCTGCAAATTGGGTGTAGGCTGTGTCTTGGAGGAAGGCGCCACAGCCAAAGTCGATGAGTTTCAGCTGCCCGCTGGCCAGGTCGAGCAGGACATTCTCGGGCTTAATGTCACGGTGTAGGACCCCGCAGCTGGTGCAGTGCCGCACGGCCTCCAGCACCTGGCGGAACAGCCCCCGCGCCTCCTCCGGCAGGAACCCCCGCTCCGCCAGGAAACCCGAGAGCTCCTGGCACCGCTCCGGACGCTCCAGCACCAGCAGAAAGCTGTCGGGGAGCTCAAGCCACTCCAGGAGCTGAATGACACCGCCTCAGCCACAGGACACCTTGGCCAGCAGCACGATCTCCAGGGGTGCGCTGGTGCCGTCGGGCTGCGGGAGGAGCACGACGCCGTCAGTGGGGCCGAGGCCGTGCCGGGGCTCTGGGAGCCCTCAGCCAGCCCGGGATGCTCTGCATGCCCCGCTCAACCCACGCCCGCTCTCCCCGCAGGGCTCACGGCGGCTCCCACCATGCCGGGCGGCGAGGAGCCGGGGCCCGGCACGGCCCGGCTGCTGCCACTGGCTCCTCTCACTCACCAGCTCGCCCCTGTGCCGGATGCGATCCCTCGGCACGCGTTTGATGGCCACCTGCGAGCGAGGGAGAGCAGCGGGCTGAGCTCGCCGCCCGTCCCTCCGCGCCCCGACCTTCTCCTCCTCCTCCCTCCTCCTCCGCCCCCTCCGCCTGCGCCCGCCGCCGGCCCCGCCGCTCACCGGGGCGCCGTCCGAGAGCCGCGTGGCTGCGAAGACGCTGCCGAAGCCGCCGCGTCCCAGCAGCGATCCCAGCCGGTACCGCTCCTGCAGGGCTTCCTGCGCCTTCCCTGCGGGCGGGACGCGGCTGTCAGCGCTCGGCCCGGGGCCAGAAACGGCCCCCGAGCGCCCCTCACCCGCCCCGGGCCCGGCATCCCCACCCGCCCCGGGCCCCGGCGGCTCGGGGCCGGCGGCCGCGCTTCCGAGAGGCGGAGCTCAGGCCGGGGAAGCCGCTGCGGAGGCGGCGGGAGCGGCCGCGCCGCGTGTGTGCTCCGCGGGCCCCGGGAGAAGTCGGGGCCGTGGTCGGGACTGGACCCTGCGTCGGGTCCGGGGCCGGGCTCGGGCCAGGCGGAGCCGTGTGGATGTGCTGGTGGGTGACGAGGGTGGAGGTGTGCCTGAAGCCCATCCCGCAGTTGGGGCAGCAGAAGGGCCTCTCCTCTGTGTGAATTCGTTTATGTACAAGGAGGTGGGTGCTGGTGTGAAACCTCTTCTGACACTGGGGACACTCGTAGGGCCTCTCCCTGGTGTGGAACCTGTGGTGGACGACCAGATCGGACCTGTGGCTGAAACTCATCCCACATTCCAAGCACTCGTAGGGCTGTTCCCCAGTGTGGATCCTCTGGTGGCTGATCAGGTTGAATCTCTTCCCGAAGCTCTTCCCAAACTCCAAGCACTTGTAGGGCTTCTCCCCATCATGAAGCTGCTCCGGGGCAACCAGCTCTGAGCTCTGGCTGAAGCTCTGTCCACCTTCTTGGCACAGGGTGGGTCTTTCCTCCTCGGAGCACCCTGGGCTGGCTTTGGAGCCCATCCTCATAGGGGATTTCTGGGGATTTTCCTCCCCAGTGGAATTCTGCACTGTGGAGTCACTCAAAACAGCCTCTTCCACAAGGTTCTGCTGTGGGCATTTGTCCTCTCTGGTCTCCATCCTCAGCTTCTTCTCTGGGGGAGTGTCAGGATCCGTCCTAGTGGACAGATACCCTGATGGTTCGTAGGAATGATCTCAGGGTGCAAAAACCAACACAGTACAAGGGGGTTTGCAGTGATAATCAAAACAAATGCAATTTTATTAAAATAATCACAGCAAAAATGTGATAGAGGGATTAAGGGAGAGAAAAAGATAGAGAAAGAAAGAGAGAAAGAGAGAGAGAGAGAGAGATCGGAGATATAGCTACCAAGGCAGAGACAAAGTCTTTGGGTCCTTTGGTCCAGTCCAGTCGAGGTCCACCTGCTACGCTGGGGAGATCTCAAAGGCTCTAGCAAACTCAGAGGTTTTTATTACTGAAAATTGCGAGGGGGGGGAAACAGATACAATAGGGAACAGATGTAACAGGTAGTCTATGTTCTCAGCAGTAAATGAGAGACATTGTTTTCTTGCGCCAGTGGTCAAAATCTGTAGGCAAACATCTTGTTTCGGTCAGCTTGCCTCCCCCACACACCTCCCCGGGCTGGGGGTTTCAGTCCCAGTTCTTGGAAGGAGCAGAGGGGCCTTTTAGGAGTTTCATGTCTCAGTCCTTGGTGGAGAAGCTTCTCACATCTCCGTCTGTCTGTCACGGTGGTTGTAAAACAGGCGAAGGTCCACCCAAAACTCAGGAGAAGTCCAGCTAGGCCGAGAGGTGGGACAGCTTCCAAAGCTGCTATTGTTGCAAACGGGGCACAGTGCCGTCTTCTTAGCATACAGCAAACACACTTGTGAAAACAATAGCTTAACACTGAGCTTTCAGATCTCGGAGCCCGTGGTGTGTGACTTTTCTCCTTCAGAGCCAGATATAGACGGGGGGGGGGTCTTCTCTTCAGTGGTCTCTCAAGGACGATCGTGAGGCAGATGAGGGAAAATTCTGACAGACTCTCACACGACCCCGTGACTCACGATTGTCTTGAAGGGATCTTCATCAGCAGAGCTCTAGAATGTCGCTGATCAGTCTTGCCGTACGTTGGTAGTATACCCGGAAAAGCAGAGACAGTATGTCAGAGAGAAAAGAGAAAAGGAGGAAAAGAAAGGATAGGAAAAAGAAGGGGGAAAAGGGAGACAATCAACAAACATAATTAATATTGATTATCATAACAATTTTCACAAAGGATTAATTAATTAAAACAATATTCTTTTTATAACAATTTCAAAGAAATGGTTAAAACAATCACAAATAATCAAAAGCAAAGCAATAAAAAAATCACCATATAAGCATTAACCTTCAAATAATTTTCTAAAACAATTCACTAAAAATCAAAAGCAATTTTCACAAAATCATAAAAGAAAATCTGGATTACTCTAACACACATATGCTTAATTCATAATTGCTTTGTATCAAATGTCTTGTGGATTTCCACGGTGCAGGGGACATCAGCCAAATTGTGTGCAGCAACTATAGATATCAATCTTGTCAGCTGTTTCACCGTCTTCTAATTCGTAACTACTAGGATTGCTGAGAAAAATAAAACCAAACAGAATTAAAATCAAAAGGATTAAAAGGATAACAGTGGGATGACACACACTGTTAGGACACTCGTAACAGTAGGAGACCACCCAAAAAGAGTATCCTACCACCTGTGCTCAGCATCTTTCTTCACTCTTTGCATGACACGATGTATCTGTCTCATGGTATGATGAACAGTCACCAGGGTCTCCTGTCCACTTTCCTTGATCTTCTCCAGGATTTCAACCAAGTTCTGATGGAGCAGCAGCTGTCTTACCAAAGTGAGATTCAGCTCAATAGGAGTAGGCATCAGTTTGTGAATCAGTGTGTAGTTAGATTGCCATAGGTAGTGAGAAGTGACTGGAGCTTCACAAGAAAAAATCACATCCTGAAATCTTAGTAAAGTTACAAGCACAAAAATTTGAATGATTTTTAGTATCTACTATAACATTTTATATGAGGACAAAATCACAAATAATTCTAAAACATGCACATCTACTGTCTAAGTATATAAGAACTGTTTCAGAAGTCTCATTAGGACAAATCTCAAAGTGACAGATATTTTGCTCTATGTCTTAACAAATGTCTTGAGCTATGATTGGATTGCTTTCACAGATGAACTCTTATTGTTCTCAGGCAATACAAGATTCCAAATTACCAGTTTGCCATTTCTTATTAATTTGACGGGCCTATTCCCTACGTTCAGAAAGATAGAGAATGGCTCAGTCGTAATTCAGTTCTAATGCTATAACAGGGAAAATTAAATGCACTAAGGTATTGCATATGGTTAACACAAAAACTGTGGCTGTATTTAAAATGGGGTCACAGGTAAAAATTCAGTAGGTTTCACCAGGATTGGAATTCTCTTTCAAAGTCAGTGGCACTGTCCCAAATTATTTTCTAAATTTGAGTGGGAAAAGTGCCTTCTTCACCTTCTCTTATAATTGAAACAAAAACTGTCTGCATCTACAATTGTGTCTGGATACAGCTGAGAGCCAAAGAAACATTGTTTTGTGTAGCACAAAGTGCATCAATTATCAATTTGTGATCATTTAGATTTACCTTCTCCCAATTTGGTAATATATTTGATAGCAACCACTGGTGTGTTCACAAAAGCCAGTAAGAATTACTGCAGTGGTTGCTGTAATTTGATCAAATCTGTAATTGTGGCAGCCAATTGATTCAAGTTCAAGTAATTTACATGTTATTTATAATATCATCACCTGGTGTTACCGTAAAGGGAAGGGAAAACATTATTTCTGTTGTCCATCACTAGTGTTATCATGGTTTATCAGGTCTTCATGTCCCTCGGAGTTCTTCTGAAAAAGTAAACACAACAGACTGCCATGAAGAGGCAGAAAAAGTTAAAACAATGGAATTGTCTGAGAGGTTTTGAACAGCAGTGGTACTTCCCCTACAGCAGCAGAGGGTCCACCAAAAACAGGTTGTCCAGGGTAATGTGCTGAGTTCTTGAAATCATCTGGTCCCTGTAGTGAGGGAATTATGCTTGGAGCTGTTGGGCAAAAAGCAGTGATTTTGGAACACTCATTTACCCCCCATCTATAGTAAGAGGTGTGAGAAGTCCATTCAATCTTTTCACCTTCTGCCCAATCCTGCACACTTTTGACAGTAGAGTGAGAAACAATGTCAGACTGAATTTCCTGTGGGTTTAGGAAAATCCCAAACCATCCTTGCATTGCTTTAACAGTATTATCACTTGTAGTTCTTCTAAAAGCATCAGCCTGGAGCAACCCAAGTATAAACATAGCATAGGACTTGGTGTTAATACAGACAAGAAAGCAATTCTGTCCCTCGCTTTGGAAAATACACCAAACAGTTAACAGTTCCCCAGCCTGGGCATTGTGTTGTTCCTCTCTGTTAGCAGAAGCGGGGGAGAGAGGAGGGGTTGCTTTAGTCACAGTGGCAGGTTTATTTTGGCTGTTACCCAAGCTCCCAGTTTCTTGGATTGCCCAGTTCTCCTCCATCTCCCTGGGAGCCAAGCTAACCACAAACAACCCCCCTTCCCAGGTAGTGTACCTTTTCTCAGCATCTTTGAAACCACGGGAATAAAAACCAACAGACTTTGTCAGATCCTCAGAACCCCTCCGACAAATGTGTACTGAAGGCTGTGAGGAGGCAAATCCCCACTCCACCTGAAAGGGGTCTGTAAGATGGATAGGGTCCAGTGCCTGATGACCTGTCACTTCAAGAATCAGCAATTGCAATGTTTCCTTCTGAGAAGAAGTCCAATCCCATTTTATTCTTTTTCTCAGCAAGTTATAAAGGGGAAAAAAGGGTCATTCTGGTTACTAAGAAGTTTCTCTGGTCTTGCCATAGGAGACATAGCTACTAAGGCTTTCTGAAGGAAAATTGCTGTAGGTTTAAGTGTTCCTGGAAACCCTTGAGTTAAGGAGGTCATAATTTCAGGCTTTACAGGTGATTGGATTGGTGACTCAAAATCAGGAATTAATTTACTTTCACGAATCAATTGCAGGCAGCCGGATTTGTGAACGTTTTCCAGGAGTTTGTCGGGGGTACCAACCAAAGGGTCTCTCCTTTCCAAGGGGTTGAGCCCCTCTGCCCAATGAGCTGTGTGCTGAGTTAGGGACCATGGGATGCATCTGTCTCCTGTTGTTAGGAACACCCCATGTCCCCAGTACTCACCAGCTCCTTGTTCTGACAAAAGAATCTGGTTTCCCCCAGTGAGAGACACTTGACAAATGTGTTCTGTTTCAGATTTTTGGAGGAGAGGCCTGTACTGTTTTGTAAGTTTTGTTAATTCAGTAGCAGTGTAAGGGATTTCTTTAGTGGTTATGTGCAGGTCAAGATTTTCACTATTGATATAGTTGCATTCTGTTTTACTTAGAGGTTTTATGTTGTTACAGCAGTGCTTCCCGCAATTTTTCATCAGGGCTGATAATGTTTGAGAACAATTTTGATTAATGTCACGAGTTTCTTTCTCCTCTGTTTCTTTTGAGGAATCAGAGTTCTGTGAATTTTTAACATGTTCCTCTCTCAGAGCAGTCCGTAACAAGTTATTTACATTTCTTTCCTCATCCAATTGTTTTTGCAAAAGTTCAACAAGGTTTTGGAGGGAGTCAATGACAGCATTTTCCTCACTTTTTTTGCTTAAAGCAAGTTTCGATGTCTGCTGTGAGACAAGCTCCCAAGACTGAGCAGAGGATGGTTTTATTTGTGCCCAGTTTGAATTTTGATTCATGTTGCAAAGAAAATATTCTATCAATAATATTTTCTAAGTTAAACCAATTGCAGCTTGCCCATTCTTCTCCCCCGGGAGAAGGTGTGGCATTGTATTTAGCAAGCAGAGCATAAAATTCAGCTTTACCTTTTGCACTGAAGTTTTTAGTCATTTTGTGAGGGGATCAAAGCTACACCAGGGAGTTAACTTAAGTTACACAAATCACACAGCCTTTCCACTGTCCCCTTGCTTCCCTGGGTAGTTGAAGAGACAGAATCAGTCTGGGAGACTCTGTGAGGTTGCTTCAAATTTGTCTCTTCCTTCCCAGACAGTACAGATACGCACTCACATGAACACACACACACACAAATGTTTTCTTTGTGAGGGGACCAGAACCTAGAACAGGGGGAAAGCCACTCAGCCTTCGCTGGGCTGCCCCTCACTCCCCTGTGTAGGTGAAGGGACAATATCTGTCTAAAAGGTACGGCTTAATTTCCTCAGGTCTGTCCCTTCCTTTTTAGACAGTCCAGGTACTCAAATACAACAGTAACAGGTTCAAATTCAACTCAAATACAACAGTAACAGGTTCAGGTTCATTCAAATATAACAGTAACAGATTCAGATTCAACTCAAATACAACAGTAATAGCATCGGTATCAGGATCAGGATCAATATCAGTGTTGGTGTCAGTGCCAGTATCAGATCAGCTACAATAGTGACAGTGACAGTTACCCCTGTTTTGCACTGAGAGATCTTTTGTGACAATTCTGGAGACAGAGCACTCAATTTAGCATGGGATTTGCCTGCAAATCCCTCTGTCTACTGGAATCTTGTCCGTGACGCCAATTTAATGTCAGTGTCCGTCCTAGTGGACAGATGACCTGATGGTTCATAGGAATGATCTCAGAGTGCAAAACACCAACACGGTACAAGGGGGTTTGCAGTGATGATCAAATCAAATGCAGTTTTATTGAAATAACCACAGCAAAAATGCAATAGAGGGATTACGGGAGAGAAAAAGAGAGAGAAAGAGAGAGGGAGAGAGAGAGAGGGAGGGAGAGGGGATATAGCTACCAACGCAGAGACGAAGTCCTTTGGTCCAGTCCAGCCGAGGGTCCGCCTGCTACGCTGGGGAGATCTCAAAGGCTCTAGCTAACTCAGAGGCTTTTATTACTGAAAATTGTGGGGGGGGGAAACAGATACAATATGTAACAGGTAGTCCATGTTCTCAGCAGTAAATGAGCTTGATAGATTTAACAGGTAGTCTATGTTCTCAGCAGTAAATGAGAGCCATTGTATTCTCGGTCCAGTGGTCACAATCTGCAGGCAAACATCTCGCTTTGGTCAGCCTGCCTCCCCAGACACCTCCCCCGGGCTGGGGGTTTCAGTCCCAGTCCTTGGAAGGAGCAGAGGAGACTTTTTAGGAGTTTCATGTCTCAGTCCTTGATGGAAAAGCTTCTCACATCTCCATCTGTCTGTCATGGTGGTTGTAAAACAGGTGAGGGTCTTTGGTGGGAGACCACCTGGAACTCAGGAGAAGTCCAGCCAGGCCGAGAGGTGGAACAGCTTCCAAAGCTGCTATTGTTGCAAACGGGGCATGGTGCCCTCTTCTTAGCATACAGCAAACACACTTGTGAAAACAATAGCTTAACACTGAGCTTTCAGATCTCGGAGCCTGTGGCGTGTGACTTTTCTCCTTCAGAGCCAGATATAGACGGGGGATCTTCTCTTCAGTGGTCTCTCAAGGACGATCGTGAGGCAGATGAGGGAAAATTGGGACAGACTCTCACACATGGGGTGCCACAGTGTCACAATTGTTCCCTCAGCTCCCAGAGTCCTTGCAATGGAGCAATGGCCCCTTGATTCCATTGTCCCCAGGCTCTCCCAAGGGTCTCCTTGGTTCCGCAGTGGCACAATGGCCCCTTGGTTCCACAAGTCCCTGCAGGGTCACAGTGGCCTCTGTGGCTCCTCCAGGATGAAGACTGTCACTATGGACTCCTTGCTTCCGTCCAGCCCCACAGTGTCACAATGGCCCCTTGGCTCTTTGCTGCCATGTCGTACACAGTGTCACCACGATCCTCTTAGTGCCACCAGGCCCCGCAGTGTCCCAATGGCCTCTTGCTTCCCCAGGGTCCTGCAGTGTCACAATCATCAGAGAACCAACCATACTGGGAAAGACCTTAGAGAGCATCAAGTCCAACCTGGGACCCAACACCACCCTATCACCCAGACTATGGCACTCAGTGCCACATCCAGTCTTTCCTTAAACACTTCCAGGGACAGTGACTCACACATCTCTCTGGACAGCCCATTCCAGTGCCCAATCACTCTTTGTGAGGAGAATATTTCCTAATGTCCAGCCTAAACATTCCCTCATGCAGCTGAAGGCTGTGTTCTCTTGTCCTATCATTGTTCCCTGGGAAAAGAGTCTGACCCCCACCTGGCTGCACCCTCCTGTCAGGGGGTTGTAGAGAGTGATGAGGTCTCCCCTGAGCCTCCTCTTCTCCAGGATAAACAACCCCAGCTCCCTCAGCTGCTCCTCACATCACTTGTGCTCCAGACCCCTCACCAGCCTTATTGGCTCTCTCTGGACACGCTGCAGCCCCTCCATGTCCTTCCTAAACTGAGGGCCCAAAACTGGACACAGCACTCAAGTTGCTGCCCAACCAGTGATAAGCACAGGGGAAGAATCACTGCCCTGGTCCTGCTGGCCACACCATTCCTGATCCATAGGAGGGCTAGGGGTTGGATGAGGGAAATGATGGGGAGGGAGTGGGGACAAAGTGTTATTGATTGTCAGCCATAAAAGGTCTTTATCTTCATATCTGTTCAGACTGCATTAGAAAGTACTAGGGGTCACTATCAGCTGGACATTGCTGATAGCAGTCTATGAACAGGAAAGAATAATTGTCAAAACTATTTCCTCTGCTTTTTTTTTTTTTTAAATATAGCAGATTCACTTTGAATACACTTTTGAAATTTGTCTAATTATTCACAGAAGAATTTGAAGCTTCAATCATTCCCATTGGCTTTTCTTGTTTGATTTTTTTGAACTATTGATTCTGAGCCTTTTCCATTGAATTCCTGAACGAAACAGCTGAAGAAAGAAGAGACATCTGGAGTAATAAAGTTCATCAGCAACCTCCAAGTGTCTGAGGATCCATCCCCATCAGAGCAGCAATGGACAGAAATGGGCACAGCTTTGTGGCTGCCCCAGCTCTGGCATGGGCCCTGGGCCTGGAGCAGGAACAGCTCTTGATGGCCCCAAGGCCGGGGCTCTTGTGCTGCCCTGGGCAGATGGGATGGCAGCAGGGGCTGCAGAGCTCTCAGCACCTCAGACAGAAAGGAGCAGGGCAGCCAGGGAGCCTCCTTTGGCCTTGGCCAAGCACCTTCCCCCATGGCTGGGGCTGAGTCCTGTGGCAGCTGCAGCTGCTGCTGTGCCCTTGCCAGGGGCTGAGGCCATGGGGCAGTGGCCAGAGCAGCCTTGCCTGAGCAGAGCTGTGGGGCCAGAGCCAGCTGAGCTGGGCTGGGGTGAGGCTCTTGGTGCTGCCCAGAGCTCAGGGCAGCTGGCAGAGCTTGCAGGGAGCTGGGCTGGGCTCCGAGAGCCTGGCCCAGAAACCATCAGTGTCCATCTCAGCCTGGCTGAGCATGCAGGGGCAGGACTCAGGCCAGACCTTGTGGGGCAGGGCCAGCGCCTGTGCAAGGCATTTGCAAACAGGCAAGTGGCCGAGAGAGGAGGCTGCTCTGTGCCCTGGGTGGCATGGACAGAGCAGGGAGGGGGCCCAGGACATTTGTCAGCGCCAGCCTCTGTGCCCATGCCTTGGCAGCCCTGGCTGCTGAGCCCAGCTTTGGCCTGGGCTGAGTTTGGCTGTGGCCCACCTCCATCCTCCTGCAGGGCTCAGGGCCTGTTCCCAGCCATGGCCAGCCCTGGCTGCCTCTCTGCTGGCCCAGAGGCCGGCAGAGCCCAGGGCAGTGCTGCCTGTGCAGCCCCACAGGTGCCAGCGGCTCTGCAGGAGCTGGCAGAGGCTTCCCAGCAGGGAGGCCATGGGGCACAGAGCCCCAAGGCTGCTGTGGGCACCACGGCACAGGGGCCGTTCCCAGCCGCAATGCTCCTGGCCTGGGCTGGGCCTGCACAGGGGCTGGGCCACCATGGCTGTGCCAGCACAGGGCCACAAAGGGGCCACGCAGCCGCTGCCGGGGCTGACAGCAAGGCCAGGCACACACAAGCAATTGCTGAGCATGGCCTGTGCTGGCCAGGCCTGACTGTGCCAAAGGCAGAGCTCAGCTGCCCTTGGGGGCTGCAGCAACAGTCCAGAGCCCAAAGAGCCTCCATGGCTGTGCTGTGGACCAAGGCTGCAGGAGGGAAATGCAGGGCTGCTGCGGGATGGGGAGGGCATTGAATTCCAGCACACACCTCAGCTCTCTGATGATCCCGGCACCATGCTGGGCCCTGTTTCAGGCTGGAGCAGAGCAGATGTTGATGGGACAGGAGCCCTGTAGGGCTGTCAGGGACCTGCAGCTTGCAAGGTGCTCTGCTCTCCCTCAGGTGCTCTCAGAGAGATCCAATCCCAGCTGGGCACCTCAAGGCACAAGTGGAACTGCCTGTTCATGGGCACACAACTGATGTCTGCCTGGAAAGGGGCACAGGTTTTATTACGTGTTTATCTGATAATATACAAGCGAATCTTTATTATCTGGGTCATTTGAGTACTTTTAAGAAATAGCAATATTTTCCCACCAGGAACGGGAATTTCCTGGAAGTATACTGATGGCAGGAGAAGCAATACTGATCTTCCTCTCTACTTGTATAACCAATACTCATTCTATTATTTAATCTCCCTTTTCCATCCGGTGTTTCTACCTCTCCTGTTGAAATAGTCATGTCTGACTACATCTCTTCACTAGACCAGCTGGATCCATGTCCTTCCTGCTGCTCTCACATTTCTTCTTCCATATGCTCTCTGGCCATTCAAGTGCCTCTCAGCTGACTGGTTTCATGCTTTGAATCTCAAGGAGTGGCCAAATCTTTAAGAAGTTCAAATAAATATGAATTAAATATGTCGTTCTGGTTATATCTATCTCAGAATTACCTTTTTTTATGTCTTTGTCTTGAACTGTTTCTGTATAGAAATCCCTTCGGGAGTGTGGACATGTGAAATGCTGCTGGGACACGACAGGGAGCCGAGGGAAGAGCTGTGATGGTTATTAAACTCTTCAAATATTCCTGTTGTGTTTGTTGGCAAGAAATGTTTCTGTGCCTCTGAGTGTCACCAGTCCCTGAACCCAAAGGACACAAACCTGATGAGTAACTGTTCCCACTGCAGGGGTGCTTGGACTCAGGCTCTGCACAGGAGCTCTATATCCCCTTTCTCTCTTTTCCTCCCTCTGCCAATGGAGGGAGCTCCTGACTTCAGCTTGTGACTTGTGTGTGCAAAGAGCAAATCTGGGCAGAATCAGGGCAGGGAGGGTTTAGGGGGACCTTGGGATCTGTGCTGGGCACAGAAGGTGTTTTCCATTGATCTGAGACTGTCTGCTGTGGAAAGTGGATTTAATATCCAGCAGAGGAATGACTTTTGCATGTGACGGAGTTGTACCTTCCCTTGGCTTTGCTGGCTGTCAAGAAATGAACATCCCTCTGTGTCTTGGGCAGCTCCTTCTCCAAGGAAAGCTGGTGGGAGTTGGAGCCAAGGAGCTGAAAGCTGCAGGTGCAGCCGGGGCTGGAAGGAGCTCAGATTTGCACAAGGCTGCTCTGAGTGCCAGGGCTTGGATGGGGGAAATGGTGGGGTGGGGGTAGGGACAGAATCTGATTGATTGTCAGCCATGAAGGGTCTTGATTTTCATATCTATTCCAACTGCATGAGGAGGTACTTGGATTCAGTGTCAATTGGAGATTGCACACATAAATGAATTAACAGGAAAACCAAATTACCAGGACCTAAAAAGTATTTTCTGTCTTTTTAAATATCATGTATTCACTTTGAATACACTACTGAGATTTACTTAACTACAAATTATTTGAAAACTGAAATCAAATTATCCCCAGAGGCTTGGCTTGTTAAGGTGTTCCTAATGTTAATGAACCCTGGGACACTGAATTCCTGAACTAAAGAGCTGAAGGCTGAACAAGCCTCTGCAGCAGGAAAATTCAGCAGCAGCCTCCAAGTTGCTGAGGATGTCAGCAGCCCCCACTGAGGCCATCCCTGCCCAGAGACCGTGGGGGAATGGGCAGACAAGGAGAGCGTCCCTGGGGCTGGGGCAGCACAACTCAGAGGCAGCAGCGGTTCCAGCTGGGAAATGGAGTGTGGAATGTGGCTCGGAAAGCCTTGCCTGGGCTGTGCCAAGCAGGACAGACAAGCCCTGACTCCCATCCCACCAAACAACTCTCTCAAGGAGACATTTAAAAGGAAACTCTATTGTTTGTGTCCTCTGAGTTTTATGTGCTGAAGAAATAGCAACAAGAGACTCTAAAAAGTTCAGAGCAAAACAACCGTTATTGTCAACTTTAGAAAATCAGAGAAACTTTTGCAAATGTTTAATATGACATTAAATCAACAAAAAACACAGCTCAAAGCATTACCTTGTGCTATTCAACTTCATAAGCTCTAAGCCTTTTCAATTTTAAGTCACTCAAAATTTGGAAGAGGACATATATACGAGAAGTAGACACAGAAAGAGAGACAGACAGAAAAGATACAGAGAAGCATACACACAAACAAACACACAGAACTACCAACTCCTGAATTCCAGCAGTGCTCAGATGGAAATTCCAAGAGGAGGGAGGGTCAAGATGTGTGCTTGCCTTGTGGTCAGCCTTCAATATCCCTTGGTCTTCCTGGGCCCTTCCCCCAGGTGGGACTTGGGCTCATTTGATCCCTCAAGAGCTGGGCTTGGGCTGCAGAGGTGGCTGTGGAGCATTGCCTGTGCTGTGCCAGGGACTGGCAGACACTGCTGGGCTGGGATAGAGGCTCCGGGGGGATTGAGATTCCAGGGCAGAGCAGGGCTGGGGTTACAGGGCAGGGCAAGGCTGGACCTGTCCCTTCATTCCCAACACACAAAATTTTTCCAGCCAAAAATCTCCAGTCTTTCACAACAGGCAATGTTGGAGGTGGAAATCCCAATTCTGGCCATGGGCACCTGGCTAAGAAGGACAGTTCTTTTCCATAGGAAGGAAACCATGGAGCCCCAGTGTTTCAGCAGCTAATAAGAAGAGACCCCCAACATGCCAAGGTCAGTTGGATCAGTCAGGAAGTCAAAAGGAGGCCAAACCAGCCAGACCTATGGGGCCTAACAGTGTCACAACAGTGCCTTGATTCCATGGGGTCCAGCAGTGTCACAATGGTCCCACAGTGGTCCCTTGATAAGACCTGCGGTGTCACAATGGACCCTTGGGTGTATGGGGTCCAGCAGTGTCACAGTGGCCCCTACATTTGATAAGGCCCTGAAGTGTCACAATGGTCTCCGTGGCTCCCCAGGCCCCATAATGTCATGTGACTCCTCTGTTCCATGAGCCCTGAAATGTCACAAAGGCCTCTTGGTTTCACGAGGCCCCACAGTATCACAATGTTCCTCTTGGTTCTGTAGGTATCCCCATGGTCACAATGGTCTCTCTAGTTCCATGAGGCCTCACAGTGTCACAATGCTTTGCTTATTCCATGGTACCTTATAGCATCACAAGAGTCTCAATGATCCCATGAGTCCCCTCAGTATCACAATGGAGCTCTCAGTGCCATGGTGCCCCACAGTGTCACAATGGCCCCTTGGTTCCATGAGGCCTCACGGTGTGCCAATGGATCCTTGGTTTGATGGGGTCTCTCAGTGTCACAATGACCCCTGCATTCAATGGAGTCACACAGTGTGAGTACTGTTCCCTTGGTTCTATGGGGCCCAGCAATGTCACCGTGGTCTCCATGGTTCCATGAGGCCCCACAGTATCACAATGTTCCCTTGGTCTCACAGGGCCCCACAGTGTCACAATGCTCCCTTGGTTCCATGGGCCCTGTGCTCCTGCATTCCCCCCTCACCTTTTCAGGCTGCCCTGCCAGCTGACAAATGCTCCCTGGGGCTTGGCCTTGGCCAACAGCCCCTGGGCTCAGCTCCTCTGCAGCTCATCACAAACACTGTCTGCTCCAGGCACTGCTCCTGCCCAACCAGCTCCTGCTTTCTGTAGGAGCAGCCCTGGGAACTGTTCTTGTTCCCTCAGTGGCACAACATCCCATTTCTCACACTGCCAAAGAAAGCTGTTGATGCCAAGTACGGCCAGGATGAACCATTGCTGGGACTGAAGCCCCTCTCTTGGGGCCCTGCAAACAGCACTCCAAAAGGAGCCCTTGGAGCTCTCCTGGGCCAGTGACTCCCTCTGAGTGGGGCCTCTCCCAGCTGGGAACTCTCCTGTTTGCTGCACTCAGGGATCCCCAACAACCACAGAGCCTGGGCCGATACCCCCACTCCTCCAGGCTCAGCACTTCACCTACTGGGGAGATGCCAAAGGATCCACAGTGAGCATTTCCTGCCCTCAGGGGAATTACTCACAGGTGCCTTGCACCGACACTTTGTGTGCACACAGGAGTGCTTGTGCTGGGGAAATGTCGCAGAAATGCTGCTCTCGGAGGGGTCTGAGTGCCTTGGATAGCTGAGTCAGTCAGGCCTGTAGGTCAGGTTAAGTCACAAGGCCTAAGTGAAGATAAATGCTGCTAAGAGTTGTTCTTTTGCTAAGCTGTTACCTTTAATATAAGTTATCTGTTAAGCAAAATATTGTAAAGTGTTATTCCTGTGTTAAATTGCAAAGTCATAGGTTTAAGTTAGATTAAATGCTGTTACACTCCACTCTTTTGCTAAATTGTGAAGTTGAAAGTATCAGTTAAGGTTAAGGTATCAGTTAAGTCCTGTTAAGTTTGAGCTCTGTTAAGCTTTCAGGCCGTATTCCTTTTATCCCTGCCCTCACTGTCCTTGTGTCACACACAGACACACAGGGACAGTTCTCGGGTAATTTCTGGTTTGATTGCCTGGATTTGGTTTGGTTTTGTTGTTGCTTTGTTTCCTTGCTGTGCCTGAAGTGTCCAGTCAGGAGCAGAGTGACTCTTGCCAAGGAACTTTGTGCTGCTGTCCCTTAATATTAAATCTGGTTTTTACTGATCCCTTGCTGGGGATTTTTTCAGCACTCTCAAGGCCTCGTTTGTAACAGGGTGAAGGAGCCCTGGCACAGGCTCTGGCCCTGGGGGACACGGGGACGCTGCCAGGGGGTCCCTTTTCCCCTGTGCCACACCCAGGGCCCCGTCCCCCCGTCCCCGTGTCAGGCTCTGGGGTCGATCTCGTGGAACATCCTCTGGGGGAGGCTGCGGGGCCGGGGGCGGGGGCACCCGTGGGGACAGGGGACCCCACTGTGCACGAGCAGGGTTGGACTGCTCTGGGGGGAGCTGTGAGGGGGGCAGAGTGACCTCCTCAGTGACCTCACCCAGCCCCTGTGATATCACACTGCCCCTGTGATGTCACACAGCCCCTGTGATGCCACACAGCCCTCTGTGATGTCACATAGGCCCTGTGATATCACACAATCATCTCTGTGATGTCACACTACACCTGTGATGTCACACACCTATCTTTGTGATGTCACACTGCCCATGTGATGTCGCAATCTGTTCTGTGATATCACAGCCAGCTCTATGATGTTCCACAGCCACCAGGTGATGTCACAACCCACTCTCTGATGCCACAGAGCCACCCTCTATGTTGACAGGATCTGCTCTATGGCCTCACACCCTAATCTCTGATGGCACAGCCAGCTCTGTGATGTCACCACCCCCTCGTTGATGTCACAAAACCCTCAAGAACTCAGTTCTATTGAAACCCTGAAGTTTCTTGTATTTGAAGAAATTTCTGTCAGGGACACAACTGAGAAAGTGTCGCCAGCTTCCAGTAAGAACAGAACATTGGAGGAAGTGATGGCAGCTGGGGACAAGCAAGGGAAAGGTGTCTCTGGTGCTGAGCAAAGCTGGATGTGTTTCAGGAATGCAAAGGGCCAAGGCCTGAGCCCCAGCCCCTGGCCAGGCAGATCCTGTCCCTCCCTCCTTGCTCAGGGCTCTTCCCAGGATGGGCACTGGCATGTGGGGATGTGCAATCCCAAGGGCAGGAGCATGGGGCGGCCCCTGCCAGGCTGCTGAGCAGGGACAAGGAGGCAATGAGGCCCCAGCCCTGCAAGGGTCACTTGTCCCCTCGTGGCCTCAGGCCCAGGCCCAGCAGCCATGGCCAAAGTGCTGCCCAAGTTGGCTCTGCCAGGGCTGTCTTGCAGCTGCTGCCCATCCCTGTGCCCTGTGCAGCCCAGGCTGTCCCACGGTGTCCCTGCCCTGCGCCTCTGTCCCTGCAGGCTGTCGGCATCCCCCAGGTGCCCCACCTGTCTGGGCCCTTCCTATGCTGACAGCTCTGCCTCCTGCCTGCCTCTGCCTGCCTACGCAAAGCCTTGGGCTGACCCAGACTCCTTCTGCGGGACCTGCTGTACCACAGCCCTGCCCTGGCAGGGAAATTCCTTTCTCCTGGTGTGCACTCTGGGCCTCCCCAGCTGCCCTTGGTGCCATTGTTTCCTTCTCATGCTTATATCCTCAATGAAAAAAGCTCCGGCATCTGTGGAACCACCCTTCAACCCCTCCCAGGCTATTCCTGTTCTGTCCTCAGTCTCCACTCCTCAGCCTCTCTCTGATACTTATGTGATGAGGCCTCTAAACCCCATCTGAGGAGATTTTTGTGTCTTCTCCAAGGTCTGTGAAAATGGAAAAATAGTGGTCAAATTTATTTTCTCCCACATCTTGCCAAGACAGAAAAAGGGTCAATATCTTTAAACTGAATACGGGTGGAGTTACATTTGTAAGAAGGAGGAAATATTTTACAGTTATGAGAAAGGCACAAAAGTGCAAGTGCAGTTCCAGAGAAGTGGATGCCCAATCCCAGGAATACTCCAAGATCAGGACTTTTGTGCAACCTGACGCAGTGAAACCTTCTCATCCCCAAGGACGGAATTCCCATTCTCTGTGTTCTCTGATGTGCTGGGTGCCCTCACAACACTCCTGGCCAGAATGTCTGCTGAGAGGAGCCAGGCTGCTGCAGGGGCAGTGACCTCACAGCCGTCACCATGGCAGCCCTGTCCCCTGGGCCTGGCTCTCCCCTTTACTCTGCCCCTGCCTTGGCTCTGCTGGCATGAAGAGTTTTGTCATTAATATCTTGTCCCCGAGGTGCTGGGGCCAATGGCTTCCCATTCAGGCTCCTGGAGCAGAAGTGGCTTTTCAGAGCCCAGCCAGGAATGAGCCCTGAGGCAGCAGCTCTGCAGTGGTGGCCACCAGGCCGGGCTGCCAAGGGAGGCTTCTGGCCATGGCCTGCAAGCAGCTGCTGCTGCCAACGTGCCTTTGGTGCCTCAGGCTCTCCCTGGCACAGCTCCCAGCATGGCACTCTGCCCTTGTGCCCGAGCCCTTCCCTGTGCTGGGGCTGGCCTGGGGCTTTTCCTGCAGTGGGACCTGCCCTGCTCATGGCACAGGAAAGGCAGTTCCTGCTGGGGCAGGAGCCTCTGCCTGCAATGGGCTCCAGCAACTCCAGCAAGGCCCTGCTGACCTCAAAATTGCTTCATAGAACATTATATTCTAATAATTGTTATAGCACCTGTACTGTGGAGTAAATAACTCTGGTTAAGATCTTCCTGTAAAATCATGATCACAATCAATCAGAGCAGTATTTCTATAAATGTATCTGGTATTCTATCATTAATCCTGTGGGACAAATTGGGTTAAAGTTCAATTCTACCTGTCCAATCTTTTACACCTTTGACAAAGTCTGGGGCTGGGATTGGATCCAGCCACTCCCATTCTCCTCTCTTAGAAGGAATTGTAGAAGTTGAGGGATCCTGCAGGGGTTTGAGGATCCATGGTGACTGTTCAGTGTCATTTCTCCACCTCATAATTTAGCAGGAGTTTTTCCAATAAAGAAATAAAGCTTTTGCCTGAAGCTCCCACTGTGCCCATGACAGGAACCCCTGTGAGTGTCTGGGACATCCCAGCTGTTTGGTAGCCTGGGGACTCCTGGGATGTCACTGTGGAGCCCCCCATGAGTGGCTGTGACAGATTGGTGCTTTTCCAGCCCAAGGTCCCCTGGGATGTCACCATGGAATGGCTATGACTGCCTCTGGCCACAGGGCTCTTTACCATCCCCAGAAAGCCCTGGGAGGTGTCCATGGAGCCCCTGTCTCTGCCTGTGACATTCCAGCTCTGGAACATCCTGGAGACTCCTGGAAAGTCCCCATGGAGCCCCTCTGAGGGCCTGTGACAAATCTGATCCTTAGCAGGCAACCATCACCAGGATCCTGTTGCTATGGTCAGTACCATGGCACCCATCACGTGCCCCCTGTTGCTATGGTCAGTTTCCATGGCAACCATCACGTGCTCCCTGTTGCTATGGTCAGTTTCCATGGCAACCATCACCAGGCCCCTGTTGCTATGGTCAGTTTCCATGGCAGTTCCATGGAGACCCCATGCTGGGGGGGGGGTGGTTGCCATGGACACCAGCTCAGGCCTGCAGCCAGAGCCCGTTGCCATGGCAACCATTGGCAGCCCCATCCCCAGGCTCATGGGATCCCAGAACCACAGAATTGGCTGAGCTGGGAGGGACCCATCAGGATCCTCCAGTCCAACTGCTGGCCCTGCACAGGACACCCCAACAATGCCAGCCTGGGCCTGGCAGCGCTGTCCAAACGCTGCTGGAGCTCAGAGAGCCCTGGAGCTGGGACCCTTCCCTGGGGAGCCTGGGCAGGGCCCCAGCAGCCTCTGGCCAAAAACCTTTTCTTGACATCCAACCTGAGCCTGCCCGGACTCAGCTGCAACCGTTCCCTTCACTCCTCTCCCTGGGCACCAGAGGGAAGAGGTTCCCACAGCCCCAGCCAGGGACCCGCTCCCAAGGCTGTTGCCATGGCCACCAGGGCTGGGACCAGCTGGGATGCTCGGTTTCCACGGGCCAGGATTTAGGAATGGGATTCCCCAATTTCCTGCTTTTGCTAAAACTGCACTGCCCTCACTGCCCTCCCGCCTCCCATGGAAAGCACAAAAGGCAAAGATCCCGGGCTGGGATAAGAATAATTCATTGGGAACAGCAACAAGATAAGGAAGAGGCAGAACAGAAACAATATTGCTAACAGAAGGGATAAATGAAACTGTTTACAGGGAAAACTACAACATAGCCGCCTGCCTCTTCCCAGAAACATATATCCCCCACCTGGAAAGGACACCCTTCTCCTGAGGGAGACAGTTACTTTCCTGCCCCTGGCAGTGACCTGAGGTGGGAGTGAATGTAATGACATGCCAATGGCCAGACCCTCATGTTCGTCAGTTCCACACCATGTCATTGACAGGGGAAGGAATAGGGAATAGGTGTCTTCCCAGCATGGATCACAGGGAACATGGGTCACCCAAGCTCTTCCCAACACAGTTTTCTCATGGGGGATGAAGCTCCTCCTGCAGCTGGGGCATTTCCAGCTTCCCTTACTGGTGCCTGGTCAAGTCAGAGCTGCTGGTGAACCTCTTCCCACATGTGGCGCACTGGTAGGGCCTCTCCCCAGTGTGGGTGTGTAGGTGGGTGACAAGGTGGGAGTTTTGCTTGAGACCCTTCCCGCAGCTGGGGCAGCAGAAGGGCCTCTCATCTGTGTGAATCCGCTCATCCAGGAGGAGATTGGAGCTGCTCTGAAACCTCTTCCCACAGGTGGGGCACTCATAGGGCCTCTCCCCACTGTGGATGCACTGGTGCCTGATGAGGTTGGAGTTGTGCTTGAAGCCCTTCCCACACTCAGGGCAGCGGAAGGGCTTCTCCTCTGTGTGAATCTGCTGGTGCTGGAGGAGATTCCAGCTGGTGTGAAACCTCTTCTGACACAGGACACTCATAGGGCCTCTCCCCAGTGTGGATGCATTGGTGCCTGATGAGGGCGGATCTGTAGCTGAAGCCCTTCCCACACTCCTCACACTCATAGGGCCATTCACCAGTGTGGATCATGTGATGACAAATCAGGGTGCTGCTCTGCCTGAAGCTCTTCCCACACTCCCAGTACTTGTGGGGCTTCTCCCTATCATGAAGCTGCTCATGGACCACCAGCTCCGAGCTCTGGCTGAAGCTCTGCCCACCTTCCTGGCTCAGGCTGGGTCTTTCCTACTCAGAGCACCCTGGGCTGGGTTTGCAGCCCATCCTTGTGTGGAATTGCTGGGGCTTTTCCTCCCTATAGGATTCCTCTGCCCTGGAGTCACTCATAACAGCTTCTTCCAGGAGGTTCTGCTGTGGGGATTTGTCCTTCCTGGTCTCCATCCTCATCTCTTTGTCTGGGGGCAGAAGGACAAGGAGAGGATGGGATTTGCCTCTGTGCCAGAGGGAAGGGGAAGGAGATCCCCCCACTGCATCCCTGCTGGCAGGACAGCATTGGCAGCAGGGTTGTGCTGCAGCCAGGGGCCGTGCTGGGCTAGGAGATGGAGCAGGAGAGAGGGGAAAGGGGCACTGACTTCCTCTTCACCTGCCTGGGTATCCCGGGGCATCTTCCTCTTCCTCGCAGCCTCCTTCTCCATCTGACAAAGGTTTCGGGATGGGAAATCCTGTTTTGGGAGAATAACAAGGGATGAGCACTTTGAGTTTTTTTCTGGTTTGAAGGCAAACCTGGGAGACAGTCTAAGCTAGAATTACAATTTAATAAGAAAATGAAGATCAAGGCAATGATACAGAAAGACTGCCTTAAACTGACACAGTCAGGATATAACCTGACACCTTGTTGGTCAGGGTGGTTGCAGCAGTCCCATTAAATGGTGGCTGCAGTCCTGTTGGAGTGACGAAGGTGATTCTGTCAAAACAGTGATCCTGTAGAAGGGTCTGGTCTTCCTCTGAAGGTCCCCTGGTGGTTCTGGAGCTCTTGTCTTCTGGGAATCCAGTAGGCAAGCTGCTTCTGGTGTTGCCAGCCTCAGCTTATATCCAGGTAGGAATGCTTGGATCCTCCCACTGGGCCGAGCATCCCACAATGGGAAGATGGAATTTTATCAGTCCTGAAGTGACACTCAATGGGCCATTCACAGAAGATATCTCCCCTGGAGGGCATTATCAGGGGTGAGTCATGGAAGAGATAAAGAACACTGCCCCACCTGTTCATAGCTGTTGATGAAGATGGTGATTGAAAACATGCATTTGGTTACATCTTGCATGGCAACCAGAAACAGTGGGGTAATCCCTGCTCAGGGGGTGAACACCACCCCCCTTACCCAAACTGGATCAAGTGTAAATCTCCCACCCCAGGATGGCCACACACACAGGGGACAATGTCACACTTGCCCTGTCTCTGTCTCTGTCTCTCTCTTGCCCACCCCCCTTTTCTCTTTCACAGACTGGGGGGCTTTGCCAAATCTAAGAATATTTTGTCTTTTTGTCCCTATCAACCTTGTTAACACCTACACAGAGTTTTACCTTCCTTTTCAAAATGTGAATTCGGCCAAATTTCCACATTTCTTTTATCAGAATGTGCCAGCAGCTAAACTGGAGCTGAGCAGGACTAATGGAACTTGGAATTGCCACGAATTTGCTTCTTTTGTCATTTTATTAAAGTTTGGGGTTTTTTTGCATTTCCATCAAAAGTGTCTTGTGGGAAAAGCAAATTCAAGTCATTTTTTTGGAGGGTTAAGTTTGATTTCTGAGCAGAAACAATTTTACTTTGTTTCTGTCACCCCAGAGAGGGATAGAGACCCCCCCAGCCTCCCCAGGTGTGAGAAGGTCGGAGAGCCCCTCCAGCCCTGAGCACCCTCAGCGGTGAGAGGGACACAGAGCCCCTGGTCCCCAGCCCTGCACAGGCATTGCCTGAGGCCAGAGGGATGGAGACCCCCCAAGCATCCCCCAGGGTGAGGGGACAGAGAGCCCCGAGCACCCCCTGGGCTGAGAGGGACAGAGACTGCCCTGAGCACCCCCTGGCACAGGGGTGAGAGGGAGGGAGACCCCCCAGGCATTCCCTGGGGTGAGAATGATGGAGACCCCCTGGGGAATGGCCTGGGGTGATTGGCCCTGGGGACAGGGACAATAGCAACAAATTCCTCCTGAGCGTCCCCGAGGGTAAGAGGCACAGAGACCCATTGAGCATCCCCAGGGCACTGGACAAAATAAACTAGGCAGAAATCAAACTTAATCCTACATAAAATACTTTCATGAATATTTGATTTTCCCAAGAGTCACATGTGATGAAAATGCAAACAACTCCCAAACAGGAATAAACTGACAATAGAAGAAATTCTGTGGCAATTCCAAGTTTCATTGGTTCCTGCACAGCTCCAGCTCAGCTGCTGGCAGGTTCCAATAAAAGAAAAGTGGAAATTAGGCCCAATACAGATTATTAAAAGGAAGGGGAAACTTTGTGTAGCTGTCACAAAGGTGACAGGGATGAAGAGAATACTGATTCTCACATTTGGCAAAGAACCCAAGCCTGTGAATTCCAGAGTTATTTGGGAATTTAGCTACTTGAGCTGGGCTTTTTGTGGGATTTATAGCAGCCTTGTGTTCCTCATTATGGGGTGAATGAACCTTGTCAGTCTCGCTGGTATCATTTGCTCCCTTTCCTCCAGTGATTTTAACAAACATTTCAAAGAAGGACAAAAAACCATTTTCTTTTTCTTTTTCACTGGCCACCTACAACAGCCATTTTCCTCATCAGTTCTCCCATAAGTTGCTCAGAGGAAGCTGTGTCCAAGTTTCCAAGAGTTCCTCCAGAGAGAACCACAACCTCCTCATAGGAGGGAACCATGCTGTTGTCAAAGGCACTTGGGGTCAGAGAACAGTGCCCTGAACCCACTATGGCAAAATAATGTTGCAATCTGGTTAAGAAAATTGCTGGAGAGATGCCTCTGCCCCAATGAAGGTGCTAAAAAGACCAAATCCAAGGTGGATTTTATTGAACACTAAATGTGAGGTAGAGAGAGAGATGGAAAGACAGAGAAAAGGGGGGTGGGCAAGAGAGAGACAGAGACAGAGACAGGGCAAGTGTGACATTGTCCCCTGTGTGTGTGGCCTTCCCAGGGTTGGGGTTTTACACTTGATCCAGTTTGGGTAAGGGGGATGGTGTTCACCCCCTGAGCAGGGATTACCCCACTGTTTCAGGGTGCAATGTCAGATGTAACCAAATGCATGTTTTCAATCACCATCTTCATCAACTGCTATGAACAGGTGGGGCAGTGTTCTTTATCTCGTCCATGACTCACCCCTGATAATGCCCTCCAGGGGAGATATCTTCTGTGAATGGCCCATTGAGTGTCACTTCAGGACTGATAAAATTCCATCCTCCCATTGTGGGATGCTCCGCCCAGGGGGAGGATCCAAGCATTTCTACCTGGATATAAGCTGAGGCTTTTAACATAAGGAGTAGCTTGCCTACTGGATTCCCAGAGGACAAGAACTCCATAACCACCATTAGACCTCCAGAGGAAGACCAGACCCTTCTACAAGTTCACTGCTTTGACTGAATCACATTCATCACTCCAACAGGACTGCAGCCACCATTTAATGGGACTGCTGCAACCACCCTGACCAACAAGGTGTCAGGTTATATCCTGACTGTGTCAGTTTAAGGCAGTCTTTCTGTATCATTGCCCTGATCTAAATTTTCTTATTAAATTGATATTCTGGTTTAGACCCTCCCCAGGTTTGCCTTAAAACCAGTAAAAGACAATGTGCGCACCCTTCGTTTTCTTCCCTAATCAGAATTTCCCATTCCCAAACCTGTATTCAATGGAAGAGGAGGCTGTGAGGAAGAGGAAGGAGCCCTGGGATACTCAGGCAGGTGAGGAGGAAGTCAGTTCCTATTTACCCCTCTCTCCTGCTCCATCTCCCAGCCCAGCACGGCCCCTGGCTGCAGGACAACCCCGGTGCCAACACCGTGCTGCCAGGGATGCACTGGTGGGATCTCCTTCCCCTTCCCTCTGGTATGGAGGCAAATCCCATACTCTCCTTGTCCTTCCTCGTCCCCAGGAAAGGAACTGAGAATGGAGACCAGGGAGGAAAAATCTCCATGGCAGAACCTTGCGAAAGAGGCCGTTTTGAGCGACTCTAGCACACAGGAATCCAACAGGGAAGAAAGCACTCAGACATCCCACATGAGGAGGGGCTCCAAACCCAGCCCAGGGTGCTCTGAGGAGGAAAGACCCACCCTGAGCCAGGAAGATGGACAGAGCTCCAGCCAGAGCTCAGAGCTTGTGGTCCATGAGCAGCTTCATGATGGGGAGAAGGCCCACAAGTGCTTGGAGTGTGGGAAGAGCTTCAGGAAGAGCAAGCACCTGATCAGCCACCAGATGATCCACACTGGGGAATGGCCCTATGAGTGTGGGGAGTGTGGGAAGGGCTTCAGCTACAGCTCCGCCCTCATCAGGCACCAACGCATCCACACTGAGGAGAGGCCCTACGAGTGTGCCCAGTGTCAGAAGAGATTTCGGACCAGCTCCAGTCTCCTCCAGCATCAGCAGATTCACACAGAGGAGAGGCCCTTCCGCTGCCCTGACTGTGGGAAAGGCTTCAAGCGCAACTACACCCTTGTCAGCCACCGGCGTATCCACACTGGGGAGAGGCCCTGCGAGTGTCCTGAGTGTCAGAAGAGGTTTCACACCAGCTCTGATCTCCTCCTGCATGAGCGGATTCACACGGATGAGAGACCCTTCCTCTGCCCTAGCTGCGGGAAGGGCTTCAAGTGCAACTCCCACCTCATCAGGCACAAGCAGACCCACACTGGGGAGAGGCCCTACGAGTGTGGGGAATGTGGGATGAGCTTTAGCCAGAACTCTAATCTGATCTCCCACCAGAAGACCCACACCAGAGAACAGACCTATGAATGTGGGGAATGTGGGAAGAGCTTCAGTCTGAAGTCTCTCTCGAGCTGCCACCAGAGGATCCACACTGGGGAAAGGCCATACAAGTGTGGGGAATGTGGGATGACCTTTAGTAGGAGGCCCCCACTGATCATCCACCAAATGACCCACACTGGGGAGAAGCCCCACAAGTGCCCTGAGTTTCAGAAGAAGTTTCACACCAGTTCTGATCTCGTCCAGCACCAGCGGATTCATACAGTTCAGAGGCCCTTCCACTGCCCTGACTGCGGGAAGGGCTTCAAGCACAACTCCACCCTCATCACCCACCAGCGCATCCACACTGGGGAGAGGCCCTACGAGTGTCCCCAGTGTGGGAAGAGCTTCACCAGCAGCTCTCACTTGACCAGACACCAACGGAGTCACCAGTAAAAGAAACCCTGCACATTCCCCAACTGCAGGAAGAGTTCATGCACTGCTCCAGCTTTATCCCCCATGGGAGAACCCACGTTGGGAAGAGCCCTGGGGACCCATTTTCCCTGTGATCCATGCTGGGAAGACAGCTGTACCTTTTCCTGCCCCTGCCAATGATAGGATGTGGGATGGAAGAACATGAGGGTCTGGCCATGGCCGTGTCATTACATTCACTCTCACCTCAGGTCATTGCTAGGGGCAGGAAAGGGACTCTCTCTCTCCCTGAAGAGAAGGGTGAAATTTCCAGGCAGGGGAAATTGTGGCCAGGCAGACCCAGTGAATTGTGTTTAGTTTTCCCTGTAAATAGTTTTTCTGTTATCAATAAAATTTCTGTTCCATTTGTTCCTTATCTTGTTGCTGTTCCCAATGAATTATTCTTATCCCAGCCCGGGATCTTTGCCTTTTGTGCTTTCCATGGGAGGCGGGAGGGCAGCGAGGGCAGCGCGGTTTTAGTGGGAGCAGGAAATTGGGGAATCCCATTCCTAAATCCTGGCCCGTGGAAACCGAGCATCCCAGCTGGTCCCAGCCCTGGTGGCCATGGCAACAGCCTTGGGAGCGGGTCCCTGGCTGGGGCTGTGGGAACCTCTTCCCTCTGGTGCCCAGGGACAGGAGTGGAGGGAACGGCTGCAGCTGAGTCAGGGCAGGCTCAGGTTGGATGTCAGGAAAAGGTTTTTGCCCAGAGGCTGCTGGGGCCCTGCCCAGGCTGTCGACGGAAGGGAACCAGGACATCAGTTTGATCATCACAGGCTCGATTTTATTGACCAGTACGGCGGGTTAAATACAGTTAATAATGAGCTTCATACATATTGCAAAAGTTGAGCTCAGGATTGGTCAGCTTACATATCAGCACCTATGCCTACTTCTACATTCCTATGGTTCTACTTTTGATACTTTCTACATATTCTTAGGATGTATTCAGGACTAATCTCAACTCCCTATCCTCATGTTGCAGCAAGGTCACTGCTGACTCTTCCTTTTAGCTTGCTGACTGCTGACTTTTCTCCTTCAGTTTAACCAATGGCATTATATCAGTGTGGCCTTTCTCAGCTAACCAATTATTAATAATGCTCTCCACATTTCCCCCGTTTTCTTCTTGTGCAAGGAGATTAGTTTGCCATGTTTTTGCTATTGTACGGCTGACCATGTTTTGGATACAGTTAAAGATACAAGGCAAAATAAGCAAAAACAGTAAAATTACACCCAGCAGTCCTATAGCATAGATCACAAGGTTCCTCAGCCACAGTCCGAGTCCCAGGCCTTTAAGCCATTCGTCAATTCCTAAATTGTCTTCTTCCTTAAGTTTGTGAAGTCCCTGTTGTAACTCTTTTATCTTAGTGTGAATGGATACTGAATGATCAGACAGATTCATGCAACACATTCCCTCGAACTCTTCACATCCATGCCCTTGTGCTAAGAGCAAAAAATCTACAGCAGCTCTATTTTGCAAAACAGCATGGTTAACACTTTGCACATCTGCAGTTAACATGTCTAGAATTTGTGATGTCTTGTTCAGCTCATCCCTTGCCCAGCATCCTAATTGTTTTGCTAAATTCATGGCTTTATTGGCAGATCCTCCTGGTAAGATAGTTGAAACCACCACCTGTTTGAATGTACCCCAAAATCGTGGATCTCCTATCTTGCTGCAGTCTAAGTCATGTATGCTACATTTTCTCCTGTTTGAATTTTGACTCAGCTGCATTAGCAAGGACACATTAGGATGAAACAATGACAATTTTCCCAAAAAACAGGGTCCACCCTGTGGTTTAGCTGGTATACCATTCCACGCCCTGTCTCCACAAATCAAAAATATTCTTGTGGGTAATTTCATTGGTGCTGTGATATTTGTGCCGTTACATTGACTGTAATGCTGTGGAGAGAATTCACTCACATTCAGGGATGAATCTAGGGTGGCCCATGTTTCTTTAGGTTGGTTTAAATTCTGAGCACCCGAAAGTTTGTAGCTAAACCATCCACCAGCTGTAGTGTTAGATATGCTGGCATTTGTACTTCCAAAAAGATCCAATTCTTCAGGAGGAGAATGCAAAGAGGTGTTAAGTGATTGGATTAGTAAGCATTGACGATAGCCATCACTCTGACCTGCAGTATACCCTTGTTGCACCGGCAATGTGATGTTTGACATGTTAGACATACATAAGGTTTGATTGTTTATCAAACTGCAAAATTCTCCCGGAGACCACACCGGAAGTCCCACCAGGCATGTTCGAAATGGGTTAGTGACTCCTCCAAGACTAAGACAAAGTGATGATTGGTTAGTTTGATTAGCAAGCGTTACCCATAAATTTTCCCTTGGTTGACTAAAGTGTGTTACTCCTACTGCTTCACTTGCTACAGCATTGAGCAGTATTACAAAAACAAACCTCATTTTTCTTTCTGCTTACTTTGCTTCTCCTTTTCTTCCTTCTGCTTACGTTGTTTTTTCTTTCTTCGCTGTCTTTTCCCTGGTTTGCTAGATTGTCTATTGTAAGGCTGAGTCAATTCTTGGATATACTGATCTAATTCTAAATCAGCATCCTTGCTCACAAATATAGCACGAGGTAAGTTTGAAGGCAAATCAGCTTTGCAGCGAGCTGCTATGATGCATGAGGCTTTAGTAATTTCAAATATTCTAAGGTTTTCCTGTAACTTCCACCTAAGATATGCTATAACCACTTGCTCTGCACTCTCAAAGAGCTGTAATCCTGTCCGTCCTGGCAGGCCAGTACTTTGTTCAAGAGCTCTAACCCAGATATGATTTCGAATCCACTTTCCAAAACAAGATGTACACCATAAATATCCCAATGACTTCTGTGAATACCAATAAACTTGATTACAATCTGCACAATGCAAAGCTACCCATGCATAGCATTTATCTTTATCCTTTTTGCAAACATAACAAGGAAGCGAATGTAAGTAAGGACCAGTATAAAATTCTGTATCTTCAACCCAAAGCAACCAATTAAATGGTGGTGATCGCAAAGCCTCTTCAGCTTTTTTACTATATGAGGCTAACAGCTCAAGGTCTTTCTTTAACACAAGGTGTATCTTATTTCGTAATCGTAGTTCTTGTTCGTTATCCTCCTCAACAACTATATCCTCCCGAGGGTCCCACAACAGTAAAATTGTTCTAATCATAGAAAATTAATTCGCAATCACTGATACCCCTATTCAAATGAGACCGTTCCCTTTTTTGCCTTCTTTTTCTTATCTGTCTTCAATCTTGCTGCTCCTAATTTCACTGGTCCTGCCACTTTCCAACCTAATTTTTTCAACTTATCAATGCAGCAATCTAATGCTCTATCAGGATCCCCTTGGAAGGGTCCTACAACTGAATGCTGTGTTAAAGGCACTAATTTCCTACACCTTTTAGAAACTATACGTGATTTACTTTGAACCTTAATTCTATTTACAATACATTGTCTTTCCCATCGATAATAAGCAAGAACCTTCTGTTCAGGAGACTCATAAAGATTTAAAGCTATATATGCGTTTTGCCCCGTTTGTCTCCTTAATTCATCTTGCCAGCTTTTACCCCACGTGTGCTCGTGTTCACAAGTATGACACCACAAATCCCGTAATAATGATTGTTCTATCCAAAAAGTTCTTTTACAACCCCCACAACGTAGAGCTATCCAGGCAGCACAATGTGGATTGTGACAGTCAAGGCAATGTAGTTTCGCTGGATCTGTTAAGTGAAAAGTTGATAATGAGTCAATGAAACCAATCAACTCCTGGGCCGTCCGGTAGTGACGTGTCAGTGCTCTGTCCACCGCTTCCGAATACCCCTTCAATTGAAACAGCACTGGTTGTAGGACTAGAAGCAGTTTCTTCCCCAGTCGCTCCCTGTCCTCCTCCGTAAGGCGATCCACCAGAGGCTGCATCAAAAACAGGTTTAGTCCACTTAGCAGGCACCCACAAAGGCCCTGTAGGTGAGGAACCACAAAGATACCCCCGACCCCAATATAATACTTTTGCAGGTTTTTCCCATAATCCTGAACTTGGGTTCTTATACTTAACCCAGACCTCTGTTTCCTTAGTATTTTCCTGACCTGACCTTGGATGATGTTTCATTGCAGGGGGGGTATCATCTTCCCCAAAAATGCATAAATGATTAATCACATACAAAACCTTAGCCAAACATGCTTGTGGATCTATCAAATCTTGATGTTTTTCAATATACTGCTTAAGGGTACCGTTTGCTCTTTCCACTATTGCCTGTCCAGTAGAAGAGTGTGGAATACCTGTCATGTGCTTAACAGACCACTGATTCAAAAATTTCTGGACCCTAGCACTTACATAACCTCGACCATTATCTGTTTTGATACTCTTTGGAACTCCCATAACAGCGAAACAACTTAACAGATGTCTGATAACCTGTATAGCTTTCTGTCCTGCCTGAGCCGTAGCCCATATGTAATGACTATATGTATCTATGGTGACGTGCACATGCTTGACTTTACCGAATCTAGCTATGTGTGTAACATCCATTTGCCATATCTCATTTATTTTTAAACCTCGAGGATTAACCCCGATGCCTAGACCTATCCCTCCATTATGATAACTACATGTTGGACATGCTCTGACAATGGCCTTGGCTTCTGACAAACTCAGCTCAAAGTGTTTTGCCAAACCTCTTGCATTTTGATGATATCTACTATGTGCTTCTCTGGCCAATGTGTGCTTGTCAATAGGACAAGAATTATCAATGGGTAGGGTAACCAATTTATCTGCACGTTCATTCCCTTCTCCTAAACCTTCAGACCACTTATGGCTCCTAATATGAATCACAGAATATGCTGCCTTTCTTTCTCGTAAAGCCTTCCTTAACTGTATCAGTAACTCATACAATCGTTTATTATTCACTTCCTTAATTGCTGCTTCATCTATTCGTTTGACTACTCCTGCAACATACATAGAGTCTGTGACCACATTTAAAGGCTCCTGTAAGTTGGACACCGCCCATACTACTGCTAACAATTCCAAAGTTTGTAAGATATCTGCAGGGTCTGCTGTGAGGAGTTGATGCTTCCATTGTCCTTTGTCTTGCCAGGTAACAGCAGCACGCCTTGATTTCTTTCCTGCATCTGTAAAAACTGTAATAGCTCCTTCTATGGGGTTTTCTTCTCTCAAAGGTCGAGTGATCCAGTTCCATTCTGTCATCCATTGCAAAACTCTAGGCACTAATTTACTAGTCTCTACTTTAGCAGGTGACATCAATAATGCTTCTTGTAAATTCTTTGAATTTATCAAGTACCAGTCCAAGGTTTCTTTTTCCATAGGCAGTCTAATAGTAGCAGGTTCTCTACCATCCACTTCAAGAATTCTGAGACGTCCCTTTTTGATTAATGCAGCCAATTGTTCAATTTTTGAAGATATTGTTTTCTTATGCTGTAGTGGTGGTGATAACCATTCCAACACCCGTATCTCCCCCGTTTTCTTTTGCAACTGAGAGAGAGCACCAAGCAAGTGGCAAGGGCTATTCCAGATAGTAAGGTCAATGGGGTGGTCGAGTTGTCGACGAGACACATACCCTTGCTGTACACAGTTACTAATTTGCTGCAAAGCAAGATGGTGCTCCTTTGTCAGGTGTACAGGAGTAGTAGGGTCCACACCTTTTAACAAAGGCCGTAGGGCTTCTAATAAGTGATTTGGTATTCCCACAATAGGCTTCAGCCACTGTAAGTCTCCCAGCAACTTCTGTGCATCATGTAGAGTTTTAATGTGCAATTGTAATTCCAATTTTTGTGGTATCACTATTTGATCCCTCAGAGTCCATCCCAAATATTTCCAGGGCTTTGTAGTCTGAATTTTCTCTGCAGCAATAACAAGTGAATATGCAGCAAGAGTATTTTTAATGGTGTTAATCTGTAAAGAGGAGAATGGCTGTTGCTGTGCAAACAAAATATCGTCCATGTAATGATATATTATAGTTGCTGGCCATTTACGACGTAGTGGCTGTAATGCTGCATCAACATAAAGCTGACATAAAGTGGGAGAGTTGCGCATGCCCTGCGGAAGAGATGTCCATTCAAATCTTTTATCTGGTTCCCCACGATTTATTGCTGGTAAAGTAAAAGCAAATCTCTTCATGTCATCAGGATGCAGGCCAATAGTGAAAAAACAATCCTTTAGGTCAATAATTAAAAGTGGCCAGTGTTCTGGAATCATAGCTGGATTTGGAAGACCAGGCTGTAAGGCCCCCATTGGTTCCATTTGGTCATTTACAGCTCTCAAATCATGTATCAAACGATATTTCCCTGATTTCTTTTTGATTACAAAAATAGGTGTATTCCAAGGGCTTGTGGACAGTCGCAGGTGTCCCTTTGTATATTGTTCCTGTACCAATTCATGGGCATGCATAAGACTCTCCCCTTTTAATGGCCATTGCTTAACCATCACTGGTGTATCCGTTTTCCAGGTGAGTGGAATGGGGAAAGTCCAAGCAATGGCAATTACCCCAAAGGGTGCTGATTAGTTAACACCACTCCCAATTGTGTTAAAATGTCCCTTCCAATTAAGCAGGAAACTGTAGGAGGCAGTTGAACAATTGAAAACACAGCAGATATTTGTTGATTTTCAATGCACACAGACAAAGACGGTGACCTGCTTGCCAATGTAAATCCTCCCACTCCTGTGAGCATGTTTGATGAGGGAAATAGAGGCTAATGTTGTGGCCATGCTTCTGGAGAAATGATGCTAGTATCTGCTCCTGTATCCAATAATCCATAAAGGGTTATGCTTTGATGCCCATAGGTAATTTCAACCTTTTGTTTTGGTCTATTTTGTAAATCCACGGTTAAAAGTGTAACACCAGTAGAGCCAAAACCTTTTTCATCCCGTGTTTGCCCAGTAAATGATTGTATTCCTGATGTCATTTGTGACAGTGGTACCAATTGTGCAATGCGTTGTCCTTTTGTAATTTTAATCGGAGGATAAAGGGTGTAAGCCATAATTTGTATTTCCCCTGTAAAGTCCGCATCGATAACACCAGGCAAAACAAATAATCCCAACATAGTTATAGAGGAACGTCCCAGCAATAATGCTCCACATGTTTGTCCATTTAGTATAAGAGGACCCTTTATTCCAGTGGGTATCCTCTCAGGCTGGTTCGTCATTAGTGTGACGTCTACTGCTGCTGATAAGTCCAAGCCGAGGCTCCCGGTTGTTGCGGGTTGCAGACAGGAGGTAGCAGCGATGTCACGGCAGCAGCTGGTGTCTCCGATGTCACGGCAGTAACTTGTGTCTGTCCCTCATTGCCGCATCGGTAACACTTGATGAATGGTCTCGAGCCTCTTTACGTGAATGCCAGTGAGCTGCTTTGGAGAGGAGCAAGAGCAGCTAACACCTGATTTTGAGTAGACTATGCTTTTGCAACCCTAATCCTAATTCCTTTAAGGCTTCTGCTATAAATGCCTGTGAAGCTGTTGGCATTAATGCCATTCACTCTAATGCTTCCTCAATAGTCCAGTTTGCCCCTAAAGTAGCTAACACTCTTTGGGTTGCTGGATTGCTATTTTGCAAAGCACACCTGCTTCAATAGCGCCCTGCAACACCAGCCCGATCTATAGCAGTAGCTGTTCTATCGATAAAATTTCCAAATGATTCTTCCCTTCCTTGCTTAATACCCATATAAGCCGGTAACCCTCCTGGCTCTTTAACTATATCTATTGCAGCACGCACTAACCACATAGACTCTGTAAGTTTATCTGCTCCCGATATCATCTGTGCCTCTGTACGTAAATATGTCCCTAAGCCCATCAGCTCCTCTACTGTCACCCCATGTAATGGGTCTCCCTGGGCTCGTTGTACAGCAACCGATTCATTTACCAACGCGTGCCAATGGGCATTAAATAATAACTGCTGATGCTGAGTAAATATCAACCGAACTATTCTTCTTAAATCATTAGGACATAAAACCTGAGTATTAAAAAGATAATCTAACATTTGCTTAACAGGTTCACTTTTTACTCCAAACTGACTAACCGTAGAACGTAGCTGAGTTAACAGCTTCTAATCTAAGGGAGTATATTCTGCTATATTATGCGTAAGGTTCCCCTGTGCATCATACTGTGGTGTGTATGTAACTGGACATGCAAGACTAGAAGCTATTTCCACCGCCTCACCATCCCCCATTTGCATTACTTCTTTCGCCAAAGCAGCCCAAGCTTCCCTCCTCTGTTTAGCCATCTCCCCCCATGGATCACGGTGTGCCCCTGGGATGGGATCTGGCCCTTTAAGGGTGCTATGCTGCTGGCGCTTCGGTGCAGACACCGAGTTTTCGCGCGGGGGGGGCAGTGAAGCAGAGGCTGGCTCGCACGGGGGAAGCCCCGCTGGAGCTGACAGTGAAACCGGAGCCGACTCAAGCGGAGCCGGCCTGCGAGGGGGAACCAGCCCCCCCGCTGGAGCCGGCTCGGGCGGAGGAGGTGACCCCCCCACCGAAGCTGTAACCTGAGCCGGCTCACTGAGGGGTAGCGGCGGAGGCAAGGCTGGCGGCGGAGGCGAAGCTGGCTTGCCCCTCCCCCCACCATCCGACCCGCCTGAAGCTGGTGGCGGAGGCAAAGCTGGTTTGCTCTTACCCCCACCATCCGACTCGCCCTCCCCCTCTGACAGAAAAGGTGCAGACGGTTCCACTGCGCCTATAGAGAAATCCTCCACACCACTTTGGTGGGGACTCTTAGGCATAAGTACCTTAGTTACAGAGGGTGCCAGGGGATCATCTTCACGACCATACCCTATATTCCTCTTATGAGCTTCTGTTGCCCTTTCTGCTGCCTTTCTCTCAGAGACCTGCTGAAGTAACGTGTTATACACCACCCGCCATAACTTCCCAAATTTCTTTGCTGACTTATCATCATCTAGTACTGTATCCCACAATATTTCCCCAAACTTTCTCCACTCTGATAACTCATGAACTGTATGAGGATTAGAAAAGATACCCTTAGCATGGCCATAAGCTAATAACCCTGGTAACTCCTTTTTTAAATCTATCTCTTTTATCCCACGCCGCTCTAAATAGGCGGTAAATAAATCATATGCCGCTTGCCTATCCATACCTATTAATCAGCGCGCGCTGTTGCAGCTCTCCAGGCTCCGGCGACACGTATTGGCTTAAGTCACAGTTGTGAACCTTAAGGGTGCTTCAAATTCCGGCACCGTCCTGGCTGCTGGGACCCAAACCCAACTTCCGGACCGTGGCGTAATCCCTTTTTCTTTTAATCCGAGAAAAAGGGCAGAGATTCGGTTATGCCCGCATTCTCCACCATTTGTCGACGGAAGGGAACCAGGACATCAGTTTGATCATCACAGGCTCGATTTTATTGATCAGTACGGCGGGTTAAATACAGTTAATAATGAGCTTCATACATATTGCAAAAGTTGAGCTCAGGATTGGTCAGCTTACATATCAGCACCTACGCCTACTTCTACATTCCTATGGTTCTACTTTTGATACTTTCTACATATTCTTAGGATGTATTCAGGACTAATCTCAACTCCCTATCCTCATGTTGCAGCAAGGTCACTGCTGACTCTTCCTTTTAGCTTGCTGACTGCTGACTTTTCTCCTTCAGTTTAACCAGTGGCATTATATCAGTGTGGCCTTTCTCAGCTAACCAATTATTAATAATGCTCTCCACACCAGGCTCCCCAGGGAAGGGTCCCAGCTCCAGGGCTCTCTGAGCCCCAGCAGCATTTGGACAGCACTGCCAGGCCCAGGCTGGCATTGTTGGGGTGTCCTGTGCAGGGCCAGCAGTTGGACTGGAGGATCCTGATGGGTCCCTCCCAGCTCAGCCAATTCTGTGGTTCTGGGATCCCATGAGCCTGGGGATGGGGCTGCAAATGGTTGCCATGGCAACGGGCTCTGGCTGCAGGCCTGAGCTGGTGTCCATGGCAACCACCCCCCCCCCCCCGGCATGGGGTCTCTATGGAACTGCCATGGAAACTGACCATAGCAACAGGGGCCTGGTGATGGTTGCCATGGAAACTGACCATAAAACAGGATGCTGGTGATGGTTGCCTACTAAGGATCAGATTCGTCACAGGCCCTCAGAGGGGTTCCATGGGGACTTTCCAGGAGTCTCCAGGATGTTCCAGAGCTGGAATGTCACAGGCAGAGACAGGGGCTCCATGGACACCTCCCAGGGCTTTCTGGGGATGGTAAAGAGCCCTGCGGCCAGAGGCAGTCTCAGCCATTCCATGGTGACATCCCAGGGGACCTTGGGCTGCAAAGGCACCGATCTGTCACAGGCACTCACGGGGGCTCCACGGTGACATCCCAGGAGTCTCCAGGCTGCCAAAGAGCCGGGATGTCCCAGACACTCACAGGGGTTCCTGTCATGGGCACAGTGGGAGCTTCAGGCAATGTTTATTAGAGAAGCTCCTCTTGAGTCACAAGGTGCATAAAGGAGCCCCAATAGCCCCCACAAACCCACAGATACCCCCAAGTACCTCCAGGCTTTCTCAATGCCTTCTGTGAGAGGAGCCTTGGAGCAGTGGTTTCCAATCCGAGTTCCAGACTTTTACAGAGTTTGCGTATAAAGAATTATAAAGTTGGAATTAAATCTTTGTAGAATTTTTCCCACAGGATTAGGGATGGCACACCAGATATTTTTATATAAATATGTATGATATATTATGGTAATGATTAGAGAAAATGGCCTAAATCACAAATATTTAACCAGGATGTAAGAGATGTATAATATATTAGATAGGGCACTAAGAATTTATTTCAAAGGAACTGCATTAAAGCAAAATCTGTAATTATGCAGAGATTGATGTTACTCCTGCAGACCAATGACTGTGGGCAAATCCCTTCAACTCAGGCTGGAGCAGTGACCTTGAGGGGTGTCCCCACTGCAGTGAGGAATTTCCACATCCCCCAAGAAGGGAAATGTCAGGAGATGTTGACATTAAAATTTGGGATGGGGCTTTCCTTGTCTGAGGTGCTGCCCTGTCAGTCAGATGTGCCCAGGCTGGGCCAGCTCAGCAGCTCTGCAGAAGCTCTCAGTGGTGTCATTTGGTTGTTCCTTTCTTGGGGGATTTTTCCAGCTCTGCCACAGCTTCAGCTCCCTCTGAGGATGTTGAACTTTGGGATGGAGGAGTCAGGCTGGTTTCAGCATTATTCACCCCAAAAGCAGTGTGACACCCCTCCTTAATTTCCCACTAGGGGCTTTGCAAAAAAGGCCTTGCTGGAGTTGTTGGAGCCCATTGCAGGCAGAGCCTCCTACTCCAGCAGGAACTGCCTTTCCTTTCCATGAGCAGGGCAGGTCCCGGTGCAGGAAAAGCCCCAGGCCAGCCCCAGCACAGGGAAGGGCTCGGGCACAAGGGCAGAGTGCTGTGCTGGGAGCTGTGCCAGGGAGAGTCTGAGGCAGCAAAGGCACGTTGGCAGCAGCAGCTGCTTGCAGGCCATGGCCAGAAGCCTCCCTTGGCAGCCCGGCCTGGTGGCCACACTGCAGAGCTGCTGCCTCAGGGCTCATTCCTGGCTGGGCTCTGAAAAGCCACTTCTGCTCCAGGAGCCTGAATGGAAAGCCATTGGCCCCAGCACCTTGGGGACAAGATATTAATGACAAAACTCTTCATGCCAGCAGAGCCAAGGCAGGGGCAGAGTAAAGGGGAGAGCCAGGCCCAGGGGACAGGGCTGCCATGGTGATGGCTGTGAGGCCACTGTCCCTGCAGCAGCCTGGCTCCTCTCAGCAGACATTCTGGCCAGAAGCGTTGTGAGGGCACCCAACAGAGCAGAGAACACAGAGAACGGGAATTCCATCCTTTGGGATGAGAGGGTTTCATTGGGTCAGGCTGCACAAAGCTCCCGATCTTGGGCAATGCCTGGGATGTGACATCCAATTCTCTGGAAGAAAAGCTGAAATTTTGTGACACTCTCATAACTGTAAAATATTTCCTCCTTCTAACAAATGTAAATCCACCCTCCTTCTGTTTAGAGGTATTGACCTTTCTTCTGTCACTGCAAGATTTAGCAGAAAATAAATTTGAACACTATTTTTCTATTTTCACAGACCTTGGAGAGGAACTAAAAATCTCCCAAGATGGGGTTTGGAGGCCTCATCAAAAAACCAGCAGGGCAAGGCTGCTGGCTCTGGGCTCTGATGTGGAGACTGAGGACAGAACAGGAGTAGCTTGGGAGGGATTGGGGGGTGGTTTCTGAGGGGCTGGAGCTTTTCTTCATAGACGATATAACCATGAGAAGGAAATAACGGCACAAGTAACGCTGGGGAGGCCCAGACTGGCACCAGGAGAAAGGAATTTCCCTCCCAGGGCAGGGCTGTGGTGCAGCACATCCACAGCAGGAGCCTGGAGCAGCCCAAGGCTCTGTGTGGGCAGGCAGAGGCAGGCAGGAGGCAGAGCTGTCAGCATAGGAAGGGCCCAGCCAGGTGGGGCACCCGGGGGATGCCGACAGCCTGCAGGGACAGAGGTGCAGGTTTACTCAGCACCAGAGACACCTTTCCCCCTCTTACCCCAAACTGTCATCACTGCCAGCAGTGTTCTGCTCTACCTGGAACCTGGGGACACTTTCTCAGTCTTTTGCCTCACAGGGATCTACTGAAAGTACAAGAAACTTCAGTGTTTCCATCTTAAATTGAGTTCTTGAGGAATTTTTTGGGCACACTCTGAGACACTGAGTCTGATGCAAAGAGCAGCAAAGCCCCAGAGGGTCATTAAAGTCCCTGTGCTTTGTCTGTGCTGCTGAGCTGGCCTGGGCTCCTGGCCCAGAGGCAGCTCCTGGCAAGGGCAGCGCTGCAGAGAGACAGCTCTGGCCAGGGGCAGCTCCTGTGCACAGCCCAGCAGACTGGGGCACTGCCAGGGCCCCTCAGGGACACCAGCAGGGCACAGACAGAGCTCACAGGGGCTCAGCACTGGCAGGGGCTGTGGGATGTCCCCTAGGGGGCTGTGTCACAGCAGCACCTCTGGAGCTGTGTCATAGAGGCACAGAGCAGCTGGGATGTCAGCAAGGGGCTGTGTGACAGCATATAGTGGTCTGTGTGAGGCCACAGGTTGGGTGGTGACATCACAGAGTTTGTTGAGTGAGGTCATTGAGCAGATACAGCATTATAGAAAGGACTGTGTGACATCACAGAGCAGGTTGTGACATCAAAGCATGGCTGTATGACATCATAGAGCAAGATGTGCCATCAAAATGTGTGCTGTGACATTACAGAGTGGCAGTATGGCATCACAGAGAGGGTTTTGTTACATCACTGAGGGGATTGTGGCATCACACAGCTGTCTGTGACATCATAGTGTGAGGCCATAGAGCCTTGCCATCATAGAGGGTGGCTCTGTGACATGAGAGAATGAGGTTGTGACATCACTGGGTGGCTGTGTAACCTCACAGAGCAGCCTGTGACATCACAGAACAAACTGTGACATCGCAGTGTGACTCTTTGACATCACAGCACCTTCTGTGACATCACAGAGCAGCTGTGCAACACCACAGGGGACTGTGTGAAATCACAGGGGACTGTGTGACATAATAGGAGGCAATGTGACATCACAGGGGCTGTGTGACATCACAAAGATAGCTGTGTGACATCACAGGTGACTGTGTGACATCTCAGGGGCTGTGGGACATCACAGATCGCTGTGTGATATTACAGGGTCTGTGTGACATCACGGGAGCTGTGTGAGGTCCCTGGGGAGGTCACTCTGCCCCGGCCCCTCTCACAGTTCCCCCCAGAGCAGTCCAACCCTGCTCGTGCACAGTGGGGTCCCCTGTCCCCCCGGGTCCCCCCACCCCTGGCCCTGCAGCCTCCCCCAGAGGATGTTCCATGAGATCGACCCCAGAGCCTGACACGGGGACGGGGGGCCGGGGCCCTGGGTGTGGCACAGGGGGACAGGGACCCCCCAGCAGCGTCCCCGTGTCCCCCAGGGCCAGAGCCTGGGCCAGGGCTCCTTCACCCTGTTAGAAATGAGGGCTTGGGAGCACTGAAAAAATCCCCAGCAAGGGAGAAGCAAAAACCAGATTTAATATTAAGGGACAGCAGCACAAAGTTCCTTCGCAAGAGTCACTCTGCTCCTGAGTGGGCACCTCAGGCACACCAGGGAAACAAAGCAACAACAAAACCAAAGAGAATCCAGACAATAAAACCAGAAATTAACCTAGAACTGTCCCTGTGTGTCTGTGTGTGACACAAGGACAGCGAGGGCAAGGATAAAAGGAATACGGCCAGAAAGCTTAACAGAGCTCAAACTTAACAGGACTTAACTGATACCTTAACCTTAACTCATACTTTCAACTTGACAATTTATCAAAAGAGCAGAGCGTAACAGCATGTAACCTAACTTAAACCTATGACTTTGCAATTTAACACAGGAATAACACTTAACTATATTGAACTTAACATATAACTTATATTAAAGGTAACCGCTTAGCAAAAGAACTCTCAGCAGCATTTAATTTAACTTAGGCCTTGTGATTTACCCTGACCTACAGCTTCTTGTTTACCATTGTAACTACTTTTATTTTTTCTAGATCTTCAGCACTAAAACTCTATAATAAACTAGAAATCCACATTCTCGCGTCTAACACCTAAGTTTGGAAGCCCTTTCCAAGGTCTCCGATCAAATCCTGTGTTTAATTCTAAGCTTTGCTGACAAGACCAAAGGTCTGAGATTTCCCCGCATTTGAGTTTCCAACAACACTGATGCTGTTAGTTCCAGAGTGCTCAGGATCCCTCTTGCAAGTCAACTCTGGCAGGAACAAGGCGGCTGCCAGGGGGCTGCTTGTGGCCTCTGACAGCCCATTGCTCAGGGCTTGCCAGCGCCCCAGCCCCGCAGGCTCTGCCCCAGCCCGGCCAAGCTGCCCGGCAGCAGCGCCGCAGCCCCACAGCAGCTCCAGAGCAGCCCCATCCAGAGGCACCTGGGAGCCCTCAGCAAGACAGCCAGCAGCACACGGGCAGGAGGACACGGATGGCGCTTCCTGCCTGGCACAGGGCTTGTGGCCATCTCCAGGCACCGCTCTGGCTGAGATGCCCACAGCCCCGGCCCCTGCCCAGCCGCTCTGTCACCAGCCCAAAGGCTCCAGCAGAACCACCACAGGCCAAGGGGCTTCTGGCCATTTTCCCTGCAACACTGCACGCCTGGGAAGGCTGCTGAGCCAGGGTACCCTTCTCCCCTTCATCCCCTATGCCCTGCAGAGCCTGGGCAGCAAAAGAAAACTCCTCGGAGTCTGTGTATTATACCACACTCTATATTCATATACTAACATAAAAACAAAAAGAAGAAAAGAACAATGTTAAAGAAACGGGAAATCGCTGCTATCTCAGGTGCCCCCAGCAGACTGAGTCTCTGGGATCAGCTCTCTGCAGAGCTCCAGCAGCGCAGCCAGCCGAGCCCCGACAGATGAGGCCGTGTCCTCCATGCCCTGTGGAGCTGGTCTTGCAGCCTCTGAATAAGGGAATATCGCTCACACTGCAGTGCTTGGAGGACATACAATGTTTCAACTGCCACATCTAACACGGCACTGCTGGTGTCAGGTTTTCAAGGGCTGCAAGAGAGAGGCACAGAGCCATGGTCAGATCCCGGATCTGCCGAGAGCCGAGGAGAGTCCCCTGCCAGGGCCATCCCAGTCGGCTCTTGCCATGGCCAGGAAGGAGCAGGGACCAATGGGAGAAGCCCGAAGCTGCTGGCCACGAATCGCCCAGGTGGCCTTGAAATCTCCGTGTGCTCTGCTCACGCCGCTCCTCGTCCGCACAGGGAGCAGAGCCCTCCACAGCCGGGACAGGGCTTGCAGCTCCCCCGGCAGCCCCCGCTGCCAGCCCGCTGCCCTCACTCACCGTTGCAGATCAGCTGCAGCTCTTCCTTCTTCCCCCTCAGGCGCTGCGCGGCCATGCCTGTGAACACAGAGCCTGTCACGGCCCCAGCGGCACAGCTCCCTGCCAGCGGCACTGCCGGCGCTGTGGCCACCCGGGCTGCTGGCCCGGCAGGGCTCAGCCCGGGCCCTTGCCGCACGCTGCCGCCCCAGGGCACGGCTGCCAGAGGGCGGCAGCAGCAATGCCCAGGCCAGGCGGGGCTCCACGGACATCTTCCTTTGTCAAGCTGTTTTTCTCTGCTTCAATAAGGCGTTAGATAAGAATATTTTATTTTTATATATTCCAATGCTATAGTTTCAAGGATACAAGTAATAATCTAAAATTATACTTCAAAAGGTTATTATTGCAGAGCATTTTTATGGATTAAATGCATGCAAAATCAACCTCTTTAACACCTGAATTCCAATATTCCTAAATTAATCAGGGTTAATTGCAAACAAAAGACAGGTTCAAAGGCCTTTTTCCATGCTTTATTTTCCTCAGTTAATATTAGAATTCCCAACTATCCCATTGTCAGTCTCCACACATATTGCAATCACAAATACACACGTCGCCTGTTTGTACCTGACACGAAACACAGCTTTGCATCTGACAGCTCCCCCTCTGCTTGTATAATTTTTCATTTACCTTACTCATTCGTGTCTGGGCTTCCAATCTGGCCAAAACTTTGGAAGCTTTCTCTTTTTGGTCTCTTTTCTTTAATTTCATTTTATTTGTTATCTTAGCTCTTTTCTCAAAACTAACAACTTCTCCGGTAGCCAATTCCGAGTCGGTTACTGCAATCTGCATGCTTTGAATGACTGAGTGGATTGGTAGGATAAAACATGGAATAAGGCTAGGTAGAAACAATAACCCAGCCAATTAGCACAATATCAGGAAACCTATTTTCTTCCACCAAGCTCCTCCTTTAAGCATCTGGTCCCACTGTGAGGCTTGAAGAATGGAATTCCATTTTTGGACAGGGACATGAGCTGCCCTTTTGATCTCTGCTGCCAAACCCTGGATGGTTTCTCCGTAATCAGCAATCTCAACACAGCTTTCCCACTCATTGACTTTCCCGCACACTCTCCCTTCTTCAGCGAGCAAATAGTCCAAGGCTATTAAATTCTGATACACAAAAGCCCACACCTGAGTGTGCTGCCGGCTTAACAAGTCCAGGGCCTCTGAGGAGTGGTTCGAGACTACCTCTACCACTGCTTGCAGTCTAATTAACCTATTCAACAGGTAAATTTGGGTCCTATTTTCCCAGCTTCCATCTTGAGCCCAAATGGCTGGCCCATAATAATCTATTATTCTTTCTGCTGGCCACTCTTCTTCTCCCCATTTTTGGTCCCCTCCTGCTCTTGGAAACTCCAGTTTCAATTCTCTTTTTTCCCCTGTTCAGGTTTTCATATAAGGGTGCTCCTAACAGGTTACTCTTGGACTTTGGTAGTACAAAGAAGGAGGGTTGTATAATCCCTAAAGTACAGGATCCTTTCCATCTATGGGGCAGTTAACTGTAAGTTTTTTGCCCACAAATCCAATATATACCATTTGGGACTTTCCATGGATCATTTACAGCCTCAGATTATTCTCAGTATATTCTTAGGGTCTCCAGGGATTGGTAAGGGTTAGCTCTAGGACTTTTATGCCAGCAAAACTTTGTTTTGTTGTTCCATTCACAATTTTTCTGTTTATTTAAGCTCCAGTATCCAGCAGGAGGTGTTGGCTGCCAAGTTCTAACATTATTGTTTGAATTTAAAGCTAAAGTAGACGTGCAGGGAGTATACCCCACCATTACAGTATATTTTCTCCCCTCCCTGCTGATGCAAACTGTCCCAATTATTTGATAATTTAAAATCCATCCTCAGGCTGTTTCAATATTTTGGAAATTTGAGTATGGTTGTATTTTAGAATTGCACTGGAGCTAGACTCTCACCTCTCCATGGCCATTTTTCGGCTGATTTTAATCTCCCACAAATCCAACAGTTGAATAACTCTAATTCTGTGGCAATTTCTTGCATTAGATCTACAAAAAGGTTTTTATTTGAAGTCAGAAGACCCCAATCACCATACTGCTGTTCTAACTGTTTTTATTGTTCACTTAATTTTACTTTCTGGGTCTCTTCCTTCTCTGTCCTTTGCTAAACAAAAGAATTTGGCATATTGCAAACAACTTCGTTCATCATCATCTTTGAGAAGGTTGGTTAGAACAGGTCTATCTTTGGGAGAAACTTTCAGTCCATGTTTTAAATTTTCTCAAACCCTGTATAATTTGCCACCCATAGTGCACATCTTTAATTGGTTATGGTCATAGCACACTTCACTAACATGGGAATGTGCCATGAACATTGATTCCATTTTTCCCCCGAACCAGACAGTGTGATTGCATTTGTCACAGACAGCTGGAGCAACAGGCTCTGATCCTGCAGCTCACTCGTGGATTATGTGGAGTTCAGGAGTGAGGCTGCTAAGGCCCATTGCCTGGGATGCAATGATCAATACAGTGAAAATAATCCTCAGGGTATTTAACTCTCTACCTCTCTCAAGGCCCCTTGGGTTGCATCCCAGGGCCGAGATGTAGATCTTCTCGGTAGCAGAGTTTATACCTTGGGATTTAATCACCGATATCTTTTGTTTCATAATTGCCTTTTGCCTCATGAGCCTTCAGATCTCTATTTATTGTGGTTGTGGTCCGATTCTTTTTAATTCAGGCCAATTGGCCCCTGAGTTTGGGGCATGTGCGACTACAATAGGGTTGGTGTATGTGCCTCCCCCTCTTTCAGCGATACTTGGCTTCCCACCACTCTTTTGCTTTAATTTGATATTCGTCTGGTATCCAATTGCTCTTGTCACACTCTACTTTTTCTAATTTGGCCTTTGGTACTTCCTGCAAATCAATTCCTGCTCTTGTTCTGTGTACCCAAGTTCTCTACCAATCTTTATCACCTGTTTTAATATATCTTTTCCTTACTGCAGCCCACAAAGTTTTATCAGTTTCTTTCTCTATTTCTTTCATACAATTACAGCAGAGAGCATTAGGGATTTGTCCCCTTGGTAGGTTTGTATACCAAAATCTTCACACTCTATGCACTTAAAAGAACCGCATGGATAACACTTACGGTTTGGAATAGCACATTCTACCTTTGGGGAGTACAATTGGTTTTGCAGCTTAAGGTAGGAGCATTTTTGTGACATACATCAGTCCCTTTTTAACTTGATTTTCACTTCTCCGGGAGTTGATGCAATTCTCCACTGGGACTCAGCAGGTGTCTCTGTCAGTGGTTCTGTCTCTGTCGGTGGTTCCACTGGTCTTTTGACCCATGACGCCTGGGTACAGCCTTTTTCCACAGTTTGGACAGCTGTATCAGTGGTCAGCAGAGTAAAATATGGACCTTCCTACCTAGGAGACAAACTTTCTTCTTTCCAGCTTTTAATCAGCACCAAGTCACCCGGTTTTATTTGATGTATGGTTAATCCAAGAGGCACTGATTGAGCAATTACTCCTTCCTCCCTTAGTTCTAGGACATGTCCTGTCTTCTGGATGTATTTTTGAATAGTCATATCGGCAATGACTACTGATGTTTGGGATACTTCCTGGGAATAAGGCATTCCATAAAGCATCTCACATGCAGAAAGTCCCGTATCTGCATTTGGAAGCGTCCTTATATTAAGCAATGCTAAAGATAAACATTTTACCCATGACATTTGGGTCTCAATCATTAATTTTATTCACTGCTGTTTTATAGTTTGGTTCATTCTTTTCACCCTCCCAGAGCTCTGGGGGTGCCAAGGGGTGTGATATTCCCAGATAATACCCCTGGTGTTACTCCTTTTATGATGCTGGAAATAAAGTGGGAGCCCTGATCAGAATCATTGGCCCTGATAACCTTAAATTGAGGAATGATTTGTTCTAACAATATTTTAACTACAAACTTCACTGTGGCTCGGGCATCCCGGTAGGCCTCCACCCAATGAGTTAGTTGATCTACTACTACTAACAAGTATTTCCATCTACCCACGCTTGGTAATTCAGTTAATCCACCTGAACCTTTTCAAATGGTCTGTAGGCTATTTTTCTACCGCCAGTTGAAGCTTGTCTCATTACCTTTTTGCTAACTATTTGACAAGTCAAACACCCCTGTGTTATTTGTTTTGCTAGCTCAAAAATTCCAATACATCCATAATATTTTAAAAAATGATCACATAAGACTCTTGTTCCCCAATGAGTACGTTGGTGCAACTGGCTTGGAATCCTTCTAGCGTAAGCCTTAGGTAAAATCTCTCCCTCATCTGGTAGTACCCATTTTCCCAGCTCTTTCTTAGCTTCTAATCTTTTTATAGCTTTTTCTTCCTCTTGAGTACTATAGCTTTTTGGCAGCTCCTCTTGAATTTCCCCTATAGTGTTCAGCTGGATAGTTTCTTTTAATTTACAGGCTGCCTCCTTTGCAGCTTGGTCCGCTGTGTTGTTTCCTCTCACTAAGTAGCTTGACCCTCGTTGATGACCTCTTACATGTACTACAGCTATTCTCTTAGGTTCTTTCAGGGCTTCAAGCATTCTGATTATTAACTCCTGATGGATCGGTTTCTTCCTTTGAGTGTTTATCAAACCTCTTTCCATCCAGATTTTTCCAAATGTGTGTACAATTCCAAAGGCATATTTTGAGTCTGTGTAAATAGTGCCCACCTTATCTTTTAAAAGTTCTAAAGCTCAGTGTAAGGCAAATAATTCACAAGCCTGAGCTGACCAGCTAGAACTTATTTTTCCTCGTTCTATTACAGACATATTTTCTCCTTCTACAATAGCTTATCCTGAATTTCTTTTCCCTTCTATCACCCTTGATGAGCCATTGATAAAATATCTTTCCCCACTAGATAGCTCCATCTCACTTAAATCTGGTCTCACTTTTGTTTGTAATTTGATTAATTCCACACAGTTATGAGCAAGATCTTCAGCTGGCTCCCCACAGAGAAATTGAGCAGGGCTCTGAGCCAGAGTGACTTTAAGTTCCAGTTCAGAGGAATGTATCAAGATAGCTTCATACTTTAAAATCTGGCTATCAGTGAGCCACTTCTCTGCTTTTTGATGCAGTATGCTTCTAACGTTGTGGGGGGTATATATTACTAAAGGAGCTCCAAATGTAACTTTCTTTGCTTCTTCTACCAGAAGAGCTGTTGCTACTATAGCTTGTAAACATATTGGCCATCTTCGACTAACAGGGTCCAGTAACTTTGAATAATACCCCACCGGCTTTTTGTCTCCTCCCCAGTCCTGGGTGAGCACTCCATAAGCAGTTTGCTCAGCAGTATTTACAAATAATTGAAAAAGTTTACCTAACTAAGGTAGGCTGAGTACTGGGGCTTGAATTAGAGCATCTTTCAAATTCTTAAATTGTTTTTCATCCTCCTGGTTCCATTTCATTGCATTGACTGTTAGTTTTTCATACAAAAATTTCACCTTTTGACTATATCCATCTATCCATTGTCTACAATATCCCAATAACCCTACGAGTTGTCGTGTACCTCCCTTTTGGTATTAGGGGAAGGCAGACTCAGTATTCCCGATATTCTCTCAGGATCCAATTTCTTTGTTCCTTTACTCAGCCAGTGACCTAGATATTTCACTTCCTCTTCAGCGAATTGTAACTTAGCCCTCAAAACCTTTAGGCCTTTCTTTCCCGAGAAATTCAACAGACTGATTGTTGCTTCTCTCACTTGCTCCTGATTCTCTCCTGCAATTAATAGATCATCTACATATTGTACTAGTTTAGTTCCTTCTGGTCTTTCAAAATCTTGTGAAATTCTTTCTAAAGCCTGACTGAAAAGATTTGGGGATTCAGTAAAGCCCTGTGGAAGAACGGACTACCTTAATTGTTGTCTTCTCCCTGTGTCTGGACCTAACCACTCAAAGGCAAAATAGTCTCTGCATCCCTCCTCTAAAGGACAGGACCAAAAGGCATCTTTCAAATCCACTACACTATACCAGGTATAGTCAGAGGAAACCTGACTTAGTAATGTATACGGGTTAGCTACCACAGAAAATCTTGTGGCTTTTTGTTGATTGACAGCCCTCAGGTCTTGGACTAAAACGGTAGCTGCTGTCACTTTTCTTCACAGGGAATATGGGGGTGTTGTGGGGTGACATACATTATTCTAACTTGCCCTGCCCTGAGAGTTCTTCAATTACTGGCTTCGGCCCTCTCCTCCCATCTAGTGGAATAGGGTATTGTCTCACCCTTATAGGAAACGCAGCGTTTACAATGGTGATTTTTAAGGGTTCTATATCCAATTTACTGATCTCCCCAGGAGTGGACCAGACATCAGGACATATTTTACTCTCATCCTGGTCCATCAGTTTATACAGCTGTACTGTTGGTTGATCATTTTGGGGTTGAATACCAATTTTTAACAAAAGAATCAGGTCTCTCTCCAAAAGATTGCATTCTGCTTCTGAAATTTGGAATAAATCACTAATATCAACTTTTCCCTTTGCTTCAATTAGTACTTCTTCAATAATGGGAACCTTAAAGGCCTCCCCTTTTGCTCCAATTACTTGAGCTGTTTTCCCGCTGATTTTGCATCCTTTTGGTAATCTTTGCACTGTTGATCTTTCAGCACCCATATCTACTAAAAAGGTGACTTCTTCACCCTGGGGACCTACTTTTAATTTTAGCAAGGGCTCTTGTGATGGTCTGGTCCCTAATAAAGAGAGCCCCTGACACCTCTAATCCTCTATAAACAGTTTTTGGTCTGCCTCTCGCTTCATGCAAACCCTTTTAACATGTCCTTCCATACCACATTAAAAGCAGGTAGGTCTTTTAGAACCCTCACCTCTTATTTTTCTCATGGTTTTAGCATTCCCTGAAGATGCACCATCGTTCTGAACCTCTTTTACTGAAGCCACAAAAACCTTATCTTTAGCTTTCACCTTTTCTTCATCTCTCTGGACATAAACTCTCTGTGCTTCCTTAACAATTCTTGCAAACCTCTCTCCTGCCAGCTGTCTAACTTTTCAAGTTTCCTTCTAATATCCTCCCATGATTTTGCCACAAACTGAGTTTTGATTAATGCTTCCCCCACTGCTCTATCAGGATCTAATCCCGAATACATTTGCATACTCTACCTTATTCTTTCTAACCAATCTATGGGTGACTCATCTTTCCCCTGATGTTCATCCAGGGCCTTGCTAATATTTTGCCCTCCAGGGACTGCTTCTCAAATTCCCTGAATAATTATATTCCTGAGATCTACTATATTCTGCCTATCCTGATCATTGTTATGGTCCCAGTTAGGGGCTACCAGGGGCCATTTCATTTCTCCTAAAGGTCTCTGCTGGTGGTCCCTATCCCAAATTCTCATGCCAGCCTGTCTTATCAACTGCCTCTCCTCTGCTGTAAATAAAATACTTAAAATTGACTGAATCTCCATCTGGGTCTTAGAAACTGATCTAGCCTTTCAGACACCTCCAGAGGATCTTCAAGTAACCTTCTCATTTCTTTTTTTAAAAGTCCTTACATCCCTGGTGTTTAGGGGTACTGACACACACCCAATGACTGGTGTCCCTAGATTTCCTACTAATGGTACTTCCCTCAATGGGTACAGCTGCCCCCCTTCCCTTCTTTATTGCTATCCCCACTGTTTTCTGCTTGTGCCCTTTCCTGGCTTCTCATTCTGTGTGCTGGTGGTGAATCAAGTACCAGGAGCGGAGCCACCGGGGCTTGTGGCAGCAGCAGCAGAGCCACCCTGGCTTGTGGCAATGGGAGCGGAGCCATCGGGGCTTGTGGCAATCGGAGCATAGCTACCGAGGCTTGTGGCAGCGGGAGTGGAACCACCGGGGCTTGTGGTGCAGGGGGTGCTGGAATGGGTGCAAAGGGTGCCGGGCTAGGTGCTGGATGAGGCACCTCTGCCAGTGCAGCTGGCTGTAGTACATAAGGGGGGGAAGGTTATCTAAGGGGTCCCACTGATCCCTTTTCTTTTTGGTTTTTAATGCATACAGGGGAGTAGGCCAGGACCCATGCCATAAAGCAGCATAATCACTTTCTTTTTGGTTAATAGGGTCCTTTTTATTTACATAGGCATTCAAGGCCTTACAGATCCACCCTTCAGACGACCTGTACATTGGCCAGTATAAATTATCAGGTCGTATCATTTCCTTAGTCCATTCTACCACACAATATTGTATCATTTTCTCTTTACTTTTTCCTCTCCTAGATTCATATTTATTCCACAATTTTAACATTACCTAAAGGGGGCTGTCCTTGGGTATATCTGGCAAAATGCTCCCTCTTTTTCCAGTACTTTCAGTACCTTTATTTTCCTGCTGGTTTATACCAGCTCCTGGGTTTTGCTTTGGCATTTACCCATTTTTCCCGAATAGGTGTTCCCTCACTGGCCTTGAGCTCATTTGTTCAGACTTTAGTCCCTTCTTGTCAGGAATTTCCTTAATATAAAGTCCCTTCAAACGCCTCCTACCTCTGATTTTCTACAAGGAATAAAAAAATCCTCTCCATAACTATTATCCTATCACAGCCCCCCCCACCCCAACCTTTTATATACAGAAAATCCTCTTCCACACGCTTTGTTCCTTCATCTGCCGCCCCCCTCGCAGGGTAGCGAAACCGAGGTTAGAAGAACTCCTCACTCGTGTCGTGACTAGGTCACATCTCATACACACACAATTCACACTCTTACACACCTAAACCCGTTCTTATCCCACCAAACCAAGTGATACTAACAGCCTTCTTTTCTCGCCTGGGTCTTTGTGCACGAGTTTATTACAGGTGAATTTACTGCAGTCTACTCCAGGAACTCAAAATTCTTTGCTCATAATTTACCTTATGGATTTCCTCTTCCCTGAGAGATTCCCCCGTCACTCAGGGCTGCCGGAGGCAGAAGCCTCCAAGGTGGGGCGCCTCCCTGAGATAAGGAGTCTCCCTCAATGGATTTGGAAATTCCCGGCCAATGCACCAAATCTGTTGTGAATAAGAAGCTTGACTAGGCCAATGTTCAAGCAGCAATCAATTTATTATTTAATATGGTAAAGTATGAGCAATACAGCGCTGGGTACAGTAGGGGAAGTTTTCCCTCCAACTGCACACCAATAATTGATGGTTACTGTTATTTATAGGGGTACTCATCAGTTTTTTTCAGCAGTTTCCATTTCCAATTTTTACTCATCAGCAATTTTTATTCCAAATTATTACATCACAATTCTATACACTACTGTGATTTAAATTTCTCAGGATGTATCTCAAAGGAGTATCCCCAGATGGTGACAGTCCAGTTTCCAAAAGACGAAAGACGAATCCCATCTGGTGGAGTCCAGCTCCCCAGATGTTTGTCCACCTTTTAATTGCAGAGACTCTAAATCTCATAACAGTGATGTCCAGCTTCCCTTTGGTCGAAACCATAAACCCTTGAGGTGATGTTCATCTTCCTTTCTCAAGCTGTTTTTCTCTGCTTCCATAAGGCATGAGATAAACGTATTTCCTTTATATATGTTCCAAAGCTATAGTTTCAAGGATACAAGTAATATTCTAAAATTATACTTCAAAAGGTTATTATTGCAGAGCTTTTTATAGATTAAATGCAAGCAAAAAGCAACATCTTTAACACCTTAATTCCAATGCTCCTAAATCAACCAGGGTTAATTGCAAACAAAAGATAGGTTCAAAGGCCTTTTTCCATGCTTTATTTTCCTCAGATATTATTAGAATTTGCAACTATCCCATTGTCCATGTCCACACATTTGCATTTACAAGTACACACATCACCAGTTTGTACCTGACACGAAAAACAGCTTTGCATCTCACAAAAATGCTATTGGTTTAAGCGTTAATCCTTTGATAACAGGTGTCCTTTTCCGGGCTCATAAAAAGGTACCTGGACGTCCGTAACTCTTTGTCTTTATTCTCTCATATTGTCCTAATTCAATTTGTCCAAATTATTATTACTCTAATTGTATTACTATTTTTATAACCACTTTATTCCAATTAAACTTTTAAAATTTTAAAAACAAGTGATTGGCGATTTTCACACCTTCATTAATTTATTAAGCTCTAGTAGCTATTTATTTATTCCTCTTTCTGGTAATTAGATATATGTATAGACTTTTTATCATCTTTTAACAATACAGGGTTGGGGGGGGCACTTTTGGTTCCCTGGAGACATTTCTCGGGCACATTTGGGGCATTTTTGGGTCTGGGGAGGGAATTCAGAGAGAACTTGAGGGTCTTGAGAACACTTGTGGAAGACGGGTGGGCACTTGGAGGGGCACTCAGGGATTCTGAGGGACAGTTCGGGGTCTGGGGCACAACTTGGGGCTCCAGGGGGGCGCCTGGAGGTCGGGGACGGGAATTAGGGGCCCCTCAGGGTCCCGGCGGGCCCTTGGGGTACTCGAACGGGGCTCCCTGGGGCACGGGGGATGACGGGAGTTGTAGGCGCGGGTATCATACGGTTTAATGGGGCCGCGGAGCATCACGGGAGTTCGAAGCGCAGCAGCATTGGCTCTCGGTAAGGCGTGGGGCATGATGGGAGATGAAGTCCGGACTAAAATAGTGCTGACATGCGCTGCGGAGCATGATGGGGGCTGTAGTCCCGGAAGTGGCTCGAACACGATGTTTGGGGGTCCGGGAAGGCACTTGGGGGATACTTTTGCGTCCGAGCCGCGACTTGAGATCCTCTGGGGGAACGTAAACGCTTTGGGAGCCCTTGGGAGTAGCTTGGGGAGCTCTAACCGGGCTCTATAGGGCGCGGGGCACGGCAGGAGTTTTAGGCGCGGGACTGTTCTGAGGGGCTCTGGGGCCGCGAGGGATGAGAGGAGATGAAATCCCAGAAGTGGCTGTAGCGGGCATCTGTAGGGTTGGGAGCACTCAGGGGGTCCGGGGACTCTTTGGGGGTGCCGAATAGGCGCTGAGGGGGCACGGAGGGATCCTGGAGGGTCTGGGAGACACTTATGGGACAGATGGGGGCGGATCCCGGGGGTTCTGTGGAGCACAGGGCATGACGGGAGTCTTAATTCCAGCTCTAATCGGGTTCAACCCGGCCGCGGGGCATGACGGGAGTTGTAGGCAAAAAGAAAAGACGGCGCCTACCCTAGGCACTTCCCCCAGGCCTGGATCCCTGGCGCTGATTGGCTACAGGCAGTGATGGGCGGGAGCCTCGGTAAATGGGATGCGGTGGAGGTGGGAACAGCCCATTCACCCTCCCCCAATCTCTCTCAGTACAGACCAGTTCATCCTCAGTACAGCCCAGTCGCTCCCAATACACCTGAGTTTATTCCCAGTCCCTTCCAGTTCACCCCAATTTCATCCAGAGGATGCCCCAGTGCACCCAGTCTTTCCTGCAATGTCCCAAGTGTGCCCCGCTTGCCCCACTATCACTCCCAGTCTGTCCCAGTGTACCCCACAGTCCATCCCACTCCACCCAGATTCCCCCTCAGGATTCCTCATGTTCCCAGGTTGTCCCAGTCCTCCCCAGTGTCACTCCCAGTATGTCCCAGTGTCTCCCACAGCGTTCCCAGTGTTCCCCAGTATGTCCCAGTCCTCCCCAGTGTTTCCAAGGACAGTTTAATTTCTCTCGGTGCCCGTGGCAGCCAAACCCAACAGTGGGGTCAGTGCAGTGCCCATGGCCACAGCCCCTTGCAGGGGCCCAGTGCAGCTTGGGCTGATGATCCACCCTCACAGCTGGCCCAGGGCAGCTCTGCAGTGCCTTTGGTGGCACCTGGGACTGGCACACACCTGAGCAGTGTGTCTGTTTGCAGTGGGGAAACTCAGCAGTTTGAGATTGCTGCAAAAAGTACAAAAAGGGAAAACCCCTCTTAGGCTGGGTGCAGCCAGCTCTGCAAGCACAGCAGGTCCAAGGGCAGTGAGGACAGACAGAATGGGGCTGGGCAATGTGGAGCAAGGTTGTCCACACTGGGTCAGAGTTCCAGGCACAGCTTCTGTGAGCAGGCCAGAGCTGCTGAGGAGAGACCCTGGGTCAATATCAATCACAGAATGCTGCAACACCTCTGCTCTAAAGAAAAATAAAATAAAATACATCCCTTAAAATAAGAATGTGTATTCTTTTACAAGGTGTTTGAAATCTTTCTCAATAACATGACTTGGAAAATTTTAATGAACTTCTCAGGGCTTTAATGTTGTTTACATCAGACTCAGTCCCTGAGAGTGTCTTCAAAAAACTTCTCAAGAACTCAAAGTTAAATTTAGACTCCAAAGTTTCATGAAGTTTTAATGTGTTCCACTGAGGGATACGACTGGGAAAGTGTCCCCAGGTTCCAGTCAGAGCAGAACACTGGAGGCAGTGATGGCAGCTGAGGACAAACAAGGGAAAGGTGTCTCTGGTGCTGAGCAAAGCTGGATGTGTTTTAGGAATGCCAAGGGCCAAGGCCTGAGCCCCAGCCCCTGGCCAGGCAGATCCTGTCCCTCCCTCCTTGCTCAGGGCTCTTCCCGGGATGGGCACTGGCATGTGGGGATGGGCAATGGCAAGGGCAGGAGCATGGGGTGGCCCCTGCCAGGCTGCTGAGCAGGGACAAGGAGGCAATGAGGCCCCAGGCCTGCAAGGGTCACTTGTCCCCTCGTGGCCTCAGGCCCAGGCCCAGCAGCCATGGCCAAAGTGCTGCCCAAGCTGGCTCTGGCAGGGCTGTCTTGCAGCTGCTGCCCATCCCTGTGCCCTGTGCAGCCCAGGCTGTCCCACAGTGTCCCTGCCCTGCGCCTCTGTCCCTGCAGGCTGTTGGCATCCCCCAGCTGCCCCACCTGGCTGGGCCCTTCCTTTGCTGACAGCTCTGCCTCCTGCCTGCCTCTGCCTGCCCACACAAAGCCTGGGGCTGATACCAAAAGGGTTCATTCCATTTTTGCCCTGCCCGTGAACTTTCAGCGCAGGAACAAGGCATGCAGGGGCTGCTTTCTCATAAGGGATGTTTGGAAGAGAAGAAGAAGTCATCTGGCTCAAGGGTACAGGGATAGAGAAAACAAGGAGTGAATCTAGGAATTTGGAGTGGGTTTTATGGAAATGGGAAAATTATCACATTTTGTGACTGTGTATAAGCAACATACGGGTAGAATCACATGTCTATGTAAGGAGTTATCCCTCACTAGGCCTCAGGCTTGAATAAATTATACCCTCTTAAGTAGCAAATCAGTGCTAAGGAGCCTTATTCTGATATTTCAGAGATTTGGTGTCAGTGGTTTCTCACAGAACCAAGGAGTCAGCTGTGACACTGTGCAAAGTCATGCAACAAAGGGTCCATTGTGACACAGCAGAACACCATGGAACCAAAATCCATTTTGGCACATTGAGGCCTCATTGAACCAATGGTCCATTGTGATACTGCGGATCCAAGGAGACCATTGTGACCCTGAGAAACCTCTTGGAGCCAAGGGGCCATTGTGACACAGCAAGGCCTGGTGGAACCATGGGTCCATGGTGACACTGCAGAACCTCACGGAACCAAGGTGACCGTGTTCTACTGCGGAACCTCATGGAACAAAGGGTCCATGGTGACACTGCAGAACCAAGGAGACTGCTGCTGGCAGTGTGAGAGCTCAAGGAACCAGAAGTCCACTGTGAAACAACAAGGCCTGATGGAACCAAGGGTCCCTTGTTAAACTGTGTGCCCTCATGGAACCATGAGCCATTGTGACATAGTGTGGGAACACGGAGCATAGGGACCACTGTGACACTGCGGATCCAAGGAGACCATTGGGGCTGAGGAACCTCATGGAACCAAGAGTCCATTGTTCCACTGTGGGGCCCTGTGAAACCAAGGGGAGCAAGTGACATTGTGGGGCCTCATGGAACAATGGAGACTGTTCTTACACTTTGGGACCCACTGGAACCAAGGGGCCATTATAACATGGCAGGGCGTGGTGGAATCAAGGGGACTGCAGTGAACACTGTGGGTGTCCATGGGATGAAGGGTCCATTCTGACACCACGGCACCAAGGATACCATTGTGACACTCTGGGGGATCATGGAACCAAAGGTCCATTGTGACACAGCAGGGCCTCATGGAACCATGGAGGCCATTTTTACACTTGGAGGCCTTGTGAAACCAAAGAGCCATTGTGGCACTTCTGGGCCTTGTGGAGCCAAGGAGACCATAGTGACACTGTGGGCCTCTGTGAAACCAATGATCTGTTGTGACACTGCAGGCCTTATGGGGTCATGGAGACCATTGTGACACTACAAGGCCTCATGGAAGCAAGGAACCATTGTGACACTATAGAGTCTTGGCAGGCCAAGGGGCAGTTGTCACACTGTGTGGCACCATTGAATCAAGGAGTCCATTGTGACACTGCAGGGCCCCATGGAACTAAGGATCCATGGAACATTGCAGGACCCCATGGAACCAAAGGTCCATTGTGACATTGTGGGGTCTCATGGAATCCTGGAGGTTATGATGACACTTGGAGGCCTCGTTTGGTTTAGGAGGCCCTGCAGGGCCTCATGGAACCAAGGAGACCCTTCTGACACTGTGAGTCCCCATGGAACCAAGGGTCCATTGTAACACTGCAGCACCAAGGAGACCCCTGTGACACTGCAACGCCTCATGGAAGCAAGGGACCATTGTGACACTGTGGAGCTCCATGGAAACAAGAGGCCAGTGTGACACATCTGGGGCCTGATGGAACCAAGAATCCAATGTGACACCACCACTGTGACACTGCAGGGCCCCATGAATCCAAGGAAACAGGGAACAGCTCTGGTTAGCTTGGCCTGACTGGTCCAACTGCCCTTGGCATGTCGAGGGTCTCTTCTCATGTACGTCTGAAACCCTGGGGCTCTGGGCTTTCCTTCAAATGGAAAAGAACTGCTTTTCTCATCCAAGCATCCATGGCCAAAAGGGGATTTCCCCTCCAAAATTCCTAATATTCAGGGTTTGCTCCCAGAGAAAAGATGCCATTAGGCAGCCAAAAGTCTGTCTGGCTTTGTCTTCCTGAGGGCTGGGTCTCACCTGCCTTCAGACACTGTAAGGCTCAGTGCTTTCCTTCCTATGGGAAAGAGCTGTCCCTCCTGCACAAGTACCCATGGCCAAAACTAGTACTTGTCCTCCAAAATTCCTACATTCAATGTTTTTTTCTCCCAGACAAGATCTCCGAGTACAGACAGGTCTGGCTCGCCTTGGCTTCTGGTGGTTGCCTGAATTCTGCCCTGAAACACTGGGGCTCTGCCCTTTCCTTCCTAAGGGAAAAGAACCATCCTTCCTCTCCAGGTGCCCATGGCTGATATTGGGATTCCACCACCAAAAGTCCTATATCCAATGATTGCTCCTACACAAAAGCTGCCATTACAGACAGGTCTGGCTGGCCTTGGTCTCTGGTGCCTGCAGTTCATCAACCCCTGAAGCACTGGGGTTCTGTGCTTTCCTTCCTATGGAAAAGAATCTTCTTATTCCTCCATGACCAAATTGCTACTCCTCCCAAAATATTCACTACATGAAGGGTTTCTCCCAGACAAAACTTGCCAGCTCTCACTGGCACTGTGGGCTCTGATGGCCACCTGTCATCTACCCCTGAAACACTGGGGCTCTCTGCCTTCCTTGTGATGGAAACAGAACAATCTCCTCATCCAGGGGCCATGGCCAAATTTGAGATCTGGCCTTAAATTTCATATATGCAAGGATAGCTCCCAATCAAAAGCTGCCAGGAGAGACAAATTTGGTGGCTTGGCCTCCCAGGGGGCTGCTTCTCATCTGCCATCAAACCCTAGGGCTCTCTGCCCTCCTTCAGATGGAAAAGAAACGGCCTTTTCATCAAGAGACCAGTGGCCAAAACTTGTAATCTACCTCCCAAATTATGTGTATCCAAGGATTTCTCTCAGGCACAAGCTGCAATTCCAGAAAGGTCTGGCTCGCCTTGGCCCTTGGTGGCTGCTGCTCATCTGCCCCTGAAACACTGGGCCTCTGCTTTCCTTCCAATGGAAGAGAATCGTTGTTCACATCAAAGTGTGCATGGGCAAAACTGAAATTCGGCCTAAAAAATTCCATCTATCCAAGGATTGCTCCAAGGCAAAAGTAGCCAGGACACACAGGTCTGACTGGTCTTGTCCTGAGGTGATTTTCTTAGGTTATGAGCAGAATGTTTTCATTTCCAATACCTTGGAAAGGGCCCAGAGATCTCCCAAGGTGGGGTTTGGAGGCCTCAAGCACATGAGCACAATATAGGGACAAAGTATCTCTGTGCTCAGTGGGGTGGAGACTGAGGACAGCAGAGAAGAGCCCTGGGAGGGAGTGAAGGGTGGTTTCAGAGATGGTGGCTCCTTTTGACATAGTCGAGAACAGCCAGAGAAAGAAAGAATAATGCAAAGGGCAGGTAGGGAGGGCCAGACTGGACCCAAAGAGAAAGGAATTTCCCTGGCAGGGCAGGGCTGTGGTGCAGCACATCCACAGCAGGAGCCTGGAGCAGCCCCAGGCTTTGTGTGGGCAGGCAGAGGCAGGCAGGAGGCAGAGCTGTCAGCAAAGGAAGGGCCCAGCCAGGTGGGGCAGCCGGGGGATGCCGACAGCCTGCAGGGACAGAGGTGCAGGGCAGGGACACCTGGGCTGCACAGGGCACAGGCATGTGCAGCAGCTGCAAGACAGCCCTGCCAGAGCCAACATGGGCAGCACTTTGGCCATGGCTGCTGGGCCTGGGCCTGAGGCAGCAGCAAGAGACAAGTGACCCTTGCAGGGCTGGGGCCTCATGGCCTCCTTGTCCCTGCTCAGCAGCCTGGCAGGGGCCGCCCCATGCTCCTGCCCTTGGCATTGCACATCCCCACATGCCAGTGCCCATCCCGGGAAGAGCCCTGAGCAAGGAGGGAGGGACAGGATCTGCCTGGCCAGGGGCTGGGGCTCAGGCCTTGGCCCTTTGCATTCCTGAAACACATCCAGATTTGCTCAGCACCAGAGACACCTTTCCCTTGTTTGTTCCCAGCTGTCATCACTGTCTGTAGAGTTCTGCTCGAACTGGAACCTGGGGACATTTTCTGAGTTGAGTTTCTCAGTGGGACCCATAAAAACTTCAAGAAACTTCAGAGTTTCAATTTAACTTTGAGTTCTTAAGAGGTTTTTTGAACACTCCTTCAGGGACTGAGTCTGATGTAAACAACATTAAAGCCCTGAGAGGGTCATTAAAGTCCTTGTGCTGTGTCTGTGCTGCTGAGCTGGGCTGGGCTCCTGGCACAGAAGCAGCTCCTGGCAAACCAAGAAGACCTTCTAAAAGACATTTCTCCTGAGGAGCAGCTCCTCTTTCAGCCCAGCCAGGCTGGGGCACTGCCTGAAGCCACCACAAAGGCACCGAAAGCTTCAATCAGTCAGGGCTGGGAAGGTGCTGAGAAGTGCCTGGGGCAGAATCACTGCCAGCCTTCGGCACAGGAACCTCTGGCTGCAGGACAATGCAGCTGCAGCTCCTGGAGCCATCTTCGAAAGCTGGAACATCCCAATGCCTCCAGACTCTGTGAGTAAATCTCTGAATATTTCTGGTGCAGGGGAAATGCTCATGAAGCTTTGACATGCGGAGGAATGCTGGTCAGTCATAAAATATTTCCAATACAAGGATTTCATTAAATTAGGACATTTCCAAAGACTTTGTATTCAGTTCCCTAATATTGGAGAATGGCAGAAACGGGGACATTAATATTAAAGATTGATTGTGAATTATTAATTATGAAATTTTAAAAGTTCCTGAGACATTGGAACTGTTATTTTAGTTTTCCGTAGATTCACAGGAGATCGCTAATGTACTTTCAGCCACTCTGCCCACGGACAGCACCAGCATCCCCTTTGCTGGACCCATCAGGCTCAGTCTGAGCTGTCCTTTGTCCCATCTGCAAACAGAACCTGCCCCAGCCAGTACCCTGCAAACAGGCAGGGTTCTGTCAGTCCAAGAAGAGTGCACAGAGATTTGGGCTCTGTGAGTGCTGGCAGGGAGAGATCAGGCACAGGGAAACACCTGCAGGAGGGAAACCTCCAGGAAGCAGAGAGAAGATTGGACAATGAGAGAAAACAAAACCCAGAATTGCTGTGGCAGGGAGAGTTTAGAGATGCCCACAGGATCCCCTCCAGTGCAGCCCCTCCCTCTGAACAAGCCCCCTCCCTCCTGTGCCCCAGCCAAGCCTCTGCCCTCAGGGCCGGGGCTCCAAGGCATGCAGCCCCTCCTGTGCAGGCAGAGCTGCAGCAGAGCCGTGGGGCAGCTCTGCAGCTGCGGGCCCAGTTCCCTCTGCAGAGCACAGGGCTGGGAGCAGCTGCCCGGCACTGGGGGCTCTGGAGGGGGCACAGCTGGCTCCGGGTGACGGTGGCCCCAGTGCCTGGCTCTGGGGAATGCTGTCAGTGCAGCCAGGGAAGGAGCTGCATCTCCCTCAATCCAATGCCATCATAAGGACACTCGGAAGTGTCCCTGAGATTTAAGTCCAAGCTGGGACCTTCAATCCAGAGTGCAAACCTGTCCTGAAGTATCTCTGAGTTGTAAGATTGATGGGGAAAGGCAGAGGTGTTGTGACACTGAAAATGCTGCTGGGTTAATGAAATGAGCAACATGAGTCCTTGGCTACAAATGTGGAGCTGGGCTGTGGTGGATCCATCTCTTCTCAGCAGTACCTGGTGACATTTTAGGGAAAACATGGGAAGATGATCACTCTCCACCTGAGAAAAGTTAAAGCCCAGAGAAACTCTGTTTAGGTCAGAATGAGAGACCATCTCCCCTCACTCTCCTCTCATTACTTTGTCTCACAGAACTTACTCTGTTCTCCCTGAGTGCAGAAACAATGTAGAGGGTTTCTGATTTCCAAGAATAACAGGAGACAAATGGGGGGAGCTCAATCAGAAAACCTCAGAACTCTTAAACACAGAAGCCTGTTAATTAATAATTAAAATAATCCATGTGTGTTACAGAGGAGGGTGTATGGGAAATGGCTTTGATTTTGGTTACAAATATCTCCTCTAACACTTCACTGTCCTTTTCTCCATGAAGAGATCCCCATGTGTAGCCACGGCAAATGTCCAGCAGCAGCTCCATCAGGCACTTCCTCCTGCTGGCACTGGCAGACACGCGGCAGCTGCAGCTCCTGCACTTCTGCCTCTTGCTGGGCATCTCCCTGGCTGCCCTCCTGGGCAACGGCCTCATCATCAGCGCCGTAGCCTGCGGCCACCACCTGCACACGCCCATGCTCTTCTTCCTGCTCAACCTGGCCCTCAGCGACCTGGGCATGATTTGCACCACTGTCCCCAAAGCCATGCACAATTCCCTCTGGGACACCAGGACCATCTCCTACTCAGGATGTGCTACACAGCTCTTTTTTTTTGTGTTTTTCATGTCATTAGAGGTTTCCCTGCTCACTGTCATATGCTATGACCGCTCCGTGTCCATCTGCAAACCCCTGCACTACGGGACCCTCCTGGGCAGCAGAGCTTGTGCCCACATGGCAGCAGCTGTCTGGGCCAGTGCCTTTCTCTATTCACTGCTGCACACAGCCAATACATTTTCCCTGCCCCTGTGCCATGGCAATGCCCTGGGCTAGTTCTTCTGTGAAATCCCACAGATCCTCAAGCTCTCCTGCTCCAAATCCTACCTCAGGGAACTTGGGCTTCTTGCTCTTAGTGTCTGTGTAGCCTCAAGCTGCTTTGTGTTCATGGTTTTCTCCTATGTACAGATTTTCAGGGCTGTGCTGAGGATCCCCTCTGCGCAGGGACGGCACAAAGCCTTTTCCACCTGCCTCCCTCACCTGGCCGTTGTCTCCTTGTTTTTCAGCACTGCCTTTTTTGCCTACCTGAAGCCCTCCTCCATCTCCTCCCCATCCCTGGATCTGGCAGTGTCAGTCCTCTACTCGGTGGTGCCTCCAGCCCTGAATCCCCTCACCTACAGCCTGAGGAACCAGGAGCTCAAGGCTGCAGTGTGGAGACTGATGACTGGATGGTTTCAGAAGCATTAAACTGCTGGCCGTTTTCTGCAAGTCATTGTAATAAAAGTGAACTTTGATAGTTCTTGTTGAATTTGAAGGTTGGTTAATTCCTTTCATTCCTTTATTTTTTTAATAGGGTTCACAGAGAAATGCCATTGTTTTTGCCATATTTAATTTTGTTTCTTTCCACCTTTGCTGTGGGCCCAGACTGTGTCAATGAGGAGCTCTGCCCCTTGGTGGCTTCAAGTGAACTAAAGGGTCTCCCAGAAGAGATCCTCTCATCAGAGACTTTTCACCACAGATCCCCCTTCTGTTGCGTTCTCTGGAGCTGCAGCAGCAATGTCTGTGTGCAGAGCTGGGGCAGATCAGTGCTGGCACAGCAGCTGTGCCCAGCAGCAGCAGCACTTGGTGTTGCCAGTGATGCTGCCATGGCCCTGCCCCGCTGCCCTGGTGGCCCTGGTGTTGCTGCAGGGCCTGAGTGCTCTTCGGGCCGGGCACAGCCCTGGGGGTGGCAGTGCCGGGGCTGCAGCAGGGACAGGCCATGGGCACGGCTGGGGCAGCGGTGATGCCTCAGGCCAGGCCCTGGGGGCTCCAGGCTCCTTGCCCAGGCTCTCTCAAGAACACACCCAGGCCAATGCTCAGCACAGAAAACCCCTGTGAGCAGCCCCAGGCTGGCCATGGGCAGGCTGGGGACAAACAGCATGGCTGGGGCTCTGCAAGGGCCCTGGGGGAGATGGGAAGGAGCAGCAGAGCAGGGGCTGATCCATCCCCAGTGCACTGCACAGCCCAGGGCAGCGTCCCAGAGCGTCCTGATCGAGCTGCCAACAACATCCCCCCTCTGCAGCCCTCGCCTCTCCCCCAGCTCACACAGGTGCCCCATCCTTGAAGGCACAGACACGGCAGCACTGGCTCAGCAGCCCCTGTTTGCATTGCACAGAGCAGGGGAAGCACCCCCATGCTGTTGGTGTGGGGACATGAACCTGAGGGAGCACAAATGCCATCAGCCTCTGGGGCCAGCAAGGGCTGGGGGACACAAGGGAAATCACTCAGGTTCATTGTGACAATAAATGAGGGGAGTTGAGCAATTCTAATCTGCACCCTAACACCACTTTGTCTCACCTGAGCCTCCTCTAGATTACACAACCACAGCTCCCTCATGTCTTTTCAAACCAGACTTCTGTTCCAGACCCCTCCCCAGCCTTGTTGCCCTTCTCTGGACATGCTCCAGCCCCTCCATGGCCTTCCTAATTTGGGGGCCCAGAACTGGACACAGCCCTTGAGGTGTGGCCTCACCACTGCCAAGAGCAGAGGAACAATCCCTGCCCTTCTCCTGCTGGCCACACCATTCCTGATCCAGGCCAGGAGCCATTGGCCTTCTTTCCCACCTGGACACACTGTTGGCTCATGTCCAGCCTGCTGTCCATCAGTCCCTGCAGGTCCCTTTCTGCCTGGCTGCTGTCCAGCCACTCTGTCCCCAGCCTGTAGTGCTGCAGGGGTTGTTGTGGCCAAAGTGCAGGACCCGGCACTTGGACTTGTCAAACCTCACCTTGTTGGATTTGGGCCCTTGATCCATCCTGTCCAGGGCCCTCTGCAGAGCCCTCCTACACTCCAGCAGATCCACACTCACACCCAGCTTGGTGTCTTCTGAAAATTTGCTGATGCTGGACTCAGTCCCCTCATGCAGATCATCAGTGCAGACATTGAAATCCACACAGGCTGGCTCTGACCCCTTGGCCATCCTGTGGGCGCCCTGTGATGGCACTCAAGGTGATCTGTTCCATAACCTTGCCGGGCACCCAGGTCAGGCTGACAGGCCTGGAGCTCCCCTGATCCTCCTTCCAGCCCTTCTTGGGGATGGGCTCACATCGGCACCTCCAGTGCTCTGGGACCTCCCTGGTGAGCCAGGACTGATGGTAAATGATGGAGAGCAGCCTGGGGAGCTCATCCACAGCTCCCTCATCCCCCTGGGATGGATCCCATCTGCTCCCAGAGACACCTGTGAGCATCTGAGTCGCTCAGCAGGTCCCCAGCTGCTTCCTCCTGGATTACAGGGGGCTGTTCTGCTCCCTGTGCCCATCTACCAGCTCAGGAGAACACTTGTCCTGAGGAAAACTTCACTTATTGTTGAAAATTGAGGGTAAGAAGGGGTTAAATACTTCAATCTTTCCCTCTTCTTTAGTTACTCTATTCCCCACTCTATCCAACAATGAATAGAGGTTCTTCTTACACTTCCTTTCGCTATAATTTATTTATACAAATATTTTTTATTATTTTTCACTCAAGTGGTCAGGTTAACCTCTAATTGAGGTTTCACATCTCTGTTTTTCTTTCTGCATGGCCTAACAACATTCTTAAACAGACTCTGATTTGCCAGACCTTCTCTCCAAAGGTGATGCACCCTCTTTTTTCTGCTGAGTTCTCATGAAAGCTCCATGCACAGCCAGGACAGTAATTTTCCTCGCTTGCTCATCTTTTGGCACCAAGGGATAGGCTGCTCCTTCCCCCTAATAATTAGTTTCTTTAAGTGTGTCCATCTTTTCCTGGACCCCTTTGTTTTTGAGTGCTGTTTCCCTTAAATAATCAGTCCCTGATTCAGTACTCTCCAAATCTGCATCCTGAATAGGCCAAGGTCTGCCCTCTCTAATTCCAGTGTAGACATTTTGTTGATACCCCTCCTTCTTTCACAGGATATTGAAAACTCCAGTATTTTATGGTCACTGTATCCCAGGCAGCCTCCAACCAGCACATCTCCACCAGCCCTTCTCTCTTTGTGAACAGCAGCAGACAGAGCTTTTCTTGGGAGTGGGATTGTTACCAAAAAATTGGCAAAATAATACCACTCCATAACCCCAAAGTAGCACTAAGAAGCAGCATTCTTTATTTGGCTGCATGCACAGGGGGACAGCTCCTCCCAAAGCTCTGCATGCTGAGTACAGGAAAGTTTCTGTTTATATTCTGTATTTTGCACACATATGCATTGATTGTCCTGGACTAAACATACTTATGATAATCATTTCCCCAAAATAATTAACATATTTCCCCTCCCCTTTACCCATGCATTCTCCTGTCCTGGGGGTTCTCTCTGGTGGTCCCTGGTGCTCGTGGACCCCAATGTTCCTGTGGGCCTGGCTGAGCTGGCAGGACACTGAGGCTGGTGAATTTCAGTTCCCCTTCTCACACAATGGGCATTGTGTGGTTTCCATAGGCCTGAGGTTCTGGAGAACCAGCATTGTGTGTGCTCACCTGGTGCAGCCAATTTATCATCTGGTAACATGAGGTCACAGAGTGGGCTATGACATCACAGAGTAGGTTATGGGAGGTCATCGAGCAGCTGCGACATCATAGACAGTCTCTGTGACATCACAGAGACAGGTGTGACATCACAGGACAGAGGACTGACATCACAGAGCAGACTATGACATCACAGAGTTGGCTGTGACATGAGAGACGAGCCATGTGACATTAGATAATGGGTTGTGACATCACAGAGAAGGCTGTGACATCGGGGGGTGGCTGTGTGACATCACAGGAGGGAATGTGTGACTTCACAGAGTGTGTTGTGGCATCAAAGACCAGCTTAGCAATATCTGAGAATAAACTATGACATCACAGAGCAGGCTGTGACATCATAAAGCCATCTGTGACATCACAGGAGGGCTGCGTGACATCACAAGAGGGCTGTGTGAGGTCACTGGGTTGGTCTCTCTTCCCCAGCCCCCCCTTACAGTTTTCCCCCAGAAGTCCAAAGCTGTTCATGCCCAGCAGGGTTCCTGTCCCCTGGTATCTCCCTGGCCCACCTGGAGCTGCAGCCTCCACCAAGGATGTTCCACAAGATCAACCCCAAAACCTGACACAGGGACAAGGAGCTGGGCTGTGTGACCAGGACATCAAGGACAGGGATTATCCAGGTCACTGGGGCCTGGGTTGGATTCCCCAGGGCAGGAAAGATGTCTGGCAGCTGGAGCAGGGTCTGGGAAGGGCCTCCAAGGTGGGGCTGGAGCCCTTGGGCTGTGAGCAGAGGCTGAGGGAGCTGGGCTTGTCCAGCCTGGAGCAGGGAAGGCTGAGGGGCTCCTCATCCCAGCCTGGCAGTGCCAGCGAGGAGGGGATGGAGAACACAGAGCCAGGCTCTTCACAGGGGGACCTAGGGGGAGACAAAATCCAATGGGAAGGGGAAAGAGGGGAGATCAGCCACGACAGGAGGAGTTGAAATGAGTCAGGCTGGTTTCAGCATTTCTTCAACACCAAAAGCAGCCTGACCCCCTTGTCCATCCACCAGTGACATCTTAAAAAATTGGGAATTATTCAGGCTGTTTTATCCCACTTCACCCAGAGCATCCTGATACATCAGCTTAAGTATATTTATATCGGTAGCAGAATCATCTTTGTCTAAAATTGGTTTTGTACAAAAATCCCTTTGTGAATGGTGGACATGTCAGATGCTGCTGGCATATCTCACATTGCCGAGAGAAGAGTTTCAATGTGTCTTAAATTGTGTCATGTTTACATTTTAGGTTGGCCATGAAAAGAAACTTTCTGTACCTCTGAGTCTCACCAGTTCCTGACCCCCAAAGGACACAAACCTGGTGAGTTCTGGTTCCCACTCAACTGGTGGCACCTGCACCTCCCTCCATCCCCAGAGCAGAGCTCCCTTGTCCCAGAGAGTCCCTGGCAATGCAGGGATGAAGGAAACAGGACAGGCTGTGGGGATCAGGGGCAGGGCACAGCCAGGGATTTGGGGTGGTTGTGAGCCCAGGGCAGGATGTGGCCCTTGGCCTTGGTGAACCTCATCCCATTGTCCTGGCCCCATGGCTCCAGCCTGGCCAGATCCCTCTGCAGAGCTTCCTGCCCTCCAGCACAGCCACACTCCCACCCAGCTTGGGCTCACCCGGGAACTGACTGAGAGTGCCCTCGATGGCCTCGTCCAGATCAGCAATAAAGAGATTTCACTGACCTGGCCCAAATTCTGAGCCCTGGGGACACCCCTAGATGTGACTCCATTCCTCAGCTGCTCTGAGGGCCAGGGGTTGGATGAGGGAAATGGTGGGGAGGGGGTTGGGACAAAGTGTGATTGATTCTCAGCCATGAAGGGGCTTGATTTTCATATCTGCTCAAACTGCATGAGGAGGGGCAGGGGATCATTATCAACTGGGGATTGCTATACCAGTTTTAAAAGGGAAAAAGAAAACTAAACAGGACAAAACAATTCTGTCATTGTTTCCAATATAGTAGATTCACTTTGAATACACTTCTGGAATCTTTCTAATTAAACACAGAAGAATTCAAGACTTGAATTATTCCCATGGGCTTGTCTTGTTTGGGTGTTTTGAACAAATGTTTTTGAGCCTTTGTCACTATATTTCTCAACTGAAGAGCTCAAGAAAGAAGAGGCCTCTGAAAAAGTAAAATTCATCAGCACCCTCCAAGGTGCTGAGGATCCATCCCCATAAGAGCAGCAATGAACAGAAGTGGGCACAGCTTTGTGGCTGCCCCAGCTTTGGCACGAGCCCTGGGCCTGGAGCAGGAGCAGCTCTTGAGGGACCCAAGGCCGGGGCTCTTTTGCTGCCCTGGGCAGATGGGATGGCAGCAGGGGCTGCAGAGCTCTCAGCACCTCAGCCCAAGGGTAGCAAGGCAGCCAGGGAGCCTCCTTTGGCCTTGGCGAAGCACCATCCCCCATGGCTGGGGCTGAGTCCTGTGGCAGCTGCAGCTGCTGCTGTGCCCTTGCCAGGGGCTGAGGCCGTGGGGCAGTGCCCAGAGCAGCCTGGCCTGAGCAGAGCTGTGGGGCCAGAGCCGGCTGGGCTGGGCTGGGGAGAGGCCCTTGGTGCTGCCCAGAGCTCAGGGCAGCTGGCAGAGCTTGCAGGGAGCTGGGCTGGGCTCAGAGAGCCTGGCCCAGAAACCATCAGTGTCCATCTCGGCCTGGCTGAGCATGCAGGGGCCAAGAAGAGCAGCCCAGCGTCTACAAGTTCTCTGGGTGGGAGCTGAGCTTGGGAGCCCTTGAGCACTGCCAAGTGCTGGGGCTGCATCTCCAGCTCCAGAGGCGATGGGACAGATGGGAGCAGAGACAAGTCATTCCTGCTGCATTCTTTCTTGTGTTTGCTTATACAGGTGACTTGGATCCATATGTAGAGGAGGTGTTATGTGTCAGATAACACTGGTAGAGTGAGAAGAATATTGTTATTTACCTGAAAATAATATTTCATGCGTAATACACAATAAGTAATAAAAGATACATATGATCAGAAGAGCGTCTGAGTTTTTCAGAGGAGGAAAGACTCATTGGTACTTCCCATAGCCAAACCTGTTCAAATACTTTGCTCAGGGCTTTCTTAAAATGAGAGTAAATGAGCAGAGGCCAAGTCCAGCCAGAGCTCTCTGTCCTGGCAGCTTTTGTCTGGGACACCCTGTGCATATAGGGAATTTTTTGGGGGAGTTTCAATTTTGACCATGGACAGCTGGACAAAGGGATGATTCTTTTCTATAGGAAGGAAAGCACAGAGCCCCAGCTCTCCAGGAGCTGATGAGAGGCAGCACTCAGCATGCCAAGTTTAGCTGGACCTGTCAGGTTCGCCCTGGGAGGCCAAAACGGCCAGATCTGTTCCATCTCCCCTTGGCTCCACAAGGCCCTGCAGTGTCACAATGTCCTCCTTGCTTCTGCAGTGTCACAATGGCCCCGTGCTTCCATGAGGCCCTGCAGGGTCACAGTGGCCCTTTGGTTCCATGGGGCCCCACAGTGTCACAGGGGTCTCCATGATTCCATGGGGCCTTGCAATGCCACAATGGTCTCCATGGATCCACGGTGCCCCCAGGATCACAACAGCCCTTTGGCTCCACGAGGCCCTGAAATGCAGCAAGGGCTCTTGGTTCCACAAAGCCCTGCTGCTCCACACTGGACCCATGGGACCATGCAGACCAACAGAGCCACAATGATGGCTTTGGTGCCACAAGGCCCTACCGTGTCACAGTGGCCCCTTCATTTCACCAGACCCCACAGTGTCACAATGGTCTCCATGGTTCCACAGGTTCCCTACAGTGTCACCACAGGAAGGAAACCACAGAGCCCCAGTATTTCAGGTTCTGTTGAATTGCAGACACCAGAGGCCTAGGACAGGCAGACCTCTCTATCCTGGCAGGTTTGTTTGGGAGCAACTCTTGGATATTTGAAATTTTATATGTGAAATTTTTATATTTATATGTGAAATTTTTATATTTATATGTGAAATTTTATATTTGAAATTTTATATGTGGAATCCCAATTTCAGTCATTTTTACCTGGAGGAGAAGGTCCCTTCTTTTCCACAGAAAGGAAAGCACAGAGCCCTTGTGTTTGGAAGGCAGGTGAGAGCCCGCCCTCAGGAAGACAGGGCCAGCCAGACTTGTTGGCAATGGCAGCTTTTCTCTGGCAGCAATCCCTGGACACTGGCAATTTTGGAGAGGGAATCCTGTTTTGGCCGTGGATGCTTGAATGAGAAGGGCAGTTCTTTTCCATTTGAAAGTCAGCTCAGACCCCAGGGTTTAGGGGTACATAAGAAGAGACCCTTGACATGCCAAGTTGGACCAATCAGGCCAAGCCAACCAGACCTGTTCCCTGTTCCCTTGGATTCATGGGGCCCTGCAGTGTCATAGTCGTGGTGTCATATTGGAGCCTTGGTACCATGAGGCCCAGATGTGTCGCACTGGCCCCTTGTTTCCATGGGGCTCCACAGAGTCACCATGGGTCCTTGCTTCCATGAGGCCTTGCAGTGTCACAGGGGTCTTCTTGGTGCAGCAGTGTCACAGTGGACCCTTGGTTCCGTGGGGACTCAGAGTGTCAGAAGGGTCTCCCTGGTGTCATGAGGCCCTGCAGAGCCCCTTGATTCAACAAGTGTCACAGACATGTTTTCATAAAAATCCTTTCTAAAGGATTTTCCCTTCTGGGAAGCTGAGGCCCCAGAAAAAGAATGTAAACAATCGTTATCTGCTGCTGTGAAATGCAACAGGTGCACCTGTGATTGGCCCATGTTGGATGTGTATAGTTAATGGCCAATCAAGGACTGAGCTCTCTCTGGGACAGAGTTGGAGAGAAACCTTTGTTATTCATTTCTTTTCTGTTCTTAGCTTAGCTAGCCTTCTGAGAACTTTTCTCTCTATTCCTTTTAGTATAGTCATAATGTAATATATATATATCATAAAAGAATAAATCAAGCCTTCAGAACATGAGGTCAACATTCTCGTCTCTCTATTCATCCTGCAACCCTTGTGACAACTGTGACAAATGAGGCCTCCAAGTGTCATCATAACCTCCAGGATTCCATGAGGCCCCACAATGTCACAATGGACATTTGGTTCCATGGGGTCCTGAACTGTTCCATGAATCCTTAGTTCCATGGGGCCCTGCAGTGTCACAATGGACTCCTTGATTCAATGGTGCCACACAGTGTGACAACTGCCCCTTGGCCTGCCAAGACTCCATAGTGTCACAATGGTTCCTTGCTTCCATGAGGCCTTGTAGTGTCACAATGGTCTCCATGACCCCATAAGGCCTGCAGTGTCACAACAGATCATTGGTTTCACAGAGGCCCACAGTGTCACTATGGTCTCCTTGGCTCCACAAGGCCCAGAAGTGCCACAATGGCTCTTTGGTTTCACAAGGCCTCCAAGTGTAAAAATGGCCTCCATGGTTCCATGAGGCCCTGCTGTGTCACAATGGACCTTTGGTTCCATGATCCCCCAGAGTGTCACAATGGTATCCTTGGTGCCGTGGTGTCAGAATGGATCCTTCATCCCATGGACACCCACAGTGTTCACTGCAGTCCCCTTGATTCCACCAGGCCCTGCCATGTTATAATGGCCCCTTGGTTCCTTGGGTCCCGAAGTGTAAGAACAGTCTCCATTGTTCCATGAGGCCCCACAATGTCACTTGCTCCCCTTGGCTCCACAGGACCCCACAGTGGAACAATGGACTCTTGGTTCCATGAGATTTCTCACTCCCAATGGTCTCCTTGGATCCGCAGTGTCGCAGCGGCCCCTTGGGTCCGTGTGGCCACGCTGTGTCACAATGGCTCATGGTTCAATGAGGTTCCACAGTAGAAAAGGGTCACGTTGGTTCCATGAGATTCTGCAGTGCCACAATGGACGCATGGTTCCACCAGGCTTTGCTGTGTCACAATGGCCCCTTGATTCCAAGAGATTTCTCAGGGTCACAGTGGTCTCTTGGATGCACAGTATCACAATGGACCATTGGTTAAATGTGGCCCCCAATGTGCCCAAATGGATTTTGGTTCCAGGGGGTTCCACTCTATCAGAATGCACCTTTTGTTCCATGAGTTTGCACAGTGTCACAGCTGACTCCTTGGTTCTGTGAGGCCCCACCATCACCAAATCTCTGAAATATAAGAATAAGTCTTCTTAGCACTCAATTGCTATTTCAGAGCGTATAATTTATTCAGGCCTGAGGTCAAGGAGGCATAACTTGCAACCTCACGTGGACATGAATTTCTACAAGTTGGCCCTGCCAGAGCCAACGTGAGCAGCACTTTGGCCATGGCTGCTGGGCCTGGGCCTGAGGCCACGAGGGGACAAGTGACCCTTGCAGGCCTGGGGCCTCATTGCCTCCTTGTCCCTGCTCAGCAGCCTGGCAGGGGCCGCCCCATGCTCCTGCCCTTGCCATTGCCCATCCCCACATGCCAGTACCCATCCTGGGAAGAGCCCTGAGCAAGGAGGGAGGGACAGGATCTGCCTGGCCAGGGGCTGGGGCTCAGGCCTTGGCCCTTTGCATTCCTGAAACACATCCAGCTTTGCTCAGCACCAGAGACACCTTTGTCTTGTTTGTCCCCACCTGTCATCACTGCCTCCAGTGTTCTGCTCTAACTGGAACCTGGGCACAGTTTCTCAGTCGTGTCCCTCAGTGGGACACATTAAAACTTCATGAAACTTTGGAGTTTCTTTGTGATTTGGAGTTCTAGAGAAGTTTTTTGAACACTGTCTCAGGGACTGAGTCTGAGGTAAAAAACTCCAAAGCCCCAAGAGCATCATTAAAGTTTTGCTAGTCAAGTTATGGAGAAAGATTTCAAAAAGTTTGTAAGAAATAGCTACTACTATTTCAAGATATGTGTTTTATTACTGTTCTCTTTAGAGCAGAGGTGATTGCATCATTCTGTGATTGATATTGACCCAGGGTCTCTCCTCAGCAGCTCTGGCCTGCTCACAGAAGCTGCGCCTTGAGCTCTGACCCAGTGTGGACAACCTTGCTCCACATTGCCCAGCCCCATTCTGTCTGTCCTCACTGCCCTGGGCCCTGCTGTGCTTGCAGAGCTGGCTGCACCCAGCCTTAGAAGGGTTTTCCCTTTTTGTATTTTTTGCAGCAATCTCACACTCCTGAGTTTCCCCAGTGCAAACAAACACACTGCTCAGGTGTGTGCCAGCACCAGGTGCCACCAAAGGCACTGCAGAGCTTCCCTGGGCCAGCTGTGAGGGTGGATCATCAGCCCAAGCTGCAGTGGCCACTGCAAGGGGCTGTGGCCATGGGTACTGCACTGACCCCACTGTTGGGTTTGGCTGCCACGGGCACCGAGAGAAATTAAACTGTCCTTGGAAACACTGGGGAGGACTGGGACATACTGGGGAACACTAGGAACGCTGTTGGAGACACTGGGACATACTGGGAGTGACACTGGGGAGGACTGGGACAACCTGGGAACACAAGGAATGCTGAAGGAGAATCTGGGTGGAGTGGGATGGACTGCAGGGGTACACTGGGACATACTGGGAGTGATACTGGTGGGTACTGGGGACACTGGTGTTATGAACAAAAATTTGGTTAATATTTTTTTCTGTGAGAAAAAGTTACCACTACTGCTGGGCTGCTGCCTTTGTTATTGTAATCACGGGTCGTTGTCGTTAATGGTTGTTTTTGTATTAGTAAAAGCCCTGGCTGGGGCGAGGTAATAGCCCTTCTCCTGGGTGGAGACCTTGCCCGAAGCTAAGTTTTACCTTTCTCAGAATAGGGAAGACACCTGAGAAGGTGGGGGGGGTTATGCAAAGTGACTCGCAAGACCAGAATGCTTTGTGGGACCCCCATCTCCAAACTCATGGAGAAACCCCAAAAACAACGAGCCACCTAAGAGTTGAGAGACTGGAGTGATGTCTGGACGTGAGGAACCGAGTGCTGAGCCTGCAGAGACGCGGAACACCTTCGGACCCTCTCGCCCTGATCACGGGAGTTGACCCCGGCGGTGAGACCAAGCTGGCAGAGTAGGAGGGGCACCATCTTATGGGATCAGGAGGCCCTAAAGGCTCCCAAGAGGATCTGATCCCCAGCTCTGCCCCTGGTGGACAGAGCTGTGCATATCCTCCTCCTCTGAGTCGCCCTGGGAGAGATGACGGGTGCTGCAGACCCGTCGAGCTGCCCAATCCTGTGCTGATCACTTTTAATAAAGGCATTAAAAAGGAGAAGAAGTCTCCTGGCCCTTTTTGTTTATTTCAGCTGGGGGCTCTTATCCGGGATAGCCACGCCGCAAGAGGACTCAGGACTGGCTATCTTGGGTCTTCAGAGAACAGCAGGCTACCAGGACCAGAGGGACCGGCTCAGGACAGCGACGCAGAGGAGCACCAGAGCACCGGACTGGTGAGAAACTCGGTGGCGGGAGTGGGAGACGTGCGCATGTGTGTGTGAGTGAGACGAGGGCCGGCAGCCGGACCTTCGAAGCGAGAGTGGACCCCTCAGTACTGCGGTTCCGGCTTTTCGCGAGAAAACCAGCCAGAAACAGGGGGACGCGAGTGGAATTAGCATGAGTGAAGTCGTCTCCCAAGGGGGAATAAAGGGCCCCCCCAGTCCGGGCGTGCGGAGTGAATTACTGTGTATGAGTGGCACGCACCCCAAAGTCCTGACAAAGGGAGGTCAGGCACTTTTGTAAGTCTCGAGAAGGATTCGAGTAAGATTTGTCAGTCCCGAGAATGATTCGGGTGTTTCACAAGCCCTGCAGGCAAAGTAAGTCCTGACAAAGGAGTCAGGCACAAACCCCAGCGAAGGAGGCTGCGGTTTGCTTTTAGGTCCTGATACGGTGAAGCCTAAAAATTGGCAGGTTAGGCAAACTAAAAATCAGGCAGTTGTTTTTCCTGACTGAGAGTGTCAGGCACGACCCGGATTCTTGGCCGGGGCTTCGTGTGTTTAAGTCCCGATAGATGTAAGACCTGACGCTGGGAAGTTGGGCAATCAAGAGATTGGGCAGTTGTTTCAGTATAAAGTCCTGAGCATCAGGCAGAAATTTGAAGTTCAGTGGAGGAGGCTGGAGCTCCTCAAAGAAGGTTTTTTTGAAATTCCTGGTCAGTAGAGGCACCTTCGGGATTTATTATTGAAACCTGAAAAATGGGATGTTGTAATAGTAAAAAGACCGGCAAGAGACTGAGGTATATACATCCCAATAGTCCCTTAGGAGAACTGTTAGTAAAATGGGATTCTATAGAGGCCACGGAGGGATTAGATAAAGTGAAAATGATCCATTATTGTATGGAAGTCTGGCCAGAATTAGAGGTGCAAGGAGGATGGCCTTGGTGTGGGACAAAGGATAAGTGGATGTGCCAACAATTAAATAATTATCTGACAGCTCGAGGTGATACTGATCCTGAGCAATTACTCTGTATCTTGCTGGGTAAAGAGCGCTGTTGAGGATGAAGGGGTGCGAATTTGTAAGGTACAGAGGAAGAAAGAGGGGAATGAAGGAGGGGATGATAGGACTAGTAAAAGATGGAACCCCCTGGATTATTTGCCTCCTTCTGCCCCTCCACTTTATAATCCTCTTCTTCAAGCACCTCAAATGGCAGGTCCAGTTCCTCCCCCGGCTGCCATCTCACTACCACCTGCTCAAATTCCTCCTCCTACCTCTTCAGCTTCTGCTATGATGAACCCAGTATCTCCTCCAGTTCCTTCTGCACCACCACAAGTGCCTACTCCACTTGCTGCATTCTCCACCCCTTCTCCAGCTCCGCTTAATATCTACTCAGGTCCCTCTCCCCCTCCTATTGCTGTCCCTTTACCTCCTTCTACCTGGGACACAAATGCCTCCCTGCCCGATAGACAGCTATCAGCAAATACACCTGCTGATGGGCAGAAAGTTCAAGGTAACCCAGATGTCCCTCAAAGTAGTTTGGCATCTGAAGATGGGCCATACTGTAGCACCAGATCCAAGACCTCCAAGGCAGAGAGATTCTTTCCCCTCAGAGAGGTTCCTATGGGAGGAGTAGCGGGAGGTGTTGGCTTTGTGAATGCTCCCCTAACTGCCTCTGAGGTGAGAGGATTCAAGAAAGAGTTGGGGCATTTAGTTGAGGACCCAGTGGGCATAGCCAACCGAGTGGATCAATTTCTAGGTCCAAATATCTACACTTGGGGGGAGATGAATTCCATCCTGAGTATATTATTTTCCCCGGAAGAGGTCCAGATGATAAGGGCGGCTGGCATATAAATTTGGGAGAAAGATAACAGTCCAGGACCCCAGGTGCCATCAGGTGAACAGAAATTGCCACTAACAGAGCCCAACTGGAACCCTAATCAGGAGGAGGGGGGGAAGGCCATGATGGAATATAGGTCTTTGATAATTTGGGGGATCAAAGAGTCAGTTCCCAAAGGAACTAATACCCAATTGGCATTTGAGGGTACACAGGAGAAAGATGAAGCTCCTGCTGCCTGGCTTAATTGCCTAAGGCGGAATTTCCAGCTGTACTCTAGAATAGACCCAGACACCCCAGAAGGACAAATGCTACTAAAAGTCCAATTTGTTACCAAATCTTGGCCTGATATATGGAGAAAACTGGAAAAGATGGAAGATTGGCAAGAGAAGGACATTAATGAGTTATTAAAGGAGGCATTGAAGGTGTATTTAAGGAGGGAGGAAGAAAAAGTAAAGGCCAAGGCCAAGATCATGGTTGCTGTAGCTAGAGAAAGTGCAGGGTGGGCAGGTCCACCACCAGGAGGAGGCAGAGGCAGGCCAGTACTGACCGGTGCACGAAGGGTTGAGAGACCTCAAGAAGTCCCTTTGAGAGGACGACAGTGTTATTACTGTGGGGAGGCAGGACACATCAGGAGGTTTTGTAAAAAGCTCAGTCTCGATGAGGCAATAGCCAAGGAACAGGACAATTTAGGAAGGATTCTTAAGGGGGAGGACTAGGCGTGTCAAGCTCTTTTTACTATAGGGGACCCGATGAAACATCTAGAAGAGCCCTTGGTAAATTTTGAAGTGGGACCCCTAAATGAGGAATTTGAATTTTTGGTTGATACAGGGGCAGATAAGTCCTGTCTCAACAAAATACCACAAGGTATGGAAATTGGGAGACAATTTTGTGAAGTATTGGGTGCAGAGGGGAGACCATTTAGAGCATCGGTGATTGAAGAAGTGAAAATAATTGGAAACTCAAGGCAATGTAAAGCTAATTTTCTTTATCTGCCTAACTTAGAAAAAAGTTTGTTAGGAAGGGATCTGCAAGTCCATTTGGGGGTTGGGATTGTTCCAAGGGAAGGGAGGATGGTAGTACAAGTGATGAAGCTGTCTCAAGGAGATGTTGCAGAAATAAATCCTGAGGTATGGGCTGAGGGGGGAAAGAGAGGCTTATTAGACATTCCAGCGATAACAATAAAAATGCAGGATGATACCTCACCCATACGGGTTAAACAGTATCCGATTTCCCTAGAAGGAAAGAAGGGGCTTGCTATAGTCATCGAGCAACTGTTGCAGGAGGGAATTTTAGAACCCTGCATGTCACCACATAATACCCCTATACTGGCAGTTAAAAAGGCTGAAGGGAAATATAGGCTGGTACAAGATTTGAGGGAAGTCAACAAAAGAACCATTGCCAGACATCCAGTTGTGCCCAACCCATATAGTCTCCTAAGCAGAATTCCAAGAGAACATGCTTGGTTCACTGTCATAGATTTGAAGGATGCTTTCTGCGCGTGTCCTCTGGCAACAGAATGTAGGGATTGGTTTGCCTTTGAATGGGAGGACCTGAGTACGAAAAGGAGACAACAGCTAAGGTGGACCCGATTACCACAGGGGTTCACTGAATCCCCCAATCTCTTTGGACAAGCTTTAGAGAGTTTGTTGGAACAATTTGTCCCTGAACAAGAAGTGCAGATCTTGCAGTATGTTGATGACCTGATGGTATCAGGAAAGGAAAAAGATCAGGTCAGACAAACTAGTATTAAACTTTTGAATTTTCTGGGGGAGAAAGGACTAAAAGTTTCCCAAGGGAAACTACAATTTGTGCAATCAGAAGTAACATACTTGGGGCACATAATAGGGGGAGGGTATAAGAAACTAAGCCCTGACAGGATTTCAGGTATTTTAGCTCTCCCGGCCCCAAAACCAAAAGAGATGTGAGAAAACTCCTGGGCTTGTTCGGGTATTGTAAGTTATGGTTGGATCAATACACACAGAGTGTGAAATTTCTGTATAATAAACTAGTAGATCCAGAACCCCTAATTTGGACAGCTGAAGATGATCAACAATTGGAAAACTTAAAAAACAAATTTTCTTCTGCCCCGGTCCTAAGCTTACCAGACCTCAGGAAGGGCTTTGATCTGTTTGTTAGTGCAGAAGGAGGTATAGCCTATGGAGTATTAACTCAAGAGTGGGGAGGGTGCAGGAAACCCGTGGCTTACATATCCAAATTGTTAGATCCAGTGGCTAGAGGCTGGCCAGTTTGTATACAGGCAGTAGCAGCAACTGCAATCCTGATAGAGAAGACTCAAAAATTGACCTTACAGGGAAAAATTAAAGTGCATACTCCTCATGATCTTAAGGCAGTACTGAGACAGAGAGCTCCGCAGTGGTTAACTGATGCTAGAATATTAAAATATGAGATAATACTAATGAATACAGAGGACTTAGAATTTAACACATCAAATGCCCTCAATCCAGCACAATTCCTAATGGGAGAGCCTATAGAGAATTTAGAACATGATTGTCTAGAATTGGTTTATCTCCAAACAAAAGTAAGAGAAGATTTGGAAGATCAGCCTCTAGCAACTGGAAGAAGCTTATTCATAGATGACTCTTCGAGGGTAGTAAATGGAAAAAGAGCTTCAGGTTATGCCATTATAGATGGAGAAACATTACAAATTGCAGAAAAAGGGAAACTATCCCCAAGCTGGTCAGCCCAAAGTTATGAAATATATGCCCTGAAAAGGGGAGTGGACTTACTGGAGGGGGACCGGGGAACCATTTATACGGACTCCCAATATGCATATGGGACAGTTCATACATTTGGGAAAATATGGGAGGAACGTGGGTATTTAAGTTCAAAGGGAAAGAGCTTAGCCCATGAGAACCTAGTCCGATCAGTACTAGAGGCCCTACAAAAACCTATAGAAATAGCAGTGGTCCATATAAAGGGGCACCAAAGAGGAGACAGTTTAGAAGTTAAAGGAAACCGACTGGCTGATCAGATAGCCAAAGGAGCAGCTCTAGAACCAGGGGACCCAGTAAAAATTTTGAAGACAAAAATGACACCTGAAAAAGGAGAGGAACCTATATTTAGTGAAGAAGAATTAGAAGCAATAAAAGATTTAAAGTTACATCAAGGACAACAGGGAGAGTGGTTAACCTCAGATGGACGTGTGTTTTTGAATAAAGCACTGGCTAGGACAGTGCTAACAGAACTACATAAATTACTCACTGGGGAGTCCAAGGACTATGTGATCATTTCCTAAGAAATAACCTATGCATCGGGGTATATAGCCTGGAAAAAGTGAACCAGAAAGTTATGAGAAAAGTAGCACCTGGAGGAAGGGAATTAGCCTTGAGACCCTTCCAAAGCATACAGATAGATTTCACTGAAATGCCCCCAGTGCAAGGATACAGATATTTACTGGTTATAGTTGATCATCTCACACACTGGGTGGAAGCCTTCCCGACCAGGAGGGAAACAGCTCAAGTTGTGGCAAAAGCAATCCTAGAGAATATTATCCCCAGATATGGTATTGTGAACACCATAGACTCAGACCGAGGTCCACATTTTGTGTCCCAAACATTACAAAATATAATTGAGGCTTTAGGAATGAAATGGAGGTTGCATACTCCGTGGCACCCCCAGAGTTCTGGGAGGGTGGAGCGAATGAACAAAACTCTCAAAAATGTATTAACTAAATTGATTGAGGAAACAAAGATGAATTGGCTGAAGTGTTTGCCCCTAGCGCTATTGCGCATCAGAACAAGACCTCGGGCTGACATAAGAATTTCACCTTATGAAATGATGTTTGGGCTGCCATTCTTGTTAACACCTTATAGCACAGGAGACTATCTGGAAGGGGAAGAAGCTACCAGAAAGTATTTAGAAATAATTGGAAGAACTCTGGAGGGACTTAGAAAGAAAGGATACCTTCCTCAAACTTCCCCTCTCGACACAAAAGTTCACATTAGTCCAGGAGATTGGGTTTTGATAAAATCATGGACTATGAGAACATTAATGCCTAAATTTGAAGGCCCCTTCCAGGTGCTCCTGATCACAAATTCAGCTGTGCGGACCAAAGAAAAAGATTGGACTCATATCACAAGAATAAAAGGGCCAGTCTCACCCCCAGGTACGGGACTGGATCCAACATCAGCTTCCCCCTCTGGCATTGGACCAGAGTCCACACCACTCTCACCCTCCGGCACTGGACGAGATTCATCTGCTTCACAAGCTAAATCACCTGAGTACACTGTGGTAAAAGGACCAAAGGATTTAAAGTTGACTCTCAGAAGGAAGAGTCAAAAAGACTGAACTGTGTGGGAAAAAAATTGTTTGTTAAGAGTTCTAATATTGCTTAAAATGTTTTAAGACTGTTCTGTGTAAACTATGTTGGTAAAAAGTTTAGGACTGTAAATAAGTAATTCTGGTTAATTCCCCAATTTATTTCTAAAGACTCCAGGTTAATCCTCTACAGAACACTCCCCTGGGAGGGGAAATCAAAATTGGTAGGGAACAGACCAAGAGAGGTTTAACCAGAGAAACAGGTAGAAGGGACTCTGAAGAGCTTGGAAGCTTTTCCTCAGTAAAATTCCCCAAGAGGCAAGGCCGGGTGGGCAGGCTGTGCGAGATGACCCATAGCGGACTCTTGGGAAGGGTAGTACTGATGGCTCTGATTGCTGGTGGTGCTCAGGGGAGCCCAGCTGAGCCGTGCAATGAATGCTACCAACCCCTCTGTGAGGAGGAAGTGAGCTCCTTGTTGAGAGTCCACATCAGTTCTAACCCTGATTGTGTTAACCCCTCCCAATTGGTCTTTTATCAAAAAAATAAGAGAGTGTATTGGATAGTATACAATACTGCCACTTTTAGGCAGCCACTCCTAGGAGAGTGCCCTATAGGGGAAGCCTGGTTGTGCTTTGAATGGGATGCTGCTGAAACAAGCTCAGCAGATCTAGTAAAAAGCAAAGAAATGGTGAAAATGGTAAGAAAAATTGTTTGTTACAAGTATTTATATAAGTATACTGGAAAAGAGATAAACTCCTTTTGGAACACATTTCAGGGGAGCCTTAAACCCCTAGATTTGATCTTGTCTGGCAGCTGTGCCACTAGAGTGATAGAACCAATTTTCTTATTACCCAAAGAAATTGGATCAAGTTTGGGAGTTCCTATATATAATGATTTGGGAGAAATTAAACAGAACAAGCAAAGTGGAATAGAAATAGAGAAAATCCAAAATTGTAAAAGCCAAATTCGGATCCCAATATCTATGTTAAACAAAGTTATCCGGCTCCAGGCAGTATTAAAAATTAAGAATTCAATTATTAGGAACATTTCAAACGAAATAAAAAGGTTAGCATGTGTAAATAATGAAGATCAAACTCCTACACTTGATCCCAGTGGGTGGGAGAACCTAAAGATTTTCAAAAAGGATGTATGGGAGAAGGTAGTTTTTCTCAGTGTGTGTATACCTGGAGGATTGCTCTTTTTACTATGCTTGTTTATCTGTTTTAGTAAAATAGCACTTGCCGTGCAGACCAACCTGAAGAAGCCAAGGAAAGTAACAAGGTTAAGTAACCATGATTACCAAAGTGCACAAGGGATTTATAGTAGATTCAAAACAAAAAATTGGGAGTTGATGCGAGCTTAGAGTTTAAGCTCAATCAAAGAAAAAGAGGGGGGACTGTTATGAACAAAAATTTGGTTAATATTTTTTTCTGTGAGAAAAAGTTACCACTACTGCTGGGCTGCTGCCTTTGTTATTGTAATCACGGGTCGTTGTCGTTAATGGTTGTTTTTGTATTAGTAAAAGCCCTGGCTGGGGCGAGGTAATAGCCCTTCTCCTGGGTGGAGACCTTGCCCGAAGCTAAGTTTTACCTTTCTCAGAATAGGGAAGACACCTGAGAAGGTGGGGGGGGTTATGCAAAGTGACTCGCAAGACCAGAATGCTTTGTGGGACCCCCATCTCCAAACTCATGGAGAAACCCCAAAAACAACGAGCCACCTAAGAGTTGAGAGACTGGAGTGATGTCTGGACGTGAGGAACCGAGTGCTGAGCCTGCAGAGACGCGGAACACCTTCGGACCCTCTCGCCCTGATCACGGGAGTTGACCCCGGCGGTGAGACCAATCTGACAGAGTGGGAGGGGCACCATCTTATGGGATCAGGAGGCCCTAAAGGCTCCCAAGAGGATCTGATCCCCAGCTCTGCCCCTGGTGGACAGAGCTGTGCATATCCTCCTCCTCTGAGTCGCCCTGGGAGAGATGACGGGTGCTGCAGACCCGTCGAGCTGCCCAATCCTGTGCTGATCACTTTTAATAAAGGCATTAAAAAGGATTAGAAGTCTCCTGGCCCTTTTTGTTTATTTCAACTGGGGTGATTGCAGGGAAGACTGGGGACACTGGGGCATCCTGTGTATGACATTGGGATGAACTGGAAGGGACTGGGAGTAAACTCAGGTGCATTGGAAGGGACTCCGCTGTACTGGGAGGGATTGGAGAAACACTGGGATTGAACTGGGGTCTACTTGGGATGAACTTGTCTGTTCTGGGGATGAACTGGTCTGTACTGGGAGGGACTGGAGGAGGCTGAATTGGCTCTTCCCGCCTCCACCGCATTCCATTTGCCGAGGCTCCCGTCCATCACCGACCGCAGCTAGTCAGCACCAGGGATAGCACTTTGGGGGCGGTGCATGGGGTAGGCGCCATCTTTTATTATTGCCTACAACTCCCGTCATGCCCTGCGGCTTGATGGAGCTTCATTGCAGGTGGGACTACCATGCCCATCATGCCTCGCGCTCCACAGAACCCCCCCAGATCCGCCCCCATCTGTGCCATAAGTGTCCCCCAGACCCTCCAGGATCCCTCAGTGCCACCTCAGCACCCATTTGGGACCCCCAGAAGTGTCCCCGGACCCCCTGAGTGCTCCCAACCCTACAGATGCCCGGTACAGCCACTTCTGGGAATTCATGTCCTCTCATCCCTCGCGCCCTCAGACCCCCTCAGAACACAGTCCCGTGCCTAAAACTCCTGCCGTGCCCTGCACCCTAAAGAGCCTCGTTAATGCTCCCCGAGCTCCTGAACTTCTTACGTTCCCCCCGAGAGCCTGAAGTCGTGGCTCGGATGCAGAAGTGTCCCCTAGAAACCTTCCCGGACCCCCAAATGCCGCGTTCGAGCCACTTCCGGGACTACGGCTCCCATCATGCTCCGCAGCGCATGTCCAGTGCTGTTCCAGCCAGGACTTTATCTCCCATCATGCCCCAAGCTGCACTAAAAGCCATTGCAGCTGCCCCTGTAACTCCCGTGATGCTCCGCGGCCATGTTAAGCTTATTGGACTCATGCTTACAACTTCCATCGCCCCCCGTGCCCCAGAGAGCCCCGTTCGAGACCCCAAGGGCCCGCCCGGACCCTGAAGGGTCCCAAATTCCCCTCCCTGACCTCCAAGGGCCCCCCTGGACCCCCAAGTGCTGCTCTGGACCCCAAACTGTCCCTCAGAATCCCTGAGTGCCCCTCCAAGCGCCCACCCAGCTCCCCCAAGTGTCCTCCAGACCCTCAAGTTCTGTCTGAATTCCCTCCCAGACCCAGAACTGCCCCAAATGTGCCCCAGAAAGTTCTCCATGGACCCCAAAGTGGCCTTTTTTCCCCTGTCTGGGAAAATGATAAAAAAGATAACAAAAGGATTTTAAATGGGACTAATTAGCATAAAGGAGAAATCAAGAACCACACTGGACAGTGAATTAATGAAGGGAATTGTGTTACTTAGAACCAATGACCAAAAAATTTTTTGCATGCTAAAAAGGTATGGGTTTTTTAATTTAAACATTCAAATTCAGTAATATAAATATAGAATAATAATATTATAAATAAGAAAAATAATAATTTTTTTTTAAGACAGTAATTTTTTTTTAAGGGGAAATGCATAATTATTTTTATGTTTAGGGATGTCAGTCTGTAAGAGACAGTCCAAAGATCCCTCACCTAACTCACAGCCGCTGTCAAGGACGGAGATTGCAGCCCTCCCCAAGGACTGAGACTGAGACCCTTCAAATTCTAACCCAGGGGTGCTGGCCTGACTGGAGCGGGATGTCTGCCATAGGAAGCGGGATGTTTCCCATAGGCACCAGTCCTGAAACAACGGGCCCCGCTCACTGCTGGCACCAGTTTGTGCTGTTCAGAACTGGGCTGTCTGTACCTGTTCCCAACGGATTTATTCTCCACTGTTCCCTCCATGTGCCGTCCTGCTCCCCTCCCGGCTGTAGATTATAAAAGAGTCCTGAGTTAACCAAAGACATTGAGACTCTCCCTGACGTGACCAGACGGATCTGTTGGCCGGACCACGAGGATCTCATCTCTCTGTTGGCAGCTATTGCTCCCTCCTTTTCTCTGTCTCTCTATCCTTTATCTCCTTTCTAATCCTTCTGTTGCATCTGCTATGGGCACTCAACAAAAGGTGCGTTTGTTTTGGTCAATACTGAAAGTCCCCTGCTGTGTGTCTTTGCACACTGAGATCAGTTAAAAAAACCATCGTGACCCCCCTTGTTCCAGGGGATCGTGACACGGCCTGATGGGGTTGCTGCCCACAGCATGTGAACGTGATCTTCTTGGTGGGGACTGAACTGGTTCATCTGCTCTTGCTTTCTGGTCTCAATGTCCCCGAATTACCTTTGCCACCTGCCTTTCTTATATTGTGGTTCTCTGTAGTTCCTTCAATAGTCAGCCCTTCTTAAGTTCACTCTTGGAATAGGGGATTATCACCTCCCCATCATATCGAGTGCATTTGAATGCACTTGAATGCATTTTGCCTGCATTCCAAATATGGTCCCTGTTTTTGATTTATTGGGAGATCTCTGTTTGTATTTTCTACCTCTGTTGAGGCTGGGATTGAAGGTACTTGAGATGATATTTCACATTTAGATTCAGGGGTTTTTTGTTTCTTATCAGCGACACAGCCTCACAAGGATGAGTTCTGCAGCCTTTCATCTAAGGCACAAAATGGCTCCCTGTCTCTTGTTACAAGGTCTGGATGGTACCAAGGAGACCATGGTGATACTGGGGATCCAAGGAGACTATGGTGACACCATGGACACTAATGGATCCATGGGCATTGTGACACAGCAGGGCTTCATGGAACCAAGGAGTCAACTGGGACTCTACAAAATCTCATGGAGCCAAGGGCCCATTGTGACACTGAAGAACTTCAGGGAACCAGGAGTCTCTTGTGACACAGGGGGTACTCATGAAACCCTGGAGACCATTTTGAAACTGCAAGGGCTGATGGAACCAAAGGGTCGTTCTGGCACTTCTGAGCCTTGGAACCAAAGGGACCACAGTGACACAGTGGGGCTCTGTGGAACCAAGGAGCCGTGGTGACATTGTGGAGTGTCATTGAACCAACTGTCCATGGTGACACTGCAGGACCTGATGGAATCATGGACACCATTGTGACACTGCAGGACATCATGGAAGCAAGGGACCATTGTCACACTCTGGGGCCTCTTGGGATCCAAGGGCAGTTGTGATACCATGGAAATTATGGCAACTATGGCACCATGAAACCAGGGAGACCATTGTGACCCTACAGGACCCCATGGAACTAAGGATTCATGGAACAGTGCAGGACACATGGAACCAAGGGGCCATTGTGAAGCTGTAGAACCAAAAGAGCCCATTGTGACACTGTGGGCCCCCATGCATCCAGAGGTCCATTTTGACATTGCAGGGCCTCATGGAATCCTGGAGACCACTGTGAAACTTTGGGGCCTTGTTGAATTAAGTGGCCCTGCAGGGCCAGATGGAACTAGGGAGACCCCATAGAACCAAGGGTCCATTGTGACCCTGTGGTACCAAGGTGTCGTGGGTTGACCCAGGCCAAACGCCAGGCATCCATGTGGGCTGCTCACTCACTCCCCTCTGCAGCTGGACAAAGACAATTTAATAAAGGGTTCATGGGTTGAGATAAGGACTAGGTGAGATCACTCATCAAATACTGTCCTGGGAAAAACAGGCTTAGCTTAGCGATGTGAAATTCATTTATTACTAACAAAGTCAGAACAGCAAAATGGGAAATAAAATAAGCCCCTCACCTCCCCCCTTCCAGCTCTACCTCCTACCCCAGCAGTGCAGGGAGAAAGGGGGTGGGGTTTACGGTCAGTTCATCACCCATGGCTTCTGGCCCTGCTCAGGGAGAGGAGTGGTTCCCCTGCTGCACCGTGGGTCCCTCCCAAGGGACACATTTCTACAGGAGCTTCTCAAAGGTGATTCCATTTCAGGGGCAACAGCCCTCTGCAAACTGCTGCAGTGTGAGTCCTTGCCAGGGACAACAGTCCTTCCCAAACTGCTGCAGCGTGGGTCACTCTTCCAGGGGGTGCATTCCTCCAGGGACAGGCTGCTCCAGCCTGGGAGCAGGGCCCCTCTCTCCATGGCTCTCCTACAGGGTGCCTCGGTCTCCAGGGCCTGGAGCACCTCCTGCCCCTCCTTCTGCACTGACCTTGATGTCTGCAGAGTTGTTCTTCTCACATGTTCTCCCTCTGCTCTCTTCTGGCTGCAGTTAAAACTGCGCTACAATCTCTATTTTGATTTCTGTTTCAATCTCCTATCACAGAGGCATTGCCACCATTTCTAACTGGCCCAGCCTTTGCCAGCAGCAGGTCCATCTTTGAAGCCACCAGGAACTGGCTGTGCCAGAAACAGTGGAAGCTTCCAGCAGCTTCTCACAGGAGTCATCCCTGTGCCCCCTGTGAAATATAAAGCTGTGTTTCGTGTCAGGTACATACAGGCACCGTGCTATTTGTGATTGTAATATGTGTGGAAACTGACCATGGGACAGTTATTAAGACGAATTCTAATAATTACTGAGGAAAGTAAAGCATGGAAGAAGGCCTTTGAACCCATCCTTTGTTTGTAATTAACCTTGATAAGTCTTAATTTGGTTTAGGAGCATTTGAATGAAAGCTTTAAGGATGTTGCATTTTGGCAGGAACTTTCTGCTTGTAGCTAAGCCCCAAAGAGTTTTGCAGTAATAACCTTTTGAAGCATAATTTTATAATATTGCTTGTAGTAGGATCTTTGAAACTATAGCTTTAGAATATATAAAAAGAAACATGCTTATCTCACACCTTATCAAAACAGTGAAAAGCAGCTTGAGAAATGAAGATGAACATCAACTCATGGATTATTAGTTTCAACCAAGGGAAGCTGGACATCACTGTTATGAGATTTATAGTCTCTGCAATCAAAAGGTGGACTCACATCTGGAGAGCTTGACCTCACCATCTGGGAGACTTCTTCCTTCTTTCAGAAACCAAACCACCACCATCTGGGGATACTCCTTTCTGGGATACATCCTGAGAAAAACTAAATCACAATAGATATATAATTGTGATGTAAAAATTGGGAATAGAAACTGCTAATGAGTAAAAATTGGGAATAGAAATGGCTGAGAAAGCTTATGAGCACCCCTATAAATACATGTAAGCCTCAACTATCGGTGTGCAGTTGGAGGGAAAACTTCCCCCACTGTACCACAGCGCTATATTGCTCATACTTTGCCATAGTCATTAATGAATTGATTGCTGCTTGAATACTGGCCTCGTCAAGCTTCTCATTTATAACACCCCTGTGGTGGGAGCTGGGAGAGAAGAAGGGGACGCTGGCCTGTCCCTCAGGTGAGGCGCGGCTCATTTGCTGACAGCTGGTTCCTCCCAGCTGAAAACTTTCAAACTCAGTGTTTTTCTGGGACAAAACATTTTTCACAGGCTGATCCACGTTTGGTCAGGGGCTTCTTGCTGGGATTTGGGCTGCCTGACTCCCCTCACGTGCGCCAGCGGCGTGGGGGATATGGCTCCCAGAGGTGCTGCCTCTGGCCACAATCCCAGAGGGAATGGGGGTGATGTTGAGGAGCAGAAAACAGGAACATTGGAATTTGAATCGTGGGGTTGGTGGGGGGGTTGGACAGCGATCATCGCTCACTTTTTCTGGGGAAAGAAGACCCGCAGATCCGGGATGGAGATACCAGGGAAAACTTCTCCTTCCCAGCTGCCGGCGTGCACTGGTGGTTCTGGGGGAAGAGGGAAAAAGTGTTTGGTCACTCCTGCTGCCGAGGCACTGGCAGCACGGTGGGAGTGGGCTGTGAGAACAAAGACCCTGCCCTGCAGGCCAGGTCTGGGCTGTTTGGCCTGCCCACTGTTGGGTTTGGGGGCTTTGATCCCCCTACTTGGAGCCAGGGCACTGTTCTGTGGAAGGTGGACAGAGTACCAGCTCAAAGTACTGGAAAGCCATGAGTCAGACTCAGCCCAAGTGCTTCAATTAAGGACAGTGGCCAAGGCATTCCAGAAATTTTCTCAATATTATTTGATAAATATCAATGGATTTCTTTTAATAGTTATTATTGATTTTTATTCAGCAGTTCTTTGTTTCAGGATTCTGCAAGTTTGTTTCAGGACCAAAAGGGACCTTCAGGGATGTCAAAGATCAACACCTTCGGTGACTGGGATTGTACTGGGATGCTACAGGGATCATATTGGGAGCAGCTGAGCCCATGCTGGGGCAGACTGCGATCACACTGATGGAGACTGGGATCATACTGGGATGATACTGGGATGGAGTAGGAGCCTGCAGTTTGCAATTGAAACCATATTGGGGACAGATGGGATATACTGGGAGTGACTGGGATCATTCTGAGGGTGACCAGGAGGAGCTCTGAGCAACTGGGATCATGCAAGGAGCAACTGGGAGGAACTGGGAGTGACTGGGTGCATGATGGGCATGATTGGAAGCCTCTGGGCTTATACTGGGATGAACTGGGGTCATGCTGGAGGTGACTGGGATCTTACTGGCAGTGAGTGCCACTACACTGAGTCTGACTGGGAGTGGTTGGGAGCAAATGGGATCATGCTGGAAGGAACTGGGAGTAACTGGGAATGTGCTGGAAGGAATTGGGGTACACTGGGAGAAACTGGGAGTGACTGGAACAAAAGTGAGGGTGAAAGGGAACAACTGGAACCATGTGGGGCATAACTGGTTCATACTGGCAGTGACTGGGAGCACACTGAGATCATCTCTGGATCCTACTGAGAGGGACTGGACTAATACTGGGAGTATAAGAGAGCGACTGGGAACACACCCTGCACATCATCCCCCATGCTAGGGGGGGACTGGGAGCAACTGGGATCACACTTTGGGCCACTGGGAGCAACTGAGAGAAACTGGGATCATGCTGCAAGCAAACTGGAGGAACTGGCAATGACTGGATGCAGGCTGGAGGCAACTGGGATATGCTGGGCGTGACTGAGATCATACTGGGATAACAAGCACCTTACTGGGATCACTGGGAGTGTCTGGGAAGAACTATGGACATGCTGAGGGAAACTGGGATGTACGGGGAGTGTTTGTAATCATACTGGAAATGACTGGGAACAAGGGGGACCATGCTGGGGAGAACTGGGACTATGGTAGGGGCAACTGGGAGTGAGTGGGAGTGACTGGGTCTACACTGGGGGCAACTGGGCATGACAGGGATCATGCTGGCAGGGACTGGGATCACAGGGGAGTGACTGGGACTATAGAAGGGACATCAGGGTTCAACTGACATCACACTGGGAGGAACAGGGAGCAACTGGAACCATGCTGGGGGCAACTGGGATCATACTGGGTCATACTTGGAGCAACTGGGACTGCACTGAGGGTGACTGGGAGTGGCTGTGAGCAACTGGTATCAGGCTGGAAGCAACTGAGGACAACTGGGACTAACTGGGAACCTGCTGGGAGTAACTGGAATGTGCTGGGAGTGATTGAAACGACAGTGGGGGTAAATGGGAGCAACTGGAACCCCACTGGATGATAATGGGAGCAGCTGTGCCCATGCTGGGGTCATACTGGAACTGACAGGCATCATACTGGGAGTGACTTGAAAAGCATTAGGAGTATCTGAGAGTGACTGGGATCCTACTGGAACCAGACTGGGAGTGACTGGAAAGGTGCTGGCTCTGACTGGAATCATGCTGGAGGTGACTGCGAGCAACTGGGCCACACTGGGAGTGACAGTGACAGGCAGTCACTCTGAGTGTGACTGGAATCATACTGGGAGGATCTGGGAGTGACTGGGATCATACTGGGGGTGGTTGTAACCATACTGGTGTGGACTGTGTGCAGCTGGGATCATCCTGGGAGCCACTGGGATTACAGCAGGTGAGAATGGATCCTGACTGGGGGTTACTGGGAGCTACTGGGCCCATGTTGAGAAGACAATGTGGCACATTGGGAGCAACTGGGATAAACTGGAAGGTACTGGAACCATGCTGAGGGGACTAAGAACACAACTGGTGCAACTGGGTGTGAGATTCTGTCCAAAACTTCCCTCATCTGCCTCACGATCGTCATTGGGGACCACTGAAAAAATGACCCCCCGTCTTAAATCTCTGTCCCTGTAGGAGAAAGTCACATGCTAAGGGGCCCGAGACCTGAGAGCATTGCTAAGCTATTGTTTCACAGGTGTGTTTACTGTATGCTACACTGAGCTCAATGAAAAGAAGAGAAAGACATTCTGCTCTTTTTGCAACAATAGCTCTGGGATTCTTCCCCCACCTCTCGGCCTGGCCAGACTTCTCCTGAGTTATGGGTGGTCCTCCAAAGAAGACCCCTCTTGATCGTTTGCAATCACTGTAACAGACAAACTGAGATGTAAGAAGCCTCTTCACCAGAGAAAAAGTGAGACATGAATGCCTATGTGAGAAGGCCCCCTCTCACACTTTCCAAGGACTGGGACTGAAACCTACAACCCGGGGGAGGTGTGTGGGAGAGGCAAGCTAACCAAAGCAAGATGGATGTTGCAGGTGTGAGCACTGGACCACAAAGACAATGGCTCTCGCCCACTGCTGAGAACATGGACTGTGTGTACCCTTCTCTAAATACCATTCTTTCCCCCAAAGATACAACAGACTACCTTTGATTCGGTTTAAAGTTCTATTCCCCTTCCCCCATCAAAAAAGAGTGTAACTGGAGTCCAAATGGACTGCACCTCTGAGATCTCCCTGGACGTGACCTGGTGAACTTCACTGGCTAGACATCGAGGGACTTCGCCATTCTACGTTTGGTAGCTCTATACCCATTCTTTTTCTTCCCTCTTTTCCCTTATTTTTTCCTTTCTTCCCCGATTCCTCCCCAGTGCATTTTTGCTGGGGTTATTTCAATAGAGGTGCATTTGTTTTGATTATCACTGAAAACCCCTTGTATCATGTCGGATCTTTTGCACTCTGAGATCACAAACCATCACGAAACCCGTTCATAAGGATGGATCATGACACCAGGTCACTGTGGCCTGGTTTGGGTTGCCCAGGGCAGGAAAGATGTCTGGCAGCTGGAGCAGGGTCTGGGAAGGGCCTCCAAGGTGGGGCTGGAGCCCTTGGGCTGTGAGCAGAGGCTGAGGGAGCTGGGCTGGTCCAGCCTGGAGCAGGGAAGGCTGAGGGGCTCCTCATCCCAGCCTGGCAGTGCCAGCGAGGAGGGGATGGAGAACACAGAGCCAGGCTCTTCACTGGGGGCAGACAAAAGCCAATGGATGGAAGGGGAAAGAGGGGAGATCAGCCAGGGCATGAGGAGATGAAATGAGTCAGGTTGGTTTGAGCATTTCCTCAACACCAAGAGCAGCCTGACCTCCCTTCTCCATCCACCACTGACAGCTTTGCAAATCAGGAATTCTTGGAGCCGTTTTTCCTCCACGCCAGGGCAAGCATCCTGCCACAAGAACTTAATTGTGTTTATATCTATCACAGAACCACGTTTGTCTGAAAATAATTTTAGTATGGAAATCACTTATGGATGGTGGACTCATCAGGGACTGCTGGGACGTTGTGCATAGCTCAGGGAAGAGCGTGATTGTTATTAAATTGTGTCCTGTTCAACTGTGGTCTGTTGGCCATGAAGAGAAGCTTTCTGTGCCTCTGAGTCTCACCAGTTCTGGTCCCTCAAAGGACACAAACCTGATGAGTTGTGGCTCCCTCTCCAGTGGTGGCACTTGGATGTCCCTCCATACTCAGAGCAGAGCTCCCTTGTCCTAGAAAGTCCCTGGCAATGCAGGGATGAAGGAAACAAGACAGGCTGTGGGGATCAGGCACAGGGTAGAGCCAGGGAGAAGAATGACTTTTGCATTTGATGGAGTTGTGCCTTCCCTTGCCTTTGCTGGCTGACAAGAAATGAACATCCCTCTGTGTCTCGGGCAGCTCCTTCTCCAAGGAAAGCAGGTGGGAGTTAGAGCCAAGGAGCTGAAAGCTGCAGGTGCAGCCTGGGCTGGAGGGAACTCAGATTTGCACAAGGCTGCTTTGAGTGCCAGGGCTTGGATGGGGGAAATGATGGGGTGGGAGTAGGGACAGAGTCTGGTTGATTGTCAGCCATGAAGTGTCTTGATTTCCATGTCTATTCAAACTGCATGAGGAGGTACTTGGATTCAGTGACAATTGGAGATTGCACATATCAATGAATTACCAGGAAAACAAAACTAAACAGGACCTAAAAAATCTTTTCTCACTGTCTTTTTAAATATCATGTATTCACTTTGAATACACCACTGAGTTCTATTTAACTACAAATTACTAGGAAACTGAAATATAATTATTCCCAGAGGCTTGGCTTGTTAAGGTGTTCTGAATGTTAATGAGCCCTGGGACACTGAATTCCTGAACTAAAGAGCTGAAGGCTGAGCAAGCCTCTGCAGCAGGAAAATTCAGCAGCAGCCTCCAAGTTGCTGAGGATGTCAGCATCCCCCACTGAGGCCATCCCTGCCCAGAGACCGTGGGGGAATGGGCAGACAAGGAGAGCATCCCTGGGGCTGGGGCAGCACAACTCAGAGGCACCAGCGGCTCCAGCTGGGAAATGGAGTGAGGAATGTGGCTGGGAAAGCCCTGCCTGGGCTGTGCCAAGCAGGACAGACAAGCCCTGATCCACATTCGCCAAACAATTCTCTCAATGAGAAATTTAAAAGCAGTTACAGTTGTTTGTGTTCTCTGAGTTGGATGCGCTGGAGAAATACCAACAAGAGTTTCTCAGGAGCTCAAAACAACAAAACAGCCTTTACTGGGAACTTAAGAAAATCAGTGAAACTCTGGGAAATGGTTTAATAGGACATTCAATCAACAACAACAACAAAAAAAAAAACACTTCTCAAAGCATTAACTTGGCCCATTCAACTTCAAAAACTCTTAGCTTGTTTAATTTAAAGGTAATCAAAATTTGCAAGAGGACAGAAATTGAAGGAGAATGCACAGGAAGAGAGAAAAATGTCATTTAGAGAAGCACACACAGAGCTACCGACTCCTGGATTCCAGCACTGTTCAGATAGAAATTCCAAGAGGAGGTAGGGTCCAGATGTGTGCTTGCCTTGTGGTCAGTCTTCAATACCCCTTGGTCTTCCTGGGCCCTTCCCCCAAGTGGGATTTGGGCTCATTTGGTGCCTCAGGAGCTGGGCTGGGGGCTGCAGAGGTGGCTGTGGAGCATTGCCTGTGCTGTGCCAGGGACTGGCAGACACTGCTGGGCTGGGATAGAGGCTCTGGGGGGATTGGGGTTGCAGGGCAGGGCAAGGCTGGACCTGCCCCTTCCTCCCCCACACATGAAATGTTTTGACCCAACAATCTCCTCTAGTCTGTCACAATTGGGAATGTTGGAGGTGGAACCCCAATTCTGGCCAGGTGCACCTGGACTAGAAGGACAGCTCTTATCCATAGGAAGGAAAACACAGAGCCCCAGTGTTTGGAAGGCAGGTGAGAGCCTCACTGGGCCAAGGCCAGGCAGACTTGTCAGTAATGGCAGATTTTGTCTGGGAGCAGTGTTTGAATATAGAGAATTTTGGAGGTGGAAGCCCAATCTCAGCCATGGGTTCCTGGAGAAGCAGGACAGTTCTTTCCCAAAGGAAGGACAGCACGGAGCCTTCCCCAGTGTTTTGTGGATAGATGTGACCCTTGTGAAACCACTGCCAGCCAGACTTGTCCTGGAAATATTCCTATGGGAGCAATCCCTGGATATAAGGAAACTTGGAGGTGAAATCACAATTCTGGCCATGGGTTCCTGGAGGAGAAGGACAGTTCTGTTCAATAGGAAGGAAAGCACAGAGCCCCAGTGTTTCATTAGCAGATTAGAAGAGATCCTCAACATGCCAAGGTCAGTTGGACCACTCAGGGAGTCCATGGGAGGCCAAACCAGTCAGACATGCTCTGTGTCCCCTTGGTTTTAAGACATTAACCACATAATGTCACGATGGTTCCTTGATTCCGTGCGGTCCAGCAGTGTCATAATGGACCCTTGGTTCAGTGGAGTCGCACAATGTCAAAGTGGCCCCCGGGTTCCAGAAGGCCGCAAGTATCACAATGGTCCCAATTACTCCATGAGGCCTTGCAATGTCACAATGGTCTATGTAGTTCCCCAGACCCCACAATAACATGTAACTCTTCTGTTCCATGAGCCCTGAATGTCACAATGAACCTTTGGACTCGGGGGTTTGCGGTGTCACAATGGTCTCCTTTGGCTCAAGAGTGTCACAATTGGATGATTGATGACAGAAGGCCCCTCTGTGTCACCCTGGAGCTTTGGTTCCATGCAGCCCTGCAGTGTCACGATGAACCCTTGGTTCAATGGGGTTCCACAATGTCACCATGGCCCCAAGGTTCCATGCAGCCCTGCAGTGTCACAATGGTCTCCTTTGGTTCCCCAGTGTCACAATGGACCACTGATGACACGAGGCCTCGCAATGTCATAATGGACCTTTGGTTCCATGCAGCCCAGCAGTGTAACAAAGGCCTCTTGGTTTCACAAGGCCCCACAGTATCACAATGGTCCTCTTGGTTCTGTGGGGACCCCCAGGGTCACAATGGTCTCACTGGTTCCATGAGGCCACACAGTGTCAAAATGCTTTGTTTATTCCATGGGGCCTCATAGTGCCACAATGGTCTCCATGATTCCATGAGTCCCCTCAGTGTCACAATGGCCCCTTGATTCCATGATGCCATGAAGTCTCTTAATGGTGTCTCCATGGTTCCATGAGGCCTTGCAACATCACAATGGAGCTTTGGATCCATGGGGTCTCACAGTGTCACAATGGCCCCTTGGTTCCATGACACCCCCAAGTGTCACAATGGTTTCCACAGTTCCATGAGGCCCCATAGTGTGACAATGGACCCTTGGTTTGATGGGGTCTTTCAGTATCACAATGACCCCTACATTCCATGGAGTCACACAGTGTCAGTATAGTCCCCTTGGTTCCGTGAGGTCCAGCGATGTCACAGTGCTCTCCATGATTCCATGAGGCCCCACAGTGTCACCATGGTCCCTTGGTCTCGCAGAGCCCCACAGTGTCACAATGCTCCCTTGGTTCCATGGGCCCTGTGCTGCTGCATTCCCCCCTCCCCTTCTCAGACCGCCCTGCCAGCTGAGAAATGCTCCTTGGGGCTCGGCCATGGCCAACAGCCCCTGGGCTCAGCTCCTCTGCAGCTCATCACAAACACTGTCTGCTCCAGGCACTGCTGCTGCTCAACCAGCTCCTGCTTTCTGTAGGAGCAGCCCTGGGAACTGTTTTTATTCCCTCAGTGGCACAACATCCCATTTCTCACACTGCCAAAGAAAGCTGTTGATGCCAAGCGCGGCCAGGATGAACCATTGCTGGGACTGAAGCCCCTCTCTTGGGGCCCTGCAAACAGCGCTCCAAAAGGAGCCCTTGGAGCTCTCCTGGGCCAGCCACTCCCTCTGAGTGGGGCCTCTCCCAGCCGGGAACTCTCCTGTTTGCTGCACTCGGGGATCCCCAACAACCATGGAGCCTGGGCCGATCCCCCCACTCCTCCAGGCTCAACCCTTTGCCCTTTGCTGGGGAGATGCCAAAGGATCCACGGGGAGCATTTCCTGCCCTCGGTGGAATTGCTCACAGGTGCCTTGCACTGACTCTTTGTGTCTGTGTGCACACAGGAGTGCCTTTGCTGGGGAAATGTGGCAGAAATGCTGCTCTCTGAGGAGTTGGAGTGCCTGGGATAGCTGAGTCAGTCAGGCCTGCAGGGAAGGTTAAATCACAAAGTCTAAGTGAAGTTACTTGCTGCTAAGAGTTGTTCTTTTGCTAAGTTGTTATTTTCCTAAGTTGCTACCTTTAGTGTAAGTTATAAGCTAAGCAAAATATTGTAAATTGTTATTCCTCTGTTAAATTGCAAAGCCATAGGTTTAAGTTAGATTAAATGCTGTTACGCTCTGCTCTTTTGCTAAATTGTGAATTGAAAGTATCAGTTAAGGTTAAGGTATAAGTTAAGTCCTGTTAAGTTTGAGCTCTGTTAAGCTTTCAGGCCGTATTCCTTTTATCCTTGCCCTCACTGTCCTTGTGTCTCACACACACACACACACACACAGGGACAGTTCTGGGTTAATTTCTGGTTTGATTGCCTGGATTTTGTTTGGTTTTGTTGTTGCTTTGTTTCCTTGCTGTGCCTGAAGTGTCCAGTCAGGAGCAGAGTGACTCTTGCCAAGGAACTTTGTGCTGCTGTCCCTTAATATTAAATCTGGTTTTTACTGATCCCTTGCTGGGGATTTTTCAGCACTCTCAAGGCCTCGTTTGTAACAGGGTGAAGGAGCCCAGTCCCAGGCTCTGGCCCTGGGGGACACGGGGACGCTGCCAGGGGGTCCCTGTTTCCTGTGCCACCCCCAGGGCCCCGGCCCCCCGTCCCCATGTCAGGCTCTGGGGTCGATCTTGTGGAACATCCTCTGGGGGAGGCTGCAGGGCTGGGGGGACCTGGGGGGACCCAGGGGGACAGGGGACCCCGCTGTGCATGAGCAGGGTTGGACTGCTCTGGGGGGAACTGTGAGGGGGGCAGAGTGACCTCTCCAGTGACCTCACACAGCCCCCATGATGTCACACTGCCCTTGTGATGCCACATATCCCTGTGATGTCACACAGCCCCTGTGATGTCACAAAGCCATCTCTATGTCACCTTGTGATGTCATACAGCAGTGCTGTGACGTCACAGAAGACTGATGCCACAAAGTCACCCTGTAATGGCACAATCTTTTCTGTGATGTCACAGCCTGCTCCATGATGTTACACAGCCACCAGGTGATGTCACAACCCACTCTCTGATGCCACAGAGCCATCCTCTATGATGGCAGACTCTGCTCTATGGCCTCGCACCCTATTCTGTGACGTCACAGCAAGCTCTGTGATGTCACAGAACCCTCAAGAACTCAGTTCTATTGAAACACTGAAGTTTCTTGTACTTTGAAGAGATCCCTGTCAGGGACACCAGTGAGAAAGTTGTCCCCAGGTCCCAGCCAGAGCAGAACCCTGCAGGCAGTGATGACAGCAGGGGACAAGCAAGACAAAGGTATCTTTGTGCTGAGCAAAACTGGATGTGTTTCAGGAATGCAAAGGGCCAAGGCCTGAGCCCCAGCCCCTGGCCAGGCAGATCCTGTCCCTCCCTCCTTGCTCAGGGCTCTTCCCAGGATGGGCACTGGCATGTGGGGATGTGCAATGGCAAGGGCAGGAGCATGGGGTGGCCCCTGCCAGGCTGCTGAGCAGGGACAAGGAGGCAATGAGGCCCCAGCCCTGCAAGGGTCACTTGTCTCCTGCTCCTGCCTCAGGTCCAGGGCCAGCAGCCATGGCCAAAGTGCTGCCCAAGTTGGCTCTGGCAGGGCTGTCTTGCAGCTGCTGCACATCCCTGTGCCCTGTGCAGCCCAGGCTGTCCCACAGTTTCCCTGCCCTGCGCCTCTGTCCCTGCAGGCTGTTGGCATCCCCCGGCTGCCCCACCTGGCTGGGCCCTTCCTTTGCTGACAGCTCTGCCTCCTGCCTGCCTCTGCCTGCCCACACAAAGCCTGGGGCTGATACCAAAAGGGTTAATTCCATTTTTACCCTGCCTGACAACTTTCAGCGCAGGAACAAGGCATGCAGGGGCTGCTTTCCCAGCAGGAATGGTTGGAAGACAAGATGAAGACATCTGGCTCAATGGTGCAGGGATAGAGAAAACAAGGACTGAATCTGGGAACTTGGGGTGGGTTTTATGGAAATGGATGAATTGTAATTCACATTTAGTGGCTGTATATAAGCAACACACTGGTAGAATTACATTTCCATGTGAGGCTGGGAGTTATCCCTCATTAGAGCTCTGGCCTGAATAAATGACACCCTCTGAAACAGCAAATTCATGTACAGGGAAAAAGCAGCTCTGTGCTGAGTGGAGTGGAGACTGAAGACAGGAGAGGAGACCTGGGAGGGACTGAAGGGAGGTTTCAGAGATGGTGGATCCTTTTGGCAAAATAGAGACCAGGCAGAGAAAGAAAGAATTAATGCAAGGGGCAGATAAGGAGAGCCAGACAGGACCCAAACAGAAAGGAATTTCCCTGTCAGGGCAGGGCTGCAGTGCAGCACGTCCACAGAAGGAGCCTTTGTGTGAGCAGGCAGAGGCAGGCAGTCATGTCCCTCAATGGGACCCATTAAACTTCAAGAAAATTTGGAGTTTAAATTTAACTTTGTGTTATTGAGAAGGTATTTCAAGAACCTCTCAAGGACTGAGTCTGATAAAAACAACAGCAAAGCCCTGAGAGGGTCATTAAAGTTTTCCTAGTCCAGTTACGGAAAAATTTTCCAAGAGCAGTAATAAAATATACATTCCTATTTTAAAGGTGTATTTTATTAAATTTCTCTTTAGAGCAGAGGTGATTGCAGCATTCTGTGATTGATATTGACCCAGGGTGTCTCCTCAGCAGCTCTGGCCTGCTCACAGAAGCTGCACCTTGAGCTCTGACCCAGTGTGGACAACCTTGCTCCACATTGCCCAGCCCCATCCTGTCTGTCCTCACTCCCCTGGGACCTGCTGTGCTTGCAGAGCTGGCTGCACCCAGCCTCAGAGGGGTTTTCCCTTTTTGTATTTTTTGCAGCAATCTCACACTCCTGAGTTTCCCCAGTGCAAACAAACACACTGCTCAGGTGTGTGCCAGCACCAGGTGCCACCAAAGGCACTGCAGAGCTGCCCTGGGCCAGCTGTGAGGGTGGATCATCAGCCCAAGCTGCACTGGGCCCCTGCAAGGGGCTGTGGCCATGGGCACTGCACTGACCCCACTGCTGGGTTTGGCTGCCACGGCTACCGTGAGAAACGAAACTGTCCTTGGAAACACTGGGGAGGACTGGGACATACTGGGGAACACTGGGAACGCTGTGGGAGACACTGGGACATACTGGGAGTGACACTGGGGGATACTGGGACATACTGGAGACACTGGGGCCATTGTGGAGAAGACTGGGGACAGTGGGGCATCCTGTGGATGATACTGCAGGGAACTGGAAGGGACTGGGAATAAACTCAGGTGTATTGGGAGGGACTGGGCTCTACTGGGAGGTACTGGAGGTGCACTGGCGTTGTACTGGGTTCTACTTGGGATGAACTGAGCTGTACTGGGGTTGTACTGGTCTGTACTCGGGATGAACTGGGCTGTAATGGGAGGGACTGGACAAGTTGAATGGGCTGTCCCCGCCTCCACCGCATCCCATTTGCCGAGACTCCCGCCCATCACCGCCCCAAGCCAATCAGTGCCAGAGATCGGAGACTCGGGAACGGTGCCTACGGTAGCCACAACTCCCGTCATATCTAGCGGCCCAATTGAGCCCCATTGAAGCCGGGACTACAACGCCCGTCATGCCCCGCGCTCCACAGAACCCCGGTATCTGCCCCCCCTTTGTCCCTTAAGTGTCCCCCAGACCCTCCAGGATCCCTCAGTGCCCGCTCAGCGCCCATTCGGGACCCCCAAAAGCGTCCCCGGATCCCCTGAGTGCTCCTGACCCCACAGATGCCCGGTACAGCCGCTTCTGGGAATTCATCTCCACTCATGCACCGCAACCCCAGAGCCCCTGAGAACACAGTCCTGCGCCTAAAACTCCTGCCGTGCCCTGCACCCTGAAGAGCCTTGTTAGAGGTCCTCGAACTCCCCGCAAGTTCTCTTGAACCGTTTACGTTCCCCCGAAGATCTCAAGTCGCGGCTCGGACGCAGGAGTCTCCCCCAACAGCCTTCCCGGACTCCCAAACAAAGCGTTCGAGCCACTTCCGGGACTACGGCTCCCATCATGCTCCGCAGCTCATGTCCAGTGCTGTTCCAGCCGGGACTTCATCTCCCGTCATGCCCCGCGCCTCCACTGAGAGCCATTGCAGCTGCGCCTCGAACTCCCGTGATGCTCCGCGGCCCCGTTTCACCCTATTAGATGGTCGCCTACAACTCCCATCAACCCTCGCGCCCCAGAGATCCCAGTCAGAGCCCCCCAAGGGCCCTCCCGGACCCCGAAGAGCCCCAAATTCCCCTCTCTGACCTCCAACGGCCCCCCTGGACCCCCAAGTGCTGCCCCGGACCCCGAACTGTCCCTCGGAAAACCTGAGTGCCCCTCCAAGTGCACATCCGGCTCCTGCAAGTGTCCTCCAGACCATCAAGTTCTGTCTGAATTCCCTCCCAGACCCAGAACTGCCCCAAATGTGCCCCAAAAATGTCTCCCTGGACCCCAAAGTGGCCTTTTTTACCCTGTCTGGGAAAATGATAAAAAAGATGACAAAAGGATTTTAAATGGGACTAATTAGCATAAAGGAGAAATCAAGAGCCACACTGGATAGTGAATTAATGAAGAGAATTGTGTTACTTGGAACCAACGACGAATAAATTTTTTGCATGCTAAAAAGGTATGGGTTTTTTAATATAAACATTCCAATTAGGTAATACAAATATCGAATATTAATACGATAAATAAGAAAAATAATTATAATTTTATTAATTCAGTTAATTTTCTTTTAAGGGGTGATGAATAAGTATTTTTATGCTTAGGGATGTCAGTCTGTAAGAGACGGTCCAAAGATCCCTCACCTAACTCACAGCCGCTGTCAAGGACGGAGATTGCAGCCCTCCCCAAGGACTGAGACTGAGACGCTTCAAATTCTAACCCAGGGGTGCTGGCCTGACTGGAGCTGGATGTCTGCCATAGGAAGCGGGATGTTTCCCATAGGAACCAGTCCTGAAACAACGGGCCCCGCTCACTGCTGGCACCAGTTTGTGCTGTTCAGAACTGGGCTGTCTGTACCTGTTCCCAACGGATTTATTCTCCACTGTTCCCTCCATGTGCCGTCCTGCTCCCCTCCCGGCGGTAGATTATAAAAGAGCCCTGAGTTAACCAAAGGCTTTGAGACTCTCCCTGACGTGACCAGACGGATCTATTGGCAGGACCACGAGGATTTCATCTCTTCATTGGCAGCTATTCCACCCCTCCTTTTCTCTGTCTCTCTGTCCTTTATCCCCATTCTAATCCTTCTGCTGCATCTGCTGTGGGCACTCAATAAAAGGTGCATTTGTTTTGGTCAATACTGAAAGTCCCCTGCTGTGTGTCTTTGTACACTGAGATCAGTGAAAGGAACCATCGTGACCACCCTTGTACCAGGGGATGATGACATGGCCTGATGGGGTTGCTGCCCACAGCATGTGAACGTGATCTTCTTGGTGGGGACTGAACTGGTTCATCTGCTCTTGCTTTCTGGTCTCAATGTCCCCGAATTACCTTTGCCACCTGCCTTTCTTATATTGTGGTTCTCTGTAGTTCCTTCAATAGTCAGCCCTTCTTAAATTCACTCTTGGAATAGGGGATCATCACCTCCCCATCATAGTGAGTGCATTCGAATGCACTGAATGCATTTTGCCTGCATTCCAAATATGGTCCCTGTTTTTGATTTACTGTGGAATCTCTGTTTGTATTTTCTACCTCTGTCGAGGCTAGGATTGAAGGTACTTGAGATGATATTTGGCGTTGAGATTCAGGTGGTTTTTGTTTGTAATCAGTGACACAGCCTCACAAGGATGAGTTCTGCAGCCTTTCATCTAAGGACCAAAACGGCTCCCTGTCTCTTGTTACAAGGCCTGGATTGTACCAAGGAGACCATGGTGATACTGGGGATCCAAGGAGACCGTGGTGACCCCATGGACACTAATGGATCCATGGGCATTGTGACACAGCAGGGCTTCATGGAACCAAGGAGTCAACTGGGACTCTACCAAACCTCTTGGAACCAAGGGCCCATTGTGACACTGAAGAACTTCAGGGAACCAAGAGTCTCTTGTGACACAGGGGGTACTCATGAAACCATGGAGACCATTTTGAAACCTCAAGGCCTGATGGAACCAAAGCGTCATTCTGGCACTTCTGATCCCTGGAAGCAAAGGGACCACAGTGACACAGTGGGGCTCTGTGTAACCAAGGGGCTCTGGTGACATTGTGGAATATCATTGAACTAACTGTCCATGGTGACACTGCAGGACCTGATGGAATCATGGACACCATTGTTACACTACAGGGTGTCATGGAAGCAAGGTGCCATTGTCACACTCTGGGCCTCTTGGGATCCAAGGGCAGTTGTGATGCCATGGAAATTATGGCAACTATGGCACCATGAAACCAGGGAGACCATTGTGACCCTACAGGACCCCATGGAACTAAGGATTCATGGAACAGTGCAGGAACACATGGAACCGAGGGGCCATTGTGAAGCTGTAGAACCAAAAGAGCCCATTGTGACACTGTGGGCCCCCATGCATCCAAAGGTCCATTTTGACATTGCAGGGCCTCATGGAATCCTGGAGACCACTGTGAAACTTTGGGGCCTTGTTGAATTAAGTGGCCCTGCAGGGCCAGATGGAACTAGGGAGACCCCATAGAACCAAGGGTCCATTGTGACCCTGTGGTACCAAGGTGTTGTGGGTTGACCCAGGCCAAATACCAGGCATCCATGTGGGCTGCTCACTCACTCCCCTCTGCAGCTGGACAAAGACAATTTAATAAAGGGTTCATGGGTTGAGATAAGGACTAGGTGAGATCACTCATCAAATACTGTCCTGGGAAAAACAGGCTTAACTTAGAGATGTGAAATTCATTTATTACTAACAAAGTCAGAACAGCAAAATGGGAAATAAAATAAGCCCCTCACCTTCCCCCTTCCAGCTCTACCTCCTACCCCAGCAGTGCAGGGAGAAAGGGGGTGGGGTTTACGGTCAGTTCATCACCCATGGCTTCTGGCCCTGCTCAGGGAGAGGAGTTGTTCCCCTGCTGCACCGTGGGTCCCTCCCAAGGGAGACAGTTCTGCAGGATCTTCTCCCGTGTGGGTCCATTTCAGCCCTCTGCAAACTGCTGCAGTGTGAGTCCTTGCCAGGCACAACAGTCCTTCCCAAACTGCTGCAGCATGGGTCACTCTTCCAGGGGGTGCATTCCTCCAGGGACAGGCTGCTCCAGCCTGGGGGCAGGGCCCTCTCTCCATGGCTCTCCTGCAGGGTGCCTGGATCTCCAGGGCCTGGAGCACCTCCTGCCCCTCCTTCTGCACTGACCTTGATGTCTGCAGAGTTGTTCTTCTCACATGTTCTCCCTCTGCTCTCCTCTGGCTGCAGTTAAAACTGCGCTACAATCTCTACTTTGATTTCTTTTTCAATCTGTTATTGCAGAGGCATTGCCACCATTGTAACTGGCCCAGCCTTTGCCAGCAGCAGGTCCATCTTTGAAGCCACCAGGAACTGGCTGTGCCAGACACGGTGGAAGCTTCCAGCCGCTTCTCACAGGAGCCATCCCTGTGCCCCCTGTGAAATACAAAGCTGTGTTTCGTGTCAGGTACATACAGGCACCGTGCTATTTGTGATTGTAATATGTGTGGAAACTGACCATGGGACAGTTATTAAGACGAATTCTAATAATTACTGAGGAAAGTAAAGCATGGAAGAAGGCCTTTGAACCCATCCTTTGTTTGTAATTAACCTTGATAAGTCTTAATTTGGTTTAGGAGCATTTGAATGAAAGCTTTAAGGATGTTGCTTTTTGACAAGAACTTTCTGCTTGTAGCTGAGCCTTAAAGAGTTTTGCAGTAATAACCTTTTGAAGCATAATTTTATAATATTGCTTGTAGTAAGGATCTTTGAAACTATAGCTTTAGAATATATATAAAGGAAACATGCTTATCTCACACCTTAACAAAACAGTGAAAAGCAGCTTGAGAAAGGAAGATGAAGATCAACTCAAGGATTTATATTTTTGACCAAGGGAAGCTGGACATCACTGTTATGAGATTTATCATCTCTGCAATGAAAATTGGACCCACATCTGGAGAGCTGGACCTCACCATCTGGGAGATTTCTTCCTTCTTTCAGAAACCAAACCACCACCATCTAGGGATACTCCTTTCTGGGATACATCCTGAGAAAAACTAAATCACAATAGGTATGGAATTGTGAAATAAAAATTGGGAATAGAAACTGCTGAGAAAGCTTATTAGCACCCCTATAAACACCTGTAAGCCTCAGCTATCAGTGTACAGTTGGAGGGAAAACTTCCCCCACCGTACCCATCGCTGTATTGCTCATACTTTACCATAGTCATTAATGAATTGATTGCTGCTTGAATATTGGCCTCATCATGCTTCTCATTTATAACACCCCTGTAGTGGGAGCTGGGAGAGAAGAAGGGGAAGCTGGCCTGTCCCTCAGGGGAGGCGCGGCTCATTTGCTGACAGCTGGTTCCTCCCAGCTGAAAACTTTCAAACTCAGTGTTTTTCTGGGACATAACATTTTTCACAGGCTGATCCACGTTTGGTCAGGGGCTTCTCGCTGGGATTTGGGGTGCCTGACTCCCCTCACGTGCGCCAGCGGCGTGGGGGATGTGGCTCCCAGAGGTGCTGCCTCTGGCCACAAGTCCGGAGGTGATGGGGGTGATGTTGAGGAACAGAAAACAGGAACACTGGAATTTGAATCAAAGGGTTAGGGGTGGCGGGGGTGGACAGCGAGCATCGCTCACTTTTTCTGGGGAAAGAAGACCCGCAGATCCGGGATGGAGATCCCGGGAAAGCTTCTCCTTCCCAGCCACCAGTGTGCACTGGTGGTTCTGGGGAAGAGGGAAAAAGTGTTTGGTCACTCCTGCTGCCGAGGCACTGGCAGCACGATGGGGGTGGGCTGTGAGAACAAAGACCCCGCCCTGCAGGCCAGGTCTGGGCTGTTTGGCCTGCCCACTGTTGGGTTTGGGGGCTTTGATCCCCCTACTTGGAGCCAGGGCACTGTTCTGTGGAAGGTGGACAGAGTACCAGCTCAAAGTACTGGAAAGCCATGAGTCAGACTCAGCCCAAGTGATTCAATTAAGGACAGTGGCCAAGGCATTCCAGAAATTTTCTCAATATTATTAGATAAATATCAATGGATTTCTTTTAATAGTTATTATTGATTTTTATTCAGCAGTTCTTTGTTTCAGGATTCTGCAAGTTTGTTTCAGGACCAAAAGGGACCTTCAGGGATGTCAAAGATCAACACCTTCAGTGACTGGGATTGTACTGGGATGCTACAGGGATCATATTGGGAGCAGCTGAGCCCATGCTGGGGCAGACTGCGATCACACTGATAGAGACTGGGATCATACTGGGATGATACTGGGATGGAGTAGGAGCCTGCAGTTTGCAATTGAAACCATATTGGGGACAGATGGGATATACTGGGAGTGACTGGGATCATTCTGAGGGTGACCAGGAGGAGCTCTGAGCAACTGGGATCATGCAAGGAGCAACTGGGAGGAACTGGGAATGACTGGGTGCATGATGGGCATGATTGGAAGCCTCTGGGCTTATACTGGGATGAACTGGGGTCATGCTGGAGGTGACTGGGATCATACTGGCAGTGAGTGCCACTACACTGAGTCTGACTGGGAGTGGTTGGGAGCAAATGGGATCATGCTGGAAGGAACTTGGAGTGACTGGGAATGTGCTGGAAGGAACTGGGGTACACTGGGAGAGACTGGGAGTGACTGGAAGTGAGGGTGAAAGGGAACAACTGGAACCATGTGGGGCACAACTGGTTCATACTGGCAGGGACTGGGAGCACACTGGGGTCATCTCTGGATCATACTGGGAGGGACTGGACTAATACTGGAAGCATCTGAGTGTGACTGGGAATACATCATGCACATCATCCCCCATACTGGGGGTGACTGGGAGCAACTGGAAGCACGCTGGAAGAAAATGGCACCATACTGGGACTGACTGGGTTGATCTAGCTGGAAGCAACTGGGACCATACTTGACCAATCCCTATGAGTGACTGTAAGTAACTGGGATTATACTGGAACCATACTGGGAGTGCTGGGATGTGACAAGTATCATACTGGAGGTTACTGGGCTCATATTGGTGTTGAAAAGGAGCAACTGGGATCACACTTTGGGCTACTGGGAGCAACTAAGAGAAACTGGGATCATGCTACAAGCAAACTGGACGAACTGGGAATTACTGGATGCATGCTGGAGGCAACTGGGATATACTGGGCATAACTGAGATGATACTGGGATAACAAGTAGATTCCAGGGATCACTGCGAAGTATGGAAAGGACCATGGACATGCTGAGGGCAACTGGAATATACTGGGAGTATCTGTAAGCACACTGGTGATCACTGGGAACAACAGGAACAATGCTGGGGAGAACAGGGACCCCATGCTGGGGGCAACTGGGAGTGAGTGGGAGTGACTGGGTCTATACTGAGGAACTTTGGGCATGACTGAGACCATGCTGGGAGGGACTGGAATCATATGGGGTGTCGCAGACATTTCTTCACAGAAACCCTTTCTTTCGGATTTCTGTGTCTTCTGGAGGCCAGAGGCCTCAGAAGACAAGGTACACAATTATTATCAGATGCTGTGGAATGCAACAGGGACACCTTGATTGGCTCATTTTCTATGTTTATAATTAGGGGCCAATCACCAGTGCAAGCTAGGGGACTGAGTCCTTGGGCAAAACTTTGTTATAGATTCTTTTTCTATCTATTCTTAGCCTAGCCTAGCAGCTCTGCAAACCTCTCTCATTATTCTTTTTAGCATTGTCATAATGTATTATATATGATATATAAATAAATTCAACCTTCTGATCAAGAAACAAGATTCACCATCTCTCTCTCACCACCAACGACCCACTCAGTCGCTGTAATATCTGGTGACCCGACGTTTCAGAGCAAAAATTAATTTAAGAAGACCAGAGGAGCAAAATTGCTGCACTGGGTAAAAATCCTGTATGTGTAGCATTTGATGGTTGCTTTGAAGTGACGACAAAAGTGGATTCAAGCCAGGAGCTGAAGAACTGAAGATCCTGATTTGGACAGGGTTCACAGCCAAGGCTGACCACAAAGAGAACCTTCTTCTGGAAAACCTTCAGGAAAGATGATGGTAAAGAGCAGCAGACCTATGGAGCTGGCCAGAGCAAGCTGGACTCTTTCAGAAGGTACTGTTCATTTTTCTATCCCTGAAGTTTCAGCCCTTCGTAGTCTGTGGCTGTTCGTATGGCAGACACATGCCTTGCCAGAAGAGATTCAATTCTCCCCTTCAGAGGAGAAGTTTATTGCCCTCTGGAAACACTGGTGTAGAGAAGATGGGGTTTTTTTTTGTCAGAAACAGATCTCTATGGGTTCTTTAGATGGGCAAAGCTTTTTGGATTCTTTACCGATATCCTGTATGCTTTAGATGCTTTTGTCTGGGAGTGCATGGACTCCATTTTCCAGTTCGTCTGGAGCCAGGTACGTGTCCTGCCTTCTATCTACCCAGCATTTATAAAGCTTTTCCCAGTTCTGAAATGCAGAGCAGCTCCTTTTCCATGGATTTCTAACTGTTATGGGCAAGCTCCGTTTCCACCGTCCCTGGCAGAAGACCCGGTGGGGGAGGACATTCTGCTTCTCAGCCCCCACTGCTTCGCGGCGGAGGGGGGGTGAAACTTCGCCAGGCAAAGAAGTTTTTTTTACTCTTTCTCCGGAGCATGCTCAGATGGAGTCTTCTCCTTCCCCTCCTTCTCCCCCGCAGGGGGGATGGGAGTGGACGCCGCTCAAGCCACAGCCAGCCTCTCAGACTCCGCCTCCTTCACACATGGGGGCGGCACTGGTCTCTGAGGCTTCCTCCAAGCCCCTGCCAGCGCCATCACTCCAGGAGATCCCGTCTCCGCCTCTCCAGGCGGTTCTGCCCGCGGTTTCACCGGCCTCCCTGTCCTTGCCAGCGCCTGTGTCCGAGACTGAAGAAGAGACAGTACTTCTGGTCCCGGTTGAGCTGTTGCTAAGCAACGACGAGGATGCGTCTCCAGCTTCCGGCTCAGCGTTGGACACGGCAGAAGAGACAGCACTTCCGGTCCCGGTTGAGCTGTTGCTAAGCAACAGCGATGCTCCGCCGCCGCTTCTCCTGGCTCCGCTGCTGCCCGTGTACGCTCCGACGGAGACTGCGACTGCGCCTCCGCAGCGGACCCCAGAGTCAGCGGCAGAAAATGGCGCTGAACCCACGGGACCCTCGGAGCAGCCCGCAGCTGCGCCTACACTCAGCGTGATTCCCTCCCCAGTTCCGGCTTCCCCCCTGCTGCTTCCGCTGGCCGTCCCGGCGGCTCTGCCGTTGTCGGGGGCTCAGCCCTCCGTGTCGGCATCAGAGACTGCCTTGGAACCGGCGGCTTGTTCGAGCCCGGACCATCCCGGACCGGCTGCCCCAGCAGCTGCCCCGGCGGGGGGTCTCTCCTTCTGTGGAGCAGGGGCTGCCCGCCAGCTGACTCTGGGGGCAGCCTGCCTGCTTGCGTTCAAAATCAGCATTCTTGGCGGGTTGGGGAGTGTTTGGTCGGTTGCTGTCCCATGGGGGCTGCCATCTCTGCCGCCCCTCTTGTGCCCTAGTGGCGAGGGGCAGGTGGGTTCTGCCGAGAGCCCTGCCTCTGATCCCCAGCCCGAAGGGGGTGTGGATGATGAAGCCATGGGGCGGATGGAAAATAAACCCGATGCGTTGCAGAGGGAGATGGCACAGCTGGAGGAGACAGCTGGTTTGCTGTGGGAAACAAACATTTTCAGACCCCAGATGGGATTGCTGGGGAAGGCTTCTATTTCCTCACTGCTGGCATGCCTCAGTGGTTTTGGGGAAAGGAAGCATCTCACTACCCGTGCTGCCATTGTGCTGGCAGCAGGGTTCAGGCCTGCGGGAATGCAGAGCCTTCCTTATGGGTTTGGCCTGGGCGGTTGGGCTCAGATAGTTCCTGGGCTGGCCCCACTGCGTGGCCTCCTTATGTATTTGGGTATTCTGGTTTGTCCTACTGGACCTGGTCCCCCTTTGTGAGCCAGTTTTGGGGTTCCTGGTCCAGCATGGGCCAGGGCCCCAAGGGCTTTTCCTTCTCTGGCACTGCTCTGCTCGGCTGCTGCTCTTTTGTTTTTCAATAAAAAAAAAAAAAAATTTAAAATTAAATAAAAAAGATTGAAAATAGCGGGCAGCAGCTCTGAAGCATTGAAGGGCCAGAAAGGATATTCCAAAGTTGTCCAAATTGTTTGAAATTGTTTGAAAATTGTGTTAAGACTGTCAATGGTTTTTTGATAACTATTGATGGAACTCTTTTGCAGAAGTTTGTTTTCAGGACCAAAAAGGACTCACAGATATTCCAAGGGAACAACTTCGGCTCTTGGACTGTTCCTGAAACTCAGCTGCATGAACTTGAATTTTCTTTGCATTGTTTTTTTGTATTTTTCTAGACTGTAGGATTGTTGTAGTGATTTGTTAGTTATTGTATATTCTACAGGTGAAGAAATTTCCTGTTCATTCCACATCAGCATTTTTCTTTTATTTTATACAATTTAGAAAGGTGAGATGTCACAGACATTTCTTCACAGAAATCCTTTCTTTCGGATTTCTGTGTCTTCTGGAGGCCAGAGGCCTCAGAAGACAAGGTACACAATTATTATCAGATGCTGTGGAATGTAACAGGGGTTTCTTGATTGGCTCATTTTCTATGTTTATAATTAGGGGCCAATCACCAGTGCAAGCTAGGGGACTGAGTCCTTGGGCAAAACTTTGTTATAGATTCTTTCTATCTATTCTTAGCTTAGCCTAGCAGCTCTGCAAACCTCTCTCATTATTCTTTTTAGCATAGTCATAATGTATTATATATGATATATAAATAAATTCAGCCTTCTGATCAAGAAACAAGATTCACCGTCTCTCTCTCACCACCAGCGACCCACTCAGTCGCTGTAATAATGGGGAGTGATGGGGATAATACAAGGGACAACTGGGTTCAAATGGGATCACACTAGAAGGAACAGGTATCAACTGGAACCATGCTGGGTCATACTTGGAGCAACTGAGATTGCACTGAGGGTGACTGGGAGTGGCCGTGAGTAACTGGGATCAGGCTGGAAGCAACTGAGGACAACTGGGACTAACTGGGAACCTGCTGGGAGTAACTGGAATACGCTGGGACTGATTGAAACCCAGTGATTTATTCCCAAAGTAGTGGGGATAAATGGGAGCAACTGGAACCACACTGGATGATAATGGGAGCAGCGGTGCCCATGCTGGCATCTTACTAGAACTGACTGCCATCATTCTGGGAGTGACTGGAAAAGTATTAGGAGTATCTGAGAGTGACTGTGATCCTACTGGAACCAGACTGAGAGTGACTGGAAACGTGCTGGCTGTGACTGGAACCATGCTGGAGGTGACTGGGGTCCACACAGGAAGTGACAGGGAATCACTCTGGGCAGGAATGGAATCCTACTGGGAGTGACTGGGTGCAACTGGGATTATTCTGGGAGCCACTGGGATTACAGCAGATGAGAATGGATCCTGACTGGGGGGGTACTGGGAGCTACTGGGCCCATGCTGGGAGGAAAATGTGGACACATTGGGAGCAACTGGGATCAACTGGAGGATACTGCAACCATGCTAAGGGGACTAAGAACACAACTGGGGTGACTGGGACCACACTTTGGGCCACTGCCAGAAACTGGGATCATGCTGGAGGCAAGTGGGAGTAAGTGGGAAAGACTGGGATCATTCTCAGGTAACCAGAACCTCACTGGGGCAACTGGGATATGCTGGGAGTGTCTGTGACCATACTAGGGGCACTGTAACCACACTGCAAACAGCTGGGACCATGCTGGGGCCAACTGGAAGTGAGTGGGACAATGCTAAGAGGGACTGGGACTATTCTGGAGAAAACTGGGATCATACTGGGAGGAACTGGGAACAACTGGAACTATTCCGGCAGCAGATGGGATCATACTGGGATCACAGTGGGAGCAGCTGGGTCCATGCTGGCTGAGACTGGGATAACACTGTGGGTGACTGGAATCATACTGGGATTGACTGGGAGGGGCTATGGGCAACTGGAATTATGCTGAAAGCAACTGGGAGGAAGTGGGAGTGACTGGGAGCATGCTGGGGGCAACTGGGATATACTGGGAGAGACTCGGAGTCATGAGGATAATACTGGACACTACTGGGGTCCTGCTGGCATTGACAGGGAGCAACTGGGATCACACTGGGGGCCACTGGCATCATACTGGGAGTGACTGGGATCCTCCTGGGATTATAGTGGGTGTCAATAGACCCTGACTGGGGGTTACTGGGAGCTACTAGGCCCATGCTGGGAGCTCCCTGAACACACACTGGGAGGAACTTGGAGCAACTGGGAATGACAGGATGCATGCTGGTGACAACTGGGATGTCCTGGCAGTGACTAGGATAAAACTGGGGGCAGCTGAACCACACTGAGGTAACTGGGAGTGCCTGGCAATGACTACGAGAATGTTCAAGGCAACTGGGATATTCTGAGAGTGCCTGAGACCATGCAGGTGGTGACTGGAACCACACCGGGAGCCACTGGGAATGTACTGGGGGAACTGGGACCATGCTGGGGGAACTGGGGGCAAGTGTGAGTGACTGGGGCCCTGCTGGGAGAAACTGGCATCATACTGGGAGTTATTGGGACTATACTACGGGCAACTGGTAGAACAGGGAACACACTGGATGAAAGTGGGAGCAGCTGGGAGCAACTGGGACCATTGGGGACAAATTGCATCATCATAGGGAATGACTGGGAGTGCCTGGGCTCATACTGGGAAGAAGAGGGATCCTGCCAGGAGTGAGGGGAAGTGGACGAGGATCCTACTGGGAGTGGCAAGGAAACAGGAAGCACATAGGGGCAGCAACTGAGCTCATGCTGGGAGCAGGGCTCCTGGACTATATAGATGCAGGGGCCAAACCCAAAAAGGTGAGGTTTAATAAGTCCAAGTGCCAGGTCCTGCAGTTTGGCCACAACATCACCTGCAGCTCTAGAGGCTGGGGACAGAGGGGCTGGAGAGCAGCCAGGCAGAAAGGGACCTGCAGGGACTGATGGACAGCAGGCTGGGCATGAGGCAGCAGTGTGCCCAGGTGGCCAAGAAGGCCAGTGGCTCCTGGCCTGGATCAGGAATGCTGTGGCCAGCAGAGGCAGGGCAGGGAATGTTCCCCTGTGCTCAGCACTGCTTGGGCAGCACCTCGACTGCTGTGTCCAGTTCTGCGCCCCCAATTTAGGAAGGCCATGGAGGGGCTGGAGTGTATCCAGAGAAAGGGCAACAAGGCTGGGGAGGGGTCTGGAACAAAACTGCTGTGAGGAGTGGCTGAGGGAGCTGGGGTTGTTTGTCCTGGAGAAGAGGAGGCTCAGAGGACAAAAGGCAGTGCCAGGGCACAGGTTGGACTTGATGATCTCCATGGCCTGTTCCACCCTTACTCATTCTGGGATTCTCTGGAACCACCCTTGGAGCAGCTGCAGGATGAGCCCTGGGCCTCCTCTTCAGAAGCTCCAGCAGCCCAGGTCCCTCAGCTTCTCCTTCAGGCCCCAAAGCCCATCCTGTCAGTCCTGCAGAGCCTCTGCAGCTCCTCCTCACTGCTCAGAACAGGGAGCCCCAGAGCCAGACACAGCAGCCCAGATGTGCCCCCCTGGCATGGGGTGCCTCTGGCAAGGGAGCAGCACCAGGCACTGCAGGAGCCTGCAGACAATTCCTGCAGTACTTGTAGGATTATCCTGCTGCCCAAGGGACATTCTCATGGGCCCAAGTCAGGAACTGCAATGGGGATTGGAGCCAGAGAGGAAGGAGCAAACAGGGTTGGGCTGTTTGCAGGGGAGGGAACAGGGCTGGGCAACAGAAAGAAATTTCTAGAAGGGCAAAGTAAAGAAAGCAAAGGTGAAGCCAAGGAAATGCTCAGGGCAGTTTTGGGGTGGCTGCCAGGCAGCCCTGGCTCTGACCAACAGTGTCTGCAGTGGGACAGGTAACTCCCAGCCCATGGGAACAAACTTTCTGGCTGATTGCAGAGGCGAGGACAAAGCTGAGTGGTTTCCCTGGGGCCCCCAGCCCTTGCTGGCCCCAGGGGCTGATGGCATTTGTGCTCCCTCAAGTTCATGTCCCCACACCAACAGCATGGGGGTGCTCCTGCCTGCTGTGTGCAATGCAAACAGGGGCTGCTGAGCCAGTGCTGCTGTGTCTGTGCCTGCAAGGCTGGGGCACCTGTGTGAGCTGGGGGAGAGGCCAGGGCTGCAGAGGGGGGATGTTGTTGGCAGCTGCATGAGGACACTCTGGGACGCTGCCCTGGGCTGTCCAGTGCACTGGGGATGGGTCAGCCCCTGCTCTGATGCTCCTTCCCATCTGCCCCAGGGCCCTTGCAGAGCCCCAGCCATGCTGTTTGCCCCCAGCCTGCCCACGGCCAGCCTGGGGCTGCTCATGGGGGTTTTCTGTGCTGAGCATTGGCCGGGGCGTGTTCTTGAGATAGCCTGGGCAAGGAGACTGGAGACCCAGGGCCTGGCCTGAGGCATCAGCGCTGCCCCAGCAGTGCCCATGGCCTGTCCCTGCTGCAGCCCTGGCACTGCCACCCCCAGGGCTGTGCCCGGCCCCGAGAGCACTCAGGCCCTACAGCAACACCAGGGCCACCAGGGCAGTGGGGCAGGGCCACGGCAGCAGCACTGGCAACACCAAGTGCTGCTGCTGCTGGGCACAGCTGCTGTGCCAGCACTGATCTGCCCCAGCTCTGCACACAGACATTGCTGCTGCAGATCCAGAGAAGGCAACAAAAGGGCATCACTGCAGAAGACTCGGCTGGAACATCCTTTAGTTCCTTTAAGGCGACCAGGAGCGCAGCCGCTTATTGACACAGTGTGTAGCCACAAGGAAGTTGGAGGGAAACAAAATGAGAAATGGCAGAAAAAATGACATTTCTCTGTGGAAAATATGAAAAAAACACAAAGAACAATAACCTCCAAAATGAAACCAAGAAGAAGTTTCAAAGATTACTTTTATTACAAGTGATTTGCAAACACTGGCCAGCAGTTTAATGTTCCTGAAAGCATTCAGTCATCAGTCTCCACACTGCAGCCTTGAGCTCCTGGTTCCTCAGGCTATAGATGAGGGCATTCAGGGCTGGAGGCACCACCGAGTACAGAACTGACAGGGCCAGATCCAGGGATGGGGAGGACATGGAGGGGGGCTTCAGATAGGAAAATGTACCGGTGCTTATGAACAAGGAGACCACTGAGAGGTGAGGGAGGCAGGTGGAAAAGGCTTTGTGCCGACCCTGCTCAGAGGGGATCCTCAGCACGGCCCTCAAGATCTGCACATAAGAGAAAACAATGAACACAAAACAGCCAAAAAACAGGAAAGCACTACCCATAAGAGGACCAAATTGCCTAATGTAGGATTTTGAGCAGGAGAGCTTGAGGATCTGGGGGATTTCACAGAAGAACTGGCCCAGGGCATTGCCGTGGGGACAGGGAAAATGTATTGGCTGTTTGCAGCAGAGCATTGAGAAAGGCACTGGCCCAGGCAGCTGCTGCCATGTGGGCACAAGCTCTGCTGTCCAGAAGGGTCCCATAGTGCAGGGGTTTGCAGATGGATATGAAGCGGTCATTGCACATGATGGTCAGGAGGGAAAATTCTGTTGTTGCACAGAAAACAAACAAAAAGACCTGCGCAGCACATCCTGTGTAGGAGATGTCCCTGGTGTCCCAGAGGGAATTGTGCATGGCTTTGGGGACAGTGGTGCAGATGGAGCCCAGGTCGCTGAGGGCCAGGTTGAGCAGGAAGAAGAACATGGGCATGTGCAGGTGGTGGCCGCAGGCTACGGCGCTGATGATGAGGCCGTTGCCCAGGAGGGCAGCCAGGGAGATGCCCAGCGAGAGGCAGGAGTGCAGGAGCTGCAGCTGCCGCGTGTCTGCCAATGCCAGCAGGAGGAAGTGCCTGATGGAGCTGCTGTTGGACATTTGCTCTGGCTGCACTTTGGGACCTGTTCATGGATAAAGGACAGGGAAGGGTTAGAGGACATACCCATAACCAAAATCAAAGCTATTTCCCATGTACCCTCCTCTGTAATACACTGACACAAACTTTAGTGTTTAACAGTTCTGAGGTTTTCTTTATAAGCTCCCCCATTTCTTTGCTGGTATTCTTGGATCTCAAACCCTCTGCAATGCTTCTGCACTCAGGGAGATCAGAACAAGTTCTATGAGGCGAGATGATGACTGAGGGAAGATGGTCTGATGTTCTGACCTATTCAGAGTTTCTGTGGGGTTTAACCTTTCTCAGGTGGATTGTGATCTACTTCTCGTGCCTCCTCTAAAATGTCACCAGGCACTGCTGAGAGCAGTTAGATTCACCACAGCCCAGATCCACATTTGTTGCCAATGGACTCATGTTGCTCATTTCACCAACCCAGCAGCATTTTCCGTGTCAGAACACCTCTGCCTTTCCCCATTAATCTTATAAATCAGAGATGCTCTAGGACAGGTTTTCACCCTATATTGAAGCTCCCACCTTGGACTGAAATCTCAGACACATTTCCAAGTCTCCTTATGAAGGCACTGGATTGAGGGAGATGCAGCTCCTTCCCTGGCTGCACTGACAGCATTGCCCAGAGCCAGGCACTGGGGCCACCGTCACCCTGAGTCAGCTGTGCCCCCTGCTAGAGCTCCCAGAGCCAGGCAGCTGCTCCCAGCCCTGTGCTCTGCAGAGGGAACTGGGCCCGCGGCTGCAGAGCTGCCCCACGGCTCTGCTGCAGCTCTGCCTGCACAGGAGGGGCTGCACGCCTTGGAGCCCCGGCCCTGAGGGCAGAGGCTTGGCTGGGGGCACAGGAGGGAGGGGGCTTGTTCAGAGGGAGGGGCTGCACTGGAGGGGCTCCCGTGGACATCTCTAAACTCTCCCTGCCACAGCATTTCTGGGTTTTGTTTTCTCTCATTGCCTGATTTTCTCTCTGCTTCCTAGAGATTTTCCTCCTGCAGGTGTTTCCCTGTGCCTGATCTCTCCCTGCCAGCACTCACAGACCCCAAATCTCTGTGCACTCTCCTTGGACTGGCAGAACCCTGGTTGTTTGCAGGGCGCTGGCTGGGGGCAGGTTCTATTTGCAGCTTGGAGAAAGGACAGCTCAGACTGAGCCTGATGGTTAAGAGCAAAAGCTGATGCTTGTGCTGTCCATGGGCAGAGTGGCTGCAAGCACATTAGGCATCTCCTGTGAACCTATTGATCACTAATAGGAACAGTTCGAATGTCTCAGACACTAGTCAAAATTCATAATCAGCCGTTAATATTTATACCCCCTTCCCTGCCATCAACCAGTAGTATGAAATGGAATACAAAATCTTTGGAAATTTCCTCGTTCTTATCAAAATTCTTGTCTTGGAAATACTCCATGACTGATCTGAACCCCTAAGCATGTCAGAGCTTCATGAGCATTTCACCTCCCCTGCACCAGAAATACTCAGAGTTGTACTCACAGAGTCTGTAGGCATTGGGATGTTCCAGCTGCAGGAGATGGCTCCAGGAGCTGCAGCTGCATTGTCCTGCAGCCAGAGGTTCCTGTGCCAAGGGCTGGCAATGATTCTGCCCCAGGCACTTCTCAGCACCTTCCCAGCCCTGACTGATTGAAGCTCTTTGTGCCTCTGTGCTGTGCCCAGGTGGCTGCCGGCAGTGCCCCAGCCCTGCTGGGCTGGCAGAAGAGCTGTTCATAAAGACAAATGTGCTTTTGAAGCTCTGCTTGGTTCTACAGCTCTACAGGAGCTGCCTTTGTGCCAGGAGCCCAGCCCAGCTCAGCAGCATAGACACGGCACAAGGACTTTATTGAGCCTCTGGGGCTTTGTGCTCAGGCCCTGAATATCAGTCCCTGAGAAGGAGCAGAAAAAACCTCTCCAGAACTCCAAGTCAGAATCCAACTCCAAAGTTTCTTGAAGTTTTAATGGGTCCCACTGAGTGAGACGACAGAGAATGTGTCTCCAGGCCCCAGGCAGAGCAGAGAACTGGAGGCAGTGATGACAGGTGGGGACAAAGAGAAGACAAGTCTTGGTGTCCTGGGGCACAGCAGCAGGGTCTGTGCCACCAAGGGCTGTGAGGAGACACCTTGTCCTGAGGCTCTGGGGCCTCCTGGCACAGCCCCAGCCAGGTTGGGCACTGTCAGCCCCTTGTCCTGCCCTCAGCATCCCCCCCTAGCCTACATCCCAGGGGCCTCAAGGATCTGCTGGAAGGAGTCCCTGGGGAGCCTTGGCCAGGAATGGCCCTGGGGGCTCCTTAATTCTCCCAGGGACTTCACGCTTTTCAAAGGACTTGGGGTTTGGTTTTGCCTTGGAGTCTCTGAGAGTTTTGTGCAATCATGGCCTCCAAATATCTGCTGTAATGAGTCCCTAGAGAGGCTTTGTCAGTAACAACACTCAGTGGGGTTCAATACTTCAGGGTACTTCAGTTATTTGAAGGTACTTGGTGTTTCCCTTTTGATACAGACTTTGTGAGAAGTTTGTGCAATCATGGCCCCAATTACCTGCTTTAATGAGTCCCTTGAGAGCTTTGTACTGACACTCAGTGGGGCTCATTAATACTTTGAGATACTCAAGGTTTTAAGGTACTCTATGTATTTAGGAATACTTTTAGGTACTTTTAAGTATTTTCCTGCCTACACTGAGTCTCTTAGAGGTTTTTGTTCCATCCTGGCCTCCGATTCTCTCTTCCAAGGAGTCCATGAGGATTCTGTGTTGGGTATCTTCCCCCTTTGTGTTTTACAACAAAGATGAAACTGAAAGAATGTTGTCTTTCTAAAAGCATCCAAACAAACATGGGGCAATTAACAATGAACAACAACCACTAAGAGAATTAATAGTCTTCTTTTAGCTAGACATCATCCAACCTTTTTTTTCCCCTGGATTGGAAGAGTTTATTGAACCAGTCTTTGTTTTCCACTTGAAGCTTCTTGAACCCTTCCTTAAGTACCTGAATGCTCTTGTGGATTTACTCGCTGTGGCTGAAGAGGTTCATGCAACATATCCCTCAGAGTCTACACAGCCATGCCAATGTGCCCAGAGTAAAAACTCTATCGCTGTTCTGCAAGGTGGCATGTTTGATGGTCTCTATGTCTGAGAGCAGGTCACTCAATGTGAGGGAGGTAGCATTGGTTTGCTTGCTTACAGGCACCCAAGATTGTCTAATTGTCCTAAAGCTTTAGCTGCAGCCACCCAAGGCAGTCCAAATGGGAGGTGCTACCATCCGATACCTGGATTAAAGCTTCCAAAGCCATCTCTTTGATATCATCCCATACTTCTCAGGGATACCTGCTGCTTGATCAGCTGGTAGGCTGTGTTGTCCTTCTCCAGCTAGATGGTTGATTGTCAATTCAGCCCTTGCCTCATTATTAGCATAGTCTGCTATTAATTGATTTAATAAACACTTCCATCCCCCTTCCCACAGGGTATATTCTGTAGGTGACAATAACATGTTCATAATATATTTTAAATCATAGGAGGTTAAGACATGTGCTGTAAACATGGCCCTCATTAGGCCATTAAAACAAGGTGAGTCCTTTCCATGGTCTTTATCTGCCTTACAAAGATCCTTGATTTCCCTGTAAACCAATGGCTGATACCTGAGATTTTGCCCCCTTCTTTCATATGGGGCCAACAAGGACTTTCAAGAGTATTTGCAAGTCTCCTTCCTTAAGTGCTTCTTTCTGGATCCTTTCCTAGGGATCTTCTGGGGTTGAGGGGCAAGGTGGATCTGGGGAATCCAAACTGAGGAGAAAGACTAACTTGGAGCAGAAAAATTTTGATTACAAATAGTGTGACAATATAACCCCTTGATCAAAGATACTAAGCCCAAATATTTGGGCTTAGTATCTTTGATCATGGGGTTATATTGTTGCCAGAGGGTGAGGCAAAGGGCACTGCCATTTGGTCAGGTATTGGGGAGGAAGTGCCTTGATTTAGGATGGCAGACTTGTGGGGTGGAGTTCTGGAGGCATGGCCAAGGAGGAGAGTGGAATGATTGACAGTGGGGCATGACCCGCAGTTGTGGGGGTGGAGTCTGGGGATTCATTCAGGGTGGAAGAAAAAGTTGTGGTAGCCAGAACTGGAGGAGCCAAGATGGAGGGAGGATGGTCAGGCTCAGGGGCATCTGGAAAATTTTTAATGATCCACCTCATGATTGATTTTAATTTGTTCTTTGAAGATATTTGGTCATGATCAGTGAGAATTAACTTAAAGCCTCCATATACACAATTTTCTACTCTGGACATCCGGCTGCCCATTTTTCTCTTTCTCCCCCTTATGTGGAACAGCCACTGGAACACCCCAAATCAATTATGGGACGTGGGTGCGTATTGTAAAAACACAGTAGCAGAATGGGCAATAATTGTCCTGCGTTTCCCCAAACCCACCTGCAATCCTATGCAGGTGAAACTGTCGTTGTCCCTGTGGATCCTGGCCGAGGTTCCTCGAAGCAATGAGTAATCTGCCAGCCCGGCACAATCCAAAATCCCAGGGAACACTGGCCTATCCATCAGCTAACCCCAGCTGACATGACTGAATGTCAGGGTCCGTGTTAGGGGGGCAAAGGTTACAGTGAGTGTGGCTGTGACAAACCTTTCTGGTTCCCCAACTTCAGGGCAATGTTGGTGAAAATGAAAAGGAGCAGATTCTGGGGAAGATGAAACAGGAAAGCCTTATAAATATGATTGCCTGGAAAAAGATTTTGAGAATATAGAAACTATAAGTGAGATTGAAATGAAAGCAAGCTTTGAGACACCAAGCCTTAGTTACTGAACAAATGGAAAACAATGGTATGGTCAGCTGAAGGTAATCTTCTTTTGATGAAACAATACCCTCTGCTTGCAGACAGGTCCAAGCATCAAAGCAGACCCTACTAGCTTGGCAGAAGGGGTCCAAAGAAAAGTTTTTAGGGTTTAAAATGCAATACAGTATGGTAATGTAATGATTCCTATAGGCTGTATGTAAATGCTATAGGGCTTGAATCTTGTATTAGATTGGTTAGTGAAAATTAGAATATGCAGCACAGAAGAAGATTTATTGTATTGTAATGGGGACTCCCCTCCTCTTTTGAGCATTCATTTTGGGCGCTTCTTTCAAGCTCCTCTTCTGGACCTGCTCTAAGCTGTGGCTGGCAGCTCCAAACAAGGCCCCTGCACCCACACCCTTTGCAATAAACCACAAGTTCCAAGACCTGGCTTCAGAAATCTGTCGTATCTGTCCATCCCAACTGTCCTACTCCCCAACACTCCTACAAGCAGGATCATTAGAGTTGCACAAAAAGAACTTTAGTAACAGGGTGAAAAGCAATAAACATGGAGAAGTCGAGCACAGTACAAGGGGTGGGATTCAAAGACCTGAGATAAAGGTGAAACAACAATATATACACTTGAGGGTAGAACACTCTGAAAGAATACCCACATAAGGGAAACAAGTAACCAATAGGGAAGGAGAACTTGGACAACTTAGCATAACAGCACTAAAGGCTTGTGAGGGAACTCTCAAAATTACCCTAAGTTAAACAAATCATTCCCAGGGCTTGAAACTCGTTCCCGGTTCTTCTGGGGTAAAATCTGGCTGACTCTGAGTTACAGCTGGACTAACTCCCACACTGCTGCTTTGCACTGGCCCCTTGGGACCATGTGGCCCAACAGAGCCACAATGATGTCCTTGGCTCAATGGTGCTCTGCAGAGTCATAATGTTCTGCTTGGTTCCTCAAGTTCCTACAGTGTACCAGGTTCCACAAGGGCCTGCAGTGTCATTGTGGTCCGTTGGTTCCACAATGCCCTGCAGTGTCACAATGGTCTCCATAAGAAAGGAAACAAGCACGCCCCAGTGGTACAGGGGCAGATGAGAGGCAGTCACCAGAGGCCAAGTCTAGCCAGACTTGACTGTATGGGCAGATTTTGTCTGGGAGTAACCCTTGAGTATAGAGAATTTTAGATGCAGAATCCTAATTTTGGCCATGGGCAACTGGACAAGAAAGACAGTTCTTTCCCATAGGAATAAAAGCACAGAGCCCAAGTGCTTCACGATCAGATGGGAAGTGGCCCTTGACATGACAAATTCAGGGGGACCTGTCAGACAGCACCAAGGAGGCCAAACCAGGCAGACCTGTTCCATGTTCCATTGACTTCATGGGTCCTAACACTGTCACAATGGTCTCCTTGATTCCATGAGGTCTGGCAATGTCACAATGGCTTCTTGGTTTCACGAGCCCCAACAGAGGGTCCATTGGCCCCATGCATGCCCACTGTGAAACAATGGCTCCTTGTTTCTATTTTAAATCAGTCACAATCAAACCACAGTTTGATCATTGATCCTTGCTTCCATAGGGCCCATGATTTGCACAATGGTCTCCTTGATTCCATGATTCCTAGATTCCACAGTCTCACCATTGTTTCCTTGGATCTCCATTGTCACAACTGACCCATGTTTCCATGAGGTTCCGTAGTGCCACCATCGCTGTCAGAGGCTGGATGCGATCAATGTCCCAAGACACCTTGGGATGCTCCGAATGCCCGTGTGGGATCAGGGCCAGGTCAGGCCTTGGTTTGTGGTGGGACAGAGCCCCGCCTCCAGCCCTGGCCTGGCAAAGCTGTCAGTCATACAGCAGGGTGTGATGTTAACCCAGCTCTGATTAGCCCGGCTGTTAATCAATCAATCACACACTAGCAGCTGGTGCTGCTCTGGCTCTGATTGGACAAACAACCGGCAGTCCTACCCCAGGCGCGTGCCCATGAGTGCCCAGGGAGTTAAAAGCCAGAGCACGAAGCCAGCCCAGTGTCTGGGTCCTGCCTTCTACTGGGGTTTCTCTGTTTGCAGCGCTGGGACACGAGCTGTTGGTACCCATGTGTGTGTCCTTCTATGGATCTTCTGTCTTTCTGTTATTCTCTATTTCTTTCCTTCGAATCCTATTTACCTGGAACATTTTTGGGTAACTTCACTTGTTAAGGGTTAAAGGATTTTAGGTTGAAAATGCTGGAACCCAGGGCACAGGGAATATTTCTCTGTCTGCTCTGAGGGGGCCTGACCCCTGGAGAAGCACTGCCTTTAACCTTTGCCCATGGAGAGGACTTCCAGGACTTTCAGACAGATTAGAATTTAGCAAAGTGTGAAATAGGTAATAGAGAGTACTATACTATGTCCCTTGGGTGAGAAATTTAGGTTTTGGGATTTTTAGTATGGTGTAGATAGGAAGCAAGATGGAGGAATTTGGGTGTAGTCCCTGTCTTCTTCATCTACTGCATTTTCTGCGGTGTTGGTAGCACAGGGTGATTGGTCAAGGAAAGTACAGTGCAGAGGTTATGTGGACAGTCAAAGGATGAGTTAGTGGTAGATAAGTAGAAAAATTGTATGTTTGAAGACTTTATTGGATGAGACAACTTTAAAAGACCTTGAAACCGTACATTTTAGGGCCATTTTGCGGTGCTTTTCCAGCGTGCTAAGCCTGGGGTGCACAGCAATGCAAAACTTTAGATAAGATAACAATAAACAAGAAGCTGAAGACTGAACAAGTGCCGTGCATCTCCTTTTACCTGGTGCAGAACTGCTACAGGAGGGTTTCCCCCATCCAGGGAGCCCCCAGAAGGGCTCAAAATAAAACAAACATCAATAAATGGTGCCCTGACAATGTTTGTAATAAGTTGGCTCTTTTCCATAAAGTTATTTGCTGAAGGGTGTTGTCTTAATTAGCCAATCATGCGAAATGTGTTGATTAAATGACCAATGAGGTCCATCTCCACATCTTGGGAGCAAACCAAGATATAAAAGAAAAGGATTGAAAAAACAGGTGGCTTTTAGCCCTTAACCTTTTGATCTGAGTCTGTGTCATTTCTGATTCAACTGTGACATTTGGGGATCTGTGCAGGCTATTGAGGATCCTTTCTGCACCTCGTGACCCAAGAGGAGCTTCTGTAAGAAACTTGTCCTGAAGCTCCCACTGTGCCCATGACAGGAACCCCTGTGAGTGTCTGGGACATCCCGGCTCTTTGGCAGCCTGGGGACTCCTGGGATGTCACCGTGGAGCCCCCATGAGTGCCTGTGACAGATCGGTGCCTTTGCAGCCCAAGGTCCCCTGGGATGTCACCATGGCTGTGACTGCCTCTGACCACAGGGCTCTTTACCATCCCCAGAACGCCCTGGGAGGTATCCATGGAGCCCCTGTCTCTGCCTGTGACATTCCAGCTCTGGAACAGCCTCAAGACTCTTGGAAAGTCCCCATGGAACCACTCTGAGGGCCTGTGACAAATCTGATCCTTAGCAGGGAACCATCACCAGCCTCCTGTTGCTATGGTCTGTTTCCATGGCAACCATCACCAGGCCCCTGTTGCTATGGTCAGTCCCTTGGCAGCTCCATGGAGACTCCACGCCAGGGGTGGTTGCCATGGACACCAGCTCAGGCCTGCAGGCAGAGCCTGTTGCCATGGCAACCATTGGCAGCCCCATCCCCAGGCTCATGGGATCCCAGAATCACAGAATTGGCTGAGCTGGGAGGGACCCATCAGGATCCTCCAGTCCAACTGCTAGCCCTGCACAGGACACCCCAACAATGCCAGCCTGGGCCTGACAGCGCTGTCCAAGCGCTGCTGGAGCTCAGAGAGCCCTGGAGCTGGGACCCTTCCCTGGGGAGCCTGGGCAGGGCCCCAGCAGCCTCTGGGCAAAAACCTTTTCCTGACATGCAGCCTGAGCCTGCCCCGACTCAGCTGCAGCCGTTCCCTCCACTCCTGTCCCTGGGCACCAGAGGGAAGAGGTTCCCACAGCCCCAGACAGGAACCCGCTCCCAAGGCTGTTGCCATGGCCACCAAGGCTGGGGCCAGCTGGCATGCTCGGTTTCCCCGCGAGCCGGGGTTAAGGAATGGGATTCCCCAATTTCCAGCTCTTGCTAAAACCGCACTGCCCTTGCTGCCCTCCCGCCTCCCATGGAAAGCACAAAAGGCAAAGATCCGGGCTGGGATGAGAACAATTTATGAGGAACAGCAACGAGATAAGGAACAAACAGGAACTGAGACAATATTGACAACAGAAGGGATAAGTAAAACAGTAAAACTATTTACAGAGAAAACTACAACATCAACGAGTGGCTCTTCCTGGCAATGTATTTCCTCCTGTCTGGAAAGTACACCCTTCTCCCTGGGGAGAGAGAGAGAGTCCCTTTCCTGCCCCTGGCAATGACCTGAGGTGAGAATGAATGTAATGACAGGGCCATGGCCAGACCCTCAAGTTTTTCAATGCCACATCACGTCATGGAGGAAGGAGGAGGAGAAGCAATCAGATAATTATTATTTACATTTTTCTCTGAGGCTTCTTATCTTCTTCCCAGGAGAAATCCTGGCAAAAGAATTTTTCAGAAAATATCACAGTGACACTGTCCCAGCTGCAGGATCTGCTTCCCATCAGCCCTGAGTCCAGCCTGGTGCTGAACAAAGGGGCTGGGCCGGGGTCATCTCCTGATGGGCGCTGTGCACCCCCTCTGCCCCCTCCCCAAATTCCCTCTGGGGAGCAGGATCTGGGGCAAGAGCCCTGTGGGGAGGGACAAGGGGGTGACACCGGCATGGGGGGGACACACACAGCCCCTGGGGACTCCCCCTCACCTACTCCTGCAGCACCAGGAGGATGAACCCCAACATGGAGCCACAGGGCCCTGGCAGCATCTTGGGGAGTGGGGTCTGGTGGCTGCTTTGGGGGGTCACATCTGCCCTAAAACCCCACCCAGACCCCCCAAACTACCCCACAGCTCCTGGCCAGGACTCCCCCAAAGCACTCCCTCTGTGGTGGTGTTTGAGGGTCCCCAGGACGAGGGAAGAGATGAGAATCTTGACTCCATCTTTCAGAAGGATGATTTATTATTATATGATATATATACAAGAAAATGATATATTAAAGCTACACTAAAGAAAGAAAAAGGAGACACCAGAAGGCTAGCAAAGAAAGGAATAAAATCTTGTGACTGCTCAGAGTCCTGACACAGCTGGACCTATGATTGGTCATTAATTAAAAACAAACACATGAGACCAATCAAAGATGCACCTGTTGGTAAATCATCTCCAGATCACATTCCACAGCCATCACATAGTTATTGTTTACATTTCTTTTCTGAGGCTTCTCAGCTCCTCAGGAGAAAAATCCTAGCAAAAGGATTTTTTAGAAAATATGCCCGTGACACTCCCTGCAATGTAAATGGCCCTAAGAGCCACCAAAGCCCCTTCCCATCTCCCCCAAAACCTACCCAAATTCTCTCCAAGCCACACAGCCCGGCCAGGACCTCAAACCCCCATCACTGTCTGCCACAAAAGCCCCCAAACCACCTCCCCAGCACCACAAACACCCCAAGAGCCACAGAAGCCTCTCCGTGGTCCCCTCAAACCCCCTCCCACCCCCCTGGCACTGACCAGGAGAGGTTGGTGGGCAGGAACATCCCCAGCCAGGATCAGCCCAGGCACTTCAGCAGAGATTTGGGCACTTTGGGGGGACACCCCAAATGGGGAGAACCAGGCCAGAGACTGGGACAGAACCAGAATTCCTGGAGAACAGACGGGCTCAGGGGGACAAACTCTGCCAGCACAGCTACAAGATTGTGGCCCCACAGCCCTACAACACCCACATCCTCCTGGAGATTGCTCTGAACCCCAAATTCACCTCCAAATCCCAGTGAAATGGTGCAGCTTTAAATCTCTTTGTTTAATTTCTTTATTTTTACCTCAATTCTGGGTGTTTTGATGGGATAAAAATGGAAATTATTTAGGTTGGAAAAGACCTCCAAGGATCATCCAGCTATGCTCAATGCCACCAGAAGAAACAAATTGACAGAGCAGAATTTTTAGGGTGCAAAGATATGTTGGGGGTTCCTTTTATTCCTTTTTACTCAGAGAATTGCTAGGAAACACTAAGAACTGGATACTTAAGAAAACAAAAATGTTGTCAAGCTCCAGGAGGAGGGCATCTGGCTGCACTTCTCTTATCTGGGAGCCCAGGCCAGAGCTGCTTCTCCAGTTGTGGGTTGGAAATTTAACTCGGGTAGAAACCAATTTTAGATTTAGCTGAAGTCTGCTGTTTAATCTCCTGTAGTCTGTTAACTTGTGTGCTCCCAAAAAAGCCTGCAGAGAAAACAAAGGAGATTCAAGGCTACCTAGAAAGGAATGCAAACATCCAAGCTGAAGAGAGATAAGGAGAGTGGGCCCCCGCATTGACCCTGGGGCTGAAGCAGATGGAAAAACTGAATCTGGGTTACAACTATGTGACTGAACAACTGGCAGGCTCATAAAATTTATAAGACAGTTTAATACGTGTGTGCCAGGAAAATGAATGCACAAACATCAGAGGTTTATGTCCAAAAAGGAGACAGAAGAGTCCTTTGACTTTATTTGAATAAAGGGAGAGACCATGGGGCATTCCCCTGGGGTCTCTCAAAATTTTGAAGGATGCAGTCTCTTTTTTATCCAAATTTCCCTTCACTCTTTCCCCATTTCTAAGGTACTTGAGAGGTACAGACTTCCCAAAATGCCTGATACCAAAGATTTCCCTCTAACGTATAACCCCCCCCCCTTTTAATTTTTAAATATTATGGAATTTAGGCATTTCCCCCGTTGTTTCTTTCATCTTTCAACGTACAGTTCAATTTATCAGCAATCCTAAAGTTTATTTGTAAAAGCAAATAACTTTTTCCATTGATCAGTGGAATCCTTCCTGGTATGAACAAAAATTCGGTTAATATTTTTTTGTGAGAAAAAATTACAAAAAGGCAGCCAGATCACTATAGCTGCAGAAGTTCTGCGTGTTTTGTTATTGTAATCACGGGACGTTGTGGCTAATCGCTCCTTTTGTATTAGCAGAATGCTGTGTGGGTCCCCCGCTCCGAATGTACTGAGAAGACCCCAAAAACAACGAGCCAAATAAGAGTTTAGAGACTGGAGTGATGTCTGGATGTGAGGAGCGGAGTGCTGGGCCTGCAGAGATGCTGGAAGCCTTCATTGTTCCTCACCCTGTCTTCGAGAGCCCTCGGGCCAGGTCTGGGAGGAAGCGAGACTCAAACCGAACCAACATCTGATGGGGACATCACGCCCTAAAGGCTCCCACGAGGACCGGATCCCCCAGCTCTGCCCCTGGTGGACAGAGCTGCGCATATCCTCCTCCTCTGAGTCACCCTGGGAGACACAATGGGAGACTGCAGACCCGTCGAGCTGCCCAATCCTGAGCTGATCACTTTTAATAAAGGCATTAAAAAGGAGAAGAAGTCTCCTGGCCCTGTTTATTTCACTTCCCATTGTTTCTTTCAGCTCTCAGTGCTGGTTTTATCTAGCAGCAGACCCACAGCTGGTTTGTAAAGACAAATCCCACATTCCTCTCATATGCATATGCAAGAAGTTAAGAGGTAAAATAGACTTGGGAATTTTCAGGGGTGCCAATGTCCTTAGGGCAGCACTGAAATCAATCATACTGGCTTTACAGCTTCTACAAATTGTGGGGTTTTTTCTGCAAATCAGGGTGAGCCTCTGCTTGTGAGACTGCACTGGGACCTCATTGTGAAAATCGCATTTATTTTATGATTGGCTTTCCACAAATATTCAAATGAATATTATATAATATATATACAGCATTAGAGAGTAATGCTGTATTAATTTTCTTAAGTACTGTGTTAAATATAGTTTTAGGTTATAAAAAAATTTTAAATAGACACTATGCTATGTAGGATACTCTTTTTAAAGAAAGGACTCACAGTGAGATAGCAGACACAGGACACCTAAATCTTTCAAAGAAAAAGAATTTATTGCCTTCTTATCAGAAGAAACTTCTTCCCACCTCCAAGGATTCAGAGGAAGAAGTTGACAGTGACCAGACAAAATCCTGTGTTTGAATGGAATTTATGCATCATGTATGACGTGTATGAATATGCAACAGGCTGTTGTTTTTAAGGGTTAATCCTTTGTTATCCGGTCTCCTTTTTTGGGCTTGTGCTGCCCAGAAAAAGGTACCCGGACATCCGTAACTCTTTGTCTCTATGGTCTCATATTGTCCTAATTCAAATTGTCCAAATTGTTATTACTATAACTGTATTACTATTTTATATAACCATTTTATTACAATTAAACTTTAAAAATTTTAAAAACAAGTGATTGGTGTTTTTCACACTTATTAACACCCACCTCCATAAAAGAGGAGCCCATTGGAGTCTTCCTGGCACCCTGAGCTCAGTTCTCCCTGCCCTGCAGCCACTCTTATAGATACATAATATAACACTGGCTTTTCACAAATGTAAAAATGGATTTTATATCTGTGGTGTTAACATAACTTTGCTAAAAAGTTTCTATTTCTGTTGTTAATTAAGGTTAGACATAGTAGTGAAATAGCTGATATAATTATGCTTGTGCTAAAATGCTTGCTTTGGTTGGGATAACATCCATTTGAGAGGAATAGCAGATTTGTCTTTACAGACCAGCTTTGGGTCTGCTGGTAAATAAAACCAGCACTGAAAGATTACAGAAACAGTGGGAAGGATTCCACTGATTGATAAATGGGTTAGGTTTGCTGATAAATGAAATTGGACATTAAAAGATGAAAGAAACAATGGGGAAACCCTTAAATTCTGTAAGAATTAAAAATTAAAAGGGAGGGTTATACATTAGAGGGAAATCTTTGGTATCAGGTATTTTGGGGGGTCTCTGCATCTCAAGTACCTCAGCCAATGGGGAAAGAGAGAAGGGAAATACAGCTGGGAAATTGGGATAAAAAGGAGGCTGCATCCTCCAAAATTTTGAGAGACCCCAGGGGAATGCCCCACGACCTCTCCCTTTATTCAAATGAGTAAAAGGACTCCTCTGTCTCCTTTCTGGACATAAATCTCTGATGTTTGTGGATTAATTTTCCTAACACAATGAACACAGGAAGAGGACTCCTGTGTTCTCTCTAGATCTGCCAACTATCAGCAACCACTGTCTGAAGGCAGAGTGGACCAGGCCCAAAACTGAAGATGATGATAAAAAAAGGACTAAAACCACAACCCAGGAATACTCATGCTCTAAAAAGGCAGATCCAAGGAAAAGATATGCTAAACAGTTCTTGGAATATGTAAACTGGTTTGGGGAAAAAGTTTACTATGCATAAGGGTCTATAAATATACAAAAGGTTGATGTAAGGGAAAAGGTATTTAAGGGGTATCCCCAGCTGAGTGCCAAGATGCACTTGGCTGTAATAACCTTTGCTCTATGGTCCTTGTTTCCTATTGTTCTTTTTTAAACTTTTTAAATTTTCACAGGAGACTGAAGGTGTTTTTCACACCCCACACCCCCTGCCTGCTGATACATCTTGCCAGCCCAGCCTGGTGCTCCCCAAGCCCTGCTGGGGCACCATGATCATCAAACCCACCCCTGTGGGTTTGTGCAGCAGAGCCTCTGTCAATGCTGTAGTTGTTCTTTGTTTGCTTTGTTATACACACCAGTGAAGAACTGTTATTCCTATTCCCATATCTTTGGCTGAGAGCCCCTTAATTTCACAATTCTAATAATTCAGAGGAAGGGGGTTTACATTTTCCATTCCAAGGAGGGTCCTGCCTTCCTTAGCAGACACCTGTCTTTCAAACCAAGACAAGGTAAAAAATCAGCTTTTCCCAAGTAGTTTCCAATATGGAGCTGAGACCCAATGGGTGTTCCTGCCCCAGCATTGAGTCAGGTGCTTACAGGGATCCAGGATGATGTGGAGACCACCAGCCAGGCATCTTCCCAACTTGGATTATTGGGAATGTGGATCAGCAGGGTTTTTCCAACTTGGATTATTGGGAATGCCCTCCCTGGGCACCTGCAGCTCTCTGCAGCAAGGGTTCTCTGATGGGGGAGGAAGTTGGAGCAGTGCATGAAGCCCCTCCTGCAGCTGGGGCACTTGCAGGGCTTCCCTTAGCGGTGCCTCCACTGGTGTTGATTCAAGACTGAGCTGGTCCTGAACCTCTTCCCACACTCCGGGCACTCGTGGGGCCTCTCCCCGGTGTGGATGCGCCGGTGCCTGGTGAGGTGGGAGTTGTGCTTGAAGCCCTTCCTGCAGATGGGGCCCTCCCTGTATGGTCCCAGTTGAACCCAGTTGTCCCTGCTCTAGTCCCAATCACTCCCCATATGATCCCAGTCCCTCCCAGCATGGTCCCACTCACTCCCAGTTGCCCCCAGCGTGGTCCTGGTTGCTCTCAGTGTGGTTCCAGTCCCCCCAGTATGGTCCCAGACACTCCCAGTATATCCCAGTTGCCCCCAGCATGTCTGTAGTCATTTCCAGGCACTGCCAGTAGCCCCAGTAAGGTGTTAGTTATCCCAGTATGATCCCCCAGTTATGCCCAGTATATCCCAGTTGCCTCCAGCATGCAACCAGTTCTTCCCAGTTCCTCCAGTTTGCTTGCAACATCAAGGAGGAGGGAGGGAAGGGCGGGGATGGAAGAGGAGAAGGAGGAGGGGTTAGAGGGGAGGAGGAGGGGGGATGGTAGAGGAGGGGGAGGAAGAGGAGGGACAAAGGAGCATCAAGGAAAGAAGAGAACCACGCGGTCGACCCTTCCCTGAATTCGCGGCCCCCACCCGTGGGATCATTGACCCGCCCCCACCCCGCAGGTAAACCAGGAGAGGGAGCTCAGCTGAGATATCCCGGGGGGTCCCTGGGTTGGGTTTTTCTGGGGGGATGTTTGGAGAATGAAGAAGTCCAAGGCTGAGCGGAAAAGGCCCCTTGGGGGGACATCGCGGGGTGGCCTTGGCGGCTGCCGGCAGAGGCAGCCTGGAGGAGCAGAGCCCTGTGTGCCCCAGGAGCCCAAAGTGGGGAGCCCAGAGACGGGGGAGAGCTGCCATTGGTGGGAGCCTCAAGAGCCTGGAGAGGGGCAGGGGGGACTCCTTGGAGCCGCTGCAGCCCAGAGCAGAAAATGAGGGGAGAAGGGGGCCCAGGAGCCCAAACAGCCCTGGCACCCCAAAATGGGCAGAGTGAAGAGGGGGGAGCTTTTGGCATTGCTGGGACTGCCAGCAGCCTGGGCAGGGCGCTCTCCAAGGAGAAGGGGGACCCCCAATCAAAGTGTGACCCCCAGGAGCTGGGACATGGGGGAACGCCTTAACACCAGAGGGGAGGGACCAGGGACGGGGAGCTCCTGGGAGGCTTTTTCAGGGCTAGGTCTTTGTGTTTGGGAGGTTTTATGGTGCCTAGGTGTCCAATGACTTGTAAAGAGGTACTCGGGCAGAGAGACCTTGAAACTCAATGTGTGTTGGGGAAGATGAAACAGGAAATCCTCATAAATGTGATTGTCTGGCAAAAGATTTTGAGAATATAGAAACTATAAGCAAAATGGAGATGAAAGCAAGCTTTTAGATACCTTAGTTACTGAACAATTGGAAAACAATGGCGTGGCCTGAAAGAAGGTAATCCCCTTTTGATGAAACAATTCCCTCTGCTTGCAGACAGGTCCAAGGGTCAGAGCAGACCCTACTAGCTCAGCAGAAGGGATCCAAAGAGCATTTTCTAGGGTTTAAAATGTAACACAGTATGGTAATGTAATGATTTTTATAGGCTGTATATAAATGCTCTAGGATTTGTATCTTGTATCGATTGGTTAGTGAGAAATAGAATATTCAACACAGAAGAATATTTATTGTATTGTAACAGGAACCTTACCCTCTTACTCTCTTACCCTCTCATCCTCTCTACCCCTCTCTTCTCTCGGGCATGCTCCGAGCTGTGGCTGCCAGCTCCAAGCAGGGCCCTGCACCCAGGCCCTTTGCAATAAACCGCAAGTTCCAGGACCTGGCTCCAGAGATCTCTCGTCTCCGTGCGTCCCAACCGTGCTACCCCCCGCTGCTCCTACAAACGTGCTCATCTCTTGTTTTCCCCAAACCAGGATTTCCCATTGCCAACCCCTGGGAGGCTGCAAGGCAGAGGAAGATGCCCCGGGGCACTGAGGCAGGTGAGGAGGAAGTCAGTGCCCCTTTCCACCTCTGTGCTGCTCCATCTCCCAGCCCAGCATGGCCCCGGCTGCAGCTCAGCCCTGTAGGGATCTCCTTGCCCTTGCCTGTGGCACGGAGGCAAATCCCATCCTGTCCTTGTCCTTTCTCCCCCAGAGCAGGAGCTGAGCATGGAGAGCAGGGAGGACAAATGCCCGCGGCAGAACCTGGTGGAAGAGGCCGTTTTGAGCGGCTCCACGGCGCAGGAAGCCAATGGGGAGGAAAAGTCCCGGAGATGTCGCACGAGGAGGAGCTGCAAACGCAGCTGGCCGGGATCTGAGGGGGAAAGAGCCAGCCTGGGCCAGGAAGGCGGCTGGAGATGGAGCCAGAGCTCAGAGCTGGTGCTCCATGAGCAGCTCCATGATGGGGAGAAGCCCCACACGTGCAGAAGAGCTTTGTGTGCTGTTCCAGCTCTATCCCCCTGGAGGAGGCACTTTGGGCACAGCCCTGGTCACTCACATTCCCTGTGGTCCATGTTGGCAACACACCTGGCTGCTTCTCCTTTTGGTTTTACCTTAATTTTCTTCTGCTTCATCTTCATTCCTTTAAAAACAGCCAAAACAGAGTTAAATGAAATAAATTGATCAAAGATGTCTAAAGTTCCAGAATTTCAGAGGTTTTTAAAGGGGAATTGATGGTTTGGGGACAATATTCTCGAGGATTGGATTGGTCCGGGGGTTGGAGATTTTGCGCAGTGTTCTCCATTTCTTTGCACTCCAAAAGCCAACAGGGTCACCTCAAAACAATTGAATCCCATGCCAAACAACTGAATTTTAATTCCTACAGTGTCAATCCCACTTCAAAATGCCTTGTTTCCACCCTAAAAATCTCAATCCTATGCCAAACTCACTCCATTCCACAGCCGCCAGGGTGAGATGGGGTTGGAAGGAGATTGGGAGAAGTGGGATCCCAATTTGGAGCAGTGGGATGGGGATTGTGTGGGGCTAGCTGGGTGGGATATATTTAATACTAAATAAAACTTTTAGAGTTAGTGATTTCTGTCCCATTCATTTTCAGTCAGTTCCAGTTCTGTTTGCAGAGTGCCACCTTCTCAGCTGATTTTGTTTGTGTCCTCCTTTCTCTCCTGCCTCTCTTTGCCTGCTCTGTTTCTCTCTCAGTGCCTCCCTTGAGCCAGGGCAGCTGCCACCAAAGACCCTGCCCTGATTTAATTCCCATTGCAGGAGCTACAACAGCCATGGGTGAAGTTCTGAAGGCTGGCAGTGAAATGTCACTGTAAGATCTTGCTGCACTTGGCTTTCGGCCCCTTCTTAAGAGCTTTGCCTTCAAGGGCAGGAACAACTTTTCCTGGCTGGGAACTGGAATTCCAGACCCTTGGGGTGTGTGCCGTGCAGGACTATACAAACTGGGATCATGTGGACTGGGATTTCACAGACTGGGACCATAGGGATCTGGACCATCCAAACTGGGATCATATGGATCAGGACCATACAAACTGCAGTCATGTGGACTGGGGTTGTATGGGTTGGGATTGTATGGGTTGGGATTGGACAGACTGGGATCACGTGGACCAGGATTTCACAGGCTGGGACCGTATGGATTAGGAGAAGAGACTGGGATCATACAAACTGGACCATATGGACCGGGATGGCTGCACCGGATCAATGTGAACCGAGGGGGTCCCGCCCTGCCCAGGGGTCCCTCCCCATCCTGCCTGGGGGCGCACCCAAAGCTCCCTGGAGTGAACGCAGAGGTCTGGGAGGGATCCCAGTGCCAGTCCCATTTCTAATACCATTTCTGATCCTGGTGCTGGTCCCAGAGTGATCCTGGTGCTGATCCCGTTCCCGGTGCCAGCCTTGGTCTCCGTCTCAGTCCTGGAGCACTCCCAGTGCTGATTCTGGTTCTCGTGTCAATATCAATGGCAGAGCGGTGCCGGTCCCAGTCTCAGTCTTGGTCTCAGAGCAGTTCTGGACTCAGTGCTGCTACTGGCGCTGGTCTTGATCCCGGAGTGCTCCCAGTGCCAATCTCAGTCTCGGTCTCGGTCCCAGAGCGCTGCCAGTCTCGGTGCTGGTTCCGGTGAGAGTCTCGGTCTCAGTCCTGGAGGGCTCCCGGTCTCAGTCCTGGTCCCGGTCCCAGAGCAGTCCCAGTGCGGGTGCTGGGTTCCAGTCTCGGTCCTGATCCCAGTCCTGGTGCGCTGCCGGTGCCAGTCCCAGTTCCAAAGCGCTCCTGGTGCCAGTCCCAGTGTCAGGCTTGGCCCCAGTCTTGGTCCCAGTGCCAGTTCTGGTGCTGGTGCTGGTTCTGGTCTGGGTCTCGGTCCTAGTCCCAGTGCTGGTCCTGTAGCGCTGCCAATCTCAGTTCCAGTGTCGGTCTCAGTCTTGCTGCTGGTGCTGGTTCTGCTGCTGGGTTTTGTCTTGGTCCTGGAGAATTTAGGTCCATTTGGGTGATTTTAGGCCAAACTGGGCAGGTTTAGGGTGGGTTTCAGATCCCTTGCAGGGATTTCTAGCCTTTTGGGTGGATCTTAGGCCTCTTTGGCTGATTTTAGGCCAAATCTGGTGGGTTTTAGGGTGAATTTTAGATCCCTTTGGATGTTATAAGCCCATTTGGGTGGGGTTTTGGCCTGTTTGAGTGATTTTAGGATAAACAGCAGTTTTAGGGTGGATTTTATATGCCTTTGACTGATTTTAGGCCCATATGGGTGGATTTTAGTCCTCTTCGGGTAATTTTACCTTTTAATGGTGATTTTAGGTCCCTTTGTGTTATAGATGGTTAATGAGATGATTGGCTCTCGCAATTAAGGGATGAATGCTGTGTGAATATTAAGAGAAGCTTTATTGATGTGTGATTATGTTATTGCAGTCTGTTGTTTAGATGTCCTCTGTTCTCCCCACAGTCCCCTTTCCCCCCTGTTGTTTCCATCAGACAGCCTGAGCCATCCAGGACAGGTGGAAAGAAGGCGAGTACAAAAACTTGTTCCTAGGGGAGGGGGCGTGGCATGACAGCACCTGACCCTCCAGTCAAGCTGCAGGAAAGCAGAGTCCACCAATAAACAGCAAAGAAGAGTTGACTGACAGACTGTGGGAGGGGAGAGGGTTGGCTGATGCAACTCCAGGGTATAAAAGGCGAAGTGTCCATCTTGAGGACGAGGCAGGCACATGGTAGGCAGCCACGAGGGGAGCTCCCAGTCCTGTTCTTCCTTACTTAGTCCTTTTCTTGCCATTTCTGTTAAGGTTTAATAAACCTTTTAAAATGTTGAAAGTCAGCAATCATTTCTCACAGTAACCAAGCGTTCCTTTACTGGAGTTTGGTGCACAGGAGAAACACCAACCATATATTCTGAAGAGGTCAAAATGACACAAAGTTTTACTGGCAATGTACAGAAAATCAAGAAACTTTGGAAAAAGATTTAATAAAACATCCAATTCAACATAAAACACAATGGCAGTAACTTCATTAGCTCAGTCCATTACACCTGGAAACATTTAATCACTTCAGTTGTTGAGATACCAAAAATGTTCCCTATCCAGAGCATTATAAGGAGAAGACAGAGAGACAGGAAGACAGAAGCTCTATAGAAAGAAATGCACATGGCTACCAACTGCTGGGGTAGCCCAGCACGGAGCCCTTGTGACACATCAAGGCCCCTCTGGGACAAAGAAACCGTTGCTGAAAGTACAGAAACTCATGGAACCAAGGGGCCCTTGTGACAATGCAGATCCAAGGACACCATGGTGGCACTATGGAACCTCATGGGAGCAAAGAGACCATTGTGACACTCTAGTGCCTCACGGAATCAGGGAGACCATTGTGAAACTCAGGCCCCCTATGGAACCAAGGGCCAAGGATGAAACTGTGGGGCCCATGGAACCAAGGGGCCGTTGTGACACTGCAGAAGAAAGGAGATCACTGTGACACTGCAGGGACTCCTGGGATCAAGGAGACCCTTGGGACACTGTGGGGCCCCATGGAACCAAAGGGACAGGGAGCAAGTGTGGCTGGTTTGGCCTCCCGGGGGCTGTTGGACAGGTCTGGCTGACCTTGGCATGTCAAGGGCTGCTTCTCACCTGCCCCTGAAGCACTGGGGCTCTGGGCTTTCCTTCCTATGGGAGACAACTGTCCTGATCCTCCTCCAGGGCCCTATGGCCAAAACTGGGATTCCTTCTCCAAATTCCCTTACATGCACAGATTGTTCCCAGATGAAATCTGCCAGGAGAGACAGATCTGGCTGCCTTGACTACCTGGGGCCACCTCTCAACTGCCTTTGAAACACTGGGATCATGTGCTTTTCTTGCTTATGGGAAAAAAACATCCATCTCAACCAGTCACTCATGGACAAAATTGGGCAACTGCCCCTGGAATTCCCTATATGCAAGGATAGCTCCCAGACAAAAGCTGCCAGGACTGACAAGTCTGGCTGGCCTTGGCTTCCTGAGGGCTGGCCCTCATCTGCCTCTGAAACACTGGGGCTCTGTGCTTTCCTTCCTAATAAAAAGAACTCTTATTCCTGTTCAGGTGCCCATGGCCAAAACTGAGATTCCACTTCCAAAATGCCCAATGTCCAAGCATAGCCCCTAGACAAAAGGTGCCAGGAGAGACAGGTGTGGCTGGCTTGGCCTGAGGGTGGCCACCTCTCATCTGCTTCCAAAACACTTGGACTTTGTGCTTTACTTTCCTGTGGGAAAAAACACCCAACTTGACCATGGCCAAAACTGGGATTCCACCTCCAAAACTCCATACATCCAAGGATTGCTACCAGGTGAAAGCTGCCAGCACAGACAGGTCTGGCTGCCCTTGGCCTCCTGGGGGCTGCCTCTCCCCTGCTGTCCAAACACTGGGGCTGGGTGCTTTCCTTCCTATGGAAAAGAACCATCCTTATCTATGCAGAAATGGCCAAAATTAGGGTTCCACCTCCCAGATTCCTGATATCCAAGGGTTGCTTTCAGACAAAAGCTGCCAGGACAGAGAGGGCTGACTGGCCTAGGCCTCTGATGGCCACCATTCATCTGCCCCTGAAACAGAGGGGCTCTGTTCCTTCATTCCTATGGAAAACAACAAGCCTTCTTGTCCAGGGACCATGGCCAAAATTAGAATTTGGCCTCCCAAATTCTGTATATCTAAGGATTGCTCCCAGACAAAATTAGCTAGGACAGTCAGGTCAGGCTGGCCCTGTCCTCTGGTGATTTTCTTAGACTATAAGCTGAATGTTTTCATTTGGAAGCACCTTGGAAAGGGCCCAGAGATGTCCCAAGAAGGGGTTTGGAGGCCTTGGGCACATGAGCACTGTATAGGGACAAAGGAGCTCTGTGCTCTGTGGGGTGGAGACTGAAGACAGTGGAGCTGAGACATGAGAGTGTTTAAAGGGAGATTTCAGGGATGGTGGATCCTTTTGACATAGTGGAAAACAGCCAGAGAGAGAAAGAATTAATACCAAGAGCAGCTGGGGAGGCCCAAACTAGCACCAGGAGAAAGGAATTTCCCTGGCAGGGCAGGGCTGGGGTGCAGCACGTCCCCAGCAGGAGCCTGGAGCAGCCCAAGGCTCTGTGTGGGCAGGCAGAGGCAGGCAGGAGGAAGAGCTGTCAGCAAAGGAAGGGCCCAGCCAGGTGGGGCAGCCGGGGGATGCCGACAGCCTGGAGGGACAGAGGCGCAGGGCAGGGACACCGTGGGACAGCCTGGGCTGCACAGGGCACAGGGATGGGCAGCAGCTGCAAGACAGCCCTGCCAGAGCCAACTTGGGCAGCACTTTGGCCATGGCTGCTGGGCCTGGGCCTGAGGCCATGAGGGGACAAGTGACCCTTGCAGGGCTGGGGCCTCATTGCCTCCTTGTCCCTGCTCAGCAGCCTGGCAGGGGCCACCCCATGCTCCTGCCCTTGGCATTGCACATCCCCTCATGCCAGTGCCCATCCTGGGAAGAGCCCTGAGCAAGGAGGGAGGGACAGGATCTGCCTGGCCAGGGGCTGGGGCCCAGGCCTGGGCCCTTTGCATTCCTGAAACACATCCAGGTGTGCTCAGCACCAGAGACACATTTCACTTGCTTGTCCCCAGCTGCCATCACTGCCTCCAGTGTTCTGCTCTTCCTGGAACCTGGGGACACTTTCTCAGTCCTGTCCCTCACAGGGATCTCTTTAAAGTACAAGAAACTTCAGTATTTTAATCTTACTTTGAGCTCTTCAGAAGTCTTTGAGCACACTCTGAGGCCCTGTGTCTGATGCAAAGAGCACCAAAGCCCCAGAGAGTCATTAAAGTCCCTGTGCTGTGTCTGTGCTGCTGAGTTGGGCTGGGCTCCTGGCCCAGAGGCAGTTCCTGGCAAGGACAGTGCTGCAGAGAGACAGCTCTGGCCAGGAGCAGCTCCTGTGCACAGCCCAGGAGGGCTGGGGCACTGCCAGGGCCCCTCAGGGACACCAGCAGGGCACAGACAGAGCTCACAGGGGCTCAGCACTGGCAGGGGCTGTGGAATGTCCCCTAGGGGGCTGTGTCACAGCAGCACCTCTGGGGCTGTGTCACAGAGGCACAGAGCAGGTGGGATGTCAGCAAGGGGCTGTGTGACAGCACTGAGGGGGTTGTGACATCACAGAGCTAGCTGTGACATCATAGATGGCGGCTCTGTGACATCGAGTATGATATCACAGAGCAGCTGTGTGATGTTACAGAGAAGGCTGTGACATCACTGACAAGGCTGTGACATCACAGGGTGACCTTGACATCACAGAGCTGCTTTGTGACATCACACAGCACCTGAATGACTTCATATAGATCCTGTGTGACATAACAGAGTGGTTGGGGACATCACAGGAGCTTGTATGAAATCACAGGTAGCCTGTGACATCACAGAGAGCTGTGTGACATCACATGTGGCCTGTGACATCACAGGTGGCAGTGTGACATCACAGGGGCAGTGTGACATCACAGGTGGCAGTGTGAAACCACAGGGGCTGTGTAACATCACAGGGGCTGTGTGAGGTCGCTGGCGAGGTCACTCTGCCCCGGCCCCCCTCACAGTTCCCCCAGAGCAGTCCAACCCTGCTCGTGCACAGCGGGGTCCCCTGTCCCCCCGGGTCCCCCTGGCCCCAGCGCCGCAGCCTCCCCCAGAGGATGTTCCACGAGATCGACCCCAGAGCCTGACACGGGGACGGGGGGCCGGGGCCCTGGGGGTGGCACAGGGGGACAGGGACCCTCCGGCAGCGTCCCCGTGTCCCCCAGGGCCAGAGCCTGGGCCAGGGCTCCTTCACCCTGTTACAAACGAGGCCTTGAGAGCGCTGAAAATGTCCCTGGCAAGGGATCAGCAAAAACCAGATTTAATATTAAGCAGCAGCAGCACAGAGCTCCTTGGCAAGAGTCACTCTGATCCTGATTGGACACTTCAGGCACACCAAGGAAACAAAGCAACAACAAAACCAAACAAAATAATGGCAATTAAACCAGAAATTAACCAAGAATTGTCCCTCTGTGTGTGTGTGTGTCTGTGTGTGTGTGTGTCTGTGTGTCTGTGTGTCTGTGTGTCTGTGTGTGTGTGTGTGAAACAAGGACAGTGAGGGCAAGGATAAAAGGAATAAAGGGATAAAAGCTTAACAGAGCTCAAACTTAACAGGACTCAACTTACACCTTAACCTTAACTGATACCTTCAACTTGACAATTTAGCAAAAGAACAGCACTTAACACTATTTAACCTAACTTATAAACTATGACTTAATGATTTAATAGTGGAATACCATTAAAAAATATTCAACTTATAACCTATTAAACTTGACTTTGCAAAAAAACCTCTTAACACAATTTAACTTATTTCTCATGATGTAACCTGACCTACAGGCCTTACTGACTCAGCTATCCAAGGCACTCTGACTCCTCCGAGAGCAGCATTTCTGCCACATTTCCCCAGCACAGGCACTCCTGTGTGCACACAGACACAAAGAGTCAGTGCAAGGCACCTGTGAGCAATTCCACCGAGGGCAGGAAATGCTCCCCGTGGATCCTTTGGCATCTCCCCAGCAGGTGAAGGGTTAAGCCTGGAGGAGTGGGAGGATCAGCCCAGGCTCCGTCATTGTTCAGGATCACCGAGTGCAGCAAACAGGAGAGTTCCCGGCTGGGAGAGGCCCCACTCAGAGGGAGTGGCTGGCCCAGGAGAGCTCCAAGGGCTCCTTTTGGAGCGTTGTGTGCAGGGCCCCAAGAGAGGGGCTTCAGTCCCAGCAATGGTTCATCCTGGGCGCACTTGGCATCAACTGCTTTCTTTAGCAGTGTGAGAACAGGGATGTTGTGCCGCTGAGGGAACAAAAACAGTTCCCAGGACTCCTCCTAAAGGAACCAGGAGCTGGTTGGGCAGCAGCAGTGCCTGGAGCAGACAGAGTTTGTGATGAGCTGCAGAGGAGCTGAGCCCAGGTGCTGTTGGCCAAGGCTGAGGCCTAAGGAGCATTTCTGAGCTGGCAGGGTGGCCTGAGAATGGGACGGGGGACCACAGCAGCAGAGGGCCCATGGAACCAAGGGACCATTGTGACACTGTGGGGCCCTGTGAGACCAAGGGACCATTGTGACACTGTGGGGCCCTGTGAGACCAAGGGACCATTGACACCTTGTGACTCTGTGAGGCCTCATGGAATCATGGAGACCACTGTGACATTGCTGAGCCTCATGGAACCAAGGGGACTGTACTGACACTGTGTGGCTCCATGAAATGTAGGGATCATTGTGACACTGAGAGGCCCCATCGAACCAAGGGTCCATTGTGACACTGCGGGGACTCCTCAGACTGTGGAGATCCTTGTGACACTTTTGTCATTGAATTGTGACACTTTGGGATGTCATGGAACCAAGGGGCCATTGTGACACTGCCAGACTCCATGGAGCAAAGGGTCCAAACTGTGACATTGCAAGAACTCATGGAACCATGGAACCATCAGGATATTTCACAGACTCATGGAATGAAGGAGACCATTGTGACAGTGTGGGGCACCATGGAATAAGCAAAGCGTTTTGTCACTGTGAGGCCTCATGGAACCAGTGAGACCATTGTGACCCTGGGAGTCCCCTGAGAACCAAGAGGACCATTGTGATACTGTGGGGCCTTGTGAAACCAAGAGGCCTTTGTGACACTGCAGGGCTGCACGGAACCAAAGGTCCATTGTGACATTGCAGGGCCTCGTGTCATCAGTGGTCCATTGGGACACTGTGGAGCGAAAGAAGACCATTGTGACACAGCAAAATCCCAGGGTCCAAAGGTCCATTGTGACATTGCAGGCCTCGTGGAACAGAGGAGTCCTGTGATATTGTGGGGCCTGGGGAACCACAGAGACCATTGTGACACTGCAAGGGCTCATGGAATCAGTGGGACCATTGTGACACTTCAGGGCCTTGTGGAGCCTAGGGGACACTGTGACAGTGCTGGACCCCATGGAAACAAGACACCATTATGGCACTGTGGGGCCTCATCGATCCAAGCCACGATTGTGACACTATAGGGCCCAATAAAACCAAGGGAAGATGGAACAGGTCTTGCTGGTTTGGCCTCCCAGGGGCCACCTGACTGGTCCAGCTGAGCTTGGAACATTACGAGTCTCTTGTCATCTGCTTCTGAAACACTAGTACTCCGTGCTTTCCTTCCCAATGGAAAAGAACTGTTCTCCTCCAGGCACCTATGGACAGAATTGGGATTTCACTGCCAACATTGCCTGTTGTGACAAACTGGAGGAGATTGTTGCCTCAAAATATTTTGTGCTCAGGGGAGGAAGGGGCAGGTCCAGCCTTGCCCTGCCCTATAAACACAGCCCTGCCATGCCCTGGAACCCCAATCCCCCCAGAGCCTCTATCCCAGCCCAGCAGTGCCTGCCAGTCCCTGGCACAGCACAGGCAATGCTCCACAGCCACCTCTGCAGCCCCCAGCCCAGCTCCTGAGGCACCAAATGAGCCCAAATCCCACTTGGGGGAAGGGCCCAGGAAGACCAAGAAGTATTGAAGACTGACCACAAGGCAAGCACACATCTTGATCCTACCTCCTCTTGGAATTTCCATCTGAACTTGGAATTTTCCATCTGGAATCCAGCACTTGATAGCTGTGTGTGTGCTTCTCTATATATTTTTTGTTTATCTCTTTCTGTGTCTATTTCTTCTATTTCTGTTCTCTTGCAAATCTTGAGTAACTTAAAACTGCACAGACTTAGAGTTTGTGAAGGTGCATGGTCCAGTTTAAAGCTTTGATAAGTGGTTTGGTTTTTTTTCATTTAATGTCATATTAAACCATTTGCCAAGTTTCCATAATTTTCTAATATTACTAGTAAAGGCTGTTTTGTTCTTTTAAGCTCCTGAGGATCTCTTGCCAGAATTTCTGCAGTGTGTCCAACTCAGAGAACACAAATAATTGTAATTCCTTTTAAATGTCTCCTTGAGAGAGTTGTTTAGTGGTTGGGGATCAGGGCTTGTCTGTCCTGCTTGGCACAGCCCAGGCAAGGCTTTCCCAGCCACATTCCACACTCCATTTCCCAGCTGGAGCCGCTGGTGCCTCTGCGTTGTGCTGCCCCAGCCCCAGGGACGCTCTCCTTGTCTGCCCATTCCCCCACGGTCTCTGGGCAGGGATGGCCTCAGTGGGGGCTGCTGACATCCTCAGCAACTTGGAGGCTGCTGCTGAATTTTACAACTCCAGAGGCTTGTTCAGCCTTCAGCTCTTCAGTGCAGGAATTTAGTGCCCCAGGGCTCATTGACATTCAGAACACTTTAACAAGCCAAGTCTCTGGGAATAATTTGATTTCAGTTTCCAAATCATTTGTAGTTAAGTAGATCTCAGTAGAGTATTTAAAGTGAATACCTGATATTTAAAAAGACAGCAAGAAAAGATTTCTTAGATCCTGTTTATTTTTTTTCCCCTGTTAATTCATTGATATATGCAGTCTCCAATCGACACCGAATCCAAGCACCTCCTCATGCAGTTTGAATAGATACAAAAATCAAGACACTTTGTGGCTGACAATTAATCAGACTCTGTCCCTACTCCCACCCCACCATTTCCCCCATCCAAGCCCTGGCACTCAGAGCAGCCTTGTGCAAATCTGAGGTCCCTCCAGCCCAGGCTGCACCTGCAACTTTCAGCTCCTTGGCTCCAACTCCCACCTGCTTTCCTTGGAGAAGGAACTGCCCGAGACACAAAGGGATGTTCATTTCTTGTCAGCCAGCAAAGGCAAGGGAAGGCACAGCTCCATCAAATGCAGAAATCATTCTCCTCCCTGCCCATGCCCTGCCCCTGATCCCCAGAGCCTGTCCTGTTTCCTTCATCCCTGCATTGCCAGGGACTTTATAGGACAAGGGAGCTCTGCTCTGGCTATGGAGGGAGGTCCAAGTGCCACCACTGGGGTGGGAACCACAACTCATCACGTTTGTGTCCTTTGGGGGTCAGGAACTGGTGAGACTCAGAGGCACAGAAAGCTTCTCTTCATGGCCAACAGATCATAGTTGAACAGGATACAATTTAATAACAATCACAGCTCTTCCCTGAGCAATGCGCAACATCCAGCAGTATCTGACGAGTCCACCATCCCCAAGTGATTTCCATACTAAAATTATTTAGACAAACATGGTTCTATGATCAATGTAAACACAATTACGTTCTTGTATCAGGATGCTTATCCTGGAGTGGGTGTGAAACAGCTCGAACGATTCCTGATTTGCAAAGCTGTCAGTGGGGGATGGAGAAAGGGAAGTCAGGCAGCTTTTGGTGGTGAGGAAATGCTGAAACCAGCCTGACTCATTTCATCTCTTCCTGTCCTGGCTGATCTCCCCTCTTTCCCCTTCCACCCATTGGCTTTTGTCTTCCCACAGGCCCCCCGGTGAAGAGCCTGGCTCTGTGTTCTCCATCCCTTCCTCGCTGGCACTGCCAGGCTGGGATGAGGAACCCCTCAACCTTCCCTGCTCCAGGCTGGACAAGCCCAGCTCCCTCAGCCTCTGCTCACAGCCCAAGGGCTCCAGCCCCACCTTGGAGGCCCTTCCCAGACCCTGCTCCAGCTGCCAGACATCTTTCCTGCCCTGGGGAACCCAACCCTGGCCACAGTGACCTGGATAATCCACGTCCTTGGTATCCTGGTCACACAGCTCTGGCCCCTTGTCCCCGTGTCAGGCTCTGAGGCAGATCCTGTGGAACATCCTTTGGTGGAGGCTGTGGCTCCAGGTGGGCCGGGAGGATTCCAGGGGACAGGGACCCTGCTGGGCATGAACAGCATTGGACTTGTTGGGAGAAACTGTGAGGGGGAGCTGGGGCAGAGTGACCAACCCAGTGACCTGACAGAGCCCTGCTGGGATGTCACAGCCTGCTCTGTGATGTCACAGCTGGCTCTGTGATGTCACAGAGGGTCTCTATGATGCTGTAGTTTCTCCATGACCTCACATAAACCACTCTGTGACCTCATGTTACCAGATGATAAATTGCAACAGGTGAGCTAACACCAGGAACTTTTTCTCCACAACCCCAGGCCTATGGAAGCCACACAATGCCCATTGTGTGAGAAGGGGAACTGGAAGTTCAGCAGCCTCAGTGTCCTGCCAGCTCAGCCAGGCCCACTGGAACATTGGGGTCCATGAGTACCAGGGACCACCAGAGAGACCCCCAGGGCAGAAGAACACATGGGTGAAGGGCAGAAGAACACATGGGTGAAGGGCAGGGGAAATATGTTATTGATTTTGGGGAAATGATTATCATATATATGTTTAGTCCAGGACAATCAGTGAATATGTGTGCAAAATACAGAAAATAGACAGAAACTTTCCTGTGCTTAGCATGCAGGGCTTTGGGAGGAGCTACCACCAGTGCATCTGGCTGATTAAAGAATGCTGCTTCTTAATGCTACACTGGGGTTAAGGAGTTTTCTGTTTCACCAAATTTTTCGTAACACTCCCATTGCCAGGGAAAGCTCAGTCTCCTGCTGTTCACAAACAGAGAAGGGCTGGTGGCAGATGTGGGGCTCGGAGGCTGCCTGGGGCACAGTGACCATGAAATAATGAAGTTTTCATAGTTCTGTGAAAGAAGGAGGAGCAGCAACAAAACTTCTCCACTGGAATTAGGAAGGGCAGCCTTTGGCCTATTTAGGATGCAGATTTAGGGAGTACTGAATCGGGTCATGATTTTTCGAAGGAAAGCTGCCTTAAAAACAAATGGGTCCAGGAAGGATGGACACATTTCAAGGAAGTAATCTTAAGGGGGAAGGAGCAGCCTGTCCCAGTGTGGCAAAAGATGAGCTAGTGAGAAAAATGACTGGCCAGGCTGGGCATGGAGCTTTTGTGGGAACTCAAGGAAAAAAAGGACTGGCACTGCAGGAAGTGTTTAAGGATGTCTTTAGGTTATCAGAAAAAACATCAGAGCAGTGAAAGCTCAATCAAAACTTAACCTACCCCATCCTGTAAAAAAAAAAAAGTTTGTATAAAAATGTTTTAGCAAAAGGAGGGAGAAGGAGAACCTCTACTCTTTATTGGATGCAGTGGAGGAGATAGTAACTAAAGATAAGGAAATGGCTGAACTGCTTAACACCTTGTTTGTCTCAATTTTCAATACTAGGACAGGTTGTCCTCAGGACAAGTGTTCTCCTGAGCTGGCAGATGGGCACAGGGAGCAGAACAGCCCCCTGTAATCCAGGAGGAAGCAGCTGGTGACCTGCTGAGCCACTCAGGTGCTCACAGGTGTATGAGATTAGACGGAATCCATCCTAGGGGGATGAGGGAGCTGGTGGGTGAGCTCCCCAGGCTGCTCTCCATCATTTACCATCAGTGCTGGCTCAGCAGGGAGGTCCCAGAGCACTGGAGGTGCCAGTGTGAGCCCATCCCCAAGAAGAGATGGAAGGAGGAGCTGGGGAGCGCCAGGCCTATCAGCCTGACCTGGGTGCCGGGCAAGGTTATGGAACAGATCACCTTGAGTGCCATCACAGGGCACCCACAGGATGGCCGAGGGATCAGAGCCAGCCAGCGTGGATTTAGGGGTGGCAGGTCCTGCCTGACCAACCTGGTCTCCTTTTATGACCAGGTGACTCACCTGTGGATGCAGGAAAGGCTGTGGGTGTTGTATGCCTGGATTCCAGCAAAGCCTTTTACACTGTCTCTGACAGCATTTTTCCCTGGAAAAGCTGCAGCCCATGGCTTGGGCAGGTTCCCTCCTCGCTGGGAGATTTAAGAGCTGGCTGGAGGCTGGGTCCAGAGAGTGGTTGAGATGGTTCTGCACCCAGCTGGTGTCCAGGCACTGGTGGTGTCCCCCAGGGATCTGTGTTGGGCCCAGTCCTGTTTAATATCTTCACTAATGATCTGGGTGACGGGATTGAGTCCACTATTCAAAAATTGCAGATGGCACCAAACTGGGTGTGAGTGTGGATCTGCTGGAGAGCAGGACAAGAAGACACAGCCTTAAGCTGCACCAGGGGAGTGTTAGGCTGGACAATAGGAAGTTCTTCAGAGAAAGGGTGAGTGGGCATTGGAATGGGCTGGCCAGGAGGGAGGTGTTAGAGTCACTGTCCCTCTCCAGTGGCACTCAGTGACATGGTCTGGGTGACAAGGCAGTATTAGGGCATTGATTGGGCTTGATGATCCCAAAGGTCTTTTCCAGCCTATTTGATTCTGTCATTCTGTGATAATTGGGACACTCTGGGGCCATTGTGACACTGCAGGGCCTTGTGGAACTGAGAGGACCATGGTGACACTGTGCAGCCCCACAGAACCAGGGGTCCATTGTGGTACTGTGGGGTCAAATGGAGCCTGGGAGTGCACTGTGACACTCTGGGTCCTCGTGGAACCACAGAGGCCATTGTGACACTGCAGGGCCTTGTGTACCCAAGGGGTTTCACCATTTTGACACTGCAAAACCAAGGAGACTATTGGGAGACTCCAGGGCCCAGTGGAACCAAGCGGACATTATGACACTGCAGGATCCTGTGTAACCAAGGGGTTTCACCATTTTGACACTGCAAAACCAAGGAGACCATTGGGAGATTGCAGGGCCCAGTGGAACTAAGGGGCTGTTCTGACACTGCGGGACATCATGGAACCAAGGGGACATTGTGACACTGCAGGATCCTGTGTAACCAAGGGGCCACTGTGACACGAGGAGGCCTCAAGGAATCTGGAAGAACGTTGTGACACTGTATGGCCTCATGGAAACAAGGAGTCCATTGTGTCACTGAGGAGACTTGTGGAACCACAGAGACCATGGTGACAGTGTGGGACCTCATGTCACCATGGGGTCATTGTGACACCATGGGGCCCCATGGAACTAAGGGGCCACTGTGAAACTGCAGCACCAATGACAAGATTGTGACACTGTGAACCTCATGGAATCAAGGAGGCAATTGTCACATTTTGGGGTCCCATGGAACCAAGGAGACCAGTGTGACAGTGCAGGGCCTGGTGTGACCAAGAGGTCATTGTGACACTGAGGGGTCCCATGGAACCAAGGACATATTTGCAGATGACACCAAGCTAGATGTGAGTGTTGATCTGTGGGAGCATAGGAGGGCTCGGCACAGGGCCCTGGACAGGCTAGATCCAGGGCCCAAATCCAACAAGGTGAGGTTTAACAAGTCCAAGTGCCAGGTCCTGCACTTTGGCCACAGTGCTACAGGCTGGGGATAGAGTGGCTGGACAGCAGCCAGGCAGAAAAGGACCTGCAGGGACTGATGGACAGCAGGCTGGACATGAGCTAATAGGGTGCCCAGGTGGGCAAGCAGGCCAATGGCTCCTGGCCTGGATCAAGAATGGTGTGGCCAGCAGGAGCAGAGCTGCTGTACTCAACTCTGATCTGCCCCCAGCTCTGCACGCAGACATTGCTGCTGCAGCTCCACAGAAGGCAACAAAAGGGCATCTCTGCAGAAAACTTTGCTGGGACATCCTTTAGTTCTGTTAAAGCCACCAAGAGTGCAACTCCTCATTGACACAGTCAGTGGCTCCAGGGAAGGTGGAGAAAAACAAAACGAGAGATGGCAAAACAAGGGTTTTACTTTATGGACAATATTGAAAAACTAAAACACAGGGGAAAAAAGAACAAGGCCAAAAGAACAATCAAAGATTATTTATATTACAAATTATTTATATTACAAATTAATTATATTACTTTGCCTGTCGTTGCTGCAGCCCCGGCACTGCCACCCCCAGGACTGTGCCCGGCCCCGAGAGCACTCAGGCCCTGCAGCAACACCAGGGCCACCAGGGCACCAGGGCAGGGCCATGGCAGCAGCACTGGCAACACCAAGTGCTGCTGGGCACAGCTGCTGGGCCAACACTGATCTGCCCCCAGCTCTGCACACAGACATTGCTGCTGCAGTTCCAGAGAAGGCAACAAAAGGGCATCTCTGCAGAAAACTCGGCTGGGAGATCCTTTGCATCCTTTAAAGGCACCAAGAGCACAGCCCCTCATTGAGAGATTCTGTGGCCATAGGGAATGTGGAGAGAAACAAAATGAGAAATGGCACAAGGAATGGCTTTACTTTGTTGACAATATGAAAAAATTAAAACAAAGCAAACAGATCTCCAAAATGAAACCATCAGTAAGTATCAAACATGAGTTTTATTACAAGTGATTTGAAGTAATTGACCAACACTTTAATGTTCCTGAAAGCATCCAGTCATCAGTGTCCACACTGCAGCCTTGAGCTCCTGATTCCTCAGGCTGTAGATGAGGGCGTTCAGGGCTGGAGGCACCACCGAGTACAGAACTGACAGGGCCAGATCCAGGGGTGGGGAGGAGATGGAGGGGGGCTTCAGGTAAACAAATGCAGAAGTGCTGACAAACAGGGAAACTACCGCCAAGTGAGGGAGGCAGGTGGAAAAGGCTTTGTGCCGTCCCTGCTCAGAGGGGATCCTCAGCACAGCCCTGAAAATCTGTACATAGGTAACAACAATGAACACAAAACAACCAAATACCAAACACACACTAACAGCAAGAAGCCCAAGTTCCCTGAGGTAGGATTTGGAGCAGGAGAGCTTGAGGATCTGTGGGATTTCACAGAAGAACTGGCCCAGGGCATTGCCATGGCACAGGGGCAAGGAAAATGTATTGGCTGTGTGCAGCAGTGAATAGAGAAAGGCACTGGCCCAGGCAGCTGCTGCCATGTGGGCAGAAGCTCTGCTGTCCAGGAGGGTCCCGTAGTGCAGGGGTTTGCAGATGGACACATAGCGGTCGTAGGACATGATGGTCAGGAGGAAATACTCTGTTGAGATGAAGAACAGAAAGAAAAAGAGCTGTGCAGCACATCCAGAGTAGGAGATGTCCCTGGTGTCCCAGAGGGAATTGTGCATGGCTTTGGGGACAGTGGTGCAGATGGAGCCCAGATCGCTGAGGGCCAGGTTGAGCAGGAAGAAGAACATGGGCGTGTGCAGGTGGTGGCCGCAGGCTACGGCGCTGATGATGAGGCCGTTGCCCAGGAGGGCAGCCAGGAAGATGCCCAGCAAGAGGCAGAAGTGCAGGAGCTGCAGCTGCCGCGTGTCTGCCAATGCCAGCAGGAGGAAATGGCTGATGGAGCTGCTGTTGGACATTTTCTGGGGCTGGACATGGGGACCTGTTCATGGAGAAAAGGACAGTGAAGAGTTAGAAGAGATATCTGGAACCAAAATCAAAGATATTTCCCATATACCCTCCCCTGAAATACACACAGAAACACTTCTGTATTTAAGAGTTCTGTGGTTTTCTTTTTAAGCTTCCCCCATGTCTCTCCTGGTATTCTTGGATATCAAACCCTCAGTATTTCTGCTACCCTCTGGTAGAACAGAGTGAGTTCCCTGAGGCAAGATGATGAGTGGAGCGTGAGGGGAGATGGTCTGTCATGTTATTCTCTTTGGAGTTTCTCTGGGCTTTAACCATTGCAGGTGAAGGATAATCACTTTCTTATGCTGCCCATAAAATATCACCAGGTAATGCTGAGAGCAGATGGATCCACCACAGCCCAGCTTCATACTTGTAGCCAAGGACTCATGTTGCTCATTTCACCAACCCAGCAGCATTTTCCGTGTCACAAAACCTCTGCCTTTCTCCATTAATCTTATAACTCCGAGATGCTCTCGGACAGGTCTGCATCCGGGATTGAAGCTCCCAGCTTGCACTGAAATCTCAGGGAGACTTCCAAGTGTCCTTATGATGGTATTGGATGAAAGGAGATGCAGCTCCTTCCCTGGCTGCACTGACTGCATTGCCCAGAGCCGGACAATGGGGCCAGCATCACCCTGAGCGAGCTGTGCCCCCAGCCAGAGCCCCCAGTGCCGGGCAGCTGCTCCCAGCCCTGTGCTCTACAGAGGGAACTGGGCCCGGGGCTGCAGAGCTGCCCCACAGCTCTGCTGCAGCTCTGCCTGCACAGGAGGGGCTGCACGCCTTGGAGCCCTGGCCCTGAGGGCAGAGGCTTGGCTGGGGGCACAGGAGGGAGGGGGCTTGTTCAGAGGGAGGGGCTGCACTGCAGGGGCTCCTGTGAAGATCTCTAAACTCTCCCTGCCACAGCATTTCTGGGTTTTGTTTTCTCTTATTGCCTGATCTTCTCTCTGCATCCAGGAGATTTTCCTTCCTGCAGGTGTTTCCCTGTGCCTGATCTCTCCCTGCCAGCACTCACAGACCCCAAATCTCTGTGCACTCTCCTTGGACTGACAGAACCCTGGTTGTTTGCAGGGCGCTGGCTGGGGGCAGGTTCTATTTGCAGCTTGGAGAAAGGACAGCTCAGACTGAGCCTGATGGTTAAGAGCAAAAGCTGATGCTTGTGCTGTCCATGGGCAGAGTGGCTGCAAGCACATTAGGCATCTCCTGTGAACCTATTGATCACTAATAGGAACAGTTCGAATGTCTCAGACACTAGTCAAAATTCATAATCAGCCGTTAATATTTATACCCCCTTCCCTGCCATCAACCAGTAGTATGAAATGGAATACAAAATCTTTGGAAATTTCCTCGTTCTTATCAAAATTCTTGTCTTGGAAATACTCCATGACTGATCTGAACCCCTAAGCATGTCAGAGCTTCATGAGCATTTCACCTCCCCTGCACCAGAAATACTCAGAGTTGTACTCACAGAGTCTGTAGGCATTGGGATGTTCCAGCTGCAGGAGATGGCTCCAGGAGCTGCAGCTGCATTGTCCTGCAGCCAGAGGTTCCTGTGCCAAGGGCTGGCAATGATTCTGCCCCAGGCACTTCTCAGCACCTTCCCAGCCCTGACTGATTGAAGCTCTTTGTGCCTCTGTGCTGTGCCCGGGTGGCTGCCGGCAGTGCCCCAGCCCTGCTGGGCTGGCAGACGAGCTGTTCATAAAGACAAATGTGCTTTTGAAGCTCTGCTTGGTTCTACAGCTCTACAGGAGCTGCCTCTGTGCCAGGACCCCAGCCCAGCTCAGCAGCATAGACACAGCACAAGGACTTTATTGAGCCTCTGGGGCTTTGTGCTCAGGCCCTGAATATCAGTCCCTGAGAGGGAGCTGAAGAAACCTCTCCAGAACTCCAAGTCGGAATCCAACTCCAAAGTTTCTTGAAGTTTTAATGGGTCCCACTGAGTGAGACGACAGAGAATGTGTCTCCAGGCCCCAGGCAGAGCAGAGAACTGGAGGCAGTGATGACAGGTGGGGACAAAGAGAAGCCAGGTCTTGCTGCCCTAGGGCACAGCAGCAGGGTCTGTGCCACCAAGGGCTGTGAGGAGACACCTTGTCCTGAGGCTCTGGGGCCTCCTGGCACAGCCCCAGCCAGGCTGGGCACTGTCAGCCCCTTGTCCTGCCATCAGCATCCCCCCCTACCCAACATCCCAGTGGCCTCAAGGATCTACTGGAAGGATTCCCTGGGGAGTCTTGGTCAGAAATGGCCCTAGGGGCTCCTTAAAGGTCACAGAGTTTTTCAAAGGACTTAAGGTTTGGCTTTTGCCTTGGAGTCTCTGAGAGGTTTATTGCAAACATGGCCTCCAATTATCTGCTTTAATGAGTCCCCAGAGAGCCTTTGTCATTAACAACACTCAGTGGGCTCATTAATGCCTCAAGGTACTTCAGGTATTTTAAGGTACTTGGTGTTTCACTTTTAATACAAACTCAATGAGAAGTTTCTGCAATCATGGCCCCATTTTTCTGCTTTAATGAGTCCCTTGAGAACTCTGTACTGACATTCAGTGGGCCTCATCAATGATTTGAAATACTCAAGGTTTTTAAGATACTTTGGAATTTCCTTTCCACACTGAATCTCTGAGAGCATTTAGTGCCATCCTGGCCTCCAATTCACTCCTCCAAGGAGTCCAGGAGGAGCCTGCATTGGGGATGGACCTCAGTGGGACCCATTCATGCTTTGAGACACTTTGAGTGTTTCCTCTGACTTTGACATCTGGAAAGGTTTGTGCAATCTCCTCTCATGCCCTGAGGTTCCAGGACTCACCTCCAAATGCACCACAGGGCTCATTAGGATCAAACAAGTCCTGACAAATCATGGCTCTGCCTTGATTTCCCTCTGCTCTCATGCAATTTATCAGGAAGGTCTCTGTAGTGGTTTTAGTTCACCAATATGAGATTTCTTGGCCAATGCATCAATTAGTGTGGTGGATTCAGTGTTGGCTAATTACCTGTGCACTCACTAGAATATTCTTACTGAATTTCTGCTGTGAGATCGAATTAGGAGAAAGACAAAGTGGGCTCAAAACTTTAAAAGGGTATAAAGAAAAGATTAATAATAGTAACTCAAAGAAAGAGAAATAAGAATCAGAACAAAACTTTTAGAATACTTCTCTCTCTAAAACCTTTTCTTTGTTACTGACAATGTAATGAGACAAAACGTAAATTTCCAGTCAGTTTACCACTTCTATAAGAGCCTTTCTTCAGTTCTCTTGGGTAGAGGAGTCTCTCTTTCTTTCTATGGAGACTTCTCCATAAGAAAATAATTCTCTCATTGCTCTCAATTTCAGTGAATAGCAGCTGCCCGGCAAACCTGCAATTGTGAAGTCTCTCCTATTTTTTCCACAACTTTTCCCACAGCTGTGTTCATAGGCCATGTCTGCTTATGGGGTATTAGTTTAAAGATGAGCTGTTGAAGAGCAAATATCCTCTTCATGTATTTCTGAAATTATCTTCATCTCTGAATACAGAGATCTTCTTCTCTTCATGAGGGCACAGGGTCTCAACACTCTTCTCTCTTTCTCTGTTCAAACTTCTCACGCGATCACAGCTATTTCGACATTTGCTTACTTTAGCATAGAGGCCTGTCATGTTAAAGGCTCCCGGCCAGGCAATAATAGACATTGACTCAATGATTCACAGAAGGCTGATCAATAAGCTTTATTAAGAAACCCATACTTTTATACCCCAGTTTGATACATGTGGACTTAAATGATCCTCCAATCCAAACATCATCACCATTTGCTAAATAAGAACCCATCCTTTGGTAAACAAATCTCCATAACACATTCAACTTGTTTAAAATATCAAGTGCAGCAAGTTAAGCTAAGAATTTTTTCTTTTTTCTTATCTTCTCCAAAGACTTTTCCAAAATAATGCCTCAGAAAGTTGTGTTTCTCTCTGTGGCCAGAGAGCTGCTGCCATAGAAGGCTTTGCCGAACAAGTAGTTTCCTCATATTTTTAGTGCGTTATAGGGAAAAAGAGAGTCTGATGTATCAATTACATCCTTCTCCATAGCTTTAAAAGAGGATTTCAGCCCCAAGATAATGACATCTCCTCATCCCTCCCATCTGGGACTCAACTTCGTCTTTACTGACCTTGGTGTCTTCATATTGCTCCTCTATGAGCCTGCACTTTGTCCTTTTCTCTCACTCGAGGGAGGATGGAAGCACTGAAAGAGTTCATATCTCACCCGGGGCCTGCAGATGGTTCCGTGACCCCGGCTGGGCTCGGTGCTTGCAGCTGGAGCTGTTTTACGATGGAGGTTTCTGCAGCGGCTGCGCTGGGGCTGTGTCAGGATGGGCTGCGCTGGGGCAGGGCCAGGATCTCAGCATCCAGGCCAGAGCACAGCAGCAGCACGGCCCAGGGCCGATGGCTTCTCCTCCTCCTGCCCGGGGCTTGCGGGTGAACCCCAACAGTGGCAGAATCTTGGCCAAGCCGGCCTGGCCCGGGGCTGCTCCTGGGGCCCGGCAGATCCTGGCTGGGGCCGGGCTGGCAGCAGGGCAGGGTTCAGCAGTGCCCAGATGTTGCCAATTGCAGCCATGGCCCGGCCCGGCCTCAGCCCCGCAGCCTCCCCTGCCCTGCCCAGCAGCCGATGGGGCCTGGTGGGGTCCCTGGTGTGAGATGCAAAGCTGTGTTTTGTGTCAGGTACAAACAGGCGACGTGTGTATTTGTGAATGCGAAATTTGTGGACCCCGACAATGGGAGAGCTGTGAATTCTAATAATAACTGAGGAAAATAAAGCATGGAAAAAGGCCTTTGAACCTATCTTTTGTCTGCAATTAACCCTGGTTGATTTAGGAGCACTGGAATTAAGGTGTTAAAGATGTTGCATTTTCCTTGCATTTAATCCATAAAAAGCTCTGCAATAATAACCTTTTGAAGGATAATTTTAGAATATTACTTGTATCCTTGAAACTATAGCTTTGGAATATATATAAATGAAATATGCTTCTCTCACGCCTTATTGAAGCAGAGAAAAACAGCTTGAGAAAGGAAGATGAACATCATCACCTCAAGGGTTTATGGTTTCGACCAAAGGGAAGCTGGACATAACTGTTATGAGATTTATAGTCTCTGCAATTAAAAGGTGGACCCACATCTGGGGAGCTGGACCCCACCAGATGGGAGTCGTCTTTCTTCTTTCGGAAACTGGACCATCACCATCTGGGGATGCTCCTTTGAGATACATCCTGAGAAACTAAGATCACAAAAGTGTATAGAATTGTGATGTAATAATTTGGAATAAGAATTGCTGATGAATAAAAAAATTGGAAATAGAAACTGCTGAAAAAGCTGATGAGTACCCCTATAAATACCTGTAACCCTCAATTGTTGGTGTGCAGTTGGAGAGAAAACTTCCCCCATTGTTCCCAGCGCTGTAATGCTCATACTTTACCATATTAAATAATAAACTGATTGCTGCTTGAACATTGGCCTAGTCAAGCTTCTTATTCATAAAAGAGCCATTTTCTGTCCTGACTGCAAACTCTCCTCCTTCAGTGCCACTGCCAGAGATCATCCCTCTGTCAGCTTGGCACTGTGCCTGCTACATCCTCGTCCCTGTCCCTTGCATCAGCTCCTGCACATCATCAGCACTCGCTGTCCCACATTATGAACAGAGAGAGCTGTGTCAGAAGAGCAAGGAGTGCATTTTCTTGGCCTTTTTAACAGACACAAGAAGCATGAGTCCAAATAACTTTGTTGTTTGTTCCTGCCCTCCTTTTAGATAACTCTTTTCTGCTTTAATGCAAAAGCCTCTCTTCCTACATGGATGGAATGATCTGGAATTGGCAGTTGCTTCAGGCTGTCAGGTACCATGGGAGTTTTGTCGTGTCTCTGATGAGGATTTGGTGAATTTTCCATTGGTCACTTGGTGGTGTCACCATGGGCTGAGCTCAGCGGCCGACTCTGCTGTCCCCAGGGGATGCATTGGGATGCCAAGCCCCTCACGGCTTGAATTCGGGGTTGGGTGCGCTCGGAGGGCCTGGAGCCTGGGCCCGTGAGGAGCTGCTGCTGGCGCTGGCTGTGCTCAGCCCGCTGTGCCGAGCAGCCGCGGCCGTGGAGACACAGGTGGGAGCTGTGGCCGAGGCCAGCAGGCGGCCCGGGCCGGCTCGCAGCTGCGAGGACGCCGGCAGCCTATGCCCTGAGGCCGAGGATGTGGCGGGCGGTTTGCGGGCAGGGCTTTTCCGGGTCGGCCGCAATGTGCTGCTTCCCGTGTGGGCCCAGCTGCGGCAGAGGCAGGCGGGAGCGCGGCGGGGCCGGCAGCGGCGGGCAGAGGCCGCAGAGAGAGCAGCAGCCCGGCCGGGCCCACTGTGGAACGGTACGGAGCTGCCGGGCAGCCCTCGGCTGTGTCTGTGTGCACAGGGCAGGAGCAGAGCCCGCAGCAGAGGCAGGAGCCGCGGCAGGAGCCGGCCATAGCGGCAGCTCGCAGTGCCCAGGGCCGCAGCTGCAGCTCTCCCCTGCCGGCCACAGCAGCAGCCGCTCGCCTCCGAGGCTCCGGCGCTTCCCAAAGATGAGGGGCCCAGCCCCCAGCACGCCCTGGAGCCCTGCAGCGAGAGCAGCCGCCGGCGCCGCAAAGGGCAGCGCAGAGGGCACAGGGTGAGGAGGAGGACATGAGGCTCGCTCTGGGCCGCGCTGGGGCAGCTCTGCCCTGTCAGCCTTCGCCTTGAGCCCTTTGCTTCTTTGTCATGAGCTCTGATCCCCATCCTTGGCCAAGGGCCCCCGCAGCCCGTTGCAGGGCTGCAGGAAAAGCTGCCTCAGGCACAGAATCACAGAATCTCTGGCTTGGAAGACACTTTCAAGATGGTTGAGTCCAACCTATGGCCTAATACCCCAACTAAAGCACGGCACTGAGTGCCACATCCAGTCTTCTTTTAAAGGCTTGCAGAGATGGTGATTCCACCAGCTCCCTGCAGGGGTCTGTCCCAGGAAGAACCAAGATAACACTGGGGCCTTCTACCCCCTGACGCTTGGAGATCTGGAAGTTTGTCTTTCTGCTTAGGCAAAGACCATGGAAAAGGACTGGGAAAAGTAGTCACAAATTGAGTAGCCTACAGAGCTCTAAATTGATGTGCAAAGAATACAGAAAAGATAGAAAAGAAAAAAAGGCAAAACCCAAATGGCATCAGAAAAGTCTTGGGCATGAACACATAGCTGCAAAGGGTCTTCTCAGCCCTATTTCTTTGTATTTCTGGGAACCAGAGGAATTCTGCTTGAGCCTCTGGGAAGATGGGTTTGGGAGGTAAAAGTTCATATCTTTTTTTCTCCTTGGGTGTCGCCGTTACGGCGTGGCGACCTGGTTTGGAGTCCAGCACGGTGACCCAAAGCCCAGGGTCACTCGGTTCACATGCTACAGACACCAATGTGCATTTGCAGCAAATGCACATTGCAGCAAATGGCATTTATTGAGTGGTCTCAGGGGTTTTTATGCCTTGGGCAGTCAGTGGCATTTCCTTCTGCTCACGTCCGGCTGGGTGCGGCCAGGCACGGAGCAGAGGTCTGGCTGCAGGGTGAGGGGGGCTTCCTATCTAACCGTACAGCCCGAGATCTTCCACACGCAGATCCCTGACTCTCCACATTCCCCCCCCCCATGATTAGTAAAAATCTTACAAAGCTATAAAATGTAGAGGTTACAAAATTTCAAGGGTTAGTAGGATTAGTGTAAAATTGCAAGTGTGTTAGTAACTGGCTCGCCTTAAAGTAATTGTCGGCGCTCAAGAAACAAAATGTTAGCCATTTCTGAACACCTTTTAATGAATAACACCAGTTTGTTTAATATGCAAGGCCCAAAGATTAGGGTTAGTAAGATTATAGTGAGTGGGCCTATTAGGGTAGAAATCAGGGTGGTGAGCCATGGGGACTGGTTGAACCACGACTCGAACCAGCCCTGTTGAGCTTCTCTATCCACTTTTCTTAGGTTTAGTTGATTTCTCAGTTTGGCCGTGGAGTCTCTCACGACTCCAGTGTGGTCTGCATAAAAGCAGCATTCCTATTTCAAGGCAGCACACAGGCCCCCTTGCTGCATGTACAAGAGGTCCAGTCCTCTGCTGTTTTGGAGGACAACCTCTGAGAGCGAGGAAAGGGATTTTTCTGGGGAAGAGATGGATTTCTCGATCCTTTGCAAGTTCTTGTGGACAGTCATCTGCAGTTGTGCCAGTCCCTGATGTTGTGTTACAAGGGCTGAGATGCCTGTGGCAGCGCCGGTAGCTCCTAAACCAAGGAGCATTGCGATGGTGATGCCTGTTATCACTTCTCGTTTGTGGAGCCGGTCGGGTTCCTCGAACAAGTGGTACACCTCTTCTTCCTGGAGATACAGGACTCTGGGGACAATTAGAACTTGGACACAAAAGTCGGTAGAATGATCGAATTTGTCAAGGAGTACACATGGGCTTACCCCAGACCGTTGACAGACCCACATTCCCGATGCAGCTGAGATCACCCACTGGAACTTCCCTCCCTTAAGTCTGACGAATTCCTTGCAGATGTTGCCCATCTGCTTTGCCAAGGTTGCATTTCCAAAGCATTTGCCTTGGCCCGTAACCTGACTTAGGGCAATGCCTCTCCGGGGGGTGTCCCATCTGCATTTGCGTGGATTGTCTGACTTTGAGAAGATGAATGGGAGATGGAAGGCAACAATTTCGTAAAAAGGGGGTTGTGCATCATAGCATAACCAGCATGATTCTGTGAAGTTTGGGTTGGATTGGTTTAACGATAAGAAGGTCGCATTTAACACGCCTAAGAATGGATTGGAGAGGGTTGGTTTGGCTAAGAGATCGGATGGGGAGGCTAGTTTCGACATCTGTGTTTTGTGATTAGAACTGCCCTTAGCTGCAATCCCCTTCTTGGGTCTACTCATTGCTAGAACCGGATTGGGTCCGACTGATTGGGATATTGGAGCTGGGAGTCTGATAATTTGTATGTTCGCCCAGATGTAGCGATGAGTGAGATGAACATACGCTGTCCACACTTTGCCCGTGGCCCAGCCATCATGGGTCAGCTGCAAGATTGTCATTATATAGCCTGTGCAGGTGTGCTGTTTCAAGCCTCTGGGCGCAAGCGCATACCCCTCCCTATCATAGTTTTGTTCGATACAGCCATGCGGAGTATACTTAATTTGCAGGAACTTATCAGGCTGTTGTGGTGTCCATCTATTGCTTACCACAATAGTTTCACACCCCCAATATCCACAATATCCATACCCTGGATAATTACAATAACTTTTCCCTGGGTTGGAAGCAGGGCACCAGTAGATCCCAAATACTGTTGTCTCCTGAAATCTGGGGTTCCCTGTATGCATGGGAAAAATGTCTTTCAACCTGAACTTGAAAGATGGGGTGTCGGCTGTAACCATTTCTTTGATGGCCCCCTCACCTGAGAGACGGCGTAGAACCCACCTGAATGGCTGGTGAGGGTAATATTTTGTGTCTGCCTGTCCTCCGCCTACTAACCCTAGAAACAAGATCACACAGAGATACCGTTGCTGCTTTGATTTTGATGGTGCGAGCTTCTCAGGTGATGTCTGGTCGCCCGGTGGTCTTCTCTCTTTCCTGGTAGTGGGGCGTATGGGTTGCGGGGGCGTCCAAAGATCCAGTCCTGCTAACAAAGTCTCACAATTCTCATGAGTTTCTCTTTGAAGGTCTGGTTCAATAGATTTGAGTGGACACTATTTAATGTCCCCGTCTTTTTTAACGGCCGCATAGCCCCGCCCCGTGAGCACTAGTCTCCAACCTTGTTCCCACTCCCCTAGTTAATTTTTGATCACCACCCGTGGGCCTTTCTCTAGTGCTCGAGTGGCCCAGTGTCTCTGGGCTGGACTGTTTGTTTCATCCCCCCTAGGGAATTGATTTGACTCTAGCAGCGCAGTTGCCAGTATGCGTGCCTGGTCACCTGGGGGAATGGCATTGGTGAAGCCTTCTGCCTTTGCTAATACTTCCAGTTTATTTTTCAGAGTCTGGTTTGCTCTTTCGACGATAGCTTGTCCGGTGCTGTTGTATGGGATGCCAAGTACCAAGGAGATGTTCCATCTCGAGACGAATGCTTGGACCACTGTTGAAATGAAGTTTGAGCTGTTGTCTGTTTTGATTTGTTTTGGCACTCCAAGCCATGCCATGGCTGTCAGCCAATGTTGGATGGTCGCTTTGGAATCAGTCTTGAGATGCTGTGTGGCCACAATCATGCCGCTGTACGTATCTACGGTGACTGCAAGCCACGCTCGGGGTCTCAACAGCTGACATTGTGTAAAGTCTGTCTTCCATATTTCTGAGGCTTTGAGGCCTCTGGGGTTGATGCCACTCGACCACAGCAGCGACTTCTGGCAGTGGGGGCACGTAGCGATGACATGCTTTGCGTCCGCGCTAGAAATCCCACACCTTTTTGCAAGCGCTTTAGCTCCAATGTGAAGGGATTCGTGCAACTGACGAGCTTCTTTCAGTGTCCATACGCCTTTTGCGGCGGCGTCAGCCTTGTCGTTGCCTATTTGGTAGAATCCTTTGATCGGGTCATGGCTGTTGACGTGGATGACTGATATGGTGCCTTTCCGTGAATAGAGTGCTTCCTTCAGCATCGTTGCCACTGTGGACACTGACACACCTGGTCCGGACATGGCTAGGCAGAGCTTGGCCACAAATATGGAGTCAGTCACAATGTTAACGTGTTCTTCTGGGAACAGTCCGCACGCTAGCCCTACGGCTGCTGCTTCAACCTGTTGGACTGAAAGTGTGGGGTCGGTTGCCTTGACACATTGCCACTGTTCTCCTGACTGCCATACTGCCACTGCGGTGGAGGTCTGCGTTGATGCGTCCGTGAACATGGTTGGTCCTACTTGTGGTCGGTCGATTACTTTTGGTGGGAGGTCGATATTGATGACCGTGAGCAGCCGAGTCCAAGGGGGTTTTTCTGCGTAGCGAATCTCTCCTCCAAAGCCTGCAAGGGCCATGGATAGATATTCAGATATTGTTGACTGCACAGAGAGCTGTTTGCGGAAGGGCAAGTATATCTTGGAAGGCTTAATGCCCAGATGTCTTAGGGTGAGTTTCCTGCCTTTCATGATGAGGCTGCTGAGGCACTCGACTCCCGGGGAAAAGGCACGCGATGGTTTCCCCAAGACCACCCATAGTATCGGTTGGGCTTTGTCGGGGGGTCCTTGGGCTAAGGCTCCCACTCCCCCCTTTTTTGTAAAGTGGACATACAGATCGACTGGAGCACTTGAATCCCATCTGGTGAGTACGCTCTCTGACATCTGACGTTCGATGAAGTTGAGCGAGCTTATCGCTTCCGGTGTCAGGGTTTTCTGCTCCCATGGGTTCTTCCCTTTCAAGAGGTCATTTAGAGGGTCCATGACTTTGGGAGGAATCAGGACGATGTTGCAGAGCCACTGTAAGGACCCTACCAGCTGCTACACGTCATGGAGCGTCTTGATGTCCTGGCGGATTTTCATTTGGGGAGGAGTTATGTAGGAGCTTGTGATTCCCACTCCTAGGAAGGTCACGCACAGTCCCTTTTTTATTTTTGCACTTGCTATCTTGAAGCCATTTGTTTTTAAGGTCTCAGAGATGGTTGATACCAGCTGGTGTACTTGTCTTGTTGATGGCGCGGCGATCAGGATGTCGTCCATGTACTGCATGATGGTCACAGTTGGATTACTCTCTCGGACTGGTGTTAGCGCTCGGTCCACTGTGATCTGGCAGATGGTGGGAGAGTTGACCATCCCTTGTGGAAGCATCCTCCATTGGAAACATAGGTTGGGCCGCTGGCTATTTGGGAAGACGATGGAGAAGGCGAAACGTTCCTTGTCATCTTCGTGCAGGGGAATAGAAAAGAAGCAGTCTTTGATATCGAGCACTGCACAGGGTTGTCCTCTGGGTATCATCGAGTTCATGGGCAGTGAAGTTTGCATGGGGCCCATAGGCTGGATTCGTTTGTTCACTTCCCGCAGGTAGTGCAGGAGACTAAAGCCTTCACCAGACCGTTTAGGTATTACGAAGATCAGGGTATTCCATAGGCTGGTGGAGGGTTCTATATGATTCTTGTGTAATTCACGGCTCGATCCACACCGGATTGACTGATTTCCAAGTTAGCTTGATGGGCAATGGCGGGTATGCGACAGTGGCCCTTAGAATAAATTTGTCACCCTAAGGTCCAGCAAGGCTAGGGCATCCCTCCCCAACAAGGGTGGTCAATCCGACATAACGTGTGTAGTGAGGGAGATAGTTCTTCCTGGTCGTCTCTCGGTGCAGAGGGTTATTGCTACTGGTTGGGTGCTTTTGTGGGCTCGGGACAGCCCTCCGACTCTGCCCACCATGGGGGCTACTTCTAGCTTCCATGGTCGAGGCCAGTGTATGTCTGGGATGACGGTGACATCTGATCCTGTGTCCACCCAAAAGGGAAGGCAGATGGCCGAGTCGTCGGAGCTGTTCTGGAGACAACACACTGCCCGCACGATCAGTGGGTGCTTGCCCACCTTTGCGGCGAAGGCCACCTATGGGTCTCGTTCCCATGCTTTCATGGCCAAAGCTACCCAGGGGCTTCGCCCCCAGGGGGCTGTTCTTGGTATTCCTGAGGTGCAGGTGGGTTTGATTGAGCCATTGGCTGGGCGACAAAGTTGGTCATTCCCGGAGGGGGTGATGGTGGTGAGCATGAGAGCCCTGTGCCCCATTGGGGGTTGCTGTAGCTGGGCCGCTGAATGTTCCAGGTGGGAGGAGGCTGGGTACGGCCCAGCTGCCCCCTCCCCTTCCAGTTTCCCTGAGGCCTGGATCTGCATTCCTTAGCTAAATGCCCCTTCCTTCCACATGCCCAGCATGGTCCCCTAAATCCCCCTTGGCGTGGTGGAGCAGCTGCGGGGGGGCGTCCTGGCTGAGGGCAGTTTACTGGCAAGTGGCCTGCCTGGCCACACTTAAGGCATGCCATCACACTGGTTATTGCAGTGTGAACTGCTGCTTGGATGGGAGCTAGGTGTTCTTGCTTTGCAACGTGTCTGATCATGGCAGCTATATTAGACCCCTGCGGCAGTGATCTTAAAATGTTCTTGGTGGCTGAGTTGCATTGCTGGCGTAGGCAGTCTGCCAGCACAGGACCCTTTGCCTCTGAGGGTAATGCAGAGGAATCTAATGCTTCCTGAAGGCGGTCCACAAACTGAGTGAAGCTCTCACTCTCACTCTGCTTTATAGTTGACCATGGGGATGGTTTGGCTATTACTTTGGAAGCAACATGGATGGCTTCTTGGGCAGCACAGGTTCTTGTCATAACCTCATGGGCCCGCAAGCCCTCTGCCTGCACCTGGGGGGTGATCATAGTGGGGTCTGTGCCCATTAGCCTCTGTATGCCGGAGCCATGCAGTGGATGGTCTGCTCTGGTTACCAAGCCTAGCTGCTTTACACAGTTGTCCTCCCATTCCTGTTTAAAAACGATCATCCCTGCCCCATGGAAAATCATCCTGCAAGTCTGCTTAATATCAAAAGGTAGCATGTCATCCCTCCAAAAACGCTGTCAATGAGTGTGGAAACCATGGCAGAATTAATTCCCCTGTCTGCAATCGCTTTAATAATTTCCTGTACATCTTTTGGGTTTACTGGGGAATAGGTCCTTTGGTTTCCGCCTTCTCCCCCCATCCGGACTGAAAACACCAGTGTCGCCAACGGAGCCCATTCTGCACACGCTATTTTTATTTTCCGCCAGTCTGTAAGCAGGGTTCGATCTTTCTCTGATAACTCCTTCAACCACGCAGGAGCGCTGTGGCTAGTGACCTTATATGCCGCTACTCTCTTTCTGTTAAAACTAGAATCCGAGTCAGAACCCCCCGATCCCCTCTCGAGCTTGGAGCTTGAGTCCGAGTCCGAGCCGGAAGTCGACTGGCCGGGCGTTTCCTGGCTGCTCAGTTGTTTTCTCGGGCTCTGACCCTTCCCCTTCTTGTGAGGGTCGGGCCATTCCCTCCCCCTGGGGTCCCCCCGCCTCCTTCTGGGGGAGGTCCTTGCCCTATAAGGACCTAATGTGAATCGAGCGCTCTGATTGGTCTTACACTCCTCCGCGGGGGCCGCCCCTTCTCCCTGCTCGCCCGTGCATGCGTTGTCAAGCAGGCTGACTTCATTTCCGCCCTCCACGTCTTCCTTTCCGCCCTGAACACACAGTTTCGGCGCCATTTTCAGATGGATATGGAGGGGGTGCTTTTTTATCAACCGCTTCGGGGTCCGATATTATGGCCATGTTCCGCACCTCCTCTGCTAGCCCCTGCCAAAACGCTCGCACGTACTGCCCCCCCTCCGATGGTGAGTCTGCTCGCTGAGGGGGTTCTGGCGTTCGCGCCTCCGCACGCTCGCCCTGGTCAAAATCCTCCACAGTTTGCGTTGCTGCCCCTACCCCCAGCTGCGGTGTGGCTAATAAACAAGTTTGCGCAGCTTTCCAGGTTTCCTGCTCTTGCCGAGATTTTTGCAGAACCTGGATAACTCTGCCCCATGATTTTAGGACTTTCCCTGAGCCTGAGGACATGGTTTCCTCGGCCAGAGTCTTTGTACAATTATCCCAAACCTCCGGATGGAGTATGTCTACCGGGCTTTCTATAGTCCCAAGATTAATCAGTCTCGGTAATGCAAAACATATATCTTTAAGCTTACACTCAATACCCCATTGCACATGCATCTGAGTTACGACCTTCGCTATGGCTTCCATGGTCCACGCTTGTCCGGGGGCGCGCAGTGCAGCCGCCGGTCCCTCGTCCAGGCGATCCCCGAACCCCAGGCGCTGCTCAGTCCCGGGTTTCGGCACCAGATGTCACCGTTACAGCGTGTCGACCTGGTTCGGAGTCCAGCACGGTGACCCAAAGCCCAGGGTCACTCTGTTCACATGCTACAGACACCAATGTGGTGGACAGCAAATGGCGTTTATTGAGGGGTCTCAGGGGTTTTTATGCCTTGGGCAGTCAGTGGCATTTCCTTCTGCTCACGTCCGGCTGGGTACGGCCAGGCACGGAGCAGAGGTCTGACTGCAGGGTGAGGGAGGCTTCCTATCTAACCGTGCAGCCCGAGATCTTCCGCACACAGATGCCTGACTCTCCACACTTGGGGCAGCTCCTGTTCCTAGGATCAGCTGAGCCTCTCTCCAGTCTGATGCCTGTTCTGATTGTTGCAACAAAACAACTGATGGAGACAGAAGACACTGACACTTGCAGAGACGTTACTTTTTCCAGTGCCAGCTGGGAGTGGAGTCACAAGAAAAACTCCCGAAAGCACAACTCCATTGGAAGATTGCCTTCCTTTTCATTGCGTAAAGAAGCTCTAGATCCACTTGTGAATTGTCAGTTGTTTGTTAAGGATGGGATGTTCTCTTTTATGATTTTTCTCATGTGGTTTGGAAGTGGAGGAAGCTCTCATTCATTCACAAACTCCAGACCAAAGTGCCTTTGGAAGATGACCTAAGTGGCAGTTTTTGCCCAGCCATGGTACTTGTGGATATAAGAAAGCAAGGGCAATGGTATTTGCAGCCAAAACCCAGCAAAGCTTGGCTCAGCCAAAACATCCTGTGGAGATAGAGGCCTCCAGCTGTTCCTAGAAATCAGCAGAGTTCCAGCCAAATGGTTGTGTAGCACTAAGTGCAATCTCTTTACCTGGATCAGAGGCTTGTTCAGCTGAAGAAGCAGAAAGATCAGCAAGGAGCTCCCAAAGGCCCATCATACCATTTTGATTTTGCTCATCCTGTGTAAGTTTGCAACTAAACATGTGTTTGCAGTTTAGCTAATGGGAGGAAAAAAAAGTAAATAGAGGCTTTACAGTGGGGCCATGACATTCCACAAGAGGAATCACTGGTGTGCATTTCATTGGACCTCTCTAAATCCTATAAAATATTGTAGCCCTGATTTAAAATAGGCTGATATGAACCAACTTGGAGAGACAGACTAAAATGGCTTATGGGCTTTTTTTTTTAAGAGTGAGAAAAACTACCCAAAAGATGTTGTTTTGTGACATTTTAAAATACACTACCTCAAAATTACCAACTGCAATAAATCAAGAGTTTAAAACGGAATATTTAGGTATGTGAATAATTAAAACCACAAAAATGTGCAGATATGAATGCATGTTTTCATAAAAATCATGAAATTATAGACAAAAAAATATGCCCTGAACTACAATACAAAGGCAGGTAGAACTGTACTTGAATGATCTCTTTTTACATTGCTGGAGTTTTTTCCTTATGAAGAGGAGCTAGGGTATTGCTGAAGAAAAGTGGCACCAGCAGGATGAGGCAGCGTGCCGTGCTCCGTGCAGAGGCTGCCAGGGGCTGCCCGAAGAGCGCCCTGCTGCAGCCAGAGCCCTCCTGGCCTGGGGCCCCGGAGCAAAGGGCCAGGGCAGGCACCTCCTTTTTGTCCTGACCCTGCCACCGCTCCCTGCAGCTGCTGCTGAGGGAAAGAGAAGACTCTCCTAAGGCCCCATGAACAAATGCACGTACACAGCCCTGGGGATGCCAGTGAAGGAAACCATGTGTCACATAATGCATGTGTGACCAGAGTCACCAAACACCACCTAAACATGGAATTGTTACACCTCTCTTGGACAGGCAGAAATTTAAAGAATTAACTGGGGACTTGAGGGCAGAAGAGGCCGGAGGAGGAAAACGACTCTGAGGGGAAAAAAACCACCATATCTGGAGGGGAAAACATCTCCACCTGCTCAGAATTGATCGAGGGAGAATGTCTCTAATCCTTTCCTGAAAGGGATGCTTTAGGTGACCTTTGCACCTCCAGCTGCCTTGGACCCGAGCCAAGAAGATTCAATTATGTAAATGTTACATAGATAGATAGATAGATACATAGATACATAGATACACAGATAGATACATAGATAGATAGACAGACAGATCTCATTACTGAAATCTCTGTTTACTGTCCTCTCTGCTGCTACACACATCAGAACTTGGTAGCCAGTGCCCTGCTCAACTACAATCCTGAGATTGCTCTCCTGTTGCTTCAAAAAAGCACACTCTTGGGGAATCTGGAGCGTGTGGGCCCCTATGGAATGCAACCAGACCCAGAGCATTGCACTGGGAACTGCACTCTTTGTGCATCTGTGCTCGAGCAAGTTCCTCTCTTGGACTTGACCACACTGATGGTGTTGAAGTGGCTGGAATCCGAAATGCAGCCCAGCCCCTCCCAGCTCCTGTGATCTCTGAGCACCAGCTGGAATGTAAGGGCATTGATTTCCTGCTCAATTCCCAAACACAACACACACTGATTCCCTGGGCAGCCAAAACACACAGGAGCCGTTACCCTGAAAGTGATGTGTTTCTGCCAGTGCTGGAAAAGGGCAGGAAAGAGTGAGAAAGAGCTCCCTTGCTCCCTGGAGAAGGAGAAATTACACAAGGCTTCTCCTTCTAGCAAACAAACAAACAAAATATGAAAGTGTTACCTACTCCAGTGTCTAAAGCACTTGGATGCAGTGAAGGGATGTTTGGCAGGGAAACAGCCCTCGTGCTGAGCGTTGGCTCTATGGATCTAAGGCAGGGATCTATGGCAGTCTGCCTGAAGGTCCCTCATGAGCCCCCATTGTCCAGGCTAAAGCTCCCTCAGCCCCTCCTCCCTGGCCTTGTGCTGCACCCCTTGCCCAGCTCCCCTCTCCCTCTGTGCCCACGCTGCAGCCCCTCCATGACTTTCTGCTTCCCAGGGCCCACAGCTGCACACAGCACTCCAGCTGTGGCCGCAGCGCTGCCCAGCACAGGGCCACGCTCCCTGCCCTGCTCCTGCTGCCCCACTGCTGCTGGCACAGCCACCGTGCCCTTGGCCTTCTTGGCACCTGGCCCCACGCTGCCTCCTCTTCAGCTGCTCACGGCCGCCAGCCCTGCGTCCTTTTGGCCCACGCAGCTCCCCAGCCACAAAGGTGCCCATTGCACTTCAGATCCAGCAGGCACCATTGCAAGGTGTACATCCTGGGTTTAGCATTACAAGACAGCAGTCAAGGACTTGCAGCTTTGCTCCCACTCTAGGCTCCAATGTAGTTTTCAAAGCAGACTACACAATAGAAGTTATCAACAGACAAAGTCAGCATCTGGTTTTTCCCTCAGAAGAAGTGTTCAGAACTACTCATTTTGTTTCTTTTTCCACAGTAGAGAAGAATGGCTCCCCACAGCTTCATGGACAACACAGTCATCTCCTTGCAGCTTATCCAAGACCAAGAACAGGCAGACTCAGAGCACTTATCTGCTCTGCTACTGGCTGCTCTGCCTGAAGAGGCAAAAGAGCAACCTGGCAACGAAGGCACCAAAATCCCTGACTTCAAACAGCAACTCTACATCCCCAGTGTGTCTCTGAAATAGTCCCAAGTAAGCACACCCAAGAAGTTTGTGGGGACAAAGCACCACAACCAACTTGTGTGGTCAGATCAACATTTTTTTGTGCCTGCAGCAACTTGGCCAGTCTGTGCAAGGGGACAGGTCTCTCCACGCCACAGTGTCCCCTGTGTATCCAACAAGGCTGAGCACAGTGTCTTTGACATGCTCCCTGCTCTGGGATCAGGGAGCCTTCATGCTTCAGGCTGGCCCCTATCAAAATGCCAGGAAGCTGGTGCCTAAACATGACAGACCAAAGCCCATTGTCCAGCTGTCACAGGCTGGGGGCAATCACTGGGTCCTGGCAGGACTCCAGCACTCAGCATCCTCAGCCAGCAACAGTAAAGTGCTGGCTGGTCAGAAACTTGCAGCTCTGCCCTGCACTAAAGACAGCAGCACGCACAGCTGGCACTTACTGGCTCAGAATGTTCAGGCTGTGATGTGAGCACAGCTGAAGGCTGGCATTCATCCACCTCATTTGCCTCCTCTTCGGCCTCCTCTCCATGAGCAGAGGGAGCCAGGGGAGAGGCTGCTGTTGGTTCTGTGATCTGTGGACAGACAGCAGTGTGAGGGACAGAAAGTTACCTGTAATTTATAACCTTATTTCTATTCAGCACTTTATTCTATTCAGCTCTATTTCTAAAACCACCTCTACTAAGGACAAATCAGAAACTTTGATAACAATGGGATTCTAAGTCAATGCGACTAAATTTAAATGGGCTAATTCAACAGAATTGCTAATAGTTCTGAATTAGACATTACACCCTGGCTACTATCAAGAAGCAACATTCTCTCTGCAAAATGAGCTTTTCATTCCTTGAAAGTTCCGAAATGGAAAATTAGGAAATAGCCAGAGATGCCTTTGTTATTGCTGCTGCAGACATGGAAATGGATTTTCTTTCAGCCTACTGAGCTGGCCCTCTACACTCTACTGCCGCAGGCCAAGCTCACAGCTTGCTCTACAATTCTTAAGCACCAGGAACATGAAATGTTCCTTTCTCAATCACCTCAGGATCAGCACCTCTGAATACATGCTTGAGGTGATTTGGAGTGGGCAAGGGAAAATGAACAAGTGCTGTGAGAAAACTGCCTGGGCTGCTGAATCCCACAGAAGAGTAGAAGTCAACCCAAACAGAGAGCATTTTTCTTTATCAACATCTCTCCACGTGACATAGTTCTTTCACACAGCCAGCAAGAGATCAGGACAATAATCTTGGTTGTGCCTACACTTTGGCCTGTTTAGCCAGTAAATGAAACATGATCAAGAAAATGCAAATTGTTCTTCAACACTCAATGCTTCTGTTCTGTCCAACAGATAAAGCAGCTTTTGTTCTCTTGTCTTTCAGGTACTTTTTTCAAAAAAGAAGTTGCATGCACTATTTCCCATTAAGTTGCTGAATACAGTCATCCAGAAAAGCTTGCCCCGAATCCCCCTGAGCTGTGGTAGTTCTATTGTGAAACAGCACAGCAGCAGCTCCTGGGCTCAGGAGCAAACACTCACTGCTTTGGGGTTTGCACTTCACTGCAAAGGGAATCACTCTTTTAGCACTCAGTCAAGGGTCAAAACAGACAGTCGAATCCTTTCATTACAAAATTTAGAATAAAAGAAGCTTTCCCTGAGTTCTGGGGAGAACTACAAAGTCCTTAGAAGGCCTTCTGAGAAGGCCTCCCAGGCTGCATTTTGGAAGTTGTCCTGCCTGTCCCAGCAAACTGAGGAAATGACAGAATCTGCTGCCACAGACTCTCCCGTGGAGGGAACAGAAGCCCTGCAGGTTCCCCTGCAAATGCTGCCCCTGTGGCTACAAACACCCCCTTTTTGGCCTGAATCTCTTGACAGGAGCTTTACCAAACCACTTGCATCCTAATGCTCTTTCTCTTTCAAACTCAACTGAGCCACCAAGAAAGAGCAAGAAGACATAAAGAAGCCAGGTTAGAATACACCCTAGCCTAAGTAGAAGAGAAACCTCTACTTACGGGTGAAGTGTGTCACATAATACATGGAAAAAGAAATGCCATATGCAGCAAAAGCTGCTGTGGCCAGATGGTGAAACATTGTCATTTTTGAAAGTTAGGTAAATATAGAAAAAAGAAGGCTCTTGTCAGTGGGCAGCTACCCACTGACAAATTCCCCAACCAGGAGGGTTCTCCTGATGTGAGCAAGCACTAGGGCTGCTCTGGTGCTCAGGCCTTCTGTGCACCAAGGCAACTTTCTGATGTCACTACGACATGGTGGCAACCATGCCCTGACATCACAAAGCAAACGCTCCATGTTGCTCTGTGAATTTATGCCAAGCAATAACCAACCTTCCCTACAGCAAGCACAAAAGAGCCTAGGAAGTTCTTCTCTGGCACAAAGCAGCACAAAATCCCCTCATGGGCCAAACCCTGTTGTTCAGGGGATCCAATAGGAACTCCAAGAGTGCCACAAGCACCTACAGCCTGTACCCTAGCTGAGCCCTCAGATGGGACACAAGCAAAGGAAACCAGACCAAGATAATGGCCCACAGCATTGCACATGTGAGAAATGACTCTCACTTTTAAAATTTTAAAGGTTTGTAAACCTTAAAAAAGGACTGAATAAGGAAAAATTGCAGCATTGCGAGTCTTTGTGACTAGCATCCATGTGCTCATCTACAAAAATGATGCTCTGCCTTTTATACCCTTAGCCCCTCCAAAAGTTTTGTCAGTCAACTCTTTCTCTGCTGTCCATTGGTGGAGATTACTTTCCTGCATCCTGACTGGAGGTCAGATGTTGTTACACCCTGCCTGCTGGTCACAAGCCAGCCCTCCCCAAATGCCCTGACTACCAAGGCTATTACAAGGGGGATGGGAAAGACGACTATGGGAGGATATATTACAATACCATCACTACACATTTGAACATCCACATAACATCTACTTCTTACTTGTCAGAGCCAACCATTGCATTACTCGTCTAGAACACACAGCACCAGGAGAGAAGCCACTGTTGGCAGCACAGCTGAAATGCTTCCTAACAAATCTCCCCACATATCTGCACCTTTATTAGACATGCCCAGGGCTCTGGTGCATGTACATCTCTGCCTTTCTTCCCCTTTGGCAGCAGTCGAACTGGCAGCATCTGCCCGCCAGCAGCAGCTGCTCCAATCTGGGAACGCCACTGGCAGTGCTGATTTCCAGAGGCTTCTGTGTGCCAGGGGGAGCCAAGGCAGGAGCGGGTTGAACGGTGCTGGCACTGCTGCTGCTCTGTGCCAGAGAGCCCCGGCTGGGCAGGGCACGGTGCCCACTTTGCTGTGGGCTCCTTCTCCTGCCACAGCTGGGCACACCTGGCAACCAGGCATGACAACTCGTGGGCAAGCCAAGGGGTTTCTGGAGCTGCACTGCTCTGCACACACCCAGGACACCTGCAGCACAGAATTTTAACCCTCAAACAGGAAAACCAAAGGGAAACAGCTGGAAAAGATTTCATTTTGATGATTCTTACCTGCTCAACATAAGTCTTCAAAATGAAAGTTACCAAGCAGGGCCCGATCCCTGCTGCCAGCTCAGGGTTAGAAAAGTGGCAATCCTTGATCTCAGCACTGGGTGTGTGGGGAATCACTTCCCTAACACATGCACACCCAGCAATCTCACTAGTCTGTATCCATGGATCTAAGACATATTCAATACTTTGCTGAAACTCACAGGCTAAATATTCCCCCAAATTATTTGATTTACTGATTGATACTTATTGACTTATTGATACTTAAATCACTTCTCTGAATTTACTGACATGAGAATAGGAGTGTCCTGTAGGTCCCTGCTGGGCTTTGTCACAGGTTCAGGAGGAGACCCATGCACAAAATAACCCAGGACAAAATGGGGCTTGCAAAGCAAATTCATTCTATTTGTTGCAGTAGCAAATAATACATACCAAGCCCTAAAAATTCCTAAAAATCTGCTGACCACGAGAATGAGATGGAGCGTGGTGCTCGGCAGAAGGGGGCAGGTAGGCAGTGCACTTTTAGGACATCCCCTGGATCAAAATGCTGTGCATCTCATCCTTCTCACACTTCCAGCTCAGAACCAGGCCTGGGATCTCCTGCTCAGAAGTGGAATTTCCCAGTTACAGCATTGGCTCACACATGGCTGGCGTGTGAGATGAGGCCAATGAATCAAGGATTTAAAATAACTGGAAAAGTTAAAATTTTAGCAAGATTTAGTTAGGGGGAAAGAGTATAGCAAGAAGAGTAGAAATACTAAAGGATGGTTAATTTTTAGCAGGTAAGGTAGTTAAGGCTAGGGTAATATATCACTTGCCTGTCTTTACTATGTTTAAAGAAGCGGGATGGGATGTGGATTTCTTTGTGACAAAGAAGAGGACGGTAGCCTGAACCTGGGACCCAAAAATTCAGCTTTAGCCAAGGGGTGCGAAAGCCTGCCAACAGGTCATAAGGAAAGAGGTCAAATTGAGGAAGACGTCTTGGCCTTCATCTGAAGGAGACCATTCCCCACTTTAAAACCCACCAACTCATTTGAAGTGAAAGACTGCAGAAATGTGCAGGAACTTTGGACTCAATTATAATACATTTTAATTCAAAGGAGGGTAGGCAGTGTTATCTAATGAATATGTGTTAGGTTTTTTGGGAATTATATGAATGTGTAAGATATTTTAGATGAGTATAGATGAGAGAGAGAGCCAGTGATTCTTCACACATGTCTTGAAGAGACAACTCCTTGTGTGCCTGGTGCTGTAATAAACACACCACCTTCTGCCTTTAACTGTGGGGAATTCTGTTCCACACCTCATTTGGTGACCGCGGCAGGAACGCTTCTCTGCTCCAGTGAGAGCAACTGGGCTCTGGACGTCTCTGGGCGCTGCCAGGACATTCCTTTCCTGGAGGCACCTCCGCTCTGGGCTGGTCCTCAGGGGGGACAGACAGGACTGCTGGGACTGTGGAGAAAGGGAATGTTTAACTCTGTATAAAGTAACCCGTAAGGCGTATGCAGGGGAAGGGCTGTTCACAAGTCACACAGAGATGTCCTGTGCACAACATACGCCTGTACAGTTTTGGTTTGGTCTGGCTGCTGGCAGAAAAGATTTGCTGTGTTAATAAGGACCTGCTAGGAATTCTGGGGGTGAAGTGAGCAAATCCTGTTTTATTGCTGCATTTTTCCTGTGTGTTGTAATTGTGGTTGTGTTTTCAGTGTGTGAATGTTTGAGAAAGAGGATGTGGATGGATGCTGTTGTGATTTATGGTGTGTGTTGTGTCGAGAAAAGTGAGCACTCTGTCCCCTCATAAAGAGATACTCCTTTCCCGGTGAGCCTGTGTGTGTGGACTTTGTAATTGCAGGAGTTGGTACTCCCTGTGACACCTGGTGCTTGGGTATACAGGGGGATTGAGTGGTTTTACTCCCACACTGTTGTCATTTGGGACTGCACGGTTGTGTTTGGGGAGATTTTGGGATTTTGTTTGCAACAAGTGCAGCAATTTATGCTAAAAACTACAGTATGGTGATTTCCTATGTTGAACTATGGTAGTTCCTTTCTACCGCCCCCTTCCCCGAGGGTTTAAAATCTCCTGCCACAAGGTGGACACTCTCTTTCCTCCCCTGGACATCCTTTTTCCTCTCCTGGACACTCCCTTTCTCTCCTGGAGTTGTTCTCCATTAAAGCTGTGGGACTTTGGTCCCGGGAAGAGAGAGCACTTCTCGTCTTCTGCTTTTGTCCTTGTCAGTGTCACTGGGCCCAGAGCTCTCCAAACTGATCCCCCATGAGATGAAAACTGCCAAATGGTCCCATATACACAGCTCAAAAATTGGCAACATTTTTGATGGACTGGGGTGTTCGCCCCACTTTTGAAATTCCCTATTCCCACAAAGGTCAGGCAATTGTTGAAAGGATGCACCACACTCTAAAACCCATTCTGGGTTAACAAAAGGGGAAGTGGCCCAAGCAACACCTCTGATAAGGTTGAGCAAAGATTTAGATGTCTTTATGTTTTGAATAGCTCATTTGCAGGACCTAATCCTCCAATTTTTAGGCACTTTTCAAACAGCACACAGGCAAAATTGAAAGAAAATTCTCCAGTTTTGATTAGAAACCTTGAGTTAGGATAAATTGAAGGACCATTTGCACTAATCACTTAGGGCAAAGGGTATGCTTGTATTTGCACAGGTGCTGGACCTAAGTGGGTCCCCGCGAAGGATGTGAAACTTTCTCATACACAGACCGCACCGACAATTCCACCAGCAGAGAAATGAGCACGCAGACATGAGCTGCACGGAGAAGCTATGGTTCATGCCAGATGTTCCCTGTTCAAACTGTGAAAGCTACAAATCTTGAGTTTGATGTTTATTTTTGGACTGTGAACATGGTTTGTATCATAGAGCTCTTTCAGCAAAAGCGTGGTGTCCATTGTGTTCAAAAGAATTCTAAGATATCCAAATGTGTAAAAATTAAAGGTTAGAGGGACAGTTTAGTGCCCTATAATTGGCCAGTCCCTGAACAAGTGCTAAAAGATTTGCTTGAGAACTGAAATAGATGGGGAAGCTTTTGCCAAAAAACAGCTGAACAGGAACACGGAGTTTGATCAAAGGATATACTGGCACTTGTTGGTTTTGCTTGCTTGCTTTTGCTGTGAATATATGCCTGTAGATCAACCAAAATCAAATGTTTGCCTTGCTTTAGCCAAGTCAGCAGGCTCTGACCTGTGTTTGACCAATTTGACCCCAGACAAATCCTTTGCAACCTGTTTAGTCAGTAGGCCTGTGCCAGCCAAGGAGTAGCCAATACCCAATCATGACAAATATTGGTGTGAGGCTGCCAACGAGACCAATCCCATAACCAGCTGGCATCACTGGGCCCCTGATCTTCTTAAAGCACCTTCTGAACCTCAAGAATTGGAATTCTTGGTTCATTGGTGATGGAATTTTGTGCTGAGTTTCAGTACCAGGGAGATCCATAGTTAAATGTTACTCCCCATCATCCTGAGGACAGATACTCAAGTTTGTGGTGCAATTGTACTACCCCAGTACCCCCTAAGGGTGAAACTGCTGACGAGTAGATGACCTAGATGAGTTCCCATGACAATAAGCAACAGAATATTGGCTCATTTGTGGAGCTAGAGCCTAGCAGGACATTCCCTCAAAAATTAAAGGTGGCCCATGTAGCATCAGACAACTCACTGTGATAGCACCTATTGTTAAAAAAGCCATCAAGAGAAAACACAGAGAAAAAAAGATTTGCCCATCATTATAAAGAAAACTGAAATAGCAATTTCAGACCCTAGAGCCCTGCAAAATGAGGTACATCAACTTGATTTCTACATCAGCTTGCCTCAGGTGAGGCATTGAAACCATTACACCGATTGGGGTGTTGGCTGAAGAAAGAAGACAGTGCTACTTCCATTGCAATTAGTGACGTGATGACTTATGTTAGTGCTGTCACACATGCAACCTTACAGAACAGAGCAGCAATTGATTTCCTTAGCAGCCATTCCATGTGTTCAGTGTCACCCCCATGTTCAATACTGTCACTGTCAGCTTTGACAGCTTTTGCACTGTGTTTGAGAAGTCAATTTTTTCTGACTGTTGAAGGGCTTTGGGGTCCAGAGTTCTTGTTAGGAACAAGGGATTAAGTGTGTGAGCCATGGAGTTGTTGGACCAGGTGTTTTGTGTAAGTGGTGAGAAAGGTTTCTTCCTTTCTGTTTCTCTTTCAAGGGGAATATTAATGTTGCCCCTGAGTCCTCAGGAGGGGAGCCTGTGGACAGAGCTGCAGCAGAGGGAGCTTTGCCTGGCACCAAGAGCTGAGGGAACAATTCCCAGGAGCCCGAGGAGCCTGGTAAGGACAGAGCCCCCACTGGTTCAGAGAGGTGTGAGATGGCTGCTCTGAGCCTGCCTCTGGCAGTGAGGGAGATGAGAAGGGTTGAGTTCCTCTCTGCAGGCTTGGTGCTTCCTGGTGCCTTGACTTCAAATCCTGCACTGGCACAACCTGCCTGAGCCCTGCCCTCCACGCTCCTCCAGAGGCTCTGGCACTGAATCCTATGTGGGAATCCACAAAATTTGAGGGTTTTGGGAAAGCTGCAAAAAGCAGGTCTCAGATACAGTACAACTGTGATTAGAGCCAAGCGGCAGCCAAGAGATAGGCCAGCAGAAAAATTATTTAAACTGTAGAAAAGCAAGGACAAATAGAACAATGGTCTCTGTATTAATGCTGGTCTAGAATAAGTCTCTAAGCTACAGAAAAGTTTATATAGCAAGATATTAGGAAGGTTGAAGCTTAATAATGCAGCTCAGTGTGTTGTGTTTTAAGGCTTACAAGTAGGTATTGCATTCGAAATAAGCAAGAATTGTTTTGACCAAAGGTACCTGTGCTTATAGTGATTGGATAGAACTACTGTCAATATGCTTTTACTTTGTGTGATTGGTCAAAAAACTTTTCAAGTAAGTTGTAACATTAAGTTCTTTTTCTGCTGCCCGTGATGTGAGCTGCTAGCATCTTCCCATTGTCATACCCATGTTATGAGAGTGATGCTGGAAAACAAACCGCTCGAGGCAGTTCCTCAGCAGCCCTGGCCCATTCGTGATTTCTACATAGCCCCCTGCCAGCATCAAATGGCACGGCTTGATTTGCAGGGCAGACAGTCTTAAACATCTGCAATATCCTATCCGAGTCCAAGTTTGGCTTCAGTCAAAGAAAGAGGAGAGTGCACCTAACACTGACCACTTGTTAGGCAATCATTTCCACCTTGCCCTTGTACCCCTACAGAGAGACTGTCTGCAAAATGCCCAGAACACCCTCCAAATCTGCAGCAAGGACAGGAAAAGCAGGCAGAGAATATTTCTGTTTTCAAGGTCCCCCTTCCTAGGCGACTTGACCCTTTCTACCTGATTCTCACTTGAGATCTACCCATGATAGAGCACTGCAGAAAAACACTTTAAAGGGTCATTAACCAGGACCTGCTTGGAAAGCAAGGGTAGAAACTCTTTCCCTCCCTGATGGGATGCGGGCCGGCAACTGCTCCTCTGAAGATGTGCAGCTGCTCCTCTCTGGAGAGACCATGGAAGGGCTGTGATGGTCTACGGGAACCAGAGGAACGATGAGCTACGGTTGGCTTCATGGGAACAAGCAGAATGAAGAGCTCACAGTGGAGATGAAATTTGCCTGTGCCTGGCTCCTCTGATGAAACTCCAAGAAGTCCAGATGAAGCAAACACCTTCTCCCAAGAAGCCAGGAAAACCTCGAGTCCTGAGCACCTACACTTAGCCTGGAAAGGCCTGGAGGCAGCTCTAAATGCTCAGGTGAGGCAGCACTGTGGTCCTGGTATGAGAGTGCTGTGTAGCAGTGAGGGAAGGAAAAGGGAAGCAAAGGGAAGGCTGGGTCACTGTTGGTCTTTGGGTGTGTTTCCCTTGGCAGAAACTGTACTTCTGTCAGGGAAAACAAAAACTTCCTGAATTGTTAAAACTGAAAATCAGGGGCAAAGCCTCTCTAACTAGTCAAAGTAAGAAAGTGGTATGTTCATTACGCCGGCGGGCAGCACAGGGGAGGGTCATTCCCGAAATGCGTGACCGCTGGCCGGGCTCGGCTCGGCACGGCACCGCACAGCACAGCAGGATCCCGCTGGACAGGGAAGGGCAAGGCAGGCAGGGAAGGGCAGGGCAGGGCACTGGGAGCAGTGACAGGCTCTGTCCCCATGCTGCATGCCATGCCTGGGTCACCATCGGGGACAGAGAGGAAGGACAGTGCTTTGTCTTGGCTGCGGAAAGGATGAAAAGGGGGAGTTAGAAAACATGCATTTGGACTCCTTTCCGCAGACTAGCTGGTTTTATCTCACCATGTCTGCCTGGCTTTGGCAGAATTTGGAAGAATCACATTTCTCATGATTCGGAGTCAGCTACAGCAGCAGGAAGGGGCAGCAATTTTGTCAGCATTGGTATCAAAGCCAAAGTGCTTCCCCATGGATGGATGTTGCTTTCTTCAAGAGATTTCTGGCCTAGAGTTGTAGTGAATTCATGCTGGTGTCTTCCCAAATGGCGTTGCCTTTTTCTTTCCTCAGGAATCATGTCTTCTTTTTCTTCCCCCCATCTGGGGAGAGCTCCAACGCAAATGCCTCCTGCAGCCAACTCCTGTCACTGTAGACTGACAAAGGACATCTTGCAATGGAGAGAGACTCCCTAGAGCTGCTGTGGAGAGATGAAGGGGGAAGCTTTGTCCCTTAGTCTTGAAATCTTGTTGGGAAGCTGCTCATGCTCTGGGGGACGGACACCAATGATGTTTATCCAAGCCTTGCAGGTTCATTCCTGAGCTTGCTGACACACCACAGAGACTTTGGGGTTGTCGTATTGGCAAACAAATTTCAGTCTGGGAACTTCTTGAAATGCTTCAATTATTCTTTTTTTGCTTTTCTGCAGAAATGTTGTCATCATCTATTCCTTCCAGAGAATCTTTTCCTACTTTTTGGGGAATTCCTTTTGCTGCCCTCCCAGACCAGGCCAATTCCCAGGGCTCCTTCCCAAAGAGAGGTACAGCCCATGGCCTCCACTCTCCAGCTGGAACAGAAGGAAACACAGAGTGTGCTGTTGTGGGAGAGGAGCTTCTCTTTCCTGCCTGCTTTCCCTCTGGGACAGGTTGGTGTGTGCTCATTTGGTAAAGGCAGGTTTAAACTCCGAAGCAGTTGTGTTTCAAACTGCTCCCTTCTCCAGCTCTTCTGTGGGTGTCCTTGGACAAAAGGCCTCTTGGTGGGAGCTCCCTGTGGCAGGTTAAGGAAGGAGGTTGATATTTCAGGGCTGTGACTACTGAAAGCAGCTGGTTTCTGGAGGTGTCCAGAGCTGGGAGTGGCTCTTTTTCTCACCTGCCTGCAGAAAAGGAAGTTGCAAAGTGGGAATTTCATTTGTGGAGATGGCCACCAGGGGTATTTGCCAAGAGATGGGCTGGCAGAGAGACAGGTCTCGTGCTAAACTGGCTGCGTGTTTGTTTTGATGGTGGGGAGTGTCAGAGATGCAGACACAGACACCAGCTGAAGGAACAGTGTGATTTACTGTAATGTAAAAGTGCAAAAAAGAGTCAGGAAAGGATAAGCTAAGCAATGAACCTCAGCATTATTACAAAAGGGTGCCTCTGGTGATTAAGGAAGATCCATCACCAGGTACCCCAATGGTTTCCCCTTCATCCAGAGCTGCACATCAGCTGGGGGAAGCTGTCCCAGCCCAGCCCTGCAGAGCCACGGCCGGGAACCGGGAAATCCTGCGGTGCCTCTACCTTTGGCGGCCACGAGGCTCCCGAGTGCGCTGTGAGAGTAGCCCGGCTCCGACAGTGCTGGACGAGCAATGTGCCAGAGCTTCTGCTGGGGGCACAGCTGGTGTCATTCTCCTCTTGGTTTTCTCCCCGAGCCTGGCCAGGGCTCAAGGAGGAACCAAGGCCAGGTGTGGCCTTGTCCATTTTCCTCATGCAGAAAGGTGAAGACGTGTTTCACCAGTGAATGGATGTAACAATCCTTTTGATAATAACACTTGGTTAAGGAGTAGGTACATGGAACATTGATTTGGGAAGGTCATCTAGAGGGCAGCTTTGGCTCAGGTCCTGTTGTTGAGGCTTCAGTCAGGGTCTGTTGTTCAGGCCTCAGTCCTTCAGTATTTTGTGGTGCAAATCACACCTGTGCAGAGCTGCAAACAAACAAGTCTGTCTTTAGCACATTTGAGACAGGGAACAAGATTAGCCCTGCAAGGGCAGGCTGGGGCCAGGAGCAGAAGGCCAGCACCCTGCTTTTGCCCACAGGCAGCCCTGCAGAGCAAGCAGCCCCTCCTGCCCAGGGGCTGAGGTGCCCGAAGCTGCCTCCCCGCTGTGCAGCTCTGCAGAGCCCGCGGGGCGCAGGGTCCTGGGCAGCGAGGGCAGCCCGGCCGCCTTGGAGCACAAGGAGTGCCCCAGAGAGAAGCTGCTGCCCTTTGCTTTGGAACTGAGGAACCTCAGAGTCTTGTCATTAATCCACAGTGTCTGATGTGTTTTCCTTTCCTCTCCCAATTTTAACACAGCTTTTTGAGAAAATTGACTGATGTAGCTGCTGGTGCTGGTGGTGGTGCTTTTGTCTGCAGGTAAGGGCAGGTGATTTGGACCAAGGACAGAGTCCATTGTTAACACCCCAGCCTTTGCCAAGTCAAGAAAACCATTCACAACTGGGCTACCAGTGCTAAGCAGTTTTCCTAGGTTTTGGAAAGCTACCACCTTAAGAAACCCAACAGATACCAGCAGTAGCATGATGCCAATGTTTTCCACCCCTTTTCTGTGTCTTTTAAGAGTTCCACAGTGCCCAGCAGGAATGAAATAACCTGTGAGAGTGGGATTTGAGAGCTCTCTGTTGTTCGTTGCCACATGAGTGTTCATGACAAGCTGGACACCCCACTTGTGGCTCTGTCGAGTTAAATTCATCCCAATTCTGTGCAAACAGCAGCCCTGAGATGCTGAGAAGAGCAAGCACAGTGGGTGGGTGTGCATGCACGCACCCGGGGGCTGACTGCTGTGTGGGCAGATGGTTTTGCACTGCTGCACATCTTCACTCTCCCAAGCTGAAAGACTATTTCAAATATATATCTTAAATAAAAATATATATCAAAAAATAAAATTGTCCAAAAATACATGTGCATTAAATTTCATGCATATGATATGATATGATATGATACGATAGGATATGATATATAATATAATATGATATATGATATGATATATGATATGATATATGATATATGATATATGATATGATATATGATATATGATATATGATATATGATATATATGATATATGATATATGATATATGATATATGATATATGATATATGATATATGATATGATATGATGAATATATGAGATCATTTTTGAAGCCATTGCTTGTGGGGGATATTAGATGATCGCCTTGTGTTTGTACATTTTTGCTTTCTGCTACTGCTGATCCTAGCAGCAACTCCCTGTCAGTTCTTCCAGGTAACTTCACACAAAGGGATTCCATCATTTCAGGGCCTGTGAGAGCTTGGCACTGAAATGCCACTTGATTCCCAGCTCTCCAGCCTCCCTCTGGATTTTGGGGCATCTCAGCACTTGTGTCCATGGCCCTTCCTTCATCCCCAGCCTGCAGCAGTCACAGTCGCTGCTGCCTCGCTGCCTCCCCCTTGCTGCAGCTCATTTGCCAAAGTGCTGCCAAAGGCAGCAGGGCTGGCTCAGGATCCCTACTGGCTTCGGATCTTTGGGATGAGCTTCAGGGGGACACTTGGAGCACTTTCCTAAAGAGCTGCCCGTGGGATGAGGGATTTTCCTCCCCGGGTGGCTCCTGCTTGGATTCTGTGCTCATGGAGCCCCGGAGTTTTCTCAGCAGCCTCTGCAGTGAGTTCTGAGCCAACGTGGGGCTCTGCTGCCAGCCCAAATCTGCGCTTCCCCTGCCCAGCCTGAGTGCAGGTGGGGCATGTGCTGGGCATGGCCGGAGATTTGCATGGCCAAAATCTTCCAGCATTTACACCTGCCCATGGCTTTGGGTAGCACAAATCTACACTTATTTCAGTTGAAACGTTGCATTTATTGCAGATAGTTACACCCGCGCTACTAATGTACAAATATACAAACATTAACTTATTTTTAAAAATGAAATTTATTTTAAATTACAACACCTGTGTTACCAATATAGAAACACAGAAATATCAATTTATGATTAAAATCTAATTTATTCTGAGAATTGTGCTATGTAAATATATAGAGATATCAACTTCAGTGAAAAAAAAATTTACTTCATTGCAACCCTCTGCAACAACTCACTGTACACAAATATTGAAGTTACTGAATTGAAGTTTAACAATTAAATTTATTACATATTACTACAACTGTACAGCCCATATACAAATACAGAAACATCAATATCCCTCTCCAAAGGATCTCAGATCCAGAACTAAATAGAATTTTAGAACTATACAACTCCATACATAATAAATAGAAGTAAATACATATATAGGCATAACAATATAGAGATGTAAACATGCATTACATATTTCATGACATATAACATGACAATATAATACAAACATAACAAACCTGTCTGTAAGTACACAAATATCAATGGACCAATAGAATATTCTATACATCCCCAGCAATAGAAATGCACAGCTACAGAGCTGTACAAGTATGTAAACAGATGAATATACATGCATCAATATAACAATATACACACATAATATCCCTATACAAATATCAGTCAGTGTATGTAAATATCCCTGTACTTGTAACCATCCAAATCTAGCTACACATCCATAAACAGCGCTAGATCAGGAGGGATTGCAGCCGCCGATGCTCCCAGGCTCTTGCTCGGTCTCCTCCTCCTGAGCAGAGCAGCTCTCCTGGACAGGGACAGCAGATGGGACATCAGGCAAGCAAAGGGAACACTTAGTGAGCATGGGGACATTTCTCTTGGCAGCAGCTGCACTTCCATCAATGAAGAGGAAATGTCAGAGCCTCCCCAGGAGGGTCAGAAGGAAAAGCAGCCAAGCGAGCCAGGCTGTGGTGAGCTGTTCACTTCTTTCTGGCATCCCAGTTGCTCTGAGGGAACTCCCTCATGTAAGGTTATTGAACCACCTCTGCACTTATCAAGACTGTGGCCCCCAAATCAATCAGCATTTATGTCTCCAGCTGCTTGCACCAATGACAGGGAATGTCCTCTAACAGTGCTGAGGCACAAAGTTACCTTGCACAGGTCATCTGACAGGGCCTTGTTCTTTCTATGCTTCCTGTGTTTCTCCTTACCTTCCACTTGGAATTGTTACAGCATTTCTTTTCCTTTCCCTTGATCAGTGCTGAAATGCGTGTTTCTCTTCCAAGTTTCAGTTTGTTCAGTGATCCTGTCAAGCCTTTTCTCAGAAGCTTTTACCATGGAATTGAGAGTTAATTTCAGCAATTTTGGTGATTTTCTGTGAGATTTATGCAAGTGTCCTGTTCATTTGGCACCATTTAGGAAGGTACAAAAGAGAAAAAGGATGTTCTATATGTCAGTTCACTAGTGGAATATTCATGGATAGAGAGTGATTAGGTGAATTTTACATCTACTCCTAACCTGAAAGTGCAACAGGTAATTTGGGGAGAAATTAAAGCCCGATTTCTCCTTCTACCAGCCTGTATTCAAATGTAAAGTAAATAGAGCAGGGTGAGAATGTCAGTGTTCAGTTCCTGAAGTGCCTTTTTAAGGTGTTCTTAAAGTAATGGAGATAAAATCTGGGTGGGCATTCCTAATTTCCAGACACTCATTGTCAATTTCATTGACTCTGAAAACAGCAGAGATGTGCACATCATACCTGATCAATCCATTTGGGGATGTTTTAGGTTCAGATTCTCTGAGGCTTTAGATTTTTAGGTCTCTAGACAATGCTTCCAGGAATCAAAATAGCTTTCAGAATTTAAACGTTTCTCCTTTTTTCCTCAGTCTTTGCACTCATGTGCACCAGAGACCTTCAGTGAATGGATTCCACTCTAATCCATCTCCAAGCTGAATCTCCCAGCTGTGTTCACACTGGTGGTTCGTGTGTCTCTTCTGCACAGTGCAATTTTAAAATCTTCGTTCCTTATTATCTCTGCCCTTCTTTTTCTGTTTTAGCTTGCAAATGCATGCAAATGTATCAGAAATGATACATCTAATTTCTGATGCATCAGTTCCTGTCTAGCAATTTCATTTTATCCTGTTCTGATGTTATGCTAGCCTTATATGTTTTATTCTAAGTGGACTCCTGTTTTCTTGCATGTGGAAGTTTTACAATGCAATGCTCTCATTCACCTGCTTTCATGAAACCCTTCATTAACATTAGCACAAGTAACTGTGTGATTCCCTTCTGCTTTGTAGTAGATTTGGGAAACTCAAGTCCTGCTCAGCTACAGAAAAGCATACATGGTTCTTGGAAATTCCCCTAAGAGCTTAAGTTAATGGTAAATTGTCGACGGAAGGGAACCAGGACATCAGTTTGATCATCACAGGCTCAATTTTATTGATCAGTACAGCGGGTTAAATACAGTTAATAATGAGCTTCATACATATTGCAAAAGTTGAGCTCAGGATTGGTCAGTTACATATCAGCACCTACGCCTACTTCTACATTCCTATGGTTCTACTTTTGATACTTTCTATATATTCTTAGGATATATTCAGGACTAATCTCTACTCCCTATCCTCATGTTGCAGCAAGGTCACTGCTGACCTTTCCTTTCAGCTTGCTGACTGCTGACTTTTCTCCTTCAGCTTAACCAGCGGCATTATGTACTATGGCCTTTCGCAGCTAACCAATTATTAATAATACTCTCCACAATTTCCCCCGTTTTCTTCTTGTGCAAGGAGATTAGTTTGCCATGTTTTTGCTATTATACGGCTGACCATGTTTTGAATACAGTTAAAGATACAAGGCAAAATAAGCAAAAACAGTAAAATTACACCCAGCAGTCCTATAGCATAGATCACAAGGTTCCTCAGCCATGGTCCAAGTCCTAAGCCTTTAAGCCATTCGTCAATTCCTAAACCGTCTTCTTCTTTAAGTTTGTGAAGTCCCTGTTGCAGTTCTTTTATCTTAGTGTGAATGGACACCGAATGATCAGACAGATTCATGCAACACATTCCTTCGAACTCTTCACATCCATGCCCTTGTGCTAAGAGAAAAAAATCTACAGCAGCTCTATTTTGCAAAACAGCATGGTTAACACTTTGCACATCTGCAGTTAGCATGTATAGAATTTGTGATGTCTTGTTCAGCTCATCCCTTGCCCAGCATCCTAATTGTTTTGCTAAATTCATGGCTTTATTGGCAGATCCTCCTGGTAAGATAGTTGAAACCACCACCTGTTTGAATGTACCCCAAAACTGTGGATCTCCTATCTTGCTGCAGTCTAAGTCATGTATGCTACGTTTTCTCCTGTTTGAATTTTGACTCAGCTGCATTAGCAAGGACACATTAGGATGAAACAGTGACAATTTTCCCAAAAAACAGGGTCCACCCTGTGGTTTAGCTGGTATACCATTCCATGCCCTGTCTCCACAAATCAAAAATATTCCTGTGGGTAATTTCATTGGTGCTGTGATATTTGTGCCGTTACATTGACTGTAATGCTGTGGAGAGAATTCACTCACATTCAGGGATGAATCTAAGGTGACCCATGTTTCTTTAGGTTGGTTTAAATTCTGAGCACCCGAAAGTTTGAAGCTAAACCATCCACCAGCTGTAGTGTTAGATATGCTGGCATTTGTACTTCCAAAAAGATCCAACTATTCAGGAGGAGAATGCAAAGAGGTGTTAAGTGATTGGATTAGTAAGCATTGACGATAACCATCACTCTGACCTGCAGTATACCCTTGTTGCACCGGCAATGTGATGTTTGACATGTTAGACATACATAAGGTTTGACTGTTTATCAAACTACAAAATTCTCCAGGAGACCACACTGGAAGTCCCACCAGGCATGTTTGAAATGGGTTAGTGACTCCTCCAAGACTTAGACAAAGTGATGATTGGTTAGTTTGATTAGCAAGTGTTACCCATAAATTTTCCCTTGGTTGACTAAAGTGTGTTACTCCTACTGCTTCACTTGCTACAGCATTGAGCAGTATAACAAGAACAAACCTCATTTTTCTTTCTGCTTGCTTTGCTTCTCCTTTTCTTCCTTCTGCTTGCGTTGTTTTTCCTTTCTTCGCTGTCTTTTCCCTGGTTTGCTAGATTGTCTATTGTGAGGCTGAGTCAATTTTTGAATATACTGATCTAATTCTAAATCAGCATCCTTGCTCACAGGTATAGCATGAGGTAAGTTTGAAGGCAAATCAGCTTTACAGCGAGCTGCTATGATGCGTGAGGCTTTAGTAATTTCAAATATTCTAAGTTCTTCCTGCAACTTCCACCTAAGATATGCTATAACCACTTGTTCTGCACTCTCAAAGAGCTGTAATCCTGTCCGTCCCGGCAGGCCAGTACTTTGTTAAAGAGCTCTAACCCAGAAATAATTTTGAATCCACCTTCCAGAACAAGGGGCACACCATAAATAATCTACTGACCTCTGTGAATACCAATAAACCTGATTACAATCTGCACAATGCAAAGCTACCCATGCATAGCACTTATCATTATCCCTTTTGCAAACATAACAAGGAAGTGAATATAAGTAAGGACCAGTATAAAAGTCTGGTTCTTCAATCCAAAGCAACCAATTCAATGGTGGTGATCGCAAAGCCTCTTCAGCTTTTGTACTATATGTGGCTAACAGCTCAAGGTCTTTCTTTAACACAAGGCGTATCTTATTTCGTAATCGTAGTTCTTGTTCGTTATCCTCCTCAACAACTATATCCTCCTGAGGGTCCCACAACTGTAAAAGTGTTCTAATCATAGAAAATTAATTAGCAATCACTGATATCCTTATTCAAATGAGATCGTTCCCTTTTTGCCTTCTTTTTCTTATCTGTCTTCAATCTTGCTGCTCCTGATTTTACTGGTCCTGCCACTTGCAAACTTAATTTTTGCAACTTATCAATGCAGCAATCTAATGCTCTATCAGGATCTCCTTTGAAGGGTCCTACAATTGAATGCTGTGTTAAAGGCACTAATTTCCTACACCTTATAGAAACTATACATGATTTACTTTGAACCTTAATTCTATTTACAATACATTGTATTTCCCATCGATAATAAGCAAGAACTTTCTGTTCAGGAGACTCATAAAGATTTAAAGCTATATATGCATTTTGCCCTGTTTGTCTCCATAATTCATCTTGCCAGCTTTTTCCCTACGTGTGCTCGTGTTCACAAGTATGACACCACAAATCCCGTAATAATGATTGTTCTACCCAAAAAGTTCTTTCACAACCCCCACAATGTAGAGCTATCCAGGCAGCACAATGTGGATTGTGACAGTCAAGGCAATGTAGTTTCGCTGGATTTGTTAAGCGAAAAGTTGATAATGAGTCAATGAAACCAATCAACTCCTGGGCCGTCCGATAGTGACGTGTCAGTGCTCTGTCCACCGCTTCCGAGTACCCCTTCAATTCTAACAGTAGTGGTTGTAGGACTAGAAGCAGTTTCTTCCCCAGTCGCTCCCTGTCCTCCTCCGTAAGGCGATCCACCAGAGGCTGCATCAAAAACAGGTTTAGTCCACTTAGCAGGCACCCACAAAGGCCCTGTAGGTGAGGAAACACAAAGATACCCCCGACCCCAATATAATACTTTTGCAGGTTTTTCCCATAATCCTGTACTTGGGTTCTTATACTTAACCCAGACCTCTGTTTCCTTAATATTTTCCTGACCTGACCTCGGATGATGTTTCATTGCAGGAGGGGTATCGTCTTCCCCAAAAATGCATAAATGGTTAATCACATACAAAACTTTAGCCAAACATGCTTGTGGATCTGCCAAATCTTGATGTTTTTCAATATACTGCTTAAGGGTACTGTTTGCTCTTTCCCGTAAAGCTTTCTTTAACTGTATCAGTAACTCATACAATCGTTTATTGTTCACTTCCTTAATTGCTGCTTCCTCTATTTGTCTGACTACTCCTGTGACATACATAGAGTGTGTGACCACATTTAAAGGCTCCTGTAAGTTGGACACCGCCCATACTACTGCTAACAATTCCAAAGTTTGTAAGCTATCTGCAGGATCTGCTGTGAGGAGTTGATGCTTCCATTGTCCCTTTTCTTGCCAGGTAACAGCAGCACGCCTTGATTTCTTTCCTGCATCTGTAAAAGCTGTAATAGCTCCTTCTATGGGGTTTTCTTCTCTCAAAGGTCGAGTGATCCAGTTCCATTCTGTCATCCATTGCAAAACTCTAGGCACTAATTTACTAGTCTCTACTTTAGCAGGTGACATCAATAATGCTTCTTGTAAATTCTTTGAATTTATCAAGTACCAGTCCAAGGTTTCTTTTTCCATAGGCAATCTAATAGTAGCAGGTTCTCTACCATCCACTTCAAGAATTCTGAGACGCCCCTTTTTGATTAATGCAGCCAATTGTTCAATTTTTGAAGATATTGTTTTCTTATGCTGTAGTGGTGGTGATAACCATTCCAACACCCGTATCTCCCCCGTTTTCTCTTGCAACTGAGAGAGAGCACCAAGCAAGTGGCAAGGGCTATTCCAAATAGTAAGGTCAATGGGGTGGTCGAGTTGTCGACGAGACACATACCCTTGCTGTACACAGTTACTAATTTGCTGCAAGGCAAGATGATGCTCCTTTGTCAGGTGTACAGGAGTAGTAGGGTCCACGCCTTTTAACAAAGGCCGTAGGGCTTCTAATAAATGATTTGGTATTCCCACCATAGGCTTCAGCCACTGTAAGTCTCCCAGCAACTTCTGTGCATCATGTAGAGTTTTAATGTCCAATTGTAATTCCAATTTTTGTGGTATCACTATTTGATCCCTCAGAGTCCATCCCAAATATTTCCAGGGCTTTGTAGTCTGAATTTTCTCTGCAGCAATAACAAGTGAATATGCAGCAAGAGTATTTTTAATGGTGTTAATCTGTAAAGAGGAGAATGGCTGTTGCTGTGCAAACAAAATATCGTCCATGTAATGATATATTATAGTTGCTGGCCATTTGCGACGTAGTGGCTGTAATGCAGCATCAACATAAAGCTGACATAAAGTGGGGGAGTTGTGCATGCCCTGCGGAAGAGATGTCCATTCAAATCTTTTATCTGGTTCTCCACAATTTATTGCTGGTAAAGTAAAAGCAAATCTCTTCATGTCATCAGGATGCAGGCCAATAGTGAAAAAACAATCCTTTAGGTCAATAATTAAAAGTGGCCAGTGTTCTGGAATCATAGCTGGATTTGGAAGACCAGGCTGTAAGGCCCCCATTGGTTCCATTTGGTCATTTACAGCCCTCAAATCATGTATCAAACGATATTTCCCTGATTTCTTTTTGATTACAAAAATAGGTGTATTCCAAGGGCTTGTGGACAGTCTTAGGTGCCCTTTTGCATATTGTTCCTGTACCAATTCATGGGCATGCATAAGACTCTCCCCTTTTAATGGCCATTGCTTAACCATCACCGGTGTATCTGTTTTCCAGGTGAGTGGAATGGGGAAAGTCCAAGCAATGGCAATTACCCCAAAGGGTGCTGATTAGTTAACACCACTCCCAATTGTGTTAAAATGTCCCTTCCAATTAAGCAGGAAACTGTAGGGGGCAGTTGAACAATTGAAAACACAGCAGATATTTGTTGATTCTCAATGCACACAGACAAAGGCGGCGACCTGCTTGCCAATGTAAATCCTCCCACTCCTGTCAGCATGCTTGATGATGGGAATAGGGGCCAATGTTGTGGCCATGCTTCTGGAGAAATGATGCTGGTATCTGCTCCTGTATCCAATAATCCATGAAGGGTTATGCTTTGATGCCCATAAGTAATTTCAACCTTTTGCTTTGGTCTATTTTGTAAATCCATGGTTAAAAGTGTAACACCAGTAGAGCCAAAACCTTTTTCATCCCGTGTTTGCCCAGTAAATGATTGTATTCCTGATGTCATTTGTGACAGTGGTACCAATTGAGCAATGCATTGTCCTTTTGTAATTTTAATCGGAGGATAAAGGGTGTAAGCCATGATTTGTATTTCCCCTGTAAAGTCCGCATCGATAACACCAGGCAAAACAAATAATCCCAACATAGTTGTAGAAGAACATCCCAGCAATAATGCTCCACATGTTTGTCCATTTAATATAAGAGGACCCTTTATTCCAGTGGGTATCCTCTCAGGCGGGTTCGTCATTAGTGTGACGTCTACTGCTGCTGATAAGTCCAAACCGAGGCTCCCGGTTGTTGCGGGTTGCAGACAGGAGGTAGCAGCGATGTGACAGCAGCAGCTGGTGTCTCCGATGTCACAGCAGCAACTTGTGTGATGAATGGTCTCAAGCCTTTTTACGTGACTGCCAGTGAGCCGCTTCGGAGATGAGCAAGAGCAGCTAACACCTGATTCTGAGTAGACTCTTCTTGTTTTTGTAATCCTAATCCTAATTCCTCTAAGGCTTCTGCTATAAATGCCTGTGAAGCTGTTGGCATTAATGCCATTCGCTCTAATGCTTCCTCAATAGTCCAATTTGCCCCTAAAGTAGCTAACACTCTTTGTGTTGCTGGATTGCTATTTTGCAAGGCACACTGCTTCAATAGCGCCCTGCAACACCAGCCCGATCTATGGCAGTAGCTGCTCTATCAATAAAATTTCCAAATGATTCCTCTCTACCTTGTTTAACACCCATATAAGCCGGTAACCCTCCTGGCTCTTTAACCATGTCTATTGCAGCACGCACTAACCACATAGACTCTGTAAGTTTATCTGCTCCCGATATCATCTGTGCCTCTGTATGCAAAAATGCCTCTAAGCCCATCAGCTCCTCTACTGTTACGCCCTGTAATGGGTCATGTGCATTAAACAATAACTGCTGATGCTGAGTAAATATCAACCGAACTATTCCTCTTAAATCATTAGGACATAAAACCTGAGTATTAAAAAGATAATCTAACATTTTGCCTAACAGGTTCACTTTTTACTCCAAACTGACTAACCGTAGAATGTAGCTGAGTTAACAGCTTCCAATCTAAGGGAGTATATTCTGCTATATTATGCGTAAGGTTCCCCTGTGCATCATACTGTGGTGTGTATGTAACTGGACATGCAAGACTAGAAGCTATTTCCACCGCCTCACCATCCCCCATTTGCATTACTTCTTTTGCCAAAGCAGCCCAAGCTTCCCTCCTCTGTTTAGCCATCTCCCCCATGGATCACAGTGTGCCCCTGGGATAGGATCTGACTCTTTAAGGGTGCTATGCTGCTGGCGCTTCGGTGCAGACACCGAGTTTTCGTGCGGGGGGGGCAGTGAAGCAGGGGCTGGCTCGCGCGGGGGAAGCAGGGGAAGCAGCCCCCCCGCTGGAGGTGACAGTGAAACCGGAGCCGGCTCGAGAGGAGCCGGCTCGCGCGGGGGAATCAGCCCCCCCGCCAGAGCCGGCTCGTGCGGGGGAATCGGCCCCCCCCACCGAAGCTGTAACCGGAGCCGGCTCGCTGAGGGGAAGCAGCGGAGGCAAGGCTGGCGGCGGAGGCGAAGCTGGCTTGCTCCCACCCCCACCATCCGACCCGCCTGAAGCTGGTGGCGGAGGCAAAGCTGGTTTGCTCTTACCCCCACCATCCGACTCACCCTCCCCCTCTGACAGGAAAGGTGCAGATGGTTCCACTGCGCCTATAGGAAAATCCTCCACACCACTTTGCTGGGGACTCTTAGGCATAAGTACCTTTGTTACAGAAGGTGCTAGGGGATCATCTTCACGACCATACCCTATATTCCTCTTATGAGCTTCTGTTGCCCTTTCTGCTGCCTTTCTCTCAGAGACCTGCTGAAGTAACATGTTATACACCACCCGCCATAACTTCCCGAATTTCTTTGCTGACTTATCATCGTCTAGCACTGTATCCCACAATATTTCCCCAAACTTCTTCCACTCTGATAACTCATGAACTGTATGAGGATTAGAAAAGATACCCTTAGCATGGCCATAAGCTAATAAACCCAGTAACTCCTTTTTTAAATCTATCCCTTTTATCCCACGCCGCTCTAAATAGGCGGTAAATAAATCATATGCCGCTTGCCTATCCATACCTATTAATCAGCGCGCACTGTTGCAGCTCTCCAGGCTCCGGCGGACACGTATTGGCTTGAGTCACCGTTGTGAACACCAAAGGTGCTTCAAATTCCGGCACCGTCCCGGCTGCAAGGACCCAAACCCAACTTCCTCGACTGTGGCGTAATCCCCTTTTTCTTTTAATCCAAGAAAAAAGGGCAGAGATTCGGTTATGCCCGCATTCTTCACCATTTGTCGACGGAAGGGAACCAGGACATCAGTTTGATCATCACAGGCTCAATTTTATTGATCAGTACGGCGGGTTAAATACAGTTAATAATGAGCTTCATACATATTGCAAAAGTTGAGCTCAGGATTGGTCAGTTACATATCAGCACCTACGCCTACTTCTACATTCCTATGGTTCTACTTTTGATACTTTCTATATATTCTTAGGATATATTCAGGACTAATCTCTACTCCCTATCCTCATGTTGCAGCAAGGTCACTGCTGACCTTTCCTTTCAGCTTGCTGACTGCTGACTTTTCTCCTTCAGCTTAACCAGCGGCATTATGTCCGTATGGCCTTTCTCAGCTAACCAATTATTAATAATACTCTCCACAGTAAATAACTGCAGCTTATTCATGTCATAGAAATTGGGAGAAAAGTCGTTGCAAATATTGAAGAATGTGGTGCAATATTGATGGGCATCCCTCAGTTATCCAGACAGACTGATGTCACTGGCAAAATTCCCTCTTTTCCAAAGGTTTTCATTTGCTCTGGCTGTACTTCGTATGGCTGCAGGTCACATTTCCCTTGATTTAGGGAAGTATCTTGGCAGTTACTCTTGGTGAAATATCTTGCTAATTCTGCCCTTGGAGGAATTACTTAGTTTTTCAGTCCTTATTACACGTCCTGTTCTAAAAGACTTTTATGCTCTTTTCCTTCTCTCTATGTTCTCACACTTGTTCAACAAGGTTTTCTTTCTGAGAATACTAAACACAATATCCCAAAGGATTAAAAAATGCTTCGGTATTTTTTCCCTAAGTATTTCCTAAAGAAAAATAATAACAAAAAAAACCTGTATGCATGCTGGATGTAAATACAGTAGAAATAAACTTGAGAGTTCTCCCAAAAACCTTAAGAAAAAACCCCATGTATTCTATAAAACCCAGAGTATTCATCTACAGCATAAAAAAATGGGCATGTTCTAGAAGAGAAAATTTGTGCAACAGTTCTGCACATAATTCTATGCTTTCAAACTTTTTGCCCTTCAGGGGCAGTGCCATTCTTTGAACTGTAATGCTCTGAGCATGTTCTGCTCACCATGGCAGCTTTCTGCTCTGCCCTGGTACAGATCATCCTCCCAGCACAGGGGCAGTGCAGCCACGACAACTCGCAGCACCTTCCCACACAGCAAGAACCTGAAGGACAGAGATGGCTTTCACCAGCTGCTGTGGGTTCTAACACTGCCACTTCTCAGCTGCTGAAAGCCTGAATTTCTGTGTTGCAGTGTGTTAGTTTATTGAGTCAAATGTTCTGTTATATAGTGCTATGTTCAAGTGTTCCCCGAGTTATTACAGTTAATTTTTCCCCTGTGTTATGCTCTCCTACCCAAGTGTCCCTCAAGAAATCCCCTCCCTCCTCACAAGATTTTTCCTTGTCTGTCAAGACAACCCGGCCCCTTTGCCCCATCCATCAGCCCAAACCCTACCCTTTGTTCCAGAAAGTTCCCTGTCCCTCACCCTAAAATCCAATCCCTATCCCAAAGCTCTCTTTTCCCCTTCTTCTGATTTGTTGTAGCCCTCAAAACCACACCCCAAGAGTCGCTTATTGGTTACTATATGGTGTCCACCCCCTGTTTTGAAAGATTTTAAAAACCCGTGCACAGGAGTGCTGGGGGTTCTTTCAACATCTGTTCCCTTTGGGAGTTGTCATCTGCAGAACCTTCCCCCTTCCTCTCCTGATGAATTTGCTGCACTTTACACTGCAGAAGAGCCTCCTCTACTTCCTTCACTCGCTCCTCCAGGGGTCTCTACTGCTCGGCATTTGGCCTAGAGGTTCTGGCTCAGGCAAAACCCCAACCTAGCCAGTTCCCCACTCTTTCCATTGTCCCTGGAACATCACAGAGCTAGCCAGGGCTGCGGAGGGCAGTGACAGTGACCCATGCCCTGGCATGTCACAGCCCCCAGAGCCACACCTGCCAGGCCACAAGACTCAGCCCTGGTCCCCACTGCCGGCCTCAGCAGCTCCTGAGCATCCTGACCCTGAGTGCAAAGGCAGCCTCAGGAGCCCCCCAGGGCGCTCTGGATCCAGGCTGCAGACACTATAAAGCCACCACTGAAAGGGACATGGATGGGGACTGCAGCTGGATCTTCCAGTGCTCACCACTCCTGACTACTCTTTAAGTGAACCCAAACCTCATTGGCAGCACCTTGAGCACATTGACCCTGCTCGCCCCTCCTGGAATGTGTTCTCACATCATACACCAGCCCTTTGCAGGAGTGACCAGCTCCCAGCTGCTCTGCTACCCTGGCCTTACTTTCTGTTTGCCAGCCATGAACTTAACGAATACACTCCTGAGAAACCTAGCACAACATTTGCTTCTCAGGAGCTCTTTGGCAAAAAACCTCCACTAATCCCTAGTTTTTGCACAGAGAATGAGGTCCTGACATAAGGCACAGGCACAGGCTAGGCTCTGGCATATGAATTCCTGAGCCACAGAATTCCACCCATTGTTGTTCCTAGCTGTTTTGCTGATATTTTAGACCCAGTTCTGGACAGGGGCTGCTGCTGACAGGGTAGGAAAATTTGGAGAAAAAAAGGTGCAGGAAACAACCAAAAAAAACCAAAGGGGAAAACCCTTAGAAATACAGAGCACAACAGAAGTCCTTGTAGATGGATCAATAGAAAATGCCAGCAGCAGTGAGCAGATCCCGAAGTTGCTCACTGCCACCCCAGGGGCTCCTCAGTCCCCTGCTGGTTTGTGTCTGATGCAGCCCTGCCTGGAAAGGGCTCCAGGCTCTGGTGTTCCCAGCTTGCTCCAGGCTACATTCTTAGCAGCACTGAAAGAAGAGGTGAAACAAAGAGCCATTTTCTGTGCTGCCTGCAAACTCTCCTCCTTCAGTGCCTCTGCCAGAGATCATCCCTCTGTCAGCCTGGCACTGTGCCTGCTGCATCCTTGTCCCTGTCCCTTGCATTAGCTCCTGCACATCATCAGCACTCGCTGCCCCACATCATGAACAGAGTGAGCTGTGTCAGGAGAGCAAGGAGTGCATTTTCTTGGCATTTTTAACAGACACAAGAAGCATGAGTCCAAATAACTTTGTTGTTTGTTCCTGCCTTCCTTTTCGATAACTCTTTTCTGCTTTAATGCAAAAGCCTCTTTTCCTACATGGATGGAATGATCTGGAATTGGCAGTTGCTTCAGGCTGTCAGGAACAATGGGAGTTTTCTCTTGTCTCTGTGATAAATAGGCATGATTCATGCTGATATAAATTGAAACAGTAATCAATATTGATACAGTAATTAATATTTGAGGACAACAAAATAGTTAAAAATTGTAATGGCAAAGAAGAGAGGGAGAGGAGGCGCTCCACCCCCCCCTTTCCTAGCAGATGTTCTCAAGGACCACAGGAAAGAAATTGAAGATACAGTTGCTATAAATGAGCAAAAAGGGAAGCAAAACCTGGTTCAGTCCCAACAAATGCTAATTATAAGGGATTTATTGCCTTGATATGCAGATGCAGTGATACGTTAGTCTTGGCTTACATTGTACTGGCTTGGTGCGCATGTGTAACCCAAAGGTGAATTAAAGGACAATGAAGAAGACTACAGGGCCTTCATCAGTGACGACCCCCAAAGACTTGTGTGACCACCAAACTGAGTGGTGGCACATGCGTAATAAGGGTGGTAATGAGGGCGGAGATAGAAAAGTGACAAACTGAAAATAGGAGGAGGTGGTATTGACACATGGCATATAAGGGGTGACTTTCACTTGGCAAGCTTGTACGTGAAGTGGCAAGGGTCATTGAACTCTGCCCTCCGTACCCCGTGGTATCTTTTGCTTATGCACTATTATTGGAACTAAATTATCCCTTATTTTAATCGAATTATATTGTATCCAATTTTATATTTTTTTAAATTTTAACTATTCAATTAAAATTGCTACTACTTTTAATATTGTTTGGCTTTTTTTTATGATGGGATAATTGGGCAAACATAACAATTTTGGTGCCGATACCCGGGACTCTTTTAACTCCAGGGAGGTGGATAGCTTCTGGGAAGGAGCTCCCCACTAGACTTTTAAGTGGTCCCAAGGCTAGACCACTCTCCCTTGAGAAAAGAGAGTCTTCTTCACAATAACGCAAATTAGTTTTTAAGAGCGTGCAAGAGAGGCTCCCAACAGAGTGCCGGCTTATAGGAGAGAGAGTACCCATAGAAAACTGCTTTGTGCACGAAGACCCTCGTGAGAAAAAGAGGCTGTGAGTATCACGGGGTTTTGGGTCGGGAGGCGGCTGTATGCATGTGTGAGTGTGTGTGGAGTATCTGAGATGGGGGCTGGACAGTCCCGGACCCCCGAAGGGAGTAGGACCTCCCAGTACCGCGTTTTCGTGTTCTCCGCGAGGAGACCGGCCGGAAAAGGAGGGAAGTGAAAGAAAAGTGAATGAGTGGGGACCCTGGGAGTGTTTGACCCAGGGGGAAGGAGGGGATCCCTGGTCCAGGCACCTGTGGGAAGGCCCTTGGACAGGAGGGATTGACTCAGTAGGGAGACTGAGAGAGTGAATGAATAGGTTCAATTTCCTTGGAGGGGTTGGTAGCAGGCAATTTAGTATGTGATTAGATGGTGAGAGGACGGGGCTAATAGATTGAGAAAGAGGGAGAGAGGAGTGGAACAAGTAGATTGAAGAGGGAGACATAGGAGTGGAACAGGTAGATTGAAAAGGCAGTGTGACAGAGTAGTAAGTGAGGAAGTTGAGCCACGGGGTGAGTGTGGGAAACTAAGACTCTCCTGGTACCGGGGATTTCTTAGTTTGTTGCCGCCTGAAATGGGTCAGGGAAAAAGTAAGTTCCTTGACCCAGGGGCTGCGGATTGTAGGAAAAATTTGCAGTGGTTTGAGGTATCTGGGAACCGTGAGGGGGGTTCTCAGGGGGAAAGCGTTCCTCAGGATAGCCCACTGGTGATGATAATACGGTTTTGGGATGAATGGGAATCCTGAAGGGAAGAAAATCAAGAAATTCAGAGGGCAGTGCCTAAAGGACATAATATAGGAAAAGTTTTGAGTGAGCATCAGAAAAAATATGAGTCCCTGGAAGAATGGTTAAAAAGATTAAAAAGAGACTTGCAATTATATTCAGGTATAGCTACTGATACTGCAGTAGGGCAGGTTCTGTTAAAAATTCAGTTTGTGACCAGATCTTGCAGTGACCAGATCTTGCATCAGGAAAAAGCTGGAAAAATTAGAAGACTGGCTGGACAGGGGACTTCTAGAGTTACTGAGAGAAGTACAAAGGGTGTTTGTAAAGAGAAATGAGAAAAAGCAGAGAGCAGATGCCAGAATTTTGGTGGCAGCAGTTCAAGAAATGCAGGCAGCTTTGAATACAGAAAAATCTACAGGGAAAAACAAGCAGCGGATGTCAGGATCTATTTTTAGGAACACAAGACCTGTGCAATTTTCCTGCCACAAGAAAAGACACTTCAAAAATTCTTGCCCCACTTTGAAGGGTTTTTATTGTCATAAAAAGGGGCACCTGCAAAAAAATTGCAGGAAAGAAACAGCAAGATGAGAAAACTTCTCAGGAGAATCAGAGAGGGCAAGAGTTTTGTTTAATGAAGAGGACTGAAATACAACCAGAAGAGGCCTTGATAATAAAACTAAAAGTAGGTCATCAGAGTGAAGAAGTTGTATTTTTAGTCAATACAGGAGTTTCTCGGGTTACAGTGACAAAATTACCCCAGGGATGTGAGATAAGTCATGAGCGAGTTTCAGTAATCGGAATTACGGGAGAGGCTTTCCCTGTTCCTGTAATAAAACGAGTGCAAATTGAAACAGATGACAAATTTAGAGTAAATGATTTATTGTTGATACCAGAGGCCGAGAATAATTTGTTAGGCAGAGATCTAATAATAGCCTTAAATTTACAGATAAAACCCTGTGAAGGAAAACTTACAATTTATTCTTTAACTGAAAAAGATAATCTGGAAATTAATGACAGGGGTTGGCATTCAGGTGAAGTGGGAAAAGTTTAGGGTAAAGGAGTCTGGTCCCCTTAGTCCCTCCTGGTCAGCACAAGCCTGTGAATTTTATGCATTATTCCATACATTAATAATACTAAATAGGCAAGAAGGTACTATTTATACAGACTCCAAATATGCTTTTAGTGTAGTACATACTTTTAGAAAAATTTGGAAAGAAAGGGAACTTATAAACACTCAGTGGAAAGGGTTAATACATGGGGGATTGATAATTCAGATACTTGAAGCTTTAAAGGGCCCAAAGAGAATATTAGTTAGAAAGAAATAATTTGGCCGATGAAGAAGCAAAAAGAGCTACCTTAAGAAAAAGAGATAATGAAATCATGACCTTACAAAAAAATAGAAATTCAGCAGGAGACACTTTCCCTTCCGCTAGCAGAACTGGCAGCTATAAGGAAATTAGGAGCAACATTTAAGGAGGGAAAGTGAGTTTTTCCTGATGGTAGGATTATGATGCCAAAACCAGTGGCACATTAGATCTTAGATAACTTGCATAGACGGACACACTGGGGAACAAGAGCCTTTTGTGACCACTTTTAAAAATTTTATGGGTGTATGGGGATATTTGAAATTGGAAAGCAAATTACCCAGGGATGTCTTACCTGTCAAAAGGTAAATAAGAAGGTGTTAAGAAGCCCTCCCTCTGGAGGATGCAAAACAGCCTACAGGCTATTTGAAAAGATCCAGGTTCATTTTATAGAATTGCTTAAAGTGGGTTGGTGAAAATATTTGTTAATTATAAAAGATCAATTAACTCAGTGGGTTAAAGCATTTCCAGCTGCTCGGGCTACAGCTCAAACAGTGGCTAAAATACTGTTGGAAGATGTAATTCCAAGAATGTGATAATATGGTGAGATTTAAGTTGATTTATATTAACCCTGATTTATTAAGAATGAACTAGTCATCCTGGATGGCTGCCGACCGCAATTCCCTTGAGCTTGGAGGCAGAAGAACGCCAGTGGAAAAAGAATAAAAGACTTTCTGAATGAGTGGGAACGGCCTAAAAAGATGGAAGATCTCCTCCAGGTCACCCACCAGCAACATTATTAGAATAGATTACAGAACTGCAATTCCAGAAACTGATATTGATAACACCTGTTGCTAAAAGAGCTCAGAGACAAGTAAAATGTTGGGAGTGTAGTAAACATGGTTTAGGGTGTCATCCCTGGATATGAATTGTTTGCACACTTTGCTTTAACTTACGGTGGAAAGTAAGAGGGAAGAGAAGGAGAGACAATTGATTTGCTTGCTTTGCTATGGTTATGTATTTAGTCAGCTAATTATAGAATGCATTGCTAGTGATTTTTTAGATACCTTTGAGACTAGACCCTTCCAGCAGCAATTGGATTAATAGAGAACTTAGATCAATTGATTTTTGCTATATTGGCTATAGCACAAATAAGAGAATGAGCAGCTCATAATATTATAGACCAGTGTCTCAAAATTGATAGTTGTGGGGAAGAAGAAGTCTAGATACCACAACATAGGTGCATTTCAGGGGCACATTGGCACGGTGAGTGTGCATATTGGAGGCGGCAACTTAATGAACTCCCCGCCCTGGAAGCAGAAAATAATTAGAAAAATCTTATTGTGGTTGGCACATCCCTGAAATTTTGGAAAATACAGGTTTATGGTACTCCAGCCTAATCTTTTCCCTGTTCTTTTCATTTTAATTATTTCCTTTTAACAAGCTAGAACTGGGAAATGGCATTTAAAATGAGACAAGCAAACTCTGTGGGGCTATGGGTACCAAGGAAACTAAAAGCACCAGTGACTAGATCCCGGGATATTACCTTTGCTACCAAGAAGACTGGCATCTTGGCCCTTGGTTGCAACCCAAGGGCCCTTGAGAAAGGTAGAAAGGTAGATTTCCTGAGGATTATTTTCACTGTGATCATTCTGGTACCCTTGGCAGTTGGCCAAAGCCAGAGAGCCACACTGGAAAGAGTTTCAGCAATGAAAAAGCAATCAGGGCAAAAACCAAGTCCCAGCAATTTCAACATTTGTGACTATTGCAATCAACCTGTGTGGATTAAGGACAAGGTGGAATCTGTGTGTGTAACACACCTGTATGTCAGTTCTGCCTGCTACAATCGCAGCAGTGTTATAGATGTTTGTATTAAGGAAGGAAAGGTGTATTGGGTAGAGAAAAATTTGGGATATAATGGATGAGCTCCTTATCCCCATGGTAATCACATTGGCCCTTAATATGAAAGGTTTTTTTGTTTTAAAAGAAATGATAATGGAGATGATCCAAGTATAGGAATAGGAGGCCAGGCACTAAGAGAAAAATTGAAAGAGAAAATAAAAGAAGAAAAAGAAACAAAGGATAATAGAGGAAAGAACAGGAGGAAAGAGTCAACAGAATTAGCTGAATTGTATAAACAGCTAAAAGAGTACTACAAAGATTGGGATTTGCCAGCCTCAAATAAGAATCGGTTTGTGGGATTGATGCAAAGGATTGCTACAGAATTGGAATTATCCAAATGTTTGATTTGTGGAGATCTAAAAATGGGTAAAAGATGGCCATGGAAAGGTGAGAGCTTAGCTCCAGAGCAATTTTTTGAAGTGGAACCACACCCAAATTTCTGGAACATCCAAGAGACCTGAAGGATGGATTTTAAGCCATCAGGTAATTAGAACCATTTGTATAACTCGAGAAGGAAGGAAATTTAATAAAATAGTAGGGCATACTCCTTGTAAATCCACATTGGTGGTTAATATGGATGATTGTTCAAAAATTTGGCGACCTGAAAACCCTGTTGGATATTGGGGACCAATAAAAGAAATAAATTGTGAATGGGATGAACAGATTAATTTATGCTGGTACAGAAGTCCTGGAGCTAACCCCTACCAATCCATCAACAGCCTGAGGTCTTATTGGGAGCTACTGAAGAAAACTGTTAAGAAATGGAAAGCCTCAGATGGGATATATTGGATTTGTGGGCAACGAGTATACAGTGAGTTACCTCAAAAATGGGGAGGAACCTGTATTTTGGGAGTAATACAACCCTCCTTCTTTGTTCTACTGAGGTCTAGGAGCAGTGTGCTGGAACTCCACTGTATGAAACCCTGCAGTGGAGTAAAGGAGATTTAAATTTAAATTTTCCAACAGCAGGAGGGAATCAAAAATGGGGGGAGGACGAATGGCCTGCAGAACAAATTATAGCATATTATGACCCAGCAACATGGGCTCAGGATGATTCATGGGGATATAGGACCCCAATTTACCTGTTGAATAGATTAATAAGGCTCCAAGCAGTAGTGGAGGTGGTGTCAAATCACACCTCTGGTGCCTTAAAAATGTTGGCCAGACAATATACACAAATGCGGGCATTTGTGTACCAAAACAGGATCACCTTAGACCATCTGTTAGCAGAAGAAGGAGGAGTTTGTGGGAGATTTAATGAATTTGAGTGCTGTGTAGAAACTGATGATTATGGGGAAGCTATCACAGAACTTGCAGAGGAAATTAAAACAGTAGCTCATATGCCAGTACAAAAGTGGAATTCAATCTTGAAAGCAGATTGGTGGGGTAACCTCTTTGGAAGTGTTTGGAGGAAAAAGTTAGAGTTCATGTTGTTATGCTCAATTCTGAGACTTCTGTTTCTGCCTTGTATGATTTTGTGTTTTATTAGGCTAATTCACTCAGTGATTCAGGGGATGCAGATTACAACAATGCCTCTAGATTCAGAATCAGCAGAAAAAGCAAAACCAAGATCTATAATGGTATTAAAAGCTAAATCGACCCATGTTAAAGAACAAGGACTTAAAAAGATTGAAGTAGACCAGGAAATGCTAACTAAACTTGAAAGAGAGTGTGAAAGACTAGAAGCGGTAATAGAAATGCTGGAAAAGTTTGAAGCTGAAAAGAGACAACAAGAAAAAAAATTCTGAAAAATATAAAAGATAGTAGGGCACAGCTTTTTAAATACAGCACAAATCATAATGATCAAGAAGAGAAATGGGGGATGTGTGATAAATAGGTATGATTCGTGCTGATAAAAATTGATACAGTAAAATAGTTAAAAAGTTGTAATGCCAAAGAAGAGAGGGAGAGGAGGGGCCCCCTCCCCTTCCCAGCAGATGTTCTCAAGGACCACAGGAAAGAAGGTGAAGATACAGTTGCTAAAAATGACTAAGAACCTGGTTCAGTCCCAGAAAATGCTAATTATAAGGGATTTATTGCCTTGATATGTAGATGCAGTGATACGTTAGTCTTGGCTTGGTGCGCATGTGTAACCCAAAGGTGAATTAAAGGACAAAGAGGAAGAGGAGAGGTCTTCATCCAAAACAACCCCCAAAGACTTGTGCAACCACCAAACTGAATGGTGGCACATGCGTGATAAGGGTGGTAATGAGGATGGAGATAGAGATATGACAAACCGAAAATGGGAGGAGATGGCATGTACATGACATATAAGGGGTGATTTTCACTTGGCAAGCTTGTATGTGAGGTGGCAAGGGTCCAAGAACTCTGTACCCCACGGTTATCTTTTGCTTATGCGCTATTATTGGAACCAAATTATCCCTTATTTTATTCAAGTTATATTGTATCCAATTTTATATATTTTTTTTAATTTTAACTATTTAAATAAAATTGTTACTACTTTTAATATTGTTTGGCTTTTTTTATGATGGGATAATTGGGCAAACATAACATCATGATGCCATTAACTTGAGAAATGAGGAGGGTCCTTGCTGGGATGTGGAGCACATGGGGGACAATCTTCTGGGTGTGGCACAGCCTGCACAACAGGTGCAGCTCCTGCCAAAGGAGTCTTGTATGACTGTCCTGGCCTTAGAGCTCTACTTTCTTTTCAAACTGATGTTTCATGTTAGCCTTGAGATGATGAATCACTTTACAGGCACGTTCACAGGCTGACTGCCATGGGACAGTTGGAGCAAATGCTGCCTTAAATGTTGGTGCTGAGCCTGATAGTTCCCAAGAGACACTCTCTAGAAGAGAACAGCCTGGCTAAACTGCTGCCACCCTTTCCTCAGCTTTGCAATAGGGTAAAACATTCAGATGGATCCGTTGCCAAGCCCCACAGCAGAAACAGGCTGCATTGCTGGATATTCTGCAACTTCACAGCCCACAACACATTTTCCCTGCATTTGTTGTTTTCCAGAGGTCTGTAGATTTGGGGATAAATGGGTGGAAAGAGCCTCAATCCTGCTGCAGCTCTGTGTACTGGGTGCCCTCTGATGGGTCAGCATCAATTGTCCTTAATTTCTAGAATATTCAGATGCAATCTATTTCTTTAATCTTTCTCAGAGTAAATACTGTGAAAGAAATTGAGTATCAGACAGTGCAGGGAGACTGAATTCTTCCCTCTTCCGTGCAGGCAGGCCTAGTGCGCAATGCTACCTTTGTGTTTAGCTGAGGACAGAGCCTTGTGAAGGTGTCTGAAGGTGCAGGGAGAGCCCAGGCTCCTTCCCCCAGCACGGGCAGGGAGCAGCTCTGGCCAAGGCCGGCGCTGCTGCTGCTCCTTGTCCCTGTGCCCAGGGTTTGCTCTCTCCTCCCCAGCAGCCGCCCCGCCCCGGGATGCGAGTGTGCGGCCCAACTCCTCCTGTCCCTGATGGAGAGAATTGGAGTCACCCAGCTCGCAGGCACAGCCAGGGCTGAGAGGCTGCCACAGGTAGCAGGGAAGCTTGCTCGGGACTGTCACAAGGACACAAGTAATGATCTTCATTTCACCTCCCAAAACAGGAAAACCGTTTTGTGTCTGGCTGTAAAGGTGAAACCACACAAGAGTGGAAACTAAAGGGAATATGAAGTTACCTCGCGGTGTGAATAAGGGTAACAGAATCATGGAATATGCTGAGTTGGAAGGGCCCATCAGGGTCATCGAGTCCATCTCCTGGCCATGTGCAGTGACCCCAAGAGTCACTCCATGTTCTTGAGAGCATTGTCCAAACTCTTCTTGAGCTCTGTCAGCCTTGGCACTGTGACCACTGCTCTGGGCTTCCTGGGAAAATGTGTGTGCTGGGAAACCTGAGGTTGGCCAGCAAAAAGGAGCATTGCCACCTTTTTCCTGTGGCTTGAAGGATTCTTTACTGAGATCAAAAGATCTCAGATCAGCCAGTCCAACACTTTTGTTTGGCTTTAGGTGCACAACACAAAGCCAAAGTGTTTGCTAATGTTCGTCACTGAAGGATCCCAAACATCCATTTCTCATTAACTTCAGACTTGCCTAGAAATCTTTCAGGGGTCTTTAGCCAACATATTCAGTTTTTCTAAACCTGTTATGGAGATTTCTAGAGTGCTGTTATCTGTGGCTCAGAGGGTTCCAAACTTCTTCTTGAAGAAAACTGCGGTTTCCTAGTGGCAAAATCAACCCAAACCACCAAAATCCCCTTCCTTTGATGATTAAATTCCCATGAATAGCTGCCAAGAACACCAGAGCAACTAGCTGTCCCGGTGCATACCCATAGTATAGAATAATCAATAGGATGCATGAGGTGTTTTGTCCTGGCTTCCCTGCCCATTAAAGAAAGGCAAATTATTGTGCAATGGCAGCAAGACACTGCTAATAGGCTCTGACAACAAAGCAGATGTGTTTTGCTTATTCCCTGGGATCTTCTGATGCCACAGAAGCACACCCCCAAATGGTGAAATGGTATTTTTCTGTTGCCCCACATTCTCCTCTTGCCTCTTGTGTTCAGCTGACAGCACTGTGCAGTGTCCAGTGAGGTAAATCTCCCTCTTTGCTGAGTAGGTAATGCCTTCTCCTGCAAGGATTGCACCTGATGAGTTTAAGGTATCAGCCTCTTCTGTTAAGACTCTTCCTGTGTTGGTTCACTTTTCTTTCCCTTTTTTCCTGCCTTCCTTCCTTAGGCATTATGGATAGGAGATGGTGAAGATTTTGCTCAATCTTTAAAAATTTAAAATGCTTCTGGAACAATCTCTTTCCCCCCATAACCTGGAAGATATTCTGACAAGAATTAAGAAGAAAGTAAGTTCTTGGCAGGAGAAATGTCTCCTTTGTGCAAGTATTGCCACTGCTAATATGAAATCAAACATACCCAATCTGTCTTTAGCTCATTCCTCTTCTGCTGAATCATTTTGCTCCTGGGAATGAGCTGTTAATCCTCAGCCTGGTCATCAGCAGACCACAAAGAAACTGATATTATTAGGGAAAAGTGGGGTTTTGAATATTTTCAATATCAGTCACAAAGAGGAAAGGGAAAGAGGAGAAAATGGGTTTACATTTAAGCATAAGCCCCCACCATGCTCTCCCTACTCTGCCCCCTGTAAAGCAATTAAGTGACAATTGTGCTTCTGAAGATAACAGAGTCTTTGCAAAGGACACTGGAAGTAGTAGTGCCAAGAAAATTTCCAAATTTACAAAAGATGTCCAGGTCAATCCTAGTTACTACAATTACTGTCTGTCTTTTGGGAATACTGCCCTGCTGTCCAGCCCTGTGGAGCTGGAAGAAGCTTGGTGAACTCAGCAGCATCCAGTGGAAAATCCTTTGTTTGTTTGAGGGAGGATTTTATTTTTTTTACCAACATTATAGAAGGGAGCCTGCCTTTGTGCAGGCACAGGGAGAGTGAGTGTTGAACCAAATCAACTTCCAACACAATGGGCCAACCTCCAAAGAGTCCAGTTTGTTCTGCTGCTTCCTTCGCGAACACTTGTTGCCTGCCAGTTTACATTATTCCCATTTATGCTCAAGACTAAGGAATTTGGGATTTTAGACTGCTGCTCAGACTGGTAGCACCCACAACCTGCCTTGGGCTATTGAAAACAAAGAGTTGGCATCACTGAATCTCTGGTCTGTTTCCATCTCTAAGTTAGAAAATGTTTCCCTAAGCCTTGGCAGCAGTGATCCTCGTTCTAACTTGTGTTTTCAACAGGAAATTTCCTGGTTTATTATTGGAAAAAGGCTTCCAATATTACCAGTTAGATTGTGCCTGGGCCAGTCTGATCCTCGCTGCTGGGCCAAAGGCAGCAACTGCGGTGTATCACCCCAGAGATACCTTGGCTTGCTGGTGGTTGCAGCTGGGCACTGAACAAGTCCAGGCTTGTTAGGAACCCCGTTTACCTCAGGAGGAATAGCTTCAGGCGATGGTGAAGAGAAAAAGGAGAGGATTCTGCTGGAGGGTTTAATGTCCAGAGGTTTATTCCATGGTTACAGAGGTCTGAACGTGAGCAACTGCTCCAACAGAACCACTGGCCACATGGTCTCATCTACCTTTTAAGCTCAGGGACAGGGGGAGGGGAGGTACAGGTGAGCCACCAACCAGGTGAGAGGGGCAGGGTCTCAGGGGAAGATGACACCCAGAAAGGCCAATGACCTCTGGGCATAGGGGCATCCTTTGAACTTGACCAACCACACAATGCCTTGCTGGAATGTTAAGCCTGATTGACAGGATTCATTCAGCATGGGGGCAAGGGGGAAGGGAGAGAGGTATAGGCACACGTGGGGAAATGACCTGGAAGGCCAAAATGGGACATTACAGCACACCACAACAGTTATATTCGAAAGATTGATGGGGTTTCTCTGTGTCTTTGTCAGGGATGGAAAACCAGAAGGCTGAAGGCCCATCTGTCAAGGAGGGGTTTCAGACACGGATGGAAGGAGTGGAACTCCTCCAAGACCTGTGCAAAACCAGCCCCCAGCTCATCTCCACTAACATTGTACAAGTATGTAGGGTATCTTCACTGCTCCTTTCCTTTAGCTCCTTTCCTAAGCCTGTAGCGGCAAAGTTAATTCAGTGTGTCTTGGCACTCCATCCTGGCTGTTTGGGACATGCTGGTCCCTCTTTGCCAGAGAAATTTAATTCAGGTCCAGGCTTCAGGACAAGTTACTTCAGTCCAGCTGTATTTGTCTGGCAGGTGCCTATTGCTGCTGTTCATCAGATGATGGCAGAATTTTCTGCTGGTGTAACTGCTTCTCTCTCCTACTCCCAGCTGGGTGAAGTGAAGGGAATCCAGCCCCTGAAAGCATGGCAATTTTGCTCTAGACCAAAAATGGATTTGCATAGGGAAGAGATGTATCAGGCTGGGTTGGTTTACACCCAGTTGTTTTTTATAAGAATACTTCTATACACTCCATCTTGTCACAGCTCTGGCTACTCATTTCCATCGCTGTTCCTATTCCTCTTGGTAAAGACAGTGCTCACCCTTCTTGGGGGTCTTTTTTTCTCTTTGTAAAAGGAGGAAAACAGCTAAGGACTCATCTCTGCCTTCTCCTCCCAGTAGCTGCTTTTTCCCTTTTTCCAGGAAAAGGTGCCTGATAATGTGGCTGTCAAGGGACTGAACCTGCTCTAATGAGAGCTGTACAGCACATTACATTTCAGAAATCCACCTGTTACTTAGAGAAATGGTCTGGATCCTGGAAGAGTTGATCAGAGCCCAGCACTTCTCTAGACACTGGTTCTGAGACAAACAAAAGAAAACTTAGATCTCCTCCAGCCATAGTTTTGGCAAAATCATAACTGCCCTCAGTACTTGAGGCAACTGTATAGAAAACCAGGCATTGTAAACATCTGCTTCCACTCAAAGCAAAGGTACTCTTTAGCATTAATTAATGGAATTGATTCAGTTATTTATAGATGGAGAGAAACACCATAGGAATTATTCAAAAACCTCTTAAAATCAGAAGAAAATCTTTCAACCAGCATGAGGTTGTGCCACCATTCCAGTGAGTGGCCCCCAGGAAAACAGTGAAATTGTGCAAGCGAGTGCTGACCTGACAGAAAGGATCACTTTCATCTTTGACATTGCTGACTGCTACATCCACTCTTCAAACAGGGACATTTGAATCCAACTTTCACCTTGCTTGTTCTCTTCACAGATTTTTTATTATTTTGTCCTGAGAATATCTGATAGCCACAAGAAAGTGAAGCAGAGGGTGCTGGACGTGCTGGCTGAAATCACAGGAGCCCTGAAAGATGCCTTGAACCCGATGATCATTGGTTTAGTGGAGGGAATAACAAAGAGCCTGAACTCAAAGGGTCCCAGGGTTTGTGGGGCAGCTGTGAAAGCACTGGAAGATTCCATTGCTCATTTGGCTAAGGCTGAGCCCTGGCATGGACTCTCCTCAACTTCGTCTCTGTCTCTCCTGCACAAGAGAGCACTGAGTGCCTTGACAGCTGCTCTTGTCTGTGGAACACTGCAGCTGACACCCACCAGAAGCTGTGCAGGTGCAGTCCTTATGCACCATCCCCAGCAGGCTGGAATGGGATCAGCATTTCCCAACAGTCCCAGGAGCCCTTGGCTCTGTGCTGCTTGTCTGAAGAGCAAGTCCTGGGCTGCAGCTCTGCTACAGTTCAGAGGCAAAGGGGGTTTGGAGTTTGCTTGGGCCCCATCTGACTTCCCAAATGAACAGCTTTGCTGTTGGCATGAAGGGACACTGACCCATCAGAGCTTCTGCAGAGCAACCACCTGCAAGGCTCTACATTAGTGGCATTAGCTGCCTATTTTCCACTTTTCTTCTTTGTCTTCTGTTTTCAAAGGGGAACTGATGATTCACCAAGTTAATTTCTTTAGAACAAACAGGTATAAACCCAGCTGTCAATGATGCCTTGTTCCACATGTTGTTTTGCATGGGGCAAAATGGCTACAGCAATTAACTACATAGGCAAGGGCTGCTCTAAATTCCTTTGCCACACAGATTTATGTCAGCTCTGAGAATGCTGCACTGGGGAAATATGCCTGAAAAATGGAGTGTTGAAGAGGCAGGTCTTCAAGGGGGGCTTCCACTTTCTCCTCCCCAGCTGCTCTGTGAGCTCAGGAACTGCCTGACTCAGTGCCTTTCTGTGACCCAAGTATGGGGCTCTTCCTTTGTGCTCTGGGATGCAAAACCTTTTCACTGCTTCCATGTGACTGAACTCTTGAGGTCCCTGATGTGAAATGTTTTAACACAGCTCCTGCTACAGAAGACAAGTTTGGATTTACAACTGTGAGAGGAGAGATTTTCTTTTGGAATTTAAAACCCTGCCAAGCAGGCTAGAAGGAAAGAAGAACAGAATTCAAAAATCCACAGAAATGTACTTTATTTTATAAAATGAGGTTGGCCCTGCCCTTTCCCTCCACACTGTCTTTTCTCCTATGACCTGAGAAAAGTGAGCAGAAACGTGTATTTCCCTTGTAGAAAAAGTGTCCCTGCTGAAAGAGTTCAGCTACCAATGGAATCACCTGAGTGGCCAAGCTCTGCTGGATGTCACCGAGTGTATCACAGGTATGGCCTCCCCTTCTGAGCCAAGAGCTCTTCCCAGGGAGCATTTACAGGGAATGCCTGTGAGCAGACAGCAGAGCAGCTCCTCCAAACCAGGAGGTGCTGAGCTTGTCCCTGCTGCCCCATAGCCAAGGCAGGTGGGTTTGGCAGGTTTTCCCTGGCTGCTGCAGAGCTGGGCAGCATCTGAGATGGGGGCAGCACTTGGTCTGGGGCTGAGCTCTCACTGGGGCATCTCAGAACCACCTCCAGGAAAGGGAGGGCTAAAAATGCCCCAGCTGGCTCCTCTCTGGGAAGCTCAGGAACATCTGTGATCTTTGAGGGGAAATGGTGGCCAATGCTGTCTCAGCTCATCAGTTTGTTTTGTCCTCACAGAATTCTTGTATTTCTCTTGGAAAGTTTTGAGGCTGAACCGTGCAGGGCCTGGGGGTCACAGCTTAGGCCAGAACTCAACAGAGGTATCAGAGGCACGGGTTTAGTGCAAGGCAGCCTCTGGGGCACAGGGACAGAAGCAGAGTGCTGAGGCTCCCTGCCTGTGCTGTCAGAGTGGCCTTGGACTGAGCCTTTCAGGGTGTGCAAACAGTGTCTGCCTGTGTCAGCGCTGCCCAAAATGCTACAAATGCAGCTGATAATTGACTCCTCAGAGGAGCTTGCTGTGTCAGCAATAGCCAAGGAATGGAAAAAGGATAATCACAATATATAGTAGAGAAGATGTTTGATAGCCTTGCTTTAACTGGGGCTAAATCCACTGTTAACTATGTCAACATCTTTGAATGCAAGATTTAATACACTTTGTGTCTTCATTAGGAATCTCAAAAGGGCATGTTCAGTGATTGGGAATGTCAAAGGTCCTTTAAAGAGCATTTGAATAAAGTAGATCTCCAGCAATAGGGAATTTAGTTTAGCTGTTCTTTTGACCTCTTTTTCAAAAAAATGATTTAACCATAAATTAGGAGTACTTTAGAAAGAGCAGATGCTCTCTCTGCGATTCAGTAGGAACAGACAGGTGCTCCTCCTGTTCAGTAGTCACCAATGTCTTTAATTGCATTTGAACTCAAATGAATTCCCATTTTAAAATGGGTTCCATAACCCTTTCCTGCTTAGCAGAATTGGTTTTGGGTACTTGCAGGAGCAACTTCATTGTTGCTGACTGCTGGTGGATTAACAGCTTAGAGAAAATGAAATCTCTTCCACCACAGAATATTAAATGGCTGCTAGATAACATTTTGTCTGATCAGAAAATAAGAATGGTCTCCAAAGGACTTCAGGTTTTGATCTCTTGGCCAAATCTTCCATGCAAGAAGCCTGTTGGTAGTAACTTTTTGTCTGTGTTTGATATAGTTCAGTTCAGAAAATGGGCAGAGAGATTTCAGAGACAGTATGAGAAAACACTCGTGTTTTGGTTACATTTCAGTCCCCTGTGTAGCATTTTTCTTTTTCTATGCCCCTATTCAAGTGGACATCATAAGAAAAAAATGCCATTAACAGTGAGAGGGGAAATGGCATTAAAATGTGGAGATGCCCAAATGCCAGGGCAATGGGGTCTGGGTAATTCTCTCAGACACCCTGAGGTTTGAAACAGCTCTTTGTAGCAAGCCCCAAAAGCATTCTGCCAAAGACACCAGCTGGTCACTGATGTTTCTCATCCAGCTGTCAGGCAGCAGCCATCTCTGGTGGGCTGGAGTTTTGAGGTGTGTTCTAATCCTGCCCTTTGCTGTGTGCTGCTGAGCACAGGGAAGAGCCAGATTAGACATTTGGCACTTGGCATCAAAGTTACAAAAATGGAATAATTCCTTTTATTAGAAATCTCTCCATTTCCTCTCAATGGTGCATTTCCAAATCTTCAGTGTGGGTTTAGACAACTTCTTAATGGAAATCAAAGGCAATTGCACATTTCATTCATTGCTCATGCAGAAAGAGATTGTGAAATAATTTAGTAAAGGTAGGAAGTCTGCCGCAAGGACAGGGCTCTGGTTGGAGCAATTAGTGCTGAGGGGTTGGTGGTTCTGTTTCCAGGATGCTCAGCTGCTTTGCCCCTTTCTGGATCAAGGGGCTCTGGGTGCTATTTTGCTGCTCTTGGCCAGAGAGGCTGGCAAGAAGCAGAAGCAGAGGCAGATCCTTGTTTGCAGTGAGGCTGGTGGGTAAGGAGCTGTGTCTCTGTCCCGGCAGTGCTTGTGCAGGGGGTTCATGCCAGGAGCCCTAGAGTCGTCCAGCGCGACGCCCTGCCTGTGCTCTGGTCCTGTCTGGGGAACAAGGCGCTGCCTGTGCAGAGCGCCAACGTCCGCACCGTGGCCACCAAGCTCGCCTCTGCCCTCTACAAGGTGATGGGCACCCAGCTGAAGAAATGTGCTGCCAGCAAGCCTCCACATGTGCGGGAAAAGCTCTCCAAAATGCTGAGCTGAAGAAGGTGAGATGTTCTCCAGAAAGCTGAGGAAGCAGTGAGTTGGACACCTCTGGATTTGCCTTTTGAGCTGTGCCAAAAATGACAGAATGCTAAGGAAAGGTGTGCATCTGGCCCTGCTCTCTCCATTGCTCTTCCTAGTCATGGCATGGGGAGCCTGGAGCAGCTCCAGATGGAGGACAAGGTGAAGGCAATCATGGCTCAGCCTCACACAGAGGTGAGGGGGGAGCTGGGCCAATCTCTGCTGGGAGGAAGGGTCTTGTGGCAGCCCAGAGAGGCTGTGCACATTGCCAGGGAACAGCTGTGCCCTGCACGTGCCCCTGCAATGAGCTGTGCTGCTGCCAGTGCCCCTGGAGCTGTAGGGCTGCTGAGCTGTGGGGCAGGCAGAGGAGCAGGAGGGTGCATGTGCAGCTGAGCCATTCCTGGAGAGCACAGGGCTCTGGGCTCCCTGCTGTCCCAGGGCAGCCCAGAGGCCAGGCTGTGCCTGTGCCAGCTCTGGGCAAGTGGCTCAGGGTTTGCCCTGGCCTGCCTCAGTGTCTGCCAGCAGGAGCATGTTTCCCTGTGCAGCTGTTTACATATCTCCAGGAAATGTGTCCCATGAAATATGGAGCTTCAGATGCTTTAGGTTTGCATGGAAGCCTCTGTTAAACTTTGTGTCTCCATTTTGCAGATCTGGCTGGTTACAGTCTTACCGGGAAGTTTTCTCTGGACACTTCCAATGTTCCCTCACCCACAAAGTCCTCGCCTCCTGTCCAAAAGAGCTCTCTTTCCTCCAAGCTCAGGAAGAAGCTGCCGCCTGTATAAAGTGTGTGTGAAGAATATGATTGATGCGTTAGGCTTCATAGTTAGAGCTGTACATACCTTCTGATCTTTAGATGCAGTTTTGAATTAATAAGTTTTGATTGTATCTTTCAAATTTGATGACATATTTTTAATTCTATATATTTTATTTTGATGATGAAAAAAAAACTAAATAAATAAATAAAATTTAAATAAACCAAGAAGAGAATGTGAGACCAGGACCTGCTAGCGTAGAGATTATGAGAGTGCAGCTCACTCAATGTGCCAGTGTCTCACCACATCCTTTCCTCATTAAGCCACTCCTTTACCTCTTTGGCCATCTTCTCTTTGTGTCATTTGTGCTGCTGTTTTCAACTTGTCATTGTAACAGGGCCACACATTGACATGTTTGGGGGACAATGGATCCAAAAGATCCTGTACAGTCAAAGGTTTTCTACCTAGGTGTGTTCTGTGCTCACCAAAGGCTGGAGCAAAGAAACCAAGAGAACTGTGCCCAAATCCCAAAGCTTTGCTCCTTTGCAATCTCCCACAGATCTGGCTCACAGGTGTCTTCAATCACAATTCCATAGGTAAGAAGAGGTCATGTATTTCACTGGGAAATGATGCACTGCTTTGGCAAAGTCACCTGTATTTACCCGGGAGAGCACTCCAGCTGTGTTGTTTGCACCTTGTATGCAGAAGGATGAGTGCACTGGGAGGCCAATAACAAGTGACAAGGGTTCCTCAAATCTGCACTGCAGCCTGGGTGCCATTCAGCCCAGAGCTAGGGGATCATTTGTTCCCATGGACCAGTGCTTGCCAGTGGAATGAATTCCTGCATAGCTGGAAGAAGCAATTCTGGATTCAGCTCCAGCTGTTGGTGGGCTGCATGATCATTGACAATGCTGCACTTCCAGAAATTATTCTGCAGTTTCTTTTTATAGTAATTTGAAGCTTTGAAACTTCACAGTTCAATTTGCTTTGCCTTAGGGAAAAACACTTCTGGGCCCAGTGCAAACTGTAACCTTTTGACAGCAAAGTCCACATGGTTGCCATTTTATGATGTTACACAATGTCACCTGGCTGCATGTGTTTGCTTTGCTCTGGGTCTAGTCCCAGCCTAGTAAAGCCCAGGCAGGGTGGAATGTTGCAGGGAAAATTGGTCCATGAGCTTATGGGGTTGCCATCAGCAGCAGTGTGAATGTGCCCTTTGGGGATTCCGCTGGAGACAAAATTAGGGACCTACTCCATGCCACAATATTCTCTTAGATCTTTCTAAAATATCCTAGAAAAGGCCGTGAAACTTCACATCTCCTTGCACACCCACTGTTTGAAGAGGGGCATTTTGGTTCCTCCTCAAAGTCATTGCTCTTGCACATGAGAAACAAGAACCACCAACAGGAATGATGCATAGTCCTGCTGCTGCTGCTGCTGCAGAGGATTGGGTAGTGCAGACATGGGTATTACCAATATGAGCACTTAGTTAGCATTTCATGCTCCTTCAAGCTGCCCAGATCCCAGGGCTTTTTGTTTCAAAGCAGCCACTGCACCATCTCTAGGGAAGAACAGGAAATGGGAAACAGCAACTGCCAGCCTTGCAGGGGTGTGGGGGAAAACCTGAAGTGTCTGCATCAAAAGATGAATGGGAAGAGTGTAATTGACAAAGCAAACGCTTCGTTGGGATAGCAGGAGCAGTTCTTTACTGCATGCTTGCATGAAGATCATTTGGAATCTCTTTTTGTATCTCATGCAGAAAAGGAGCTCTTAATAATACCACGCCACTTAAACCAGATTGGGATGTAGCTCTGTAGTGGTTCACAATGAAGCAGACTGCCTGCTGTGTCACTGCCAGCCTGGTGAGACTGCGAGGGACTGTAGTGTATCCCATGCCTGTTTTACCTCCAAGCAGAGCTTGGTTTTCCTTATTAGTGTGGAGTAAATACAAGAGTAATAAAATGGACAATTAGACTGGCCACTTTGGAGGATATGCTCATGCTTTCGCATGTCAGTCCTGTACCTCATTCTCCCAAAGGCTTGTTACTCATGAAAAAATATTTTAACAAAAAAATCTCAGCTCTCATGTTATATCTGAATAAAATTACACAGGATCATCAAGAATTCTGCTGGCAGGAACAAGACAAGAGCCTTCCGACACTCACTTGCAGCTGTCCTGGATTGCTGCAGCCCTTTGTGAAAAGCTGCTGCAGACAGAGTATTTGGAGCTGGTTTGGGCCTTTATGAAAGATCTGTGGAGCAGTGTGCAGGGCTCTCCTGGCAGGAAACTGTTTGTCCAAGCCCAGGGACACGGTGCCGGCAGGAGCGGAGCGGCCCCGCTCCCAGCCCGAGAGTCTGTGAGCTGAGCCACGCCGGGGAGAAAAGGCAGCGAGGGGCTCCAGCCCAGCTGCTTCACTGCCCTGCCCGCCCCATGGAGCTCTGCCCTGGGAGAAAGCCGACGCCGGACGAGCCCCCGAGCTTCCATCAGCTGCTGGAACTGCTCCGTGACAGCTCCTGTTCTTCCGAGAGAGACCCCGGCGCCTTCTTGTAACGCATGTCATGGGGGGATTCTGTTTGTTAATAAACTGTTGGGGGTTTGCCACTTTCATCTATTAGTAATAATTTCCTATTGCTGGAAAGGGGTTGTTGGAACACTTCAGAGGAAACAATTTATTGCACAATATCCTGTTTGAAGTTGTCTCAAACTGTGTGAGAGCGATGGCGTCACATAGGAGCATCCCCAAGGCTGCTGAGGGGAAGGCACAGAGGAAGAAAAACCCAGTATTTCTGAGGGAAACTTCTTGACACCAACCCAACATGAGTTGTCAAACAGCAGACCTGATGTTTCGAGACATGGTCCAAAAAGGAAACCTTTCAGTGTGTTTGGTCCAGGCTGGGTTATGCTGGAGGCAAAGGTGTGTCAGTGTGTTGGATAATACTCTTTTCTTGACATAGAGATGGGGAAACTGAGAGGTGTTTTAATAACTTTTATTCCATTTTCAGTCTCACGAGAAGGGTGAGACAATACAGATGTTATAATTCACGCCATCACAATCAGAAGCCAACAATTTCCTAATTATAATACATTATGAGCGTTTCTTGGTCTTTCAGCCTTTTGCCATGCCATGTTGTAGATGCCTTAAAGCCAATTATTTAAAACTGCCCCTTGTGGGTCCCACTACAATGCATCTTTCATAGCTCTGTTTTCCCAAAATCTTATTTGCAAGGCCATCTTTTGGAAGTTTTTCCAGCTGCATTTCTGTCTCAACAATATCTGTCCTATTCCATGGCATTTTTAAGTTAGCATTTCTTGTCTCAAGGTTTATATACAGATGCATACTGTGTGGGCCTTCTACTAGGCCCTAAAAAAATTCTACAAATCCATTTCCCACATCAGTGCACTTGGCACCTTCTCTCCTCATTGTGCCGGGCAAGCACAGGAGCCCAGAGCTCCTGCAGAACCCATCACAGCACTCAGTGGGAGCAAACTTGCGTCCAGTCCTTGCCTGGAGCTGTGGTGCCCAGCATTCCACCACTCTGGAATGAGGAGCTGTTCCTGCTCTTTCAGAAGGAGCTAAGGATGTTTGACCTTCAGATCAATTGCCTGCAGGCTCCTGCAGTGCCTGGTGCTGCTCCCTTGCAAGAGGCACCCCAGGGCAGGGGGGCACATCTGGGCTGCTGTGTCTGGCTCTGGGGCTCCCTGTTCTGGGCAGTGAGGAGGAGCTGCAGAGGCTCTGCAGGACTGACAGGATGGGCTTTGGGGCTGGCAGGAGAAGCTGAGGGACCTGGCCTGCTGGAGCTTTTGACGAGGAGGCCCAGGGCTCATCCTGCAACTGCTCCAAGGGTGGTTCCAGAGAGTCACAGAATCAGCAAGGTTGGAATAGGCCATGGAGATCATCAAGTCCACCCTGTGCCCTGACACCGCCTTGTCTCCCCTGAGCCTCCTCTTCTCCAGGATAAACAACCTCAGCTTCCTCAGCAACTCCTCACAGCTCTTGTGTTCCAGATCCATCACCAGCCTTGTTGTCCTTCTCTGGACAGACTCCAGCCCCTCCACATCCTTCCTAAATTGGGGGGCTGAGAACTGGACACAGCACTTGAGGTGCTGCCCAAGCAGTGCTGAGCACAGGGGAAGAATCCCTGCACTGCTCCTTCTGGACACACCATTCCTGATCCAGGCCAGGAGCCATTGGCCTTCTTGGCCAGCTGGGTACACTGCTGCCTCATGTCCAGCCTGCTGTCCATCAGTCCCTGCAGGTCCCTTTCTGCCTGGCTGCTGTCCAGCCCCTCTGGCACCTTGTTGAGGGAGGGAGGTAGGGAGGGAACGGGTCCAGATCCAATCCTTCCTGAAATGTGGTGTTTGCTGGCACTGCCAGTTCCCAGATCTTGATATTTCCCTATTCTGGTACAGCCCAAGTGCAGCAATTTGCTGGCAAAGAAAGTCAAAACCAAGCAAAGACCTGGTACCTACAGCAACCCAATCTCGGGTTTGCTGATACCACCAGTACCCAGACTGGGAATTTTTCATATGCCTGCGCAGCTTAATTCCAGCAGTTTGCTGGCACAGAAAATTAGCATCTGGAAATTTCTCACTGCCAGCAAAACCTAAATGAAGAAATTTTCTGCCAAAGAAAGCCAGAACCCAGCAGCTTCCCAGTGCTGCCACCAGCACCACCCAGGTCTGGTGTTTGCTGCGCAAATTCCCAGATCTGGAAATTTCCCAGTGCTGGCACAGCCCAAGTCCAGCGATTTGCTGGCACAGAAAGCCAAAATCCGGCAGTCTCCTGATGCCAGTACAGGTGCTCAGACCTGGTGTTTGCTGCCATTGCCAGTGCTGAGATCTGGCTATTTCCCTGTTCAGGCACCGCCAAGTACAGCAATTTTCTGGTAAAGAAAGCCACAATCTGGCAATTCCCTGCTACCATCATTGGCAATGCCAAGATACGGTGTTTGCTGGCACCACCAGTGCCCAGATGGGGGAATTTCCCAGTGCCAGCTCAGCCCAAGTCTAGTAATTTTCTGGCAAAGAAAACCAAAACCTTGCAAATACCTGGTACCTACAGCACCCAATCTTGTGTTTGCTGACACCACAATGTCCAGATCCAGAATTTTTCAGGTTCCTATGAGACAGAGTAAAGATCCATTCTGAATTAGGTGAAGTGTCTAAGAAAGGTGAAAACTCTGTGAGGCCAAATCTGAAGGAAAAACTCGCATGCCAAGACAGCAAGAAGACAGAGAAAGAAAAACAGAAAAGACCATGAGGTCAATTTGCCCCGGCCTAGAAAATCCTTTGATAAAGAAGAACTGGTGCTAAATGTCATGCGGAATGAATATGTATGAACCTATTGTGAAACTGTATGCATATGCATTTGGAAGGGGGATAAAAGGAGACCTAAAGTCTTCAGGGGTACGCTTGCCTTTTTGGGGAGGCTTGCGTCCGGCGCGTGTCGTAATAAAAGCATACCGGGCTTTACAACTTTTATGAAGTTGTGAGGTTTCTTCTTTTCTCTGCAAAACATAATGGCGAGCCAGCCAGGAGTTCTCTGTCCCCGCAGGGGCAGGGGGGATAGACGGACCTCCAAGGTGCACCCTTGGATTTTTTTCCTGGTGGGGCTCCGCTCGTCTCACTTGCCACCTGCGGAGACAGAGAACAACCTGCTGGCCTGCGGAGGAAGATATGGTATGTACTGAGGGGCCCCCGGGGGAGGGAAAGGAGAGCAAGGGAGTAAACCACCCAGAGACGTCTGGGTTCAGCTGATGGAGCAGCTGTATTAGAGACGGGGTTCATTGTTCTGATAGAGCGGAACTGCTAGAGGCTCTAGGGTGAGCCGGATGAACCCGTGCATGTGTGTGTTGGGGGTTCATCGTTCTGATAGAGCAGAACCGCTAGAGGCTCTAGGGGTGAGCCGGGTGAACACGTGTATGTGTGTATTGGGGGTTCATAGTTCTGATAGAGCAGAACCGCTGAGCCCGTGTGTGTTTTGTTTGTGTGTGTGTGTGATGTCTGGACACTGTTGCTGTATGGTTAATGTGTGCATTGTGTGGTCAGTGCACTGTGTTTGTAATCGTGCGAGTGATAAGTGTATGGTGTATAAAAGAGAGTAAATCTACAGTGCGGGGGGGGGTCAATACTACCCGTGTTTGAAGCAGCCGAGTGAGGCCTGAGGCGCCGGCTGCAGCAGGCTGCAGGGGCAGGGAGAGAAGTCCCCTGCGGAGAAGCGAGTGGAGGAATGTCAGTGATGGTATTTATCGTGTTTAAATGTAGTGATTTGTGTAGATTTGGTGCATTTTAACCGTGAGTATGAGCTCAGAGAGTTCCTTTGCCTTGAATGTTTGGACTTGATCTCTAGACTGTGAGCTGTTATTTTGATTGTGTCCAGGAAGATTGATGTGAGTAAAAGCCGCATTATGGTATGCTGTCTTGTGTTGAGAAAAGTGAGCACTTTGAGAAATATGCCCTTTCCCGGTGATTTTGTGTGGTGATTTTCTTCCACTGCATTGTGGTAATTTGATTCTCAAATTGTATAGTAGTGTTTGTGGAGATTTTAAGATTTTGTTGCAACAAGAGCAGTATTTTACACAGGAGAATTATAGTACGGTGATTTATGTTTAACTACGATAAAGCCAGTTAAAGGAATTCCAAGAATTCTCCCCCTCACAGCAATTCAAGCCTTGGCTCTAGTGAATTTGAGATAAAGGGTAGGGGGGGGTGCGTGTGTCTGTGTCTGTGGGCATATCAGAGTTTTGGCTGTGACTAGCACAGTCTTTTTGCGAAGCAGTAAAACAAGTGTAAGGAGACACAGTGCTTAATTAGATTGTGCAAGAGGAGAACTATAAAAGACTGATATTTTGTAAAACAGAGTTTATATAGAAGAGATGAATGAGATGAATAAGTTAATGAGACTTATGAGATTTATGAGACTTCAGTTGGTACTGCAGTAAGTCTGGACTGGAAACAATCTGTAGGGATTTAAAGTTCTCTGTAACAAACAGAAGAGCCAGCCTTTGCGGGCAATTCTGGGGAGCCTTTGGTGCATCAAGAGGCTGGCACGCTGCATGAGGTGACAGTGGCTGTCCCCTGGGCACAGGGACAGCTCTGACTGCCCTGTCTCCCCAGGGAACACGGGAATGACCTGTGGGCAAAAGCTGGATGTGCAGGTATTATTGCAGCGTGGTGTTTGCGAGAAACGCTAGTTCTAATAAGCGTCAGGGCACTTGCCCCGAGTGCAAATTAGAGGTTTCTGATCAAGCGTATTCAGAACCCAAGGTCTTAGAGCTTGTGTGTGGGAATCACATCTGATACCTGCCACCTGGAGCTGTGTGTGTGTAGGAGGAAAACTGAGAAACTACTGTGAAGGTCTGTAAAAAGGTTTGAGTGGAAGCGAGATAGGGCAAGGAGAAATAAATAATGAGAACTGACCAGAGCAACGAGGTTCCTAAATTAGCCCCTTTTGGGAGGGGCTCACTGGGAGAAGGCTGCCAGTAGGAGCAGCTCAGAAAATAAAAAGATTTATAATACTTCATTGCAGTTAGTACTGTTTTAAAATAGGAAGATAAGTGGGATGGGGTTTTTGTATGCTGAAATGTATTTTTGTTTTAAGAAATCACCCAGAATGGCAAAGAGACTGTAAGATCAGACCGCCCTCTGGTCTTGGCCCTTGAAAAGGAAAACAAGGCAAAGAGGAAGCAAATCAAACATGTTGTTCAGCATGCAGAATAAGATAGCAATGTATGAAATCAGGCAAAGATTATCATGCTGAAATGCAAAGCAATCACAGTTCGCAAAATGAGTACATATGATTTGGTAAAGGCTCCTCCCAAGATAAGGGAGGAAGGGTAAAGATGACCTCCCCAAAAGGGAAGAATTTTTGTCGACACAAGGGTCATATATTCAGTTTTAAATAAAGCTTTAGTACCTGTGGAGAATGTTGTAGTGTGGGGAATGAACAACTGGCCAGTCTGAGAAGGCATACTTGTGCAAACCTTTAAAGTAACATGTGTACTATGTGTACCTAAAAGCTTTTGTACAATTTGCTCAATTTGCTAAACATTCTACAAATGAGAAAGGTTACTCTGGAGACAAATAATATAAAGATGTTAGGCTTAACATTAACAGACACTGAAATTAAGAAAGACATTAGTAAGGAGATATTAGAATAAGTAAATAAGTGTTTTCAAGGGTATGGGCCTCTGCTGTACCAGGGAGAGTAAAAGATGCTACCCCATGAGCATCAAGCTTAAGGAAAGAACACAACTAGTGAGAACTGGGTAGTACCCTCAAAAGGAAGGTAAGGAAGGAATCAGCCCAATAACTGATAGTACTGGATTAAGGGCTGTCAATAAGATAACACAGAATTTATACCCTGTGGTAGCAAATCCATATACCTTACTAACTTGTTTAACACCTGAGCTAACCTGGTTCACTGTTTTAGGCCTAAGAGATGCCTTCTTTTGCCTCCCTATCCACGAAGCCAGCCAGAAAATTTTTGCATTCAAACACAAGCTCACATAGTCCATGTGCCTGAAGGCTTCAAAATTCCCCACTCCGACTGGAGAACACCTTTCAAAGACCCAGAGTCCCGGGAAGCTCCACAAGACGAAAGGAGGCTGTTGCAGTACGTGGATGATCTTCTAGTAGCCACTCGGACGAGGGAAGCAGGAGACGCCTGAACGGTAAGCCTTTTGAATTTCCTAGGACTCCAAGGATGCAGAGTCTCAAAGAAAAAGGCACAGGTAGTGAAACAGAAGATAATCTGCCTGGGGTAAGAAGTGAGTGCTGAGCAGCAGACTTTAAGGCAGGGAAGCCTTATGCCAAACCTTGAAACCCCAGACAATGAAGGAACTCTGAACCTTCTTAGGCATGGTAGGGTGGTGCCAGCTGTGGGTTTATAATTATGGACTGTTCGCCAGACCCCTCTATGATCTTATTGCCAATGGAAACTGAGATCTCCAGTGGACAAAAGATGCCACACGGGCCTTTCGCCAGCTAGAGAGTGCCCTCATGTCGGCTCCAGCTCTGAAAATTCCAGATGTAAGTAAACCATTCTTTCTATTTTTCCACGCAAGGAATTGCCCTGGGAATATTGGCTCAAGACTTGGGTCCATACTGAAAGGGTAGTTGCTTACTTCTCTAAGCAACTAGATGCAACAGCCAAAGGATGGCCAGGTTGCCTCAGAGCTGTAGCTGTAGTTGTGCTGAATATTCAAGAGGCACGCAAGTTCACCCTGGGACAAAAATGACTGTGTTAGTGTCCCACACAGTGTCCACAGTACTGGAAGTAAAGGGTGGCCACTGGCTCTCACAGCAGAGGTTTCTGAAATACCAGGCCATGATGGTAGAGCAAGATAATGTAGAGATAGTGGTGACTAATATTGTCAACCCAGCTTCCTTTCTCAGCGGAAATCAAGGAGAAGCAGTACACCACGATTGCCTAGAGACCATTGAAGCTATGTCGGCGGAAGGGAACCAGGACATCAATTTGATCATCACAGGCTCGATTTTATTGATCAGTACGGCGGGTTAAATACAGTTAATAATGAGCTTCATACATATTGCAAAAGTTGAGCTCAGGATTGGTCAGCTTACATATCAGCACCTACGCCTACTTCTACATTCCTATGGTTCTACTTTTGATACTTTCTATATATTCTTAGGATATATTCAGGACTAATCTCAACTCCCTATCCTCATGTTGCAGCAAGGTCACTGCTGACTCTTCCTTTCAGCTTGCTGACTGCTGACTTTTCTCCTTCAGCTTAACCAGCGGCATTATGTCAGTATGGCCTTTCTCAGCTAACCAATTATTAATAATACTCTCCACATTTCCCCGTTTTCTTCTTGTGCAAGGAGACTAGTTTGCTATGTTTTTGCTATTGTACGGCTGACCATGTTTTGAATACAGTTAAAGATACAAGGCAAAATAAGCAAAAACAGTAAAATTACACCCAGCAGTCCTATAGCATAGATCACAAGGTTCCTCAGCCACGGTCCAAGTCCTAAGCCTTTAAGCCATTCGTCAATTCCTAAACCGTCTTCTTCTTTAAGTTTGTGAAGTCCCTGTTGCAGTTCTTTTATCTTAGTGTGAATGGATACTGAATGATCAGACAGATTCATGCAACACATTCCCTCGAACTCTTCACATCCATGCCCTTGTGCTAAGAGCAAAAAATCTACAGCAGCTCTATTTTGCAAAACAGCATGGTTAACACTTTGCACATCTGCAGCTAGCATGTCTAGGATTTGTGATGTCTTGTTCAGCTCATCCCCTGCCCAGCATCCTAATTGTTTTGCTAAATTCATGGCTTTATTGGCAGATCCTCCTGGTAAGATAGTTGAAACCACCACCTGTTTGAATGTGCCCCAAAACCGTGGATCTCCTGTCTTGCTGCAGTCTAAGTCATGTATGCTACGTTTTCTCCTGTTTGAATTTTGACTCAGCTGCATTAGCAAGGACACATTAGGATGAAACAGTGACAATTTTCCCAAAAAACAGGGTCCACCCTGTGGTTTAGCTGGTATACCATTCCATGCCCTGTCTCCACAAATCAAAAATATTCCTGTGGGTAATTTCATTGGTGCTGTGATATTTGTGCCGTTACATTGACTGTAATGCTGTGGAGAGAATTCACTCACATTCAGGGATGAATCTAGGGTGGCCCATGTTTCTTTAGGTTGGTTTAAATTCTGAGCACCCAAAAGTTTGAAGCTAAACCATCCACCAGCTGTAGTGTTAGATATGCTGGCATTTGTACTTCCAAAAAGATCCAATTCTTCAGGAGGAGAATGCAAAGAGGTGTTAAGTGATTGGATTAGTAAGCATTGACGATAGCCATCACTCTGACCTGCAGTATACCCTTGTTGCACCGGCAATGTGATGTTTGACATGTTAGACATACATAAGGTTTGATTGTTTATCAAACTACAAAATTCTCCAGGAGACCACATTGGAAGTCCCACCAGGCATGTTTGAAATGGGTTAGTGACTCCTCCAAGACTTAGACAAAGTGATGATTGGTTAGTTTGATTAGCAAGTGTTACCCATAAATTTTCCCTTGGTTGACTAAAGTGTGTTACTCCTACTGCTTCACTTGCTACAGCATTGAGCAGTATAACAAGAACAAACCTCATTTTTCTTTCTGCTTGCTTTGCTTCTCCTTTTCTTCCTTCTGCTTGCGTTGTTTTTCCTTTCTTCGCTGTCTTTTCCCTGGTTTGCTAGATTGTCTATTGTGAGGCTGAGTCAATTTTTGAATATACTGATCTAATTCTAAATCAGCATCCTTGCTCACAGGTATAGCATGAGGTAAGTTTGAAGGCAAATCAGCTTTACAGCGAGCTGCTATGATGCGTGAGGCTTTAGTAATTTCAAATATTCTAAGGTTTTCCTGCAACTTCCACCTAAGATATGCTATAATCACTTGTTCTGCAGTCTCAAAAGGTGTAATCCTGTCCGTCCTGGCAGGCCAGTACTTTGTTAAAGAGCTCTAACCCAGAAATAATTTTGAATCCACCTTCCAGAACAAGGGGCACACCATAAATAATCTACTGACCTCGGTGAATACCAATAATCCTGATTACAATCTGCACAATGCAAAGCTACCCATGCATAGCACTTATCATTATCCCTTTTGCAAACATAACAAGGAAGTGAATATAAGTAAGGACCAGTATAAAAGTCTGGTTCTTCAATCCAAAGCAACCAATTCAATGGTGGTGATCGCAAAGCCTCTTCAGCTTTTGTACTATATGTGGCTAACAGCTCAAGGTCTTTCTTTAACACAAGGCGTATCTTATTTCGTAATCGTAGTTCTTGTTCGTTATCCTCCTCAACAACTATATCCTCCTGAGGGTCCCACAATTGTAAAAGTGTTCTAATCATAGAAAATTAATTAGCAATCACTGATATCCTTATTCAAATGAGATCGTTCCCTTTTTGCCTTCTTTTTCTTATCTGTCTTCAATCTTGCTGCTCCTGATTTTACTGGTCCTGCCACTTGCAAACTTAATTTTTGCAACTTATCAATGCAGCAATCTAATGCTCTATCAGGATCCCCTTGGAAGGGTCCTACAACTGAATGCTGTGTTAAAGGCACTAATTTCCTACACCTTATAGAAACTATACATGATTTACTTTGAACCTTAATTCTATTCACAATACATTGTATTTCCCATCGATAATGAGCAAGAACCTTCTGTTCAGGAGACTCATAAAGATTTAAAGCTGTATATGCGTTTTGCCCCGTTTGTCCCCACAATTCATCTTGCCAGCTTTTTCCCCACGTATGCTCGTGTTCACAAGTATGACACCACAAATCCCGTAATAATGATTGTTCTATCCAAAAAGTTCTTTCACAACCCCCACAATGTAGAGCTATCCAGGCAGCACAATGTGGATTGTGACAGTCAAGGCAATGTAGTTTCGCTGGATCTGTTAAGTGAAAAGTTGATAATGAGTCAATGAAACCAATCAACTCCTGGGCCGTCCGGTAGTGACGTGTCAGTGCTCTGTCCACCGTTTCCGAGTACCCCTTCAATTGAAACAGCACTGGTTGTCGGACTAGAAGCAGTTTCTTCCCCAGTCGCTCCCTGTCCTCCTCCGTAAGGCGATCCACCAGAGGCTGCATCAAAAACAGGTTTAGTCCACTTAGCAGGCACCCACAAAGGCCCTGTAGGTGAGGAAACACAAAGATACCCCCGACCCCAATATAATACTTTTGCAGGTTTTTCCCATAATCCTGTACTTGGGTTCTTATACTTAACCCAGACCTCTGTTTCCTTAATATTTTCCTGACCTGACCTCGGATGATGTTTCATTGCAGGGGGGGTATCATCTTCCCCAAAAATGCATAAATGATTAATCACATAGAAAACCTTAGCCAAACATGCTTGTGGATCTGTCAAATCTTGATGTTTTTCAATATACTGCTTAAGGGTACTGTTTGCTCTTTCCACTATTGCCTGTCCAGTAGAAGAGTGTGGAATGCCTGTCACATGCTTAACAGACCACTGATTCAAAAATTTCCGGACCCTAGCACTTATATAAGCTCGACCATTATCCGTTTTGATACTCTTTGGAACTCCCATAACAGCGAAACAACAGATGTCTGATAACCTGTATAGCTTTCTGTCCTGCCTGAGCCGTAGCCCATATGTAATGACTATATGTATCTATGGTGACGCACACATGCTTGACTTTACCGAATCTAGCTATGTGTGTAACATCCATTTGCCATATCTCATTTATTTTTAAACCTCGAGGATTAACCCCGATGCCTAGACCTATCCCACCATTATGATAACTACATGTTGGACATGCTCTGACAATGGCCTTGGCTTCTGACAAACTCAGCTCAAAGTGTTTTGCTAAACCTCTTGCATTTTGATGATATCTACTATGTGCTTCTCTGGCCAATGTGTGCTTGTCAATAGGACAAGAATTATCAATGGGTAGGGGAACCAATTTATCTGCACGTTCATTCCCTTCTCCTAAACCTTCAGACCATTTAGGGCTCCTAATATGAATCACAGAATATGCTTCATTTCTTTCTCGTAAAGCTTTCCTTAACTGTATCAGTAACTCATACAATCGTTTATTATTCACTTCCTTAATTGCTGCTTCCTCTATTCGTTTGACTACTCCTGCAACATACATAGAGTCTGTGACCACATTTAAAGGCTCCTGTAAGTTGGACACCGCCCATACTACTGCTAACAATTCCAAAGTTTGTAAGCTATCTGCAGGGTCTGCTGTGAGGAGTTGATGCTTCCATTGTCCTTTGTCTTGCCAGGTAACAGCAGCACGCCTTGATTTCTTTCCTGCATCTGTAAAAACTGTAATAGCTCCTTCTATGGGGTTTTCTTCTCTCAAAGGTCGAGTGATCCAGTTCCATTCTGTCATCCATTGCAAAACTCTAAGCACTAATTTACTAGTCTCTACTTTAGCAGGTGACATCAATAATGCTTCTTGTAAATTCTTTGAATTTATCAAGTACCAGTCCAAGGTTTCTTTTTCCATAGGTAATCTAATAGTAGCAGGTTCTCTACCTTCATCTTCAAGAATTCTGAGACGCCCCTTTTTGATTAATGCAGCCAATTGTTCAATTTTTGAAGATATTGTTTTCTTATGCTGTAGTGGTGGTGATAACTATTCCAACACACGTATCTCCCCTGTTTTCTTTTGCAACTGAGAGAGAGCGCCAAGCAAGTGGCAAGGGCTATTCCAAATAGTAAGGTCAATGGGGTGGTCGAGTTGTTGACGAGACACATACCCTTGCTGTACACAGTTACTAATTTGCTGCAAAGCAAGATGATGCTCCTTTGTCAGGTGTACAGGAGTAGTAGGGTCCACGCCTTTTAACAAAGGCCGTAGGGCTTCTAATAAATGATTTGGTATTCCCACCATAGGCTTCAGCCACTGTAAGTCTCCCAGCAACTTCTGTGCATCATGTAGAGTTTTAATGTCCAATTGTAATTCCAATTTTTGTGGTATCACTATTTGATCCCTCAGAGTCCATCCCAAATACTTCCAGGGCTTTGTAGTCTGAATTTTCTCTGCAGCAATAACAAGTGAATATGCAGCAAGAGTATTTTTAATGGTGTTAATCTGTAAAGAGGAGAATGGCTGTTGCTGTGCAAACAAAATATCGTCCATGTAATGATATATTATAGTTGCTGGCCATTTGCGACGTAGTGGCTGTAATGCAGCATCAACATAAAGCTGACATAAAGTGGGGGAGTTGTGCATGCCCTGCGGAAGAGATGTCCATTCAAATCTTTTATCTGGTTCTCCACAATTTATTGCTGGTAAAGTAAAAGCAAATCTCTTCATGTCATCAGGATGCAGGCCAATAGTGAAAAAACAATCCTTTAGGTCAATAATTAAAAGTGGCCAGTGTTCTGGAATCATAGCTGGATTTGGAAGACCAGGCTGTAAGGCCCCCATTGGTTCCATTTGGTCATTTACAGCCCTCAAATCATGTATCAAACGATATTTCCCTGATTTCTTTTTGATTACAAAAATAGGTGTATTCCAAGGGCTTGTGGACAGTCTTAGGTGCCCTTTTGCATATTGTTCCTGTACCAATTCATGGGCATGCATAAGACTCTCCCCTTTTAATGGCCATTGCTTAACCATCACCGGTGTATCTGTTTTCCAGGTGAGTGGAATGGGGAAAGTCCAAGCAATGGCAATTACCCCAAAGGGTGCTGATTAGTTAACACCACTCCCAATTGTGTTAAAATGTCCCTTCCAATTAAGCAGGAAACTGTAGGAGGCAGTTGAACAATTGAAAACACAGCAGATATTTGTTGATTCTCAATGCACACAGACAAAGGCGGCGACCTGCTTGCCAATGTAAATCCTCCCACTCCTGTCAGCATGTTTGATGATGGGAATAGGGGCCAATGTTGTGGCCATGCTTCTGGAGAAATGATGCTGGTATCTGCTCCTGTATCCAATAATCCATGAAGGGTTATGCTTTGATGCCCATAAGTAATTTCAACCTTTTGCTTTGGTCTATTTTGTAAATCCATGGTTAAAAGTGTAACACCAGTAGAGCCAAAACCTTTTTCATCCCGTGTTTGCCCAGTAAATGATTGTATTCCTGATGTCATTTGTGACAGTGGTACCAATTGAGCAATGCATTGTCCTTTTGTAATTTTAATCGGAGGATAAAGGGTGTAAGCCATGATTTGTATTTCCCCTGTAAAGTCCGCATCGATAACACCAGGCAAAACAAATAATCCCAACATAGTTATAGAGGAACGTCCCAGCAATAATGCTCCACATGTTTGTCCATTTAATATAAGAGGACCCTTTACTCCAGTGGGTATCCTCTCAGGCGGGTTCGTCATTAGTGTGACGTCTACTGCTGCTGATAAGTCCAAACCGAGGCTCCCGGTTGTTGCGGGTTGCAGAAAGGAGGTAGCAACGATGTCATGGCAGCTGCTGGTGTCTCCAATGTCACGGCGGCAACTTGTGTGATGAATGGTCTCGAGCCTCCTTGCGTGAATGCCAGTGAGCCATTTCGGAGAGAAGCAAGAGCAGCTAACACCTGATTTTGAGTAGACTATGCTTTTGCAACCCTAATCCTAATTCCTTTAAGGCTTCTGCTATAAATGCCTGTGAAGCTGTTGGCATTAATGCCATTCGCTCTAATGCTTCCTCAATAGTCCAGTTTGCCCCTAAAGTAGCTAACACTCTTTGTGTTGCTGGATTGCTATTTTGCAAAGCACACTGCTTCAATATCGCCCTGCAACACCAGCCTGATCTATAGCAGTAGCTGTTCTATCGATAAAATTTCCAAATAATTCTTCTCTACCTTGTTTAATGCCCATATAAGCTGGTAACCCTCCTGGCTCTTTAACCATGTCCATTGCAGCACGCACTAACCTCATAGACTCTCTAAGTTTATCTTCTCCCGATATCATCTGTGCCTCTGTACGAAAAAATGCCTCTAAGCCCATCTGCTCCTCTACTATTACTCCATGTAATGGGTCATGTGCATTAAACAATAACTGCTGATGCTGAGTGAATATCAACCGAACTATTCCTGTTAAATCATTAGGACATAAAACCTGAGTATTAAAAAGATAATCTAACATTTGCCTAACAGGTTCACTTTTTACTCCAAACTGACTAACCGTAGAACGTAGCTGAGTTAACAGCTTCCAATCTAAGGGAGTATATTCTGCTATATTATGCGTAAGGTTCCCCTGTGCATCATACTGTGGTGTGTATGTAACTGGACATGCAAGACTAGAAGCTATTTCCACCGCCTCACCATCCCCCATTTGCATTACTTCTTTCGCCAAAGCAGCCCAAGCTTCCCTCCTCTGTTTAGCCATCTCCCCCCATGGATCACGGTGCGCCCCTGGGATGGGATCTGGCCCTTTAAGGGTGCTATGCTGCTGGCGCTTCGGTGCAGACACCGAGTTTTCGCGCGGGGGGGCAGTGAAGCAGAGGCTGGCTCGCACGGGGGAAGCCCCGCTGGAGCTGACAGTGAAACCGGAGCCGACTCAAGTGGAGCCAGCTCGCGCAGGGGAAGCAACCCCCCCGCCGGAGCCGGCTCGTGCGGGGGTAGCGACCCCCCCACCGAAGCTGTAACCGGAGCCGGCTCACTGAGGGACAGCGGCGGAGGCAAGGCTGGCGGCGGAGGCGAAGCTGGATTGCTCCCACCCCCACCATCCGACCCGCCTGAAGCTGGTGGCGGAGGCAAAGCTGGTTTGCTCTTACCCCCACCATCTGACTCGCCCTCCCCCTCTGACAGGAAAGGTGCAGACGGTTCCACTGCACCTATAGAAAAATCCTCCACACCACTTTGCTGGGGACTCTTAGGCATAAGTACCTTTGTTACAGAAGGTGCCAGGGGATCATCTTCATGACCATACCCTATATTCCTCTTATGAGCTTCTGTCGCCCTTTCTGCTGCCTTTCTCTCAGAGACCTGCTGAAGTAACATGTTATACACCACCCGCCATAACTTCCCGAATTTCTTTGCTGACTTATCATCGTCTAGCACTGTATCCCACAATATTTCCCCAAACTTTCTCCACTCTGATAACTCATGAACTGTATGAGGATTAGAAAAGATACCCTTAGCATGGCCATAAGCTAATAACCCTGGTAACTCCTTTTTTAATTCTATCCCTTTTATCCCACGCCGCTCTAAATAGGCAGTAAATAAATCATATGCCGCTTGCCTATCCATACCTATTAATCAGCGCGCACTGTTGCAGCTCTCCAGGCTCCTGCGACACGTATTGGCTTGGCTCACTGTTGTGAACACCAAGGGTGCTTCAAATTCCGGCACCGTCCCGGCTACAAGGACCCAAACCCAACTTCCTCGACTATGGCGTAATCCCTTTTTCTTTTAATCCGAGAAAAAGGGCAGAGATTCGGTTATGCCCGCATTCTCCACCATTTGTCGGCAGAAGGGAACCAGGACATCAGTTTGATCATCACAGGCTCGATTTTATTGATCAGTATGGCGGGTTAAATACAGTTAATAATGAGCTTCATACATATTGCAAAAGTTGAGCTCAGGATTGGTCAGTTACATATCAGCACCTACGTCTACTTCTACATTCCTATGGTTCTACTTTTGATACTTTCTATATATTCTTAGGATATATTCAGGACTAATCTCAACTCCCTATCCTCATGTTGCAGCAAGGTCACTGCTGACTCTTCCTTTCAGCTTGCTGACTGCTGACTTTTCTCCTTCAGCTTAACCAGCGGCATTATGTCAGTATGGCCTTTCTCAGCTAACCAATTATTAATAATACTCTCCACAAAGCTACCTACTCCAGCCACCCAGGCTTAAAGGACACTCCTCTGGACGATGCAGAGACCTGGTTCACTGACGGGAGCAGCTACGTTGCCAGTGGAAAGCGACATGCTGGGTATGCAGTGACCACCTACAGAGAGGTAATCGAGTCTGGACCCTTACCAACAGGGACCTCTGCACAGAAGGCTGAGATAATTGCCCTGACCCGTGCTCTGGAAAGGGCAAAAGGGAGGAGAATAACCATCTACACAGACTCGAGGTATGCATTTGGAGTCATACATGCACATGGAGCCATCTGGAAGGAGAGGGGACTGCTGACCTCACAGGGAAAGAAGAGACAATCCAGCTGTTGGAAGCAGTTCAGCTACCTGAAAAAGCATATTAAGGCACACCAGAGAGTGAGCTTAAAATTGGAGGAAAGAAATGAGCTGGTGGATGGAGAGGCAAAGAAAGCAGTAAAGGATGAGGTACAGATTTTCCTCGAAGGTAAGCCATAATACAATAATATTAATCAAAAGAGACCTACAACTGCAAGGGGTGAGCTACCATTGAAAGAGAGCTAGTAATCCCTTCCCATTTTCGTGGTTACTAGTGAAGGAAGGGCACTAGAAAACACACTAGGGCCTAACTACTTAAAAGCCTTTTATAGAGTGTGGCTCCTTTTCGAAATGACCAAGGCTGCGAGTGATACAGAGTGCATTGAAATGAAGTGTTGACTTTGAAGTAGCAATTTCCACAGGCTTTCTAGAACACACATCTGATTGAAACAATCGTTGTATCGTTGTCAGGAATTTATATGCCAATATCACTCAAGTGAGCTGATAATGTGGTCCTTGCCTCCAGACTAACCTCAAAACACCCCCCCAGGCCAAAGCTCGGTCAGACTGGGAGAGGCCATGGGCCTGTACAGAAGTGGCAAATCAACTTTTCAGAACTCCCAAGCAAAGGGGGGTATCAGTATTTAATGGTATTAATAGATACATTTTCAGGGTGGCCAGAAACATTCCCCACCAGAACTGTCAAAGCTCAAGAGGTGACCAGATTATTTTTACAAGAAATAATACCACGCTTCAGAGTTCCAGCCACGATATCCTCAGATAAAGAATCACATTTCCTTTCCAAAATAGTGCAACAGATTAGTAGCCATCTGGGCATAGATCAGGAACTTCACACCCCATACCACCCCCAATCAAGCGGCCAGGTGGAGAGAATGAATCATTTGATTAAGCAGCAAATCGTAAGACTGGGGCAAGAAGTAATCTACCCTAGCCCAAGGTCTTCCACTAGCACTATTGCAAATTCAAACTAAACCTTGAGCTAAAGGAATGCTGAGTCCTTTTGGAATGCCTTATAGAAGACCATATAGAATACAAAGGGAATGTCCAGAATGTCCACCTACATGGTGGCATTAAGCAAAAGTAATTGAGAAACATGTAGCTGGAACTCGGAGCAGGGAGTTAGATAGCCTGGGGATGATGTATATGTTAAGTCTCTTACAGAGAAGACTTCGGAACCACAGTGGGACAGACCACTGCGAGTACTTCTCACCACCTTCACTGCAATCAAAATCAAGGAGCAGAATGCCTGGATCCATCACTCTCGGGTGAAGAAGGCCCAGAAACCCCTTAAGGAGTGACGCCAGGAGACAATGAACTGAGATTAAAACTTACTCGGGCAAAATGAGTATATTGCGGTCGGGAGTAGCTCATATTTTAGTTTGTAGAATTGTTTTGTGTGTAATCATAACTGAAGTTTCAGAACTTGAGAGTACCTCTGTTCAAAGTAATGCTAAATGGCCTTGGTCCCTGGCATTTAATCAATATAGTGGATCCATAGGAAAACCTTCTTAGATAAAAGATTTAAACATATCTACTGTAGTAATCCACGAGAATCAGGTATGTGAGGAGCAAGAATGGCAAGAGCAGGAACTGTGGACTCTTCAGGGAATCAGAGGAGAAGAAATCAAAGTAGGGTGCCAGGTCATCAATAGGGTAGCTTATGAGAGACCAGATGTATAGCTATCCCTTTTCCTACTGAGGTTTGGATCAGTGATTGTCCCAGTCTGAGGCAGTTGGATTCTGCTTAAAAGAGGTAGAGAGAGACTCCCCCTCAGAGCTCAGCAGCAGGCTGTAGGACATTCCTGCTTGCCACACATCTGGGAAATCAGGTGCTCTGGAGGGGGAAGGAGATTCCTGAGGTCTCTACATTTCAGAACAAACATCTGCCTCAAATATGACCTAAACCTCTGTCAGATACACTTGTGAAGTGTGTCTGAATTTACAGTGTGAGCCCAGCACATCCCTCTGGCAGGGAGGGATGGTCATAAACAGAAAGCAGTTCCTGTTCCCCATAACAAACATCTAACTGGCATATTAGGGACAAGATTAGGAGTTTTAAATGGAATTGATTCAGAAATACTGGTGAATAAACTGGCCACTGCAGCAGGTAGCCTAACAAAATTGAAGCAGCCTTTATAGTAATCTCTTTTGGCATTAGGAACTAGCCAGTGACAGATTTCAAAAGTACTGCCAAAGTAAGGAAGTATGAAAAGGCCGGGGACCAAGACCACAGGTTGACAGTAGAAGCACTTAGTATAGTACAAGATAATGTGTCTTTAGCTTTCAGTTGTACACAAGCACAGTTATGGATACAAGCAACAGCAGCTCTGATCATATGGGAAAGGGGTGAAGGTAATTTTCCAGCTGAAATTCAAGAAATTGTGTGGGATAATGCAATTGATGTTGAAAGGAAGTTTCAAACCTGGCAGACTATGGTGAATTTCACCTATGATCCTGTTTCTAATGTGGCAACTGCCTTTGTGCTTACCATACATAATGCCACTGTTTATGTTGTCCATCCCATCATTGCTCTAGGATCAAACCATGAAAAAACAATACTCTGTCCTTCAGAACATAGAGTGTGGGCACGAAAGATGAATGGAAAGTGGCAGACAGTAAACTTGGAATCCTGCATTACTAGAGAACAGATGGGATTCTTTTGTGAAAGCAATACTATTAATGCTCAGGATGTATGTTTGGACACTGAACAGAGTATTTGTCACTCTGAAATTCATCCAGTCACCGACCAGAAAACTGTGCTCGTATATACTGGAAAAGGGTGTATGCTTGGGAACTGCTTGTGCTGCTGTACAAATTGATAGCAATGATGTTATTCTGTCTAGTAGAAACCATTCTAATCTCTGTATATGTAATTTTGTTAAGATTATTGGATGTGATCTTTGGGTGGTCACCAACTTCAAATGGAATCTTTAATAAGTTGTGCCACCCCATTGTAGTTTTACTACTATTAGTTGGGGTGAGCTTAGGATTATCTATTATATTGTTAATTTGGAACTGGAGAATGCTACAACGAATAGCTGTACTAACATCTTTGTCAAAAGCACATGGTGAAGCACTAAAAGACACTGTTGTGAAGGTTTTCATTAAGTAAAAGAATTTACTTATTTCCTAGGAAAGGGGGGAATGAGACGGAGTGGGGATCCATTCTGAATTAGGTGAAGTGCCTGGGAGAGGTGAGAGGTCTGTAGGGCCAAAGCTGAAGGAAAGGCCGCATGCCGAGACAGCAAGGAGACAGAGAAAGAAAAACAGAAATTACCTCAAGGTCGATCTGCCCCAGACCTAGGAATTCCTCTGATAAAGAAGAACTAGTGCTAAATGTCACGCGGAATGAATATGTATGAACTTATTGTGAAACTGTATGCATATGCATTTGGGAGGGGGATAAAAGATGACCTGAGGTCTTCAGAGGTACACATGCCTTGTTGGGGGACTTGCGTCCGGCGCGCGTCGTAATAAAAGCATACCGGGCTTTACAACTTTTATAAAGTTGTGAGGTTTCTTCTTTTCTCCACAAAACACCTGCAGTATCATAATCGTGCCTTGATTCCATGCAATCCAGGAATGTCACAATGATCTCCGTGGTTCTCCAGGACCCACAATGTCACCTGACTCCTCAATTCCATGAGCCCTGCAATGTCACAATGGACCTTTGGACCCTGGGGGTTTGCGGTGACCCAATGGTCTCTTTGGCTCCACAATGTCACAATGGACCACTGACGACATCAGGCCCTGCTATGTCACAACGGCCCTTTGGTTCCATGAAGCTCTGCGGTGTCACAATGGTCTACTTTGGTTGCCCAGTGTCACAATGGACCACTGATGACACGAGGCCCCAAAATGTCACAATGACTCTTTGGTTCTATGCAGCCCTGCAGTGTCACAAAGGCCTTTTGGTTTCACCAGGCCCCACAGTATCACAATGGTCCTCTTGGTTCTTTGGGGACCCCCAGGGTCACAATGGTCTCACAGGTTCGATGAGGCCTCACAGTGTCACAATGCTTTGCTTATTCCATTGGGCCACACTGTGTCACAATGATCTCCTTGGTTCGTTGTGCCACACAGTGTCACCATGGCCCCTTGGTTCCATGTGGCTGTGAAGTGTCCTAATAGTCTCTCCATGGTTCCATGACACCTTGCAATGTCACAAGGGACCTTTGGCTCTATGGGATCCCACAGTGTCACAATGGCCCCTGGCTCTCGTGACACCCCAAAGTGTCATAATGGTATCCATGGTTCCATGAGACCCCGCAGTTCCACAATGGACCCTTGGTTGGATGGGGCCTCTCAGTGTCACAATGGTCCCTACATTCCATGGAACCACACAGTGTCAGTACAGTTGCCTTGATTCCATGAGGCCCAGTAGTGTCACAATGGTCCCTTGGTCTCACAGAACCCCACAGTGTCACAATGGTCTCCTGGCTCCATGGATCCTGTGCTGTTGCATTCCCCCCTCCCCTTCTCAGGCCACCCTGCCAGCTGAGAAATGCTCCTTGGGCCTCAGCCTTGGCCAACAGCCCCAGGTTCAGCTCCTCTGCAGCTCATCACAAACACTGTCTGCTCCAGGCACTGCTGCTGCCCAGCCAGCTCCTGGTTCCTTTAGCAGCAGCCCTGGGAACTGTTTCTGTTCCTTCAGTGGCACAACACCCCTGTTCTCACACTGCCAAAGAAAGGTGTTGGTGCCAAGTGTGGCCAGGATGAGCCATTGCTGGGACTGAAGCCCCTCTCTTGGGGTCCTACAAACAGTGCTCTAAAAGGAGCCCTTGAAGCTCTCCTGGGCCAGCGACTCCCTCTGAATGGGGCCTCTCCCAGCCGGGAACTCTCCCGTTTGCTGCACTCAGGAATCCTGAACAACGACGGAGCCTGGGCCAATGCCCCCACTCCTCCAGGGTCAACACTTCACCCAATAGGGAGATGCCAAGGGACCCACAGTGAGCATTTCCTGCCCTCAGGGGAATTGCTCACAGGTGCCTTGCACTGACTCTTGGTGTCTGTGTGCACACAGGAGTGCCTGTGCTGGGGAAATGTGGCAGAAATGCTGCTCTCTGAAGGGCTTGAGTGCCTTGGATAGCTGAGTCAGTCAGGCCTGTAAATGAGGTTAAGTCAGGAGCTCTAAGTTAAGTTGAATGCTGCTAAGAGTTGTTCTTTTGCTAAGTTGTTATGATTAGTATAGGTTAGTAGCTAAGTTAAATAATGATAAATGTTAGTCCTTTGTTAAATTGCAAAGAATAGGTTATAAGTTTGGTCAAGTACTGTTAAGTGCTGTTCTTTAGCTAAATTGTGAAGTTGAAGATATCAGTTAAGGTTAAAATTTAGTCCTGTTAAGTGTGAGGCCTGTTAAGCTTTTAGGCCATATTCTTTTTATCCTTGCCCTCACTGTCCTTGTGTCACACACACACACACACACAGGGACAGTTCTTGGTTAATTTCTGGTTTGATTGACTGGATTTGGTTTGGTTTTGTTGTTGCTTTGTTTCCTTGGTGTGCCTGAAGTGTCCAGTCAGGAGCAGAGTGACTCTTGCCAAGGAAATTTGTGCTGCTGTCCCTTAATATTAAATCTGGTTTTTGCTGATCCCTTGCTGGGGATTTTTTCATCGCTCTCAAGGCCTCACTGGTAGCAGGGTGAAGGAGCCCTGGCCCAGGCTCTGGCCCTGGGGGACACGGGGACGCTGCCGGGGGGTCCCTGACCCACTGTCGCCCCCCGGGCCCCGGCCCCCCGTCCCTGTGTCAGGCCCTGGGGTCGATCTCGTGGAACATCCTCTGGGGGAGGCTGCGGGGCTGGGGGGACCAGGAGGGACAGGGGACCCCGCTCTTCGCGAGCAGGTTTGGACTGCTCTGGGGGAACTGTGAGGGGGGCCGGGGCAGAGTGACCTCCCCAGGGACTTCACACAGCCCCTGTGATGTCACACTGCCCCCTGCGTGTTTCAAAACACCCCGGTGACGTCACACAATCTTCCTATCATGTCTGGCTCGCAGTGGTTTCATAAGGGTCACCTCTCATCGGTTCCCAAAACACTTGGCAAGATTCTGTGCTTTCCTTCATATGGAAAAGAGCTGTCATTCTCGGCCAGGTGCCCATGGCCAGAACTGGGATTTCACGTCCAACATTGCCTTGCTGTGGCAGACTGGAGAAGATTTTTGGTTTGAAACTTTTAGTCTGTGGGGGAGGAAGGGGCAGGTGCAGCCTTGCCCTGCCCTGGAACCCCAGCCCTGCCCTGCCTTGGAACCCCAGTTTCCCCAGAGCCTCTATCCCAGCCCAGCAGTGGCTGCCAGTCCCTGGCACAGCACAGGCAATGCTCCACAGCCACCTCTGCAGCCCCCAGCCCAGCTCCTGAGGTACCAAAGGAGCCCAAGGTCCACCTGGGGGAAGGGTCCAGCAAGACCAAGGGGTATTGAAGGCTGACCACAAGGCAAGCACATATCTTGATCCTACCTTCTCTTGGAATTTCCATCTGAACACTGCTGGAATCCAGGAGGTGTAGCTGTCTGTGTGCTTCGCTGTATCTTTTTGGTCTTTCTCTTTCTACGTCTTCTTCATCTGTTTCTGTGCTCCTGCAAATTTTGATTAACATTAAGTTAACCAGGCTTAGACTGTGAAGTTGAAGGGACCAAGTCAATGTTTTTGAGAAGTGTTTTTTGTTGATCAAATATCTTCCATAGTTTGACATAGAAGAGTTTTAAAAAGCAATAAAAGTAAATCCATAAATAATTAACTGAAACTAAAACCCACCACACTCATCAATACATTAATTAATACATCTCAAGATTAGAAAAATCTTAAATTAACAAATCAAAAACCACTACATAATAATAAATCTTTTGGCAAAACTTGTCTGATTTTCTAAAGTTGCCAGTAAAGGCTGATTTGTTGTTTTGAGCTCCTGAGAATCTCTTGTTGGTATTTCTCTAGAGAGTCCATCTCAGAGTACACAAATAATTGTAATTCCTTTTAAATGTCTCATTGAGGGAGTTTTTTAGTGGATGGCAGTCAGGGCTTGTGTGTCCCGCTTGGCACAGCCCAGGCAGGGCTTTCCCAGCCACATTCCACACTCCATTTCCCAGCTGCAGCCGCTGGTGCCTCTGAGTTGTGCTGCCCCAGCCCCAGTTATGCTCTCCTTGTCTGCCCATTCCCCCACGGTCTCTGGGCAGGGATGGCCTCAGTGGGGGCTGCTGATATTCTCAGGAACTTGGAGGCTGCTGCTGAATTTTCCTGCTGCAGAGGCTTGTTCAGCCTTCAGCTCTTCAGGGCAGGAATTCAGCGTCCCAGGGCTCATTAACATTCAGAACACCTTAACAAGCCAAGCCTCTGAAGTTTGATTTAAATGTTGATTTGATTTAAGTGTTCAAATATTTGTGGTTAATTAGATAGCTTTCAGTAGTGTGTTCTAAGTGAATGCCTTATATTTAAAAAGACAGTGAGAAAACATTGTTTAGGTCCTGTTTGGGACATTTTCCTGTTCATAAATCAGTCTGTGCAGTCTCCTATTGACACTGAATCCAAGTAGCTCCTCATTCAGTTTGAATAGATATGAAAATCAAGACCCTTCATGGCTGACAATCAATCAGACTCTGTCCCTACCCCCCCACCACCATTTCCCCCATCCAAGCCCTGGCACTCAGAGCAGCCTTGTGCAAATCTGAGTTCCCTCCAGCCAAGACTGCACGTGCAGCTTTCAGCTCCTTGGCTTCAACTCCCACCTGCTTTCCTTGGAGAAGGAGCTGCCTGAGAAGCAGAGGGATGTTCATTTCTTGTCAGCCAACAAAGCCAAGGCAAGTCACATCTCCATCAAATGCAAAAGTCATTCTTTGCTGGGTATTAAATCCACTTTGCACAGCAGACAGTCTCAGAGCAATGGAAAACACCTTCTGTGCCCAGCACAGATCGCAATGTCCCCCCAAACCCTCCCTGCCCCAGTTCTTCCCAGATTTGCTCTTTGCACACATGAGTCACAGGCTGAAGTCAGGAGCTCCCTCCATGCCCAGAGGGAGGAAAAGAGAGAAAGGGGATGAAGAGCTCTCCTGTGCAGAGCCAAGGTCCAAGTGCAGGCCCTGCAGTGGGAACCACAACTCATCAGATTTGTGTCCTTTGGGGTCAGGGCCTGGTGCCACTCAGAGGCACAGAAAGGTTTCTTGCCAACAAACACAAGTTGAATATTTGAACAGTTTAATAATCATCACAGCTCTTCCCTCAGCTCTCTGTGATGTCCCAGTGGCATCTGACATGTCCACCATCCCCAAGGGATTTCTGTATAGGAACAGTTTTAGACAAAGACATAAAGTAATTCTGTGATAGATAAAAACACAATTAAGATTATATTTATTATATATTTATTTGAACTTCAGAAATATTGGGAAATTTCTTCCAACTCAAACATGAAGCCAGTCAGTTGAGAGGCACTTGAATGACCAGAGAGCATCTAGAGGAGGAAATCAGAGAGCAGTAGAAGTACATAGATCCACCTGCTGTAAAGGAAGAGATGTCCTTAGACATGGCCATTTCAACAGAAGAGCTGAAAACAACTGAAGGAAAATGGAGAGGAAGTAATAAACAAAATATTGGTCACACCAATAGAAGGCAAGATCAGTATTTTTCCTCCTGCCATCTGTACACCTCCAGGAAATTCCTGTTCCTTATGGCAAAACTGTGCCATTTCTTAACAGTACTGAAATGACCCAGATAATAAAGATTTGCTTGTATATTATGAAACTAACAGGTAATAAAAGCTGTGCCCCTATTCAGGCTGACATCAGTTATGTGCCCATGAACAGCCAATGCCACTTGTGCCCTGAGGTGCCCAGCTGGGATTGGATCACTCAGAGAGCACTTGAGGGACAGCAGAGCACATTGCAAGCTGCAGGTCCCTGACAGCTCTGCAGGGCCCCTGTCCCATCAACATCTGCTCTGCTCCAGTCTGAAACAGGGCCCAGCATGGTGCCAGGATCATCAGAGAGCTGAGGTGTGTGCTGGAATTCAATGCCCTCCCCATCCCACAGTGGCCCTGCATTTCCCTCCTGCAGCCTTGGTCTCCAGCACAGCCATGGAGGCTCTTTGGGCTCTGCACTGTTGCTGCAGCCCCCAAGGGCAGCTGAGCTCTGCCTTTGGCACAGTCAGGCCTGGCCAGCGCAGGCCATGCTCAGCAATTGCTTGTGTGTGCTTGGCCTTGCTGTCAGCCCCGGCAGTGGCTGCGTGGCCCCTTTGTGGCCCTGTGCTGGCCCAGCCATAGTGGCCCAGCCCCTGTGCAGGCCCAGCCCAGGCCAGGAGCATTGTGGCTGGGAATGGCTCCTGTGCCATGGTGCCCACAGCAGCCTTGGGGCTCTGTGCCTCATGGCCTCCCTGCTGGGCAGTCTCTGCCAGCTCCTGCAGAGCCGCTGGCACCTGTGGGGCTGCACAGACAGCCCTACCCCGGGCTCTGCTGGCCTCTGGGTCAGCAGAGAGGCAGCCAGGGCTGGCCATGGCTGGGAACAGGCCCTGAGCCCCACAGGAGGATGGAGCTGGGCCACAGCCAAACTCAGCCCAGGCCAAAGCTGGGCTCAGCAGCCAGGGCTGCCAAGGGCTGGGCACAGAGGCTGGCACTGGCCTGTTTGCAATGCCTTGCACAGGCGCTGGCCCTGCCCCATAAGGCCTGGCCTGAGTCCCGCTGCTGCACTCTCAGCCAGGCTGAGATGGACACTGATGGTTTCTGGGCCAGGCTCTCTGAGCCCAGCCCAGCTCCCTGCAAGCTCTGCCAGCTGCCCTGAGCTCTGGGCAGCACCAAGGGCCTCTCCCCAGCCCAGCCAGCTCTGGCCTCACAGCTCTGCTCAGGCCAGGCTGCTCTAGGCACTGGCCCCACGGCCTCAGCCCCTGGCAAGGGCACAGCAGCAGCTGCAGCTGCCACAGGACTCAGCCCCAGCCATGGGGGAAGGCGCTGGGCCAAGGCCAAAGGAGGCTCCCTGGCTGCCCTGCTCCCCTCTGCCTGAGGTGCTGAGAGCTCTGCAGCCCCTGCTGCCATCCCATCTGCCCAGGGCAGCACAAGAGCTGCGGCCTTGGGGCCCTCAAGAGCTGCTCCTGCTCCAGGCCCAGGGCTTATGCCAAAGCTGGGGCAGCCACAAAGCTGTGCCCATTTCTGTTCATTGCTGCTCTGAATGGAATGGATCCTCAGCCACTTGGAGGTTGCTGATTAAATTTACTCCTCCAGAGGCTTCTTTTTTCTTGAGCTACTCAGTTGAGGAATTCAGTGAAAAAGGCTATTAAGCATTTGTTTAAAACATTTAAACAAGAAAACCCCGTGGGAAAATCTGAAGTTTTCAATTGTTCTGTGGTGAATTAGTCACATTTCAGAGGTGTATTTAAAGTGAATATGGTATATTGAAAACTAAGAAGGGAGAACTGGTTTTGTCCAGTTTTCTTTTCTTGTTTATAGATTGGTATCAGCAATGTCCAGTTGATATTGACCCCTAACCCCTTCAAATGCAGTCTGAATAGATATGAAAATCAAGACCCTTCGTGGCTGACAATCAATCACACTTCGTTCCTACCGCAACCCCACCATTTCCCTCACCCAACCCCTGGCAGTCAGAGCAGTTGAGGAATGGAGTCACATCCAGGGGTGTCCCCAGGGCTCAGGATTGGGGCCTGGTCAGTGAAATCTCTTTATTACTGATGTGGGTGAGGCCATCGAGGGCACCCTCAGTCAGTTCCTAGGTGAGCTCAAGCTGGGTGGGAGTGTGGCTGTGCTGGAGGGCAGGAAGCTCTGCAGAGGGATCTGGACAGGATGAGCCATGGGCCCAGGACAGTTGGATGAGGTTCACCAAGGCCAGTGGACAAGCCCTGCACTGGGCTCACAACCAGGCTCCAAATCCCTGGCTGTGCCCTGCCCCTGATCCCCACAGCCTGTCCTGTTTCCTTCATCCCTGAATTGCCAGGGACTTTCTGGGACAAGGGAGCTCTGCTCTGTGCATGTAGGGATGATGAAGTGCCACCACTAGTGTGGGAACCACAACTCATCATGTTTGTGTTCTTTGGTGAGACTCAGAGGCACAGAAAGTTTCTCTTCATGGCCAACAGACCAGAGTTGAACAGGAAACAATTTAATAACAATCACGCTCTTCCCTGAGCTATGTGCAATGTCCCAGCAGCATCTGATGTTCAATATCCACAAGTGATTTCCATACTAAAATTAATTTCAGAAAAACAGTGTTTTGTGATAGGTATAAACACAACTAAGTTCTTGTATCAGGATGCTCCTTCTGGAGTGTGGGGAAAACGGCTCCAACAATTCCTGATTTGCAAAGCTGTCAGTGGTGGATGGAGAAGGGAGTCAGGCTGCTCTTGGTGTTGAGGAAATTCTGAAAGCAGCCTGACTCATTTGATCTACTCATGCCCTGGCTTATCTCCCCTCTTTCCCCTTCCAGCCATTAGCTTTTGTCTCCCACCAGGCCCCGGTGAAGAGCCTGGCTCTGTGTTCTCCATCCCCTCCTCACTGGCACTGCCAGGCTGGGATGAGGAGCCCCTCAGCCTTCCCTGCTCCAGGCTGGACAAGCCCAGCTCCCTCAGCCTCTGCTCACAGCCCAAGGGCTCCAGCCCCACCTTGGAGGCCCTTCCCAGACCCTGCTCCAGCTGCCAGACATCTTTCCTGCCCTGGGCAACCCAAACCAGGCCACAGTGACCTGGATAATCCCTGTCCTTGATGTCCTGGTCACACAGCCCTGGCCCCTTGTCCCCATGTCAGGCTCTGGGGTGGATCCTGTGGAACATCCTTTGGTGGAGGCTGTGGCTCCAGGTGGGCCGGGAGGATTCCAGGGGACAGGGACCTTGCTGGGCATGGACAGCATTGGAGTTTTTGGGAGAAACTGTGAGGGGGAGCTGGGGCAGAGTGACCAATCCAGTGACCTGACACAGCCCTGCTTGGATGTAACACAGCCCCCTCTCTGACGTTACAGCCTGCTCTGTGATGTCACACCCTTCTCTGTGATGTCACAGACCCCTCTCTGATGTCACAGAGCTGCTCTCTGATGTCATACCAGAGTCTGTGATGTCATTGTCTGCACTGTGATGTCAGACCTCTGCCCTGTGATGTCACAACCTTCTCTGTGATGTCACAGACCATTCTCTAATGTCACACAGCCCCTCTGGGATGTCACAGCCTGCTCTGTGATGTCACAGCCCACTCTGTGACCTCATGTTACCAGATGATCAATTGTCTCCAGCAGTTGAGCTCACACCTGGAGCTTGTTCTCCATAACCCCAGGAAACCACACAGTGCCCATTGTGTGAGAAGGGGAACTGGAAGCTCACCAGCCTCAGTGTCCTGCCAGCTCAGCCAGGCCCACGGGAACATCGGGGTCCACGACCACCAGGCACCACCAGAGACACCCCCAGAAGAACAGGGGAGGGGAAATACATTAATGATTTGGGGATAATGATTATCAGATGTATATTTAGTCTGGGACAATTAATGAATATGTATGCAAAATACAGAATATAAACAGAAACTTTCTTTTACTCAGCCTGCAGGGCTTTGGGAGGAGCTGTACCCTGTGCATCCCCCTGAATAAATAATGCTGCTTTTTAATGCTACATTGGTGTTAAAGAGTTTTCTATTTTACTGAATGTTTGGTAACACTCCCACTGCCAAGGAAAGCTCAGTCTGCTGCTGTTCACAAACAGAGAAGGGCTGGTGGCAGATGTGGGGCTCGGAGGCTGCCTGGGGCAAAGTGACCATGAAATAATCAAGTTTTCAATGTTCTGGGAAAGAAGGAGGGGCAGCAACAAAACTTCTACACTGGTATTAGGAAGGACAGCCTTTGGCCTATTTAGGATGCAGATTTGGGGAGTAATGAATCAGGCACTGATTTTTTTTTTAAGGAAAACATCCCTTAAAAACAAAGGGGTCCAGGAAGGATGGACACATTTCAAGAAAGTAATCATAAGGGGGAAGGAGCAGCCTGCCCCAGTGTGGCAAAAGATGAGCTAGTGAGGAAAATGACTAGCCTGGCTGGGTATGGAGATTTTGTGGGAACTCAAGGGTAACAAGAGGTGCATCAACTTTGGACAGAAGGTCAAGCAGCTTAGGAAATGTTTAAGGATGTTGTAAAGTCGTGCAGAAAAAAAGCTAAGAGGTGAAAGCTCAATTAGAATTTAACCTGACCACTTCTGTGAAAAAAAAAATAGACAATGTTGCCACAATTAAATTAATAGCAAAACATGGGATAAGGATAACCTCTACTCTTTATTGGATGCAGTGGGGAGTATAGTAACTAAAGATAAGGAGAAGGCAGAGCTACTTAACATCTTGTTTCTCTCAATTTTCAATATTAGAACAGGCTGTCCTCAGGACAAGTGTTCTCCTGAGCTGGTAAATGGGCACAGATAGCAGAACAGCCCCTGTAATCCAGGAGGAAGCAGTTGGTGACATGCTGAGCCACTCAGATGCTCACAGGTGTATGGGATCAGATGGGATCCATCCCAGGGGGATGAGGGAGCTGTGGATGAGCTCCCCAAGTTGCTCTCCGTATTTTACCATCAGTGCTGGCTCAGCAGGGAGGTCCCAGAGGGCTGGAGGGGCCAGTGTGAGCCCATCCCCAAGAAGGGCTGGAAGGAGGAGCTGGGGAACTCCAGGCCTGTCAGCCTGACCTGGGTGCCCGGCAAGGTTATGGAACAGATCACCCTGAGTGCCATCCCAGGGCACCCACAGGATGGCCGAGGGATCAGAGACAGCCAGCGTGGATTTCAATGTCTGCACTGATGATCTGCATGAGGGGATTCAGGCCAGTATCAGCAAATTTGCAGATGACACCAAGCTGAGTGTGAGTGTGGATCTGCTGGAGGGTAGGAGGGCTCTGCAGAGGGCCCTGGACAGGCTGGATCCAGGGCCCAAATCCAACAAGGTGAGGTTTAACAAGACCAGGTGCTGGGTCCTGCACTTTGGCCACAACAACCCCTGCAGCTCTACAGGCTGGGGACAGAGGGGCTGGAGAGCAGCCAGGCAGAAAGGGATCTGCAGGGACTGATGGACAGCAGGCTGGACATGAGGCAGCAGTGTGCCCAGGTGGCCAAAAAGGCCAATGGCTCCTGGCCTGGATCAGGAATGATGGGGCCACCATGAGCAGGGCAGGGATTCTTCTCCTGTGCTCAGCACTGCTTGGGCAGCACTTCAAGTGCTGTTGCAGTTCTGGGGCCCCCAATTTAGGAAGGACATGGAGGGGCTGGAGTGTGTCCAGAGAAAGGCAACAAGGCTGGCGAGGGGTCTGGAGCACAAGAGCTGTGAGGAGTGGCTGAGGGAGCTGAGGTTGTTTATCCTGGAGGAGGCTCAGGGGAGACAAGGCGGTGTCAGGGCACAGGGTGGACTTGATGATCTCCATGGCATGTTCCACCCTTGCTGATTGCAGGATTCTCTGAAGCCACCCTTGGAGCAGTCACAGGATGAGCCCTGGGCCTCCTCTTCAGAAGCTCCAGCAGGCCAGGTCCCTCAGCTTCTCCTGGCAGCCCCAGGAGAAGTCAGCCCTGTCAGTCCTGCAGAGCCTCTGCAGCTCCTCCTCACTGCCCAGAACAGGGAGCCCCAGAGCCAGACACAGCAACTCAGATGTGCCCCCCTGGCCTGGGGTGTCTCTCGCAAGGGAGCAGCACCAGGCACTGCAGGAGCATGCAGACAATTCCTGCAGCACTTGTAGGATTATCCTACTGCCCAAGGGACATTCCCATGTATAGTATAGGTGGCTTTTGAGTCCTAGTAAAATATCTGTATTGTACTTGAATATCTGTATATAGGCCTTGCCCAAGTAAGTCCCAGTTGTTCTTGATGGGCTGCAGCTGTGATTTCCTTCATTGGGCTGCAGCTGTGGCTAGTGGGATAAAAGGGGGTGGGTTGGCCAGTCAGGGAGAGCCTTGTGTGTGCCCTGACTAAGAAGGAAAAACATGCAGAAGGAGGAGTCTTTGCTGTGTAGGTCTTTAGCTATAAGAAAACACTGAGGAGAGGAGGTATGGGACTTTAGAAACAGTATGGGACTCTAGAAATATAATAACACCCATGGGGCCAAGTCAGGAACTGCAATGGGGAATGGGGCCAGACAGGGCAAGCAGGGATGAGCTGTTTGCAGGGGAGGGAAGAGGGGTGGGCAATGGGAAGACATTTGTATCAGGAAGAGGAAAGAAAGAAAAGGTGAAGCCAAGGAAATGCTCAGGGCAGTTTGGGGGTGGCTGCCTGGCAGCCCTGGCTCTGAGCAACAGCACCTGCAGTGGGACAGGAAACTCCCAGCTGATGGGAACAAACTTTCTGGCTGAGTGCAGAGGCCAGGACAAAGCTGAGGGATTTCCCTGGTGTCCCCCAGCCCTTGCTGGCCCCAGGGGCTATGAGCATTTGTGCTCTGTGCAATGCAAACAGCGGCTGCTGAGCCAGTGCTGCCTTGTCTGTGTGTGCAAGGATGGGGCACCTGTGTGAGCTGGGGAAGAGGCCAGGGCTGCAGAGGCGGGATGTTGTTGGCAGCTCCATGAGGACGCTCTGGGACGCTGCCCTGGGCTGTCCAGTGCACTGGGGATGGATCAGCCCCTGCTCTGCTGCTCCTTCCCGTCTGCCCCAGGGCCCTTGCAGAGCCCCAGCTGTTGCTGTCCTCAGCTGCCATGGCAACCCTGGCACAAAGCGGTGCCAGAGCTGTTCCAGGTACAATTGCAGTGACACACCAGGTGCCATGGCAACGGCCATGGGGACCGGTCCTTGGTTTGGTGCCATGGCAACCAATGCCCGGAGCCGTTGTGATGGTTGGTGGCCATGGAAAGCTGCCCTGGGCCCTTGCTCAGGGCTGGTGTCAGTGCCCAGAGCCAGAGGGGATCCCTTGCTAGGGTCTGTGCCATGGCCACCTGCCCTGTGCCGCGCTGGCCGCTCTGGCACCAGGAAACAGCAGCCAACGGCACGGCCAGGGCCAAAGGCCAGGTCAGCCAGACAGAAAGGGGCAGGGCTGGGCACTGTTCCCATGGCAACCGGCACTGGGGGGACACCTGGGTCACCTGGCCTGGCAGTTGCCATGGAAACCCCTGGCAGGGACTGAGGGCACAGCCCCTGGCACTGAGACACTGCTGGGCCGGGTGCTGAGCACAGGGCTGAGCACGCAGAGATGGTTTTGTTCTTGCTGAGCTGCAGCACAGCCAAGGCCTGTCCTGCCCCTCGTCCAGCCACGCTGGGGAGGGGCTGGGGCTGCAGGGGAGCTGGGCAGGGGACACAGCCAGGACAGGGGACCCCAACTGAGCCCGGGCATACCCCAGACCAGAGCACATCATGCTCAGGGTGTGAAGGGGGGAACAGGGAGGAAGGGGGGAATTTTAGAGTGAGGGCTTTTGCCTTCCCAGGGAACACTTAGGCAAGAGGGGGCCCTGTTTCACCAGTGGGCAGGGTCAATACCAAAGACAGACACCAGCTTAAGGAATTGTGTCATTCATATCATGCACAGCTGCAAAGATTTACAAAAGGATAAGCTCAGCAAAGCACATTATCATTAGCAAAGAATTACAAAAGAAGCTCAGCAATCCATCATAACCCATCATTACATTTTGATGACCAATCCCTTGGTGAAACACCAGAGGTGTTTGTGGCAGACAAATATTCTGGCTGACTATCAAGGTACACCTTACAGACATCAGTAGTACTTTAGTGACACCGTTCCTCATCCTCTTTTCTCAATCTCATTCCAATTAGGAACAAGAATTCTGTTGTCCATGGAGCTGGCACCTTTTTAATTCCAGAATAATGCCCCCAGGCCCTTTGCTGTTCAGCTTTCCATGCTGTCTGTGGCTAACAAGGCTTGGGGGGCCCTTACCCCTCTGGCTGGAAGGGGCTGGGTCCCAGTCCCTGAGGGGCACCCAGGCTCCTGGATGGAATTCCTGTGCAAGTCCCTCAGTGTCACAGCAGCCTTCACATGGAGTCCCATGGATCAGAGCATTTTCCACAGGGGCCCTTGGGGCAAACAGGGAGATCTGGTCTGGCAGGATGTGTAAAACAATATCCTGGCAGATCTACTTGCTCAAACAGAGCATCCTTGGCTGCAGGGACACATTCCCATTATTCCTGCCCAGGTTTCAGGACTCAGAGTTGCCTTTCCCAGGAGCTGTTCCTTCAGCTGCCTCAGGAGGTCCTTTTGGACTCTGGACCCACACTCTGGCTCCATTATTAGGGCTGCTGGATCCAAACCCTTTATCTCCACAAATGGTGGTGATTGGAGCTGGATCTCCTGTTTTCACAATCGATCTTAAAATTGCAATATTGATAATTGTGCTACCCTGTTATGGGGTTGACTAATCCAATCTTGTTCATTATTGTTTAACGGAATTACTGTAATTTCTCCTGGATATTCTGCATCAATTCCTCCTGCCATGACAGGAACACTTTGCAAGGCCAAGCTCCAAGGGAGAAGTTACCAAAGCAAAGTGTCCTGGAGGAATCTGAATTCCTGTTTCAGAACTGATAGCTCTCATTGGGTTTGAATTTCTCCTCATTAATTCCAATGCATGAAGGCCCAGCCCGGCAGCCTCTGGGCTGGCCCTGCCAGGGACCATCACAGCCAGAACAATTTCCCAGGCAGCCGAAGCCTCACTGCCCATGGCTGGATTTGCAAACTGGGGGCAGCCGTGCACAGCCAGGGAGTTTCCATTTCCCCAGTTGGCCATTGTTAAGGGCATGGAGCACATCTGGGAGATGGGTTCTCCATGGGCAAAGGTTCCCATCTCCTCATTTTTTCAATTGCACTTTTAACAACCCCTTCACCCTTTCAACCAATCCTGCAGCTTGTGCATAGTCTGGCACATGAAAAACCCTGCAGGCAAAACCACTGTATTTTTAACAGGAACAGACAAAGCACTCTGCATTACAGTATCAGCAATTCCTGTAAAAATAGCCAATTTCCTCCCTTCCTCCTTTTTCCATTGTATACAATCTCACAAAGTTGACCACTGACTTTAGGGTCCTGGCCAATCCTGTTTTGTAGGGTATTTCGTGTTACATCCCTGAGCAGCCAAAGCAACTAAATTAGTATTTTCATCAATATTTAACATTATTATTATTTTGTATGTACATATTTGTTGCTTGATTGCTAAATGACACAAAACTTGGATAAGTTTTGTGGGTGCTTTATTAAGGGCCCAGGGAGCTGGTGGACTAACGTCCCAAGCCCGAGCCCCCGATTTCAAGTATGGTTGATTCCCTCTTATACATGCGATTCACAACAAAGTCTCCAAGAAACAGGTCCATGTTCCCCTTGCCTAGTCACAGACCCCTTGTGATACATTCCTTGGTTCACAAACAAGATCATTAATCTTCTGCTTATCTTATTCTAAGATCATTGTATGCTGCCTCCAGACAGGTTAGCATTCTTACTTTCCTCCACTAGTTTAAATATTTATTAAATCCCTAAGACTACCTGCTAGGTTACACACAAAACCCAACACACACTTTCAACGGCTACGAAACTGCTTTTAACAAACCAATTCCCACACAACTCACTATAATTAAACATTTTGCTAAATTTCATTTCTTTTCCAACATTTCCCCCCTTTTGAGCATCCTTCAGTCCTGCTGCAAGGATGCTCAATCAACAGTATTGACAGTAACATCTTCATAACGAGGTGGGGAGTGTTCTTCATTCTGCCTCCCGCGGGTCATCGCCTTCAGGAACCGGAGAGATCGCCTCTTTTCCTTTTCGATCACACCTAAGAGGCACCTATATACAATCCATATAGTCACTAGAAATACTAAAAACATTAGTACATACTGTATAGCAGATGTAATCCAGCCAGACAGGTGAAGCCCCAAAGAATCAAATACTGCTCCTATCCAGTTATGCTGTGCTTCCTTTTCAATTTCCTTGGTTTTTGTTTCCACTTCTGCCAGTTGAGAAATATCTTTCTCAACTTCAAGTGTAACATTTGGAATGTGTACACAGCAATGATCTATTCTCCTACTCAGGTAACCACAAACTCCATGTTCTTTTAAAAGTAGTAAATCCAATGCCATTCTATTTTGTAGGGTCATTCTTGATGTAGCTTGCAATTGCAAATTTAGATCTTTAAATCCCTTTGTAGTAGCTGCTGCCAACCTTTCTGTCTGTCCTAACAAATTGTTGAGCATTTCCCTATTTTGATATGTCACTTCCAGAGGGAATAATGACTCTAATATCCATCCAAATTATACTCCTGAGCCAGGTTCATGCCACTGCTCCTCTAGGGATTCTTCCCTCTTTCTGAGTCCTTTCCTTTGGATCAATCTATTCTGTTTCCAGTATGGACACAATGTGGGAACCCCTAGGGTGATTTGTGTTACTGATCCATCTAGAGGTAAATGTGTGGTCCACTGTCCCTGTCCCAACACCCAGACTAAATTTCCAGGGCTATGCACAGTGGTATATCTGCAATCTATAGGTCCATCCATGGACTCTCTGCTAACCGTGTGATCATACCCCCTACACTCGCATCCCCACTTTAATGCCATTTTCACCAGTACCAATCCAATTCGGTCTTCCGGTGTATCACATGTAAAAACCTCAGTAAAATTCCAATCCTCTTTCTGCGGTCTGAACTCTTGGGAAGATGTAGGCGTGATAAGGGCCCTATAATGTGACTGATTCTTTACTCCTGACCATTGGATGCACCATTGTACTTCCCCAAGGTAATTATAGTGTTCCAAAACACTAGGTCCCCATAATGTCTTCCAACTATTCCAGGTGTCAAAATTCTGTGTGACATTCTGACAACTCATCTCATTTCGGTGGGATTTCGTTCTTATTCGTACTGTATTGCATGGCTCATCTATTGGGGTTGCAATTAAACACATCCTGGTATTTTGAATCCAACCATAATGATTGGATTTCTTTTCACATTCCTCTCTAGTCATAGCCTGAATGGTCATACACAAATCCTTCCATACATCTACTGGTTTGGGAACTGACTGGCAGGACCATGAAACATTCTTGAATGTTTCAGGCATTTTGGTTACCGGTATTATTCCCCAGGGAACTGGTTCACCTGCAGCCTGTGGTAATGGCAGGCAAGCTGTTATTTTAGTCACGTTCTGCATGATCCCAAAATCTCTGATTAATCCTACCACTAAATTTTCCTGCTCAGTATTTCATTCTATTGTATCATTAACCTCCCGTCTACTACTTCTACCGTGTCTCTGTGAGGATAACATCATTCTGTCATGCCTCCACCATGCATTTCCTAATCTAGGATTAGTAACATTCGACCACGCACAACCTTTGCCTTCCTTCTCCCACCAACTGTCCCGTCCTCTATTCTGTCCCAGGTCAGTTCCCTATTTTGCTTCCACCATTTGACCCAAAGGTTCCTTTGATATCTTGATCTTACTAGGAAGGAACAATTTATTCTGAGAGGTGGCCCATCCCACATGTCCACTGCCATTGATACTGGATTAACCTTTATGTTTTCAGCACGATCCCCTGTCCATGGCAAAACCCTCATACTCACTCTTTTGTAATCAAAACTATCTCGTATTTTGACCAAACATGTATATTCTCCCGTATCGTTTGTGGTTACCTTGGTAAGATTCAGTACCGTGTTTCCTTGTTGTTTATCCTGATCCCAACCGACTCCTATCTTGCCTCGGCTTCTTTCAGCCCCCCGTTGCCATATTGCAATAACTTCACCGGCCTCAACTCTCTGGCTGTCAAAGATAACACAAGTTAATTGAACATCCATCCCTTCCATGACTGTAACCTTTGTTTCTTCAACCTGTACAAGAGTAGACCCTTGAACGGGTACTAGTCTCATGATCACTAGCAGTAATATAATTAAGAAGGCGGCTTTGCGCGGAAGATCATCCGGGTTGGAGACACTATCTGGGTTTCCCACTGGAACGGTGCCTTCTTTACCCTGGTGTAATGGATCCAAGCATCCATCCCCTGGACCTTCACCGCCGTGTAGGTCGTCATCATCACCTGGTGGGGTCCGCTCCATGATTCCCGTAGCGGATCCGTGATCCACTTCTTGACGTACACCTGGTCCCCAGGCTGGATGTCGTGGACAGAATTCTCCAGCGTGAGCGGTCTATTCCACTGTAACATATTTCTTAAAGAATTCAAGATCTTATTAAGTGACATAACATACTCTGCAATCGCCTGGTCCCCACTCACATGTACCTCCCCTTTTAATACAGTTGCATGATATGGTTTGCCATATAATATCTCATATGGACTTACGCCTACCTTTTCCCTTGGTTTAATTTGAATCCTGAGTAGGGCCAAAGGCAAAGCTTGAGGCCAGTGCAGTTTAGCTTCCTGGCAAATCTTTTTGATTTGTCCTTTCAGGGTTTGATTCATCCTTTCCACCTGCCCACTAGACTGAGGTCTCCAGGGGGTATGCAAATTCCAGGTTATATCTAACATTCGTGCTAATTCCTGCACTACCCCGGCTATAAAATGTGGACCCCTATCTGATGACAATCCTAAAGGTACTCCAAATCTTGGTATTATTTCTTTTAACAAGGTTTTTACCACCTCCTTAGCCTGATTAGTTCTACATGGAAAAGCTTCCGGCCACCCTGAGAATGTACATACGTACACTAACAAGTATCTGTATCCCTGTGCCCTAGGCAATTCAGAAAAATCAACTTGCCAGTAATCTCCTGGTTGTGGCCCGACTTGCAACTTTCCCATTTGTATTTGTCTCCTAACTACTGGATTATTTTTCAAACATACTGGGCACATTGCATTAACTCTTTTTGCCATTGTTAACATCTGATTAGAGATTATCTCATTCTTCAAAAATTTTACCAATACTTCTGCCCCCCAATGACATTTATTATGTTCTGATTCCAAAATAAATTTCATTATGCGGGTAGGTACCACTATTTGTCCCATTGGTGTAACGTAGCACCCAAGTTGATTCTTCTGTGCCCCTAGCAAGTTTATTAGTTTTCCATCTTCTATTGAATATTTGGGCTCCTGATTCAGGTATGGGGTAGCCGGATTTATTCTTACCGGTACCAATGCCATTTGAGTCCATACTTCCCATGCCACTTGCCGAGCTGTAACATCAGCAAATCGATTTCCTCTGTAAACGTCTCCCTCCGCAGTCTGATGTCCTCTAACATGCATTACTGCAACTGCTTTGGGACTGTGTACCGCATCCAGTAGCTGTAGCACTTCTTCCCGGTGCTTGATGTTGGTTCCCTGTGATTTCAAAAGCCCCCTTTCTTTCCATAACGCCCCATGTACATGAACCACACCAAAGGCATATTTAGAATCTGTCCAGATATTAACCCTTTTGTCCTTGCTCAAATACAGGGCTCTGGTAAGTCCAATCACCTCTGCCTTCTGGGCTGAAGTTCCAGGTAACAAAGCTATTGCCTCTATTACCTGATCCAATGTTACCACTGCATACCCGGCATAGTGAGTCCCATTCTCGACAAAACTGGATCCATCAGTGTATAGTTCCCATTCAGGTTCTTCCAATGGTTCATCCTTTAGGTCGAGTCTGCTGGCATATACTTGTTCAATTATCTCTACGCTATCATGCACCAGTCCCCCAGCTTCCTGGTCACTGCGTAAAAACTCTGCTGGATTAACATGATTAGTAGTCCTTATTTCAATATCATCCTGTTCCCTCAGGATGGCCTGGTATTGCAACATTCGACTGGATGATAGCCAGTGACCCCCCTTTTGCTCCAAAACGGCCATGACCATATGGGGAACAAACACTTTCATTTTTGCCCCCAAAGTCAATTTCCGGGCCTCTTGAATAAGAATTATTTTTGCTGCCACGGCTCGTAAACACGAGGGCCACCCGGAACTTACCGAATCCAGTTGTTTAGAGAAGTATCCCACTGGCCTCTTCCAGGATCCCACCTTCTGGGTGAGGACCCCCAATGCCAGTTTTTGCCTCTCATTCACGTACAACTGGAATTCCTTGGTCACGTCAGGGAGTCCTAGGGCTGGGGCCTCCTTTAGTGCCTGCTTCAATCCCTGGAAGGCCTTCTTTTGCTGTGTCGTCCACTCCAACTGATGCTGCTTCAAGGCCTCATATAGTGGCTTGGCTAGGAGACCGAAATTCATGATCCACAGTCGACACCATCCCACCATTCCTAGAAAAGATCTCAATTCCTGATGGTTACGAGGCAAAGGAATAGCACATATTGCCTCTATTCGGTTTACTCCCAAACGTCTCTGCCCTTGTGTGATCTCACAACCGAGGTAAATAACGCTATTTTTGACCAATTGAGCTTTTTCCTTAGAAACCCGATACCCTGCTTGGCCAAGCATGTTGAGTAATTTAATTGTTAATTCCACGCACATTTCCCTTTCCTTAGTAGCCAGAAAAATGTCGTCCATGTACTGCAGGACTACATACAAGGATGGGGATATTGTTACCTGGGTTATCTTCCATTCCTCCAGCTCCTTGGCCAGTTGGTTTCCAAAAATAGTAGGGGAGCATTTAAATCCCTGTGGGAGTCTCGTCCACATAAGCTACTTCTTTCTCCCAAAATCAGGACTCTCCCACTCGAAGGCAAAATATTTCCTACTCTCTACTGCCAGTGGGATGCAGAAGAAGGCATCTTTAAGGTCAATCACTGAGAACCTTTTAAACTCCTCTGATACAGATGTTAACAAAGTATAAGGATTAGCAACAACTGGATGTATGTCTTTCACTATTTCATTAATAGCCCTTAAGTCCTGTACCAAACGGTACTTACCATTAGGTTTCTTTACTGGAAAAATTGGAGTATTATACTCCGATTCACATTCCTGTAATATTCCTTGAGCCAAAAATTGTTTAATTAACGGGGCTACTCCCCTCCTTGCATCAAGCTTCAAGGGGTATTGCTTTATCCTCACTGGTCGGGCCCCTTCCTTTAGTTCCACTTTTACTGGCTGCGCAGCTTTAGATTTTCCGGGGACCCCTGACTCCCATACCCAGGGTACTACAGCCTGCTCAATTTCTTCTGGAATAGGAGAGGCATCCACTTCCTTGATTACAAAAATGCCTGCTATTTGTTCCTCAGGTATTTCCAATTTCACCCTTCCCCCTTCAAATATTATTTTCACATTAAGTCGGGACAACAGATCTCTGCCAAGAAGGGGTGTGGGGCAGTTTGGCATATACAAAAATTGGTGATCTAATTCCTTCCCCCCAAACCTAAGATTTAAAGGTTGTAAAAATGGTTGTTCCTCTAGCTTCCCTGTTGCCCCCACCACCTGTACCGTTGTGTCACTCAAAGGTCCCAATCGTCTATTGAGTACAGAATAAGTAGCTCCAGTGTCTACCATAAATTCTTGATCCTTTCCATCTATTTCTAAAACTACCCTTAAATCTTTTTCTAGTCAGCTTTGATTCTGATAGTTTCCCAACAAAACTAGTGCTTGAGCGACTTCTGCTGGTCCTCCCGTGAATCCTCCCACAGGAGCATTCCCCATTGGACCTGTCCTTAATCCCATGTTTCCCATGCCCATACCTCCTCTAACCGGACATTCATTTTTCCAGTGTCCCAATTGTCGGCAAAACGCACACTGGTTTGGATCCAACCTCCCCATGTTATAGTATCTAATAATACCTGCAAATCATTCCAGTACGGATTCTGAGTCTTTATTACCATTTTAACCACCCTTGCCACCCTTTCAGGATCCTCCTGATAACTCCCCGCTGATTGCTTCCATATTACCAAACCCTCCGGGGAGAAAGGCACCTTTATAAGTATCCTTTCTCCCTGTGGTCCCACAGCTTCCCTTAACGACGCAATTAAATGTGGCCCCTTCTGCCCCTTCCTTCCCTTGCGAGTCCGCCCTGCTAACGGAGTTCTTTTAACACTCTCACTCTTTTCACCATCACCACCATCACTATCACTCTCACTAGATCCCGTTTTTATAGCTATATCCGCAGGGGGATCAGGGGGCACATTAGGAGCAACCGGAACCCTTGGAGGTGCTATACAATAAGACAAATCTTCCTCGACTGAAGGATACAAATTACGCTCCTTTCTTTCTTTACATCCCACACACTCCCTTTCATCATTCACTTCTAAAACCAAAATACCACATTCCTTTTGCCATTCCTCTTTCCGATATAAAACGAAAAACAAATCCAAATATGGTATTTCATCCCATTTCTCATTCCTCCTTAAAAATTGCATCAAAGATTCCATTATCCCCAATTCCAGTGTACCGTTCACCGGCTATCCCGCTTCCCCAATCTCATATTCAGGCCACCAATGATTACAATAATCTATCATTTTACTTTTATCCAATTCTTGATAATACCCTTCACTTTTCCACCGTTTCAATATACAACCTAATGGTGTATTTCCAGGTATTTTACCATTGGCTTGCACTAAGGTTTTAAAAGTTTTAAAAGACATCATATTACAATGTTTAATTCCACTATTAATCCCAATAAACCAATATACCTTAAACCAATATACCTTCTCGCCGTCCTTCCCTAAAACAAACAGGAGGCGAGTTCCGGTCCTGCGTCCTTAGACGTCTTATGGCCGGAGCCTAGGCTTTTTTACCAACCACCAAATCCAAATCCAATTATCACCTTTTTCCAATATAAAGCGCCTTCGGGCTTACCTTAATGCAGTTTGTCCGACAGGCGCGGGGGGTCGGGCACAACCGATGACTCCCCGAGAAGTGCTCGGTGCCGGCTTGGAGTGGATCGGGACGCGAACCGCCCCAGCAGCCCTCGGCGTCCTGCCGCGGTCGCCAGAAAACTGTTGCCCGATTGATAAATGACACAAAACTCGGATAAGTTTTGTGGGTGCTTTATTAAGGGCCCGGGGAACTGGGGGACTCACGTCCCTAAAGTCCGAGCCCCCAAATTCACGTATGGGTGCTTCCCTCTTATACATGCAATTCACAACAAAGTCTCCAAGGAACAGTTTCCCGTTCCCCTTGCCTGGTCACAGACCCCTTGTGATACATTCCTTGGTTCACAAACAAGATCATTAATCTTCTGCTTATCTTATTCTAAGAGCATTGTATGCTGCCTCTAGACAGGTTAGCATTCTTACTTTCTTGCACTAGTTTAATTATTATTAAATCTCTAAGACTACCTGCTAGGTAACACACAAAACCCAACACACACTTTCAACGGCTACAAAACTACTTTTTAACAAACCAGTTCACACACAACTCACTATAATTAAATATTTTGCTAAATTTCATTTCTTTTCCAACAGTGGGAGCTGCAGCTGAAGCCCTTCCCACATTCCCCACACTCGTAGGGCCATTCCCCAGTGTGGATCATCTAGTGGCTGATCAGGGTGCCGCTCTGCCTGAAGCTCTTCCCACACTCCAAGCACTTGTAGGGCTTCTCCCCATGATGAAGCTGCTCATGGAGCACCAGCTCTGAGCTCTGGCTGAAGCTCTGTCCACCTTCCTGGCACAGAGTGGGTCTTTCCTCCTCAGAGTGCCCTGGGCTGGGTTTGGAGGCCCTCCTCCTGTGGGATCTCTGGGGATTTTCCTCCGTAGTGGAATTCTGCACTGTGGAGTCACTCAAAATGGCCTCTTCCACAAGATTTTTCCATGGAGATTTTTCCTCCCTGGTCTCCATCCTCAGCTCCTTGTCTGGGGGAGGAAGGACAAGGAGAGGATGGGATTTGCCTCCATGCCAGAGGGAAGGGGAAGAAGATTTCCCCAGTGCATCCCTGGCAGGATGGGATTGGCAGCAGGGCTGTCCTGCAGCCACGGGCTGTGCTGGACTTGGAGATGGAGCAGGAGAGAGGGGGAAAGGGGCACTGACTTCGTCCTCACCTGCCTGGGTGTCCTGAGGCATCTTCCTTTTCCTCGCAGCCTCTTCCATCTGATCAAGGTTTGGGAATGGAAAATCCTATTTTGGGAGAAAAACAAGGGATGAGAACATTGATTTTTATACTGGTTTGAAGGCAAACCTGGGGGAGAGTCTAAACCAGAATTACAATTTAAAAAGAAAATGAAGATCAAGGCAATGATACAGAAATGCTGCCTTAAACTGACAGAGTCAGAATATAACCTGACACCCTGCTGGTCGGGGTGGTGGCAGCAGTCCCATTAAATGGTGGCTGCTGTCCTTTTGGAGTTATGAACGTGATTCTATTGAAGCAGTGATCCTGTAGAAGGGTCTGGTCTTCCTCTGAAGGTCCCCTGGTGGTTATGGAGCTCTTGTCCTCTGGGAATCCAGTAGGCAAGCTGCTCCTTGAGTTGAAAGCCTCAGCTTATATCCAGGTAGGAATGCTTGGCTCCTCCCCATGGGCGGGACATCCCACAATGGGATGATGGAATTTTATCAGTCCTGAAGTGACACACAATGGCCTATTCACAGAAGATTTCTCCCCCGGAGGGCATTATCAGGGGTGAATCATGGAAGGGTTAAAGAACATTGCCTTGCCTGCTTATAGCAGTTGATGAAGATGGGGATTGAAAACATGCATTTGGTTACATCTTACATTGCAACCTGAAACAGTGGGGTAATTCCTGCTCAGGGGGTGAACACCATCCCCCTTACCCAAAGTGGCTCAGGTGTAAAACCCCCACCCTGGGAAGGCCACACACACAGAGGACAATATCACACTTGTCCTGCTCCAGGGCATGTCTCTGTCCCTGTCTCTCCCTTGCCTGCCCCCCTTTTCTCTTTCACAGACTGGGGGGCTTTGCCAAATGTCAGAATAATTTGTCTCTTTGTCTCTGTCACCTTTGTGAACACCTACACAGAGCTTTACCTTCCTTTCATTATCTGAATTCGGCCAAATTTCCACATTTCTTTTCTCAGAATGTGCCAGCAGCTGAGCTGGAGCTGTGCAGGACTAATGGAACTTGGAATTGCAACATATTTCCTTCCTTTGTCAGTTTATTAAAGTTTGGGGGTTTTTTGCATTTCCAGAAAAAGTGTCCTGTGGGAAGAGCAAATTCAAGGCATTTTTAAGGGTTAAATTTGATTTCTGACCAGAAACAACTTTAAATTGTCCAGTGCCCAGAGGATGCTCAAGGGGTCTCTGAGCCTCTCACACAGGGAGATGCTTGGAAGGGGCGGGAGGGAGTTTTCCCTGTCCCTGTCACCCCACGTCATTCCCCAGGCATTTGTCCCTGTCCCTGCCACCCCAGGTGCTTCTCCAGGCATTTTTCCCTGTCCCTGCCACCCCAGGCCATTCCCCAGGGGATCTCTGTTATTCTCACCCCAGGGAATATACCTAGGGGGTCTCCCTCCCTCTCACCCCTGTTCCAGGGGGTGCTCAGGGCAGTCTCTGTCCCTCTCAGCCCAGGGGATGCTCAGGGGTCCCTGTCCCCTCACCCTGGGGGATGCTCAAGGGGTCTCCATCCCTCTGGCCTCAGGCAATGCCTGTGCAGGGCTGGGGACCAGGGGCTCTGTGTCCCTCTCACCGCTGAGGGTGCTCGGGCCTGGGGGGGCTCTCCGACTTTCTCACATCTGGGGTGGCCGAGGGGGTCTCTGTCCCTCTCAGCCCTGCTGTGACCCCACCCAAACATCTTCAGGGTCAGAGGGAAAGAGACATCCCCAAACCCCCAGAAGGGCTGAACCTGGGATTTGGTTTGGGGCTGAGGATTTAGGAAGGGGCTGGAACTGAGGCTGTGTTGGAGTTGGGGCTGAGATTTGGATTAGAGCTTGGATTGGGGTTAAGGCTACACATGGGATTGGCTTTAGGGCTCAGACTGGGATTGTGTCTGGGGCTAGACGAGTCTGGGACGGGGCTGAGAATAAATACAGAACTGTGAGTGTGTCTAAACATGGTTTGAGATTGAGACCAGGATCAGGGTCAGGTTTGGGACTGAGCTCACCCAAAGCAGGACAGGGGGGATGTCACGGTGGAATGGTTTGGGGAAAATTCTGGTTTTGGGGAAAAAACAGTGTGAATGCCTTGTGTTGGGGATTCCTCTTGCCCAAATCAATTTCTAAAAGTCACCTGATGTCTAAAAATCAAGAATGAATAAAAAAAAGACGCCACGAGTTTCCCATTTCCAGTCTCATCCCTCTCAGGTTCTGGTGGGCCCCCATCTCAGGGCTGGTGGGGATCCCAGGGGTCCTGGGTAATGAGCTTTAATTGGTCTTATCCTTGGCAAGCTATTACAGCTCCAGAGCTCAGCTCCAAGGGGACCGAGTGCCAGAGGCCAGCTCACTCAGACCAAGGCCACGGGTCAGTCCCTAGCAAGCAGGGGAATATTCAGCTCTTATAGTGATTAGCCAGCTCTTATGATTTCAGCTTTGCTTGCTAGTTAGCGTGCCCTTGGCTTGAGGCTCCAGCAGACGGCAGAGAGAGGAGAAGGAGAAGACGCCGGATGTTCCACGAGTATGGCTTTATTGGAGGGGTTCGTGAAGGGTCTCAGCTCTTCTTCTTCCGAGTTAGTAGGGGTACAGTATGCTACTTTTATACCCTTGGCCCGGTTCCAATCTTGACCAATGGCAAAAGGCTAGAGGGACCATAAGTGGGCAATAGTAGGGTTAATAAGATATTGCCTTACATGGCTATAGGGATAGATTATAGGGCAGATGTCCCTGGAGTCAGGAAGCTTCTGTGCTGCTGTATCAGCATTTCTATTATTCAGATTCTCCACGGGGCCCTGGCTAAACTTGTAGGTTTCACTACACTGGGGATCCCTCCTCTCCAGGGTACTGCTTATGGATTCTGGGAGGTTTTGTCGTCCCAGGGTTCCCCTCTCCAGCCTCCCCTCAATCCAGCCAGTTGGGGTTCCCCCTTCTTTCCACTACTCTGTACTGGTTTAGGGCAAATTTGTTTGAAAACCTCCACAAGGAGTTACCTCTAGAAAGCAGATTCCAGTAGCCCAACCCCCAGCCAGTTTGGGAAAATATTTCCTTGGGGAAAATTTCAAAAACCCTGTTTATTTTACAGGCAAAGCATTCACCAGCCAAGCGAATGAACAATATTAAGCAATAAGACCTCGTGCCACTCAAAAAGAGATGAAAAACTCAGAAAGTCCTTCTGTAGGCGGTAGCTCAGCTCACTCAGTCTCTTATCAGTCTCTTACCAGTCCCTCCAGTGCTGGAAATGCCGCGGCCCAGGCTTGGCCAGGTGGGCCACAGGTGCGAGGTGCTGGTGGTGTTCTGGGTGTTCAGTCCAGAGCAGATTCAAACAGCTCCAAAGAAAAAGAAAAATCACAGTCCAGGGAACTTCTCTGCCTCAGCGAGCTATAAACTAACTAAAAGCAAAGGAGAGTTCCATCCCGCTGTCTGTCTGTTCATCCTGTCCGTCCAGGAGCAGAAATGTGGAGGAGTGAGTGCAGTGTATGAAAACAAACTGCAGATTCTTCCTCTTCCCCTTTGCTTTCAGAACCAGCCTTAAAGGTGCAGAACTCATTTCTGGGCTAAACAGACTGATGGGGTACGAGCATCATGAAGTCACTCCAGGACACGCCCCTGTCAGGGTCAGGGGGTCCCGTCCCCACCTCATCTCCGGGCTGCCGGGGGTCCCCCACCTGAGGTATCGCCCCTTCCACTCTCCCTGCGCCAAGGGTCCCCCCGTTCCACAGTCCTGGCTCTCACGGGGATCCCCAAAACCAATGTCCCGCCCCATCAGTACCGGGCCATCCCCACGTGGACTCCCGTGGACCCTCTGAGGGGCGATCGAGGCTCCTCTCCCCCCAAAATAGCTCCTCTTAGGGAGCCTGGAGATATCCGGGGCTCAAGTCCGGGATCTGCCGGCTCCGAACACTCCAAAAAATCCTCCCGGAGACCCCTGGCTGGAGTTATTTGGGAATGTAGCTACTTGAGCTGAGCTTCTTGCAGGACGTACAGGAGCCTTGTGTTCCTCACCATGGGGTGAATGAACCTTGTCAGTCTCACTGGTAACATTTGCTCCCTTTCCTCCAGTGATTTTAACAAACTTTTCAAGGAAGGAAAACAAAATATTTTCTCTATACTCTGGACCCACAACAGCCATTTTCCTCATCAGTTCTCCCATAAGTTCCCCAGGAGGAAGGAGGGACTGCATCAAAGTTTCCAAGAATTCTTCCAGAAAGAAACACAACCTTCTCAGTGGAGGGAACCATGAAGCAATCAAAGGCACTTGGAGTTGGAGAACAGTGCCCTGAACTCACTGTGCCAAAATAATCTTGCAATATGATTAAGAAAATTGTTGGAGAGATGCCTCTGCCCCAATTAAGGTGCAAACGAGACCAAATCCAAAGTGGATTTTATAGAACAATAAATGTGAGGTAGAGAGAAAGATGGAAAGAAAGAGAAAAGGGGGGACAGCAAGGGAGTGACAGGGACAGAGATGTCCCCTGGAGCAGGGCAAGTGTGACATTGCCCCCTGTGTGCGTGGCCTTCCCGTGATAGGAGTTTTACACCTGAGCCAGTTTGGGTAAGGGGGGTGGTGTTCACCCCCTGAGCAGGAATTACCCCACTGTTTCAGGTTGCAATGTAAGATGTAACCAAATGCATGTTTTCAATCCCCATCTTCATCAACTGCTATAAACAGGCAAGGCAATGTTCTTTAACCCTTCCATGATTCACCCCTGATAATGCCCTCCGGGGGAGAAATCTTCTGTGAATAGGCCATTGTGTGTCACTTCAGGACTGATAAAATTCCATCATCCCATTGTGGGATGTCCCGCCCATGGGGAGGAGCCAAGCATTCCTACCTGGATATAAGCTGAGGCTTTCAACCCAAGGAGCAGCTTGCCTACTGGATTCCCAGAGGACAAGAGGTTCATAACCAGCACTGGACCTCCAGAGGAAGACCAGACCCTTCTATAGGATCACTGCTCTGACAGAATCATGTTTATCACTCCAACAGAACTGCAGCCACCATTTAATGGGACTGCTGCCACCACCCTGAGCACGAGGGTGTCAGCTTATGTCCTGACTCTGCCGTTTAAGGCAGCGTTTCTGTATCATTGCCTTCATCTAAATTTTCTTATGAAATTGTTATTCTGGCTTAGACTCTCCCCCAGGTTTGCCTTCAAACCAGTACAAAAGACAATGTACTCACCGCTTGTCTTCTTCCCAAACCAGTATTTCCCATTCCCAAATCTTGATTGGATGGAGGAGGAGGCCGTGAAGAAGAGAAAGGAGCCCTGGGATACCCAAGCAGGTGAGGAGGAAGTCAGTGCCCCTTTTCCTTTCTCTCCTGCTCCACCTCCTAGCCCAGCACGGCCTCTGGCTGCAGGACAGCCCTGCTGGCAACCTTGTCCTGACGGAGATGCACTGGGGGGATCTCCTTCCTCTTCCCTCTGGCATGGAGGCAAATCCCATTGTGTCCTTGTCCTTCCTTCCCCAGAAAAGAAGCTGACGATGGAGGCAAGGGAGGAAAAATCTCCATGGCAGAATGCCATGGAAGAGGCCGTTTTGAGCAACTCTAGTGCACAGGAATCCAATGGGGAGGAAAGGTCCCAGAGATCCCACAGGAGGAGGGCTAGCTCTAAACCCAGCCCAGATTGCTCTGAGGAAGAAAGACCCACTCTGAGCCAGGAAAGTGGACAGAGCTTCAGCCAGAGTACGGAACAGGTGATGCATGAGCAGCTTCATGAAGGGGAGAAGCCCTACAAGTGCTTGGAGTGTGGGAAGAGCTAAGACCGAGCACCACCCTGATCAGCCACCAGATGATACATAATGGGGAATGGTGCTACAAGTGTGGGGAATGTGGGAAGGGCTTCAGCTTTAACTCCCAGCTCATCACCCACCAACACATCGACATTGGGGAGAGGCCCTACAAGTGTCCCAAATGTCAGAAGAGGTTTCAGACCAGTTCAAATTACCTCTGCCACCAGCAGATTCACACCGAGGAGAGGCCCTTCTGCTGCCCTGGGTATGGGAAGGGCTTTAAGCGCAACTCCCACCTCATCATCCACCAACGCATCCACACCGGGGAGAAGCCCTATGAGTGCCCCAACCATGGGAAGAGGTTCCAGACCAGCACAAATCTCCTCCTGCATGAGCAGAGTCACACCGAGGAGAGGCCCTTCTGCTGCCCTGACTGCTGGAAGGGCTTCAAGAAAAAATCCACCGTTATTACCCACTGGCATATCCACACTAGGGAGAGGCCCTACGAGTTCTCCACATCATGGGAAGAGCTTCTCCATGAGTTTGGACTTGACCAGACACCAATGGAGTCAGCAGTAAGGGAAGGTCTGCGAGTGCCCCAGCAGCAGGAAGAGCTTCATGCCCAGCCGCAGCTTCTTTCGCCATTGGAGGTCCCACGTCAGGAAGAGCCCTGGGGATCCATTTTCCCTGTGATCCATGCTGGGAAGATAGCTGTCCCTTTTCCTGCCCCTCCCAATGACATGTGGCATTGAAAAACATGAGGCTCTGGCCATGGACGTGTCATTACATTCACTCCCACCTCAGGTCACTGCCAGGGGCAGGAAAGGGACTTGCTCTCTCTCTCTCTCTCTCTCTCTCTCCCTGAGGAGAAGGGTGTCCTTTCCAGGAAGTGGAAATTTTGGCCAGACCCAGTGAGTTGTGTTTTAGTTTTCTATGTAAACAGTTTTATTTATTCCTTCTGTTATCAATATTGTTTCTATTCTTGTTAGTTCCTGATCTCATTGCTGTTCCCAATAAATTGTTTTTATCCCAGCCTGGAATCTTTGCCTTTTGTGCTTTCCATGGGATGCGGGAGGGCAGTGAGGGCAGCGCAGTTTAAGTGGGAGGAGGAAATTGGGAAATCCCATTCTGGAACCCCGGCCTATTGGAATCAGAATCCCAATATTACCAGTTAGATTGTGCCTGGGCCAGTCTGACCCTTGCTGCTGGGCCAAAGGCAGCAACTGCGGTGTATCACCTCAGAGATACCTTGGCTTGCTGGAGATTGCAGCTGAGCACTGAACAAGTTCAGGCTTGTTAGGAACTCCGTTTACCTCAGGAGGAACGGCTTCAGGCAATGATGAAGAAAAAAAGGGATGGATTCTGCTGGAGGGTTATATCCAGAGGTTTATTCCATGGTTACAGAGGTCTGAACGTGAGCAACTGCTCCAACAGAATCCTGACCGCATGGCTCGATTCACCTTTTAAGCTCAGGGACAGGGGAAGGGGAGGGGACAGATGAGCACCAACCAGGTGGAAGGGGAAGGGTCTCAAGGGACGAGGGACACCTAGACAGGCCAATGACCCCCAGGCCTGAGGGGCATCCTTTGAACTTGACCAACCACACGACTCCTTGCTGGAATGTTAAGCCTGATTGACAGGACTGCCTCAGCAAGGGGCGAGGGGGAAGGGAGAGGGGGGTATTGGCACCACTGGGGAAGAGACCCGGAAGCTTAAGACACACCGCAACACCGGCCCATGGAAACCGAGCATCCCAGCTGGTCCCAGCCCTGGTGGCCATGGCAACAGCCTTGGGAGTGGGTTCCTGGCTGGGGCTGTAGGAACCTCTTCCCTCTGGTGCCCAGGGACAGGAGTGGAGGGAACGGCTGCAGCTGAGTCGGGGCAGGCTGAGGTTGGATGTCAGGAAAAGGTTTTGCCCAGAGGCTGCTGGGGCCCTGCCAAGGCTCCCCAGGGAAGGGTCCCAGCTCCAGGGCTCTCTGAGCTCCAGCAGCGTTTGGACAGCGCTGCCAGGCCCAGGCTGGCATTGTTGGGGTGTCCTGTGCAGGGCTAGCAGTTGGACTGGAGGATCCTGATGGGTCCCTCCCAGCTCAGCCAATTCTGTGGTTCTGGGATCCCATGAGCCTGAGGATGGGACTGCCAATGGTTTCCATGGCAATGGGCTCTGACTGCCCGCCTGAGCTGGTGTCCATAGCAACCACTCCAGGCATGGGGTCTCCATGGAGCTGCCAATTGACTGAGCATAGCAACAGGGGACTGGTGATGATTGCCATGGAAACTGACCATAGCAACAGGGGGCTGGTGATAGTTGCCCTGGAAATGGACCATAGTAACAGGGGGCTGGTGATGGTTGCCTGCTAAGGATCAGATTTGTCACAGGCCCTCAGAGGGGTTCCATGGGGACTTTCCAAGAGTCTTAAGGCTGTTCCAGAGCTGGAATTTCACAGGCACAGACAGGGGCTCCATGGAGACCTCCCATGGCTTTCTGGGGATGGTAAAGAGGGTAAAGAGCCCTGTGGTCAGAGGCAGTCACAGCCATGGTGTCATCCCAGGGGACCTTAGGCTGCAAAGGCACCAGTCTGTCACAGGCACTCATGGTGGCTCCATGGTGACATCCCAGGAGTCGCCAGGCTGCCAAAGTTCCAGGATGTCCCAGACACTCACAGGGGTTCCTGTAACGGGCACAGTGGGAGCTTCAGGCAAAGTTTATTGGATAAGCTCCTGTTGGGTCTTGAGGTGCAAAAAGGAATCCCAATAGTCCCCACAGATGCCCAAACGTCACCGTTGAATAAGAGATGACACAGACTCAGATCAGAAGGCTAAGGGCTGAAAGCCACCTGTTTTTTCAATTCTATTGTTATACCTTGCTTTTCTGTGGGTGGACCTCACTGGTCCTTTGATCAACACATTTCACATGATTGGCAATTAAGACAACACCCTTCAGCAAACAATTTTATGGAAAAAAGCTAACTTATAACAAACATTGTCAGCCAAGTGTTTCCTCAAAAATCCACTCTGATAACATCAGTTATTGATGTTTGGTTTATGTTGCGCCCTTATGGGGGCTCCCTGGATGGGGGAAACCCTCCACTAGCGGTTCTGTGCCAGGTAAAAGGAGAAGCAAAGGACTTTTTCAGTCTTCAGCTTCTTGTTTATTGTTATCTTATTTATCTAAAGTTTGGATGGTGTGCATACCAGGCTTAGCACGCTGGACAGACACCTCAAAATGGCCCCAAAATGTACAGTTTCAAGCTCTTTTAACATTGTCTCATCCAATTAACTCTTAAAACCTACGTTTTTTCTAGTTATCGACCAATAATTCATCCCTTGACTGTCCACATAACATCTGCACTGTGCTTTCCTCGACCAATCACCCTCTGCTGCCAACAGTGTAGAAAATGGAGTAGATGAAGAAGACAGGGACTACACCCCAATTCCTCCATCTTGCTTCCTATCTACAACATACTAAAAATCCCAAAACCTAAATTTCTCACCCAAGTGACATACTATACTAACCTCTAATCTATTTCACACTTGGGTAAATTCTAATCTGTCTCAAAGTCTTGAGAGTCCTCTCCATGGGCGAAGGTGAAAGGTAGTGTTTCTCTGGGGGCCAGGATCCTTCAGAGCAGACAGAGAAATATACCCTGTACCCTGGATTCCCACACATTTAACCTAAAATCCTTTAACTTAAAATCTTTAAAGTTACCCAGAAATGTTCCAGGTAAATAGGATTAGAAAGAGAAGAAATAGAGAACAACAGAAAGACAGAAGATCTATAGAAAGATACACTCAGGGGTACCAACTGCTCGGGTTCCAGCATCGCTAACAGAGGAACTCCAGAAGACGGCAGGATGCAGACCATGGGCTGGCCTCATGCTCTAACTTTTAACCACCTGGGCCTTCATAGGCTGCCCCTGGTGTGGGACTGCCCGTTGCTTGTCCAATCAGACCCAGGGTAGCACCAGCTCTACTCTGTCGACAGCTGGGCCCATCAGAGCTGGGATAGTAGTGCCTGGGTTGTGATTTCTTGACAGCTGGCCAATCAGAGCTATGTTAGCACCACCCCTGCTCTGTGATTGATAACTCTCCAAGGTCAGGGCTGGGGGCAGGACTCTGTCCCACCACAAACCAAGGCCTGACCTGGCCCTGGCCCTGGCCCCACACCGGCATTCAAAGCATCCCAAGGTGTCTCGGGAAAATGATATCATCCAGCCTCTGACAGTGACCACAGTGACACTGTGGAACCTCATGGAACCATGGGTCATTTCTGAAAATGGAGATCCAAGTAAACTATGGTGAGACTGTGGAATCCAGGAATCATGGAATCAAGGAATCAAGGAGACCATTGTGCAAATCATGGGCCCTATAGAAGCAAGGGTCAATGATCAAAAGTGGGGCCCATAGAAACAAAGAGCCATTGTGGCACAGCAGGGCCACATGGAGCCAAGGGACCACTGTGATTTTGTTGGGCCTCATGAAACCAAGAAGCCATTGTGACGTTGCAAGACCTCATGGAATCAAGGAGATCATTGTGACAGTATGGGACTCCATGAAATCAGGGGAACATGGAACAGGTCTGCCTGGTTTGCCTCCTGCGGGCTGTTGGACAGGTCCCACTGAATTTGGTATGTCAACAGCCACTTCCCATCTGACCATGAAGCACTGAGACTCCGTGCTTTTCTTCCTGTGGGAAAGAACTACCTTTCTTGTCTAGGCTCACATGGCTGAAATGAGGATTCAACCTCTAAATATCCCTATATCCAAGGGTTACTCCCATATAAAATCTGCTAATACAGTCAATTCTAGCTAGACATGGCCTCTGGAGACTGCCTCTCATCTGCCCCTGCACCACTGGGGCTCGCTTGTTTCCTTCCTATGGAGGCCCTTGTGAAACTGCAGAGCATGGTGGAAACAATGGGCCATGGTGACACTGCAGGCCCTTGTGGAACCAAGGGGGTCATTGTGACATTGTGGGTACCAAGGATCCATAGGGCCACTGTGGCACTGTGGGGCCTCATGGACCCAAAGACATCTTCGTGGCTCTATTGGACCACATGGTCCCAAGGGGCCAGTGTGAAGCAGCGGGGCTTTGTGGAACCAAGAGGCCATTGTTGCATTTAAGGGCCTTGTAGAGCCAAAGGGCTATTGCGATCCTGCAGGGCACCGTGGATCCATGGAGAGCATTGTGGCATTGCAAGGCCCCATGGAATCACAGAGAGTATTGTGACACTGTGGCACCCCACAGAACCAAGGGGGCCACTGTGACCCTGCAGGGTCTCATGGAAGGAAGGGGCCATTGAGACACTGTGGGAAGTTGTGGAAACAAGGGGATCATTGTTGCATTACTGGGCCCCAATGGAACCAAGGGGCCATGGTGACACAGAGGGGGTTCATGGAACAAATAGACCATTATGACACGGTAAAGCCTTGTGGAACCATGGAGACCATTAAGATCCTTAAGGACTTTTCTAACCAAGGGGCCATTATGACACCTGAGGACATCATGGAAGCAAGAGAACCATTGTGGCACTGCAGGGCCCTGTGGAAGGAAGGGAACATGAAATAGGTGTGGCTGCCTTGGCCTTCTAGGGGTCATCTGGCAAGTCTGGTTGACCTTGGAATGTGGAAGGCCACTCCCATCTGCCCCTGAAACACTGGGGCTCTGGGCTTTCCTTTGTATGGAAAACAAATGTTCATCTTTTCCAGGTATCCTTGGTCAAAATTACCATTCCACCTCAAAATCTCTGTTTATCCAAGGATCACTGCCAGAAAAAAGCTGCCAGGACCAACAAGTCTTGCTGGTCTTTGACTCCTGAGGGGCAGCACTCACCTGTTTTCCAAACACTGGAAAGGGCTATCTGCTTTTATTTTTATGGAAGAAAAATAGCCCTCTTCTCTAGGCACAAATGTCTGAAATTAAGACTCCACATTCATAATTTCAAATATCTAAGGGTTGCTCCAAGCAAACCTGCCAGGACAGACAGGTTAGGCTTGCCTTGGCCTCTGGTGGTTGCTGTTCATCAGATCCTGGAACATGGGGCCTCCATAGTTTCCTTCCTATGGAGACCAATGTGACATTGGGAGCCTTGTGAAATGAAGGGGCCATTGTGACAGTGCAGAGCACCATGGATCCAAGGGACCAATGTGACACTGTGGGGCCTCATGAAAGCAAAGACATCATTGTGGCTCTGTTGCTCCACATGGTCCCAGAGGCCCAGTGCAAATCAGCAATGTGAGAGTTAACCCAGCTGTAACTCAGAGTCAGTCAGATTTTACTTTGAAAGAACTGGGTGTGAGTTTCAAGTCATAGGAATCATTCATTTAACTTAGGGTGAGCTTGAGAGTCCCCCCATAAGCCTTTAGTGTTGTTATGCTAAGTTGTCCAAGTTCTACTCCCCTATTGGTTTACTGGTTATTTGTTTCTTATTGTTCTAGTTTTCTAGCCCCAAGTGTCCATGTTGTTGCTTCCCCTTTGTCTCAGGTTTTAGGATCCTGCCCCTCATACTGTGATGGACTTTTCCATGTTTATTGTTTTTCACCCTGTCATTAAAGTTCCCTTTAAACAACACCATTGATCCTGCTCCTTTTCATTTTTGCCACCCTTACCCTGAAGTCAGGAGAACCAGAGAGGTTTGTCGCAGCCACCCTCACTGTGAGTTTTGGTGCCCAAACAGGGACCATGACACTTAGGGCTCCCTGTGTCAGCTGGGGTTAGCTGATGGATAGGCCAGTGCTCCCCGGGATTTTGGATTGTGCCAGGCCCAGCGGATTCATTGTTGCTTCGAGGGACCTTGCCCAGGATCTGCAGGGACAACAATGGTTTCACATGCATAGGATTGCAGGTGGGTTTGGGGAAATGCAAGACATTTAATGCCCATTTTGCGACTGTGTATTTACAATATGCACCCATGTCCCAGAATTGATTTGGGGTGTTCTGGTGGCTCTTCCCCATAAGGCAGAGAAAGAGAAAAATGGGCAGCCAGATGTCCAAAGTAGAAAGAAGCATATATGGATGCTTTAATTCTCACTCATCATTGCATAATATTTTCAAATAATGAATTAAAATCAATCATGAGGTGGATCATTAAAAATTTTCCAAATTCCTCAGCTTATGAAATCAATACCACTGAATTTTGGGACTCAGTGGGATTAACATTGTACAACCTTTGAATCAAAAGGGACCCCATTGCACCCTGCATGCTCCACATCTTCCGCACCATCCTTGAGACCCTTCGCCAGCAAGAAGTGTGTTGAAAACTCAATCTGTTGGTCATTCCTAACTTGGGACCTCCCCTCAAACCTGCCTTTCTCAGACCTTCCACAATGGTACAAGATGGCAATGGCCATGCGGTCTTGGAGCAACATGCCCTGGAGACTCAGGATGGAAGGAGCCCTAATGTGGCTTGAGAGCTAGACAATCCTCCCTCCATCTTGGCTCCCCCACTTCTTGCTACCACAACCTTCTCTTCCGCTCTGAACAAACCTCCAGACTCCAACCCCATAATGGCGGGTCATGCCCCCACTGTCAATCATCCTCTCCACTCCGGGCCATGCCTCCAGTTAAGGAAAAAGACTGGCAAATAGTCTCGAAACTCCTCGTTGCGCCCATAGGAAAGAAGGGGGCAGAATCCCAGCTATCAGCCATTGGTTTACAAGAAAATCAAGGATATGTGTAGGGCAGCTAAAGACCACAGGAAGGACTTACCTTGTTTTAATGGCCTAATGAGGGCCATGTTTACAGCACGTCTTAGGATCTTTAAATCCTAAGATTTAAAATGTATTATGACCATGTTGCTATCACCTACAGAAAACACCCTGTGGGAAGGTGGATGGAAGTGTACATGTTGGAGGATTTTGTTCAGACATGGCTTGAAGGAAAAAAGGCTATGAACATATACAGATGGTTGAAAAGTAAAAGGCAGCTTTAAACAGAAAGTTCTCAGGCTTGTTTTCCTGTAAGCAGCAAGTTCTCAGGCTTGTTCCTTTAACAACAGTAAACACCTTGTCCTTGACTTGTGATGAGAAAGCATGGTGACAAACATGGAGGCCTTGAGAATGATAAATAAGTCAACAACAGGATGAGAAAAACAAATGTTAGTCTCAACAAGAAACCACAGGTATTGACAACAAAAGGAGGGGTTGGTGTGTAATCTGTAGCCAATAATGAGCTCGGGTTTTGCAATCTGTATGAACTTAATTAAGACTACTATAAAAGTGTGTAAGCTGGATCAATAAATTGGAGTTCGATGCTGATCATTAAGGATGTGGTCGACTCCCTTCGCTTCATCATGTACACTAAATCAATTAATAGCAGACTATGCTAATAATGAGGCAAGGGCAGAACTGACCATCAACCATCTAGCTGGAGAAGGACAACACAGTCTACCAGATGATCAAGCAGCATGTACCTCCAGAGAAGTATTGGATGATTTCAAAGAGATAGCTTTGAAAGATTTAATCCAGGTATCGGATGGTAGCAGTCCCAATTTGGACTACTGTGGGTGGCTGCAGCTACAGCTTTAGGACAATTAGACCATCTTGGGTGCCTGTTAAGTAAGCAAACCACTGCTACCTCCCTCAAATTGAGTGGCCTGCTGTCAGACATAGAGACCACCAGACAGGACACCTTGCAGAACAGAGACAGAGTTTTTACTCTGGGAACATGGTCATGGCAGTGTAGACTCTGAGGGCATGTGTTGCATGAACCTCTCCAGCCACAGCCAGTCAATCCACAAGGGCATTCAGGTGAAGGAAGGGTTCAAGAAGCTTCAAGTGGAAAACAAAGACTGGTTCAATAACCTCTTCCAATCCAAGTAATTGAAGATTGGATGATGTCTAGCTGAAAGAGGACTATTCATTCTCTTAGTGGTTGTTGTTGTTGTATTGTTAAATGTCCCATGTTTGTTTGGATGCTTTTAGAAAGTCTTAAAAAATTCTTTCAGTTCCATCCTTGCTGTAAAATAGAAAGGGGGAAGATACCCAACACAGGCTCCTCATGGAGCCTTGGAGAGAGAATTGTCAGCCAGGATGGTACAACAACCTCTCAGAGACTCAGTGTGGGAAGGAAACACCTTAAAAGTACCTAAAAGTATTCTTAAATCAATAAAGTATCTTAAAAACCTTGAGTACCTCAAGGCATTAATGAGCCCCACTGAGTATCAGTACAAAGCTCGCTAGGGACTCATTAAAGCAGATAATTGGAGCCATGATTGCAAAAACCTCTCCCAGAGTCTGTATCAAAAGGGAAACACCGAGTACCTTAAAATAACTGGAGTACCCTGAGGCATTAATGAGCCCCACTGAGTGTTGTTACTGACTAAGCCTCTCCAGGGACTAATTACAGCAGATAATTGGAGGCCGGGGTTGCACAAACCTCTCAGAGACTCCAAGGCAAAAGCCAAACCCAAAGTCCTTTGAAACACCTGCAGTCCCTGCAGGGAGCATTAAGGAGTCCCCACAGGGCCATTCCTGAGCAAGGCTCCCCAGGGACTCCTTCCAGCAGATCCTTGAGGCCCCTGGGATGTGGACTAGTGGGGGATGCTGAGGGCAGGACAAGGGGCTAACAGTGCCCAGCCTGGCTGGGGGTGTGCCAGAAAGCCCCAGTGCCTCAGAAGAAGGTGTCTCCTCTCAGCCCTTGGTGGCACAGACCCTGCTGTGCCCCAGGGCACCAAGGCTTGACTTCTCTTTTTCCCCATCTGTCATCACTGCCTCCAGTTCTCTGCTGTGCCTGGGGCCTGGGGACACTTTCTCAGTCGTGTCCCTCACTGGGACCCATTAAAGTCCAAGAAACTTTGGAGTTGGATTCTGAGTTGGAGTTCTGGAGAGGTTTCTTCAGCTCCCTCTCAGGGACTGATGTTCAGGGCCTCAGCACAAAGCCCCAGAGGCTCATTAACGTCCTTGTGCTGGGTCTGTGCTGCTGAGCTGGGCTGGGCTCCTGGCACAGAGGCAGCTCCTGGTAACCAAGCAAAGCTTCAAAAGCACATTTCTCTTGATGAGCAGCTTTTCTGCCAGCCCAGCAGGGCTGGGGCACTGCCTGCAGCCACCCCAGGCACAGCAGAGAGGCACAGAGAGCTTCAATCAGTCAGGGCTGGGAAGGTGCTGAGAAGTGCCTGGGGCACAATCACTGCCAGCCCCTGGCACAGGAACCTCTGGCTGCAGGACAATGCAGCTGTAGGTTCTGGAGCCATCTACTAAAGCTGGAGCATCCAAATGCCTACAGACCCTGTGAGTACATTCTCTGATTGTCGCTTGGGCAGATCAGCCAGGGGTGCCCAGGGCTGTCCTGCAGAGCAAGGTCCTGCAGCCGAGGGCGCTGTGCTGGGGCAGGGACTCTGCTGCCTGCCAGGGACAGCTCTCAGCCAGCCCTGGCAGCTGCTCCCAGCACTGGGGGAAAAGATCTGGGTGGGAGGAGACAGCTGGTAAGGCTGGGAAATGTTCTCCTTGTGTGGGGAGGATGCTGCATTGTTCAGGACCGCTCACAGCATGGCATTTAACTGCAGAACATTTCCAAGTAGATTATGCAGGGAATACAGCAAGGCAAGGGCTGCATAAAAGGGACAATACTGCTTTTTTAATTTACTGCTCTGGGTTTCCTGGATGGGAAATCACACATAGATATTCATCTGTCAGTCCAGGATGGTAAAAAAAATTCTCAGATCTTAATAAACCAGGCAAAGACACAAATCACCACTGGACCCTTTAGATGGAGCATCAGTGTCACTTTTCCAGCGTTCTCAGGATTGCTCTGACGTTTCCATTAGAGCCTGCAGAGCCAGAGCTGCCCCTGGGCAATGCCAGAGCTTGGAGGGGTCTGCAGGGCAGAGCTGAGCCCCCAGGGCTGGGCTGGGCTCTGGCAGCACTGGCAGGGCCCAGGGCTGGGCACAGGGAAGCAGCTGCTGGCAGGAACAGCTCCAGGCAGCAGAGCCCTGGGCAGGCAGTGGGGGGAAAGTGCCCCCAGACTGTGCTGGGATATTTAAAGTCCACTCCAAACCCAATTATTCCATGATTACTTTTTTTACAGAACCCCATGCCAAGGCAGAACAAACGTCCAACAGCAGCTCCATCAGCCACTTCCTCCTGCTGGCATTGGCAGACACGCAGCAGCTGCAGCTCATGCACTTCTGCCTCTTGCTGGGCATCTTCCTGGCTGCCCTCCTGGGCAACGGTCTCATCATCAGCGCTGTAGCCTGCGGCCACCACCTGCACACGCCCATGTTCTTCTTCCTGCTCAACCTGGCCCTCAGTGACCTGGGCATGATTTGCACCACTGTCCCCAAAGCCATGCACAATTCCCTCTGGGACACCAGGAACATCTCCTACACTGGATGTGCTGCTCAGCTCCATTTCTTGCTGTTCTTAATCTCAGTAGAATTTTATCTGCTGACCATCATGTGCTACAACCGCTACGTGTCCATCTGCAAACCCCTGCACTACGGGACCCTCCTGAGCAGCAGAGCTTGTGCCCACATGGCAGCAGCTGCCTGGGCCAGTGCCTTTCTCAATGCTCTTATGCTCACAGCCACTATATTTTCCCTGCCCCTGTGCCATGGCAATGCTCTGGGCCAGTTCTTCTGTGAAATCTCTAAGATCCTCAAGCTTGCCTGCTCACAGTCCAATCTCAGGGAACTGGGGCACATGACTCTCAGTGGCTGTTTAGCATTAGTCTGGTTGGTGTTCACTGTTTTCTCCTATGTGCAGATCTTCAGGGCTGTGTTAAAGAACCCCTCTGAGCAGGGACGGCACAAAGCCTTTTCCACCTGCCTCCCTCACCTGGCCGTGGTCTCTCTGTTCCTCAGCAGTGTTATATTTGCCTACCTTAAGCCCTCCTCCATCTCCTCCCCATCTCTGGATATAGCCCTGTCAGTTCCGTACTTGGTGGTGCCTCCAGCCCTGAACCCCCTCATCTACAGCCTGAGGAACAAGGAGCTCAAGGCTGCAGTGAGGAGACTCATGACTGGATGGTTTCAGGAATATTAAACTGCTGGCCAATTTCGGCAAATACCTTGTAATAAAATTTATATTTAAATCTTCTTGTTGGTTGTGGTTTGTTGTTTTCCTTTGCTTCATTTTTTTAATCTTGTCCTCAAAGAAATGTCATTATTTGTGCCATTTCTCATTTTTATCTCACCACATTCCCTGTGGCCACAGACTGTGTCAATGAGTGGCTGAACTCTTGGTGGCTTTAAAGGAACCAAAGGATGTCCCAGAAAAGTTTTCTGCAGATGCCCTTTTGTTGCCTTCTCTGGAGCTGCAGCAGCAATATCTGTGTGCAGAGCTTGGAGCAGATGAGGGCTGGCCCAGCAGCTGTGCCCAGCAGCAGCAGCACTTGGTGTTGCCAGTGCTGCTGCCATGGCCCTGCCCCACTGCCCTGGTGGCCCTGGTGTTGCTGTAGGTCCTGAGTGCTCTTTGGGCCGGGCACAGCCCTGGGGGTGGCAGTGCCGGGGCTGCAGCAGGGACAGGCCATGGGCACTGCTGGGGCAGCACTGACGCCTCAGCCCAGGCCCTGGGGGCTCCAGGCTCCTTGCCCAGGCTCTCTAAAGAACACGGCCAGGCCAATGCTCAGCACAGAAAACCCCCATGAGCAGCCCCAGGCTGGCCATGGGCATGCTGGGGGCAAACAGCATGGCTGGGGCTCTGCAAGGGCCCTGGTGCAGATGGGAAGGAGCAGCAGAGCAGGGGCTGATCCATCCCCAGTGCACTGCACAGCCCAGGGCAGCGTCCCAGAGCGTCCTGATGGAGCTGCCAACAACATCCCCCCTGTGCAGCCCTGACCTCTCCCCCAGCTCACACAGGTGCCCCATCCTTGCAGGCACAGACACGGCAGCCCTGGCTCAGCAGCCCCTGTTTGCATTGCACAGAGCAGGGGAAGCACCCCAATGCTGTTGGTGTGGGGACATGAACCTGAGGGAGCACAAATGCCATCAGCTCCTGGGGCCAGCAAGGGCTGGGGGACACCAGGGAAACCACTCAGCTTTGTCCTGGCCTCTGCAGTCAGCCAGCAAGTTTGTTCCCACCAGCTGGGAGTTTCCTGTCCTACTGCAGATGCTGTTGCTCAGAGCCAGGGCTGCCTGGCACCCACCCCCAAACTGCCCTCAGCATTTCCTTTGCTTCACCTTTGCTTTCTCTTCTCTTTCCTGATCCAGATTTTTTCCTATTGCCCATCCCTGTTCCCTCCCCAGCAAACAGCCCATCCCTATTTGCCCTTTCCTCTCTGGCCCCACTCCCCATTGCAGTTCCTGACTTGGCACCATGGGAATGTCCCTTGGGCAGCAGGACCATCCTACAAGTGCTGCAGGAATTGTCTGCAGGCTCCTGCAGTGCCTGGTGCTGCTCCCTTGCCAGAGGCAGCCCAGGCCAGGGGGGCACATCTGGGCTGCTGTGTCTTGCTCTGGGGCTCCGTGTTCTGGGCAATGAGGAGGAGCTGCAAAGGCTCTGCAGGACTGACAGGATGGGCTTTGGGGCTGGAAGGAGAAGCTGAGGGACCTGGGCTGCTGGAGCTTCTGAAGAGGAGGCCCAGGGCTCCTCCTGCAACTGCTCCAAGGGTGGTTTCAGAGAATCCCAGAATCAGCAAGGGTGGAACAGGCCATGGAGATCATCAAGCCCAACCTGTGCCCTGATATTGCCTTGTCTCTCTGAGTCTCCTCTTCTCCAGGATAAACAACCCCAGCTCCCTCAGCCACTCCTCACAGGACTTGTACTCCAGACCCCTCCCCAGCCTTGTTGCCCTTCTCTGGACAGGCTCCAGCCCCTCCATATCCTTCCTGAGTTGAGGGCCCAGAACTGGACACAGCATTCAAGGTGTGGCCTCACCAGTGCCGAGTGCAGGGCAAGAATCACTGCCCTGCTCCTGCTGGCCACACCATTCCTGAGCCAGGCCAGGAGCCATTGGCCTTCTTGGCTAGCTGGGCACACTGCTGGCTCATGTCCAGCCTGCTGTCCATCAGTCCCTGCAGGTCCCTTTCTGCCTGGCTGCTCTCCAGCCACTCTGTCCCCAGCCTGTAGCACTGCAGGGGTTGTTGTGGCCAAAGTGCAGGACCCAGCACCTGGTCTTGTTAAACCTCACCTTGTTGGATTTGGGCCCTGCATCCAGCCTGTTCAGGGCCCTGTACAGAGCCCTCCTATCCTCCAGCACATCCACACTCACACCCAGCTTGGTGTCATCTGCAGATTTGCTGATGTTGGACACAATCCCCTCATCCAGACCATTCCATGCAGACATTGGAATCCACGCTGGCTGGCTCTGACCCCTCAGCCATCCTGTGGGTGCCCTGTGATGGCACTCAAGGTGATCTGTTCCATAACCTTGCCGGGCACCCAGGTCAGGCTGACAGGCCTGGAGTTTTCCAGCTCCTCCTTCCAGCCCTTCTTGGGGATGGGCTCACATTGGCACCTCCAGTCCCCTGGGCCCTCCCTGCTGAGCCAGTACTGATGGTAAATGATGGAGAGCAGCTTGGGGAGCTCATCCACAGCTCCCTCATCCCCCTGGGATGGATCCCATCTGCTCCCAGAGACACCTGTAAGCATCTGAGTGCCTCAGCAGGTCACCAACTGCTTCCTCCTGGATTACAGGGGGGCTGTTCTTCTCCCTGTGCCCATCCACCAGCTCAAGAGAACACTTGTCCTGAGGAAAACTTCATTTATTGTTGAAAATTGAGATACACAAGGTGTTTAGCAGCTCAGCCTTTTCCTTCTCTTTAGTTACTGTATTCCCCTCTGCATCCAGTATTTAGTAGGGGTTCTTCTTATTCCTCCTTTTGCTATTAGTTTATTCATAAAAGCTTTCCTTTACTACTTTTTGCAGGAGTGGCCAGGTGAAGCTCTAATTGAGCATTCATCTTTCTACTTTTCTTTCTGCATGACCCAACAACCTCCTTAAACACTTCCTGAGTTGCCTGACCTGTTTTTTCTGAGTTCCCACAAAATGCTCATGATCAGCCAGGACAGTAATGTTCCTCTCTGGTTCAACTTTGTCACAGAGGGACAGGCTGCTCCTTCCCCCTTGAGATTACTTTCTTGAGGTGTGTCGACCCTTCCAGAACACCTTTGTTTTTAAGGACTGTTTCCCTTAAAAAATCAGTACCTGATTCAGTACTCTCCAAATCTGCATCCCAAATAGGCCAAGGTCTGTCCTGAGTAATTCCAGTGATGAAGTTTTGTTGCTGCCCCTCCTTCTTTCACAGAATATTGGAAACTCCAGTATTTTATGGTCACTGTGCCCCAGACACCCTCCGAGCCCCATATCTGCCCCATGCCCTTCTCTGTTTGTGAACAGCAGCAGACAGAGCTTTCCTTGGCAGTGGGATTGTTACCAAAAATTTGGCAAAATAATAAAACTCCATAAACCAAATGTAGCATTAAGAAGCAGCATTCTTTTTTTGTCTGGATGCACGGGGGACAGCTCCTCCCAAACCTGTGCATGCTGAGTGCTGGAAGGTTTCTGTTTATATTCTGTATTTTGCATACATATTCATTGATTGTCCTTGACTAAACACATATATGATAATCATTTCCCCAGAATCATTAACATATTTCCCCTCCCCTTTACCCATGCATTCTCCTGTCCTTGAGGTCTCTCTGGTGGTCCCTGGTGCTCGTGGACCCCAATGTTCCAGTCAGCCTGGCTGAGCTGGCAGGACACTGAGGCTGGTGAATTTCAGTTCCCCTTCTCACACAATGGGCACTGTTTGGTTTCCATAGGCCTGGGGTTTTGGAGAACAAGCTCCAGGTGTCAGCTCACCTGGTGGAGACAATTGATCATCTGGTAACATGAGGTCACAGAGTGGGCTATGACATCACAGAGTGGGTTATGTGAGGTCACTGAGCAACTCTGGCATCATAGACTGTCTCTGTGACATCACAGAACCAGCTGTGATATTACAGGGCAGAGGTCTGACATCACAGAGCAGACTATGACATCAGAGAGTTCGCTGTGACATCAGAGACCAGCTGTGTGAAAGTAGAGAACAGGCTGTGACATCACAGAGAAGGCTGTGATGTCAGATGGGAGCTGTGTGACATCCCAGGGGGGGCTGTATGAGGTCACTGGGTTGGTCACTCTGCCCCAGCTCCCCCTCACAGTTTCTCCCAAAAACTCCAATGCTGTCCATGCCCAGCAAGGTCCCTGTCCCCTGGAATCCTCCCGGCCCACCTGGAGTCACAGCCTCCACCAAAGGATGTTCCACAGGATCCACCCCAGAGCCTGACAGGGGATAAGGGGCCAGGGCTGTGTGACCAGGACATCAAGGACGGGGATTATCCAGATCACTGTGGCCTGGTTTGGGTTGCCCAGGGCAGGAAAGATGTCTGGCAGCTGGAGCAGGGTCTGGGAAGGGCCTCCAAGGTGGGGCTGGAGCCCTTGGGCTGTGAGCAGAGGCTGAGGGAGCTGGGCTGGTCCAGCCTGAAGCAGGGAAGGCTGAGGGGCTCCTCATCCCAGCCTGGCAGTGCCAGTGAGGAGGGGATGGAGAACACAGAGTCAGGCTCTTCACTGGGGGGCCTGGTGGGAGACAAAAGCCAATGGATGGAAGGGGAAAGAGGGGAGATCAGCCAGGGCATGAGGAGATGAAATGAGTTGGGCTGCTTTCAGAATTTCCTCAACACCAAGAGCAGCCTGACCCCATTCTCCATCCACCACTGAAAGCTTTGCAAATCAGGAATTGTTCAGGCTGTTTGGCCCCCAATTCAGGATGGGCATCCTGAGACAAGAACTTCACTGTGTTTATATCTATCACAGAACCATATTTTTCTAAAATTAATTTTATTATGGAAATCATTGTGGATGGTGGACATGTCAGACACTGCTGGGACATTGCACATTGCTCAGGGAAGAGCATGATTGTTATTGAATTGTATCCTATTCAACCATGGACCGTTGGCCATGAAGAGAAACTTCCTGTGCCTCTTAGTCCCACCAGTTCCGGACCCCCAAAGGACACAAACCTGGTGAGTTCTGGTTCCCACTCCAATGGTGGCACCTGCATCTCCCTCCATACCCAGAGCAGAGCTCCCTTGTCCCAGAAAGTCTTGGCAATGCAGGGATGAAGGAACCAGGACAGGCTGTGTGGATCAGGGGCAGGGCACAGCCAGGGATTTGGGGTGGTTGTGAGCCCAGGGCAGGACGTGGTCCTTGGCCTTGGTGAACCTCATCCAATGTCCTGGGCCCATGGCTCCAGCCTGGCCAGATCCCTCTGCAGAGCTGAGGCTTTTCATCTCCTAAATGTATCTCATGGCTGTCCTTTTTAGTGTCAGCTGTCTTCATGGGCTCCTGTCTCAGCTTCCTACCATTGTGAGCTTCCCTTTGCCCCTCATCTTCACATCACAGGTGGCACAGTGTCCCTAACACTTGTGCCTAATTCCAAGTCCTTGGCAGAAGTGCCAGGGCTGAAGCTCCAGGTGCTGCTCCTGCCTGGCATGTGGGGCAGTGCCAGGCAGATGGGGCTCACCAAGCACACCCTCCATGCCCTGGTCCTGGTCTGGGTAAGAGGGATGGTGGTGTTTCCCTCCAGCTGTTGGTGAGAGGACAGGACTGGGGCTCAGGAGATGCTGGGACAGTGAGCAGACAGGGGTTCCCAGCCCCCTGCTCCAGCAGGAGGATGTGTTTGAAGGATGACAGCTCTGGTCAGGGAGACAGCACGAGTGTGTCCTGTCCTGCAGCTTGGTTTCAGCATTTCTGTACAGAATTGGGACCCCCAATTCCATGAATTGGGAGCCATCTTTTGGCCCTCAAATGCAGATAAAACCTCTTCTGTCATTTCCAGAAGTGGCAGTGTCCTAGCAGCACTGATGTGGTGAGAAAGAGCCCTACAGTGCTTGTTCAGGTTTAGGAGCAGAGTGGGCTTGGGGTGGGTTTTTGGTGTGTCAGGTCAGTCCTGTCTCTTACTGGCCATGATGTTACTGGTTTCAAACTGGCTACAAAAGACTTCTGCAGTGATGCTCCTTCTGCCAAAAACTAACTGTGCTTCTGAGCAGCCAGAATAAAATCTGAGCTTCTCTAACACACAGCCATGGGCTAGGCTGTGGGCACTGCCAAACAAGGGTGCAGTGCTGTGTTGTCACGAGCCAAGCCATGACTCCTGCTAGTGATTTGTGGAGTTCTGAGCCCTGCAGGGTATTCCATGTGGTCATAAACAAGGGGATGAGGTGCTGAGAGTCAAGCAGTGGTTTTAGTGCAACAGGAGGAGTTTAAGCTGCAGCTTTCAGAATAATTTCAAACTTCACTTTAATGATGCTCAGGGTGCTGGTGGTGTAATAGCAGCAGACATCAGCAGTGGGAGCCATTCCCGTGGTTTAATGTACATTGTTTGGTGGGAGAAAAGTGCTTTGAAAGAAGAGAGACTGTTTCCCAGGGAAGACATCTCTCATTCCTTGCTTTTATCTCCTCCCTGCCAAGCTGGGGATGCTGTGAGCCTGTGAGCTGCTGAGAGGTGCTCAAATGTGTGCTGAGTGATGAGGAATATCTTGCTCTGGTTTTTATGTGCAAGTAGGCTGGATTTTCTGCAATAGCTCCAATAACCTTCATGTGGCTGTTTAGAAGGATGAACCTCATTAATTAAGAAGAGGTATTTAATAAGAGGCCTATTTTTATCTCTGTCTTTATCTAACAGTCTGCACATTTATTTCAAGCTTATAACAGTGCTTTGGAAGAAAAATGTTTTCCCTCCTCTGAAATGTTTTGGCAGTGCCTCCAGCCTTGGTTATCTTGAATTTCCAGTTTGACTAGTATCTCTCCTCCTTTCAAAGCCAGCAAGACACAGCAGGCCCACAGCTCCAACCTTTTCCTTGGGAAATGGGAAATTCCTGGGGGAATATGCTTTCAAAACATGGGACTTAGGTCCCAGGGTCACTGAAACAGTTCTGAAGGTTTGATCAAACATAATCACAGCAACTGCCTCAGGCTTCAAATTTGTGATCTTGTGTGGGACAGGCACTGCAGGCACTGCAGTGTTTGCTGCAGGATGTGACTGACCACACACTCTGGGAGAGGCTGGCAGCTCTAGGGGTCAGGCATTTCTGAAGAGATTTTGTTTTTCCTAAATTTGTCAACTTTATTCTGTAATGTCATAAATTCGGCCCTGTTCTATAGATATCTTGCAGACATTGTGTTTTAGCCCATTCTCCTGCGTTTGCTGTCATTTGCTGGTGGTGAAGGAGGCAGCCCCAGCCCTGAGGGGTTGCACCATCTTTCCACCTCCTTCCACATCTGTTCCTTTGGCATTGCTGGCTCTGTACCCAGACCCTGCCCTGACTGAAGGTTTACTGGAGCACAAGTGCCTGAGCCTGTGGCCAGGATGACCATTTCTGAGCTCTTTTCCCAGTGTTATGTTTTCCCGATTATCCCATCATAAAAAAAAAAGCCAAACAATATTAAAGGTAGTAACAATTTTAATTGAATAGTTAAAATGAAAAATATAAAATTGGATACAATATAATTTGATTAAAATAAGGGATAATTTGTTTCCAATAATAGCGCATAAGCAAGAGATACCGCGGGGTACGGACTGCAGGGTTCAATGACCCTTGCCACTGCATGTACAAGCTTGCCAAGTGAAAATCACCCCTTTTATGCCATGTGTCAATGCCACCTCCTCCTATTTTCGGTTTGTCACTTTTCTGTCTCCGCCTTCATTACCGAGCATGCGCCTTTACCGAGCATGCGCCACCACTCAGATTGGTGGTGGCACAAGTCTTTGGGGGTCGTCACTGATGAAGGCCCTGTAGTCTTCTTCGTTGTCCTTTAATTCACCTTTGGGTTACACATGCGCACCAAGCCAGTACAATGTAAGCCAAGACTAACGTATCACTGCATCTACATATCAAAGCAATAAATCCCTTATAATTAGCATTTTCTGGGACCAAACCAGGTTCTTTGGTCATTTTTAGCAACTGTATCTTCAGCTTCTTTCCTGTGGTCCTTGAAAACATATGCTGAGAAGGGGGGGGTGGGTGGAGCCACTCCTTTCCCTCTCTTCTTTGGCATTACAACTTTTAACTATTAACTATTTTATTATTCTCCAATATTAATTACTGTATCAATATTGATTACTGTTTCAATTTTTATCAGCATGAATCATACATATTTATCACACCAGGATACTTGTGGCCATGTGCTCCAGGAGATGCTGGATTTGGGCCCTGGGATGTGTGTGGCAGTTATTACAAAAGAACTTGGCTCTAGGGGCTAATCCCTGGTTTGTCCTTGTCGTTCAGTCTGGATCATGTATATCCCTTAGCTATAGTTTTGCAGCATTATCTTTTTCCATAATTAGGGAGTGTTTTCCATGGTCTTGCTCAGGCCCTTCCTCCCTGCAGTTTCCCCTGTGGGTTAAGGCCTGACTTACTGAAACTTCCACAAAACTGATTCTGGGTGGGCAAGGACAAGGTCAGAGTGTTTTCAGGCAGTCAGCACAGTCAGATGGGTCCTGTGAGGAATATTTCACTTGCTCCTTCAAAGCTCTTGCCTGCAAATTGTCCTCTTGCTCAGATGGGGCTCCAGTTTCTTTTTTTTTTTCTCCTTTTTCTTTCCCAAGTTATTCAGTTTTCCATACATTTATTTATAGGGTCACACAAGCAACAGGTCTGCTTTTTCCACAGATCCTTCCAGAGCCACGTGCTGTGCCTGCTCCATTCTGGTGCAAATCACCTTCTCCTCTGAGGAAAACTCAGAATATCCATCCAGCTGTCTTGACTGAGCGAGGCATTTTCTCTGAACCCTGCCCTCTGCTCATTTCAGAATCTGCAGGGAATTTGGGACATAAATTAAAAAGCTATTTGATGCTCCTTGAGGTCTAGAAGCTGGTTTTGCATTTGTTCTTACTTGAATGCACACTGAGACAAATGGCTCTGCTTTAATGAAGCTGCTTCCTTTGGCATCCCGAGGAAGCTTCCTAGCTAAAAAATAAATATGGCTCTGTTTTTCCAGCCCTGCTTTACCAGCAAAAGCTGGGGAAGGAAATGTAATGTCCTTGGGTCTGTCCTGATGTTTTATAGAACTAATTCCTATTTATTGGAAGAACTCTTCCACGCCAGAATAATGTTTAATTTTTTATTATGTGTTTACATTTTGGAAGGAGTAAGGGTGGTGGTGTTGGAAATTCTAATGAGGGACAGCATTTCTGATTCAAAGGGCTCAGTCTCCTCTCTCCTGATTTTTCTGCCTGATCCTTCATACTGCAGAAAGTTTTGCTTGGGTCATTCACTTGCAACGGGATGTTATGTGAATACAGAATTAATGTGTGCAGCCTGTCACTTGGAATTGCTGCTGTTCTGCTGCTGGGGAGCTCCCGGGGTTGCAGAGTCCTTGCAAGCAGCAATAACAGGAATGTGCCTGTGATCCTGCAAAGCCAGAGGAGGAGCAGGGAGCTGCAAGTCTCCCCCATCACTGCGGGGTGTGAATAAATAGATCTAATCAACAATTTACATGTTAGCCGTGGACCAGGGTTTATTTTTAGGATGTGTCATTCAGCCCAAGCGAAACCTCTGCATCTCAGGCTGGTGGTGTTTCTAAAAGCACCTCTAAGTGATCACTGATGCTGGATTTTAAGCTGCATTTACATTTTTATAGAATCTGCTGCTTTCCTTATCTGAAACAAAGCCCACCTGATCTTTATTAATTACACTATCATTTCACCTAACCAGGGTGCTACTTATTAGAGTTATCTGTCTGTTCTTCACCAGATAATACACAAAAATTTGTTACCCCTGGCTGTATCTGGATTAGCTGGAGCTGTAAGGGGGTTGCACACGGTGATGGGTTTTACAGGTGGAGTGCAGGTATTTATAGACTGTCTGAGGAAATGCTGGATGAGTGGCTGCTGCCCCACTGGCTGTGCTGCCATTCCAAGACACCTCCACAGCAAAACATACAGAAAACACTGCTTAAACACAGAAAAATCTGGTTACTGCAGGGTGACTGGAGCAGGCCAGCTCCACAAGAGAGGTGTTGGAGTCCTGGGACATCCCAGACCCTCCTGAGCACAGCCCTGGGGCTGGAGGGGACACTGCTGGAGCAGGGGTTGATCCCAGAGGTGTTTCCAGGCTCAGCTATCAGGGACTGTCTGGCAGTGCCTTTTTTGAGACAGAAAATCTCACAGTGGCTTCACAGAGGGCTGCAAGCCCTGGTGGTGGTGCTGACTGCTCCCTCACTAACATCAGCTGCAGTCTGAGCGGAGCAAGCACAGAAAGGGCTCCTCTGAAAAGAGGCAGCAGGAAATGTCTGAGCTGCTGGGGAGCTGTGGGTCCAGAGGGCTGGAGCCAGGAGCCAGAGGCTGCAGGGAAGGGGGTCCATGAGGGCAGAGCCTTTGCTGGAAGAGAAGCCAAGGGGCTTTCACTTGACTCCTGTTTCATCATCCTTCCACACACTGATCTCTTCAGATGCTCTCCAAACCTTTGGTTTGCTTTCTGAATGGGAAAGGACTTGTCCTGGAGGAGGAGCAGAGCCAGGCTGCTGAGGAGAGCTGGTCACTGTCAGCTGGCAAGAGGGGGGGCACTGGGTGAGGAGATGTTCGCACTCAGCTCCATCCACTATGAGTGTTCTCAGGCCAAACACACCTGCACTTCTGTTTGTACTGTTTGCTTGATAAACTGTACTTGATAAACTGATATATGTGAGTTTGGGGGTTTTTGTTACCTTTTTGTATTCTGAAGACAACTAAATATGGTTCACATGATTTTTTTTTTTTTTTTTTTTGCCTTCTGCAGTGCAGGCAATGCAGGCAGGGATGGAACAGCAGCATCTTTATATTTGTCAAGCCTCCTTCCGCATGAAAGGCTCTGCCTGAAGCTCAAAGTGATTTTCTTGCAGACTTTGAACACTACACCAGCAGGGAGAACAAGAAGCTCAGTGGAGATTATGCTCCAGAAAAATTGTATCCATGGTCCATAAGCTAAATATGGAACCATGGAAGTGCACACTGCAGTGGAAGTGGAGCTGGGAATGCTGAATGGTGAGGTTTCCTGTCCTTCTGGCATGAAGAACCAGGGGTCCTCTGGTTCTCCATGGTCTTCCATGAGGATCTCTTCTTCTCCATGGTTCTCCTTGAGGATCTCTGGTTCTCCATGAGGATCTCTGGTTCCCCATGGTTCCCCCCAGGGCTGTGCTGGTGCCTTGCCCAGAGCTTGCTGTGACAGCAGGCAGCAGTTTCAGGTGGGGCTGCTCTGCAGGCAGGGCCTTGGTGTTCCCAGCAGGGCAGGGCAGGGATGCTCCTGTCCCAGCAGGACACTGGGCATGCAGGTACCACCCCACAGCAGCTGCTCCTCCTCTGCATCACTTCCAGGGGCAGAACTCCTGTCCTTCTGCATGGCAGGGAGCCCTGCAGAGCCAGCACGGAGGGGACAGGCTGGGCAGCAGCTGGGCAGCACTGGTTTAATCCTTTTTGCCTGTTCCTGCCATGGAAGCTGTGTACTGGGTGAGATGTGTGTGTTTGGGGAGGGCTGGCCCGACCATTAGCTTGTCAGGGTTTGCAACACTGGCAGCTGGGGAGAAAACTGTTATTAAGTGTAACGTGGCACCTTGGGAGACAATAAATACAGCCTTCCAAAATGCCATTTTATGGTGCCACTCTTCAGAATTTATTAAGACTTAGTTGCAGCCATGCCTGCCGCCTCCTGTGCTGGAATCCATAAACTGTGTTCATTATCTCCAGCACTTGCTCTGACCTGCTGTGTTTTACAAGGGGGGAGACACTGGAGGCGTGGGGACACCCCAGCTGCTTTCTGCAGCCATTCCCCTGGTGCCAATCCAGCTTTTCTGGGATTGCTGGGACACGCCAGGCAGTGCTTGGCTGTGTGGATGGACCCCAAGTGTGATGTGGTGGTTGAAGAGAACACTGAGGGACTGAGGAGCTGCCAAAATCACCACAGCTCCATGGGGAGCAGGGAAGGAGCTGGGCGAGGAGGGAGCCATGGGCACCTTGGAGCACACTGGCACATTGTCACTCCACTGTGGGACCACTCCAGCAGTCTTGGATGTGCTGAGGATGCTGGAGGCGGAAAAGGGTTCACAGGAACTCCCTGAACTGCCCACAGGGAGATGCTACTCCCCTGCTTGGTGTCCTCTTGCACCAGTGTTCTCAAATGAAAACACAAATGAAATTGTGCTCCTTTCGCCCACTTTTTGTCATGACAAATCTCAGCAGCAGCATGTTTGTGTACCTTCATCCTTATCCTCAGCATTCAGGTCCAGGATGGAGGAAAACAAGTTCAAGCCCAACCTCCTGATAATTTATTATGTTCCTTATGCTTAAAGGCAAAATTTAAGTTGCCAAATGCAGATGTTTGCACGCTCTTTTTTTAGCTCTCAAAGTACTTTCTGTGTGCTTGATTGATGGACATCCCTGTTACATTAATAGCTGGGCTTTGCAGAAAGCTGTTATTACCAGGAGAATCTGGTGTGGGTTTCAGTTTTTCTTCTTGCATTGAAAATCCATTATTAATGTCTTTCTGAGGGAAAAAAAAAAAAAAAAAGGTTTCAATTCAGGCATTTTACTTTGGTTTCTCAGGCTTCTTCTCAACTGTCTTTACAGAGGTGCTTTTAAAATCAATATTACAATTGTTATTCATATTTTACTGAGTGGTTGAGGATTTCTGCATCTTGCTATTGATTTCTGATTGTATTGCAGGACATGTAGGTGCACACAGGTTGTTCTGTGATGGATAACTTCATATGTGTCTTCCTAATCATCACTGAGTTGCCTTCTGCATGTTCCTCTTGCTGGATGCGGCTGCTGAGCTTGGAAGGCACCAGGAGAGCTCTGAGTGCAATCCTGAGACACCAAAATTGTGACTGCTCATTTAATTCAGTTTAGTTTTCAATCAGACACAGGGGTAACATGAGGCTTGTGGGGTCTCCTCTTTTGTGTAGTCTTTGCAGAGTTCTTCTGCCCTGGCTTTTCAGGCAGCTTTGTGTTGTGTGTTGTAGGAGCAAAACAAGTCATTGTCCTGGTTTTGTGTGGGGTGGTCATAATGCACCTTTAGCTTCCAGCACTGACCTTGGCCCTTGGGGCAGCTCTGCAGGCAGATCTCAGCATTTCAGAGGTGCAGAGTCATTGGGTCCCAGAATGGTTTGGGTTGGAAGGGAACCTTGAAGCTCATCCAATTCCAATCCCCTGCCATGGCAGGGACACCTCCCACTGTCCCAGGCTGCTCCAGCCCCAGTGTCCAGCCTGGCCCTGGGCACTGCCAGGGATCCAGGGGCAGCCCCAGTTGCTCTGGGCACCCTGTGCCAGGGCCTGCCCACCTGATTCCCAATATCCCATCCATCCCTGCTCTCTGGCAGTGGAAGCCATTCCCTGTGTCCTGGCACTCCAGGCCCCTGTAAAGGTTCAAGTCTCAATGAAGCAATGCAGAAGCCCAGTGTGCATTGGTAACTGCTGTAAAGCTCGATTTGCAGACTGAGGCTCTTGGAGCACATCAGCACTGATGGCACAATCTGTGTGAGAGCTTGTTGGCACCAGAGGAACCTGTGAGGAGTGACAGGACTGTGGCCAGCACGGGTGCTCCAAAATGCGTCCATGGCTCCAGGTGGGCGTACAGGGGAAGAGCTCTGTGTGTGGGCACAGTCCTTCCCAGCTCTGCATGCCCTGGCACAGGCTCCACATCTGCCAGGGGCTGTGGCTGTGCCAACAGGCACTCTGGAGAGGGCTGGCTGTGCACAAACCTCTGCTGGCTGGACTGGGCTGTTTGCCCCTCAGGCTTATCCTGGACAGGCTCCTGCACCTTCAGACATGGAGGCTACACCTGGCTTCTGAGGAACTGGTTGTTGCAGTTTGTCTGTCTGTGCTGGGGACCAGGACCGGCACTGGCACAGGAGCTGGTCCTGTGTCCCTGGGGTGGCAGGGCTCGGTGGTGGCAGCGCTGGCAGGGACACGGCAGAGCTTGGGAGGGGACGGGGCTGGCACCCATAACAATGGGCAGGCTCTGACACTGCCACTGGAACTCACTTAGCAATTCTCTTGATGTTCTGGAAACGAAAATATAATTCAGGCCACCTTCTCCGCCAAGCTGACCCTGAGAATCTGGGAGAAGAGCTACTGAATAATTAGGGGCTTTTTTTTCTTCCCCCTTTTTGCTGGAGTTACTGCTCAGTGTTGAACTGTCCTCTACAGTGTCATCACTTCCCTTGAACTTACTGCTCCGAGTGTACTTAGCATTAATATAATTACATAAATTGCAGTCTCATTAATCACTGGGGGCTGCAGCACATCCTTGATGTGCTGTTTTGTGGGTGGCTTGGCTGGTGGGAACCCCTGGCCGGGGGTGGAGGCTGTGGCTGGAGCACTCCCCCTCTGCTCCTGAGCCTGGTTTAGCTGAGCTTTGTGTGTCTCACCCTGCAGGATCTGGAGTTTTTGCCAGCACTGCCATGATTGCAGCCTTGCTGCTGCAGAAGAGAAAAGGGAAAGGTGGGTTTGTCCCAAGGGAGTTTGGCTGGACAACATCCCTGCTGCTGTCCCTGTGATTTGGGTCTGTGGGGTCCCAAAATGCAGAGCCCAGCCTCGTGGCTTGGCAGCGAACACCCAGAGCCCGTGCTCTGTGCAGGGTCTGCTGCAGGGCTGTTTGATGATGCTGTGCCTCTGTCTCTATGGCAGAGCTCTCAGCCTTCCTGGCAATGTAAATTCTCCTGGCTGCATGCTAAAATTACACTGAGTTATTGATTTGTCTTTGAGAGGATTTCCTTCCTGAGGGACATTTCTGGCTGTTGTCGTGATTTAGTTCTCCTGAAAGAGCAGAATCCGTGGCAGAGCAGAGCCACCCTCCTGCCCTCGAGCCTGCAGCTCAGGGTCGTGCTCCCTCAGGCTTCCTCTGCAAGCTGATTTCTGTTCCGAGGCTGGGACAAGGTTACATGGCTGTTATTTCCGTGTAACAACTGTAAATAAAAGGGCATTTTCAACTTTCCACTGCAGAAGCTGCAAGTCTGGGAGAAGCCTTTGTGCCATGGCACCAGCATTATCTTGGGCATGTCTCAAACCCATCTCCAAGGCTGGCACGTGGGACATGTGGAGCCATGCCAGCCTTAATACACTTGGACTCCTGGGAATGTTTTAGTTCCTCAGAGTGGGGTATGATGGGAGCAGGAGCATGCTCTCCTAAAGCTGCAGGGTACAACCTCTCTTTTCTTTGCTTTCTGTTGACTCACCATGGACTGTCTCTAAAAACCAAGCCGCTGAGTTCCTGCTGGTGGTCCTGAGGAAGCCAAGACAGTTTTCTTCTATCACCAGTTTTCTCCCCTTGACCCTGAAATCCCACCCTGCTAGCTGTGGCTCAGCTGGTGAGCACCTTCGGTAGAAGGACCTGACCCTTCAGGACATGGCCCAATGTTTCAGATACTCTGTGGCTGGAAAATGCCCAGCTCTGTGTCCTTGGGTGCCCATTTGAAGCATGTCCCTGTGGGTTCCTGTATCTAACCCCACTATCTAGTGGATTTGGCACCAATCTCAGCTGCATACTGATAAAATGGGAGGCTGCTCGTGCATGTGGTGTTATAAAACAGCATCCACGAATTAGGCCCAGGAGAACGTCAATTTATTTTCCTGTGAACCAAGTGTGGCACATTTCCTTCCTTTCCCAGTGATCTATCTGTGAGATAAAACACATCTTTAGTGTCTATCTTAAATACTGCAGTGTTGACAAGTTCTCTTGACAGAAATTAGGCTAATGTCCCTTACGACTGCATTAGTTATAGAAACAAGGCTTTAAATTGAAGCTTTGCAAAGAGCTATTCCAGCGCCCTCTCCAAGGCATCTCCTTATTCCAGCTTTTATTATCCAAATTTGTTCTCACTCTACCTTGGCAGCAGGGCTGGCAGGCAGCTCTTCCCATCCATCCTGCTGGTCTGGCAGCCAGGGGTGGGAGCAGCACCTCCCGAGCTGGACCAGGCAGTGCTGGCCAAGCCCCACGGAGCCCTCGGCCCTGGGGAGGCTCTGGGCTCGGGGGTGTCGAGGTCCGCCCGAATGAACGGGTGACGGATGATTTTTTGGTGCAAAAATAACCAACAAGGCACAGGGGGTTTACAGTAACAAATCAACAAAATGCAATTTTATTGAAATAACCACAGCTGAATATGCGTTGGTTAGGGAATCTGGGGAAGAAAAGGGTAAGACAAGGGAAGAGGGAGGAAAGAAAGGTCATGTAGGGTATAGCTACCGAAATGTGTCATTGTCATTCAGGGGTCCAGCCGTTGAAGCTCACTGGTGCACATCTCAGGGAGATCTCAAAGGACGGTCGGATTGCACCCCAAAAATATACAGTTTTTCGTTGGGGGGAGGGTGGCTGAAATTAGGTTTCCATGGAGGGGAAAAGAATAGGAACAGGAGGAGGGGTGTTTATTTCTGTTGTTTTCATGGCCGAATGCTCGCAGGTGCGTTTATTCTGGGCAGTATTCCCCCCTTCGTGCACACCTCCCCCGAGCTGGGGCGGTTGTTAAGTCCCAGTCTCTGGAAGGGGGTGCCAAGGGGGTGCCAGGAGGGTGCCAGGGGGGTGCCAGGAGGGTGCCAGGGGGGTTTCTTGTCTTGGTTCCTTGATGACGATTAGCATCTCTGTTTGTCTGTCACGATAGTTGAAGGCAGGCAAGAGGGGTCTTCTCTTGGAGGGGGGAACCACCCCAGAGCTCAGACCAGCCAGGTCAGGAGGTGGGGAGAATGTCCAGATCCATTTTTCAGAAAGGTCAGCATGCCCCTTCGAGTTCAGCATGGCATGTTCTGCAAACACCACCTGTGAACACACTGAATAAGCATGAGACTTTCTTTCCCAACTGGCTCAACAGTTTTTAACCTTTCGGTGGTCTTTTCTCTTCATGACAATTGTGAGGCAAAAATGAAGGATTTTCGGATAGACTCTCACAGGGGACACCACTGCTGGCACGGGGCTGGGGCCTGGGTGAGGGGAGGCAGCTGACACCCATCAAGCAGAGAGGGGATCCAAGGCAGTCAGCCGCATGCCCTGACAGAGGCACAGCGTGTCCTGAAATGCTCCCACTCGGAGCTGGAGCTGGGAGAAGGGAGTTTGTGTCATGCGTGTCTCATCCTTGCAATTTCAGCACTGAGTTACAGACTCAGACCCTAAGGACAGGAAGAGAGAGTGCTGAGGCCTGGTCATGAATTCCCTGCTTGAGCTTCCCAGCCCTCCCCTGGAAAATAGTTTCCTGTTTTGCTCTTTTGCCCTCCTCAAGTTGAGCCCTTTTAGCCTTTAACTCCACGTTTCCAACAACAGATTAACCAGGGCTGTTTTAAACCTCCTGATTCTCACACTGGTGTTGGTCCTGATGGATAATCCCCCCCTATTGTGTCCTTTCTGTGCCTCCACATTGCCAGGTTCTTTGGTGGCCCTCTCCTGAGTCGCTGAGAGAGGAGGAGAGGCTCTCTGAGAGTGACACGTGGGAGACATGATGGTTGATGATGTTCTGGAGGTGCTAACCTCCATCATAGTAAAGAAGCCTCTCTCAAAAGGCTAGATGCCTAAAACCCACAAAATTAATACCATCCTCAGTTCCTTTTGTCAGGTTCTCAATTCTCCTGGTCAGCTGCCTTGTTCTTCTCTGCCTACATCCTGCATTGATCTTCTCTGAACGTAGCCAAGCCTTCAGCATCCCAGATGGTCTTTCTGGAGTAACAAATAGACCTGAGGAATGACAATTATTGAATGGATTGTAGCACTGGCTTGGGGATAAATAATGTAATGAGTTGGAAAGGGATTAAAACTGGCTTTTGTAAGTAAGCTTCTCATGGATGTTGACTTGGGGACATGGTGAGACAAAGGTCGCTGCAGTGTCTCTGCAGCCTGGTGTGCCATTTGAGAGATGAGATATCAGAGTGGCTGGATACCTTTGGTCTCTCTGTTTCTTCTGCTTGCACCTTTGTGGGATTAAACTCCCTAAACTGCTGCAGTTCACAGACTTCAAGCCCAGTATCAAAAGAAAAACTAAATCAAATGCCTGGAATTAAATCCTCAGCACATGGCTCCTGCTGCACCCTAACTCACTGCAGTGCCTGCCTTGAAACTGGGAAGAAGGCTTTGCTGGCAAAGTGAAAACATGTTGACCTTACTCTACAAAAGGGCACTCCTTCTTCTTCCTGCCCTGTGGTTATTTTTTCCTGGTGTGTTTGCTGCTGTTGCACTGAAGGCAGAGCAGCCCTCCCAGGAGGGAGGTGGAGAATGGAGCACTTGTTGGATGAGCTCTTTGCCACTGGAAGCATTTCCGTCCTGCAGCAGCAGCAGCAGCAGCAGCAGGTACATCAGCAGATGCTGCAGCAGTGCCCCCATCAGAGGCCCTGTATTTCCCCCTGGAGCCCTCCTGTCGCCCCTCCTTCCCTGAGATCCCTCCTCCCCAGGCTCCTCGCTGGCTTCCACCTTCAATTCCATCACTTCCAGACTTCCCAGGGGGCCCAGGCACCTCATGGGAGGGCCACGCTGTGCCCTGTGTGTGACAGACACCCCTCCTGTCCTTGTGGCTCCCCTGCATGGGAGGGATGAGGTTTGGTGTGTGTTCAGCAGGCTCAGCTCTGGGCATGAGGCTGGGCCCCCTGGTGTGCCACCACCATCATCATCGTCACCTTGGCTGCCATGGAGGGTGGGTGGCAGTCACAGGGACCTGCTCTGGCACTGCCAACCATGGCCTGCTTATCCCAGGGGCTCACCTGCCCCTCCTTTCCTCTTGCTGCAGGAGCTGCAGGAGAAGCCAAGTGGATTGGGCAGGTGGTGTGAGGAGAGAGCCCAGCCCAGCCTCCCCCACAGGGTGCCTCTGTTTGAATAGCAGTGTTCAGAGCACTCAGCACCCACTGATCAGCTGGGAGAACATAAATCCCAGTGCCACAGGAGAGCCCTGGCTCAGGGAAAAGGGCCAGTTTTGAGCGCTGTCCAGCCCAATGTCCAAATGGAATGGTGCTTTCACATCTCTTATCAAGGGTTACTTAGTGGAGAGCCTCTTCCTTGTGAGGCTTTGTTCTCTGCTAGCTGTGGATTGAATCACGGGAGGAGGGATTGGATTCTGGCATCATTTTAAAAATGTTTTCATTTTATTTGCTGAGGGGAACAAATTACAGAGAAGACCTCTCAGCACTGTGACAAGAGTGGCTCTAAAACCCTTTTCAGCCAAACAAGTGTTTGAGCTGAAGGCCTGATGGATGGTGCTTAAAGATGTGGTTACTGCAGCAAGGTTGGCATTAAAAATCACTGGGTGCAAGAAAGTTCTCCCAGGGGTTAGTGTGGGGGTGTGTCTCCCTGTAATCGTGGTGTGAGCAGCCCTTAACACCCTGAGTCCACCACTGAGCTCTGTGGCATCAGCCACGGGAGAGCAGCAGCACAGCAAGCACCAGTGGGTCACTTTTCTCTTGCTAAATGAGAAACTGCAACGGGATCAGCCCTTTTGGGGTGGCATCACTGTGGCAGGAGGGCTGGAACTGGATGATCTTTAAGGTCCCTTCCAACCAAACCACTCCATAATTCTTTCCCTGTCCCTGTTCAAGAGGGGTTCAAGCAGAAAGCAGAGCTGCTGCTTTGGGAACTGTGAGGAGCCTGGGCAGGAGCACACCTGCTGTTGGGATGTACCAGAACAGGGTGGCTTTGGGGCTTTCTCAGGAATGCCTTTGCTGCCGGCAGCTGTGCTGGATGTTGAACAGGGGACAGATTCACCCTTGGCAAGCTTGAAAGCATTTCAGATGGCTTCTGTCCCTGCTCCAGTGCAGCACAGAACAAAATCAGATGTTGGAGAAGATGTCATACTTAGACATCACCATTCTGACAGGTTGATTTCCAGGATGTTTATTAACATAGCTTGGAATGTCACAGAAAGGTTTGTCAGATAAACTAGCCAACTGAAGTTCTTACATGAGACTTCCTTGGTTTTGTTGAGGTGCTTTGAACTCTTCATTTAGTCTCTCAACAATTCATCCCATTCAGGCCTTTCTGGAAGAGCCTCTGCAAGGTCTGTGGCTGGGGGATCAGGCCCTGCCTGCTCCCTGTGTGTCTGGGTGTGGAATCCTTTGAATCCCTCAGGGCAATCCCCAGGGCTGTGCCCTGGAAGAATATGCTATAGAGTCTCCACCTATGCTGCAAGAGAAAACTTCCCCATGGAGCCTTGCACAACACTATGAACCACCCCAGTTCCTTTCCCATATGTCCCAAACTCTGGTAGTTTCTCCTTTCCCTGTTCCCTCATTGGTTGTGGTATCCCTGGTGCCTGGTTCTGCGTCTCCCCTGTAGGGCAGTGCCCTTTGCCCTGCCCTTTGTGCCACCCCAGTGCCTTTGGACCATTGGCCACTGACCCCTAATTAACCCTGTGCACACCACATGGCCAGCTCTTTTGTCTCTGATTCCCCTTTGGCGTGCTGGAATAAACCTTTGCTGGAATTTGTCATACAAAAGGCCCTTCTGCCTCTCGTGGCTGAACTGGCCATGGTGAGTGTGGTGTGTGGACTTGGCTGCTCTCCCTGAATGCTCACCCAAGCAGCTTTTCCAAGGAGATGCTTATTGGGAAATAGGCAGTAGCACCCACCATCCAAACCCCTGTGTTGCTCCATCGGGGTGCCCTGGGAGGCAGAAGGAAGCAGCAGTGCCAATTGTTTGCTCATGCTGTAAGGACAGAACTCCTCTCTGAGGGTTTCCTCTGCAATCCCAGGAAGAGAAGGACATCTCTGTCCTTGTCAGCCCTCTGGGCAATGATCAGACAGAACAGCGATGAAACCAGGCTGGCAGCACCAGGGCTGGTTGCTCGCAGGCAGAGGCAGCCCAGCTCCTCCAGCCTGAGCTGGGCAGTGCCTGGGAGAGGTGGCACCGTGGCACTGGGCATGGTGCATCACCCCAGGGGTTCCTGCTGCATCCCATCCCCTGCAGAGCCCCTGCTGTCCCTGGTTACCTGAGCAGTGGGGAGGCAGTGCCCAGGCTGGTGCTGCTCTGAGGAGATGCTGCACTCAGCAGGCAGCTCTGGCTCCCCAGCAGTACCGTGGGAGGAGGAGCTGCCCAGGGACTGCATTCATAAAGCATTTCTTCCCCAGGAAGAGGAGTTTGTCACAGGAGTTTGTACTTGGGACGTGCACACAGGTGTCTGAGCTTCCTCACTGCCTGAGGTGGGGAATGCTGGGGGTGCTGGGGCAGCTGCTGGGGGAGCTTCCAGGCCTGGTGCTGTGAAATCTCTCCACCAGCTATCAGGAGGAGGTGACATAGAGCATATTAATGACATTTTCTAGTGGCACTTAATTGGGAGGAGCAGTAAATGCCAGACAGTGAACTAATGCAAAAGGCTGAGTGAAGAAGGGACAGAAAGAAATAAAATGAGATTCAGGCTCTGGGCCTCTTCTTCCCATCAGTAATCCATCTCATCCTTACCTGTGCCTGTTACATGTCTTCCTTTTGCGTTTAAAAATGTTTTGTTTTGAAGTAACAAACAATCTGGAGAGTGGTAGACTTGCCTTTGTAGGAAAGAAAGGAAAGAAAAATGGAGGCAGGCTTTGCTGCTTCCTTGCTCAGCAGCTCTAACCAGAGTCTGGGGTCAGGGTGTGAGCTGAGCCCCCAGACTGGGTCTGGCTCCTCTGTTTTCGTCTGAGCACGCTGGTGTGGGACATCCCATCCACCCAGGCACAGCTGGAGTCAGGCACAGTGTGCCCTGTGTGCCACCAGCACGGGATGCCCCAGCCTCAGCCAGGTCCCCAGCCCTGGCACTGGTGGCTCCTGGAGCTGGAGACGCAGCTGTGGGGAGCTCTGCTGCTCATTGGGATTTGTTTCCTGGTAGTTTTTAATCATTATTTTATTAAGGGGGAAGGTGTAGTGCCATTAGATAACTTATTATGGATGCTCTGGCAGTGTGATTATTTCAGTACTGCAGCACTGCTGATGTGGTTTGCTGGAACATTCACATATTAATTCCAATTTGTTGCCTGTACTAGAAAGAAAGTCCCTTTTCCCTCATTTCCTGCGTGGAGAGAAACAAAGAGTAAAGGAAGGCAGATGTTATCTGAGGCTTGCTCACACACCGAGGTAATTTTTGAGAGCTGTAGAGCCACTTACTGACTCGTAACTGGGGCTTGTTTTCAAACCCTTGATAGATTTTGAATTCTCTTACAATGGCAAACAAGGATGCTCACTTGGGGACAAGCCAGGAATCTGCCTCAGTGAGCTGGATCACCTTTGTTCTGCTTGCTCCAGCCTTCCCAGGGGACATTCCTGTGCCATGGGGGACAGGGTGGTGCTGCAGGGGGAGAGTCTCCTGTCCCTCTTGGGCTCCTCTTGATGGGCAGTCAGTGGCTGTCAGCTTTGTCCAAGGGGTGGGGATGGGATGGGATGGGATGGGATGGGATGGGATGGGATGGGATGGGATGGGGTTGGATGGGATGGGATGGGATGGGATGGGATGGGATGGGATGGGATGGGATGGGATGGGATGGGGTGGGATGGGATGGGATGGGATGGGATGGGATGGGATGGGATGGGATGGGATGGGATGGGATGGGATGGGATGGGATGGGATGGGATGGGTGGTGGGATGGGGTGGGGTGGGATGGGACGGGACGGGACAGGACAGGACGGGACGGGATGGGATGGGATGGGATGGGTGTGGTGGTTTGACCAGGAAGAAGTGGGAATTCTGGGATGTTGTGGTCAAACCAATGGGTGCTTGGATTTTGATACTGGCACCTGGTATAGCCAGTGGGTTTTAGGACACACCTCCGAGAACACGCAGGGGTTAAAAGCAGAGCTTCGGCCCTGGGAGACTCTCTTGGGACTTCGAGGGATGCAGGTCGGAGCTCTCCCCCGTCCAGCCGCTGCTGCTGGGCGGGGGAGGGGCAGCCATGTGGTAGGCCTAGGCCTGGACAGAGATGGGAGTGAGGAGGCCTTGGAGGATGAAAGGGTGGAGGAGCCCCAAGAGACATGGGACAGCCACCCCCCCCCCCCACCTTGGACACAGAGAGAGAGAGAGAGTGCAGCCTGTGTCGTTACCTTGAAATTCAGTAAATATGTGCGGGCAGCAGGCAGCCCAGCTGAGGAGATGGGGGGGGGTGCAGCCAGGAGTCCAGCCGCCTGGAGGAGTTTTTCAACCCTTTTTTGGACAATGAAAGCCTTACAGAACATTAACCCTTCCTAGACAAGTGATAAGAGTGGAGGAGGACGAAGGAAATGAACAAGTGATGGAGGTCTGGACCAGAGAGAGAGAGTGAGAGATGTTGAAAGAATGGAGAAGATGGAGTGGCCTGTTATGCTGGACTCTTTTGTGTAGCCATGGACAGAGCCATGTTTCCGTGTGATACAGAGACTGAGTCCAGGGGGAGAAATGTCCCAGTGCTAAAGAAGATTCAGTGTGGGGACCCCTCGGCCCCAGGGGGTATATAAAATATGGCGGGGACAGATGTCCCAAAGGTGGGAAGGTGTACTCATGGGGGCTCTGGCTTTGCCAGGCCCAAACCATAACAATGGGATGGGATGGGATGGGATGGGATGGGATGGGATGGGATGGGATGGGATGGGATGGGATGGGATGGGATGGGATGGGATGGGATGGGATGGGATGGGATGGGATGGGATGGGATGGGGAAGTCACTGCCAGGAGTGCAGTCAGTTACTGCACAACCTTGGTGGGAGGTTTGCAGGTCAGTGTGTGATGTACAATTTGCCAGCCTGTAGCTGTGCAGTGAGTTGGGGCTCAGCCCTGTCCCCATGCTGGAACACAAACCCACCTGTGGAATGTGGAATGATGGGCTGGAAAGGAGCCCAGGATGAGACCTTTCTCCTTTAGTGAGGAAACACAGCTGATCATTTGGTTGCTCTAGAAGAAGAGAGATGGGGTTCTTTGGTTATCACTGCGTGCTGCATATTCCACCAGCAGCCCTCTGCTTTTACTAACGCGGTGCACAACGTGCCTGATCCTCCCTCAGTTGTGAGCCTGGTAGAAGCATGTCCTGTTTTCCATTTGTTTATTAATTTATAATCTTGTTTTTAGCCTCTGCAAAGCTTGATATTGGTATAGAGCCTGGGAAATGTGCACAGAGCAGAGTAACAGATAGTTGTGATTTGGTTACAAGGCAATAATTTAAGTGGACAGGTTTAGCTGATAACATAAAGCACACGAGAGAAATCGCTTTGGTTTATAAATGTCAGCAGAGCCCCTGTGAGAGAGCTGCTGCCTGGTGCTGCTGCTCCAGCCAATATATTATAAGGAGATATAAAGAGATGTCTGAAAAAATCTGGCTGACCAAGATTAAAAGAATGGGGCTATAAATTAAAGTCTTCCTCGACGTCTCTTTAAGCATCGTTATGGACAGAGTGCATCCAAATGGAGGAGTGCCAGTGCTCAGAGGGTCCTCCAGGTGCTTTGGGCTGCAGAGGCAGCACCCAGGGGTGGGGACAGCTTGTGGGGACAGCAGTGTCCGTCAGAGCTGGCATGGGAGACCAAAGCCTGTCCTGGTGCTTCTGCAGCTGATAAAAGGATTAAATCAGGAGCAGGAATAACACCATCCCTGCAGCGTCGCCAAAGGATCAGTGTCTCCTGTTTGGAAAATAAACGCTGTCACTCTGCTTTGATATTTAGTCCCAATAAAGGCCTTGTCATTTGTGCAGTGACAAGGGTTTTATCCTCTGGGAGTACTTTTCCTGTTGGACACTCTCTTTTTGGCTGTGAGGCAGCTGAGTGACTGAGGGGCAGGTGGGTGGCACGTCCCCAGCAGCGGCATTGGGAGCTCTGCTCACACCCTGGGGCTTTCTCCTGATCCATCATCCCAAGGCAATGCAATAACACCTATTCCAACTGAGAGCAGGTTCAGATTGGATATTAGGGAGGAATTGTTCCCTGTGAGGGTGGGCAGGCCCTGGCACAGGGTGCCCAGAGCAGCTGTGGGTGCCCCTGGATCCCTGGCAGTGCCCAAGGCCAGGCTGGACATTGGGACAGTGGGAGGTGTCCCTGCCATGGCAGGGGATGGCACTGGATGAGCTTTAAGGTTCCTTTCCACCCAAGCCATTCTGTGAGTCTGTGATCTTATTTTTAATTGATTTTAATTTATTTTAGTTGTGGTTAAAAATTCCCAAGAGTGGGATATTTTTTAATTGGTAAGGGTTCCAAACCAATTGTGGGAGCAGGAATTTGCTGCTTCCCTCTCCACAGCTGGAACCCTTCTTGCAGGTTTGTGGAGGGGATTTCACAACTACTTCTACTCACTGGGTAGTTGATTTAGAGCTGGGAAATTAACTAGAATGGAAACTCTTCTTTCCCTTTATGAGGAGCAAGGGATGAGGTCTGGCAGCTGTAGGATTTGCAGCTCTCAGGGAAGAGGGATGATTCAGTAACACATCTATGCAGTGCCTACCTGTGGATACACATATTTTATTTGTCTGAGGTGTCAAGGAGAAAAAATGTCACAAAATGGTTTAAATGAAAGCGTGGTTTTATATTTTTTAAATTGAGTTTCATTTCCCAAATGCAACTTAATGCAAACAATAAGTAAAAAATTAATTTCTCTTGGGAAAAAGGTATTAACAGAATGGTTCTGTTTTAGCAGCATGTGAAGCTGTGTAATTGCTTACACATGTATTGCTCCAGTGTGTGCTCCCAGTTGTTGAATAGTATCAAATTATAGGAATCAAAGAGAATCAACTATTTTTAAGGGAAATGGCTAGAAGCTACATACTGAAACATGATTAAAATTCAGTATTTCCAGCTTACTTGTCTAAATCAGCAATTTTAATCACATTATTCAAGCCAACCCACCCTCAAACACACTTTTGACTTCAAAATACCCCAAACTAAATAAGACAGAAGACCTTCCTTGAACAGCTGTAACATTTTTATGTGTCAGTGTCAATCTTTTGGTTGAAAACAGAGATGTTTTTCATGGTTTATTTATTAAAGCAGCACATTTGCCCTGCTGTGCCATGAACCTGGGTTGCTGTGGTGGGTGGGGAGGGGAAATCTCTGGGGCACCAAGAGCTGCTTAAACACATCAGGGCTGTGAGTTTTGCTCTGGGGTTCGGATGCTCCTGGTTGAATCCCATTTAGTGTGCAAAGGAGGAGCAGGAAGGGTTTGTGCCTGGGCTGATGCAGCCTCGGGGATTTGGCTGTGCTGGGGGTGCAGCTCATGAGCACCAGGCCTGGGTTTGGTTTTGTTTTCTGCTTGCTGATTAGACAGATGAGTAATGCCATGGTTGACTCTCACAATTAAAAAGAAAATGTTCAGAGAAGTTTTATAGTTATGTTTTACCCCCTTGTGTTGTTATCAGGGATGCCCTGGGCTTGGGACATTTGGGAGGGTCACTCTTTCCTGTGGCAGCACCTGAGCCCCACTCAAGGTGTCAGGAAGGGATTTCCACCCCTGGGCAGGGAAGGAGGAGTCGATGGACAGAACTTTGGGGGGGCTAAAGGGTTAAAAGATGAAACCTCCCTGGTGTGGGTGAGCACATGTTGGGGAAATCCTCTGCTCCCAGCGCTGTAATCTTTTCTCTATTCCCTCTGCTGTTGTATTTCTGATAAGTTTTTAATAAACCTTTTAAATTTTTTGGAAGTGAGTAGCATTTCTCACACTGAGAACAGAAACAGGAGGGCTGGGCCCCCCAGTCCCCCACCCTTCTGGAGCCTGCTCCTGTGCTTTCCCTTTGGGTGATTCCCTCGATGGGATTCCATCCACCTCCTTCCCCTCCCTGGCAGGCTGCTGTGGCTGGATGCAGCTGGAGCTGTGCTGTGCTCCCTGTCAGGGGCCATTCCCGGCTGTGTGACAGCCCAGAGCTGCCACAGCCACTGCTGGGGCTGTGACCTGGCCTGCCCACCGCTGGTGGCACAGCCCGGAATGCTCTGGGCTTTGGGGGGAGGCAGCCAGCCGGGCCCTGGCTGTGTCTGCGGAGGAGGGGATCGTCCTCCCGCCTCCCGTTCAGCCCGTGATGGCATTTCATCCTACAGATGCTGGCCTGGAAGGGACCTCACAGCTCACCTTGTTCCACCTCCCTGCCGTGGGCAGGGACGTCTCCCACTAGAGCAGGTCAGCATTGGCTGTGTTTTCCTTGCTGGCAGAGCCCTGTCCTGGTGTTGCCTGAGCCCGGGACAGGAGATGTGATGTTGGCCTTTTCATGGAGATCCTACAAACTCCTTTCTGACCAGCACTCCACCGCCAGCAAGGGGCACACATTGGTGAGGGCACCGAATTCCTGCAAAGCCCGACTTTTCAGCGGGGAAGGATGCTCCCTCAGATAGACAGAGATTAAAGGTCCTGTGTATCACAAATTTAAGGAGAAGGAGGAGGTTGGGATCTGTCCATGGAAAGCATTCCAAGTGTGGAGGAGGAACATGTAGCCTATCCTCCTCTAAAATGGGGAGATAATCACACCTGTCCTCTCACATATGCAACCAATGCAGCTTCCAGTGGACAGGACTGATGGAGAGAAAGAGAGTCTACCAGAAATACAAACTTTGTTTTAATAGGAAATCCTCCAAGATGGATTTTCCTGCACTTTCTAAATGCATCTATACCTATTGAATGACTACAGACTTCGAAATGTTTCTGTCTGAATTGTGAAAATCATCCCAGTCTTACACAGGAAGGACCAGGTCCTTTGATCAGGGAAATGTCTCTTTGGTCTTCAACAGGGAGGGATTGATCAATTTGTTCCCAAGACCAGAGATTTTATCTGTGAGTACATGTATTTATTCTACAAAATAATTACCCTTGCCTTCACTTCCCTTTGGTAGGAGATGCTCCCTGTCTCCTGCAAGCTGTTACTCTATCCCAGGTATCTTTTGAGGTAAAAGGAAGAGAGAAAGGAAAGGTTGAATAAGAAATCCTCCTCAGAAGGGGGAAGATGAGAAGCTTTGGTCTGTCTGTCCATCTGTGAGCAGCTCTGTGGCTGTTCACCTGCATCCTTGCTGTCCTGGGCAGGCAGAATTCCTGCATTAGGAGAAGAAGAAATGCCATCAAGAGGTAGCAACAAAATATTGCCTCCCTTGACCCCAGTGCTGGGCTGGCCATTGAGATGTGTTTGTGGTGAAAACCACTCTGAATTTCATATCTTTTCTGCATTTAAAACGGAAGCTTAATGTATTCTGTGTATTTTTGTTGGCAGATAGTAGTGATCATAAATTCCTTTTAATACAGTATTTCCACACCAGCACAGCCTTGATGTGCAGCGTACCTGGCTGTACTCTGCGGGATGCTTTGATTTCCCTTTGGCAGCTGCATTTTATTCTGTCTGCCCCAATCAACAGCAATTCCCCTTTCTCCATGTAGCCTCCCAATCCACTCCTGGTGTGGAGTTTTAGTGCTCTGCTAGGACCTGGGCTAGAAGGGAAGGAATCAGTGTCTGCTGGGCTCAGGGTTCCACCTCCACTGTGGATCAGAGCCAGCCTGGCAGCGGAGGGACACCTTGGGTGGCTCAGGGTGGCATTTCTGGGAGGAAAAGCAGCACTTTAGGGATGCTGCTGGGTGGTAGGGGGATCAGTGATGGATATCCCACTCCTCACTGTGCGGGATGGGGAGGAGCTGCTCCCAAGGAGGAGCATGTGTCTCCCGCTCCCAGTTCCTCCGCAAGTTGGAGCAGTGCAGTGCTCTGAAATAACGTGACCTTTGCTTGCAGGTCAGGCTGTTCCTGCAGGGTCACACATGCAGCTGAACCTGCAGACAGGAGAGAGAGAAGCCAAGCTCCCAGACAGAGAAAATGGGAAAAGTGACACAAGAGAAGAGAGAAGAAGGAAAAGGTACAGACATACAAGGCATTGGGTTATGTGGGCTATGGGATTCATGCCTTTTATTAGAGGCCAGGTTCCCTGGTGCACAAAATTCCTACCTCTTCCTGAGATTTCATTGCTGGGTGAGGAGCTCAGCAGTGCTGAAAGCAGAGGCCTGTCCTTTGTGTTCCCTTTGGGATGGCAATGGAAGTGTCCTGAGTGCACATTCAGAGGCACCTTCATGGCTTCCCATGCCACGACACCAAAACAGCTTCCACAGCGTTGGTGGAGTTCTCGCAAAATTTTTGGGTTGCCCTTGATTTGCAGTGTTTGGGGTGTGATGGTTCTCTCTGTGGTGTTTAGACCTAGGTACTTCCAGGGGCTGTCTTTTGGAATTTATCTGCTGCAATCTCAAAACCTTACTCCTGTACTGCCATGATGACATCTTGTTCTACAACATCCAAAATGTTTTGAGCCTCTGCTCAAACTAATGTTTCATCCATGTAATGAAAAATGATAGCATTAGGATGTCTTTTCTGCACGGGTGAGGGAATTTGGGCTCCAAGCCATTGACAAATAGCTGGGCTCTTCTTCATTCATGAGGCAATATGGTTCACTGGTACCTCTGTAAAGGTGCTTGTTGATTTAGAGACAGAAAAGGCAAAACGGATTTGTCATTGGGATGCAAGGAGGTGTCAAAAAAGCAGTCATTTAGAGGTATAACAACTATCTGCCAATCTCGGGGTATCAGGGAGGCTGAGGGCAGGCCAGGCTGGAGGGTACCAACGTCCTCGATGGCCTCGTTGATTTTCCTGAGGTGCAGCAGCAGCCGCCATTTTTCCTTGCCAGGCTTTTTTATGATAATGAAAGGCGCATTGCAGGGGCTAGTAGATGGTACAATGTGGCCCACAGAAAGCTGCTCCTGCACGAGGGACTGCAGGGCCTTTAACTTTCTGCATGGGAGGGGCCACTGATCCACCCATATGGGGTCATTGGTCTTCCTGGTAAACTGTAGGGTGGTGCGCTGCTCAGTGCCCAACTAGAAATCCTGAGGTGTTGACAGGATCTCTAGTCTCATCCCCAACTGGGACAAGAGGTCTCTTCCCCAAAGTGTTATTGGTGCCTGGGCGATGAATGATCTTACTGTAGCAACAGTGCCCTCAGGTCTTTCCATGCAGATGATGTCTTGATTCCAGAAGTTGGTAGTGGCTCTCCCAATGGCTAAAATTACCCAGCCGCTGGAACCAGGGGCCATCCTTTAGCCAATCAGAGGGGGAAAGTACGGTGACTTCAGCTCCTGTATCTAATAGTCCTGACAGACATCTCTTTCTCCCTTTACATGACAAAGCACACTTTAGAATGGGTCTATTTCGGCCCGTAATCTGTGCCCACATCACCATTGGATCAGCTGGTGTGGTGATCATGTCCAGTAGTAGGTAGGCTCTGGCTATAACTGTTCCTTTTGGAATGAAAAGGGGAGGGTCTAAGCAAAGAGCCTGGACAGTTATCTCCTGCAAAGATGTCAAGGCAACTACATCAGATAGTATAGTGAGTGTCTCCATCCCTTCCCTGGTGTTGGTTAAAATCAAAATGTCTCTGGGCCGTTCTTCAGGCCCGTATTGGCCTGTTGGAATATGGACAACAGAAATATAATGGAATGGAAAGGAAAAGGCGCCTACCAGCTGCATTTGGATTCCAGGGCACAGCTGTCTTCTGTCGAGTTCTTCTGCAGTGCTCGAGTTTTCCCGATGGATCTGAGAAGGTCACTGTGCTGGTTCTCAAGGATGTCCGGGAGAGTAGGGCAGGACAGCCTCGCATTTGGTGTCATCATGTGGGACCTTTCTGCGTCTGTGTGGGGTTTCCTGCAGACCACCGGTTTTGCTGGTGTTGGCAAGCATGTGGACAAGGGGGGCAGTGAGGACAGTGGCTGTGACACCTAGAAGGTCCCTAGTAATAGCCTGAATTTATAAAATTCTGTTGAGCATGCTTTATCTCCCCACATTTAATGCAAGGTCCTTCTTCATCTGTATGTCAGGGAATAACTTGGGAGGCTACTAGAACCTCTACTACACCCTGACTGGTAACCTTAGCTAGGCAGGCAGCATGGTGTAAGGATGCCTTAAGGTGCATGCCTCGACCATTTGTGCAATGTTAGGTTTTGAGATGAGGGGTATATAGGGTAAAATGTCTTTTCAGGAGTTTTTAGCATTTGTTTCAGCAAGTTTAGCAAGCAATACCTGCCTGACTTTTGGATGATCAACTAACTTCTCTATTGCTTGTGTTAGGCAGTCAATAAATTTTAGAAAGGATGCCTCAGGTCCTGCAGAATGTCTGTGAAATCTAGAGTAGGTGTTGTTTTATTGGGTGTCTGCATGAGAGCTGTCTTTGCATCACCTTGTATCTCTTCTAACACAGCTCAGGGAAGGTGTCTTGCGTCATTCTCAGCTTTAGTGAAATCTTCCTCCCTGGCTAGATGGTCTTGTGTTAGGTGTGCCTGCCTGTCTTCTCCAGCATAGCTCTTTTAATAGTTGTAGTAATTTTTTCCCCATTCCTTCCCACAGAATAAATTCAGTGGGAGAAAGTAGGATGTGCATAAAATTGAGCAGATTGTGAGGCACCATAACATGTTCAGAGAAGATGGCATTTAACAAATTATTAAAATATGGCGAGCCCCGCCCATGGTCTTTTGCTGCTTTACAAAGGTCTTTCATCTCCCCATGTGTGACAGCTTCCCATCGGGGGTTAGCCCCGCTCTGGTACTGCACCGGTGCTGCTTGTATTTTAGCTACCAATTCCCAGTCCCCCTCTTGAGCCGCCAGCTTCCGCATTCTCTGCCAAGAATGCTCAGGCTCATCCTCAAGGTGGGATGAACTTTCCCTCTCTTCTCCAGAAGAGGGAACCTGTCTTTGGCAGAGGAGCGGGGCCTTGGGGTGACTGGCCAGGCCCGGTGCTGCAGGGGCCAGTGCTCTGAGAGCCCCCTGTGTGAGAGCTGGTGAGAGCTGAGCTCTTGGGGACAGCACTGTGCCCCAGGCAAGGAAGAGCAGCAGTGCCCAGTGCCAGGAGTGGTGTCAGTGGGAGCCCCTGTGCACAGGAACCCCCAGCCCCAGGGTGGCCGTGCCAGCACCCCCAGGGACCTCCAGCCCTAGGAACCTGGATCAAGAGGAACCCGGATCAAGTGTGCGAATGCTGTCTGTGCCCAAAAGAATGGCCAAGAGAAGTGAGGCTTTAAAAAAAAACATTATTTATTTGCCGAAGATCAGCAAAAGCTAGGATTTACAGAACATGTTTCATTATAACAATACTTATAACAACAACAATGTACAGAAAATATTTACATGGGATCCGATGGACTAACAATCTTCAAAACATATTTACAGAAATCTTCTAACGTAGTGAACATATTTACAAGAAACTTGAAGTTTTTAAACATATTTACAAAGGAGTGGCATCTGTGCCATGATCTGTGTCAGTCCTGGAAGAAAGGAAACAGCAGAGCTGGACTCAGCTGCCAGCACTGGGCCCAGCAGGGCTGGCAGCTGGGCCCCAGGGGTTGGGCCAGGGCTGGCAGGGCTGGCGTGGCCCCAGGCAAGCGCAGGGCAGGCCGGGGCTGGTGCTTGTGGCAGCACAATCCAGGCCCCCTGCGGGCACCGTGTCCCTGAGCGGGGCCATCCAGCCCAGCCCCAGCCTGGCATCAGGGGACCCAGAGTGTCTGTGGGCAGGGCGTGGGAAGCAGATGCCTGTCTTACCTGTGGGGCTCCATCTTCATCCAAGGACCATGGGCTCCTCCTCATCCTTCTCGTCCACTTCCATTTCCTCGATGTCATCCTCCTCATCAACCTCCATCTCTTCTATGTTGTCCCCCTCCTCTACTTCCATGTCCTCAACAGGATCTTCCTCGTCCACCTCCATCATCTCCTCCCTCTCCAGCTCCATGTCCACTTCCATAGCCTCCACAATGTCTCTGTCAATCTGCATGGGGCAGCACAATCTCCCATAGGGCTTCCTGTCCCACACCATCCATTCCCACATGGCTGCAGCCTGCCCATCCGCGGTGCCCCCCTGCCTGGCATGGCACTGTACCTCCATTGGCACAGAAGAGCACATCCTGCTGGGATCGGTGCTCCAGAGCAGGCGGCAGGAAAAGCCCAGGCAGCAGCAGCACCTCCGCGCTGAGGGGCAGAGCACAGACCGAGCAGCAACTGACCCTTGGCAGCCGGTGAAGTGTCTGCTCTGCTCGTTTCCAGGTCCTGGACATTCCACCTGGAACCCTCTGGGAGCTGTGATGTCACTGAAATTCCATGGCCACTGCGTAGTGGGACATGGCGATGGCAGAATGATCAAATCCTTGAATGGTTTGGCTTGGAAGGGACCCTAAAGCTCATCTGGTTCCAAGCTGAGCAAGCTCCCAGCAGAGCAGGTTGCTGTGGCCCCTGTCCAGCCTGGCCTTGGATGTTCCTGGGGATGGGGCATCCACAGCCTCTCTGCACTGGTCCCTGTGTCAGGGACAAGCACCCTGTGAGTAAAGAACTTCTTCCCATCATAAAATCTCTTCTACCTCTTGCAGTTTGATCCCATTCCCCCTTGTCCTGTCACTACACTTCCTGACAAAGAGTCCTCTCCCTCTTCCCTTTGGGTTAGTGTCATGGTTTGGGCATGGCACAGAGCCAGTGCCCCCAGGAGAATACCCTCTCCCTGGTGTCTGCTGTGAGATGTGACCAGGAATAAGCAAAGCAGGCTCCAGCTTAGAAATAAAGAAAACTTTATTACCTAAACTACAAGAGAAGAAGGAAAAAAACTATAAGGGAAAAATTGAAAACCTTACAAAAAGCACTTTCCTCCTCCCCACCACCAAAATTTCCCAATCCAATACATTCCCCCAAATCACCAACTGCCCAGTCTAGCACCACCCTTTAGAATACTCATACTTCAGTCCATGAAGAGGAGAGGAGTCCTTCTTGCACCACAGGCTTCCCCTGGAAACATGCTGAAACCTCGTGTGCTTCCATGTCACTCAGCACCGCCCGGAAAGTCCTTTTGCCATTTGTGACATCTTCCTTCCATGCCCAGTGCTCTCACCACTGTGCATGGACCAGAGCTGCTTTTAGGGTTGTCTTTTAAGGATGCCTTGTCTCACTCCAAAAAGGCACAGTCTCTGCTTTGGGACATCTGTCCCCCGCCATTTTTTCCCACACTCTGGGGCCGAGGGGTCCCCACAATGAATCCTCCTGGTTCTGAGGCACCGAGGGGTCCCCACAATGAACCCTCCTGGTTCTGAGGCACTGCCTCTCCCTAAATGCAGTCTCTGTGTCACAGGAATAAAACTGGTTCAGTCTATGGCCAACAAGAAAAGTCCAGCCAAAAGGCCACTCCAATCATCTCTCTCCCCACTCAGCCAGTCTTCTCCACTTCCCTTGGGCCAGGTCCTTGTTATCTCAATTCTTATCCCTCGCTGCACTCCCCCCCTTCTCCTCCTTGGCCAGCTGCTATCACATTCGTCGTCACCGGCTCTCCCTCTCTCTCTCTCCTGGGAGGCTGGGGGGGAAGGGAGGGGGGGCTGCCTGATGCCTCCTGGGGCTCCTCCACCCTTCCATCCTCAAGGGCCTCCTCACCCCCCATCTCTGTCCAGGCCCAGGCCTACCACATGGCTGCCCCTCCCCCGCCCAGCACCAGCAGCTGGACGAGGGAGGGAGATCTGACCCCTTTCCCTCGAAGTCCCAAGAGAGAACTCCCAGGGCCGAAGCTCTGCTTTTTAACCCCTGTGTGTTATCGGAGGTGTGTCCAAACCCCACTGGCCACACCAGGTGCCAATATCAAAATCCAAGCACCCATTGGTTTGACCACAGCATCCCAGAATTCCCACTTCTTCCTGGTCAAACCACCACAGTCAGGCTGTTCCTGCAGGGTCACATGTGTGGCTGAACCTGCAGGCAAGACAGAGAGAGAAGCCAAGTTCCCAGACAGAAAAAAATGGGGAAAGTGGCATGAGAGGTGAGATAAGAAGGAAAAAGTAGAGACATGCAAGTCTTTGGCTTAGAAGGGCTGCGGGATTCATGCCTTTTATTAGAGGCCAAGTTCCCTGGTACACTCAGTTCCTGTGTTGCAGCCTGCCCACAGCCAGCCTCTGTGAGTGACCTGCACTCCCAGAGCTGGGACCACACTTGCTTAAACTGCTGGTGAACGAGGCGATAGAGGCATCTTTGTGTGGAACTCCAAATACTGTGTATTGTGATGAAGAGGGTCCAGGGAGGGAGACAAAATCAGGCTGGGGACACAATATGGGAGTTAACAGCGCATGATCATTACATTAAGCCAGGACCAATACGGTACAAGAGAGTGGGGACCATTTTGATGGGAGCACATATAAAGAAAATACAGCGGTTTAACTGGGTGATGCCAACAAAAGCTGCTGCATCACCGTGAGCCTGCAAACGCCCATGGGCGAGACCATTGCATTCAGAGCGGTGTCTCTCTTTTACCTTGGTCACTTTGCCCTGAGGTATTACAGTTCCAACGATAGACCCCTCGGCCTCCCCATTACCCCCCTTTTTGTTTTCTATAAAGAAGGCTTCTGCCATAGAGGTTTGCAGGAATTTAGCAAAAAAAGCATACAATAACCAACACAATGAATACAATAAACAAAGCCCACAAAACAGTCTTAACTTGAGATGAAAGCCAGCCTTTCATCCCCCAGTGTTTGAAAAGTCTGCTGAACCAGTCATTGTTGCCTTTCATCTGGGTCTTGTTTCCTTGATCTTTTAGCAGCCTCATGCTCTGGTATACTGACTCTCTATGTGACAGCAGGTAGAAAAAACACCTGCCTTCAAATGCCTCATAGCATTGGCCATGGACAAGAACTTGTGGCTTGTCTGTGGAAGCACCCAGCTAAAGGCATGCAGCTCAGTGAGGAGCATCCAGATTCCTGCTGCAGCAACAACAAATAGCAGCATCCTCTGACTTGAGCGTATTTAGTATCTGGAGGCTTGGGTGGCCTAAAAGTAAACAGATAAAGAGAGTAGAAGGTGAAACGTAAGTTCTGGTCACACTAAACTTTCTCTTCTGTAAGCCAAGGGTGTGAACACAGCTTATTAGAAGAATCATATAATAATTCTAAAATATAGCTTTTACAAATCTCAAGTCATATATCCTGGTTAGTGGTGTCTGAGTTATCTTGGTCTTTGTGTGTGGTCAACGCTGCTTAGGAGATCTTCGTCTGTCGTTCTCCTTCTTCTTTTCCAGGCTTCTGCTGTCACTCTTCACCTTTCATTTTGTTCTTCTGATGGTGGCTCTGGTGTTTGCCTCATCATTCCCAGTGACTGTTTTATGTTTTTTGCTGGGTTCGATCTTGGGCCTGCTGCTGTAGAGACAAGGGCATCTTCTCTTCCCCAAGTAATTAATAGGAAAGGGCCCATAATTTGTTTAGATTCAGGTTCTTTGATCAACACAGGTGGCTTTTCTTTTAACTGGGCTGCAGTTGAATTAGTAAAATGCCTGATGACTGGGGGAGTTTTCTCCATAAATGAGTTGTTCAAAAAGTTGAACACATATAAGGCTCTGGCCAGTCTCTCAATAGGAGATAATATCTGGACTCCCCCTCTGTGTTGATCAAGAATCCTTTTGATGGATCAGTGAGCCATCTCGACTATGGACTGTCCTGTGGAGGAGTGTGGTATGCCTGTGGCATGTTTTATACCCCACTGCTCAGAAACTTGTTGGAATCAGTGCAAGGTATAAGCAGGAGCATTATCAGTTTTAATTTCCTGTGGAATTGCCAAGGTGGAAAAAACTAAAAAAGTAATGTTTTATAGCATCTTTTGTTTTTTCACCAAAATGTGCAGAGGCAAAAACTGCACTGGAAAAGGTGTCGATTGAGACGTGGATGTATTTTAGTCTGCCAAAAGGGGCTTAGTGTGTGATGTCTGATTGCCAGATGTGGAGACTCTCTCATCCTCCTGGATTGACTCTAGCTCTGACAGAAGCAAGGCCATGTTCCTGACATTTTGGGCAGGTGGCTACAATGGATCTTGCCTGGTCTCGGGTAATTTTGAACATCCTGAGCAGCACAGGAATGTTTTGATGGCGGAATTGATGGCTGATCCTAGCCTGTGTAAAAATTATCTAAGGCATATTGCAGTGGTTCAGATGTTTGAAGTAGCCAGTTGAGGTGCTCTAGAGTGAGGAGTAAGTATGTATTCACAAGGTCTGTTCCTACAAGGAAACACTGACGCTCTCTATTTTTCTGATTAGTTGTGCAATAATTTTTTGTAGGGTTGTTATTTTTTTAGTGGGTTGGTGTGCTCTGAGAACACATTCAATTTTTATGAGGGCATCTGAGATAGTTGAGTTCCACTGAAACAAAACTTCATGGAATTTTGGACATACACCAAGGATTGCCAGGGAGAAAGGAAAATCAGGGCGGTATCTGTGTGCCTTTTTAGTTTGAATCACCCGGGATACCTTTTGCAGAGTTCCTTCGGCCTCCCGTGTCAGTGATCGCAGGGAATCGAGTCCTTCACTGCCTTTAAGGAGCCGCAGGAACACTGGCGCGAGATCTTCTGTGGTGATCTCAGCACTGAACGTACCCAACTGATGCTTCCACAGCGTTGGTGGAGTTCTCGCAAAATCTTTGGGTTGCCCTTGATTTGCAGTGTTTGGGGTGTGATGGTTCTCTCTGTGGTATTAAGCCGATGTACTTCCAGGGGGCTGTCTTTTGGAATTTATTTGCTGCAATCTCAAAACCTTTCTCCTGTACTGCAGTGATGAGATCTTGTACTGCAATGTCCAAAATGATTTGAGCTTCTGCTCAATCTAATGTTTCATCCATGTAATGAAAAATGATAGCATTAGGATGTCTTTTCTGGATGGGTAAGGGAGTTTGGGCTCCAAGCCATTGACAAATAGCTGGGCTCTTCTTCATTTTTTGAGGCAATACAGACCACTGGTACCTCTGTAGAGGTGTTTGTCGATTGAGGGACGGAAAAGGCAAACTGGATTTGTCATTGGGATGCAAGGAGGCTTCAAGGAAGCAGTAATTTAGATCTATAACAACTATCTGCCAATCTCGGGGTATCAGTGAGGCTGAGGGCAGGCTGGGCTGGAGGGGACCCATGTCCTCAATGACCTCGTTGATTTTCCTGAGGTCCTGCAGGAGCCACTTCTTGTCCTTGCCAGGCTTTTGTATGATAATGAAAGGCGCATTGCAGGGGCTAGTAGATGGTACAATGTGGCCCACAGAAAGCTGCTTCTGCACGAGGGACTGCAGGGCCTTTAACTTTCTGCATGGGAGGGGCCACTGATCCACCCATATGGGGTCATTGGTCTTCCTGGTAAACTGTAGGGTGGTGCGCTGCTCAGTGCCCAACTAGAAATCCTGAGGTGTTGATAGGATCTCTAGACTTGTCCTCCACTGGGACAAGAGGTCTCTTCCCCAAAGTGTTATTGGTGCCCAGGTGATGAATGGTCTTACTGTAGCAACAGTGCCCTCAGGTCTTTCCATGCAGATGGTGTCTTGATTCCAGAAGTTGGTAGTGTCTCACCTGTTGGCCAAAATTACCCAGCAGCTGGAACCTGGGGCCATCCTTTAGCCAATCAGAGCAGGAAATTATCGTGACGTAAGCTCCTGTGTATAGTAATCCTGAAAGACATAGCTTTCTCCCTTTACATGACAAAGCACACTTTAGAATGGGTCTATTTCGGCCCGTAATCTGTGCCCACATCACCATTGGATCAGCTGGTGTGGTGATCATGTCCAGTAGTAGGTAGGCTCTGGCTATAACTGTTCCTTTTGGAATGAAAAGGGGAGGGTCTAAGCAAAGAGCCTGGACAGTTATCTCCTGCAAAGATGTCAAGGCAACTACATCAGATAGTATAGTGAGTGTCTCCATCCCTTCCCTGGTGTTGGTTAAAATCAAAATGTCTCTGGGCCGTTCTTCAGGCCCTTATTTGCCTGTTAGAATATGGTGAACATAAATATCATGGATTGGAATTGAAAAGTCTTTTACCAGCTGCCTTTGGGTTCCAGGGCACAGCTGTCTACTGTTGAGTTCTTCTGCAGTGCTCGAGTTTTCCCGATGGATCTGAGAAGGTCACTGTGCTGGTTCTCAAGGATGTCCGGGAGAGTAGGGCAGGACAGCCTCGCATTTGGTGTCATCATGTGGGACCTTTCTGCGTCTGTGTGGGGTTTCCTGCAGACCACCGGTTTTGCTGGTGTTGGCAAGCATGTGGACAAGGGGGGCAGTGAGGACAGTGGCTGTGACACCTAGAAGGTCCCTAGTAATAGCCTGAATTTATAAAATTCTGTTGAGCATGCTTTATCTCCCCACATTTAATGCAAGGTCCTTCTTCATCTGTATGTCAGGGAATAACTTGGGAGGCTACTAGAACCTCTACTACACCCTGACTGGTAACCTTAGCTAGGCAGGCAGCATGGTGTAAGGATGCCTTAAGGTGCATGCCTCGACCATTTGTGCAATGTTAGGTTTTGAGATGAGGGGTATATAGGGTAAAATGTCTTTTCAGGAGTTTTTAGCATTTGTTTCAGCAAGTTTAGCAAGCAATACCTGCCTGACTTTTGGATGATCAACTAACTTCTCTATTGCTTGTGTTAGGCAGTCAATAAATTTTAGAAAGGATGCCTCAGGTCCTGCAGAATGTCTGTGAAATCTAGAGTAGGTGTTGTTTTATTGGGTGTCTGCATGAGAGCTGTCTTTGCATCACCTTGTATCTCTTCTAACACAGCTCAGGGAAGGTGTCTTGCGTCATTCTCAGCTTTAGTGAAATCTTCCTCCCTGGCTAGATGGTCTTGTGTTAGGTGTGCCTGCCTGTCTTCTCCAGCATAGCTCTTTTAATAGTTGTAGTAATTTTTTCCCCATTCCTTCCCACAGAATAAATTCAGTGGGAGAAAGTAGGATGTGCATAAAATTGAGCAGATTGTGAGGCACCATAACATGTTCAGAGAAGATGGCATTTAACAAATTATTAAAATATGGCGAGCCCCGCCCATGGTCTTTTGCTGCTTTACAAAGGTCTTTCATCTCCCCATGTGTGACAGCTTTCCATCGGGGGTTAGCCCCCCTCTGGTACTGCACCGGTGCTGCTTGTATTTTAGCTACCAATTCCCAGTCCCCCTCTTCAGCCGCCAGCTTCCACATTCTCTGCCAAGAATGCTCAGGCTCATCCTCAAGGTGGGATGAACTTTCCCTCTCCTCTCCAGAAGAGGGAACTTGGTCTCTGGCAGAGGAGCGGGGCCTTGGTGTGACTGGCCAGGCCCGGTGTTGTGGGCCTTTGGTAGCCAAGATGGCGGCCTTCCGGTTACTGCCCCTCACACTTCCGGCTCTGACGGTGTGGGATCCGCAAGGGGCTGAATTGGAGAGGGCAGGGCCAGCGGGAGTAGGCAGGGAAGTGCTGGATCCCGACACAGGGGTGGTACCTGATGCAGGGGTAGGACCCAACACAGGGGAGAACCTGATGAGAAAGCTGGGGGTGGGAGGGAGTTTGACATTGACGTCCCGCCCCAGTTGAGGGACTCCATTTTGTGAGCTATCTGACGGGGATCCAGGGAGGCGAGATACTGGAGAATGGGTTAGGGTAGAATCCAAGCCTGTGTGATCACTACAGACCTGGGCAGGGGGTAGAGAAGGAGGGGAGATGGCAGACAGCAGGTGGCTCGTCTGTTCTTTATGGCATTTTCTGTCTCTCATCCTAGTCTTGGTATCAGTGGGTTCAGGAATGCGGGGGGCAGAGCACAAAATCTGGGTTGAATATTAGAACTTTGAACCCTTGAGAAAACTATAAATCATGTGAAAAATTGGGTAAAATTTTGTGAATTTTACCACCTCCTGAGTTTGCAAAAGACAGAGTCTTCCCCTAACTGAGTCCCAAAATGCTCCATGACCAACTGAATCATCAAAAATGTCTGGGAACTCCTTAAAGAGCCAATCAACAAAATGCTTCAAACTTCCCGTAGTAGAAGTCTTCCCCTCTGAAAGGAGAACCTCCCAAACTCGAACATATATGTCCCTCTCAGCTTTGGATAATTTGCTACTCATAGCTGTCCCTGATGTAAAGGGTCGCCCACCCACAGGACTAAAAAATCACCCAAGGATCCTGCACTCCAAGTGGCTGTCCCCCAACTCACTGGTCTGGCGGCTCTGGATGCAGGTGTTTCAAAATGTCCCATGGGCTTCACCAGCTGAGCCGGCCCTCCTGCTGCCGGAGGATGCCAATGCTGCCTTCAGCAAGCCCTGATAAAACTCAGGTCCCACTCCAGGGTGGAGGCTGACCTGAGGCGTCTTCTCTCCAGTCACGGTGGCACAGCTGGATCATCACTGGAGTCGCTTTCAGGGAATTCTCACAGAAGGTCCCTGTTTGGGCACCCCTTGTTGTGGCATGTCCACAGCCAGCCTCTGTGAGAGACCTGCACTCCCAGAGTTGGATGCAGGTTTCCTTAAACTGCTGATGAATGAGGCAAGAGAGGGGTCTTTGTGTGGAACTCCAAACACTGTGGATTGTGCTGAAGAGGGTCCAGGGCCAGAGACAAAATGGGGCTGGGGACACAAGGTTTTATATGGGGTATAAAAGGGTCTTATATGCAGTAACCCAGGACCAACAGGGGAAAAGAGAGGTGAGAACATCCTAGGTGGAGTACATATAAGGAAAAAAAGAAGTTAATGATACCAAGAAACCCTGTTGAATCCCCACAAGCCTGCAAAAGCCATTGGGCAAGATCATTGCATTTAGAGGAGTGTCTCACTTTAATTCATTATCTTTGCCCTGAGATATTGCAGTTCCAGTGGTAGTCCCCTGGGCCTCCACAAAACTACTACTTCCTGAGATTTCATTACTGGGTGAGGAGCTCAGTAGTGCTGAAAGCAGAGGCCTGTCCTTTGTGTTCCCTTTGGGATGGCAGTGGAAGTGCCCTGAGTGCTCATTCAGAGGAACCTTAATGGCTTCTCATGCCAAAACACAAAAACTAAAAGTGCAAGGTGGCTTCTTCGATTGATATTTAGTCCTTTGAAATATCTGCAGCAAGTGGTCTGAAACTACTTTCTGAATCGGCTCTTTGGGATCAGCTGTGAGGGGCTTAGGGCTGGCCTGAGCCCGGTGCTGTGTCCCACAGGCACAGCCAGAGGCCCTGGAGATCTCACCTGCTCTGCACCCACCTTTGTAAGGGTGCTGTAAACACCAGCTGGTGCTGACTTTCTCCTTGGACCCTTAGTTTATTTCCTATGGGGAATTTAGTTCCTGAAGCACGTGGGATTTCCCTCTGGCAGCTGTGATGGGGATGCTCAGGGAGTGTGGGGCTTTGGGGGCAGCTGCCCAGGCAGGGACTGAGCTCGAGGCCCTGTTGGGCCCATGGCCCCCAGCAGCAGCAGCAGCAGCGGCAGCCCCAGGGCCCGAAGCCCCGTGCCCCCTGCCCAGCACAGGCTGCCCTGTCCCTGCAGCTGTCACCCAAGTGGGGCCCAGGGGCCAGTGGCCGCTGGCAGCAGCAGGAATGCGGGCAGGGTGAGGATGCCCTGTCTTGGCTTTTGTCTCTGGAACAATGCGGGCTCAGGGCAGGGCAGGGCAGGCTGGGAAGCAGAGGCCAGATCCTTTGGAGGCTGCAAGGCCTAAAGATCAGCCCCTGCAGCAGCCCAGATGCAGGTGCACCAGTTTCCAAGGCTCTGGTGGCCTTCAGAGCATGCAGGTGGATTTTACATGGCTGTGGCCTGCTGACGGCTCTGGGCCCAGGAGTGCCTGTGGCTGCAGCAGGAAGGGTGGCTGAAGGTTTGCTGCCTGCTTTGGTGGCATGGCTGCAGGGGCCAGTGCTGTGAGAGCCCCCTGTGTGAGAGCTGGTGAGAGCTGAGCTCTTGGGGAGAGCACTGTGCCCCAGGCCAGGAAGAGCAGCAGTGCCCAGTACCAGGAGTGGTGTCAGTGGGAGCCCCTGTGCACAGGGACCCCCAGACCTAGGGTGGCTGTGCCAGCAACCCCAGGGACATCCAGCCCTAGGAACCTGGATCAAGAGGAACCCACAAGTGTGCAAAGGCTGCCTGTGCCCAAAAGAATGGCCAAGAGAAGTGAGATTTTAAAAAGAAACATTATTTATTTGCCGAAGATTGGCAAAAAGTAGGATTTACAGAACAAGTTTCATTAAAGCCATCCTTATAAAAACAACAACAATAATGTACAGAACATATTTACATGGGATCCGATGGACTAACAATCTTCAAAACATATTTACAAGCAACTGAACGTATTTACAAGCAACTTCTAGACTTTGAAACGTACTTACAAGGGCATCACATCTGTGCCATGATCTGTGTCAGTCCTGGAAGAAAGGAAACAGCAGAGCTGGACTCAGCTGCCAGCACTGGGCCCAGCAGGGCTGGCAGCTGGGCCCCAGGGGCTGGGCCAGGGCTGGCAGGGCTGGCGTGGCCCCAGGCAAGCGCAGGGCAGGCCGGGGCTGGTGCTTGTGGCAGCACAATCCAGGCCCCCTGCGGGCACCGTGTCCCTGAGCGGGGCCATCCAGCCCAGCCCCAGCCTGGCATCAGGGGACCCAGTGTGTCTGTGGGCAGGGCGTAGGAAGCAGCTGCCTGTCTTACCTGTGGTGCTCCATCTTCATCCAAGGACCATGGGCTCCTCCTCATCCTTCTCGTCCACTTCCATTTCCTCGATGTCATCCTCCTCATCAACCTCCATCTCTTCTATGTTGTCCCCCTCCTCTACTTCCATGTCCTCAACAGGATCTTTCTCATCCACCTCCATCATCTCCTCCCTCTCCAGCTCCATGTCCACTTCCATCTCCTCCACAGTGTCTCTGGCACTCTGCATGGGGCAGCACAATCTCCCATTGGGCTTCCTGTCCCACACCATCCATTCCCACATGGCTGCAGCCTGCCCATCCGCGGTGCCCCCCTGCCTGGCATGGCACTGTACCTCCATTGGCACAGAAGAGCACATCCTGCTGGGATCGGTGCTCCAGAGCAGGCGGCAGGAAAAGCCCAGGCAGCAGCAGTACCTCCGCGCTGAGGGGCAGAGCACAGACCGAGCAGCAACTGACCCTTGGCAGCCGGTGAAGTGTCTGCTCTGCTCGTTTCCAGGTCCTGGACATTCCACCTGGAACCCTCTGGGAGCTGTGATGTCACTGAAATTCCATGGCCACTGCGTAGTGGGACATGGCGATGGCAGAATGATCAAATCCTTGAATGGTTTGGCTTGGAAGGGACCCTAAAGCTCATCTGGTTCCAAGCTGAGCAAGCTCCCAGCAGAGCAGGTTGCTGTGGCCCCTGTCCAGCCTGGCCTTGGATGTTCCTGGGGATGGGGCATCCACAGCCTCTCTGCACTGGTCCCTGTGTCAGGGACAAGCACCCTGTGAGTAAAGAACTTCTTCCCATCATAAAATCTCTTCTACCTCTTGCAGTTTGATCCCATTCCCCCTTGTCCTGTCACTACACTTCCTGACAAAGAGTCCTCTCCTTCGTTCCTGTGGGTCAGGCTGTTCCTGCAGGGTCACATGTGTGGTTGAACCTGCAGACAGGAGAGAGAGAAGCCAAGTTCCCAGACAGAAAAAATGGGGAAAGTGGCATGAGAGGTGAAATAAGAAGGAAAAAGTAGAGACATGCAAGGCATTGGTTTGGGTGGGCTTGGGATTCATGTCTTTTATTAGAAGCCAGGTTCCCTGGTGCACTCAGTTCCTGTGTTGCAGCCTCCCTACAGCCAGCCTCTGTGAGCAAACGGCACACCCAGAGCTTGCTTAAGCACACTTGCTTAAACTGCTGTTGAACGAGGCTATAAGAGGGATCTTTGTGTGGAACTCTATACACTGTGGATTGCCCTGAAGAGAGTCCAGGGAGGGAGACAAAATGGGGATGAGGACACAGGGTTTTATATGGGGTGGGAAAGAAGGGTAGCATTGCAGTAAGCCACAACCAATAGGGGACTAGAGAGGGGAGAACATTCTAGAGGGAGTATATATAAGGAAAAAACAGCAGTTGAACTGGGTGATGCCAACAAAAGCTGCTGCATCACCATGAGCCTCAAATGCCCATGGGTGACACCATTGCATTCAGAGGGATGCCTCTCTTCATCACTTTACCCTGAGGTATTACAGTTCCAACGGTAGGCTTTTGGGCTCTCACAACTCCACCCTTTTTGTTTTCTATAAAGAAGGCTTCTGCCATAGATGTTTGCAGGAATTTAGCAAAAAAAGAATACAATAACCAACACAATGAATACAAAAACAAAGCCCACAAAACAGTCTTAACTTGAGATGAAAGCCAGCCTTTCATCCCCCAGTGTTTAAAAAATCTGCTGAACCAGTCGCTGTTGCCTTCTGTCTGGATCTTTTTTCCTTGATCTTTTAGCAGCCTCATGCGCTGGTATACTGACTCTCTATGTGACAGCAGGTAGAAAAAACACCTGCCTTCAAATGCCTCATAGCATTGGCCATGGACAAGAACTTGTGGCTTGTCTGTGGAAGCACCCAGCTAAAGGCATGCAGCTCAGTGAGGAGCATCCAGATTCCTGCTGCAGCGGCAACAAATGGCAGCATTCTCTAACTTGAGCGTATTTAGTATCTGGAGGCTTGGGTGGCCTAAAAGTAAACAGATAAGGAGAGTAGAAGGTGAAACGTAAGTTCTGGTCACACTAAACTTTCTCTTCTGTAAGCCAAGGGTGTGTACACAGCTTATTAGAAGGATCATATATCAATGCTAAAATATAGTTTTTACAAATTTTAAGTGATATATTGTTGTCGTGGTTTGAGAGGAAGGGAGGTTTTTGGGATGGTGTGGTCTAACCAATGGGTGTTCAGATTGAATATTGGCACCTGGTGTGGCCACTGGGGACGTGGATACGCCTCTGTGAACACAGGAGTTAAAAGCAGAGAAAGCAGAGAACTCCTAGGGGAAGCTCTCTTGGGTTCTGACAGGGAAAGAAAGGTCAGCTGGGCGGGGGAGGGGAAGCCATGCAGCCAGGTGAGGAAGGTCTGGCCCTGAGGATGGAAGGGTGGAAGAGTGGAAGAGCACTGAGAGGCATCGGGCAGCCACCCACCCCCAGGAGATAGAGATAGAGAGAGAGAGAGAGAGAGAGAGCCAGCCTGTGTCTGTGACTGTGCTACTTTGAAACTTGAGAACGTATGCCCGCAGCACGGATGAGAAGGAGAAGTGAGGGAGGGGGAATGCCGCAAGGTGTCCGGCCGCTGTGGGAGTTCTGGGCTGGCTGAGCTCGAGATTTTAAACCTTATTTTGGACAATGAAAACTTTGCAGAACAGTAACCTTCCTAGAAGAGAGACAGAGATATAGAGATGAAACAGAGGAAGAAATGGGCAAGTGTGATGAAAGTTCCTGCAAGTGAAAGATGTCAGAAGAGTGGGGAAGAATCTTAGGTAAGAAGAGATGATGGAGTGGGCTTAGCTGGACTTTTCTTGTATAGCCCTGGGCAGAACCATGTTTCCTGTGACACAGAGACTGCATCCAGGGGGAGGCAATGGCTCAAAGCCAAGAGGGTTAAGTTTTGAGACACCTCGGCCCCAGGGAGTGAAAACTGGGGGGGACAGGTGTCCCGAAAATGCTCTCAGGAGCAAAGCATCCTTAAAAGGAAAACCCTAGAAGCAGCTCTGGTCTATGTGCAGTGGTGAGAGCACTGGACATGGAAGGAAGAGCTCCCGATGGCAGATGTTCTCCAGGCGGTGCCACGAGTAACATGGAAACGTGTGTGGGAATCCATAAAAATCAGAGAGTTTTAGGAAGGTTGTAAAAAGGACAGGCCACAGAAACAGCAAGAATTGTGAAGTGCTAAAGCAGCAGAAAAAGATATATAAGCTGTAGTGAAGACAATAGGGCTGTGTAATGGGCCTTCTAAGTTGCAACAAGTTTATTTAGTATATATCTAGAAGGTTATGCTTATGAATACAGCTTTATTCGTTGTCTCTTATAAACGAGCCATTGTGTTGGAGAATCGGCCGCTATTGTTTTAAGCAAAGCTACGTGTGTTTAAGATGATTGGATAGAACTACTGTCAGTATGCTTTTGCTCTATGTAATTGGCTGAGATGCGTTTATGGTATGTTGTAACATTAAGTTTCTTTGGCCTGCTGCCTGGTCAGCGAGCTGTACGCATCTTTCCATTGCCATAACCATGTAATGAGACTTATGCTGAAAACATAAAAAACTCTAGATGCTGATCAAAGCAGCCCCATCCTGTTTGCGTCTGTATATAAACTGCCAGCGTACCAAACACGAAGTTTTGACGTTGTTTCCTGGGGAAACCTATGGCACAAGAAGGACTCCTCTCCTCTTGATGAACAGAGAATTGATTGTCTAAAGGGTCGTGATGGACCGAGAGTTGGTGATCTGAGGGATGGATGTATTGGAAATTTGGTGGGGGGAGGAGGAAATGTTTTTGGAAGGTTTTCATTTTCCCTGTGTGTTTCTTTTTACTTGTAGTGTCGTTAATAAAGTTTTCTTTTCTTTATTTCTAAGTGGGGGCCTGCTTTGCTTATTCCTGGTCACATCTCACAGCAGAAACCAGGGAGAGTGTATTTTCATGGGGGCACAGCCTTTGTGCCAATGTCAAGCCATGACATATATATTTAATAAAATAATAAATCAAACCTTCTGAAATATGAAGTCAAATCCTCTTCTCTTCCCGCATGCAAAGACGCCTTTGACCACCGTCACATATGCCCTGGCTGGCTGCAGGCTGGGCACATGTGCTGCCCTCCTGCTCTGTGCCAAAGGCAGCAGGGATGGGCAGCTCTGGGCACCGCTCTGAGCACGGCCAGCACGGCCTGGGCACTGCAGGCCTTGGCACAAGGGCACAAGGAGCCTTCAGCTGACGGGCACTTTCTGCTTTCTCTCCTTGCAGCCGGGCTCTGCGGATGCTGAGGCTGCTCTGGGCTCTGCCAGGACTCTGCTGGAGCTCAGCACCGGGCTGGAATCAGCCAAAGAAGAAATGGTGTGACCTGCAGCACTTGCTTGAGCATTTTGGCAGCACATCTCAAGTTTGCAGAGTGTACACCTCCAGGGAAAACATGACACCCCCCCCCAAAAATAATTGTTCAATAACTTCTGAAATGAAATCAATCTGGCATGACCCCAAATGACATTTTTCAGTTTGCTCAAGCTGTAGCTCAGCCCTTCTCCGAACAGTTCTCTCTCCCACCCTCCTTTTACTTCCCAACTGCTCCCTCTTTTCCCTCAGTGAGTTCCCAGCCCATTGCAGTCTCCATCACACTGTTGCCTTCCTTGGTGCCCCTCTCCACAAGGAAGGCTGAGCCCCAGGCTTAGGGACTCATCCTGTCACTGGCTGAGGAGCAGCAATGTCTCAGAGGTCCAGTGGGATTTTAATGTCATTCAAAGCCACTCTCCAGCCCTCAGCTCTCCTCACTGCTGAGCTCCCACTCCCTTTTCCTCATCCTTGCAGCAGGATGAGCTCTGTTAATTCCCTTGAGCCTCCCCACCCTTCCCAGCCCATGCACCCCCCTCAGTTAGGGTGAAGCCGAAGCTTCTCTGTCTCCTCTGGCACACCAGTCCAGTTCCCTGTGCGGGGAGCCCCAGCCCCCGAGCACAGCACACAACAGTGCAGTCCGGGCTGGAGCAGCTGCCCTGCAGCCCTGGCTTGGCTGTTTGTGGCAAGGGAATGCTCCCTGTTCCCAGCTGTCCCTGCAGGATGGCCCCAGGGCAGAGCACAGCCAGGCTCCCACTGCAGCCCCTGGAGCTTGGGGCAGACAGTGCTCCCAGAGCTGAGGTTCCTGGGGAGCACCCAGAGCTGTGCCTTGCACTCTGTGGCCATGTGTCACAGTGCAGGCTGGCTAGGGCTGTGTGAATGTACCAGCCCTGGTTTGACTGCCAGGAGCCTCGCCCAGTCACATCTCTCCCAGGGCTGCAGCATTTCACTGGCCAGAATCTGACAAGGCATAGAGATCAGAGCAATGAAATTATCATGACTGGGTTTTTCAAAGGCCCTTTAGAACAAAGGGCTTGAGAAGGAACGCTCTCTGTTTGCCACATGAACATAGGGGTGAGTGCTCTCTCTGTCTCCAACCCACTACCCCCAACCAATGTTACAGCCACCCACTCCCTCACACAGCCCCCTCGTGCCTTCCCACTGCCATGTCCTGTCAGGGCTTCCCAGCCCCTCATCCCTTCACGGCCCTGTCCCCGCAGGCTCTCCCCCAGCCTGGCCAAGCTGCCCGGCAGCAGTGCCGCAGCCCCACAGCAGGTGCACAGCAGCCCCATCCAGAGGCACTTGGGAGCCCTCAGCACTGCAGCCAGCAGCACGCGGCCAGGAGGACACGGATGGCCCTTCCTGCCCGGCACAGGGCTTGTGGCCATCTCCAGGCACCGCTCTGGCAGGGATCCCTGCAGCTCCGGCCGCTGCCCAGCCGCTCTGTCGGCAGCACAAAGGCTTCAGCAGAACCACCAAAGGCCAAGGGGCTTTGGCCATTTTCCCTGCGACACTGCACGCCTGGACAGCTGGCTGAGCACAAGCACCCTTTTCCCCCTCTTCTTCTATGCCCTACAGACCTTGCGCAGGAAAAGAAAGATCCTGGGACTCTGTGTATTGTAAGATATTCTATTCTATTCTACTCTAAGATATTCGATACTCAACAAAAACGAAAATACAAACAGAAAAATCTTGAAGAACAAAAAGAAAATCCCTGCTGGTTCAAATGGCCCCAGGAGACAGAGTCTTGCAGATCATCTCTCTGCGGAGCTCCAGCAGAACAGCAAGGCAGTGCCGCACAGACGAGGCCGTTTCCTCCATGCACTGCGGAATCGATCTCGCAGCTGACGCCATGGGGAGTAGGGAGCTCTCTGTATGACCTGGAGAACTAAACAAGATTCAAATGCAGCATCTCTGATTGCAAGACTGCTGTCATAGGCCATTTCTTTAAGTGCTGCAAGAGAGAGGAACAGAGGCAAGGTCAGATCCCGCATATGTAGGGAGCCGAGGAGATCCCCCTGCCAGGGCCATCCCAGCCGTCTCTTGCCATAGCCCGCAGGGAGCAGGGAACAAGGGGATCAGCCCGAAGGTGCTGGACACGAATGGCACACGTGGCCCTGAAATCTCGGTGTGCTCTGCCCACGGGTGCAGATCCCTCCGCAGCCGGGGCAGGGCTTCCAGCTCTCCCCCCAGCAGCCCCCGCTGCCAGCCCGCTGCCCTCACTCACTCACTCACTCACCAGTGCAGATCAGCTGCAGTTCTTGCTGCTGCCCTCTCAGGTGCCGCCTGGCCATGCCTGTGAACACAGAGCCTGTCACAGCCGCAGCGGCACAGCTCCCTGCCAGCGGCGCTGCCGGCGCTGTGGCCACACGGGCGGCTGGCCCGGCAGGGCTCAGCCCGGGCCCTTGCAGCACGCTGCCGCCCCAGGACACGGCTGCCAGAGGGCGGCAGCAGCAACGCCCAGGCCAGGGGGGGCTCCGCGGCGCCGGGCCCGGCTGGCGCTGCCGGGACAGCAGGCGGGGCTGGGGCCAAGCTGCGGCGGGACGGGGAGGAGCCCGGGCTCGGGACTCAGCCATGAACCTGAGAGCCGCCTCTCGCAGGGACTCCTGTGGGCTCTGCAGGCAGCGCAGGGCCCGGCGCAGGTGCGTGGCCGCTCGGCTCCTGTCCTCTGCCAGCAGCAGAGAGCGGCAGGAGGGAAGGGTTGGCGCCGGCTCAGCTCCTGGGCCGGGCGCTGCCTGCGCCAATCGCCGGCCTCCCCTGCCCGCACAGCCCTGAGGCGCGGCCAGCAGCCGCTGGCCAAGGGCTCCCGAGGGAAGAGGGCGGAGGGCCGGCTGCTGCCCGGGGAGCCGCGATGCCGCCCCGCAGCCCCGCCGGGCCGGGGCTCCATGGGCACCTGGCTCTGGCACACGGGAGCCTGGGGCAGAGCCCGCGCGGCCTCTGGCTGCAGCAGCGGGCACAGCTGCTAGCCCCGCACGCTGAGCACCGCCCCCAGGGACCTTGGCCATGCTGAGGCTGGGGGGTCTCTGCTGCTCTTACCAGGCACTCCCCAAAGCTCTGATCCACGTGTAGCATTTGTTCTATATCTCTCCTCTTCAGGAATCTGGCTGAGGAATGCAGCGTTTCCCAGGAGGCCTGGAGAGCAACAGAGATGCACAGATGGCCCCACAGTCCAGGGCACAGGAGCATCCCAGTAGCACAGGCTGGAGGAGGCTGCAGCCCACAAGGTGCCAGGGCAGGAGGCAGCCCAAGCCCCTGCCAGGGGGACAGCAGGTGGCCACAAGTGCTCACCTCAGCAACAATCTGATTCTCATCATGGCAGTGGAAGTAGAGAGGGAGCAGGCTCTGCCACATGTGGGACTTGAGGGCCTTTCTTCCCTCTTCTGTTAATAAGTCCAGCATCTCTTGAAAGACAGCCATGGAGCTCAGCTGCACCTGGATATCATCCTGGATGAAAGGAAAGGGCAAAAGACCTGAGCATCAGCTGCTTCAGGCCCCCCAGGGCACAGGCCTGCATCTGCACAGGGCACCAAGGGTCGGGGCAGCAGCCAGTGGCTGTGGCTGTGGGCACAGAGCCTTACGCTGTCAAAGAGTGGCAGGAGCACCTCAGCCAGCTGCAGGGCGATGGGGGTGACTATTGGGGTGCCATTATCCAGGAGCAAATATCTCAGTAGAAGAATGCTCATCCTGATCATGTCGCTGTCATTTTCCTCCAGGAGCTCCACAAGACTTTCAGTCAGGCTCCGCATTTTTTCAGCCTGTGCGGAACACGACTTTGTGAAAGGCCGCCCTGCTGCCGCAGGGCCCAGAGGCCAAAGGCCTGTCCCGAAGCACTGGGGCAGCTGAAGCGGGAAGCAGGAGAGATGGGAACAGCTGCCCCAGCGGCCGAAGCCCAGGCAAGGCCAAGTGACGGCGTTGCCCAGCCCCACGCTGCCTGCACGGCTTCAGCCACTGTCCCTTCTCACCATCAAGGGATTCTTGCCCAGCACTACAAGGCCTCGGAGTGCCAAGTAACGCCTGGCCATGTGCTCGCTCTGCAGGTTCTGTGCCAGGATCTCCAGAACGCTGTCACTGCATTCGCTCAAGTCCAGGCACTCGAGGACCTGAAAGACACAGGGCAGTGACAGGGGAGCCAGCCGGCAGGAGCCCAGAAGCGCACAGGGCCGGGCCCAGGCAGCAGCACAGGGCACGGGCACTGTCCTGGCAGCTGTGGCTGCGAGAGGCCAGAGGGCTGGGAGGCAGCTCAGCCAGGCAGCGCTGGCCTTGAGGCTCACCTCCACGAGGAATGCCAGGGCAGGGAAATCCCAGTATGGCATCTCTTTGCCGAGCAGGGCGAGCAGGTAGAATGCAATCGCGGAACAAAAGTGGATGGCTAAGCGGCGTATTTCTCTGAAGAGGGGAAAAAGGAAACAAGACCCTGATGCAGTGGGGCAAACCTCTCCCAGGCGTGACTCACCCTGTTCTCATCTTTCCCCAGCACCCTTCCAGCAAGGGGACGTGGGCCATTTGGCAGTTGGTTGCTCATGGGCACCCTCCTGTGCCAGCCTTTTCCAGTCTGCTTGGCCGTCCCTCAGTGACAAGGCCCTCTGGCCCATGGCCACCACGGACACTTTGTGGGGCACCTGGGCACAGAGCAGCAATGTCAGAGGCAGTGGGGAGAAGGGGGTCTCACCTGGCAAGCAGAGCCACGGCAAAGTGGTGAGTGTCAAGAGAGAGCAGCGTGTCCCAGGCACACCTGCGCTCCATTGCCACCACCACATCCTCGCAGCGAAGAAGGCAGAGCAGGGACTTGAGGGTGCGCACTGCAAACCTGCGTGCAGAGCAAAGCCCAGGTCACACTGGCAGCACTGGCTCCTTGGCAGGCCACGTGGCAGGGACAGGAGGAGTGGGATGGAGCACCTGTTGGGGCTGGTGGCAAGGCCGTGCTCTTCCTGGCATCCCTTCCAGAAGGTGTCGACCTCCTCTGGCATATCCAGAGTGCTGAAGAACACTTGGAATAACAGATGCACAAATAGGCGGGGGAAATACACCTTCAAGATCCGTGGGAGACAGGGCACCTGGAGGATCTTCCACATCACCACAGTTGCCTGCAAAGGACAAAGCCCCCCGAGACAGCGCTCAGTGCCGAGGTGTGCATGTGGCAGGGCCCGAGCGTGGCAGGGAGAGGCCCGGAGAGAACTTGGCAGGCGGAGCACGGGGCCTGGTGGTCCTGAAGCTGCCCCTGGGCTGGGTTTCAGGCCAGCGCCAGAGGCAGGGAGATGCAGTGGGGGAAGGAGGATAGAGAGCTGCTGGAGAGGCAGCCTTGGGGCCTGCAAAGGCCACTTGCAGAAACTCACAGCCAGGGCAAAGACACCCGTTTCGTCCCCATCGGTGGTGCAGGTGCTGTACTCTGGCCAGCTCCCCAGCACATCCAGGAGGATCAGCTGCGCTAGCTCCACAGTCCTGGCTGAGCCCATGATGGTCTTCCACATGGCCATGGCAGCTCTGCAGGGTTAGAGCTGTGTCTCAGGGGGGGTCTCAGAGACAGCAGTGGGGGCAGCTGAGCCGGCTGCCATTTCTGCCTCTGCCCACTGCCCCCCTGGCAGCAGCAGCCAGACAGCCCAGCCCTGTGGGGACAGAGCCCTGAGAGGCGGCAAGGGAGCATGGCAGCAGGCTCAGGGGCTGACATGGCAGGGCTGGGAAAGGGAGCAGCCAGAGGGCCCTGGAACTCTCTGTTGCTCCGACACCTGGGGCAGGCTGTGCAGGGTGATGGGCTGGAGAGGCCTGAGCCCTATGGGCAGGTGGGCCCCATACCTGTCACAGGACGGGGCCACACGCAGGAGCGTGATGACTGCGTCATTTGGCTGTGCTTCGGTGAGATCCAGCAGGGTCTTGTCCAGCTTGTGCTCAGCAGAATCATTGGCCATGAGCCACTGGTGGATGTAGCTCACCATGGCAGGCACCTGGGGAAGGCACGGGGAGACTTGGAAAGCTGCCAGAGGGAGCAATGTTCCCAGCTTCCCCAGAGGAGTGCTTCCCTTCCCACCCCACTGCCATGTGGCCTGAAAGACTCACAGCAAGCGGCATGCGTGGATTGGGAGGCCAAGCAATTGCTGGGAGGATCAAAGCCTGGCCACAGGCTGCTTACTTGCTTTGGAGTGTAAAAATCTTCCTCTACAAGCATACACAGCAGGGCAGCACTGGTCTTGCTTAGGAAGATGGGCAAGTATGGTCTGAGGCCTACGCCCGTGGCGATGGTCTCTTCCTCCTCTTTAATTCTCTTGAGGAAGTTGCAAACAAACTGTAGGAGAAGGACAAGAAGCCGAGGATGTTGCATGGAGTGCTGCACACACGGTGCTGGGCTGAGCAGGGACAGCAGGCCCAGCCCAGGTGGGGGTGGCTGCAGGTACCTGCGCTGTTCTGCGGAGGCGGCCACAGCTGGACTGCTGCTCTTGTGTGCGCTCCGGGGCTGCATCTGGCAAAGAGCGAGTGCAGCCAGAGATGAGGGGCTGCGGGAGAGGCCGGAGAGCACGGCCCAGCCCTGCAGCATCCTGCAGGCCGAGAGAGCCCCGGGATGCCCCAGGGGATGGAGCACGGCCACTGCAGGGTGTCTGCCCGGCCCCTCTTCCATCCTGTCCGTGGGCCTTTCCCCAGGGGATAGCATGGCACAGCACAGCATGGCATGGTGTGGGGCCAAGCTGGCAGCAGGCACCAGTCCTGTGGCCCAGCTCTGCCACTCACCCTCCTGCGGTGGCTGGAACGGCACCACCTCTTCAGTCTGCTGTGCCGGGGCTGCTCCAGGGCCTTCTTCCTCCTCCTCCACCCAGGCCAGCTCAGGCACTTCCGGGTGTCTCTGCGCCATGTCTCTGCCTGGATTTGTGGCTATTTGCAGTAGAGTTACCTTGGAAAAGTCACCAAGTGCTGCAGTGGTGCCTGGAAGGCCCTATGATAAATAGGTATGATTCGTGCTGATAGAAATTGAAACAGTAATCAGTATTGATACAGTAATTAATATTTGAGAAAATTAAAACAGTTAATAGTTAAAAGTTGTAAAGCCAAAGAAGAGAGGGAAAGAAGTGGCTCCACCCACCCCCCCCTTCTCAGCAGATGTTCTCAAGGACCACAGGAAAGAAGCTGAAGATACAGTTGCTAAAAATGATCAAGAACCTGGTTGGGTCCAAAAAAATGCTAATTATAAGGGACCTATTGCTTTGATATGTAGATGCAGTGATACGTTTGTCTTGGCTTACATTGTACTGGCTTGGTGCACATGTGTAACCCAAAGGTGAATTAAAGGACAACGAAGAAGACTACATGTCTTTCATCAGTGACGACCCCCAAAGACTTGTGCGACACCAAACCGAGTGGTGGCGCATGCGTGATAAAGATGGTAATGAAGGCGGAGACAGAAAAGTGACGAACCGAAAATAGGAGGAGATGGCATTGACATATGGCATATAAGGGGTGACTTTCACTTGGCAAGACTGTACGTGATGTGGCAAGGGTCATTGAACCCTGCCCTCCGTACCCCGCGGTTGTTTTTGCTTATGCACTATTATTTGAACCAAATTATCCCTTGTTTATATATTTTCTAAACTATTTAATTAAAATTGTTACTACTTTCAATACTGTTTGGCCTTTTTATGATGGGATAATTGGGCAAACATAACAAATACATGGGGTTTTTTCTTAAGGGTTTTGGGAGAACTCTCAAGTTTATTTCTGTTTGTATTTTACATCCAGCATGCATACAATTTATTTTTTATTATTATTTTTCTTAAGTAAATACTTAGGGAAAAATACCTAAGCATTTTTTAATCCTTTGGGATATTGTGACTAATATTCTTAGAAAGAAAACCTTGTTGTACAAGTGTGAAAACACAGAGAGAGGGAAAAGAGCATAAAAGTCTTTTAGAACAGGGCATGTAAAAAGGACTGCAGAACTGAGTAATTCCTCCAAGGGCAGAATTAGCAAGATATATCACCAAGAGTAACTGCCAAGATACTTTCTTAAACCAAGGGAAATGTGACCTGCAGTCATACGAAGCACAGCCAAAGCAAATGAAAACCTTTGGAAAAGAGGGAATTTTGCCAGTGACATCAGTCTGTCTGGATAACTGAGGGATGCCCATCAATATTGCACTATATTCCTCAATATTTGCAATGTCTTTTCTCCCAATTTCTATGAAATGAATAAGTTGCAGTTATTTACCATTAGCTTAAGCTCTTAGGGGAATTACCAAGCGCCATGTATGTTTTTCTGTAGCTGAGCAGGACTTAAGTTTCCCAATCTTCTACAAAGAAGAAGGGAATCGCACAGTTACTTGTGCTAATGTTAATGAAGGGTTTCATGAAAGCAGGTGAATGAGAGCATTGCATTGTAAAACTTCCACATGCAAGAAAACAGGAGTCCAGTTAGAATAAAACATAGAAGGCTAGCATAACATCAGAACAGGATAAAATGAAATTGCTATACAGGAACTGATGCGTCAGAAATTAGGTGTATCATTTCTGATACATCTGCATGCATTTGCAAGCTAAAACAGAAAAGGAAGCGCAGAGATAATAAGGAACAAAGATTTTAAAATTGCACTGTGCAGAAGAGACACACGAACCACCAGTGTGAACACAGCCAGGAGATTCAGCTTGGAGATGGATTAGAGTGGAATCCATTCACTGAAGGTCTCTGGTGGACATGAGTGCAAAGACTGCGGAAAAAAGGAGAAAAGGTTAATTTCTGAAAGCTATTTAGATTGCTGGAAGCATTGTCTAGAGATCTAAAAATCTAAAGCCTCAGAGAATCTGAACCTAAACCATCCCCAAATGGATTGATAAGGTATGATGTGCACATCTCTGCTGTTTTCAGAGTCAGTGAAATTGACAATGAGTGGCTGGAAATTAGGACTGCCCACCCAGATTTTATCTCCCTTACTTTAAGAACACCTTAATAAGGCACTTCAGGAACTGAACACTGACATTCTCACCATGCTCTATTTACTTTACATTTGAATACAGGCTGGTAGAAGCAGAAATCGGGCTTAAATTTCTCTCCAAATTACCTGTTGCACTTTCAGGTTAGGAGTAGATGTAAAATTCACCTAATCACTCTCTCTATCCATGGATATTCCACTAGTGAACTGACCTACAGAACATCCTTTTTCTCTTTTGCACCTTCCTAAATGGCGCCCAATGAACACGACGCTCGCATAAATCTCACAGAAAATCACCAAAATTGCTGAAATTAACTCTCAATTCCATGATAAAAGCTTCTGAGAAAAGGCTTGACAGGATCACTGAACAAACTGAAACTTGGAAGAGAAACACGCATTTTAGCACTGATGAAGGGGAAAGAGAAAGAAATGCTGTAAAAGTTCCAACTGGAAGGTAAGGAGAAACACAGGAAGCACAGAAAGAACAAGGCCCTGTCAGATGACCTTGCAAGGTAACTTTGTGCCCCAGCACTGTCAGAGGACATTCCCTGTCATTGGTGCAAGCAGCTGGAGACATAAATGCTGATTGATTTGGGGGCCACAGTCTTGATAAGTGCAGAGGTGGTTCAATAACCTTACATGAGGGAGTTCACTCAGAGCAACTGGGATGCCAGAAAGAAGTGAACAGCTCACCACAGCCTGGCCCACTCGGCTGCTTTTTCTTCTGACTCTCCTGGGGAGGCTCTGACATTTCCTCTTCCCTGATGGAAGCGCAGCTGCTGCCAAGGGAAATGTCCCCACACTCACTCAGTGTTCGCTTTGCTTGCCAGATGTCCCATCTGCTGTCCCTGTCCAGGAGAGCTGCTCTGCTCGGGAGGAGGAGACCGAGCGAGAGCCTGGGAACATCAGCGGCTGCAACCCCTCCTGATCTAGCGCTGTTTATGGATGTGTAGTTAGATTTGGATAGTTACAAGTATAGGGATATTTACATACACTGACTGATATTTGTATAGGGATATTACGTATGTATATTGTTATATTGATGCGTGTATATTCATCTGTTTACATACTTGTACAGCTCTGTAGCTGTGCATTTCTATTGCTGGGGTTGTATGGATTTTCTTACTGTTTCATTGATATTTGTGTATTTATAGACAGGTTTGTTATGTTTGTATTATATTGTCATGTTATATGTCATGAAATATGCAATGTATGTTTACATCTCTATATTGTTATGCCTATATATGTATTCACTTCTATTTATTATGCATGGAGTTGTATAGTTCTAAAATTCTATTTATTTAGTTCTGGATCTGAGATTCTTTAGAGAGGGATATTGATGTTTCTGTATTTGTATATGGGCTGTATGGTTGTAGTAATATGTAATAAATTTAATTGTTAAACTTCAATTCAGTTATTTCAATATTTGTGTACAGTGAGTTGTTGCAGAGGGTTGCAATAAAGTAATTTTTTTTCACTCAAGCTGATATCTGTATATATTTACATAGCACAAATCTCACAATAAATTAGATTTTATTAATAAATTGGTATTTCGGTGTTTCTATATTGGAAGCACAGGTGTTGTAATTTAAAATAAATTTCATTTTTAAACATAAGTTAATGTTTGTGTATTTGTACATTAGCAGTGTGGGTGTAACTATCTGCAATAAATGCAGTGTTTCAACTGAAGTAAGTGTAGATTTGTGCTACCCAAAGCCATGGGCAGATGTAAATGCTGGAGTATTTTGGCCATGCAACTCTCTGGCCATGCCCAGCACCTGCCCCACCTGCACTCAGACTGGGCAGGGGAAGCGCAGATTTGGGCTGGCAGCAGAGCCCCACATTGGCTCAGAACTCGCTGCAGAGGCTGCTGATAAAACTCTGGGGCTCCATGAGCACAGAATCCAAGCAGGAGCCACCTGGGGAGGACAAATCCATCATCCCACGGGCAGCTCTTTAGGAAAGGGCTCCAAGTGTCCCCCTGAAGCTCACCCCAGAGAGCAGAAGCCAGCAGGGATCCTGTGCCAGATTCGGCAAATGAGCTGCAGCAAGGGGGAGGCAGCAGCGACTGTGACTGCTGCAGGCTGGGGATGAAGGAAGGGCCATGGACACAAGTGCTGAGATGCCCCAAAATCCAGAGGGAGGCTGGAGAGTTCGGAATCAAGTGGCATTTCAGTGCCAAGCTCTCACAGGCATGGAAATGATGGAATCCCTTTGTATGAAATTACCTGGAAGAACTGACAGGGATTTGCTGCTAGAATCAGCAGTAGCAGAAAGTAAAAATGTACAAACACTAAGAGATCATCTAATATCCCCCACAAGCAATGGCTTCAAAAATGATCTGATATTTATATTATATTACATTATATTATATTATGTTATATTATATTATATTATATTATATTATATTATATTATATTATATTATATTATATTATATTATATTATATTACATTATATTACATTACATTACATTACATTACATTACATTACATTACATTACATTACATTACATTACATTACATTACATTATATTACATTATATTATATTATATTATATTATATTATATTATATTATATTATATTATATTATATTATATTATATTACATTACATTATAATATATTATATTATATTATATTATATTATATTATATTATATTATATTATATTATATTATATTATATTATATTAATTGAAATATATAATATATAATATGCATGAAATTTAATGCACATGTATTTTTGGACAATTTTTTTTTTGACATATATTTTCATTTAAGATATATATCTGAAATAGTCTTTCAGCTTGGGAGTATGAAGATTTACAACAGTGCAAAACCATCTGCCCACACAGCAGTCAGCCCCTGGGTGTGTGCATGCACACCCACCCACTGTGCCTGCTCTTCTCAGCATCTCGGGGCTGCTGTTTGCACACAATTGGGATGAATTTACCTCGACAGAGCCACGAGTGGAGTGTCCAGCTTGTCATAAACACTCATGTGGCAACGAACAACAGAGAGCTCTCAAATCCCATTATCACAGGTCATTTCATTCCTGCTGGGCACTGCGGAACTCTAAAAAAGACACAGAAAAGGGGTGGAAAACATTGGCATCATGCTACTGCTGGTGGCCTCCTGGAGGAAAATCTGTTGGGTTTCTTAATATCATAGCTTTCCATAAAATAGGAAAACTGCTCGCAGTTGTAGCCCAATTGTGAATGGTTTTCTTGACTTGGCAAAGCTGTGGGGTTAACAATGGGCTATGTCTTTGGTTCAAATCACCTGCAGACACAAGCACCACCACCAGCAGCACCAGCTACATCAGTCAGTTTTCTCAAAAAGCTGTGTTAAATTTGGGAGAGGAAAGGAAAACACATCAGACACTGTGGATTAATGACAAGACTCTGAGGAACAGTTCCAAAGCAAAGGGCAGCAGCTTCTCTCTGGGCCACTCCTTGTGCTCCAAGGCAGCCGGGCTGCTCTGGCTGCCCAGGACCCTGCGCCCCGCGGGCTCTGCAGAGCTGCACAGCGGGGAGGCAGCTTCAGGCACCTCAGCCCCTGGGCAGGAGGGGCTGCTTGCTCTGCAGGGCTGCCTGTGGGCAAAGCAGGGTGCTGGCCTTCTGCTCTTGGCCCCAGCCTGGCCTTGCAGGGCTAATGCTGTTCCTGTCTCAAATGTTCTAAGGACAGACTTGTTTGTTTCCAGCTCTGCACAGGTGTGATTTGCACCACAAAATACTGAAGGACTAAGGCCTGAACCACAGACCCTGACTGAAGCCTCAACAACAGGACCTGAACCAAAGCTGCCCTCTAGATCACCTTCCCAACCCAATGTTCTATGTACCTGCTCCTAAACCAAGTGTTATTATCAAAAGGATTGTTGCATCCATTCACTGGTGAAACACATCTTCACCTTTCTGCATGAGGAAAATGGACAAGGCCACACCTGGCCTTGGCTCCTCCTTGAGCCCTGGCCAGGCTCGGGGAGAAAACCAAGAGGAGAATGACATCAGCTGTGCCCCCAGCAGAAGCTCTGGCACATTGCTCGTCCAGCACTGTCAGAGCCGGGCTACTCTCACAGCGCACTCGGGAGCCTCGTGGCCGCCAAAGGTGGAGGCACCGCAGGATTTCCCGGTTCCCGGCCGTGGCTCTGCAGGGCTGGGCTGGGACAGCTTCCCCCAGCTGATGTGCAGCTCTGAATGAAGGGGAAACCATTGGGCTACCTGGTGATGGATCTTCCTTAATCACCAGACGCACCCTTTTGTAATAACGCTTAGGTGCATTGCTTAGCTTATCCTTTCCTGACACTTTTTTGCACTTTTCCATTACAGTAAATCACATTATTCCTTCAGCTGGTGTCTGTGTCTGCATCTCTGACCCTCTCCACCATCAAAACAAACACACAGCCAGTTTAGCATGAGACCTGCCTCTCTGCCAGCCCATCTCTTGGCAAACACCCCTCGTGGCCATCTCCACAAATGAAATTCCCTCTTTGCAACTTCCTTTTCTGCAGGCAGGTGAGAAAAGGAGCCACTTCCAGTTCTGGACACCTCCAGAAACCAGGATACCCACAGAAGAGCTGGAGAAGGGAGCAGTTTGAAACACAACTGCTTCAGGGTTTAAACCTGTCTTTATCAAATGAGCACACACCAACCTGTCCCAGAGGGAAAAGCAGGCAGGAAAGAGAAGCTCCTCTCCCACAACAGCAAACTCTGTGCTTCCTTCTCTTCTAGCTGGAGAGTGGAGGCCATGGGCTGTACCTCACTTTGGTAAGGGGCCCTGGGAATTGGCTTGATCTGGGAGGGCAGCAAAAGGAGTTCTCCTAAAAGTAGGAAAAGATTCTCTGGAAGGAATAGATGATGACAATATTTCTGCAGAAAAGCATAAAAAGAACAATTGTGGGGAACCAACATTTCCAGACCCGAGATGAAGATCCTTGGGGCAGCTTCAATTCGCCCGCTGCTGGCATGCCTTGGTGATTTTGGGGAAAAGAAGCGTCTCCCCACCCGTTCTGCCATCGTCCTGGCAGCAGGGTGCAGGCCTGTGGCAAGGCCGAGCCTGCCTCGTCGGCTGGGCCTGGGCTGTTGGGCTCGGGTCCCTGGGCCAGGACCATCTCCCGGCCTCCTGATGGGGTTGGGGGTTTTGCTTCCCCCTTCCGGTCCTGGGACACCGCTTTGTGGGCCAGGCCTGGGGTTCCTGATCTCCTGATCCTTCCACATGGGCCAGGGGCCGCCAGGGTCTTTCTCTGGCTGCTCTGCTGCTGCTCTTTCCAACAAAAAAAAAAAAAAAAAAAAAAAAAAAAATTAAATAAAAAGTGTTGAAAGAGCTGGCAGCAGCTCAAAGGCATTGAAGGGCCAAAAATGAGCTTCAGCCCAAGTTGTTCAGTAAAGGGCTGTGGCCAAGACATTCCACGTTCCAGAAATTTTCTCGGATTTTGATAACTATTAATGGATTTTTCTGTAGCAAGCCTGTTTCAGGACCAAAAGGGACTTTCAGAGATGGCAAAGAGGAACATCTTCAGTCCATGGACTTTTCCTGAAACTTAGCTCCTTGAACTTGGATTTTCTTTGCATTGTTTTTGCATTTTCTTATACTGTAAAATTGTTTTAGTGATATAATAGAATTTTATGTACTACAGGTGAAGAAATTCCCTGTTCATTCCACAGGAGCACTTGAGTGAAGTTTGATTGGCAACAGATAACCTGTCAAGTGTTGGTCCTTTCCTCTGCATGAGCCCAGCAGAGAAAATTACAAACACTATTCTTTTTAATTTAACTAAATAAAAAAGGTGACATGTTGCAGACATCTTTTATGAAAAATCCTTTCTTAGGATTTTTCCTTCTGAGAAGCTGCAGTTTCAGCAACAAAATGTAAACAATTATTATCTGCTGCTGTGGAATGCAACAGGTCCACCTGTGATTGGCCCATCTTGGATGTTTATAATGAGTGGTCAATCAAGGACCGAGCTATCTTGGACAGAGTCCAAGAGAGCTGCCTTTTGTTACCATTCTTTTCTATTCTTAGCTTAGCTAGCTTATGAGAGGAAATCTTACCTTCTTTTCCATTTTAGTATAGTTATAATGTAATATATATATCATAAAATAATAAATCAAGCCTTCTGAACATGGAGTCAACATTCTCGTCTCTCCCTTCACCTGAAAACCCCTGTGACCATGGTCACAGGAGGGTCTCTCTTGCCTTGGTAAGCCCTCAGCCCTCTGTGATATACCTCACCTCAATGCACACTTCAGGTGCTTTGTTGTTTTCTTTTCCTTCCTCCAAAACACCAAGAGATCAAAATCCTTGGTAAAAATAGGACTTCTACTTTCAGGAAAAGCCAAAAAGAAGCTCTGCAAGGCTTCTTCCTAGATACAGATAAAATACTCTGGTGATCTTATCACACCCTGTTCTCAAACTTTTGGCTCCAGCTTCTACTCTGGAACACCATGACTTCCTTGTAATCTGAAAGAGGGAACAAATCAAACCTCAAGAACAGGTCCTACCTTTAAAACCAGTGTCCCTCCCACCAGAAACTTCTTTTCCTGTTGTGATAGATGAGTCATGTGATGATTGACTCTCACAATTATTAGACAAATCTAATGTATGTGAAAAGAGCACATTATATGGCTCTATGCAGATATTTACCATATGTATTTTGATGTATTGATTAGTAGTGCTGTATTAACATTTTAATAATATGATAAATGTAGTCTTGTAATTGAAAGGTAGCTTTTGTAATTAAAATAAGAACTATGTCAGTGGGATTTTTTTAAGAAAGGAATGAGGCACTCGCACCCGATAGCAGCCACAGGAAACCTAAATCTTTCAGAGAAAAGAATTTATTGCCCTCTTATCAGAAGAAACGAACTTCTTCCTGCCTCGAAAGCACTGTTAGGATTAGAAGGAAGAAGTTGATGATGACCAGACAGAATCCTGTATTTGAATGGAATTTATGCATCATGTATGAAGTGCATGAATATGCAACGGGCCATTCCTTTTAAGGGTTAATCCTTTGTTAATGTGTGTCCTTTTTCGGGCTCCTGCTGCCCAGAAAAAGGTACCCGGACATCCGTAACTCTTTGTCTCTATTGTCTCATATTGTCCTAATTCAGCTTGTCCAAATTATTCTAATTGCATTACTATTTTTATAACAATTTTATTACTAATGAACTTTTAAAAATTTTAAAAACAAGTAATGGGCATTTTTCACAATGTATACAGGTTAAGAAAAGTTTATAGATTTATAGTTGTGCTGTACCCCTCACATGGTTATCAAGGGACAGCTGGGGTTGGGACATCTGGGAGGGCTGGCGTGTCGCTATGGCCACACCTGACCCCCAGTCAGGATTTGAGGAAGAGATCTCCACCAGTGGACAGCGAAGAAGGGGGTTGATGGACAGAACTTCAGGAGGGGTTAAAGGGTTAAAAAGGGAAAACCTCCATTGTGAGGGGCCTGAGAACATGGTGGGGAAAATCTTTTGCTCCTGGTGCTGTAACCTTTTTTCTTCATTCAATCTTCTGTTGTATTTTTGATAAGGTTTAATAAACCTTCCTAAACTATGAAAAGTGAGTAGCTATTTCTCACACTGTGGTCTGCAACTCTCACTCTTTATTACAATAGAATGCTTCTTTTTATTAGGTTTACATCAGTTCCAGATGCTTTTATGAGCTTTTATGCCTTTTTATCTATATATGTTTTTTACCACTATCTGCTTATTGCAACATTCCAGGAATCACTTTTGACTCTTCTCTCCATATTCCTGCAGAAGGTCGGGTCACTGTGGATTTTACACCAATAAAAATCCAGGTTGTTCAGATCCTAGGTGTGATGGGCAGGCACAATTTCCCTGCTGACACAGGGACTGAAGACAAACCCCTCTGTTGTCACTGAAAACAAAAGAAAGGAGGAAGTTTCTGCCCATTGGAAAGTCCCCGTTTGCCCTGAAGGACTCTGCCTCTTCTTTCTCAGCAGCAGCTCAGCAGCCGGATGCCAAGGACAAGAGAGGGAGAGGTGGTTGATTTGTGTGACAATCTAACAGCCCTTGCAAACAAGAGCTGAGTCTGTCAGTAACATCTCTGCAGAGGCAAGTCCTTGCTGAGGATGCAGAGCTGAGTCACTTGTGTTTAGTTTGCATCGAGTTAATGGCACGGTGGGTTTTCATGCTGCAGGTGTGGCCCCTGTGACAGCAGCCTGTTCATCCTTCAGGGGGTTTGCACCCACAGGGACAGTGCTGCTCCTGCCAGCACACCACAGCTTGTCCTCATGCCAAAAAGTCCAGGCAGAACTTCTTAAAGGAGCATTTTCCTTTTGCTCTCAAACCAAAGATTTAGATGTAATGGTATAATAGAAACAAATCTTTTCCCCTGTTGTCTGTTGGGAGAGGAGGAAAATCCTGTCACATCCAGATAGCAAGGCACTGATTTCACTTCCACTCTGGAAATGATTTGCAGGAGCAAGTAAATAAAATTCTCTGCTAGAACAGTGAAGTCCTGCCACTCTAAATCAGTGTGGTACCTGAAGGGTTTTGTAGCAGGTTTGCACCTAAGTTGATGCTCAAGAAGTTTATGACGTCCAACATAGACCTAAGGTTTGCGCAGCAGACTTTAGGCTGACAGCTAAGGGAGCGTAAATTAAATGGTCTTTCCAACCCAGAAGGCTGATGAGAATTGTTGGTATTTGTGCTCTCCTTCCTTGTTTAAAGGATAGCAACATATTTGACGAGATTTTGGCATTGCAGCTAAAAATCATGGCCAGATAAAGTCACCTAAGTGGTTGTTGTGCATTTCTACTTGTGGAGGTCATTATCAATGTAGCTGCTTCTGGAAATACAAAAAGCTCTTTCAAGACACTTCTTAAGAGAAAGGTCCTTTTCCTTTTCACTCTTAACTGCAAAGCCCCTCCAGGATGTAGAGCAAACAGGTTATCTAAATTGCCCTTTCACAATAACAGAAAACTTCCCCTTTAATCAGCCTGAATTGCACAATTCTCATCTGTATGAAGGGATTTTATTTAGTCTCTGCTGTAAAGAAGTGATTTCTATGCAAGAAGGTTGATAAAGGGCAGACCCAAATTAACAAGAGGGGTATTTGTAGGAGCTGCCATTACTCATCACACACTTTAAACAACCCACAGCACCCAGCCCAAAGCTAATATGGCTCTGTGTTAAACATTTCTGATGGATTACACATCCTTGTGTGAAGATGGAATTAGGATTTAAAGCCAGTATTTCTGCATATACAAGCATTGTGCAAGAACATTGCATCTTCAAAATGGAAACCAAATATCACCAGGGTACAGGGTAAACGCTGCAATAACATGAATACACTTCTCCCATCAGGTTCACAGGCAGCTTAACCAATTCTGTGCTTGCAGATAATCTGTTCTGGCATCTTTTGGGGCCCTGAACCAGGAAAGTCACACTGAAATACTGTGGGACCATGAAAATTTCTCCAGATCCAAACCAGTCTCCAGGTGACACAAGTGACTGCAGCAACCTCCAATAATGCAGTGGAGGCCAGACTTGCTGTGTTCTCTTTGTCATTGCAGGTTTGTAATTCAGACTCACAGAAAGGCTTGAGTTGGAAGGGGCCTTAAGGACCATCTAGATCCAACCCCCTGCCATGGGCAGGGACACCTTCCACTAGACCAGGTGGCTCAGAGCCCCTGCGAGGTTTGGCAAATACCCAAAGACACCTTTTCCTCTGTTTTGCAAGGTCAGATTTCCATGCTCACTTTCACAGATGGCTCCAGTCTCACACAGAGCATTGCTGATTGGTCACTCTTATCTCCACAGCCCAGCAGAGATCCTGTTTTGGATGGCTCTCACTGCTTCCAAGGCCCCAGGGACCAGCCACTGCCTCTCCTCCTTCTGCTTTCCCTTCCAGGATCAGAGATTTCCTGCTCCTTCCTCCATGTCTGAGACAACTGGAGGAGATGAGGGGCTGAGGATGTGGCTTCTGACAGAGAGTTGATAACACTCAGCTGAGTATTTTTTTCTCCTGCCACTAAGCTGTCAGGCTGCTGCTGAAATTCCTCCTGCTTGGAAAGGGCTGGTGTGAGCAGCAGGAATTGTTGCTGGCTGGAACTTTTCCAAGAACTGGACAAAAGAAGCATTTTGTGGAAGGCCACCAGCTGCCCTTGGTCAGCAGCACAAGGTGTGAGGTCCCCTTTGAGGGCCATCCCTGCACAAAGACAGCCTGGCCTTCTCCAGTGCCCAGAGCACCTTCCAGGCTTTCGGACTGGCCTCGTCCCTCACCCTGGAGAAGCAGGTTGCTGTTGGAACTCTCATATCCACAGTTTCTGGCTGGATTGCCATGTCTTACCACAGACAGCCCTGGACACACCAGCACAGACTCCATCTGCAATAAAAGGGGACTTTGTTCCAGCTTTTCCCTTGGACCAGCGTGCAGCAAGCCCACCTGGGCCTCATTCAGGTCTGTGTGGGCTGGTAGTCAGCTTCTGCTGGGAATTTAAAGATTTCACCCTACTCTCCTACTCTCCCCAGCAAATAGTGGAGCAAACCCAGCCGCACCAACCCCCAAATTTCACTCTAAAAACCACAATTTTCATTTTCCTCTATTCAAGCCTTGAAGAAAACAAACTTTTCTTGAGTGAGCTGGAGGCACAGTGTTCTCCAAGATCATTCTTGAATAGGACAATATTGCAGGGGAAGACTGGCAAACCCAGAGTTTACTGGTGCTTAGGAAGCTTTGCAAAACCTTCCCACGTGCGGTGCTCTTGCACCCTCCTGAGCTCCTGGAGCCCTCGCTCAGCTCAGGCACAGTTTGGACAGAAGGGGATGGTTCCGTCTGTCACATGTGGGGACAGGAGGAGGGAAGACTTTGCAAACACAGCCACGAGGGCAGGGCTGTTTTCATTGATGGTGCCAAGGTAGTACATCATCTTTGATTAAATGTGAGGTGCTGAAGGGCAAAAATTCTCAGTGATAAGGAGAGAGTGTCTCCACTCACACAGCAAGGTAAGTGAAGGGGAAAGAGCAATCTGTATTTTATGGGAGGTGTTCAGTTTTTAATAAAACCTTTTTGCAGAACACGTGCTTAGGCAGGGGTGATTCAGAGCATTTTATCAGCCTCACAGAGTATCCCCACATCTGCTTTGCCACATTTTCTCTCTTTTTTTCATTGTGAATGATTTCTCCTGTCAGGGTGGCTCCTGCTTGGAGTTCTACTCTCAGTGGAGCCCCGGAGTTTTCTCAGCTGCCTCTGCAGCGAGTTCTGAGCCAACGTGGGGCTCTGCTGCCAGCCCAAATCTGCCCTTCCCCTGCCCAGCCTGAGTGCAGGTGGGGCATGTGCTGGGCATGGCAGGAGATTGGCATGGCCAAAATCCTCCAGCATTTACACCTGCTCATGGCTTTGGGTAGCACAAATCAGAGAACACCCATCGCAGCTGACAAACGGCATTTCTTGCAGATTGCTACAGCCACGCTGCTGATCCACAAATACATGAGAATCAATTTCAGTTGAAAAATGTCATTTATTACAAAGTGCTACACCCACGCTGACAATACAGAACTATACAAATCTCAATTTAGGTTATAAACAGGAATTTATTAGATTATTACAACCTGTGTATGTAATAATATACAAATACCAACTTCAGTTAATTTCTTGCCAACCTCTACAAAAACTCACTATACACAAAGATCAATTAGGTGTTTAACAACTTAATTTATTACATATTACTACAAGGATTAAGCCCATCTAGGAATACAAAAATACGTCCATAGATATGTAAATACAATTACATCCATAAACAGATAAATATACCTATACAAATAGACTTATATACCTATACAAATACCAATATTCCTATTTTAAAAGCCATATAACAAAAATCATATCAAAAGAGATACCTACACCACTGTACCCATAAGAAACAGAAATTACACAGATATAACAATATCCATGTATACATAGATAAATTGATACACATATATGTAATTTCAAACATATATGTATATATACAAATAGCATACATTCATAAAAAAAAAATATACATAAATACAAGAATATACACATGGAAATAAATCCATACAAATAGCAACCCACATACAGAAATACAGATGTAATAATCCCTGTCTATGTTCAAGTCCATGTATCTGTAAAGAACACTCAAAGCAGAGGGATCCCAGCTGCCCCATCTTCAAAGCCTCTCGCTCGGTCTCCTCCTCCCGTGCAGAGCAGCTCTCCTGGACAGGGACAGGGACAGCAGATGGGACATCTGGCAAGCAGAGGGAACACTGAGTGAGTATGGGGACGTTTCCCTTGGCAGCAGCTGCACTTCCATCAGGGCAGAGGAAATGTCAGAGCCTCCCCAGGGGGTCAGAAGGAGAAAGCAGCCGGGCGGGCCGGGCTGTGGTGAGCGCAGCCGCGGCGGGACTGTCCCGCAGCCCCGGCAGCCCGGCAGAGCCGGCACAGCTCCCGGGCCCTGCGGCACAGCTGCCTTGCCCAAGGACAGCCCCTGTGCCAGCCGGGGCAGCTGCGCTGAGCAGCCCCAGCACGGGCAGGGCCCGCTCCTGCCCCGCCGGGCAGTGCCCACGCCACAACCCACGGCAGCCTCAGCCCCACCTGCCTCCCCGGGCCTGTGGCCTCAGCCAGGCTCTCTCCAGGCTGGCAGCAGCAGGGCCCCGTTCACTTCTCTCGCTGCTGGCCTTCAGCTCCTCCCTGCTGGCTTCCCGTCAGTCTCCAGCTGTCCTCACGGTCTTCATGGCAGCTGTGGCAAAAGTGGAGGCTCTGGAATTGCTTCCAAGGCCTGGCAGAGCTGCAGTCCTGGAGCCCTCTGTGCTCCCTGCTGGCCCCCTCCATCCCCCCAGCCCCACCATGCTCTCGGTGAAGCCCCAGCCGCCTTCAGTTTCTTCAGCCCCTCACAGTCCTCTCACGCCCCTCAGTCCCTTCTGAGCCATCCTGTCCCCTGAGACCTGCCACCCCATCAGCCTGTGCCACTTCCCTGTCACCTCAGTGCCACCAAGGCCCTAGGCTGCCCCACAGCCCTCAGCCCCAGCAGCAGCTCAGGGTCACCGTCCCTTCAGCACCACGGCCCCCTCAGCCCCCTCAGTCTCACCGTCCTTCAGCAGCTCCTCAGGGACAGTGCCTGGGGCCAGCGGCAGCTCCCACCGCTCCAGGGACAGCCGGGGCTGGAAGTGCTGCTCCGCCCGGCCCGGCCGCCAGCTCGGACCCAGCACAGGGACAGGGGACACAGCGGGCACCGGGGGAAAAACAAGAGGTGAAAAAGGCAGCTGATGGGGGAAAGAGGTACAAAGGCAGCCTAGGCCTACACAAACAGCAATCCTTCCATTAATCTCTCCATCTAAACATTCCTCTTACTATATAACTATACACATTCATAAATGTAACTTCATATATATATATAAATATTTTACTCTACACATAGAAAAATCTAACTCTGAAAATCTACAAATGTAAATATATTATAAAATATAATTATATCATATCTATACCTACATACATATCCACAATTAACTATACAGATCTATCAATATATGTCTATATAAATAGAACACTATCATCTATAAATGGAACTATAACCACTAATAAATAACCATAGAAATCTATAAACATATCTACAAGCAGAGGAGTTCTACCTGCATGATGGTCACAGGCTCTCCCCTGTCTCTTCCAGCCCTCCTGGAGATGTTGGTCAGATGGCATCTGGGAAGCAAAGGGAACGCTCAGTCAATATTGGCCCTTCTGTACCTTTCCCTTGGGCAGCAATTGTCCTTCTACCAGGGGCTCTCAAAGATGGCCTGAAAGGCAGACTCTTACTTGGCAATTTGGAGCAATCTGTCCTTAAAAGAACAGGGACCATTCCAAGGGTTCAAAAGTGTGCTTCAAAGCATTGAATTATCTTGATAAAGTCCCAGCCCCCGCAGTGCAAAGGGCACCCAGGAGAGCTTGAAACACAGACAGTCCCAGCTGCCACAAGGAAGCCCAGCCTTGTTCTTTCTCTGAGCTGACAGAGACACCTCAGTCCTCACTGAAATGGCTGAAGCTGAAGGTGCTGGGAGCTGAGTCATGAACCAGCTCCATTACCTGCCATCTACAAACTGCCCTCTGCAGTGAGCAGCAGCTGCTCCAACTTGATCATCAGCTGTGGCAGGAAGGGCTGGGAGGGACAGAGCTCCCTACGAGGCCTACAGGCTGCACCAGCTTGGCTAAGGGATGGATGCAAAGTGCTCCTTCTCACCTCTTAGGCCTCCCTAATCAGGGGTCATTCAAGCTTTTCCTTCTGATACTGGAGTTACCGTGATTTTTCAATTGGTTGGCCTCTGATGTTGTGCTCCTTGTTTTTCGTGTGGGTCAGGACAAATACCAGCAGACTGGTACTACATTTAGTCAGTGATTTGGACTTCTACCCTGAATTTTTGCTCTTTTTTTCCCCCTGCTCCTTCAAGTGTCGCTCAGCCTGGCCTCCCCCAGCACGTTGCAGTAAATTTATCCACCAACTTCAGCACAAAACTGGGACACCCAGCTTGGTGACACAACTCCCACAAGGTCAGGTTTATTCCCTGCTCCCTGCCCCAGCAGAGGACTCTGTGTCAGAGCCTCTGGAGAAGCGTGGAGGGCAGGGCTCAGAGAGGTTGTGCCCATGCAGGATTTGAACTCAAGGCACCAGGAAGCACCAACCCTGCTCGGAGCAGCCATCTCACAGCTCTCTAAACCAGTGGGGGCTCTGTCCTTACCAGGCTCCTCGGGCTCCTGGGAACTGTTCCTGCAGCTCTCAGTGCCAGATGAAGCTTCCTGTGCTGCAGCTGTGTTCACAGGCTCCCCTCCTGAAGAATCAGGGGCAACACCAACATTGCCCTGAGCAGAAAAACAGAAAGAAAGGAACCCAAAGGTCACTCACTATTTTGCTGGAATCATATCAGGGATACAATAACTGTCCTTCTCCACTCCCAAAGGACATGGAGCACAGAGGAGGGAACACTGCCCACGTGGTTCACATGACAAGCCTTTTAAACTCAGGATTCAGGGGGCCAAGGTGAAACTGAAGCTCTCACAAAAAATGACCTTTGAGACAAAACAAGAACACAGAAAACCAGAAGACACCAAGTGAGGGGACATGCCCCCACGCTCTGACCCTGCCTTATCCCAGAGCTGTGAGAAATCAGCCAGCACAAAGCCAGGGGCTCTCCTTGCTGCCAGCACGGCTGCCAGCCCTGCCCAGGGCTGTGTGCTGCAAACCCACAGGCAAAGCACACATTTCTGCCTGGCAGTCTCAGCACCCTCAGCCAAGCGCTCACACAACCCATCACAAGGTGCTGCTTCTCCGAGCCCTCTGCTGCTGCCCCGCGTGTGTCATCCAGGCAAACATTGATGCACCCAGGCTATTTCCAGGATCACATTTGTGATCAGTGGCAAAAATCGGTAAATCATTAGGGTAGGGAAAAAAACCAACCCAAAAGACAGGAAAAGCCAGACAACCAAGTAGTGTTTCTATTCCACTGAAGAAGCAAATGTCCACAATTAAGCAAATTACCTCTGGACACAAAGATATTCTCCCTATGACCAGTTTCAGAATATTCATCTCTTCTGCCATAGCCCGTCCATCAGAACCCTAAAGATTCTAAAGATGGTTCCAAGCCTGCAATGTTTCCTTTTATTATGGAATAAAATGCTTCTCTAAACTGCTATGTGTGACTTTACAGAAGACAAAAGTCATGCCACTTGAGAATAAGGTATTGGTAAATCAAAAAAATCCCACTCCCCCCTTGAGTCATAATCACAAATGTACTGCAGGCAATGGGTCAGCACATCAACAAAAAGAGAGACGTTCTTTGGCCAACACGTGTAAGAATCTGCAAAGGACAGAGAGGTGCAGCTGCAGCCCAGCCCTTGCTTTGCCTTGGCCTTTCCACCCAAAAGAGGCACGTCCACATCTGCTGCAGCTGGGGCAGAGGCACCTCTGGCATGCCCCTCCCTGCACGGGACACTTGGCCTTCAGTGCCACTTCTCCAAACACCCTTCTTCTCTTTCCCAGCAAGTAAAACCTCTTCTTCATTTCTTCTTCATCTCCTCTTTTAGAAATCTTTATTTACCAAGAATAATTCAATAACTAAATAATAATGAAATAAGTTCAATTCAAGAAGCCTTTGCTTCTCAACCGTGTAACAAGGTTCAAAAGCTCTCAGTCCAGCCCCTTTTATCCCCATCCAATGGAATTACCTGCACAGAGGGAGATCTTTCAGACAGGGACCTCCTGATCTCCCGAATCATTTTTTCTACGGCAAGGCCCAGATCTGCTGGTGGCCATTCCTCCTCCCCAGGTGCGTTCTGTGCTGAGCTGGAGGCTGTCCATGCTGCACAAGCTGCACTGCCGGGTGGAGCGCTGGGCCCTGAAGTGCCCAGGGTGGCTGCAAAAATCCAAACACATTGGTCAGGCTCCACAACGTGGCTGTGGGACACAGAGCTCTAGTGCTGCTGTGGATCAAACATCACAGGAAGCACATAGCAAAACCAGGCAGAGAATCTTTTGGCCTCCGAGTGCCCCTTCCTAGTAGGCTTATAACTTCTGGCCGAGAATGGCAGAGCCTTGCGGCAAAATACTTCAAACGGTCACTTTTCACGACCTTTTGGAAAAACAAGGCTACAACTCTTTACCTACCTCGTGCGTCGTCAGCTGGGGGCTGCTGCTCCCTGTGGAGCTGCTGGAAGCTGCAGGGCTGGATGGCGAGCACCTCCCGCTCGGCCGGAGGCAGCTGCTCCCCGTAGAGCTCCTGCGAGCGGCTGCGGGGCCCCTCCCGCCCGAGCGGCTGCGACTCCCCATGGAGCCCGAGCAAGTGGCAGGGCGGGATGCCGAGCACCTCCCGCTCGGCCGGCGGCGGCCGCTCCCCATAGAGCTCCTGGAAGCGGCTCGGCCCCTCCCGCCGGGCCGGCAGCGGCCGCTTGCTGTGCAGCAGGTGGAAGCTGCAGGGCGGGCGCCGGGCGAGCAGCGGCCGCTCCCCGGGGTGCTGCTGGAGGCGGCCGGGCCGGGGGCTGCGCAGCTCCCGCCCGTCTGGCAGCGCCCGCTCCCTGTGCAGCAGGAGGAAGCCGCTGGGCGGGCGCCCGGCCGGCAGCGGCGGCCGCTCCCTGGGCAGCGGCGTGAAGCGACCGCGCCCGTGCCGCCCGTCCGGCAGCGGCCGCGCCCCGGGGAGCTGCTGGGAGCAGCGGGGCGAGCGCCTGCGGCCATCCCGGCCCGCCGCCGGCCGCTGCCTGTTGGCCGCGCTCCGGCGCTTGATGCGGAGCAGGAGGTCGGGGCGGTCGCGGCGAAAGCAGGGGTTGCTGTAGTGGAGCCAGGCCCAGGCATCGCCCGGCACCTTGCGGAAGCCGTAGCGGTAGAGCTGCCGCACGAAGCTGCGGAACTGCGTGGCCCTGAAGGTGAGCGGCACCGGGGCCGGCCCATGGCCACGGCCCCTGTGGGCGCGGCCCGAGCTGAGCAGCTCCCGCTCCAAGAGGGAGCGGTCGATGAGCAGCCCCTGGGCGCGGCTGTCCCAGCGCACGGAGCGGACGCGGGGGCTGTTCACCAGGCGCCAGAGCTTGGCGGGGAAGGTGCGGGCGCTGAGCCCGGCGGGTAGCAGCAGCTCCGCCATGGCGTCCATCGCCGACTGTGGCCACAACGCCCGCAGCGCAACGGCCGCGGCTGCGCCGGCGGCGCGCGGCCTGAGGGGGGCGCTGCGCTCGGGCCCGCGGGGACGTGCACGGCAGAGCCGGGGCTGCGGGCACAGCGCGGGCGGGGCGGCTCCGGGGCTCCGGGGCTCGGCTCTGCTCGGCTCGGCTCGGCTCGGCACAGCGCAGCAGGTTATCCCTACGCTGCATGCCGTGCCTGGGTCACCATCGGTGACAGAGAGGAAGGACATTGCTCTGTTTTGGCTGGGGAAAGGATGAAAAGGCATGATTAGAAAACATTCATTTGGTCTCCTTTTCAGCAGACTAGCTGGTTTTATCTCACCGTGTCTGCCTGTCTTTGACAGAGTTGGCACATTTCTCCTGAATTGGAGTCAGCCAAAGCAGCAGTAATGGGCAGCAATTTTGTCAGCATTGATATTAAAGCTAAAATGCTGCCCCATGGATGGATGTTGCTTTCTTCAAGGGATTTTTGGCCTGGTCTTATAGCAAAGTCACACTGGTGTCTTCCCAAGCAGCGTTGCCTTTTTATTTCCACAGAAATCACCTCTTCTTTTTCTTCCCCCGATCTGAGGAGAGTTCCCATGCAAATGCCTCCTGCAGCCAGCTCTTGTCACTTTAGACTGACAAAGGAGATCTTGCAGAGGAGAGAGACTCCCTCGAGCTGCTGTGGAGAGCTGAAGGGGGAAGCACAAGTGGTGTTTATCCAAGGCTTGCAGATTCATTCCTGTAAAGAAAGAAAGTATACAGGTGCCATATAGAGAAACAAGGTATACGGGAAAGAGGGGGGGGGAAAGGAGAGGGGTAATAGAGAAAGGAGCCCTCCGCAGGCAGACATCAATCTTCATGGAGGTAATGATCGATGCTCAGTTTATTGCAAATCTCAGAGTACATTTATATGGTAATACAGCGTTCAGCACCGGGAGAATACATATAAGTGGTTACAAAGTGTTATGTATAGGACAAAGAGCTAACATATATTTGGTCACGTACATAGATTGGCAAAAGTGTCAGCAGAACATTCTGCCCCATATCTTCTCTTCACATCCTTGGAACATCTTGTTTCACATCTCTTTTCCTGGGGTACGTCTTGGCAAACTTCTTTATTTTGTTTCCCCAAGGGCAGCATGTTTCTGCTCTAAGGCACTTACGCAGGGTTGTGCAGCTTGCTTCTCTCCAGTGTCTGCTCAAAATGCTCTCTACATTCCTGAGCTTCCTGACAAACCACAGAGACTTTGGGATTGTCGTATTGGCCAACACATTTGAGTCTGGGAACTTTTTGAATTACTTCAATTACTCTTTTTTTTTTTTTTTTTTTGCTTTCCTCCAGAAATAATGTCCTATCTAATGCTTCCAGAGAATCTTTTCCTACTTTTTGGAGAATTCCTTTTGCTCCCCTCCCAGATCAGGCCAATTCCCAGGGCTCCTTCCCAAAGTGAGGTGCAGCCCATGGCCTCCACTCTCCAGCTGGAACAGAAGGAAGCACAGAGTTTGCTGTTGTGGGAGAGTGGGAGAGGAGCTTCTCTTTCCTGCCTGCTTTCCCTTTGTGACAGGTTGCTGTGTGCTCATTTGGTAAAGGCAGGTTTAAACTCTGAAGCAGTTGTATTTCAAACTGCTCCCTTCTCCAGCTCTTCTGTGGGTATCCTTGGACAAAAGGCCTCTTGGTGGGAGCTCCCTGTGGCAGGTTAAGGAAGGAGATTGATATTTCATGGTTGTGACTGCTGAAAGCAGCTGGTTTATGGAGGTGTCCAGAGATGGGAGTGGCTCCTTTTCTCACCTGCCTGCAGAAAAGGAAGTTGCAAAGTGGGAATTTCATTTGTGGAGATGGCCACCAGGGGTATTTGCCAAGAGATGGGCTGGCAGAGAGGCAGGTCTCATGCTAAACTGGCTGTGTGTTTGTTTTGATGGTGGAGAGGGTCAGAGATGCAGAGACAGACACCAGCTGAAGGAATAATGTGATTTACTGTAATGCAAAAGTGCAAAAAGAGTCAGGAAAGGATAAGCTAAGCAATGCACTTCAACATTATTACAAAAGGGTGCCTCTGGTGATTAAGGAAGATGCATCACCAGGTAGCCCAATGGTTTCCCCTTCATCCAGAGCTGCACATCAGCTGGGGGAAGCTGTCCCAGCCCAGCCCTGCAGAGCCACGGCCGGGAACCGGGAAATCCTGCGGTGCCTCCACCTTTGGCGGCCACGAGGCTCCCGAGTGCGCTGTGAGAGTAGCCCGGCTCCAACAGTGCTGGGCGAGCAATGTGCCAGAGCTTCTGCTGGGGCACAGCTGGTGTCATTCTCCTCTTGGTTTTCTCCCCGAGCCTGGCCAGGGCTCAAGGAGGAACCAAGGCCAGGTGTGGCCTTGTCCATTTTCCTCATGCAGAAAGGTGAAGACGTGTTTCACCAGTGAATGGATGCAACGTTCCTTTTGATAATAACACTTGGTTAAGGAGCAGGTACATAGAACATTGGGTTGGGAAGGTGATCTAGAGGGCAGCTTTGGTTCAGGTCCTGTTGTTGAGGCTTCAGTCAGGGTCTGTTGTTCAGGCCTTAGTCCTTCAGTATTTTGTGGTGCAAATCACACCTGTGCAGAGCTGCAAACAAACAAGTCTGTCTTTAGCACATTTGAGACAGGAACAGCATTAGCCCTGCAAGGCCAGGCTGGGGCCAAGAGCAGAAGGCCAGCACCCTGCTTTGCCCACAGGCAGCCCTGCAGAGCAAGCAGCCCCTCCTGCCCAGGGCTGAGGTGCCCGAAGCTGCCTCCCCGCTGTGCAGCTCTGCAGAGCCCGCGGGGCGCAGGGTCCTGGGCAGCCAGGGCAGCCCGGCTGCCTTGGAGCACAAGGAGTGGCCCAGAGAGAAGCTGCTGCCCTTTGCTTTGGAACTGTTCCTCAGAGTCTTGTCATTAATCCACAGTGTCTGATGTGTTTTCCTTTCCTCTCCCAAATTTAACACAGCTTTTTGAGAAAATTGACTGATGTAGCTGGTGCTGGTGGTGGTGCTTTTGTCTGAAGGTGAGGGCAGGTGATTTGGACCAAGGACAGAGTCCATTGTTAATACCCCAGCTTTGCCAAGTCAAGAAAACCATTCACAATTGGGCTACCACTGCTGAGCTGTTGTCCTAGGCTTTGGAAAGCTACCACCTTAAGAAACCCAACAGATTTTCCTCCAGGAGGACACCAGCAGTAGCATGATGCCAATGTTTTCCACCCCTTTTCTGTGTCTTTTTTAGAGTTCCGCAGTGCCCAGCAGGAATGAAATGACCTGTGATAATGGGATTTGAGAGCTCTCTGTTGTTCGTTGCCACATGAGTGTTCATGACAAGCTGGTCACCCCACTTGTGGCTCTGTCGAGTTAAATTCATCCCAATTGTGTGCAAACAGCAGCCCCGAGATGCTGAGAAGAGCAGGCACAGTGGGTGGGTGTGCATGCACGCACCCGGGGGCTGACTGCTGTGTGGGCAGATGGTTTTGCACTGTTGTAAATCTTCACTCTCGGAAGCTGAAAGACTATTTCAAATATATATCTTAAATGAAAATTTATATAAAAAAATGAAATTGTCCAAAAATACATGTGCATTAAATTTCATGCATATTATATATTATATATTTTGATTAATATAATAATAACATAACATAATATAATGTAATATAATATAATATATGCATGAGATCATTTTTGAAGCCATTGCTTGTGGGGGATATTAGATGATCTCTTAGTGTTTGTACATTTTAGTTTCTGCTACTGCTGATCCTAGCAGCAAATCCCTGTCAGTTCTTCCAGGTCACTTCACACAAAGGGATTCCATCATTTCAGTTCCTGTGAGAGCTTGGCACTGAAATTGGCACTGATTCCGAACTCTCCAGCCTCCCTCTGGATTTTGGGGCATCTCAGCACTCGTGTCCATGGCCCTCCCTTCATCCCCAGCCTGCAGCAGTCACAGTCGCTGCTGCCTCCCCCTTGCTGCAGCTCATTTGCCAAAGTGCTGCCAAAGGCAGCAGGGCTGGCTCAGGATCCCTGCTGGCTTCTGGTCTCTGGGATGAGCTTCAGGGGGACACTTGGAGCCCTTTCCTAAAGAGCTGCCCGTGGGATGAGGGATTTGTCCTCCCCGGGTGGCTCCTGCTTGGATTCTGTGCTCATGGAGCCCCGGAGTTTGCTCAGCAGCCTCTGCAGCGAGTTCTGAGCCAACGTGGGGCTCTGCTGCCAGCCCAAATCTGCGCTTCCCCTGCCCAGCCTGAGTGCAGGTGGGGCATGTGCTGGGCATGGCCAAAATCCTCCAGCATTTACACCTGCTCATGGCTTTGGGTAGCACAAATCTACACTTACTTCAGTTGAAACATTGCATTTATTGCAGATTGTTACACCCGCACTACTAATGTACAAATACACAAACATTAACTTATGTTTAAAAATGAAATTTATTTTAAATTACAACACCTGTGTTACCAATATAGAAACACAGAAATATCAATTTATGATTAAAATCTAATTTACTGTGAGAATTGTGCTATGTAAATATATACAGATATCAACTTCAGTGAAAAAAAAATTACTTCATTGCAACCCTCTGCAACAACTCACTGTACACAAATATTGAAGTTACTGAATTGAAGTTGCACTGTGGAGAATATTATTAATAATTGGTTAGCTGAGAAAGGCCACACTGATATAATGCCACTGGTTAAACTGAAGGAGAAAAGTCAGCAGTCAGCAAGCTAAAAGGAAGAGTCAGCAGTGACCTTGCTGCAACATGAGGATAGGGAGTTGAGATTAGTCCTGAATACATCCTAAGAATATGTAGAAAGTATCAAAAGTAGAACCATAGGAATGTAGAAGTAGGCGTAGGTGCTGATATGCAAGCTGACCAATCCTGAGCTCAACTTTTGCAATATGTATGAAGCTCATTATTAACTGTATTTAACCCGCCGTACTGATCAATAAAATTGAGCCTGTGATGATCAAACTGATGTCCTGGTTCCCTTCCGTCGACATTTCACAATCAAATTTATTACATATTACTACAACCATACAGCCCATATACAAATACAGAAACATCAATATCCCCCTCTAAAGAATCTCAGATCCAGAACTAAATAAATTGAATTTTAGAACTATACAACTCCATACATAATAAATAGAAGTAAATACATATATAGACATAACAATATAGAGATGTAAACATACATTACAAATTTCATGACATATATATGACAATATAATACAAATATAACAAACCTGTCTATAAATACACAAACATCAATGGACCAATAAAAAAATCCATACAACCCCAGCAATAGAAATGCACAGCTACAAAGCTGTACAAGTATGTAAACAGATGAATATACACGCATCAATATAACAATATACATACATAATATCCCTATACAAATATCAGTCAGTGTAAGTAAATATCCCTATACTTGTAACTATCCAAACCTAACTACACATCCATAAACAGTGCTAGATCAGGAGGGGTTGCAGCCGCCGATGTTCCCAGGCTCTCGCTCGGGCTCCTCCTCCCGAGCAGAGCAGCTCTCCTGGACAGGGACAGCAGATGGGACATCTGGCAAGCAAAGCGAACACTGAGTGAGTGTGGGGACGTTTCCCTTGGCAGCAGCTGCGCTTCCATCAGGGAAGAGGAAATGTCAGAGCCTCCCCAGGAGGGTCAGAAGGAAAACAGCTGAGCGGGCCGGGCTGTGGTGAGCTGTTCACTTCTTTCTGGCATCCCAGTTGCTCTGAGGGAACTCCCTCATGTCAGGGTATTGAACCACCTCTGCACTTATCAAGACTGTGGCCCCCAAATCAATCAGCATTTATGTCTCCAGCTGCTTGCACCAATGACAGGGAATGTCCTCTAACAGTGCTGGGGCACAAAGTTACCTTGCAAGGTCATCTGACAGGGCCTTGTTCTTTCTGTGCTTCCTGTGTTTCTCCTTACCTTCCAGTTGGAACTTTTACAGCATTTCTTTCTCTTTCCCCTTCATCAGTGCCGAAATGCGTGTTTCTCTTCCAGGTTTCAGTTTGTTCAGTGATCCTGTCAAGCCTTTTCTCAGAAGCTTTTATAATGGAATTGAGAGTTAATTTCAGCAATTTTGGTGATTTTCTGTGAGATTTATGCAAGTGTCCTGTTCATTGGGCACCATTTAGGAAGGTGCAAAAGAGAAAAAGGATGCTCTGTCGGTCAGTTCACTAGTGGAATTTTCAGGGATAGAGAGAGTGATTAGCTGAATTTTACATCTACTCCTAACCTGAAAGTGCAACAGGTAATTTGGGGAGAAATTTAAGCCTGATTTCTGCTTCTACCAGCCTGTATTCAAATGTAAAGTAAATAGAGCAGGGTGAGAATGTCAGTGTTCAGTTCCTGAAGTGCCTTATTAAGGTGTTCTTAAAGTAATGGAGATAAAATCTGGGTGGGGATTCCTAATTTCCAGCCACTCATTGTCAATTTCACTGACTCTGAAAACAGCAGAGATGTGCACATCATACCTTATCAATCCATTTGGGGATGGTTTAGGTTCAGATTCTCTGAGGCTTTAGATTTTTAGATCTCTAGACAATGCTTCCAGCAATCTAAACAGCTTTTAGAATTTAAACTTTTCTCCTTTTTTCCTCAGTCTTTGCACTCATGTGCACCAGAGACCTTCAGTGAATGGATTCCACTCTAATCCATCTCCAAGCTGAATCTCCCAGCTGTGTTCACACTGGTGGTTCGTGTGTCTCTTCTGCACAGTGCAATTTTAAAATCTTCGTTCCTTATTATCTCTGCCCTTCTTTTTCTGTTTTAGCTTGCAAATGCATGCAAATGTATCAGAAATGATACACCTAATTTCTGACGCATCAGTTCCTGTCTAGCAATTTCATTTTATCCTGTTCTGATATTATGCTGGCCTTCTATGTTTTATTCTAACTGGACTTCTGTTTTCTTGCATGTGGAAGTTTTACAATGCAATGCTCTCATTCACCTGCTTTCATGAAACCCTTCATTAACATTAGCACAAGTAACTGTGCGATTCCCTTCTGCTTTGTAGAAGATTTGGGAAACTCAAGTCCTGCTCAGCTACAGAAAAACATACATGGTGCTTGGTAATTCTCCTAAGAGCTTAAGCTGATGGTAAACAACTGCAGCTTATTCATTTCACAGAAATTGGGAGAAAAGACATTGCAAATATTGAGGAATGTATGCAATATTGATGTGCATCCCTCAGTTATACAGACAGACTGATGTCACTGGCAAAATTCCCTCTTTTCCAAAGGTTTTCATTTGCTTTGGCTGTGCTTCGTATGACTGCAGGTCACATTTCCCTTGGTTTAAGAAAGTATCTTGGCAGTTACTCTTTGTGCTATATCTTGCTAATTCTACACTTGGAGGAATTACTCAGTTCTGCAGTCCTTTTTACATGCCCTGTTCTAAAAGACTTTTATACTGTTTTCCCTCTCTCTGTGTTTTCACACTTGTTCAACAAGGTTTTCTTTCTAAGAATATTAATCACAATATCCCAAAGGATTAAAAAATGCTTAGGTATTTTTCCCTAAGTATTTACTAAAGAAAAATAATAGTTATAAAAAACCTGTATGCATGCTGGATGTAAAATCCAAACAGAAATAAATTTGAGAGTTCTCCCAAAAACCTTAAGAAAAAACCCCATGTATTCTGTAAAACCCAGAGTATTCATTTACAGCATACAAAAATGGGCATGTTCTAGAAGAGAAAATTTGTGCAACGGTTCTACACAGAATTCTATGCTTTCAAGCTTTTTGCCCTTCAGGGGCAGTGCCATTCTCTGAACTGTAATGCTCCGAGCATGTTCTGCTCACCTTGACAGCTTTCTGCCCTCCCCTGGTACAGATCATCCTCCCAGCACAGGGGCAGTGCAGCCACAACAACACGCAGCAGCTTCCCACACAGCAAGAACCTGAAGGAGAGAAATGGCTTTTCACCAGCTGCTGCGGGTTCTAATAGTGCCACCTCTCAGCTGCTGAAAGCCTGAATTTCTGTTTTGCAGTGAGTTAGTTCATTGAGCCAAATGTTCTGGTATGTAGTGGTATGTTCAAGTGTTCCCCAAGTTATTACAGTTAGCTTCTCCCCTATGTTGTGCCCTCCTACCCAAGTGTCCCTCAAGGAATCCCCTCCCTCCTCACCAGATTTTTCCCTGTCTATCAAGACAAAACAGCCCCTTTGCCCCATCCATCAGCCCAAACCCTACCCTTTGTTCCAGAAAGTTCCCTGTCCCTCACCCCAAGATCCAATCCCTATCCCAACGCTCTCTCTTCCCCTTGTTCTGATTTGTTGTAGCCCTCAAAACCACACCCCAAGCGTCGCTTATTGGTTACAATATGGTGTCCACCCCCTGTTTTGAAAGACTTTAAAAACCCATGCACAGGGGTGCTGGGGCTTCTTTGAACATCTGTTCCCATTGGGCATTCTCGCCTGTGAACCTTCCCGCCGCCTCTCCTGATGAATTTGCTGCACTTTACACCGCGGAAGAGTCTCCTCTGCTTCCTTCACTCGGTCCTCCAGGGGTCTTTGCTGCTGGGCATTTGGCCTAGAGGTTCTGGCTCAGGCAAAACCCTAACCTAGCCAGTTCCCCACTCTTGCCATTGTCCCTGGAGCATCACAGAGCTAGCCAGGGCTGCAGAGGGCAGTGACAGTGACCCATGCCCTGGCATGTCACAGCCCCCAGAGCCACACCTGCCAGGCCACAAGCCCCAGCCCTGGTCCCCACTGCAGCCTCAGGGGCTCCTGGGCATCCTCACCCTGGGTGCAAAGGCAGCCACAGGAGCCCCCCAGGGCGCTCTGGATCCAGGCTGCAGACACACTAAAGCCAGCACTGAAAGGGACATGGATGGGGACTGCAGCTGGATCTTCCAGTGCTCACCACTCCTGACTACTCTGTAACTGAACCCAAACTTCATTTGCAGCACTGTGAGCACATTGATCCTGCTCGTCCCTCCTGGAACGTGGTGCTCCCACATCATACAGCAGCCCTTTGCAGGGAGTGACCAGCTCCCACTGCTCTGCTATCCTGGCCTTACTTTCTCTTTGTCAGCAATGAACTTAACGGAAACACTCCTGAGAAACCTCGCACAACATTTGCTTCTCAGGAGCTCTTTCACAAAAAACTCCACTAATCCCTAGTTTTTGCTCAGAGAAGGAGGTCCTGACAAAGCATAAGGCACAGACAGGGCTCTGGCATACGAATTCCTGAGCCGCAGGATTCCACCCTTGTTGTTCCTAGCTGATTTGCTGATATTTTAGAGCTAGTTCTGGACAGGGGCTGCTGCTGACAGGGTAGGAAAATTTGGAGAAATCAAGGTGCAGGAGACAACCAAAAACAAACAAGGGGGAAAACCCTTAGAAATACAGAGCACAAGAGAAGTCCTTGGAGATGTTTCAACAGAAAATGCCACCAGCAGTGAGCAGAGCCCGAGGTTGCTCACTGCCACCCCAGGGGCTCCTCAGTCCCCGGCTGGTTTGTGTCTGATGCAGCCCTGCCTGGAAAGGGCTCCAGGCTCTGGTGTTCCCAGCTTGCTCCAGGCTACATTCTTAGCAGCACTGAAAGAAGAGGTGAAACAAAGAGCCATTTTCTGTCCTGCCTGCAAACTCTTCTCCTTCTGTGCCGTGACCAGAAATCATCCCTCTGTCAGCTTGGCACTGTGCCTGCTGCATCCTCGTCCCTGTCCCTTGCATCAGCTCCTGCACATCATCAGCACTCACTGCCCCACATCATGAACAGAGAGAGCTGTGTCAGAAGAGCAAGGAGTGCATTTTCTTGTTTGTGAGATACAAAGCTGTGTTTCGTGTCAGGTACAAACAGGTGACGTGTGTATTTGTGAATGCAAAATGTGTGGACCCCGACAATGGGAGAGCTGTGAATTCTAATAATAACTGAGGAGAATAAAGCATGGAAAAAGGCCTTTGAACCTATCTTTTGTTTGCAATTAACCCTACTTGATTTAGGAGTATTGGAAATAAGATGTTAAAGATGTTGCATTTTGCTTGCATTTAATCCATAAGGAGCTCTGCAATAATAACCTTTTGAAGTATAATTTTAGAATATTACTTGTATCCTTGAAACTGTAGCTTTGGAATATATATAAAGGAAATATTCTTATCTCAGACCTTATTGAAGCAGAGAAAAACAGCTTGAGAAAGGAAGACGAACATCACCTCAAGGGTTTATGGTTTTGACCAAAGGGAAGCTGGATATCACTGTTATGAGATTTAGAGTCTCTGCAGTTAAAAGGTGGACCCACATCTGGAGAGCTGGACCCCACCAGATGGGATTCGTCTTTCTTCTTTTGGAAACTGGACTGTCACCATCTGGGGATACTCCTTTGAGATACATCCTGAGAAATTAAAATCACAATAGTGTATAGAATTGTGATGTAATAATTTCGAATAAGAATTGCTGATGAGTAAAAGATTGGAAATAGAAACTGCTGAAAAAAACTGATGGGTACTCCTATAAATACCTGTAACCCTCAATTATCAGTGTGCAGTTGGAGGGAAAACTTTCCCCACTGTACCCAGCGCTGTATTGCCCATATTTACCATATTAAATAATAAATTGATTGCTGCTTGAATATTGGCCTAGTCAAGCTTCTTATTCACAACACTGTTAGCTGTGCTCTTCTATGGGCTGGCCATGGCACTTGGTAATTAATATGCTGTCATGCTGTGAACTGAATTCACACCTTACAGGGCTGTGTTTACTGGGCCTGCTGGATCAGTGCCCACTTCCTTCCTCCGCTCCTCCTCGCTCCAGGACTGTGAGAGACCAGCATGGGGTCAAAGACCCTGCAGTATCATTACCCTCTGGTAATGCTCAGAGGTCCTCTAAGGGCTGTGTAATGCACAGCATCTGGGTGTGGGGCCTGTGCTAAGGAGAAACAAAGAGTCTGTGAGAAAGCTGAGCTGCTCTTACATGGGACGGAAAAAATGACAGGAACTTTTTGGCATATAAAGCTTTCCTTCCAGGTCAGGGACCAGGGAAGGCCTAATCAGCTGTGGCCCTACAGGGCAAGTCTGTGCTAACTCCCAGCACCAAGTGCAGGGCTGTGGGGCAGGGCTCCTACAACAACAGCACAGCTCTGTGGAAGAGCCCAGCCTTGCATCTGGGTTCCTGCCTGCTTCCCCTTTAGAGACAGCTGTGGCCCTAGGATTTGTGTCTGAGGGAGAGCTCCTTCCTTGGACCTCCTGATCTTTCCCAAGTGGCCAAATGGGGATGCACCAGCAGCACTGCTGGGAAGGTGCTGGCTCAGTGGCTGTTTTTTGAGACTGTGCCCCCCATATCACCTTTATGTGTTTGTGTGGGGGGGGGGGTGCTCTGGTGGGTGTGGTTACACACTCACTGGCCTTGGCAGAGCACAAGTTGGAACCTTTGAAGGTTCCAGCTGCTGTAAGGCTCAGGAGGCAGAGCTGGTGCTAGGCACAGTGTGGTACTGTGCTGAGGGAAAGGTGAAAATAGTTAATAATCCACCCTCGGCTAATCACTGAGGACCGATGGGAGGCACAGGCTTGGTGGAGCTGCTTTGTACAGGCCAAGGTGCTTATCAGCTGTGCAGTGTCCCCAGCAGCCCCTGGCAATGCTGGTGCAGCTGAAGGACAGGCTTGATGGGTCTGGTGCAGCCCCACAGCCTCAGACACTGCAGCTCCACCGTGCAAAGCATCATGGCTGAGCTGGTTGTTGGTCAGGTGAGGGCTCAAATATATTTCCTGCAACTTGCTCCAGCACAGTTCAGCCTGGAAAAAAGGCATTTTTCCAAGTGTAGGGGAGTCAAGCTCCAATAAATGTCAGCTGAGCCCTGGTGCTTGCTCCCCTGCATGAAGCCTCAGTGAGGCACCAGGGCCTCCTGTCAGCAGGAGGGGAAGGGAGATCAGAGTTGTTGGAAGAATACGTGACTGAAGGCTGAGCACAGGGTTGGTGGTGCTTTGCGTGGCTCTTGCATGACGCCCAGGCTGGCTGTGGCAGTGTAAGCTAACCTTTTGTTTTGCATCAGGCTTTATGCCAGAGCCAGCCCCTTTCCAGCCTTTTGGGTGATTACAGCTGTTGCTCTATATTTCCCTCCCTCCTTTTTTTTCCAACAGCTATTCTGCTCCAGCACCATAGGCAGGCAGTGATGGCTGCCAGTAGCTAACAAGACAAACTGAGATCTGCCTGCAGAGCCATAGGAAGGTGTCCCTGGGCTTGTGAGACTGGCCAGGACAACACAAACTGAGGCCACAGCCATGCTGTGCTTTCAGTTGAGCCTGTGGTGGAGCTGCTGTGCTTGTAGTCAGCATCTAGATGGGGCAGGTGACATATCTATCTTAGCTGGGACAGAAACAGAAGTACAGCCCTTGCACAGCATCCTTCTGCTAGGCTGTGCTAAGCTCAGGGGCCTGTAAACTGGCCCTTAAGACCTAGGTCTCCACTCCTTGCCCAGATCCCCAGCCTCAGGGAGAAGGACTTGGGTTTAGGAGCCATGGCTTTTTCTTCCATCAGACTCCATTAAGAAAAAGTCAAGTTAAGCAGTTCATTAACATTTAAAATACTGCACAGTGTGTAAACCAAATATCCCCCTCCCCACAACAATCCCGTGCTCTCAGCGGATGCTCTGGTGAAGAATACTGCTTTTGGCACTGTTTGCCTTCTCCTTCTTCTTCTTCTTTATGGGATCCATCTCAAAACAGCGGCAGATCCGCAGTGTTTCATCAGCAGCTGCTGAGGCCACTGCTGTACCATCAGGGCTCATGGTCAGGTTCAAGATTCTATCAGTATCACCTGAGGAGGAGAAGGAATGTGCAGTCAGGGCTGAGCTGATCAGCACATGCACATTTACTCCTGTATGTTCCCATGAGCCCTGCCAGCTTGCATAGCTGTCTCCCCAGTGGCTGTGGCAGCATGATTTCAGACCCCAAGCATACACTTGGATCAATGCTATCTCTTCCACAGCCCTGTGGGCATGCCTTACTCCTAGCAGCTTGGCCCCAGATACTGTCCTGTATCAGTGATGCTGCAGGCTCCAACCAAGGAGTGCAGCTGTCTTCAACCTCTGACAGCCCCCACCCAGGCCTTGTCCACCTACCTTGCAGCTCTGCAACCTTGGTCATTGTTGGATACTTCCATATAACCAGCTGATTCTGTGCAAAGCCATGGCCTGAAATGAGCTCCTTGTAGTTTGTTGACCATAGGATAGAAGTCACCTGCAAAGAGGCAGTAACACAGGTGAGACAAGGTGCTTGTGCTGATGCTCACCACTTGGAGGCAAGCATTGTCCTCCTCCTTCCCTGTGCCTCTGGGCCTGAGGAGCTAGCAGCTCTGTGGAGGTGTGCTGCCAGAAGGTGTTTGTCTCCAAGCTGATGTTCATCTCTCACCTGGGAAAGGGTATCAACAGCACTGAGGCGGGCACCAGAACACACGTTCCAGATGCGGATATGTCTGTCACTAGCGCCACCTCCAGTGGCTGGAACATTCATCTGCCATGGGCACCACGCCACAGCCTGAGAGAGGAGAGTTCATTTTAAAACATACAAGAGGCAACCTGCACCCAGCCAGTGCTGCATACCTGCCTTGCACACACATATCCACCCATGGCAGCTCTGTGCTCACCTTGACAGCACGCTGGTGCTGAGTGAAGGTCTGTACAGGAGAAAAGTCTCCACCCCCACATTGGGTGCATGGCCAGACATTCGCCAGACTGTCACTGCCATCACTGGCCAGGTAGTGGCCAGCAAGGGCGGCCACGTGATGCTCAGCCACTCGGACATCGTGGTGATGGATGTGCCCAGTCCGTGCACCACTGCAGAGAGAAGAGAAGGCTTGCAGGGTCAGGCTGCACATTTTCACCCAAATCCATTTTTGTTGTTGCAAGACTGCTATACCTGCCACTGGGTTTCAACCAGTGTTACCAGCAACACAGGTCTGTTGGTGTGAGTGAAACACCCACACAAGCTCTTTACAACTTCAGCACAAATTGCAAGACAGGAAAGAGGCCTTCTCCTCACAGCCCCAACAGATAAGGCTGAGTAAGAATCCCAAGCCAGGACAAACTTCTCTCTGCCATCCGTAACCCATGCCAAACATAGATTGATGGATAGGAGTTTGCAACAACTGGAAACTGCCCTTGACCCACTGCTTTATCTGGAGAGGATGTAGCTGTTCCAGCTGAGGGTTCCCACACAGGCACAATGGCTGGTCATGGTTCGGAGATGTTTCTGCTGCTCAACGTCCCATAGCTGGAGAGGCAAAGCAAAAAGTTCTTCAGAAGAAACCCAATCCTGTTTCTATGCCCTAGGAACCTCACTGCACAGGCTCTGGCATTCAGCTTTCTCAGTAAGGAAACAGAGAAAGTGTGTATCTCATGACTATAGCACAGAAGGTAACGCTGCTTATCAGAAAACCCCCCAACCAAACCCTGCCTTGCACACTGGGCAGTTCCACCCCACACCAGGGAAGACAAGTCAGGTGCATGGCATCCTTCCTCTGCCAGCCAAGGTTTTGTCCCCAGTTCTGTCAATCCCTAGAAAACACCTCTAGTTTTACTCTTGCATTCACCTGAACCTCAGCACTACTTGTGCCAACAGCAAGGTAGTCTCCATCTTTAATCCATGACACAGAGGAAATGTAAACATCTGGATGCTCCATCTGCAGCAGGGGGATAATCTCCCTACTAGTGTGATTCCACAGATAAACAGTGTCATCCAGAACCACTGCCAGGAAGTTCTGGGAGCTCCAGTCTGTGAGATTCAGATCTACACTTTGAATGAGAAATGCAGGTCACACCATGCTTGGCTAGAGAGCCCTGCCCTTCACCCGTGCTGATGCAGCAGGTGTGGGTGCACATGTGCACACACACACGTACAGGTGAGGGGGAGCCTTCTGAGTGTCACTATGCCCAGCTGCTGGGGCCAGGTACCCTGCTCCAAGGCACCTACACAGTGTCCTAGACCACTGTCCCTGTAAGGCCACACAGGGACACTCCAAAAGTGGTCTGTGCTAGCCTGGGTACACAAAATAATACAGACAGCTCAGTTACACTCTCCTAGGAACAGCAATCCAGTGCAAAATGTTCTGGATGCCCAGCACTCAACCCCGTAACCTACTTACAGTAGTCGTTGAACATCTCTGGTGCATCCAAGACCCGTTCTGGCTTTGAGGGAATATATCTGCTATTCTTCCTGCTGAATCCAGGTGCCATTTTCTGACTGTAGAGCACTTTCAGGTTATTCTGATAGTCTGTGTGCAGGGGAACAGGTTTGTTATCCTGAGTTAGTTTCCTCCCAGCTGAGTGCTGCTCACCCACCTAGGAATCCCTTGGAGTGAAAATGAAGTCGTAAGAGAAACACTCACAAGCCTGCAGTGCACTAAAATCACTGGCAGTATGAACTGCTGAACAGGGATGAGCTACAATTTCCTCATTCATGGAAACAAATTTAACAAACACTTGGGGTTTTGAATCCCATTATATTTAGTTGCAGTTTAAGCTAGAAAGTGCACAGCAGATGGTTTGATGCTCTTACAGACTTCATGAATGTTTGGAACCTGCAGTACAGGTGACTGTCACCGACATCTTTTCATAAAAATCCTTTCTTTAGGATTTTTCTCCCTTCTGAGAAGCTGTGGCCTCAGCAACAAAATGTAAACAATGGTTATCAGCTGCTGTGGAATGCAACAGGTGGATGTGTGATTGGTCTCGGGTGAATGTTTGGATTTACTGACCACTCACAGCAGAGCTGGGTCTCACCCTCTGCTGAGACACAGCCCTTTGTTTATTCATTCTTTTTCTATTCTTAGCTTAGCTAGCTTCTGAGAACTTTCCTTCTATTTCTTTTAGTATAGTAACAATGTAATATATATCATAAAATAATAAATCAAGCCTTCTGAACATGAGGTCAAGATTCTCGTCTCTCTCTTCACCCTGAAGACCCTTGCAAGCCCTGTAACAGGTGACCAACTGGCAGTCATAGCACCTCTCCTAAATAAATTCACTATAACTGTTACGCCCTCCCTCGACCTCAGGAACCTTAAGAAAGGAGACTCCAGCCTGTACAGCTCTCAGAAACCAGCTGATTTCTCCTGTGACCACACACAGAGCCTCTGTGTTGCTGTTCCCCTGACCTGATCTCTGCTGCTGATTCAGCTCACACAGACTCTGTATCATACCTTCTGGAGCATTCTCTAATTTTCCACTGAGGTGGAGGATCTTTGCCTCTTCTACATCAAAACCATTCAGATGCACTGCCCAGGCTTTCTGTTGCTCCTACAGAGACAAATCACCCTCAGTGCAATGCATTTAAAACAATTCCCACACTGCAATTTAAACAGACACCTAAGTCCCCTTTTCTTAGAATCTGAAGATGTTTGACTGTGCTGCAAGGGTCAGTCACACAGAGGCAGGTCAAGCAATTTTTCCTCAGACTTTCATCTATTGTCCTGCTCACATTTTCACACAATGGCAAATTCAGTGTTATTGCCAGTGGGAAAAGCCACAGCCACAAAGTGACCAAATGCTTCATAAACAGATTTCAGAACATAGTGTAAAACATTCCAGAAGTGTTCCCGGTGGAGACATTGTCCTAGAATAGCTACCACCAGTAGTTTCACTTTGCATAGGCTTACAGCTTTGTGTTTTTGTTGCCTGCTACATTTTAACACCTCATTAGTCAAAAGCTAAATTTTGCTTCCAGAAGCAGCATAGGTTTAGAGTGCATGGCAGTCTCTACAGCTTCAATCGCATCCTAGGCTCCTGAAGCCCAGAGCTGCAAGTAGTGATGGCTGGGACTTGTCAGTCCCGTGTGCCCACTTGATAGAACCTATTGTTCACTGCTCTGTAAAGGGGCAGGAAGGAGTAGCGGTTGTTTAAGTAATTGTAACCTAGCAACATGCTCACCTTCTTGGTAGGGGAATCCTCAGCAGGGTCATTCTTTTTGCTTAGGAGGAAATTTGCCATCTCCATCTGCATAGTGCTGCGGTTGGGAATGTAGCAATCCCCCCAGCCTTTTTGGGGGTGCTTTGAATTTTGGATCAAGATTTACGTGCATTCACATATGAAAATATTGTCTTACAGCTATTTAACAGCCTGTATTAGAGCTTTCACGGGAGTAAACCCAACACTCTTCCACATCACACCCACCAGACAAGTAGGACTCTGAGGTCTCATGCCACCCAGTCACAACTAACTTATATTTTCCTCCCTGCCACCAAGTTGGTTAGGGACTGTGTGCACTTGGGTCTAGTGCAACAATTCCAGAGCCCAGAGATAAGGGGAAGATACAAAAACACTCACAGGATGTAAAGCTGTCAGCTGACAGTCCCGCCCACACTCATCCTAGCATACAGCTGTGCCAGCAAGGCTCAGCTGGGTGAACAGCAGCTCGCCAGCCCCAGTGCTCAGAGCTCTGCCCCTCATGCTGGCAAGGAGGTGGGTGGCTGTCAGGAGCACAGCCCACCTCCTCCTGCCTGAGCAGCAGCTGGTAGGGCAGCGTGGCAGGAAGCCCAGAGCCCTGTGGCTACGGACAAGCAGCCTGGGCGAGGCTCCCGCACTCAACCTCTGCTGCTGGTGGCCGGCGCTCACCGGGTGTCTTGGACGGCGTCTTGCTGGAGCTGTGGGAGCGATTGGCCGGCTTCATGGGCGACACGCCGACGGGGCTGGGCCTGGGGCCGCTCTCCTTGGCCTTGCGCTGCCATCGCGCAGGCGGTGCGTTCGGGATCAGCGTGTCCAGCTTCAGCAGCCCGTGCAGGTCTGCCTCCAACAGGAACTGCGCCGTGGTCCTGTGGGCGGGCGGGGTTAGCCGTGCCCACCGGCCGGGCTGAGCCTACTCCGACAGGCCCCGCCGGCCTCCCCACCACCGGACCGTGCAAGCGCTCCGGCCGCTCCTCCCAGCCAACACACACCCTCACTCTCCCCAGCCGGTCCTTGGGACACTCCATCAGTCGATACGCCCTCCCTCTGCTCCTCGTGGGTCCTTGATCAGCCGGCACCTCTTCCAGCCGCTCTTTGGGGCTCTCTCGGATAAGCGACATTCTCCCTTCCCCTGCCTTTCAAGGGCAATCTCGTCCCTGCTCTTTCTCTTCCCCACTGTGCTTTGCCTCTGCCCTGTGCCCCAGGGGCTGCTCTTGTCCAGGCAGCCTCAGTAGGAGCCAGCACTGGCTGCAGCCCCAAGGGGCCCCCCAGGACAAGGCCCAGCAATTAGGAGGCCAGTGAAAGCTCTGGGCAGCAGCAGAACCCTCAGCAGAGTTCTTTGGACAATCATGGACTGGCCGCACCTACACTGCAGCCTCACTGGGAATGTTTCCTATGTACAGTAGACTTTCAAAAGAAGCTGTTTGAGGGAAAGGTGAACTAAACACTCACTGTCTTCTCTTCAAGTAAGTCCAAATTCGGACAGAGCATAAGATGAAGATCAGCTCCAAAACAAGCAGGCCTGCTGGGAACCCCAGCCAGAAGCCTGTTCCCTGACAGAAACCCCTTCCAAGGCCCTTCTGGGCATCAGGAACATGTGCTGTGGTTCCAGCTGCACCTGTGGGAGCAATGGGGAGCGTCAGCCCATGCTGTGCTGCACTGCTGAGCTGGCAGCACGGTGGATTCGGGCAGGACGTTCTCCGTTTCCCCCAGAGCTGGGGCCTGCAGGCACCTTGAGGCCCCTTGGCTCAGTCTGTGCTACCCAACAAAGCCCAGCAGGCCGGGAGGAGAGCCCGGGGCCAGCAGCAAGCTGAGAGAAGGCCCTGCTCTAGAACTGAGGGAGTTCCACCAGAAGCAAACAAAGATTGTAAGTTGAAGAGATGCCCACTGTGCTCAAAGTTTGTCTGAGAAAACTAAGATGTGAGCTTGTCAAAAATCCCAGGAAATATCTGGGAAAAGGTTTTATGTATGTTGGTTGTGACTAGGTACAAAGCTCCTGCAGGAAAAGACCCTCTGCAGCAGGCTGGTTGGCTGAAGGGCTCTTACTTCTTTCTAGAATAAAGATTACCACTCAAATGCAATTTTATTTTTTATTGTATAAGGGGAAAATATTTTCCAGAACTCTACAACCAGTTTCAAAAATACAGATGTGTTGAGGAAAAAGGAATGAAACATATGGGAATTTCTCTCTACAAGAGATATTTCTAAATATTTCTAAAAATGAAAAGTGAAGACAAAATAAGGTCATTTTTTTGGATTCTAAAGCTACTTAGAAAAATCTTTAACTACTATAGGAATTGGGAAGAAATATTTGGAGGTGTCTCTCTACAGAAAACGATTTTGAAATATTTCTACAAATTTCTAATATTTAAAAGTGAAAAATTAAGAAAATGGGGTTGCTTTTTCTCAGGAGCCCCATGCTGCTGCCTGACCCCTGGGCTCCCCCAGCCCTGGGGACCCCGCCTCTGGTCACAGCAGCCCCTGCCTGGCTCCTGCCTGCCCGCACCGTGGGCATCCACGGCTGCTCCTGGCCATGGAGCTCAGGCAGTGCTGCTGCCGGCCGGGCTTTGCTGCTGGTGCCACCCAAACACTGGGATGACGGCACATTCCCTTTAGTGCAACAAAAGAAAGGGCCATCACCTGGCCTGGCAGAGAGCAGGGTTAACTTCAGTGTTGTTTAGATGGCAAGGCCAGGGGGCTCAGGGGCAGAGGAAGGGACATGTTGGGCTCAGGAGAGGCTGGATGGTGCTGGGCTGCTCCTGGGGTCTATAGAACTAGTCGGGAAGGAACACAGGAGGATCAAAAAAGAAATGAAAGTAGCTTGGGGATATACATGGGAAGAGGAGTTGGCAGTGGGATCTCCAGGAGAATAGGAGATTTCCTTGTCGATGGCTGTTCTGGAGTCTTCTTCTCAGAACTCTTGACAGGCCTAGCCAGGCCCTTCTAACTGCTGGAGGAGCTGCTCCTTCTGTTTGGGTGTGAGGTGCAGCCACCATCTTACAACCCTTGTGCAGTGGTGGAACTGTGGAAAGAGGAAGTGGCTGAGGCCCCAACTGCTGGTGGCACACAGGGAACCTCCTGCACAGCAGGGCCCAGAGCTGGCAAGGCTCCCCAGCATGCCTGGAGCTGCTGGCACAGCTTGGGCCAGCTCCACAGCTGTCCCTCAAGGCCCCAGCGAGCAGGGCACGGCTCTGGGCAGGCTCCCTGGCCAAGAGCGGGCCCCAAAGTGCCTCTGCCTTTCAAGGGCAATCTCGTTCCTGCTCTTTCTCTTCCCCACCGTGCTTTGCCTCTGCCCTGTGCCCCTGGGGCTGCTCTTGGCCAGGAAGCCTCGGGGGAGCCAGCACTGGCTGCAACCCCAGCGGGCCCCCAGGACAAGGCCCAGCAATTAGGAGGCCAATGAAAGCATTGGGCAGCAGCAGAACCCTCAGCAGAGTTCTTTGGACAATCATGGACTGGCCGCACCTACACTGCAGCCTCACTGGGAATGTTTCCTATGTACAGTAGGCTTTCAAAAGAAGCTGTTTGAGGGAAAGGTGAACTAAACACTCACCCTTTTCTCTTCCAGCAAGTCCATATTTGGACACAGCATAAGATGAAGATCAGCTCCAAAACAAGCCGGCCTGCCAGTAACCCTAGCCAGAAGCCTGTTCCCTGACAGAAACCCCTTCCAAGGCCCTTCTGGGCATCAGGAACATGTGCTGTGGTTCCAGCTGCACCTGTGGGAGCAATGGGGAATGTCCGCCCATGCTGTGTAGCACTGCTGAGCTGGCAGCACGGTGGATTCGAGCAGGACATTCTCCGTTTCCCCCAGAGCTGGGGCCTGCAGGCACCTTGCCGCCCAACAAAGCCCAGCAGGCCGGGAGGAGAGCCTGGGGGCAGCACAGCTTCGTGGGCACAAGTCCCCTTTCCCCGGGGCTGTGAACAAGCTTCAAAGGCGCCTCCAGCTTTGGCTGCTGCTGGGCCGTGCAAGGGCAGGCCCTAGTGGAAGAGCTGCAGCCACCCAGCCCTGCCAAGGGCTGAGCCCTGCTGAGCCTGGCACAGCAATTACCTTCTGAGCCTGTGCCCGTGCCTGTATTTGCCTTGGCCTTCCTTCCTGCAGCAGGGGCTGCCAATGGGCCTCTGCTTCTTTGGGGAAACACCTCCTTCTGTCCTGCCTTTTGGCCTATCACTTGAGAAACAAAAAGCACACCTTAAAAGACGGAACTGTTCTCCATTGCTTTGATGGCATGTTCAGGACATGGTCATGCTTATGCACAATCTGGTAAAATCAACAAATCATCTAGGCTTTTTCCGCTGGGCCAGGGCCCAACCTCCTCCAAACAGCTGCCAGTGCTGAGCAGAAGTTGTGAGGTGATCGTGCAGGGCGAGGGCACACACGGCCATGGCTCTCTCCTGGCACCTGCAGCGATGCCCCCCTGGCTGAGCTCGGGGCTCTGAGCTGGCAGCTCTCTCAGGAGAAAAGGCCTTGACCTACCCTCACCATCTCCCAGAGGCTCAATCCTGAACGTGGGCTGGGAAGCCAGATCACCTTTAGCAACAGGCTCAGCTGCAAAGAAAGGCAGGACACAACAGCTCCAATGGGACTGCTGAAGATTCTCCTTCAGGCCCAAGTGGCAGTGAGGGCACCTGGGTGATTGGTGCCCTCCAAGGCACTCCCTTGTCTCTGCCTTCCACTCAGGAGCAGGGCCAGCGGGACCTCGTGCCTGCAGTGGCCCCACACTGGGATGGAAGGAGCCCCTTGCGGGGCAGTCGGGGCAGAAAGGACTCCCTGGAGCTGCCAGCAGCTCCCAACCCGGCCCCAGGCAGGGCCAGGGCTTGTCAGTGGCTACAGAAGCAGCTCGGGCTCCCTGGGGGTGGCAAAGGAGCTGAGAAAGGCTCAGCCCTGGGGCACAGCCCTGGGCCCAGCCCCTTCCCTCTCTGTTCTTCTCTGTGGCTGCACAGAGCACACAGAAGGACACAGTGGCATTGCACACAGGAGGAGGATGGACAGCTAAATGCCCCTTCCTCCCACTGAGAGTGATCCTGTGGGATCACTCAGGGCTCCAGAAGGGAGCAAGGTAAGGTTTCCAGAACTGATCAACATTCAGAGGAACTTAAGGGAACTGGCTCATGAGTAAGCTCTTGCCACACTGACACGGATTATTCTGTCAGGAAAGGTACATTCAGAACATGCCTCCAACATCTGGCAAGGTCTTCAAAGTACCTTTCACCATCATTTCCAACTAATCAAAGTCATGATCCCAGTTGAGAAGGGAGCACAGATGCTACAGAACAATTGCCATGGTGTGCTGGGATCCCCTTCTCCCTTGGGGAATTGGGCACTGCAAAGGGGTGGGGTAAGGCCGTGGGAGCCTGTGCTGTGGCTCCTGATCATTCTCCACACTCTTTGCAGGTCCTGTGCAACATGCCTGGAGGGGAAGCTGGAGCAGCCCAGGGCCCTGGGGCTCTCTCCCTCCCACACAGGAAACCCTGACTAAATGCTTGGGGAAATCTGCAGTGCCACAGCTGTCGCTCCCAACTGCCGTCCCTCCCTCCTGCTTGCCCACCTGCCCATGGAAGAGCTCCCACAGCCCACGGGCACATAGCCAGGCCCTCTCAGGACACACTGGAGCCTTGCTCTCCCCCTCTGCCCTTTCCCCACCATGGGCACCCCGTGCAGCTGCTCCCAGGTTTCGGGACGTGTCTCCCACGGAGGGACCACAGCAGGACAGCTCAGTACCCGAGTGCCCTGAGCCTGCTCGGGATAATTCCTCTGGGCTGTGCTGATCTTGTCTGGGCTGTGCCCGCAGTGCCAAGCAGCAGAGAGAGCAGCTCAAGCCTCAGCAGGGCTCAGGCCCAGAGGCACAGCAATTACCTCCTGTGGCTGTGCCTGGCATCGCCTCCCTTCCTGCAGGAAATGCCACCTTCCATAGAGCCCCTCTGTCCATCCCTTGAGAAAGGAGGAGGCACAGCTGGATCAGATGGAATCATTGCACATCCAGGAGGTGGCCTCTTCAGGAGGCAATACTTGTCCAAGACATGGGTAAGGATCAGGAAAATCCTGATCCCCCAGGCCTTTGGGACTGGCTATGACCCTCCCTCCTCGACGCAGCCACACCTCAGGATGTGACTGGGGACCGGGAAAATGCAGGGGATCCTTGGTGAGTTTGGGCTGCCTGTCAGCTGATGCCCAATGCCTTCCTGCAGAGTCTGGGGAGAAGCTGAAGCCAGGCCAGGCTGGGAAACAGCCCTGCAGGGCATGGAAGCAGCAGCAGGGTTCCTGCTGCCATGGATCCCTTCCCGCTGTTCCAGGCTCTGCGTGTCCAGACGTGCAGCCAGAGCCCTCGGCTGCTGAGCCCCAGGACAAGGTTGAGGGAAATGCTCTCACCATTCCCTTTGAGCAGTTCTGTCACTATTTGTTTCAAGATGTTGTTCGGCTCATGGAGTTTCATGTGTCCTGGGGCTTTGTTCTTCCCTCTCAGAGGACCTTAACAGAAAGTAGTTCCATTTCCTAGGAATGGATGTCACAGAAGCAGGGCTCAGCCTGTGGGGTCAGCAGGGACAACACTACTCACCCCAGTGATGGGAGCCAGGCTTCTCTGTAGAAATCAGCAAAGGGGCAGGAAAAGTCCTCCCTGCAGACACATCTGTAACGCAACAGTCACAGTAGCTTGTATAACCTGGTTGCTGTGAAGTTGTCAACAATTATTACTGTGTAGGACAGTGAGAACATACCTGAAGGAGGCTCCAAAGGCTTCAACACTTTTCTCAACCAATCTAATGGGGAAGCCTTTCGAGCAACCTCATCTAGAACAGAGCACAGATGAGAACATTTTTCAGGGTGTGTTGGGATCCCCTTCTGCCTTTGGGAATTGGGCACTGCAAGGGGGTTGGGTACGGCCATGGGACCCAGATGTAAATGGGTAAGGTCAAACTGCACAGGGGCCTCAGGAGCTCTGGGCAGGCTCCTGGTCACTCTGCACCCTCTTTCCATGACCTGTGCAACACCCATGGTGGGGCGGCTGAAGCAACCCAGAGCCCTGGGAGCTTTCAGTTCCACAGCTGCAACTCTTGCTAAATCCCTGGGGAAAACTGCAGCAGGCAGTGCCACAGCTATCCCCCTGTCCCCCTCCTGCCCTTTCTCCCTCCCTTTCTACCTACTTCTGTCTCTCCAACCGTCTTTCCCCTGGGACAAATCCCCCAGCACACTGGCACATAGCCAGGCCCACTCCGGACACACTGGAGCCTTGCTCTCCCCCTCTGCCCTTTCCCCACCATGGGCACCCCGTGCAGCTGCTCCCAGGTTTTGGGACGTGTCTCCCACGGAGGGAGCCCAGCAGGACAGCTCAGTACCCGAGTGCCCTGAACCTGCTCGGGACAATTCCTCTGGGCTGTGCTGATCTTGTCTGGGCTGTGCCCACAGTGCCAAGCAGCAGAGAGGGTAGCTCAAGCCTCAGCAGGGCTCAGGCCCAGAGGCACAGCAATTACCTCCTGTGGCTGTGCCTGGCATCGCCTCCCTTCCTGCAGAAGAGGCTGTCCATGAGCCACTGCTTCCTCCAGGAAAAGCTTCCTTCTGCACAGCCTCTCCATCTGCTTCTGGAGAAAAGAAAAGAGAGAGCTGGATCAGATTGGGCTGTTCCCCATTGGAGAGGTGGCATCTTCAGGAGGCAATGCCTCTCAAAGACATGGTTAAGATTCAAGAAATCCCTTTCAACATTTTGGGTAGGCCAGGGCTCTCCCTTCTCCATATAGGTGCCCCTTCTGATTTGCCTGGAGATGGGAAATTGCAGGGCATCTCATGCCTGTGGTGCAGTTTGGGCTGCCTGTCAGCTGATGCCCAATGCCTTCCTGCAGAGGCTGGAGAGAAGCTGCAGCCAGGCCAGGCTGGAAGTAGGGCGTGGAAGCAGCAGCGGGGCAGTGAGGCTGCCATGGATCCCTTCCTGCTGTGCCGGGCTCGGCATGTCCAGATGTCCAGCCAGAACCCTCGGCTACTCAGCCCCAGGTGAAGGCTGAGGGAATGCACCCACCTTGTCCTGCCTGCTGCATTTCCTTCAGCATTTCCCTCATTTGTTCAGATGGCTCATGGGGTTTCTTCTGTCCTGTAGCTTTGTTCTTTCCCCTTGGAGGACCTTAGAGCAACACGGTTCCATTTCCCATGATTGGATGCTACAAAAGCAGGGCTCAGCCTGTGGGGTCAGCAGGGACACACTACTTACCCCTGCGACGGGAGCCTGGCTTCTGTATAGGAATCATCACAGGGACAGGAAAAGTCCTCCCTGCAGACACATCTGTAACACATCAGCCACAGAAGCTTCTGCCATCTCTGCTCAGCTGCACGGGCACCACTGAGCCGCAGGAGCGGTGAGGGGATCGCGCAGGGCGAGGGCACACACGTGCATGGCTCTGTCCTGGCACCTGCAGCGATGCCCCCCTGGCCAAGCTTTGGGCTCTGAGCTGGCAGCTCTCCCAGGGGAAAGGCATTGACTTACCCTCACCAGCTCCCAGAGGCTCAGGCGTGGATGCGGATTGGGAAGCCACATCACCTTCACCAACAGGTTCAGCTGCAAAGAAAGGCAGGACAGAATATCACCTGTGGCACTGTAGGAGATCCTCAGGCTGCAGGCAAGGCTCAGCCCTGGGGCACAGCCCTGGGCCTGGCCCCTGCCCGTTCTACTCTTCTCTGTGACTGCACACAGCACACGGAAGGACACAATGGCATTGGACACGAGAGGAGGATGGACAGCTAAATGCTCCTTCCTCCCACTGACAGCTATCCTGTGGGATCCCTCAGTGCTCCAGAAAGGAGTGGGGCAAGGTTTACAGAATTCTTCAGCCCTGACTTAACGTTAACAAAAATGGCCGAGGGGTGAGTTCTTGCAACATGGACACTGATTATTTTGCCAGTAAAAGGGAAATTGAGAACTTGCCTCTGGCATTCACCAAGACATTCAAAGTGTCATTCACCTGGACTTCCAAATCTTCCAAGGCGTGATCCAAATCTAGAATGGAGCAAAGACCTGAACCATTTCCTTTGTGTGCTGGGATCCCCTTCTGCCTTTGGGAATTGGGCACTGCAAGGGGGTTGGGTACGGCCGTGGGGGACAGGTGTGAATGGGCAAGGTCAAACTGCACAGGAGCCTTGGGAGCTCTGGGCAGGCTCCTGGTCACTCTGCACCCTCTCTCCATGCCCTGTGTAACATCCATGGTGGGGCGGCTGAAGCAACCCAGGGCCCTGGGAGCTCTCACTTCCACAGCTGCAACTCTTGCTAGATCCCTGGAGAAAACTGCAGCAGGTAGTGCCACAGCTATCCCCCTGTCCCCCTCCTGCCCTTTCTCCCTCCCTTTCTACGTACTTCTATCCCTCCAACCGTCTTTCCCCTGGGACAAATCCCCCAGCACATGGGCACATGGCCAAGCCTTCTCAGGACACACTGGAGCAGGGTATGCCTCTCAAAGACATGGTTAAGATTCAAGAAATCCCTTTCAACATTTTGGGTAGGCCAGGGCTCTCCCTTCTCCATATAGGTGCCCCTTCTGATTTGCCTGGAGATGGGAAATTGCAGGGCATCTCATGCCTTTGGTGCAGTTTGGGCTGCCTGTCAGCTGATGCCCAATGCCTTCCTGCAGAGGCTGGAGAGAAGCTGCAGCCAGGCCAGGCTGGAAGTAGGGCATGGAAGCAGCAGCGGGGCAGTGAGGCTGCCATGGATCCCTTCCTGCTGTGCCGGGCTCGGCATGTCCAGATGTCCAGCCAGAACCCTCGGCTACTCAGCCCCAGGTGAAGGCTGAGGGAATGCACCCACCTTGTCCTGCCTGCTGCATTTCCTTCAGCATTTCCCTCATTTGTTCAGATGGCTCATGGGGTTTCTTCTGTCCTGTAGCTTTGTTCTTTCCCCTTGGAGGACCTTAGAGCAACACGGTTCCATTTCCCATGATTGGATGCTACAAAAGCAGGGCTCAGCCTGTGGGGTCAGCAGGGACACACTACTTACCCCTGCGACGGGAGCCTGGCTTCTGTATAGGAATCATCACAGGGACAGGAAAAGTCCTCCCTGCAGACACATCTGTAACACATCAGCCACAGAAGCTTCTGCCATCTCTGCTCAGCTGCACGGGCACCACTGAGCCGCAGGAGCGGTGAGGGGATCGCGCAGGGCGAGGGCACACACGTGCATGGCTCTGTCCTGGCACCTGCAGCGATGCCCCCCTGGCCAAGCTTTGGGCTCTGAGCTGGCAGCTCTCTCAGGGGAAAGACATTGACCTACCCTCACCAGCTCCCAGAGGCTCAGGTGTGGATACGGTTTGGGAGGCCAGATCACCTTCACCAACAGGTTCAGCTGCAAAGAAAGGCAGGACAGATCATCACCCGTGGCACTGTCGGAGATCCTCAGGCTACAGGCAAGGCTCAGCCCTGCGGTACAGCCCTGGGCCTGGCCCCTGCCCATTCTACTCTTCTCTGTGACTGCACACAGCACACGGAAGGACACAATGGCATTGGACATGAGAGGAGGATGGACAGCTAAATGCTCCTTCCTCCCACTGACAGCTATCCTGTGGGATCCCTCAGTGCTCCAGAAAGGAGTGGGGCAAGGTTTACAGAATTCTTCAGCCCTGACTTAACATTAACAAAAGTGGCCGATGGGTGAGCTCTTGCAACATGGACACTGATTATTTTGCCAGTAAAAGGGAAATTGAGAACTTGCCTCTGGCATTCACCAAGACATTCAAAGTGTCATTCACCTGGACTTCCAAATCTTCCAAGGCGTGATCCAAATCTAGAATGGAGCAAAGACCTGAACCATTTCCTTTGTGTGCTGGGATCCCCTTCTGCCTTTGGGAATTGGGCACTGCAAGGGGGTTGGGTATGGCCGTGGGGGCCAGGTGTGAATGGGCAAGGTCAAACTGCACAAGAGCCTTGGGAGTTCTGGGCAGGCTCCTGGTCACTCTGCACCCTCTTTGCAGGCCTGTGACACATCCCTGGCAAGGAAACTGGGGCTGCCCAGGGCCATGGGGGCTCTCTCCCTCCCCCAGAGGAAACCCTCCCTAAAGGCCTGGGGAAAACCATCCCCAGCGCTTCCCAGGGAGCAGGGAGCGCTGTCCCGGGAAAGGGGAGCCAGGCTGCTGGCTCACGTGCTCGCCACGCTGGCAGCGGAGCAGCCTGGGCAGCCCTGGCAGGCAGGGCCACGGCCAGGAGGAGCAGGGGGAAGAGGTGCAGAGCAAGGGCCATGGTGCCTTGTCCTCTGCCAGTCCTGCAGCTCTTGCTGCCACCACTGTCCTGACAGTGCTGTCCCAATGTCAGCACCACTGCTGCCACTGCCGCTGCTGCTGCAACAGTTGTGCTCAAGGACTGAGTGCTCGCTCCTTGTGCTGCTGTGCAACCACTGTGTCTGGTACCTCTGTGACCTCAGAGCCAACTGTGACCTCAGCCTGCTGTGAGCCCTGAGCCTGCTGTGACCTCATGGCCTCAGCTGTACCCCCAGAGTGTGCCCGCATCTGTACAAATGGACTGCCTTGATTGTTTGTGTGTATGCCAGGTCCATTGCTCAGCAAAACCTTAATTGTCACCTGCTGACATTGTGGGTCAGACTGTGTCCATGGAGATGCTATTGATGGCTTCCCTCTTTTCCTGGGCTTGCCACTGGAGGAGGTCCAGGCCCAGATGATGCCAGGGAAGGAAATGTGCCCTCAGCCCAGGGACGCTCAGCATGGGCTCCCCCAGCCCTGGGGACCCCACCGCTGGTCACAGCAGCCCCTGCCTGGCTCCTGCCTGCCCACACCGTGGGCATCCATGGCTGCTCCTGGGCACGGAGCTGAGCCAGTGCGGCTGCCAGGTGGGCTTTGCTGCTGCTGCCACCCGGACACTGGGGTGACAGCTCCATCTCTTTATTGCAACAGAAATGCTGGGCCAAGCTCTGCCCACCTTCAGTAGGGGCCAGAGATCAGGGCCAGTGCCTTCAGGAGGAGAGGACCTTGTTTGGGTGGTGGCAGCACCTGCACAGCAACAAGTTGGGAAAGCAACTGTGACAGGGGCATTGGGCATGGGCATGGTGATGGGGAATATCTGGTACAGGTGTCCCAGACTGAGGCGTTTGGCCGCTCCTGTGAAGCTGCAGATGGACGCCTGTTGAGACAGGAGGTTGCTGAGCTCCCAGTTGCAGCTGGCACAGAGAGACCCTCGTGCACAGCAGGAGATTACCACTGTGCTCAAAGTTTGCCTCTGAAGACTGAGAGGTGAGCTTCTCAGAAATCCCAGAAAATATCAGGGAAAAGGTTTTAGGTTGGTTGTTGTCGGCCGGTAAGAATGTCCAGTGGGAAAAGAGCCTCTCCAGTATGCTGGGTGCCTTGTGATGACTTAGTTCTTCTTAGAGTAAAGATTACCAATTAAATGCAGTTTTATTTCTTATTCTGCAAGTATTAAAGTGTGCTACATTTTTCAGAATTCTACAACTACTTTGAAAAATCCTGAACTCCTGTGGGAAAAGGGAAGAAATATATGGGGATTTTTTTCCTACAAAAATTGTTTCTGAATATTTTGAACAATTTCTGCTATGTAAAAATGTAAAATGAAGACAAAATGGGGTCGCTTTTTCTCAGGAGCCCCGTGCCCAGCAGCTGTCTGCCCAGCCCTGGCTGTGCCCAGACAAGCAGCTCCGCAAGCCCTGGTGGTAGCACACAGACACCCGAGCTGAAGGCCAAAGATGTTGGTGGACTCAGGCCCTTCCCTGGCAGGAGAGCTGCACCTCCATGCCTGGCTGGACACCAGGGCCAGCACCTTTGGGGACAGAGGGTCCTCTTCTGGGTGGTGGAGGGAACAGCATGTCCCCAGCAACAAGCTGGTAATGCAGCTGTGGGGAAGGGACAAAGGACACTGGCACGGAGATGCAAGATGACAAGCCCAGTTGATTCTAGAAGTGTAAAAGTGTTCAAAGTTATTCTGAATTCTAAAACTACTTATAAAAATCCTTAACTACTATGGAAAAAGGGGGACAAATTTTTTGTGATTTCTTTATTAGGAAAAAAAAAACCCTAACTATTTCTAAAAGTTTCTAATTATTAAAATGAAGAAATAAGCACATATATGGTGTCCCAGGAGCCCCATGCTCGGCCACTGCCTGCCCACCCATGGCTGTGCCCAGACAAGCAGCTCAACCTGTGCTGGTGGTAGCTCACAGACACATGAGCTGAAGGCCAAAGATGTTGCTGTACTCAGGCCCTTCCCTGTCTGGAGGGCTGCACCTCCTGGCCTGGCTGTAGAGCAGAGCCAGCCCCTATGGGGACAGAGGGTCCTGTTCTGGGTGGTGGTGGCAACAGCATGATGCCAGAACAAAACTGGTATTGCAGCCATGGCAGGGACAATGGACACTGGCACGGAAAAAGAGATGACAGGTCCAGTTCTCCCTGGCTGAGTTATTTCCCAGTCTTGTGAAGCTGCAGAGGCGCTCCTGTGAAGAGAGGAGGTGGCTGAGCCCCCAGCTCCAGTGGCACACAGGGAGCCTCCTGCACAGCAGGGCCCAGAGCTGGCAAGGCTCCCGAGCACGGCTGGAGCTGCTGGCACAGCTTGGCCCAGCTGCACAGCTGTCCCTCAAGGCCCTGGCCAGCAGGGCACGGCTCTGGGCAGGCTCCCTGGCCAGGAGTGGGCCCCAGAGCGCCTCTGCCTTTCAAGGGCAATCTTGTCCCTGCTCTTGCTTCTCCCCACCGTGCTTTGCCTCTGCCCTGTGCCCCAGGGGCTGCTCTTGGCCAGGCAGCCTCAGTGGGAGCCAGCACTGGCTGCAGCCCCAAGGGGCCCCCCAGGACAAGGCCCAGCAATTAGGAGGCCAATGAAAGCTTTAGGCAGCAGCAGAACCCTCAGCAGAGTTCTTTGGACAATCATGGACTGGCCGCACCTACACTGCAGCCTCACTGGGAATGTTTCCTATGTACAGTAGGCTTTCAAAAGAAGCTGTTTGAGGGAAAGGTGAACTAAACACTCACCCTTTTCTCTTCCAGCAAGTCCAAATTCGGACAGAGCATAAGATGAAGATCAGCTCCAAAACAAGCAGGCCTGCCAGTGACCCTAGCCAGCAGCCTGTTCCCTGATAGAAACCCCTTCCAAGGCCCTTCTAAGCATCAGGAACATGTGCTGTGGTTCCAGCTGCACCTGTGGGAGCAATGGGGAGCGTCAGCCCGTGCTGTGCTGCACTGCTGAGCTGGGAGCACGGTGGATGCGGGCAGGACGTTCTCCGTTTCCCCCAGAGCTGGGGCCTGCAGGCACCTTGCCGCCCCTTGGCACAGGCTGTGCCAGCCAACAAAGCCCAGCAGGCCGGGAGGACAGCCCGGGGGCTGTGCAGCTTCTTGGGCAGTCGCTGCTTGGAGGGACACGGGCCAAATCCATCCCTGAACAGCCACTGCCAGCCCTGGCCCTACCTGCCCTGTGACAGCGCCCCCAGCCCCAGGGCGCAGAGTCAGGCCCTGTCAGGACCCAGTGCAGCCCCTGCCCAGTCGGGAGCCAAGGCTGGCTCTGGCCCTGGGCTTGCGGCAGGGCTCCCGCTCGGGGCTGCTCCTGTGCCTTGGGCCTCTGGGCACTCAGGGCCAGCTCCAGAGCAGCTGCAGTGGGAGGGACGTTGGTGCACAAGTCCCCTTTCCCCGGGGCTGTGAATGAGCTCCAGAGGCCTCAAGGACTCCAGAGGCGCCTCCAGCTTTGGCTGCTGCTGGGCCGTGCAAGGGCAGGCCCTAGTGGAAGAGCTGCAGCCACACAGCCCTGCGCAGGGCTGAGCCCTGCTGAGCCCGGCACAACAATTACCTTCTGAGCCTGTGCCCGTGCCCATGCCTGTGTTTGGCTTGGCCTTCCGTCCTGCAGCAGGGGCTGCCAATCCGCCTCTGCTTCTTTGGGGAAACACCTCCTTCTGTCCTGCCTTTTGGCCCATCACTTGAGAAACAAAAAGTACACCTTAACAGATGGAAAAGTTCTCCATTTCTTTAATGGCATGTTCAGGACGTCATGCTTATGAAAAATCGGGTGTAATCAACAAATCATCTGGTCCTTTTCAGCTGGGCCAGGACCCACCCTCCTCTAAACAGCTGCCAGTCCTGAGCAGAAGTTGTGAGGTGATCGTGCAGGGCGAGGGCACACACGGCCATGGCTCTCTCCTGGCACCTGCAGCGATGCCCCCCTGGCCGAGCTTTGGGCTCTGAGCTGGCAGCTCTCCCAGGGGAAAGGCCTTGACCTACTCTCACCATCTCCCAGAGGCTCAATCCTGAACATGGGCTGGGAAGCCAGAACACCTTTAGCAGCTCAGCTGCAAAGAAAGGCAGGACAGAACAGCTCCAATGGCACTGCTGAAGATTCTCCTTCAGGCCTGAGTGGCAGTGAGGGCACCTGGGTGATTGGTGCCCTCCAAGGCACTCCCTTGTCTCTTCCTTCCACTCAGGAGCAGGGCCAAGGGGACCACATGCTTGCATTGGCCCCACACTGGGATGGAAGGAGACCCTTGCAGGGTAGTTAGGGCAGAAAGGACTCCCTGAGCTACCAGCAGCTCCAAACCCAGCCCCAGACAGGGCCAGGGCTTGGCAGTGGCAGCAGGAGCAGCTCAGGATCCCTGGGGCCAGCAAAGGAGTTGAGAAAGGCTCAGCCCTGGGGCACAGGCCTGGGCCCAGTCCTTTCCCTCTCTGCTCTTCTCTGTGGCTGCACAGAGCACACAGAAGGACACAGTGGCATTGCACACAGGAGGAGGATGGACAGCTAAATGCCCCTTCCTCCCACTGACAGCGATCCTGTGGGATCCCTCTGGGCTCCAGAAGGGAGCAGGGCAAGGTTTCCAGAACTGATCAACCTTCAGTGAAATTTAAGGGAAATGGCACAAGTGACATCTTGCCACACTGACACGGATTATTCTGGCAGGAAAGGTACATTCAGAACATGCCTCCAACATCTGGCAAGGTCTTCAAAGCACCTTTCACCAGCATTTTCAACTACTCCAAGTCACGTGCCAGTTGAGAAGGGAGCACAGATGCTACAGAACCATTTCCATGGTGTGCTGGGATCCCCATCTGCCTTGGGGAATTGGGCACTGCAAAGGGGGTGTGGTAAGGCTATGGGAGCCTGTGCCTCCTGGTCACTCTCCACGCTCTTTGCAGGTCCTGTGCAACATGCCTGGAAGGGCAGCTGGAGCAGCCCAGGGCCCTGGGGGTCTCTCCCTCCCACACAGGAAACCCTCACTAAATGCTTGGGGAAATCTGCAGTGCCACAGCTGTCGCTCCCAACCGCCGTCCCTCCCTCCTGCTTGCCCACCTGCCCATGGAAGAGCTCCCACAGCCCACGGGCACATAGCCAGGCCCTCTCAGGACACACTGGAGCCTTGCTCTCCCCCTCTGCCCTTTCCCCACCATGGGCACCCCGTGCAGCCGCTCCCAGGTTTCGGGACATGTCTCCCACGGAGGGAGCCCAGCAGGACAGCTCAGTACCCGAGTGCCCTGAGCCTGCTCGGGACAATTTCTCTGGGCTGTGCTTGTCTTGTCTGGCCTGTGCCCACAGTGCCAAGCAGCAGAGAGGGCAGCTCAAGCCTCAGCAGGGTTCAGGCCCAGAGGCACAGCAATTACCTCCTGTGGCTGTGCCTGGCATCGCCTCCTTTCCTGCAGGAAATGCCACCTTCCATAGAGCCCCTCTGTCCATCCCTTGGGAAAGGAAGAGACACAGCTGGATCAGGTGGAATCATTGCACATTCAGTAGGTGGCTTCTTCAGGAGGCAATACTTGTCCAAAACATGGGTAAGGATCAGGAAAATCCTGATCCCCCCTAACCATTGGGGTTGGCTATGGCCCTCCCTCCTCCAAGCAGCCACACCTCAGGATGTTACTGGGGACTGGGAAAATGCAGGGGATCCCTGGTGATTTTGGGCTGTGTGGCAGCTGATGCCCAATGCTTTCCTGCCGAGGCTGGGGAGAAGCTGCAGCCAGGCCAGACTGGGAAACAGCCCTGCAGGGCATGGAAGCAGCAGCAGGGCAGCGAGGCTGCCATGGATCCCTTCCCGCTGTTCCGGGCACGGCATGTCCAGACATGCAGCCAGAGCCCTCGGTTGCTGAGCCCCAGGACAAGGCTGAGGGAAAAGTACCCACAATTCCCTTTGAGCAGTTATCTCACAATGTGCTTCAGGATGTTGTTTGGCCCCTGGTGGGGAAAGGGCAGAGGTGGGGCAAGGCTGCCATGGATCCCTTCCTGCTGTTCCGTGCTCTGCTCTGACATGGGGGACCCTGGCTCACTCTAGGATCTCTCTCAGGTCTCCCTCCAGAGCTTCATCCCACAGCTCAGCCCCAAGGGCCAGACAGCTATTAGGAATTTCACAGCCTACCATTGGTGACTCATAGTCAGAATGCACAGGAAAACTCTAGGGGTGTTTCAAAATCCCAGATGCTGTGTTGTTTCCTTCCCACTGCAGATTTTCCATTGCCCCAGCCTCAGCCCCTGGCAGCCTGCCTGGATGTTCTCCCCGCACCGCTTCTGCAATCCCACTCGTCCAGGTCCTGCTGGTTCTGTGGGCAGCTCTTCGGGCCGCTGAGGCCCTGTTCCTCCTTTGTTTGTGACCATGTCCGAGTGAGAGATGATTCAGGGGCTCAGCACCAAGGCCTCCAGTAACAGTGGTCAGTTCCTGAGCGCGCTCGGGGGCCACAGGCAGCTGCCCATGGCTCTGGCAGGGATGTGAAGGGGAGGCCATGCAGGGGAGCAGCCCCCACGCCCCCGCCCTGCCCATGGGGGCCTCCAGCCCATGGGGATGGAGCAGCAGTTTCTGGTTGTGAAAGTCCATCCGAAAATCCTTCAATTTTTGCCTCACAATTGTCATGAGAAAAGACCCCCGAAAGGTTAAAAACTGTTGAGCTAGTTGGGAAAGAAAGTCTCATGCTTATTCAGTGTGTTCACAGGTGGTGTTTGCAGAACATGCCATGCTGAACTCGAAGGGGCATGCTGCCCTTTTCTGAACAATGGAACTGGACTTTCTTCCGACCTCCTGACTTGGCTGGTCTGAGCTCTGGGGTGGCTCCCCCCCCTTCCAAGAGAAGACCCCTCTCGCCTGCCTTCAACCATCATGACAGACAAAGAGAGATGTGAGTCCCCTCATCAAGCGACCAAGACAAGACAAGGAACCCCCCTGGCACCCTATTGGCACCCCTCTGGTACCCCCTTGGCACCCCCCTGGCAACCTCCTTCCAGAGACTGGGACTGTACCCCCTCCCAACTCGGGGAGGGGGGAAAAACTGCCCAGAGTAAACGTACCTGCGAGCATTCGGCCATGAAAACAATGGAATAACCTCCCCCCTCTTCCTGTTCCTATTCTTTTCCCCTCCATGGAAGCATTTTGTTGATTTGATACTGCAAAACCCCTGTGCCTTTGTTGGTTATTCTTTGCACCAAAAAATCATTTGTCACCCATTCATTTCAGGCAGACCCTCACATAACTGGCGTCATGAACAGAATTCTGGTAGCCAGTGAGATTTTGCAGGTACTGTGTAGTCTGTAATCTCCTGCAGAATGCATATGCCAAAGCCAAATCTCACCCTCTATTGAGCACACAGGCCCCGGAATTGACACAAAAGATTTTTTGGTGCAAAAGCAGGGGAAATTGTTACTGTCACTTCTTATACTGATTTGATACTGGCATGGATACCGACACTGATACTCCTCCTAATCCTGATATTGATACTGGAATTGATGCTGTTAATGTTGTATTGGAGTTGAATCTGAACCAGTTACTGTTGTTACTGCTGTATTTTTGTACCTGGACTGTCTAAAAGGGGAGGGACAGACCTGAAGAAATTAAGCTGTGCCTTTTAGACAGATATTGTCCCTTCACCTACACAGGGAGCGAGGGGCGCCCCAGCGAAGGCTGACTGGCTTTTTCCCTGTTCTAGGTTTCTGGTCCCCTCACAAAGAAAACATTTGTGTGTGTGCGTGAGTGTGTGTATCTGGACTGTCTGGAAAGGAAGGGACAAACTGAAGCAATTAAAACAGTGCCTTCCAGACAGATTTTTTTTCTTCAGCTATCTAGGGAGATGAAGGAGAGCAAAAAGTCTGTATGATTGTGTAACTTGAGTTCACAAATCAGCTCCCTGGTATAGTCCTAGTCCCTTCACACAAAATGAATGAAAATCTCAATCCTAAAGCAAAAGCTGACTTTTACTCATTGCTTGCTAAACACAATGCCGAACCGTCATCTGGTGGAGAAACTTGGGCAGAGAACAATTGGTTTAATTTGGAAAATGTCATTGATAGAATATGTTCTCTGCAACATGAATCAAAATTCAAAATGGGTAACAATAAAAACATTCTTTGCTCAGTCCTCGGAGCATGTCTTACTGCAACCATAGAAAATCGCTGTAAATGGAGAACTGAGGAAATGGTAATTATAGATTCCCTTCAAAATTTTGTTGAAATTTTGCAAAAACAGTTAAATGAGGACAGAAATGAAATTTACACACTTCGAGCTGCCCTTAGGGAAGAACAAACCAAAACCATACACAAAATTAACTCCTCTACAGAGGAGGAAGGAAAAGGAACATCTTGCATTAAAAAAATTTATCTATACAAAGAGCTCAAGGCAGCAAAACAAAACTATTCTTACAAAGAATCTGAAACAGTTAAAAATTGTGGGGAAAATTGTTGTCCTCATTTGAGACCTTTTATTAAAACTGAATATAATTTTATTAATAATGAAGACATGGATCCCCACATAACAACCAAACAAACATCATTCAATGCTACCGAATTAGCTAAATTGAAAAAGGAATTCGGTCGCCTCCCCCACAAATCAGAAACAGAATATGTGTTCTGTGTGTCCCTCACTGGCGAAGACCAGATTAAGTTAACTGAACAAGAAGCCAGTGGTTACTGGGGACATGGTGTTTTCCTTACAACAGGAGATAAGCGTGACTCCTGGTCTCTAACACAACGTGCAGCCTATTGGGCCGGGGGAATAAATCCCTTGGAAAGGGGTGATCCCCTAGCAATTGCCACTACCCCTGACCAAATCCTAGAAAGTGTACAAAAAGCTGCATGTTTGCAAATGATTCATGAGAGAAAATTAATTCCTGGTTTTGAATCCCCAATGCAATTGCCTGTGAAGCCTGAAATTATGACCCCTTTAATTCGTGGGCTTCCATAAACATTGAAATCAAAAGCAATCACTATTCAAGAAACAATTATGGCTTTAAGCCCAATAGATAGACTGGACAGATTTCTTAACAACTCCACTGATCAGTCTGAGTTCTACTGACACTGCACCATCACCCTATACACCAACACAGACCCCCACAACACCATCTGATACATCTAGTAGCTGTAAGGTTTGGACATGGAGTAAGGCAGCAGTTGATTAATTAAATTATTGTAGACAGTATGGGCCTGTAAAAACCCTGGAAGAAAAATCAGAAAAAACAAAAGGTGTCCGATTTATGGGAACTCCTAACACTGAAAACACAGAACCAGGAAAACAAATTTCCAACAGACAACGCTGGTGGATGCTGGAAATAAAAAAAGGGGTTCCCCGGGACATAATGGATGGTTTACCACTTGAAAAATTGCAGAAAATAATAACTAACTGGAATTTTAGGAGATCAACCCCCCCCCACCCAGCCCAGTGCACCGATCCCCCTCCCTCACCAGAAACTAACAAACACTCCTACCAATACACAGTTCAGTACACACAATATATCACAGTCTCTCCCACAGAACACAGCCAGTGAGCCAAAGTTAACACTTCCCCAGTTTCTCCCTTGGAATCTGGGCAAATGCAGTGAAACTGCATCTCAGCCTCTCCCACAGAACACAGCCAGTGAGCCAAAATTAACTGTTTCTCAGCTTCTTTCACAGAACTTGTACAGTGAAACCCTGGCTGTGAAACCCTGTGTCTCCTGAAAAGCACTAGCAGTAAGCCGGAAGTAACTCTTTCGCAACTTCTTTCACAGAGCCTAAGCAACATAACTGCCCACCCGCCCATACCCCAAAACACAAACAGTGAATCTTCACCAACAGAGCTTTCGGGAAACTAATATCTCCACCGCTTACAGGTGAGCGAAGGGACGGAGGTTGGGTTTACTTACGAATGCTCACAAAAAATAAATCAGAAGACATGTTAATTACAGCAATCACGGGCCCCAAAAAAGTTCTGGTAACCTACATTGTTGATACGGGAGCCCAGATCTCCGCACTAACACATAGAGATGCCAAGAAGTATGGAGTTGTTTCAACAAAAAGGCAATGCTGCGTTCTTAATGCTTTAGGAACCATAGAACCAATGTATGTTGCTCTGGTCAAAGTAACACTCGCTGGAGAAGAAAATCAATTGGTTGTCAAAATGGTAATTGGGGACATCCCGAATAATCTGCTAGGGATAGATGTCCTTGCAGGAAGGCAGTGGGAAGACACTGAGGGTTTTCTGTGGTCTTTTGGCACTCCGCCACTTAACATTAGGCTGCTTCAGACCGCACCCGCACTGCCTTACAGTAAAATAATCAATGCGAAACAGTATCCCTTGCCTTCTGAAGCTAGAGAAGGCATCAAACCAGTTATTCAGGATTTGCGTGATCAAGGAATAATAATTAACACACACTCCCCATACAATTCACCCGTGTGGCCAGTCCGAAAGCCCAACGGGAAGTGGAGACTTACGATTGATTACTGTAGGCTCAATGCCAACACTGATCCTCTGACTGCAGCAGTGCCAAATTTAGCTGAATTAATAACATCAATACAAGAAAAAGCTCACACAATCATGGCAACCATAGATGTTAAAGACATGTTCTTCATGATACCTATACAACCAGAGGACATGGACCGCTTTGCATTCACATGGGAGGGACAACAGTACACATTCACCAGACTCCCTCAGGGATACAAACACTCTCCAACTCTAGCACACCATGCTTTAGCTAAGGAATTAGAAAATATACCTAAACCTGACACTGTAGCTGTGTACCAATACATTGATGACATTTTGGTAGGAGGGGAGGAAATTACATAGGTGGGGGATCTCCAACAGAATATAATCTATCTGGAGAGCCTTGATTTAAAGATTCCCTCGGAGAAAATTCAGAAGCCTTCTCAGGAAGTAAAATTTCTGGGAATTTGGTGGCGATCTGGAAGCACATGCATCCCACCTGACACTTTAACTTCTTTAGAGCAGATGAAAATGCCTGAAAATAAAAAAGACCTCTAGCAAGCTTTAGGACTGTTAGTATTCTGGAGGAAACATATCCCAGATTTCTCAATCATTGCTAGGCCCCTTTACAATTAACTAAGAAAAGGAGTCAAATGGGATTGGATTCCTTCTCAGGAGGAAGCACTGCAATTACTGATTTTTTAAGCCACTGCACATCAGGCACTGGGGCCCATTCACCCTAAAGACCCTTTCCAAGCGGAATGGGGATTTGCCTCCTCAGGGCTATCAATACACATCTGGCAGTGAGGTCCGGAGGGTCCAACAAGGCCTGTCAGCTTCTTTTCCTGTGGTTTTAAGGATGCTGAGAAAAGATACACTACCTGGGAAAAAGGATTGTTGTTAGCTTAGCTCTCATTGAAGTAGAAAAAATCACACGGCAGCAAGCTATCATCTTGAGAGGTGCCTTCAAGGTAATTAAAGCTGTTACTAATGGGACCCCTCCGCCTGGTGGCACAGCCCAAAAGTCGTCAGTCAGGAAATGGTATGCTCAGATAGAGTATTACTGCAATAGCTTTTCTGTCACAGAAGATGCTGCAAAATTCTTGGCAATACAAGACACTGAGAGCCTGGATAGTAGCCAAGACAAACCTGCTTCTGTTATAAAAGTAGCACCACCCTTCTCACCTGAGTTAGCAGCAAACTGTTGGTTTACAGATGCTTCTTCAAAGCGGGAAGGAAAAATTTAGAAATATAAGGCGACTGCCTTGCATATTTCATCTGGTGAAAAAATTATCACAGAAGGGGAGGGCAGCGCTCGGGTAGGAGAACTCATAGCCCTCTGGAGTGTTTTCCAGCGTGAGCCACAAAACTCTTCTCCTGTTTACATCTACACTGATTCATATGCAGTACACAAAGTCTGCACTCAGTGGCTCCCTTTCTGGCAACAAAATGGCGGGGAAGTTATCAGAATCCCAGTGTGGCAGAAAGATAAGTGGAAAGAAATCCTAGAAATCGCCAGTAAAGGAAACTTTCTGGTTGGTTGGGTAGCTTCTCATCAAACTGATGGGAATCAAGCAGGTGAATGGAACAACAAAGTTGATGAATTAGCAAGGCTTAGCCCCCTGAAAAAAGAAACTATTTCAGAGGATTGGAATCAACTGTTAGAATGGTTACATGTAAAAAGGCAGCACACAGGTGCCAAAGATCTGTACCAGGAAGCACACGCCCGCGGCTGGCCAGTCACCAGGGAAATGTGTAAAACATGCATATCGGCCTGTGAAGAGTGCCGCAAGCGACTGGAAAGGCATCCTTTAGATGATGACCCTCTGCATTTGAGGAAAGGTAAAGGCTTGTGGGATGCGTGGCAGAGAGATTATATTGGTCCTTTTAAGAAATCAGGAGGTAAACATTTTGTGTTAGTAGGAGTGGAAATTGTATCTGGGTTACTACAAGCTGATGCTTTTAAAAGGGCCACAGGTGAAAATACAGTTTTACTTTGGCCAAACCCACTTACGTGACATGTCGCTGGGAGAATGACACAGTTAGTCCATTAGGATTAAGAGGCTTGGTTTACACATTTAAGATAAACACTGTACCAGAACCCACACCGAGTGCTGTAATTACACTCTCTCAGACCCTAAGTGTGAGCCTTTTTTCTTTTCACATCCCGAATGGCAGGAGCAGCAGGGAACTCCTTCGAGTGGCCCTGGTCTCATGCCTTCCTGCAATCCACCGGATCTATGGGAGATGTCACGGGTCTGAACTTGTTAACAGTAGTTACACATGAGGATATGTTGTACGCCAGACAAGAATGGGAAAGACGCAAAACCTGGCAGGTTCAAGGAGTGATGGGTGAAAAAATTAGTGTTGGGTGCCGAATGGTTAATGGGTCTAATTACAGCAAAGCAAGGTCAATCAGTGTTTCCACAGATTGGGAAAACGAACAGCAGCAAATCTGCACACACCCAAGCATATGGGATTGCTGGTACAGTTTCACATTAACTGGCACTACAGAGGTAATTTGTCTCTGGGCCAAAGATACTCAAGGCCTTTCTTTTAAATTTGTAATTAATGTTGAAAACACTGTTCCCACTGTCGCCACTGTTACCACTTCACCCATACCCCCGGTCACACTCATCCCAATAATTTTCGAGATTGGACCTTATGTGATCAGGAAAACTGGCCAACAACAAATATTGTTCAATCCGGCATGGTCTCTCAAACAGGTAAAATTGCTAATGCAGCACAATGTTTCAGATATTGAACCAGCCTGTTCTCCGTTCCTGCAAACCTCTTTTGAAGGCTGGACCACTTGGCTTCGGAAACGAAGCTCTTTTAAGAGAACACCAAGGGATATGACCGGTGTTGCGGGTACAGGATTGGGAATTCTGAATAGCATTGACTCTGAAGTACTAATGAACAAATTGGCTGCTACAACTAGGGACCTGACCGGATTGCAGCAACCACTGAGGTCATCTCTGTCAGCCTTAGTGACACACCAGTGGCTGCTGTCAAACATTTTGCCAAATTGGGAAAGAGTGAATGTGGATGATCACAAATTGGTAATTGATGCACTTAGTGCTACACAGAACAATGTTTCCTTAGCCCTCAGCTGTATCCAGGCACAATTGTGGATGCAATCTGTCTCCGCTGCAATTATAAGAGAGGGCGAGGAAGGCACCTTCCCCACAGAAATTTGGAAAATAATCTGGGACAGTGCCACTGAATTTGAAAGAGAATTCCAATCCTGGTGGAACCTGGTGAACTTTACCTATGATCCCATCTCAAACACAGCCACTGCTTTTGTCCTAACCATACGCAATGCCTCTGTACATTTGGTCTTCCCTGTTATTGCATTAGGATTAAACCATGACGGAGCTGTTCTCAATCCTACTGAACATAGGGGATGGGCCCGTCAGGTCGATGACAAATGGCAAACTGTTAACCTGGAAACTTGTATTGTCCGAGAACAGCAAGGGTTTATCTGTGAAAACAATGCAATTGTAGCTCAGGATATCTGTTTGGACACAGAGCAGAACATCTGTCATTTCGAGATTCGTCCACATGAGGATACCCAGACAGTTCTTATATACATAGGCAATGGCTGTGCATGCTTTAGAACAACATGTGATTCTGTCTTTGTAGAAGATGTTGTGGTAGATGCAAAGAATCATTCAAATTTTTGCGCTTGTAACTTTACTAAGATAGTAGGACGCGATTTCTCTTATGAAGCTCCAGTTACTTCTCACCACCTACTGCAATCCAACTATACACTGATCCAGAAGCTGATGCCCACTCCTATCGGAATGAATCTCACCCTCGTGAGACAACTATTGCTCCATCAAGACCTGGTTGACATCCTCAAGAAAATCAAGGAGAGCAGACAGAAGACCCTGGTGACTGTTCATGAAAATGTGAGACAAATACACCGGGTTATGGAGAGGGTAAAGCAAGATGCTGAGCATAGGTGGTGGGATACTCTCTTTGGGTGGTCTCCTACTGCCACAGGTGTTCTGAACAGTGTGTGCCATCCAATTGTTGTTCTTTTGATCCTAGTTACGCTTGACTTTATCTTGTCAGCAGCCCTATTCATTTTGAATTGGAGAATGATGAAAAAGCTTAAGAGATTGTCAACTGTAGTCAATGCACACCGCTTAGCTGATGTACTCGATACAATAGATGTCCCCAAAACACGTGATATGAGACAGTTATGAATCAAGCATATGTGCCTTAGAACAACTTCTTAAATATCAAGTATGATTTACAGAAAGTTACTTTAATTTTTAGAAAATAATTTTAAAAGATGATGATTATATTATGATTTCTTTGTTGTTTTGATTATTTGTGATTTGTCTTAATCATTTTGAAATTGTTAAACAAATGACAGTTTTAATTGATTAATATTTTTTGAAATTGTTAAAATTAATCAAATTTTTTTGAAATTGTTATAACAAATAACCATGTGTGAAGTTGTTATGATGATCAATATTAATTATGTTTATGTTTGTTGGTTCCCTTTTTCCTTCTTTCTTTTCCTTCTCTTCCCCTTTTATCCCCTCTCCCCTGTCATCCCTACTTTTCCGGGGTTATGCTACCGACGTGCAACGAGTTTCAAAGACACTCTAGAGCTCTGCTGATGAAGATTCCTCAAGACAATCGTGAGTCACGGGGTTGTGTAGAAGTCCATCCGAAAATCCTTCAATTTTTGCCTCACAATTGTCATGAGAAAAGACTACCGAAGGGTTAAAGCTGCTGAGCCGGTTGGGAAAGAAAGTCTCCTGCTTATCTACTGTGTTCACAAGTGATGTTTGCAGAACATGCCATGCTGTACTCGAAGGGGGCATGCTGCCCTTTTCTGGACAATTGAACTGAACTTTCTTCCAAACTCCTGACCTGGCTGGACTGAGCTCTGGGGTGGCTCCCCCCCGCTCCATGAGAAGACCCCTCTTGCCTGTCTTCAACCACCGTGATGGACATACCGAGATGCGAATCCGCTCATCAAGGAACCAAGAACCCCTCTGGCACCCTATTGGCACCTCCATGGCACCCCCCTGGCAACCTCCTTCCAGAGACTGGGACTGTACTCCCTCCCAACTCAGGGAGGGGGAAAAACCTAACGTACCTGTGAGCATTTGGCCATGAAAACAATGGACTTCTCCCCTCCATGGAAACTTAATTTCAGGCACCCTTCCCCCAACCAAGAACAGTATATATATTGGGGATCAGTCCGACTGTCCTTTGAGTACTCCCCAAGATGTTTACAGGCGAGTTTCGGCGGCAGGACCCTGAAGATATCACGTTTTGGTAGCTATACCCCATTCCCTGACATTCTTTCCTCCCTTTTCTCCTTGTCTTACCCATCTCCTCCCCAATCCCATAACCAAACGCATATTTAGCTGTGGTTATAATAAATAAAATTGCACCTTGTTGATTTGTTACTGCAAAACCCCTGTGCCTTTTGTTGCTTATTTTTACACCCAAAAATCATTCGTCACCCGTTCATTTTCGGGCGGACCTTCACAAGGCGTTACTTGGCACTCCGAGGCCTCGTAGTGCTGGGCAAGAATCCCTTGATGGTGAGAAGGGGGCAGTGGCTGAAGCCGTGCAGGCAGCGTGGGGCTGGGCAACGCCGTCACTTGGCATTGTCTGGGCTTCGGCCGCTGGGGCAGCTGTTCCCATCTCTCCTGCTTCCCGCTTCAGCTGCCCCAGTGCTTCGGGACAGGCCTTTGGCCTCTGGGCCCTGCGGCAGCAGGGCGGCCTTTCACAAAGTCGTGTTCCGCACAGGCTGAAAAAATGCGGAGCCTGACTGAAAGTCTTGTGGAGCTCCTGGAGGAAAATGACAGCAACATGATGAGGATGAGCATTCTTCTACTCAGATATTTGCTCCTGGATAATGGTGCTCCAATAGCCACCCCCATCGCCCTGCAGCTGGCTGAGGCGCTCCTGCCACTCTTTGACAGCGTAAGGCTCTGTGCCCACAGCCACAGCCACTGGCTGCTGCCCAGACCCTTGGTGCCCTGTGCAGATGCAGGCCTGTGCCCTGGGGGGCCTGAAGCAGCTGATGCTCAGGTCTTTTGCCCTTTCCTTTCATCCAGGATGATATCCAGGTGCAGCTGAGCTCCATGGCTCTATTTCAAGAGATGCTGGACTTATTAACAGAAGAGGGAAGAAAGGCCCTCAAGTCCCACGTGTGCCAGAGCCTGCTCCCTCTCTACTTCCACTGCCATGATGAGAATCAGATTGTTGCTGAGGTGAGCACTTGTGGCCAGCTGCGGTCCCCCTGGCAGGGGCTTGGGCGGCCTCCTGCCCTGGCACCTTGTGGGCTGCAGCCTCCTCCAGCCTGTGCCACTGGGATGCTCCTGTGCCCTGGACTGTGGGGCCATCTGTGCATCTCTGTCCCTCTCCAGGCCTCCCGGGAAACGCTGCATTCCTCAGCCAGATTCCTGAAGAGGAGAGATATAGAACAAATGCTACATGTGGATCAGAGCTTTGGGGAGTGCCTGGTAAGAACAGCAGAGACCCCCCAGCCTCAGCATGGCCAAGGTCCCTGGGGGCGGTGCTCAGCGTGCGGGGCTGGCAGCTGTGCCCGCTGCTGCAGCCAGAGGCCGCGCGGGCTCTGCTTCAGGCTCCCGTGGGCCTGAGTCGGGTGCCCATGGAGCCCCGGCCCGGCGGGGCTGCGGGGCGACACCACGGCTCCCCGGGCAGCAGCCGGCCCTCCGCCCTCTTCCCTCGGGAGCCCTTGGCCAGCGGCTGCTGGCCGCGCCTCAGGGCTGTGCGGGCAGGGGAGGCCGGCGATGGGCGCAGGCAGCGCCCGGCCCAGGAGCTGAGCCCGCGCCAACCCTTCCCTCCTGCCGCTCTCTGCAGCTGGCAGAGGACAGGAGCCGAACAGCCGAGCACCTGCGCCGGGCACTGCACTACCTGCAGAGCCCACAGGAGTCCCTGCGAGAGGCGGCCGTCAGGTTCACGGGTGAGTCCCGAGCCCGGGCTCCTCCCCGGCCCGCCGCAGCTCGGCCCCGGCCCCGCCTGCTGCCCCGGCAGCGCCAGCCGGGCCCGGCGCCGTGGAGCGCCCCCTGGCGTGGGCGTTGCTGCCGCCGTCTGGCAGCCGTGTCCTGGGCCGGCAGCATGCGGCAAGGGCCCGGGCTGAGCTCTGCCTGGCCAGCAGCCCGGGTGGCCACAGCGCCGGCAGTGCCGCTGGCAGGGAGCTGTGCCGCTGCGGCCGTGACAGGCTCTGTGTTCACAGGCATGGCCGGGCGGCACCTGAGAGGGCAGCAGCAAGAGCTGCAGCTGATCTGTACTGGTGAGTGAGTGAGGGCAGCGGACTGACCGCGGGGGCTGGAGGGGCAGCTGCAAGCCCTGCCCCTGCGGTGGAGGGATCTGCACCCGTGGGCAGAGCACACAGAGATATCAGGGCTACGTGTGGCATTCGTGGCCAGCAACTTCGGCCTGATCCCCTTGCTCCCTGCTTCCTGCGGGCCATGGCAAGAGACGACCGGGATGGCCCTGGCAAGGAGCTCTCCTTGGCTCCCTGCACATGCAGGATCTGACCTTGCCTCTGTTCCTCTCTCTTGCAGCCCTTGAAGAAATGGCCTATGACAGCAGTCCTGCAATCAGAAATGCTGCCATTGAATCTTGTTTAGTTCTCCGAGCCATACAGAGAGCTCCCTACTCCCCATGGCGTCAGCTGCGAGATCGATTCCGCAGTGCATGGAGGAAACGGCCTCGTCTGTGTGGCACTGCCTTGCTGTTCTGCTGGAGGTCTGCAGAGAGATGATCTGGGGCCATTTAAGCCAGCAGGAATTTTCTTTTTCCTCTTTAACATTTCCTTGTTTGCATTTTCATTGTAGAGTATGTAAATATAAAATATGTTACAATACACAGAGTCCCAGGATCTTTCTTTTCCTGCCCAAGGTCTGTAGGGCAAAAGAGAAGAGGGGGAAAAGGTTGCTTTTACTCAGCCAGCTGCCCAGGCGTGCAGTGTTGCAGGGAAAATGGCCAGAAGCCTTTAGGCCTTTGGTGGTTCTGCTGAAGTGTTTGTGCTGCCCACAGAGCGGCTGGGCAGGGGCCGGAGCTGCAGGGATCCCTGCCAGAGCGGTGCCTGGAGATGGCCACAAGCCCTGTGCTGGAGAGGAAGGGCCATCCGTGTCCTCCTGCCCGTCTGCTGCTGGCTGCAGTGCTGAGGGCTCCCCGGTGCCTCTGGATGGGGCTCCTCTGCAGCTGCTCTGGGGCTGCGGCGCTGCTGCCGGGAAGCTTGGCCAGGCTGGGGGAGACCCTGAGGGGTTGAGGCACTGCTAAGCCCTGAGCAATTGGCCAGCAGAGGCCATAAGCAGCCCCCTGGCAGCCGCCTTGATCCCGACAGCCGGCTGCTCTGGCGCTTCCAGGTCGGTGGCCAGTTGGAGGGACGCCCTGGAATCAGGCGTGGAAACCTGCTCCTGGCCTTTCAGGGCTGTGAGGCCAGCTGTTGTGGGGCTGGGGGGTGCCCTCCCTGTGCTCCAGACTGGAGCCCCCCACCCCTCAGCCTTAGGCATTGAGCTCCACTGCCTGATATCCAAGTCTTGTTCCTCTTGCTGTGGGGGAGGCGGAGCTCTGTGGCTTTCGGCCCCATTGAGCCAGAAGAGCAGCAGCTTTGAGCCCACAGGGGCCACAGAAAGGCCCTCTTAGACCACGGGCATTCCTGTCCTGCCCAGGCCAGGGACACATGAGAATGCAGCGGGCACCTTCAGGGTGCCACGCTGGCTTTGCACTGGGCCACCTCCCTGTGCTGTGCACGGCTGGCTCTTTGCTTTGCTGCTCTCAGCCTTGTGTCGTCGTACTCCTCTGGCTGCCTGCAGCCAGGGGCAGCCCTATCAGGAGGGTGAAAGGCCCCGTCTCCAACATCTCAACGGGGGAAATGGAGCTCTCCCAGCCCTCAGCCTACGCTGTAAGCAGAGCAGAGCCTTTTCCCCAGCCCCGCTGGCTTTCTGCCTGCTTCTGGCCCCTGGCCACCATGACCCACTGCACTCGCTCTGAGTCACCTACAGCATGGCTGGTGCCTCTTGATTTGCTGACCCTGGGATGTGAGGCTCACTCAGGGAAAGGTGGCTGTCCCAATGCTGAGGGCACACGTGGCTCACTGAGCAGACTTGAGGCTTCCCCAGCAGCTTGCAGGTGCCTTATGTGTCATGTTACAGTGCTTGTGCTCCTGCCTCTTCCTGTCCCTCTTCTCACCCTCACCCAACCTGCACCCTCTGACCTACCTTCAATAAACCCTGTTGCATCAGACACGGGGTCAAGAGCCCTCCTTCGGCTGCCGGTCGAGGGCACGTTACAACCTCCGGGCCTGGGAGCAAGGTGGGCTGGGGGAGCTGGTCTCTCAGACCAAGAGGGAACGGCTCTCGACAGCACCTGCCCATGGACCTTCCCCGCACCAAATAAAATCATCTCCAAGTTTAGCTAGTAAGCTAGTAAGGTATAAACCATTAATTGCCTGGAAATCTGGCACTAGTCTCTGAGTTCCATTAGGTTTCTTTATTGCTGATCTAGCAGTATTAAATTTTGACTCCCATTCTTCCAATAGTCCTGATGTCAGGGATTTAATTGATTGTTGGCTCTATTCCTTTCCTAGCTTCTAATCTTCAAGGGTATTGCTTTCTGACTACTGCCCTAACTCTTGTCTGTAGCTCAATTTTCATAGAGTCTGCTCGTTTTGATTTTCCTGGGCTATCAGTATCCCATACTCTTGGGTACACCTGATTCAATACTTGCTCTAACTAGTTCTTCTTGTTTGTTGGTCTGGTGTCAATTGTCAGTCCTACTGCTAAAACCGCTCATTTGTCTTCAGGTACCTTCCATTGAAGTTTTCTTTTCCTAAATGGAACTGTTGCTTCTAAATTTTCAAGCAAATCCCTGCATAGGACAGATTTGGGTGAGTTTGGTAAAGAAAGAAACTGATGTATTCCCATTTTCTTCTTGATTTTACATCAAAGTGGTTTCAGGAAGAATGCATTTTCTGGCTGCCCTATAGTTGCTCCTATTGCTTGAAGATAGTTTTCACTTTTGGGTATCAGTTCTTGATTCAAGAGTGCAAATGTGTCTCCACTATTTCTTAAAATTTCAACTTCTTCATCATTCTTTAGCTGTATTTTAAACAGTGGCCTGCTAGGGTAAGAATTGCCAGTCTTGGTCATTTCTTATCATCTAGAGTGGCTGCAAGAGTTTTGTGTACTTTGTCTGCTTACTCTGGGCACTGGCCCTATTTCCAGTGTCCTGATTTATTACATGATGCACATTGATTTGGCCCCAGCTTGGTCTGTGGCTGCTTTGAACCTCCTCTGCCTCTGCTATTTTCGCCCCTGCCTCTGCTTCAACCGCGCCTACATCCGTCCTCTCCCTGGTGCCGATCCAGAGCTGCCACCATGGCTGCAGGGAGCTCTTTTTCTTTTTCCCTCTCTTGACTATCGTACACTTTCTACTTTTGATGTAGTGTCTAAAAGCTTGCGTGACTGCTCAATGTTGTTTGAACACTTCTCAAACTCAGACAGGCTTGGTGCTGTGACCATTTCCCTGGGGTGTTCCAGTTCGTGTTTATTTATCAGTTATTGTAGAATGGTTTGTTTTCATGTACCCCGTATTTTCCCCAAGCTGGTTTACCCCTAGGTTCTGCCCTCCCTCAAAGCTGTCTCCCTCATGCCATTCCCCACTCTTTGTTCCAGCTCCTTCCCTGCCTCTCAAGATAATCCAGCTCTTTATTCCTGAACCTTCCCTGTCACTTTTGCCTTGGACCAATCCCTGACTGCACCACCCCTTTGGAATTCCTCTATTGCTGGAAGCCCTGCTGGCGCATGTGACCTACCCTCTCTTCCCATCTGTCCTAATTAGTCCCAAGCAACTGATGGAATCCCCTCGCTCCTCCCCTGCAGATTCCTTATTGCTCAATTGTTTGTATCCACCCCCTGAGTTGTACCCCGATAAAATCCCGTGCACAGAAGTGCTGGCGGCTCTTTGCTGCTGAATCCTTCCCTTGGAATAAGCCTTGGCCTGTGGAACCTCACAATCGAGGAGCCTCCTCCTTCTCTTTGGCCTGCTCCGTGCTGCAGTTAGTGCATCCTGAACCACTGAGCAGTGGCTCACCAGGGTCAGCCGCGGGCAGGACCCACGCCTTGGCCGTTCCCCACTCCTGGCGCAGCGCCGCAGTTTTCCCAAGAGCCAGCCCGGGCTCCGCTGGGCTGCGTCCATGGGGAACCCGTCCCAGTGCCCGACCGTGCTCTGGGTGAAAAACCTTGATCTGATACGGAAATGAAACCTGCCCTGTCCCAGCTCCCTGCCCTTTTCTCCAGTCCTGTCACTGGTCCCAACAGTGACCAGAGCTGCAGCAGCCCCTCTGATTCACCTCAGGAGGACGTTGCAGACCACAATGATGCCCTTTACTCTCCTCCAGGCTGAACAAAGTGGCTTCAGCTGCACCTGGATGGCTTCCCCTCCAGGCCACACTCCATCCTTGCAGTCCTCCTTTGCATTCTGGCTAATGGTTTCATAACTTTTGATATTGTGCTGCCCAAAAGTGCGCCCGTCTGCTTCCAGCGCTTCTCTTGGCTGCTGCTTCAGGGTGTGGGCACCATCATCAGAGACACAGAAGAGCTTCTCCTCCCAGACTTGTCCTTATCCTCTGCACTTCCACGTCTCTGCCTTGATCTTCACTGGGGAACTTGCCACTTTGTGACCGCTCATTGCTGCGCTCAGCAGGGACACGGTTTTGTTTGGACATGAGCTGCCAGAGCAAGACATGCAGCAACTGAAGCTGAGAAATGCAGAGGCTGGGCAGATGCCGTTTTTTCCAGAATGTGGGAAAGAGAGTGAGAAAAGCACAAGGAAATTTCAGACTGTTAACTTTGCATTCTAATTGCCCTGCGAAACTCAGCAATGGCTGGTGCTCTGGTGCTACTGCCAATGCCTTCCATGAGAAAAATTCATTTCAGGATGGAGCAACATCATCTGACAGAGACCAAGTGTGCCAGCAGTTGCTCCAGGTGCTCCTGCCATCAGCCCCTGCAGGAAAGAGGCACAGCCCCCAAGGCACGTGGCCTTTGGCTCCTTCTGGCACAGAAGCCGCCCGGGGGCACAGGTCTCTGGGGCAGGAGACAGGCACCAGTGCTGCCAGGGCTCGGGGGGGTGGCAGGTCTGCTTGGCCGGGGACTCTGCCACACCTGCTGATGTCAGCGCTCCCCGGGCCCCAGGCCTCAGAGCAGCACTCGTGCCCGGGCCCACACGTTCCTTGTGCGTGTCACACCGGCAGCTTTAGGATGGCCACCAGCCGGGACGACGTGTCCTGAGGAGGCTGTGCCATCTTCCCTGCAAGGCCTCGTGCCCTTCCCAGAACGGCTGTGTCGGCAGCCCTGGGGGCTCCTTCTGCTGCCCTGAGCCCACAGAGCATGGCAGCGTTTGCTGATGGTCTGAGCCCTTCCTAAAGATCCTGTCGGCCTGCCTTAGACTCCTGGGGCCAGCCATTCCTTCCAAACTGGGCCACTTTGGGTGGGCTGGGCGTGGCCCCAGGGCAGGCGGCAGTGTGTGCAAGGGCCCTTGGTGACACAGTGCCGCACAGTCACTGTGACACGGAACGGGTGTCCAAAGGCCCTTTGTGACACGGGGTGACATAGGAGCTGGAGGTGACAAGAGCACGCCACAGTGCTCAGAGCACGCAACGGGACAGGACGGGACAGAGCGGTGCCGTGAGGAGCCCCCGCACAGCGTGCCCGTTCGCGTCCCACCCGGAGCTTTTCTGAAGCCTTGTTCCTGCAGCTGAGCTCAAGGCCAGACCACAGGACTTGCTGACCCGTGGTCTCCCTGAGGCTTCTCTTCTGCAGGTGCCTTTGAGGCCATATCATAGTCCTTGTCAGGAGTCCCCTGTCCTTGTGGCAGGGGCCCTTGAGACCGAGTGCAGGACTTGCTGTCCTGTAGCCTTCCTGAGGCTTCTTACTTGAAGGTGCCTTCCAGGTACCACTGCAGGACTTGGTGCCTTGGAGCTTTTCCAAGGCAACTCTCCTGCGAATAGCCACAAATCCAGGCAGAGACATGGAGCAGAGACACCTAGCAGTGCCTGAGCTGGCCTGGGTGGAGGAGGAGGAAGAAGGCCCTGGAGCTGCCCCGGCACAGCAGACTGAAGAGGTGGTGCCGTTGCAGCCACCACAGGAGGGTGAGTGGCAGAGCTGGGCCACAGGACTGGTGCCTGCTGCCAGCTTGGACCCCATGCCGTGCCGTGCGTTGCCATGCTATCCCCTGGGGACAGGCCCACAGAGAGGACGGAAGAGGGGCCGGGCAGACACCCTGCAGTGGCCGTGCTCCATCCCCTGGGGCATCCTGGGGCTCTCTCGGCCTGCGGGATGCCGCAGGGCTGGGCCGTGCTCTCCGGCCTCTCCCGCAGCCCCTCATCTCTGGCTGCGCTCGCTCTTTGCCAGATGCAGCCCCGGAGCGCACACAAGAGCAGGAGTCCAGCCGTGGCCGCTTCCGCAGAACAGCGCAGGTACCTGCAGCCACCCCCACCTGGGCTGGGCCTGCTGTCCCTGCTCAGCCCAGCACTGTGTGTGCAGCACTGCATGCAACATCCTCGGCTTCTTGCCCTTCTCCTACAGTTTGTTTGCAACTTCCTCAAGAGAATTAAAGAGGAGGAAGAAACCATCGCCACGGGCGTAGGCCTCAGACCATACTCGCCCATCTTCCTAAGCAAGACCAGTGCTGCCCTGCTGTGTATGCTTGTAGAGGAAGATTTTTACACTCCAAAGCAAGTAAGCAGCCTGTGGCCAGGCTTTGATCCTCCCAGCAATTGCTTGGCCTCCCAATCCACGCATGCCGCTTGCTGTGAGGCTTTCAGGCCACATGGCAGTGGGGTGGGAAGGGAAGCACTCCTCTGGGGAAGCTGGGAACATTGCTCCCTCTGGCAGCTTTCCAAGTCTCCCCGTGCCTTCCCCAGGTGCCTGCCATGGTGAGCTACATCCACCAGTGGCTCATGGCCAATGATTCTGCTGAGCACAAGCTGGACAAGACCCTGCTGGATCTCACCGAAGCACAGCCAAATGACGCAGTCATCACGCTCCTGCGTGTGGCCCCGTCCTGTGACAGGTATGGGGCCCACCTGCCCATAGGGCTCAGGCCTCTCCAGCCCATCACCCTGCACAGCCTGCCCCAGGTGTCGGAGCAACAGAGAGTTCCAGGGCCCTCTGGCTGCTCCCTTTCCCAGCCCTGCCATGTCAGCCCCTGAGCCTGCTGCCATGCTCCCTTGCCGCCTCTCAGGGCTCTGTCCCCACAGGGCTGGGCTGTCTGGCTGCTGCTGCCAGGGGGGCAGTGGGCAGAGGCAGAAATGGCAGCCGGCTCAGCTGCCCCCACTGCTGTCTCTGAGACCCCCCCTGAGACACAGCTCTAACCCCACAGAGCTGCCATGGCCATGTGGAAGACCATCATGGGCTCAGCCAGGACTGTGGAGCTGGCGCAGCTGATCCTCCTGGATGTGCTGGGGAGCTGGCCAGAGTACAGCACCTGCACCTCCGATGGGGACGAAACGGGTGTCTTTGCCCTGGCTGTGAGTTTCTACAAGTGGCCTTTGCAGGCCCCAAGGCTGCCTCTCCAGCAGCTCTCTATCCTCCTTCCCCCACTGCATCTCCCTGCCTCTGGTGCTGGCCTGAAACCCGGCCCAGGGGCAGCTTCAGGCCCACCAGGCCCCGTACTCCGCCTGCCAAGGTCTCTCCGGGCCTCTCCCTGCCACGCTCGGGCCCTGCCACACGCACACCTCGGCACTGAGCGCTGTCTCGGGGGGCTTTGTCCTTTGCAGGCAACTGTGGTGATGTGGAAGATCCTCCAGGTGCCCTGTCTCCCACGGATCTTGAAGGTGTATTTCCCCCGCCTATTTGTGCATCTGCTATTCCAAGTGTTCTTCAGCACTCTGGATATGCCAGAGGAGGTCGACACCTTCTGGAAGGGATGCCAGGAAGAGCACGGCCTTGCCACCAGCCCCAACAGGTGCTCCATCCCACTCCTCCTGTCCCTGCCACGTGGCCTGCCAAGGAGCCAGTGCTGCCAGTGTGACCTGGGCTTTGCTCTGCACGCAGGTTTGCAGTGCGCACCCTCAAGTCCCTGCTCTGCCTTCTCCGCTGCGAGGATGTGGTGGTGGCAATGGAGCGCAGGTGTGCCTGGGACACGCTGCTCTCTCTTGACACTCACCACTTTGCCGTGGCTCTGCTTGCCAGGTGAGACCCCCTTCTCCCCACTGCCTCTGACATTGCTGCTCTGTGCCCAGGTGCCCCACAAAGTGTCCGTGGTGGCCATGGGCCAGAGGGCCTTGTCACTGAGGGACGGCCAAGCAGACTGGAAAAGGCTGGCACAGGAGGGTGCCCATGAGCAACCAACTGCCAAATGGCCCACGTCCCCTTGCTGGAAGGGTGCTGGGGAAAGATGAGAACAGGGTGAGTCACGCCTGGGAGAGGTTTGCCCCACTGCATCAGGGTCTTGTTTCCTTTTTCCCCTCTTCAGAGAAATACGCCGCTTAGCCATCCACTTTTGTTCCGCGATTGCATTCTACCTGCTCGCCCTGCTCGGCAAAGAGATGCCATACTGGGATTTCCCTGCCCTGGCATTCCTCGTGGAGGTGAGCCTCAAGGCCAGCGCTGCCTGGCTGAGCTGCCTCCCAGCCCTCTGGCCTCTCGCAGCCACAGCTGCCAGGACAGTGCCCGTGCCCTGTGCTGCTGCCTGGGCCCGGCCCTGTGCGCTTCTGGGCTCCTGCTGGCCGGCTCCCCTGTCACTGCCCTGTGTCTTTCAGGTCCTCGAGTGCCTGGACTTGAGCGAATGCAGTGACAGCGTTCTGGAGATCCTGGCACAGAACCTGCAGAGCGAGCACATGGCCAGGCGTTACTTGGCACTCCGAGGCCTCGTAGTGCTGGGCAAGAATCCCTTGATGGTGAGAAGGGGGCAGTGGCTGAAGCCGTGCAGGCAGCGTGGGGCTGGGCAACGCCGTCACTTGGCATTGTCTGGGCTTCGGCCGCTGGGGCAGCTGTTCCCATCTCTCCTGCTTCCCGCTTCAGCTGCCCCAGTGCTTCGGGACAGGCCTTTGGCCTCTGGGCCCTGCGGCAGCAGGGCGGCCTTTCACAAAGTCGTGTTCCGCACAGGCTGAAAAAATGCGGAGCCTGACTGAAAGTCTTGTGGAGCTCCTGGAGGAAAATGACAGCGACATGATCAGGATGAGCATTCTTCTACTCAGATATTTGCTCCTGGATAATGGTGCTCCAATAGCCACCCCCATCGCCCTGCAGCTGGCTGAGGCGCTCCTGCCACTCTTTGACAGCGTAAGGCTCTGTGCCCACAGCCACAGCCACTGGCTGCTGCCCAGACCCTTGGTGCCCTGTGCAGATGCAGGCCTGTGCCCTGGGGGGCCTGAAGCAGCTGATGCTCAGGTCTTTTGCCCTTTCCTTTCATCCAGGATGATATCCAGGTGCAGCTGAGCTCCATGGCTCTATTTCAAGAGATGCTGGACTTATTAACAGAAGAGGGAAGAAAGGCCCTCAAGTCCCACGTGTGCCAGAGCCTGCTCCCTCTCTACTTCCACTGCCATGATGAGAATCAGATTGTTGCTGAGGTGAGCACTTGTGGCCAACTGCGGTCCCCCTGGCAGGGGCTTGGGCTGCCTCCTGCCCTGGCACCTTGTGGGCTGCAGCCTCCTCCAGCCTGTGCCACTGGGATGCTCCTGTGCCCTGGACTGTGGGGCCATCTGTGCATCTCTGTCCCTCTCCAGGCCTCCCGGGAAGCGCTGCATTCCTCAGCCAGATTCCTGAAGAGGAGAGATATAGAACAAATGCTACACGTGGATCAGAGCTTTGGGGAGTGCCTGGTAAGAACAGCAGAGACCCCCCAGCCTCAGCATGGCCAAGGTCCCTGAGGGCGGTGCTCAGCGTGCGGGGCTAGCAGCTGTGCCCGCTGCTGCAGCCAGAGGCCGCGTGGGCTCTGCTCCAGGCTCCCGTGGGCCTAAGTCGGGTGCCCATGGAGCCCCGGCCCGGCGGGGCTGCGGGGCGGCACCACGGCTCCCCGGGCAGCAGCCGGCCCTCCGCCCCTCCCCTCGGGAGCCCTTGGCTAGCGGCTGCTGGCCGCGCCTCAGGTCTGCGCGGGCAGGCGAGGCCGGCGATGGGCGCAGGCAGCGCCCAGCCCAGGAGCTGAGCCCGCGCCAACCCTTCCCTCCTGCCGCTCTCTGCAGCTGGCAGAGGACAGGAGCCGAACGGCCGAGCTCCTGCGCCGGGCACTGCGCTACCTGCAGAGCCCACAGGAGTCCCTGCGAGAGGCGGCCGTCAGGTTCACGGGTGAGTCCCGAGCCCGGGCTCCTCCCCGGCCCGCCGCAGCTCGGCCCCGGCCCTGCCTGCTGCCCTGGCAGCGCCAGCCGGGCCCGGCGCCGCGGAGCCCCCCCTGGCCTGGGCGTTGCTGCCGCCGTCTGGCAGCCGTGTCCTGGGCTGGCAGCGTGCGGCAAGGGCCCGGGCTGAGCTCTGCCTGGCCAGCAGCCCGGGTGGCCACAGCGCCGGCAGTGCCGCTGCCAGGGAGCTGTGCTGCTGCGGCCGTGACAGGCTCTGTGTTCACAGGCATGGCCGGGCAGCACCTGAGAGGGCAGCAGCAAGAACTGCAGCTGATCTGCACTGGTGAGTGAGTGAGGGCAGCGGACTGACTGCGGGGGCTGGAGGGGCAGCTGCAAGCCCTGCCCCTGCGGTGGAGGGATCTGCACCCGTGGGCAGAGCACACAGAGATATCAGGGCTACGTGTAGCATTCATGGCCAGCAACTTCGGCCTGATCCCCTTGCTCCCTGCTTCCTGCGGGCCATGGCAAGAGACCACCGGGATGGCCCTGGCAAGGAGCTCTCCTTGGCTCCCTGCACATGCAGGATCTGACCTTGCCTCTGTTCCTCTCTCTTGCAGCCCTTGAAGAAATGGCCTATGACAGCAGTCCTGCAATCAGAAATGCTGCCATTGAATCTTGTTTAGTTCTCCGAGCCATACAGAGAGCTCCCTACTCCCCATGGCGTCAGCTGCGAGATCGATTCCGCAGTGCATGGAGGAAACGGCCTCGTCTGTGTGGCACTGCCTTGCTGTTCTGCTGGAGGTCTGCAGAGAGATGATCTGGGGCCATTTAAGCCAGCAGGAATTTTCTTTTTCCTCTTTAACATTTCCTTGTTTGCATTTTCATTGTAGAGTATGTAAATATAAAATATGTTACAATACACAGAGTCCCAGGATCTTTCTTTTCCTGCCCAAGGTCTGTAGGGCAAAAGAGAAGAGGGGGAAATGGTTGCTTGTACTCAGCCAGCTGCCCAGGCGTGCAGTGTTGCAGGGAAAATGGCCAGAAGCCTTTAGGCCTTTGGTGGTTCTGCTGAAGCCTTTGTGCTGCCCACAGAGCGGCTGGGCAGGGGCCGGAGCTGCAGGGATCCCTGCCAGAGCGGTGTCTGGAGATGGCCACAAGCCCTTTGCTGGACAGGAAGGGCCATCCGTGTCCTCCTGCCCGTCTGCTGCTGGCTGCAGTGCTGAGGGCTCCCCGGTGCCTCTGGATGGGGCTCCTCTGCAGCTGCTCTGGGGCTGCGGCGCTGCTGCCGGGAAGCTTGGCCAGGCTGGGGGAGACCCTGAGGGGTTGAGGCACTGCTAAGCCCTGAGCAATTGGCCAGCAGAGGCCATAAGCAGCCCCCTGGCAGCCGCCTTGATCCCGACAGCCGGCTGCTCTGGCGCTTCCAGGTCGGTGGCCAGTTGGAGGGACGCCCTGGAATCAGGCGTGGAAACCTGCTCCTGGCCTTTCAGGGCTGTGAGGCCAACTGTTGTGGGGCTGGGGGGGTGCCCTCCCTGTGCTCCAGACTGGAGCCCCCCACCCCTCAGCCTTAGGCATTGAGCTCCACTGCCTGATATCCAAGTCTTGTTCCTCTTGCTGTGGGGGAGGCCGAGCTCTGTGGCTTTAGGCCCCATTGAGCCAGAAGAGCAGCAGCTTTGAGCCCACAGGGGCCACAGAAAGGCCCTCTTAGACCACGGGCATTCCTGTCCTGCCCAGGCCAGGGACACATGAGAGTGCAGCGGGCACCTTCAGTGTGCCACGCTGGCTTTGCACTGGGCCACCTCCCTGTGCTGTGCACGGCTGGCTCTTTGCTTTGCTGCTCTCGGCCTTGTGTCGTCGTACTCCGCTGGCTGCCTGCAGCCAGGGGCAGCCCTATCAGGAGGGTGAAAGGCCCCGTCTCCAACATCTCAACGGGGGAAATGGACCTCTCCCAGCCCTCAGCCTATGCTGTAAGCAGAGCAGAGCCTTTTCCCCAGCCCCGCTGGCTTTCTGCCTGCTTCTGGCCCCTGGCCACCATGACCCACTGCACTCGCTCTGAGTCACCTACAGCATGGCTGGTGCCTCTTGATTTGCTGACCCTGGGATGTGAGGCTCACTGAGGGAAAGGTGGCTGTCCCAATGCTGAGGGCACACGTGGCTCACTGAGCAGACTTGAGGCTTCCCCAGCAGCTTGCAGGTGCCTTATGTGTCATGTTACCGTGCTTGTGCTCCTGCCTCTTCCTGTCCCTCTTCTCACCCTCACCCAACCTGCACCCTCTGACCTACCTTCAATAAACCCTGTTGCATCAGACACGGGGTCAAGAGCCCTCCTTCGGCTGCCGGTCGAGGGCACGTTACAACCTCCGGGCCTGGGAGCAAGGTGGGCTGGGGGAGCTGGTCTCTCAGACCAAGAGGGAACGGCTCTCGACAGCACCTGCCCATGGGCCTTCCCCGCACCAAATAAAATCATCTCCAAGTTTAGCTAGTAAGCTAGTAAGGTATAAACCATTAATTGCCTGGAAATCTGGCACTAGTCTCTGAGTTCCATTAGGTTTCTTTATTGCTGATCTAGCAGTATTAAATTTTGACTCCCATTCTTCCAATAGTCCTGATGTCAGGGATTTAATTGATTGTTGGCTCTATTCCTTTCCTAGCTTCTAATCTTCAAGGGTATTGCTTTCTGACTACTGCCCTAACTCTTGTCTGTAGCTCAATTTTCATAGGGTCTGCTCGTTTTGATTTTCCTGGGCTATCAGTATCCCATACTCTTGGGTACACCTGATTCAATACTTGCTCTAACTAGTTCTTCTTGTTTGTTGGTCTGGTGTCAATTGTCAGTCCTACTGCTAAAACCGCTCATTTGTCTTCAGGTACCTTCCATTGAAGTTTTCTTTTCCTAAATGGAACTGTTGCTTCTAAATTTTCAAGCAAATCCCTGCATAGGACAGATTTGGGTGAGTTTGGTAAAGAAAGAAACTGATGTATTCCCATTTTCTTCTTGATTTTACATCAAAGTGGTTTCAGGAAGAATGCATATTCTGGCTGCCCTATAGTTGCTCCTATTGCTTGAAGATAGTTTTCACTTTTGGGTATCAGTTCTTGATTCAAGAGTGCAAATGTGTCTCCACTATTTCTTAAAATTTCAACTTCTTCATCATTCTTTAGCTGTATTTTAAACAGTGGCCTGCTAGGGTAAGAATTGCCAGTCTTGGTCATTTCTTATCATCTAGAGTGGCTGCAAGAGTTTTGTGTACTTTGTCTGCTTACTCTGGGCACTGGCCCTATTTCCAGTGTCCTGATTTATTACATGATGCACATTGATTTGGCCCCAGCTTGGTCTGTGGCTGCTTTGAACCTCCTCTGCCTCTGCTATTTTCGCCCCTGCCTCTGCTTCAACCGCGCCTACATCCGTCCTCTCCCTGGTGCCGATCCAGAGCTGCCACCATGGCTGCAGGGAGCTCTTTTTCTTTTTCCCTCTCTTGACTATCGTACACTTTCTACTTTTGATGTAGTGTCTAAAAGTTTGCGTGACTGCTCAATGTTGTTTGAACACTTCTCAAACTCAGACAGGCTTGGTGCTGTGACCATTTCCCTGGGGTGTTCCAGTTCGTGTTTATTTATCAGTTATCGTAGAATGGTTTGTTTTCATGTACCCCGTATTTTCCCCAAGCTGGTTTACCCCTAGGTTCTGCCCTCCCTCAAAGCTGTCTCCCTCATGCCATTCCCCACTCTTTGTTCCAGCTCCTTGCCTGCCTCTCAAGATAATCCAGCTCTTTATTCCTGAACCTTCCCTGTCACTTTTGCCTTGGACCAATCCCTGACTGCACCACCCCTTTGGAATTCCTCTATTGCTGGAAGCCCCGCTGGCACATGTGACCTACCCTCTCTTCCCATCTGTCCTAATTAGTCCCAAGCAACTGATGGAATCCCCTCGCTCCTCCCCTGCAGATTCCTTATTGCTCAATTGTTTGTATCCACCCCCTGAGTTGTACCCCGATAAAATCCCGTGCACAGAAGTGCTGGCGGCTCTTTGCTGCTGAATCCTTCCCTTGGAATAAGCCTTGGTCTGTGGAACCTCACAATCGAGGAGCCTCCTCCTTCTCTTTGGCCTGCTCCGTGCTGCAGTTAGTGCATCCTGAACCACTGAGCAGTGGCTCACCAGGGTCAGCCGCAGGCAGGACCCACGCCTTGGCCGTTCCCCACTCCTGGCGCAGCGCCGCACTTTTCCCAAGAGCCAGCCCGGGCTCCGCTGGGCTGCGTCCATGGGGAACCCGTCCCAGTGCCCGACCGTGCTCTGGGTGAAAAACCTTGATCTGATACGGAAATGAAACCTGCCCTGTCCCAGCTCCCTGCCCTTTTCTCCAGTCCTGTCACTGGTCCCAACAGTGACCAGAGCTGCAGCAGCCCCTCTGATTCACCTCAGGAGGAGGTTGCAGACCACAATGACGCCCTTTACTCTCCTCCAGGCTGAACAAAGTGGCTTCAGCTGCACCTGGATGGCTTCCCCTCCAGGCCACACTCCATCCTTGCAGTCCTCCTTTGCATTCTGGCTAATGGTTTCATAACTTTTGATATTGTGCTGCCCAAAAGTGCGCCCGTCTGCTTCCAGCGCTTCTCTTGGCTGCTGCTTCAGGGTGTGGGCACCATCATCAGAGACACAGAAGAGCTTCTCCTCCCAGACTTGTCCTTATCCTCCGCACTTCCACGTCTCTGCCTTGATCTTCACTGGGGAACTTGCCACTTTGTGACCGCTCATTGCTGCGCTCAGCAGGGACACAGTTTTGTTTGGACATGAGCTGCCAGAGCAAGACATGCAGCAACTGAAGCTGAGAAATGCAGAGGCTGGGCAGATGCCGTTTTTTCCAGAATGTGGGAAAGAGAGTGAGAAAAGCACAAGGAAATTTCAGACTGTTAACTTTGCATTCTAATTGCCCTGCGAAACTCAGCAATGGCTGGTGCTCTGGTGCTACTGCCAATGCCTTCCATGAGAAAAATTCATTTCAGGATGGAGCAACATCATCTGACAGAGACCAAGTGTGCCAGCAGTTGCTCCAGGTGCTCCTGCCATCAGCCCCTGCAGGAAAGAGGCACAGCCCCCAAGGCACGTGGCCTTTGGCTCCTTCTGGCACAGAAGCCCCCCGGGGGCACAGGTCTCTGGTGCAGGAGACAGGCACCAGTGCTGCCAGGGCTCGGGGGGGTGGCAGGTCTGCTTGGCCGGGGACTCTGCCACACCTGCTGATGTCAGCGCTCCCCGGGCCCCAGGCCTCAGAGCAGCACTCGTGCCCGGGCCCACACGTTCCTTGTGCGTGTCACACCGGCAGCTTTAGGATGGCCACCAGCCGGGACGATGTGTCCCGAGGAGGCTGTGCCAACTTCCCTGCAAGGCCTCGTGCCCTTCCCAGAACGGCTGTGTCGGCAGCCCTGGGGGCTCCTTCTGCTGCCCTGAGCCCACAGAGCATGGCAGCGTTTGCTGATGGTCTGAGCCCTTCCTAAAGATCCTGTCGGCCTGCCTTAGACTCCTGGGGCCAGCCATTCCTTCCAAACTGGGCCACTTTGGGTGGGCTGGGCGTGGCCCCAGGGCAGGCGGCAGTGTGTGCAAGGGCCCTTGGTGACACAGTGCCGCACAGTCACTGTGACACGGAACGGGTGTCCAAAGGCCCTTTGTGACACGGGGTGACATAGGAGCTGGAGGTGACAAGAGCACGCCACAGTGCTCAGAGCAGGCAACGGGACAGGACGGGACAGAGCGGTGCCGTGAGGAGCCCCTGCACAGCGTGCCCGTTCGCGTCCCACCCGGAGCTTTTCTGAAGCCTTGTTCCTGCAGCTGAGCTCAAGGCCAGACCACAGGACTTGCTGACCCGTGGTCTCCCTGAGGCTTCTCTTCTGCAGGTGCCTTTGAGGCCATATCATAGTCCTTGTCAGGAGTCCCCTGTCCTTGTGGCAGGGGCCCTTGAGACCGAGTGCAGGACTTGCTGTCCAGTAGCCTTCCCGAGGCTTCTTACTTGAAGGTGCCTTCCAGGTACCACTGCAGGACTTGGTGCCTTGGAGCTTTTCCAAGGCAACTCTCCTGCAAATAGCCACAAATCCAGGCAGAGACATGGAGCAGAGACACCCGGCAGTGCCTGAGCTGGCCTGGGTGGAGGAGGAGGAAGAAGGCCCTGGAGCTGCCCCGGCACAGCAGACTGAAGAGGTGGTGCCGTTGCAGCCACCACAGGAGGGTGAGTGGCAGAGCTGGGCCACAGGACTGGTGCCTGCTGCCAGCTTGGGCCCCATGCCGTGCCGTGCGTTGCCATGCTATCCCCTGGGGACAGGCCCACAGAGAGGACGGAAGAGGGGCCGGGCAGACACCCTGCAGTGGCCGTGCTCCATCCCCTGGGGCATCCCGGGGCTCTCTCGGCCTGCGGGATGCCGCAGGGCTGGGCCGTGCTCTCTGGCCTCTCCCGCAGCCCCTCATCTCTGGCTGCGCTCGCTCTTTGCCAGATGCAGCCCCGGAGCGCACACAAGAGCAGGAGTCCAGCCGTGGCCGCTTCCGCAGAACAGCACAGGTACCTGCAGCCACCCCCACCTGGGCTGGGCCTGCTGTCCCTGCTCAGCCCAGCACCGTGTGTGCAGCACTGCATGCAACATCCTCGGCTTCTTGCCCTTCTCCTACAGTTTGTTTGCAACTTCCTCAAGAGAATTAAAGAGGAGGAAGAAACCATCGCCAAGGGCGTAGGCCTCAGACCATACTCGCCCATCTTCCTAAGCAAGACCAGTGCTGCCCTGCTGTGTATGCTTGTAGAGGAAGATTTTTACACTCCAAAGCAAGTAAGCAGCCTGTGGCCAGGCTTTGATCCTCCCAGCAATTGCTTGGCCTCCCAATCCACGCATGCCGCTTGCTGTGAGTCTTTCAGGCCACATGGCAGTGGGGTGGGAAGGGAAGCACTCCTCTGGGGAAGCTGGGAACATTGCTCCCTCTGGCAGCTTTCCAAGTCTCCCCGTGCCTTCCCCAGGTGCCTGCCATGGTGAGCTACATCCACCAGTGGCTCATGGCCAATGATTCTGCTGAGCACAGGCTGGACAAGACCCTGCTGGATCTCACCGAAGCACAGCCAAATGACGCAGTCATCACGCTCCTGCGTGTGGCCCCGTCCTGTGACAGGTATGGGGCCCACCTGCCCATAGGGCTCAGGCCTCTCCAGCCCATCACCCTGCACAGCCTGCCCCAGGTGTCGGAGCAACAGAGAGTTCCAGGGCCCTCTGGCTGCTCCCTTTCCCAGCCCTGCCATGTCAGCCCCTGAGCCTGCTGCCATGCTCCCTTGCCGCCTCTCAGGGCTCTGTCCCCACAGGGCTGGGCTGTCTGGCTGCTGCTGCCAGGGGGGCAGTGGGCAGAGGCAGAAATGGCAGCTGGCTCAGCTGCCCCCACTGCTGTCTCTGAGACCCCCCCTGAGACACAGCTCTAACCCCACAGAGCTGCCATGGCCATGTGGAAGACCATCATGGGCTCAGCCAGGACTGTGGAGCTGGCGCAGCTGATCCTCCTGGATGTGCTGGGGAGCTGGCCAGAGTACAGCACCTGCACCTCCGATGGGGACGAAACGGGTGTCTTTGCCCTGGCTGTGAGTTTCTACAAGTGGCCTTTGCAGGCCCCAAGGCTGCCTCTCCAGCAGCTCTCTATCCTCCTTCCCCCACTGCATCTCCCTGCCTCTGGCGCTGGCCTGAAACCCGGCCCAGGGGCAGCTTCAGGCCCACCAGGCCCCGTACTCCGCCTGCCAAGGTCTCTCCGGGCCTCTCCCTGCCACGCTCGGGCCCTGCCACACGCACACCTCGGCACTGAGCGCTGTCTCGGGGGGCTTTGTCCTTTGCAGGCAACTGTGGTGATGTGGAAGATCCTCCAGGTGCCCTGTCTCCCACGGATCTTGAAGGTGTATTTCCCCCGCCTATTTGTGCATCTGCTATTCCAAGTGTTCTTCAGCACTCTGGATATGCCAGAGGAGGTCGACACCTTCTGGAAGGGATGCCAGGAAGAGCACGGCCTTGCCACCAGCCCCAACAGGTGCTCCATCCCACTCCTCCTGTCCCTGCCACGTGGCCTGCCAAGGAGCCAGTGCTGCCAGTGTGACCTGGGCTTTGCTCTGCACGCAGGTTTGCAGTGCGCACCCTCAAGTCCCTGCTCTGCCTTCTCCGCTGCGAGGATGTGGTGGTGGCAATGGAGCGCAGGTGTGCCTGGGACACGCTGCTCTCTCTTGACACTCACCACTTTGCCGTGGCTCTGCTTGCCAGGTGAGACCTCCTTCTCCCCACTGCCTCTGACATTGCTGCTCTGTGCCCAGGTGCCCCACAAAGTGTCCGTGGTGGCCATGGGCCAGAGGGCCTTGTCACTGAGGGACGGCCAAGCAGACTGGAAAAGGCTGGCACAGGAGGGTGCCCATGAGCAACCAACTGCCAAATGGCCCACGTCCCCTTGCTGGAAGGGTGCTGGGGAAAGATGAGAACAGGGTGAGTCACGCCTGGGAGAGGTTTGCCCCACTGCATCAGGGTCTTGTTTCCTTTTTCCCCTCTTCAGAGAAATACGCCGCTTAGCCATCCACTTTTGTTCCGCGATTGCATTCTACCTGCTCGCCCTGCTCGGCAAAGAGATGCCATACTGGGATTTCCCTGCCCTGGCATTCCTCGTGGAGGTGAGCCTCAAGGCCAGCGCTGCCTGGCTGAGCTGCCTCCCAGCCCTCTGGCCTCTCGCAGCCACAGCTGCCAGGACAGTGCCCGTGCCCTGTGCTGCTGCCTGGGCCCGGCCCTGTGCGCTTCTGGGCTCCTGCTGGCCGGCTCCCCTGTCACTGCCCTGTGTCTTTCAGGTCCTCGAGTGCCTGGACTTGAGCGAATGCAGTGACAGCGTTCTGGAGATCCTGGCACAGAACCTGCAGAGCGAGCACATGGCCAGGCGTTACTTGGCACTCCGAGGCCTCGTAGTGCTGGGCAAGAATCCCTTGATGGTGAGAAGGGGGCAGTGGCTGAAGCCGTGCAGGCAGCGTGGGGCTGGGCAACGCCGTCACTTGGCATTGTCTGGGCTTCGGCCGCTGGGGCAGCTGTTCCCATCTCTCCTGCTTCCCGCTTCAGCTGCCCCAGTGCTTCGGGACAGGCCTTTGCCCTCTGGGCCCTGCGGCAGCAGGGCGGCCTTTCACAAAGTCGTGTTCTGCACAGGCTGAAAAAATGCGGAGCCTGACTGAAAGTCTTGTGGAGCTCCTGGAGGAAAATGACAGCGACATGATCAGGATGAGCATTCTTCTACTCAGATATTTGCTCCTGGATAATGGTGCTCCAATAGCCACCCCCATCGCCCTGCAGCTGGCTGAGGCGCTCCTGCCACTCTTTGACAGCGTAAGGCTCTGTGCCCACAGCCACAGCCACTGGCTGCTGCCCAGACCCTTGGTGCCCTGTGCAGATGCAGGCCTGTGCCCTGGGGGGCCTGAAGCAGCTGATGCTCAGGTCTTTTGCCCTTTCCTTTCATCCAGGATGATATCCAGGTGCAGCTGAGCTCCATGGCTCTATTTCAAGAGATGCTGGACTTATTAACAGAAGAGGGAAGAAAGGCCCTCAAGTCCCACGTGTGCCAGAGCCTGCTCCCTCTCTACTTCCACTGCCATGATGAGAATCAGATTGTTGCTGAGGTGAGCACTTGTGGCCAACTGCGGTCCCCCTGGCAGGGGCTTGGGCTGCCTCCTGCCCTGGCACCTTGTGGGCTGCAGCCTCCTCCAGCCTGTGCCACTGGGATGCTCCTGTGCCCTGGACTGTGGGGCCATCTGTGCATCTCTGTCCCTCTCCAGGCCTCCCGGGAAGCGCTGCATTCCTCAGCCAGATTCCTGAAGAGGAGAGATATAGAACAAATGCTACACGTGGATCAGAGCTTTGGGGAGTGCCTGGTAAGAACAGCAGAGACCCCCCAGCCTCAGCATGGCCAAGGTCCCTGAGGGCGGTGCTCAGCGTGCGGGGCTAGCAGCTGTGCCCGCTGCTGCAGCCAGAGGCCGCGTGGGCTCTGCTCCAGGCTCCCGTGGGCCTAAGTCGGGTGCCCATGGAGCCCCGGCCCGGCGGGGCTGCGGGGCGGCACCACGGCTCCCCGGGCAGCAGCCGGCCCTCCGCCCCTCCCCTCGGGAGCCCTTGGCTAGCGGCTGCTGGCCGCGCCTCAGGTCTGCGCGGGCAGGCGAGGCCGGCGATGGGCGCAGGCAGCGCCCAGCCCAGGAGCTGAGCCCGCGCCAACCCTTCCCTCCTGCCGCTCTCTGCAGCTGGCAGAGGACAGGAGCCGAACGGCCGAGCTCCTGCGCCGGGCACTGCGCTACCTGCAGAGCCCACAGGAGTCCCTGCGAGAGGCGGCCGTCAGGTTCATGGGTGAGTCCCGAGCCCGGGCTCCTCCCCGGCCCGCCGCAGCTCGGCCCCGGCCCTGCCTGCTGCCCTGGCAGCGCCAGCCGGGCCCGGCGCCGCGGAGCCCCCCCTGGCGTGGGCGTTGCTGCCGCCGTCTGGCAGCCGTGTCCTGGGCTGGCAGCGTGCGGCAAGGGCCCGGGCTGAGCTCTGCCTGGCCAGCAGCCCGGGTGGCCACAGCGCCGGCAGTGCCGCTGCCAGGGAGCTGTGCTGCTGCGGCCGTGACAGGCTCTGTGTTCACAGGCATGGCCGGGCAGCACCTGAGAGGGCAGCAGCAAGAACTGCAGCTGATCTGCACTGGTGAGTGAGTGAGGGCAGCGGACTGACTGCGGGGGCTGGAGGGGCAGCTGCAAGCCCTGCCCCTGCGGTGGAGGGATCTGCACCCGTGGGCAGAGCACACAGAGATATCAGGGCTACGTGTAGCATTCATGGCCAGCAACTTCGGCCTGATCCCCTTGCTCCCTGCTTCCTGCGGGCCATGGCAAGAGACGACCGGGATGGCCCTGGCAAGGAGCTCTCCTTGGCTCCCTGCACATGCAGGATCTGACCTTGCCTCTGTTCCTCTCTCTTGCAGCCCTTGAAGAAATGGCCTATGACAGCAGTCCTGCAATCAGAAATGCTGCCATTGAATCTTGTTTAGTTCTCCGAGCCATACAGAGAGCTCCCTACTCCCCATGGCGTCAGCTGCGAGATCGATTCCGCAGTGCATGGAGGAAACGGCCTCGTCTGTGTGGCACTGCCTTGCTGTTCTGCTGGAGGTCTGCAGAGAGATGATCTGGGGCCATTTAAGCCAGCAGGAATTTTCTTTTTCCTCTTTAACATTTCCTTGTTTGCATTTTCATTGTAGAGTATGTAAATATAAAATATGTTACAATACACAGAGTCCCAGGATCTTTCTTTTCCTGCCCAAGGTCTGTAGGGCAAAAGAGAAGAGGGGGAAATGGTTGCTTGTACTCAGCCAGCTGCCCAGGCGTGCAGTGTTGCAGGGAAAATGGCCAGAAGCCTTTAGGCCTTTGGTGGTTCTGCTGAAGCCTTTGTGCTGCCCACAGAGCGGCTGGGCAGGGGCCGGAGCTGCAGGGATCCCTGCCAGAGCGGTGCCTGGAGATGGCCACAAGCCCTTTGCTGGACAGGAAGGGCCATCCGTGTCCTCCTGCCCGTCTGCTGCTGGCTGCAGTGCTGAGGGCTCCCCGGTGCCTCTGGATGGGGCTCCTCTGCAGCTGCTCTGGGGCTGCGGCGCTGCTGCCGGGAAGCTTGGCCAGGCTGGGGGAGACCCTGAGGGGTTGAGGCACTGCTAAGCCCTGAGCAATTGGCCAGCAGAGGCCATAAGCAGCCCCCTGGCAGCCGCCTTGATCCCGACAGCCGGCTGCTCTGGCGCTTCCAGGTCGGTGGCCAGTTGGAGGGACGCCCTGGAATCAGGCGTGGAAACCTGCTCCTGGCCTTTCAGGGCTGTGAGGCCAACTGTTGTGGGGCTGGGGGGGTGCCCTCCCTGTGCTCCAGACTGGAGCCCCCCACCCCTCAGCCTTAGGCATTGAGCTCCACTGCCTGATATCCAAGTCTTGTTCCTCTTGCTGTGGGGGAGGCCGAGCTCTGTGGCTTTAGGCCCCATTGAGCCAGAAGAGCAGCAGCTTTGAGCCCACAGGGGCCACAGAAAGGCCCTCTTAGACCACGGGCATTCCTGTCCTGCCCAGGCCAGGGACACATGAGAGTGCAGCGGGCACCTTCAGTGTGCCACGCTGGCTTTGCACTGGGCCACCTCCCTGTGCTGTGCACGGCTGGCTCTTTGCTTTGCTGCTCTCGGCCTTGTGTCGTCGTACTCCGCTGGCTGCCTGCAGCCAGGGGCAGCCCTATCAGGAGGGTGAAAGGCCCCGTCTCCAACATCTCAACGGGGGAAATGGACCTCTCCCAGCCCTCAGCCTATGCTGTAAGCAGAGCAGAGCCTTTTCCCCAGCCCCGCTGGCTTTCTGCCTGCTTCTGGCCCCTGGCCACCATGACCCACTGCACTCGCTCTGAGTCACCTACAGCATGGCTGGTGCCTCTTGATTTGCTGACCCTGGGATGTGAGGCTCACTGAGGGAAAGGTGGCTGTCCCAATGCTGAGGGCACACGTGGCTCACTGAGCAGACTTGAGGCTTCCCCAGCAGCTTGCAGGTGCCTTATGTGTCATGTTACCGTGCTTGTGCTCCTGCCTCTTCCTGTCCCTCTTCTCACCCTCACCCAACCTGCACCCTCTGACCTACCTTCAATAAACCCTGTTGCATCAGACACGGGGTCAAGAGCCCTCCTTCGGCTGCCGGTCGAGGGCACGTTACAACCTCCGGGCCTGGGAGCAAGGTGGGCTGGGGGAGCTGGTCTCTCAGACCAAGAGGGAACGGCTCTCGACAGCACCTGCCCATGGGCCTTCCCCGCACCAAATAAAATCATCTCCAAGTTTAGCTAGTAAGCTAGTAAGGTATAAACCATTAATTGCCTGGAAATCTGGCACTAGTCTCTGAGTTCCATTAGGTTTCTTTATTGCTGATCTAGCAGTATTAAATTTTGACTCCCATTCTTCCAATAGTCCTGATGTCAGGGATTTAATTGATTGTTGGCTCTATTCCTTTCCTAGCTTCTAATCTTCAAGGGTATTGCTTTCTGACTACTGCCCTAACTCTTGTCTGTAGCTCAATTTTCATAGGGTCTGCTCGTTTTGATTTTCCTGGGCTATCAGTATCCCATACTCTTGGGTACACCTGATTCAATACTTGCTCTAACTAGTTCTTCTTGTTTGTTGGTCTGGTGTCAATTGTCAGTCCTACTGCTAAAACCGCTCATTTGTCTTCAGGTACCTTCCATTGAAGTTTTCTTTTCCTAAATGGAACTGTTGCTTCTAAATTTTCAAGCAAATCCCTGCATAGGACAGATTTGGGTGAGTTTGGTAAAGAAAGAAACTGATGTATTCCCATTTTCTTCTTGATTTTACATCAAAGTGGTTTCAGGAAGAATGCATTTTCTGGCTGCCCTATAGTTGCTCCTATTGCTTGAAGATAGTTTTCACTTTTGGGTATCAGTTCTTGATTCAAGAGTGCAAATGTGTCTCCACTATTTCTTAAAATTTCAACTTCTTCATCATTCTTTAGCTGTATTTTAAACAGTGGCCTGCTAGGGTAAGAATTGCCAGTCTTGGTCATTTCTTATCATCTAGAGTGGCTGCAAGAGTTTTGTGTACTTTGTCTGCTTACTCTGGGCACTGGCCCTATTTCCAGTGTCCTGATTTATTACATGATGCACATTGATTTGGCCCCAGCTTGGTCTGTGGCTGCTTTGAACCTCCTCTGCCTCTGCTATTTTCGCCCCTGCCTCTGCTTCAACCGCGCCTACATCCGTCCTCTCCCTGGTGCCGATCCAGAGCTGCCACCATGGCTGCAGGGAGCTCTTTTTCTTTTTCCCTCTCTTGACTATCGTACACTTTCTACTTTTGATGTAGTGTCTAAAAGTTTGCGTGACTGCTCAATGTTGTTTGAACACTTCTCAAACTCAGACAGGCTTGGTGCTGTGACCATTTCCCTGGGGTGTTCCAGTTCGTGTTTATTTATCACTTATCGTAGAATGGTTTGTTTTCATGTACCCCGTATTTTCCCCAAGCTGGTTTACCCCTAGGTTCTGCCCTCCCTCAAAGCTGTCTCCCTCATGCCATTCCCCACTCTTTGTTCCAGCTCCTTGCCTGCCTCTCAAGATAATCCAGCTCTTTATTCCTGAACCTTCCCTGTCACTTTTGCCTTGGACCAATCCCTGACTGCACCACCCCTTTGGAATTCCTCTATTGCTGGAAGCCCCGCTGGCACATGTGACCTACCCTCTCTTCCCATCTGTCCTAATTAGTCCCAAGCAACTGATGGAATCCCCTCGCTCCTCCCCTGCAGATTCCTTATTGCTCAATTGTTTGTATCCACCCCCTGAGTTGTACCCCGATAAAATCCCGTGCACAGAAGTGCTGGCGGCTCTTTGCTGCTGAATCCTTCCCTTGGAATAAGCCTTGGTCTGTGGAACCTCACAATCGAGGAGCCTCCTCCTTCTCTTTGGCCTGCTCCGTGCTGCAGTTAGTGCATCCTGAACCCCTGAGCAGTGGCTCACCAGGGTCAGCCGCAGGCAGGACCCACGCCTTGGCCGTTCCCCACTCCTGGCGCAGCGCCGCACTTTTCCCAAGAGCCAGCCCGGGCTCCGCTGGGCTGCGTCCATGGGGAACCCGTCCCAGTGCCCGACCGTGCTCTGGGTGAAAAACCTTGATCTGATACGGAAATGAAACCTGCCCTGTCCCAGCTCCCTGCCCTTTTCTCCAGTCCTGTCACTGGTCCCAACAGTGACCAGAGCTGCAGCAGCCCCTCTGATTCACCTCAGGAGGAGGTTGCAGACCACAATGACGCCCTTTACTCTCCTCCAGGCTGAACAAAGTGGCTTCAGCTGCACCTGGATGGCTTCCCCTCCAGGCCACACTCCATCCTTGCAGTCCTCCTTTGCATTCTGGCTAATGGTTTCATAACTTTTGATATTGTGCTGCCCAAAAGTGCGCCCGTCTGCTTCCAGCGCTTCTCTTGGCTGCTGCTTCAGGGTGTGGGCACCATCATCAGAGACACAGAAGAGCTTCTCCTCCCAGACTTGTCCTTATCCTCCGCACTTCCACGTCTCTGCCTTGATCTTCACTGGGGAACTTGCCACTTTGTGACCGCTCATTGCTGCGCTCAGCAGGGACACAGTTTTGTTTGGACATGAGCTGCCAGAGCAAGACATGCAGCAACTGAAGCTGAGAAATGCAGAGGCTGGGCAGATGCCGTTTTTTCCAGAATGTGGGAAAGAGAGTGAGAAAAGCACAAGGAAATTTCAGACTGTTAACTTTGCATTCTAATTGCCCTGCGAAACTCAGCAATGGCTGGTGCTCTGGTGCTACTGCCAATGCCTTCCATGAGAAAAATTCATTTCAGGATGGAGCAACATCATCTGACAGAGACCAAGTGTGCCAGCAGTTGCTCCAGGTGCTCCTGCCATCAGCCCCTGCAGGAAAGAGGCACAGCCCCCAAGGCACGTGGCCTTTGGCTCCTTCTGGCACAGAAGCCCCCCGGGGGCACAGGTCTCTGGTGCAGGAGACAGGCACCAGTGCTGCCAGGGCTCGGGGGGGTGGCAGGTCTGCTTGGCCGGGGACTCTGCCACACCTGCTGATGTCAGCGCTCCCTGGGCCCCAGGCCTCAGAGCAGCACTCGTGCCCGGGCCCACACGTTCCTTGTGCGTGTCACACCGGCAGCTTTAGGATGGCCACCAGCCGGGACGACGTGTCCCGAGGAGGCTGTGCCAACTTCCCTGCAAGGCCTCGTGCCCTTCCCAGAACGGCTGTGTCGGCAGCCCTGGGGGCTCCTTCTGCTGCCCTGAGCCCACAGAGCATGGCAGCGTTTGCTGATGGTCTGAGCCCTTCCTAAAGATCCTGTCGGCCTGCCTTAGACTCCTGGGGCCAGCCATTCCTTCCAAACTGGGCCACTTTGGGTGGGCTGGGCGTGGCCCTAGGGCAGGCGGCAGTGTGTGCAAGGGCCCTTGGTGACACAGTGCCGCACAGTCACTGTGACACGGAACGGGTGTCCAAAGGCCCTTTGTGACACGGGGTGACATAGGAGCTGGAGGTGACAAGAGCACGCCACAGTGCTCAGAGCACGCAACGGGACAGGACGGGACAGAGCGGTGCCGTGAGGAGCCCCTGCACAGCGTGCCCGTTCGCGTCCCACCCGGAGCTTTTCTGAAGCCTTGTTCCTGCAGCTGAGCTCAAGGCCAGACCACAGGACTTGCTGACCCGTGGTCTCCCTGAGGCTTCTCTTCTGCAGGTGCCTTTGAGGCCATATCATAGTCCTTGTCAGGAGTCCCCTGTCCTTGTGGCAGGGGCCCTTGAGACCGAGTGCAGGACTTGCTGTCCTGTAGCCTTCCTGAGGCTTCTTACTTGAAGGTGCCTTCCAGGTACCACTGCAGGACTTGGTGCCTTGGAGCTTTTCCAAGGCAACTCTCCTGCAAATAGCCACAAATCCAGGCAGAGACATGGAGCAGAGACACCCGGCAGTGCCTGAGCTGGCCTGGGTGGAGGAGGAGGAAGAAGGCCCTGGAGCTGCCCCGGCACAGCAGACTGAAGAGGTGGTGCCGTTGCAGCCACCACAGGAGGGTGAGTGGCAGAGCTGGGCCACAGGACTGGTGCCTGCTGCCAGCTTGGACCCCATGCCGTGCCGTGCGTTGCCATGCTATCCCCTGGGGACAGGCCCACAGAGAGGACGGAAAAGGGGCCGGGCAGACACCCTGCAGTGGCCGTGCTCCATCCCCTGGGGCATCCTGGGGCTCTCTCGGCCTGCGGGATGCCGCAGGGCTGGGCCGTGCTCTCCGGCCTCTCCCGCAGCCCCTCATCTCTGGCTGCGCTCGCTCTTTGCCAGATGCAGCCCCGGAGCGCACACAAGAGCAGGAGTCCAGCCGTGGCCGCTTCTGCAGAACAGCGCAGGTACCTGCAGCCACCCCCACCTGGGCTGGGCCTGCTGTCCCTGCTCAGCCCAGCACCGTGTGTGCAGCACTGCATGCAACATCCTCGGCTTCTTGCCCTTCTCCTACAGTTTGTTTGCAACTTCCTCAAGAGAATTAAAGAGGAGGAAGAAACCATCGCCACGGGCGTAGGCCTCAGACCATACTCGCCCATCTTCCTAAGCAAGACCAGTGCTGCCCTGCTGTGTATGCTTGTAGAGGAAGATTTTTACACTCCAAAGCAAGTAAGCAGCCTGTGGCCAGGCTTTGATCCTCCCAGCAATTGCTTGGCCTCCCAATCCACGCATGCTGCTTGCTGTGAGTCTTTCAGGCCACATGGCAGTGGGGTGGGAAGGGAAGCACTCCTCTGGGGAAGCTGGGAACATTGCTCCCTCTGGCAGCTTTCCAAGTCTCCCCGTGCCTTCCCCAGGTGCCTGCCATGGTGAGCTACATCCACCAGTGGCTCATGGCCAATGATTCTGCTGAGCACAGGCTGGACAAGACCCTGCTGGATCTCACCGAAGCACAGCCAAATGACGCAGTCATCACGCTCCTGCGTGTGGCCCCGTCCTGTGACAGGTATGGGGCCCACCTGCCCATAGGGCTCAGGCCTCTCCAGCCCATCACCCTGCACAGCCTGCCCCAGGTGTCGGAGCAACAGAGAGTTCCAGGGCCCTCTGGCTGCTCCCTTTCCCAGCCCTGCCATGTCAGCCCCTGAGCCTGCTGCCATGCTCCCTTGCCGCCTCTCAGGGCTCTGTCCCCACAGGGCTGGGCTGTCTGGCTGCTGCTGCCAGGGGGGCAGTGGGCAGAGGCAGAAATGGCAGCCGGCTCAGCTGCCCCCACTGCTGTCTCTGAGACCCCCCCTGAGACACAGCTCTAACCCCACAGAGCTGCCATGGCCATGTGGAAGACCATCATGGGCTCAGCCAGGACTGTGGAGCTGGCGCAGCTGATCCTCCTGGATGTGCTGGGGAGCTGGCCAGAGTACAGCACCTGCACCTCCGATGGGGACGAAACGGGTGTCTTTGCCCTGGCTGTGAGTTTCTACAAGTGGCCTTTGCAGGCCCCAAGGCTGGCTCTCCAGCAGCTCTCTATCCTCCTTCCCCCACTGCATCTCCCTGCCTCTGGCGCTGGCCTGAAACCCGGCCCAGGGGCAGCTTCAGGCCCACCAGGCCCCGTACTCCGCCTGCCAAGGTCTCTCCGGGCCTCTCCCTGCCACGCTCGGGCCCTGCCACACGCACACCTCGGCACTGAGCGCTGTCTCGGGGGGCTTTGTCCTTTGCAGGCAACTGTGGTGATGTGGAAGATCCTCCAGGTGCCCTGTCTCCCACGGATCTTGAAGGTGTATTTCCCCCGCCTATTTGTGCATCTGCTATTCCAAGTGTTCTTCAGCACTCTGGATATGCCAGAGGAGGTCGACACCTTCTGGAAGGGATGCCAGGAAGAGCACGGCCTTGCCACCAGCCCCAACAGGTGCTCCATCCCACTCCTCCTGTCCCTGCCACGTGGCCTGCCAAGGAGCCAGTGCTGCCAGTGTGACCTGGGCTTTGCTCTGCACGCAGGTTTGCAGTGCGCACCCTCAAGTCCCTGCTCTGCCTTCTCCGCTGCGAGGATGTGGTGGTGGCAATGGAGCGCAGGTGTGCCTGGGACACGCTGCTCTCTCTTGACACTCACCACTTTGCCGTGGCTCTGCTTGCCAGGTGAGACCCCCTTCTCCCCACTGCCTCTGACATTGCTGCTCTGTGCCCAGGTGCCCCACAAAGTGTCCGTGGTGGCCATGGGCCAGAGGGCCTTGTCACTGAGGGACGGCCAAGCAGACTGGAAAAGGCTGGCACAGGAGGGTGCCCATGAGCAACCAACTGCCAAATGGCCCACGTCCCCTTGCTGGAAGGGTGCTGGGGAAAGATGAGAACAGGGTGAGTCACGCCTGGGAGAGGTTTGCCCCACTGCATCAGGGTCTTGTTTCCTTTTTCCCCTCTTCAGAGAAATACGCCGCTTAGCCATCCACTTTTGTTCCGCGATTGCATTCTACCTGCTCGCCCTGCTCGGCAAAGAGATGCCATACTGGGATTTCCCTGCCCTGGCATTCCTCGTGGAGGTGAGCCTCAAGGCCAGCGCTGCCTGGCTGAGCTGCCTCCCAGCCCTCTGGCCTCTCGCAGCCACAGCTGCCAGGACAGTGCCCGTGCCCTGTGCTGCTGCCTGGGCCCGGCCCTGTGCGCTTCTGGGCTCCTGCTGGCCGGCTCCCCTGTCACTGCCCTGTGTCTTTCAGGTCCTCGAGTGCCTGGACTTGAGCGAATGCAGTGACAGCGTTCTGGAGATCCTGGCACAGAACCTGCAGAGCGAGCACATGGCCAGGCGTTACTTGGCACTCCGAGGCCTCGTAGTGCTGGGCAAGAATCCCTTGATGGTGAGAAGGGGGCAGTGGCTGAAGCCGTGCAGGCAGCGTGGGGCTGGGCAACGCCGTCACTTGGCATTGTCTGGGCTTCGGCCGCTGGGGTAGCTGTTCCCATCTCTCCTGCTTCCCGCTTCAGCTGCCCCAGTGCTTCGGGACAGGCCTTTGCCCTCTGGGCCCTGCGGCAGCAGGGCGGCCTTTCACAAAGTCGTGTTCTGCACAGGCTGAAAAAATGCGGAGCCTGACTGAAAGTCTTGTGGAGCTCCTGGAGGAAAATGACAGCGACATGATCAGGATGAGCATTCTTCTACTCAGATATTTGCTCCTGGATAATGGTGCTCCAATAGCCACCCCCATCGCCCTGCAGCTGGCTGAGGCGCTCCTGCCACTCTTTGACAGCGTAAGGCTCTGTGCCCACAGCCACAGCCACTGGCTGCTGCCCAGACCCTTGGTGCCCTGTGCAGATGCAGGCCTGTGCCCTGGGGGGCCTGAAGCAGCTGATGCTCAGGTCTTTTGCCCTTTCCTTTCATCCAGGATGATATCCAGGTGCAGCTGAGCTCCATGGCTCTATTTCAAGAGATGCTGGACTTATTAACAGAAGAGGGAAGAAAGGCCCTCAAGTCCCACGTGTGCCAGAGCCTGCTCCCTCTCTACTTCCACTGCCATGATGAGAATCAGATTGTTGCTGAGGTGAGCACTTGTGGCCAACTGCGGTCCCCCTGGCAGGGGCTTGGGCTGCCTCCTGCCCTGGCACCTTGTGGGCTGCAGCCTCCTCCAGCCTGTGCCACTGGGATGCTCCTGTGCCCTGGACTGTGGGGCCATCTGTGCATCTCTCCAGGCCTCCCTGGAAACGCTGCATTCCTCAGCCAGATTCCTGAAGAGGAGGGATATTGAACAAATGCTACACGTGGATCAGAGCTTTGGGGAGTGCCTGGTAAGAACAGCAGAGACCCCCCAGCCTCAGCAAGGCCAAGGTCCCTGAGGGCGGTGCTCAGCGTGCGGGGCTGGCAGCTGTGCCCGCTGCTGCAGCCAGAGGCAGCGCGGGCTCTGCTTCAGGCTCCCGTGGGCCTGAGTCGGGTGCCCATGGAGCCCCGGCCCGGCGGGGCTGCGGGGCGGCACCACGGCTCCCCGGGCAGCAGCCGGCCCTCCGCCCCTCCCCTCGGGAGCCCTTGGCTAGCGGCTGCTGGCCGCGCCTCAGGTCTGCGCGGGCAGGCGAGGCCGGCGATGGGCGCAGGCAGCGCCCGGCCCAGGAGCTGAGCCCGCGCCAACCCTTCCCTCCTGCCGCTCTCTTCAGCTGGCAGAGGATAGGAGCCGAACGGCCGAGCACCTGCGCCGGGAACTGCGCTACCTGCAGAGCCCACAGGAGTCCCTGCGAGAGGGTGCCGTCAGGTTCATGGGTGAGTCCCGAGCCCGGGCTCCTCCCCGGCCCGCCGCAGCTCGGCCCCGGCCCCGCCTGCTGCCCCGGCAGCGCCAGCCGGGCCCGGCGCCGCGGAGCCCCCCCTGGCGTGGGCGTTGCTGCCGCCGTCTGGCAGCCGTGTCCTGGGGCGGCAGCGTGCGGCAAGGGCCCGGGCTGAGCTCTGCCTGGCCAGCAGCCCGGGTGGCCACAGCGCCGGCAGTGCTGCTGCCAGGGTGCTGTGCTGCTGCGGCCGTGACAGGCTCTGTGTTCACAGGCATGGCCGGGCGGCACCTGAGAGGGCAGCAGCAAGAACTGCAGCTGATCTGCACTGGTGAGTGAGTGAGTGAGGGCAGCAGACTGACTGCGGGGGCTGGAGGGGCAGCTGCAAGCCCTGCCCCTGCGGTGGAGGGATCTGCACCCGTGGGCAGAGCACACAGAGATATCAGGGCTACGTGTAGCATTCATGGCCAGCAACTTCGGCCTGATCCCCTTGCTCCCTGCTTCCTGCGGGCCATGGCAAGAGACGACCGGGATGGCCCTGGCAAGGAGCTCTCCTTGGCTCCCTGCACATGCAGGATCTGACCTTGCCTCTGTTCCTCTCTCTTGCAGCCCTTGAAGAAATGGCCTATGACAGCAGTCCTGCAATCAGAAATGCTGCCATTGAATCTTGTTTAGTTCTCCGAGCCATACAGAGAGCTCCCTACTCCCCATGGCGTCAGCTGCGAGATCGATTCCGCAGTGCATGGAGGAAACGGCCTCGTCTGTGTGGCACTGCCTTGCTGTTCTGCTGGAGGTCTGCAGAGAGATGATCTGGGGCCATTTAAGCCAGCAGGAATTTTCTTTTTCCTCTTTAACATTTCCTTGTTTGCATTTTCATTGTAGAGTATGTAAATATAAAATACGTTACAATACACAGAGTCCCAGGATCTTTCTTTTCCTGCCCAAGGTCTGTAGGGCAAAAGAGAAGAGGGGGAAAAGGTTGCTTGTACTCAGCCAGCTGCCCAGGCGTGCAGTGTTGCAGGGAAAATGGCCAGAAGCCTTTAGGCCTTTGGTGGTTCTGCTGAAGCCTTTGTGCTGCCCACAGAGCAGCTGGGCAGGGGCCAGAGCTGCAGGGATCCCTGCCAGAGCGGTGCCTGGAGATGGCCACAAGCCCTGTGCTGGAGAGGAAGGGCCATCCGTGTCCTCCTGCCCGTCTGCTGCTGGCTGCAGTGCTGAGGGCTCCCCGGTGCCTCTGGATGGGGCTCCTCTGCAGCTGCTCTGGGGCTGCGGCGCTGCTGCCGGGAAGCTTGGCCAGGCTGGGGGAGACCCTGAGGGGTTGAGGCACTGCTAAGCCCTGAGCAATTGGCCAGCAGAGGCCATAAGCAGCCCCCTGGCAGCCGCCTTGATCCCGACAGCCGGCTGCTCTGGCGCTTCCAGGTCGGTGGCCAGTTGGAGGGACGCCCTGGAATCAGGCGTGGAATCTGCTCCTGGCCTTTCAGGGCTGTGAGGCCAACTGTTGTGGGGCTGGGGGGGTGCCCTCCCTGTGCTCCAGACTGGAGCCCCCCACCCCTCAGCCTTAGGCATTGAGCTCCACTGCCTGATATCCAAGTCTTGTTCCTCTTGCTGTGGGGGAGGCCGAGCTCTGTGGCTTTAGGCCCCATTGAGCCAGAAGAGCAGCAGCTTTGAGCCCACAGGGGCCACAGAAAGGCCCTCTTAGACCACGGGCATTCCTGTCCTGCCCAGGCCAGGGACACATGAGAGTGCAGCGGGCACCTTCAGTGTGCCACGCTGGCTTTGCACTGGGCCACCTCCCTGTGCTGTGCACGGCTGGCTCTTTGCTTTGCTGCTCTCGGCCTTGTGTCATTGTACTCCGCTGGCTGCCTGCAGCCAGGGGCAGCCCTATCAGGAGGGTGAAAGGCCCCGTCTCCAACATCTCAACGGGGGAAATGGAGCTCTCCCAGCCCTCAGCCTACGCTGTAAGCAGAGCAGAGCCTTTTCCCCAGCCCCGCTGGCTTTCTGCCTGCTTCTGGCCCCTGGCCACCATGACCCACTGCACTCGCTCTGAGTCACCTACAGCATGGCTGGTGCCTCTTGATTTGCTGACCCTGGGATGTGAGGCTCACTGAGGGAAAGGTGGCTGTCCCAATGCTGAGGGCACACATGGCTCACTGAGCAGACTTGAGGCTTCCCCAGCAGCTTGCAGGTGCCTTATGTGTCATGTTACAGTGCTTGTGCTCCTGCCTCTTCCTGTCCCTCTTCTCACCCTCACCCAACCTGCACCCTCTGACCTACCTTCAATAAACCCTGTTGCATCAGACACGGGGTCAAGAGCCCTCCTTCGGCTGCCGGTCGAGGGCACGTTACAACCTCCGGGCCTGGGAGCAAGGTGGGCTGGGGGAGCTGGTCTCTCAGACCAAGAGGGAACGGCTCTCGACAGCACCTGCCCATGGGCCTTCCCCGCACCAAATAAAATCATCTCCAAGTTTAGCTAGTAAGCTAGTAAGGTGTAAACCATTAATTGCCTGGAAATCTTGCACTAGTCTCTGAGTTCCATTAGGTTTCTTTATTGCTGATCTAGCAGTATTAAATTTTGACTCCCATTCTTCCAATAGTCCTGATGTCAGGGATTTAATTGATTGTTGGCTCTATTCCTTTCCTAGCTTCTAATCTTCAAGGGTATTGCTTTCTGACTACTGCCCTAACTCTTGTCTGTAGCTCAATTTTCATAGGGTCTGCTCGTTTTGATTTTCCTGGGCTATCAGTATCCCATACTCTTGGGTACACCTGATTCAATACTTGCTCTAACTAGTTCTTCTTGTTTGTTGGTCTGGTGTCAATTGTCAGTCCTACTGCTAAAACCACTCATTTGTCTTCAGGTACCTACCATTTAGGTTTTCTTTTCCTAAACGGAACTGTTGCTTCTAAATTTTCAAGCAAATCCCTGCATAGGACAGATTTGGGTGAGTTTGGTAAAGAAAGAAACTGATGTATTCCCATTTTCTTCTTGATTTTACATCAAAGTGGTTTCAGGAAGAATGCATTTTCTGGCTGCCCTATAGTTGCTCCTATTGCTTGAAGATAGTTTTCACTTTTGGGTATCAGTTCTTGATTCAAGAGTGCAAATGTGTCTCCACTATTTCTTAAAATTTCAACTTCTTCATCATTCTTTAGCTGTATTTTAAACAGTGGCCTGCTAGGGTAAGAATTGCCAGTCTTGGTCATTTCTTATCATCTAGAGTGGCTGCAAGAATTTTGTGTACTTTGTCTGCTTACTCTGGGCACTGGCCCTATTTCCAGTGTCCTGATTTATTACATGATGCACATTGATTTGGCCCCAGCTTGGTCTGTGGCTGCTTTGAACCTCCTCTGCCTCTGCTATTTTCGCCCATGCCTCTGCTTCAACCGCGCCTACATCCGTCCTCTCCCTGGTGCCGATCCAGAGCTGCCACCATGGCTGCAGGGAGCTCTTTTTCTTTTTCCCTCTCTTGACTATCGTACACTTTCTACTTTTGATGTAGTGTCTAAAAGCTTGCGTGACTGCTCAATGTTGTTTGAACACTTCTCAAACTCAGACAGGCTTGGTGCTGTGACCATTTCCCTGGGGTGTTCCAGTTCGTGTTTATTTATCAGTTATCGTAGAATGGTTTGTTTTCATGTACCCCGTATTTTCCCCAAGCTGGTTTACCCCTAGGTTCTGCCCTCCCTCAAAGCTGTCTCCCTCATGCCATTCCCCACTCTTTGTTCCAGCTCCTTGCCTGCCTCTCAAGATAATCCAGCTCTTTATTCCTGAACCTTCCCTGTCACTTTTGCCTTGGACCAATCCCTGACTGCACCACCCCTTTGGAATTCCTCTATTGCTGGAAGCCCCGCTGGCGCATGTGACCTACCCTCTCTTCCCATCTGTCCTAATTAGTCCCAAGCAACTGATGGAATCCCCTCGCTCCTCCCCTGCAGATTCCTTATTGCTCAATTGTTTGTATCCACCCCCTGAGTTGTACCCCGATAAAATCCCGTGCACAGAAGTGCTGGCGGCTCTTTGCTGCTGAATCCTTCCCTTGGAATAAGCCTTGGTCTGTGGAACCTCACAATCGAGGAGCCTCCTCCTTCTCTTTGGCCTGCTCCGTGCTGCAGTTAGTGCATCCTGAACCCCTGAGCAGTGGCTCACCAGGGTCAGCCGCAGGCAGGACCCACGCCTTGGCCGTTCCCCACTCCTGGCGCAGCGCCGCACTTTTCCCAAGAGCCAGCCCGGGCTCCGCTGGGCTGCGTCCATGGGGAACCCGTCCCAGTGCCCGACCGTGCTCTGGGTGAAAAACCTTGATCTGATACGGAAATGAAACCTGCCCTGTCCCAGCTCCCTGCCCTTTTCTCCAGTCCTGTCACTGGTCCCAACAGTGACCAGAGCTGCAGCAGCCCCTCTGATTCACCTCAGGAGGAGGTTGCAGACCACAATGACGCCCTTTACTCTCCTCCAGGCTGAACAAAGTGGCTTCAGCTGCACCTGGATGGCTTCCCCTCCAGGCCACACTCCATCCTTGCAGTCCTCCTTTGCATTCTGGCTAATGGTTTCATAACTTTTGATATTGTGCTGCCCAAAAGTGCGCCCGTCTGCTTCCAGCGCTTCTCTTGGCTGCTGCTTCAGGGTGTGGGCACCATCATCAGAGACACAGAAGAGCTTCTCCTCCCAGACTTGTCCTTATCCTCCGCACTTCCACGTCTCTGCCTTGATCTTCACTGGGGAACTTGCCACTTTGTGACCGCTCATTGCTGCGCTCAGCAGGGACACAGTTTTGTTTGGACATGAGCTGCCAGAGCAAGACATGCAGCAACTGAAGCTGAGAAATGCAGAGGCTGGGCAGATGCCGTTTTTTCCAGAATGTGGGAAAGAGAGTGAGAAAAGCACAAGGAAATTTCAGACTGTTAACTTTGCATTCTAATTGCCCTGCGAAACTCAGCAATGGCTGGTGCTCTGGTGCTACTGCCAATGCCTTCCATGAGAAAAATTCATTTCAGGATGGAGCAACATCATCTGACAGAGACCAAGTGTGCCAGCAGTTGCTCCAGGTGCTCCTGCCATCAGCCCCTTCAGGTAGGAGCACAGTCCCCCATGCACATGGGCTTTGGCTCCTTCTGGCACAGAACTGTGATAAAGAGGTATGATTCATGCTGATAAAAATTGAAACAGTAATCGGTATTGATACAGTAGTTAATATTTGGGAATATAAAATAGTTAAATTTGGATTGCCAAAGAAGAGAGGGAGAGGAGGGCCTCCCCCCCTCCTCCCCACAGATGTTCTCAAGGACCACAGGAAAGAAGCCGAATATGGAATTGGTAAAAATGGGCAAAACCCGGTTGGGTCCCAAAAAATGCTAATTGTAAGGGATTTTTTGCCTTGATATATAGCTACAGTGATATGTTATTCTTGGTTTACATTGTACTGCCTTGATGCACATTTGTAGCCCAAAGGTGAATCAAAGGACAAAGAAGATGTCTACAGAGCCTTCATCAGTGACGAGCCCCAAAGACTGGTGCGACCACCAAACCGAGTGGTGGCTCATGCATGGTAAAAATGGTAATGAAGGCAGAGATAGAAGTATGAGAAACCGAAAATGGGAGGCGATGGCATTTAGACATGGCATAAAAGGGGGGAATCTTTACTTGACAAGCTTGTACATGATGTGGCAAGGGTCCCAGAACCCTGCACTCCATACCCCGCGGTTATCTTTTGCTTTTGCGCCATAATTGGAACCAAATTATCCCTTATTTTAATCAAATTATATTGTATTAAATTTTATATTTTTTTACTTTAACTATTCAATTAAAATTGTTACTACTTTTAATCTTGTTTGGTTTTTTTTATGATGGGATAATTGGGCAAACATAAGAATTTTGGTGCCAATATCCGGGACTCTCTCAGCTCCTGGGAGGTGGATAGTTTCTGGGAAGGAGTTCCCCACCTGACTTTTAAGTGGTCCCAAGGCTAGACCACTCTCCCTTGGGAAAAGAGAGTCTTTATTAAAATAACGCATAAGCAAATTAATTATTAAAATCGTGCAAGAGAGGCTCCCATCATAGTGCCGGCTTATAGGAGAGAGAGTACCCAAGAAAACTGCTTTGTGCACGAAGACCCTCGTGAGAAAAGGAGGCTGTGAGTATCACGATGTTTTGGGTCGGGGGGCGGCTGTATGCATGTGTGAGTGTGTGTGGAGTGTCTGAGACAGGGGCTGGGCATTCCCGGACCCTCAAAGTGAGCGGGACCTCCCAGTACCGCGTTTCCGAGATCTCCGTGAGGAGACCGGCCAGAAAAGGAGGGAAGCGAAAGAAAAGTGAACGAGTGGGGACCCCAGGAGGGTTTGACCCAGGGGGAAGGAGGGGATCCCTGGTCCAGGCACCTGTGGGAAGGTCCTTGAGCAGGAGGTATTGACTCAGTAGGGAGACTGAGAAAGAGAGTGAATGAATAGGTTCAAATTTCCTTGGAGGGGTTGGTAGCAGGCAATTTAGTATGTGATAAGATGGTGAGAGGTTGACGCTAATAGATTGAGAAAGAGGGAGAGATAGGAGTGGAACAAGTAGATTGCAGAGGGAGAGATAGGAGTGGAACAGTTAGATTCAAAAGGCAGTGGGACAAAGTAGTGAGGAAGTTGAGCCATGAAGTGAGTGTGGGAAACTAAGACTCTCCTGGTACCGGGGTGTCACAGTGGTCGCAAATATTACATTATGACTATACTAAAAAGAAATAGAAAGAAATGTTCTCAGAAGGTTAGCTAAGCTAAGAATAGAAAAGAATGAATAACAAAGGAGCTCTCTCCGACTCTGTCCCAGAGCGAGCTCGGTCCTTGATTGGCCATTAATTGTAAACATCCAACATGGGCCAATCACAGGTGCACCTGTTGCATTTCACAGCAACAGATAACCATTGTTTACATTTTGTTGCTGAGGCCACAGCTTCTCAGAAGGGGAAAAAATCCTAAAGAAAGGATTTTTCACAAAAGATGTCTGTGACACCAGGGATTTCTTAGTTTGTTGTTGCCAGAAATGGGTCAGGGAAAAAGTAAGTTCCTTGACCCAGGGGCTGCGGATTGTGTGAATAATTCACAGCAGTTTGAGGTATCTAGGAACTGTGAGACGGGTTCTCAGGGGGAGAGCATTCCTCAGGACAGCCCACTGGGGATGATAATACGGTTTAGGGATGAATGGGAATCCCAAAGGAGAAAAAGTAAACAGAAAATAGTTAAGTATTACATGTTTAAATGGACAAAGGAAATGATCCGGAAAGATAATTTATATTGGTCCAAGTTCGGATCATTTGAGGATTGGATTTGCCAGGCTCTAAATATATATGTGAATTCAAAAGACCCTGTTAATCAGGAGGAGAGTGAAAATGCTGCCTTTTGGAGTCCTGAGGGGAGAAGTAGGTCTGTTGTTCAGAGGCAGGACAGAGGACCTCAGGAGTTACTGAGAGGAGCACAAAGGGTGTATGTGAACAGAGATAAGAAAAAGCAGAAAGCAGATGCCAGAATTTTGGTAGCAGCAGTTAAAGAAATGCAGGCAGCTTTGAATACAGAAAAATCCACAGAGAAAAACAAAGAGCAGATGTCAAGATCTATCTTTAGGAACACAAGACCTGTGTGTTTTTCCCACTACAAGAAAGAGCACCTAAAAAAATTCTTGCCCTACCTTAAAGGGTGCAGGTCCTACTTGTTTTTACTATCATAAAAAGTGTCAGAGACAAAAAAAGTTGCAGGAAGAAAGAGCAAGATGAGGAAACTTTTAATGGAGGTCAGGGGCTCTGTTTAATGAAGGAGACTGAAAAACACCACCAGAAGTGTGTTGATAAGTTATATTCTTAGTCAATACAGGAGTTTCTCAGTCGACAATGACAAAATTACCCCAAGAATGTGAGATAAGTTGTGAGCAAGTTCCAGTAGTTAGAATTACAAGAGAGGCTTTTCCAGTTCCTGTAATTAAAGGGGTGCAAATTTAAACAGGTGACAAATTTGGAGTAAATGATTTATTGTTGATACCAGAAGCCGAGAATAATTTATTAAGCAGAGATCTAGTAATAGCCTTAAATTTACAGATAAAACCCTGGGAAGGAAAACTAAAAAATTATTCTTTAACTGAAGAAGATAATCTGGAAATTAATGATACGGGTTGGCATTTGAGTGAAGTGGGGAAGAGCTTGGGGTAAAGGAATCTGGTCCCCTTAGTCCCTCCTGGTCAGCACAAGCCTGTGAACTTTATGCATTACTCCGTGCATTATTCATACTAAAAGAGCAAGAAGGGACTATTTATAAAGACTCCAAATATGCTTTTACTGTAGTACATACTTTGAGAACAATTTGGAGGGAAAGGGGACTTATAAACACTCAAGAGAAAGGGTTAGTACACGGGGAATTGTTAATTCAGATACTTGAAGCTTTAAAAAGCTCAAAGAAAATAGCAGTAGTTCATGCAAAGGGACACCAGAGAGACAGGGATATTAGAGTCAGAGAGAATAATTTGGCCGACAAAGAAGCAAAAAGAGCGACCTTAAGGAAAAAAAAACCCAAAGCAAAAATACTGAAATCATGACCATACAAGAAACAGAATTCAGCAGGGGACACTTTCTCTTTCGCTAGCAGAACTGGCAGCTATAAGGAAATTAGGAGCAACATTTAAGGAGGGAAAGTGGGTTTTTCTTGATAGCAAGATTATGATGCCAAAACCAGTGGCACATTAGGTCTTAGATAACTTGCATAGATGGACACACTGGGAAACAAGAGCCCTTTGTGATCACTTTTTAAAATTTTATGGGTGTATAAGGATATTTGAAATTGGAAAGCAAATTACCCAGTGGTGTCTCACCTGTCAAAAAGTAACTAAGAAGGCGTTAAGAAGCCCTCTCTCTGGAGGATGCAAAACAGCCTACGGGCTATTTGAAAAGATCCAGGTTGATTTTACAGAATTGCCTAAAGTGAGTCGGTGGAAATATTTGTTAGTTATAATAGATCAATTAACTCAGTGAGTTGAAGCATTTCCAGCAGCTCGGACTACAGTTCAAACGGAGGCTAAAATATTGTTGGAACATGTAATTCCAAGAATGTGATAATATGGTGGGATTTAAGTGGATTTATATTAACCCTGATTTAGTAAGAATGAACTAAGCATCCTGGAGTGGCTGCTGACCGCAATTCCCTTGAGCTCAGAGGCAGAAGAACGCTGGTGGAAAAGAATAAAAGACTTTCTGAATCAGTGGGAACAGCCTAAAAGGATCAAAGATCTCCTCCAGGGTTACCCACCAGCAACATTATTAGAATTTATTACAAAACTGCAATTCCAGAAACTGAGATTGATAACACCTGCTGTTGAAAGAGTCCAGAGACAACTAAAACGTTGGGAGTGCAGTAAACATGGTTTAGGGTGTCATCCCTGGATATGTATTGTTTGCACACTTTGCTTTAATTAATGGTGGAGAGTAACTAAGAGGGAAGAGAAGGAGAAACAATTGATTTGCTTGCTTTGCTATAGTTATGTATTTAGACAGCTAACTATAGAACGCATTGCTAGTGATTTTTTTTAGATACCAATGAGACTGGGAGACGGGACCCTTCCAGGAGCAATTGGATTAATAGAGAACTTAGATCAATTGGTTCTTGCCATATTGGCTGTAGCACAAATAAGAGAACAAGCAATTTATAATATTATAGACCAGTGTCTCATAATCGATAGTTGTTGTGGAGAAGAAGTCTATATATCACATCATAAGCGCATTCCAGGGACATATTGGCCTGGCAAGTGTGCCTATTGGAGGCTGATATTTAATGCACTTCTTGCACTTGAAGTAGAAAATATTTAGTGAAATCTTATTGTGGTTGACACATCCCTGAAATTTTGGAAAATACAGGTTTATGGTAGTCCAGCCTAACCTTTCCCCTGTTCTTGTCATTTTAATTATTTCTTCTTAACCAGCCAGAACTGTGAAATGGCATTTAAGAGGGGACAAGCAAACTGTGGGGCTATGGGTACCAAAGAAACTAAAAATACCAGTGACTAGATCCCTAGATATTACCTTTGCTACTGAGAAGACTAGCATCTCAGCCCTTGGTTGCAACCCAAGGGGCCTTGAGAAAGGTAGAAAGGTAGATTTCCTAAAGAAATCTATTATATTGTTTTCACTGTGATCATTCTGGTACCCTGGACGGTTGGCCAAAGCCAGAGAGCCACACTGGACAGAGTTTCATCAATAAAAAAGCAAACAGGGCAAAAACCAAGTCTCAGCAATTTCAATATTTGTGACTATTGCAATCACCCTATGAAGATTAAGGACAAGATGGGATCTGTGTTTGTGACACACCCATATGTTAGTTCTGCTTGCTACAATCACAACCACTTTATAGATGTTTGTGTTAAAGAAAGAAAGATGCATTGGGTAGGGAAAAATTTAAACTATAATGGACAAGCTCCTCATCCCCATGGTAATCAGATTTGCCCCCAGCATGAAAAGTTCTTTAGTTTTGAAAGAGATGATAATTGAAATGATCCAAGTATAAGCATGGGAAACCAGGCACTAAGAGAAAAATTGAAAGAGAAAATAAAAGAAGAGAAAGAAACAAAGGAGAATAGAGGAAAGAACAAGAGAAAAGAGTCAAAAGAATTGGCTGAATTGTATAAATAACTTAAACAGCACTACAAAGATTGGAACCTGCCAGCCTCGAATAAGAATCTGTTTGTGAGGTTGATGCAAGAGATTGCTACAGAATTGGGATTATCCAAATGTTGGATTTGTGGAGGTCTAAAAATAGCTGAAAAAATGGCCATGGAAAGGTGAGAGCTTAGCTCCAGAACAATTTTTAAAATGGAACCATACCCAAATTTCTAGAACATTGAAGAGACTTGAAAGATAGATTCTAAGCTATCAAGTAATTGAAATCATTTGTATAACTCAAGAAGGAAGAAAATTTAATGAAGTAGTGGGGCATACTCCTTGTAAATCCACATTGGTGGTCAATATGGATAATTCTTCAAAAGTTTGGTGACCTGAAACCCCTGTTGGATATTAGAGACCAATAAAAAATAAACTGTGAATGGCATGAACAGATTGATTTATGCTGGTACAGAAGTCCTGGAGCTAACCCCTACCAATATATCAATGGCTCAGGATTGGTCATGGGGATATAGGACCTAATTTGCCTGTTGAATCGAGTGATAGGGCCCCAAGTAGTAGTGGAAGTGGTGTCAAATCACACCACCGGTGCCTTAAAAATGTTGGCCAGGCAATATACACAAATGCGGGCATTTGTGTACCAAAACAGGATTGCCCTAGACTATCTGTTAGCAGAAGAAGGAAGAGTTTGTGGGAGATTTAATAAATTTTACTGCTTGTCCTGGTTTAGGACAAATTAGGGGAAATCTCCAAAAGGGAGCCCCCCAAAACAAAACAAACCTCCAACCACCCCTCCCCCAACACCGGGTTCGGGAAGGAATTTCTCGGAGGAGCAAAGAGGAAAATAAAACCTATTTATTTACAAGTAACAAAAGAACACTCCCCAACACAAGAAAAGGAAAGAAACAGACTGTGTATGGTGAGGGCTTCAAGCTTCTCTTGCAAGCTCCAGGTGTCCTGGACGTCTCAGGTCAGGTCCGGAACCGGTCCAGTATCTTCAGGGGAGGGTAAGAAAGAGGGAACAAAAGAAAAGAAAAAAAACGGCGCAAAAAGCAGAAAGCAAGCAAGCAAAGCAGCTAGCCAAGCCAAGCAGCAAAAAGCCAAAAACCAAAAAGGCCTGGTCCAACACTCCCCCCTTTCTTCCCCGCCCCGCCACAGCAAGACAGCCGGGGGGGGGGGGAAGAGAAAAAAGGCACAGCTGCCAGACACAACACACGATATTGGGATAAAGGCTGTCAACCCACGACACTGCTTTATAGAAATTGAAGATTATGAAGAAGCTATCACCGAACCTGTGGAGGAAATTAAAAGGGTGGCTCATGTGCCAGTACAAAAGTGGAATTCAATCTAGAAAGCAGATTGGTGAGATAACCTCTTTGGTGGTGTTTGGTAGAAAAAGTTAGAGTTCATGTTGTTTTGTTCAATTTTGAGACTTTTGTTTCCGCCTTGTATGATTCCATGTTTTATTAGGCTAATTCGCTCAGTAATTCAGGAGATGCAGATTACAATAATATCTCTAGATTCAGAATCAGTAGAAAGAGGAAAACCAAAATCTGTGATGGTACTAACAGCTGAATCAACCTGTGTTGAATAATAAGGACCTAAACAGATTGAAATAGCCCCGGAAATGCTAACCAAATTTGAAAAAAGTGTGGAAAATTAGAGGCAGCAACAGAAATGCTGGAGAAATTTGAAGCTGAAAAGAGACAACAAGAAAATCAAAATTGTGAGGAATATAAAGGATATCAGGGCATAGATTTTTAATAAAGCACAGATCATAATGATCAAGAAGAGAAATGGCGGATTTGTGGTAAATAGGTATGATTCATGCTGATAAAAATTGAAACAGGAATCAATATTAATACAGTAATTAATATTTGTGGATAATAAAACATTAAAAATTGTAATGCCAAAGAAGAAAGGGAGAAGAGGGGCTCCACCCCCCCTCCCTGCAGATGTTCAGGAACAGGAAGAAAGCAAGAGATAACAGTTGCTAAAAATTAACACAGAAGGTGTTAATGGTGAACACTCTGGTTGGGTCCCAGAAAAATGTTAATTATAAGGGATTTATTGCCTTGATATGTAGATGTAGTGATACGTTAGTCTTGGCTTACATTGTACGGGCTTGGTGGCGCATGTGTAACCCAAAGGTGAATTAAAAGACACACAGGAAGACAAGAAATCTTCATCAGACGACCTCCAAAAGACTTGTGCGACCATCAAACTCTGTGGTGGCGCATGCGCGGTAAAGGTGGTAATGAGGGTGGAGATAGAAATATGACAAACCAAAAATGGGAGGAGATGGTATTAACACATGCATGGCATGTAAGGGGGTAATTTTAACTTGGCAAGCTCATATGTGAGGTGGCACAGGTCCAAGAGCCCTTCACTCTGTACCCCATATTTTTTTTTGCTTATGTGCTATTATTTGAACCAAATTATCCCTTATTTATATATTTTCTCAGCTATTCAATTAAAATTGCTGCTATCTCAAATATTGTTTGGGTTTTTTTTATGATGGGATTATTGGGCAAACATAACACAGACAGCCAAAAAAGCTCCTTGTGGGCAGAGCTGGCAGCATCAGACCCCCAAATTGTGTCCAGTGCTGCCTTGTGTAGCCCAAAATCGCCAGTGGAGGCACTGGATTTTTGTGCACTGGGATGCTTTAGAACTATGACTGAAATTTAGGAACCCCGGCCCTAATTACAATGTCTCCTTAACGGTCTGCAGCACCCAGAGCAGAACTGGGGCATTGGCCCAATCAGCTCCAATTTTGCCCCATTTTGCCCTCCCAAGGCACTGCTTCCAGCCTGGGCTGCCCCTGTGCTCCAGCTGCAGCTGTAGAGCCCTCAGAGCTGCGGCTCTGCTCTCCTTCTCCTCCTCCCCCTGTGGCTTCTGTGTAGGGACCAGCAGTGGCCCAGGAAGAGCAGGAACTCCAAACGTGCTCTGGAGCCCCCTGAGGAGCCCTGGCAGAGTCAGCACCGAGTACCAGCTTTCCTCAAAGTGTCAGGGTAATTCAACATTTCCAGAGTGGCTGTGCCAGGGCTGAAGGAAGAAAACGGAGTGAAAGGCTGAGGGTTTGCAGGAATTGCGGTGTAAAGCCACTAGAGGGGCTGCTGTGGACCCAAGACCTGCCTGGGGTCAGGTGCTGCCTTCCTTCCATTCAGGATCAGGGAGAGCAGTTGCAGGTGTTGCACAGGGCGTGTGCCAGGCCCTGGGACACTGCTATGCTGCCAGTGGGCACTGTGATCCAACCTGCTGCCTTGGCGGCTTCTGCCCGCTGCCGGTGGTGGTGCTGTGAGCGATTGTTGCCCCTGAGTTTGCAAAAGGAGCAATTTCCCCTCCTCCCTCCCGTCCGAGGCCACCATGGCCCCTGAGGGGATGGAGCTGGGCCGGGGCGCCCCCTGCTGGCCGGGAGTGCTCCCTGCAGCGCCCCCTGATGGCCGCAGTTAGAACTGCCAAAAAAACCAAAAGCCCTGAGCGGGAGGGAAAGTTCTGGGTTTCTGTTGTTTGTTCTGTTCTGGTTTATAAATTTCCCAGTAAAGACCTGTTATTCCTTTTCCTACACTTTGGCCTGGAAGCCCCACCATTTTTTAAATTAGAAAACATTTTTGACATGGGTCTTCATTCTATTCCAGGAGCATTCCCACTTTCTTGGCACATATTGCTTATAAACGAGATGTCATCTCCTGAGCTGCAGTGTGGATGGGACAGACATCTAAAGGGAAGACAGGATCAGGGACTTGGCCACCTCATGCTGTGCCCTTTAAGACAGTTGGGCCACCAAGGGCCCTCTCCCCAGATGGCACTTCTGCTCACACGGCCACTCAGGAGCTGGCTTTGGCAGAGTGTCACACTGTCCCCAGTGTGCCATGGCTGACAGAGTGATGGACAGACGGGGCCCTGTCTCACCAAAAGCAAGGCCTGACCCACCCCTGCCACACACAGGTGTTCCAAAATGTCTCCAGACATCACACTTTTCCTGTCTCTGACACCCCACCATGTGCCATGGTCTGATCCCAACTGCTCTGGCAAAGGGGCAGGCTCCAGAACCCTCACAGGGCCTTCATGGCATTGTTGTGGGATGATCACGGGAGAGGAGGGGTTTGGGAGGGGAGAAGAGGAGGGGAGAAGAGAATCCCGAGCCTTCTGAAGGCTGCTTTGGCCATCAAAGCGAGGAAGATCCAAGGCCGTGCCAGGTTACTCTGGGGTGTGAAACATGCTGGGAGGAATGTTCAGGGTTTCTTACTTGTTGGGGGCTCTCCTAGGAAATTGTTCTTTTTGTGACTCTTTGGACTCTGAAACTTGTTGCTGTTGCTGGTGGTTTCATTCTCTCTTGTTGCTGTTTCAGGAAATTGTTCTTCTCTCAGTCCTTTGGGATCTTTCTCCCTTCACAACAAGGTTGAGGAGCAATTTTTTAGTGGCAGCACACACAAGAGTGGGTGCCCATGGGTGGGCACCCCCAGTGCCCCCCAGTGTCACAGCACATTCCCGTAGATGTCACCAGGTTCCCGTGGTCGCCCCTGGGGTCCCCGCAGCTCCGCGTAGGTCACCTGGGGATCCTGAAGGGTGGTGGCACGGGGGGGATGCTGCGAGACACACGGGCTCTGGGATCTGGATGGGGTGACACTCGGGGGTGAGGTGTCCCTCTGTGTGTGTCCCCACCGTACTCACCCCCTGCTCTCTTGGTGACCATGGCGTGGGTGTACAGCACCTCTCCCTCCTCTGGGGGGGCTGGGGGATCCGGGGGGACCCTGAGGGAACAAAGGGGATGTGGGGGAAGAAATGGGAGGTCGTGGCGGTCGGGGTAAAAGGGGAGAGTGTGGGTTGAGCCCCCATTCACCTTTCCTGCTGCTTCCTGGCAGTTGCAGAGGAAAGAGGGGAGGGGTGACTGTGGGATCTGAGGGCTATGACCCCTCTCAGGAATCCTGAACAGCCAAGGGGCCCTCAATTTCCCACAGGACCCCCAAGCATCCCTGAGGTCCCCCAGAATTCATGAACATCCCCATTGCCCCCGACCAACTCAGCCTCAAGAACCCAAAGCCCGGCAGAGACAGAGACACCCAAACACCCCCAAGGGAACCCCCAACATCCCTGCAGGACCCTCCAGCACCTCCCCAAATCCTAAAGGACCCCCAGACAAGGTCACAATTCTGGGGCTGTGGGTGCTGTCTAATTGCTCCCCAACTCTACAGCTCCCTGGGACCCCTGTCTCCCCATTGTCATCCACCCATATGGTGCCACTGGTGCCAGGTCACAATGACACCCACAAGCAGGTGCAGGAACAAAAGGGCCCAACCGACCCCTGCAGCCACTGCAAGAAACAGAGGGGGACACGGTGTCAGGGTTACCCATCATTCCCGGGGTCCTGCACTCCCTAGTGACCCTGTGTGTCGCCACCTGTGTCCCTGTGTCCCCATGTTTTCACTGTCAGTGCCAGCTCAGGGCTGAGTGCCCAGAACACGCAGTGCCGTCCTGTCCCAGATGGTTGGTGGCCACGTACTGGTAGGTGCCCGAATGTCCCACGTTGATGGCTCTGAGCTCCAGGAGGGGACCCCAGCCAACCTCCTGCCCATTGTGCAGTCAGGTGAAGGTGACAGGGGCTGAACCCACCTGCACCTAGCAGCGCAGGGTCATGGGGTCACCTGCACGCACCTGGTGTGACAGGAGACTGGGGGTGATGGTGGCAATGACCACAGGCACTGTGGGGACACAGACAGGGCTGAGGGCACAGGGAGGGGCTGGCAGCCGGTGTGGGTGGGTACGGAAAGGGGGGGATGGGTGTGATGGGGGATGTCGGGGATGAGGTCACACCATGGAGGGGTGAGAGGACACAGGACAGAGGTGGGGGGACACAAGCAAGGTGTCCTGGGGCCATGGAGGTGCCCAGGCAGGAGACCCAAGGGGTCTCTTGGGGCTCCCTGTACCCATCCTAGCACTCATTGCGCACCGTGACGCAGAGCCGGGCACTGCTCTTCCACATGGCCTCCCCTTGGAGAGCACCTGGCAGCTGTAATTCCCCAAGTGGGAGACCCCCACAGCGGGCGAAGACCCCTGCAGGCCCCCCACCACTTGCCCGTCCTGGTAGAACACGTGCAGGAGGGGGGCTCAGGGCCGCAGGGGCCTGGAGATGCTGAGGCAGCTGAGAGTGAGGGGGGAACCTATGGTGAGATCAGGGGGACCTTCCAGCACTTGCACCATGAAGAGCTCAGGGAAGGAGAGGGGAGGGAGATTTGTGACCCCAAGTTCCCTGGAAGGGGCTGGAGGTGTCAGGGTGGCAGCTCTGGGATGCTCACCATGCACTGTCACTGTCACCAGCGCAGACTCCTTCCACACCCAGTATTCCACCTGGCCTTTGCAGCTGTAGTGGCCACTGTGGTTCAGCTGCAGAGGGGACAGGGACAGCTTGGTGCTATTGGAGAACACCTCCAGATCTGTCTCCTTTTGGTAGAAGGACACCAAGGTGACTGTGTTGTTCCACCAGCCCTGGCAGCACAGTGTCACTGTGTCCCCCTCCAGTAGCGCCTGCCCCAGTGCCTGCAGTACCAGCCAGTCTCGGAGACAGAGAGGATTCATCACATCACATCACATGACAGGGATCTGGAGGGTCCTGGTGAAATTGGGACCCCCACTGGGTCGCACTCAGTGCACCAGAGGTCATCAATTCCATCCACAGGATCCTCTCACTCTGGGATGCTCTGGGATGTCCCAGAGCAGGGGACAGGCTCTGGTAACACAGGAGGTGACCTATGGAGCAAAGACCACCAGGGGCCCTCAGGGATCTCGTGGGTCCTAGGCTGGGGACACCTAAACATCCCTCACCATTTGAGACTCTCAGGGGGGGACTGCGCCTGGTGCCAGGTCTGACACACCGGTAGGTGTTTTTCTTGGTGACAGTGATGTTTTTCTGTCCGTCCTGCACCCAGCACTCCCTGTCCTTGTACCAGGTGGTAGCACTGGCAGTCCCTGAGCCCTGGCAGGTCAGTGTCACCCTGTCCCACAGCACCGCCGGCCTCCACGGGGACTCCACAATGAGCTGGGTGGTCTGGGCACCTGTGGGTGACAGGGGACACCAGACTACCAGGGCCAGTGCAGGGCTGAGGACAGCAGAGTCGGGTCATGGCATCCCCCGAGGACTCACCAGCGAGGCTGAGGGACTGGGCTAAAAGGGAGAAGGGACAGGGCTGGATGGGGGATGGCACTGCAGGCACAGCAGCACAAGGAATATGGGGTGTTGGGGCTGTCCCCAAAAGGTCTCCATGGGGGCATTGGTGTGGCACAGATATCTCAAGGGCAGGGACACAGTGGCCAACCCATGCTCAGGAATGGGGACCCTGTGCTGACACTGGTCAACATAAGCAGCCCCAAAGCCACATCCCCATGGCCCTGCACCCATGGTCCCATTCCATTGGCACCTGTCCCCATGGCCCATCAGCGTGGTGCTTGTCCTCTTGTCCCTGTCCCTGCATCACTGTGTCCCTGTCCCCACAGCTGCCCCAGCCCCAAGGTTCCTTCTTCAACATCCTTGTCCCAACATCTCTATCCCCTGTCCCCACATCCCAGTTCCCCTATTCCTGAGCCCTGTTCCTGTCCCCAAAAGCCACCCCAGGACTCTGGTCACACTGGGCTCAATGCCCTGCTGACCCTGGGGACCTCAGGGGCCCCCACAGCTCCCCTGTGCCCTGTCCTCTCCCCATGCCCAGGGTGTCAGGCCCATGCCCAGGGGACTCACCCCACAGGAGCAGCGCCACCTTCCCAGCCATCCCGGTGTCCCCAGACATGTGCACTTGCTGTCACTCATTGCTGTGGCCACCGCTCCCCTGGCTGGTGACTCTTCGGATGAAGGGGAAGGAAGCGAGGTCATGTCCGTCCCCACGTGTAGGTAGCCCTTGGTGGGGGCAGGATGGCCACAAGCTGGGCACAGGCCAGGGACATTCTGGGATAGTCTGGGGACATGGTTGGCGATGATGTTGCCAGGAGTGGGGGGCTCAGGGGATGTGGGGAACCAAGGGTGGGTGTCCAGGGGAATTGGGGTCTCCATGCCTAGGGGGATTCAGGGATGGGAGTGCTGTGGAAACAAGGTCCCCAAGGATTTGGTGTCATGGCATGTGGGTGCCGGAGTTGGGGGTGCAGGGGGAAAAAGGGGACCCTTGGAAATAGGGGTTCTGGGGGAAGAAGCAGCCCGTGGGATGGGCTCAAGGCAATGGTGGTGCTGGGCAATGGCACTTCTGGGATAGAAGTCCCCAGGGAGGAGAGACCAAGGCAATGGGGGTCCCATGGTTGGGTTCCCAGGGGAATGGGGATGCCAGGGATGCGCAGTGGCTGGGTGGGCACAGGGGTCACAGCTCCTTCCCAGGGTGCTTCAGAAATCGGCGTGACCCAGGGCCCAGCGCTGCCTCCCTGGGGTGCTCATTTCCCGGGGAAGTATCACATGGGGGTCCTGGGTTGCTGTGCCTCTGTGCCCACCCCTGCCCTTGACTTTTTCCTCTCTTTATTTCTCTTATTTCCCTATTTTCCTCACTTTTGTGCCATGTACCCCCATCCCCAGTTCCTGACGCAGCAATCCTGGGAAACACCTGAGCAAAGAACAGGTTGGGGGCACCCAGGAGAGAGGGAAGATGGGGAGTGGGGGACGCAGGAAAGGGTGGGCAGGCTGTGGGGGATGGGGGTGTTGGGCTGTGTCCCCTCAACACTTTCACTTTCTTTTTCCTAGACAAGAAGGAAGAGGCCATTTGTGCTCAGTTTCTGATGGGAAAGGGGCGGGGTTCTGTCCTGGGGGACACATCCAGGGGGTCCTGTCCTGAGAGAATCCTGTCCCAGGGGGTGACGTATCCTGGCATGGGGGGGTCCTGTCCCAGAGGGTGGCAGTTCCAGAAATGTCCCTGCACGTTCCTGGCAGGGTGCCTGTCCCAGGGGTGGCACATCCTGGGGACCCCTGTCAATGCAAGGGTGGGGCCCAGCCATGGCCCAGCCCCTCTGCACAGGGATGGCCATTGCCCAGCCCTGCTCTGGCCAGCCCCAGGTGACAGTCAGGACCTGAGGGTCTTCCCTGCCCCCTTGGCTTTTATTCTGGCAGATTTAGAGCTGCTGCAGAGGTGAGAATTCTGTGGGTGGAAAAAGGCCTGCCTGTGGTTTCCTCAGCCCTGCAAGAAGCACAAGACCCAAAGACAGGCCAAGCAGTGGCTCTGAGAGGGCCTTTGATGGTTTTCAGAGAAGGGCAGGCTGGAAACTCTCCCTGCAGGGGCAGCTGAGAGGGAAACAGTCCAGAAATGCAACAATTGATCACTTTGTCCCTTTGCCCAAGGGACTGAGAAAAACCACAAAACTACTGCAAGGACAACACAATCTGCTCAACAACCTGACCTGGACCCTCCTTCTTGAACAAAACCTCCAGCCCTTTGGAACCTCATGGAAAGAATGTGTGTGTTCTGGATGTGTACACCAGAAGAGAGGGGAAAGCGTGGAAATATTGAGCAGGGGCTGCACACGAGGGGCTGGGGAACAGGGGTGTTGCAGCAGGAGCAGGGGGTGTCCATGCAGGGGAATTCAGGGCAGGCTGGAGTGGATTTACCAGGGAATCAGACCCTGGGGCACACACAGGCATTTCCACAGATTCCTGTGCACTGTCCCAAGGATAGACAGAGCTTCTCCCCTTCTTCAATGGGAAGTCAATCAGGTTTCAGGGTGGAAATGAGAAACACAGGGAGAGTTCCTAAATATGGGTCAAGAAAAGGTTTCCTTATGGGCTGGGTTGCTGCCCAGCAGGCAGGGAATAATCCCATGGAGCTGTTGGACACTCAGGGAGATAAAGCTGCTGTGGGATGCAGCAAGAGAACCAAAACTTCTCATTTCATTGTGATTTGTTTGTGTTTTTATTGTGAGGGATTTGTTGGGAAAGCAATGGATTCTATAAACCAGACCACTATATACCTTGTCAGATTGATTTTTGATGAGTTTGTTCTTTCTTGGGAAAATAATGCTTTTGCTTTTATTCTATAGATGTATAATTTTGTCTCAAGCAATTTGGCATCAGGTGTTGCCTGAGATGGAAGAGCAAATGGGGGGACCTGACCCAGGGGTGTGTGGAGCAGGGACACAGAAACTCCCAGGACAGCCCTGGGGTGCCCCAGGGTGGGGGCTGTGCTGGGCCTTGGGTCACCCCAAAATCTGAGGCACTCCAGGAAGGAGCTTTGACCCCTGTGCCCACCCAGCCACTGCCCATCCCTGGCATCCCCCTTCCCCTGGGAACCCAACATTGTCCACCAAGAGGGCAGGGGGTGAGTACGGGGAGGACACACACAGGAGGACACGTCACCCATGAGTTTTACCCCACCCAGATCCCACAGCCCGTGTGTCTTGCAGTGTCCCCCCGTGCCACCACCCTTCAGGATCCCCAGGTGACCTACGCGGAGCTGCGGGGACCCCAGGGGCGACCACAGGAACCTGGTGACATCTACGGGAATGTGCTGTGACACTGGGGGGCACTGGGGGTGCCCACCCATGGACACCCACTCTTGTGTGTGCTGCCACTAAAAAATTGCTCCTCAACCTTGTTGTGAAGGGAGAAAGATCCCAAAGGACTGAGAGAAGAACAATTTCCTGAAACAGCAACAAGAGAGAATGAAACCACCAGCAACAGCAACAAGTTTCAGAGTCCAAAGAGTCACAAAAAGAACAATTTCCTAGGAGAGCCCCCAACAGGTAAGAAACCCTGAACATTCCTCCCAGCATGTTTCACACCCCAGAGTAACCTGGCACGGCCTTGGATCTTCCTCGCTCTGATGGCCAAAGCAGCCTTCAGAAGGCTCAGGATTCTCTTCTCCCCTCCTCTTCTCCCCTCCCAAACCCCTCCTCTCCCGTGATCATCCCACAATGATGCCATGAAGGCCCTGTGAGGGTTCTGGAGCCTGCCCCTTTGCCAGAGCAGTTAGGATCAGACCATGGCACATGGTGGGGTGTCAGAGACAGGAAAAGTGTGATGTCTGGAGACATTTTGGAACACCTGTGTGTGGCAGGGGTGGGTCAGGCCTTGCTTTTGGTGAGAGACAGTCCATCAGTCTGTCAGCCATGGCACACTGGGGATAGTATGACATTCTACCAAAGCCAGCTCCTGTGCGACGACATGAGCAGAAGTGCCATCTGGGGAGAGGGCCCTTGGTGTCCCAACTGGCTTAAAAGGAAGAGCATGAGACGGTCAAGTCCTTGACCATGTCTCCTCTTGAGGTCTCTGTCCCATCAACTCTGGAACCCAGAAGTTGGCAACTCTTTAACTGACATTTAAATTAGAAATGTCAGCCAAGGAAAGTGGGAACATTCCTGGAATGGAAAGAAGACCCATCTCGTACATTTTTAAATTTGGAAAATTATGTGGCTTCCAGGCAAAAGTGTAGGAAAAGGAATATCAGCTCTTTACTAAGAAATTTATAAACCAGAACAGAACAAACAACAGAAACCCAGAACTTTCCCTTCCACTCAGCGCTGTTCGTTTTTGTGGCAGTTATAACCATGGCCATCAGGGGGCGCTGCAGGGAGCACTCCCGGCCAGCAGGGGGCGCTGCAGGGAGCACTCCCGACCAGCAGGGGGCGCCCTGGTCCAGCTCCATCCCCTCAGGGACCGTGGCAGCCTCGGACGGGAGGGAGGAGGGGAAATCGCTCCTTTTGCAAACTCACCGGCACCAATCGCTCCCGGCACCACCACCGGCAGCGGGCAGAAGCTGCCAAGGCAGCAGGTTGGATCCCAGTGCCCACCGGCAGCGTAGCAGTGTCCTGGACTCAGGCACATGCCCTGCACAACGCCCGTGAGGGCTGTCCATGAATCCAAATGGAAGGAAGGCAGCACCTGACCCCAGGCAGGTCTTGGGTCCACAGCAGCCCCTCTGGTGGCTTTACACCACAATTCCTGCCAACCCTCAGCCTTTCACTCCATTGAGGAGGGCAGGGATGGAGCAGCTTTGGGGATACCTGGAATCCACACAGGGTCACTCCCCAGAGCTCCACAATGGCCTCAGGCAGAGCCTCTGATGGATATTTACTCACATTTCTTTCTAATTTTGTGACCAAAGTCAGAATCCAAGAATTCGTTCCATGAGGTTCCAGAAGGCTGCAGGTTTTGATCCAGGAGAGTCCAAGTGACATTGAGCAGATTGCTGTGGGATTTGCAGTAGTTTTGTGGTTCTCTCTGTCCCTTACAAAGAGGAGCAAATGATCAATTGCTACATTTCTGAACTGGTTCCCTCTCAGCTGCCCCTGAAGGTGGGGTTTCCAGCCAGCCCTGTTCTGAAAAGCACCAAAGGCTCTCGCAGAGTAACAGCTTGGGCTCCCTTTGGGGTTTGTGCTTCTTGAAGGGCTGAGCAAACTAGAGGCCGGCCTTTTTCCCCCACAGAATTCTCACCTCTGCAGCAGCTCTACAGAGCCAGAGCCCCTCAGAATTTGTCTAGGGTGACCCTCAGGCCTCCAGCACCTTGTGGGGGCTGGGCTGGGCCTGGAGTCACCCAAAAATCTGAGGCATCCAGGGAAGGAGCTGAGATCCACAGGCCCATCCAGCCACTGCCCATCCTTGGAACCTCCATTTCCCTGGAAATCAAATCATGGGACTCCCATTCTTTATGTCCCATTTTGCCTGGGACCTCTATCCTAATACTGACCTTCCCCAGGATCTCCATGGCCCAGCATCCCTCATTCCCAAGGAACCCTCTCCTGTTCCATACCCTGAAACCCTCATTCCTGCAGGACCATGATTCTCCCAGGACCCCCATTCCCGTGGGACCCCCCCCCCCATTCCCCCAGCATCCCCATCCCATGACCCAAAATCTCTGGAGCCCACGTTCCCCTGGGATTCCCATCCCTGAGACCCCCCAGCCCTGGGCACTCCCATTCACATAGGCCCCCCCATCCCCAATGATTCCCCCTCTTCGGGACCCCTGTTCCCACAGACCCCATCCCTGGGTCCCCAAACCCACCAATCCCTCTGCTCCTGGGAACCCCATGTCCCACCTTGTCCCTACCCACCCTTGTCCCCAGGTTGTTCCCAGCCATCCCACAGCCTGTCCCCATGGCCACATCCCCATGATCCTGTGCTTGAGGCCACCCTGCCCCCACCAAGGGCCACCAACAAGTGAGGACAAGATCTGACCTCGCTTCCTTCCCCTTTGGCCAAAGAGCCACCACCCAGGGGACAGCCACGCCCAGCAGCGAGTGACAGCCAGTCCACACGGCTCGGGACACTGGGATGGCGAGGAAGGTGGCGCTGCTCCTGTGGAGTGAGTGCCCTGGGCACGGGCTTGACGCCCTGGGGATGGGGAGGGGGCACAGGAGGGGTTGTGGAGTCCCCTGAGGTCCCACGTGCCAGCAGAGAGAGAGCATGAGGTGACTGGAGCCATGGGGTGGCTGTGGAGACAGGAGAAGGGGGACTGGAATGTGGAGACAAAAATGTCGGGGCAAGGATTTGGGGAGGCATCAGGGGGCTAGTAGGGTGACCTGTGCCAGCATGGGGTGGCCATGGCGTCCCCAGTTCAGGGGTGTCCACAGTGTGACCCAGTGTTCTGCCTGAGCAAGGGATGGCTGCAGTGTCCCTTTCCCTAAGGGGTCCGTGTCACACAAGGGCACTTTGGGAACATCCCTGACACCCCATGCCCCTGTGCCTCTGCCCCTGTCTGCACTGAGCCCTGTCCCTTCTCTCTTCCAGCCCAGACCCTCAGTCTCGCTGGTGAGTCCTTGGGGGATGCCATGACCCCACCCCGCTGTCCTCAGCCCTGCACTGGCCCTGGTAGTCTGGTGTCCCCTGTCACCCACAGGTGCCCAGACCACCCAGCTCGTTGTGGATCCCCCCTGGAGGCTGGCAGTGCTGTGGGACCGGGTGACACTGACCTGCCAGGGCTCGGGGACTGCCAGTGCTACCACCTGGTACAAGGATGGGTGGCGCCGATGGCAGCAGGGACAGGATCACCTCATTGTCACCGAGAGAGGAACCTACACGTGTGAAAGACCTGGCACCAAGTTCAGCCCCTCCGTGAGTGTCTTAAAGGGTAAGGTTGTTTGGCTGTCCCCCGCCTGGCACCCACGGGGACCTCGAGGGCTCCTGGTGGTGGGCTCCACTCCATGGGTCACCTCCTGGTGTGACCACAGCCCATCCCCTGCTCTGGGGACATCCCAGAGCATCCCAGTGTGGGAGAACCCCATGTTGGAATTGGGCACCCCTGGTGCACTGGGTGTGACCAGGGGTCCCGGTGCCATCGGGTGTGACAGGACCTCTCTGTCCCCCAGACTGGCTGGTGCTGCAGGTGCCGGCGGGGGCACTGCTGGAGGGGGACACAGTGACACTGTGATGCCGGGGGCTGGCAGGACAGCACAGTTGCCTCAGTGTCCTTCTACCGTGATGGGAAGAAACTGGAGGGGGTCTGTGATGAGCCTGAGCTGTCCCTGTCCCCTCTGCAGCTGAGCCACAACAGCCGCTACTGATGTGAGGGCTGGGTGGGGTCTTGGCAGTCATGGTCAGCAGCAGTGACAGTGACAGTGCACGGTGAGCATCCCCACTGCTGGAACTCTAATCTCCTGACACCCCCAAAACCACTTCCCCGCAGACTCAGAGCCACAGTCCTCACCTCACCTCTCCTTCCCTGAGCTCTTCCCTGTGCCGGTGCTGGAGGGTCCCCCTGAGCCCACCAATGGGTCCCCCCTGACTCTCAGCTGCCTCAGCACCCCCAGGCCCCTGCAGCCCCGAGCCCCCCTCCTGCACGTGTTCTACCGGGACGGGCAAGTGGTGGGGGGTCCACAGGGTCCCTGCAGCTGCTGGTGTCCACTGTGGGGGTCTCCCACTCAGGGAATTACAGCTGCCAGGTGCGCTCTGAGGGGGGGCTGTGCAGAAGAGCAGTGCCCGGCTCCGCGTCACAGTGCCCAGTGAGTGCAGGGATGGGCATGGGTACCCCCAGAAACCCCTCAGGTCCCCTTCCTGGGGACCTCTGTGACCCCCAGACACCTTTCTTGGGTTCCTCCACCTCTGCCCTGAGTCCCCACACCCCTCTGTGGTGTGACCCCATCCCCAACATTATCCATCACACCCATCCCCCCTTCTCCCTATTCCCACACACCGGCTGCCAGCCCCTCCCTGTGCCCTCAGCCCTGTCTGTGTCCCCACAGTGCCCGTGGTCGTTGCCACCATCACCCCCAGTCTCCTGTCACACCAGGTGCGTGCAGGTGACAACGTGACCCTGCACTGCTCGGTGCAGGTGGGCTCAGCCCCTGTCACCTTCACCTGACTGCACAATGGGCAGGAGGTCGCCCAGGGTCCCCTCCTGGAGCTCAGGGCCATCGATGTGGGACATTCGGGCACCTCTTAGTGCGTGGCCACCAACCAGCTGGGACAGGACGGGCACCGCGTGTTCCGGGCACTCAGCCCAGAGGTGGCACTGGAGATGACACCTGGCTCACCCTGGGTCACAGGTGGGGTCACATGGTGTCGCCAGGTGGTTCAGGACCCCTAGGGTTCAGGGTGACCCTGACACCGTGTCCCCTCTGTCCCCAGCAGTGGCTGTGAATGTCGGCAGGACCCTCCTTTTCCTGCTCCTGCTCCTGGCTGTCATCGGGGACTGTGACTGGTGGCACCGCTGGGGTGGGTGACAGGGGGGTGTGACGGGGGTCCTGGAGTAAGGGGGAGGCACCAGAATGAGGGCAGAGATCAGGGATCCATTGGGAATCAGGGCTGCTGTGGGGATTTTGGTGTCCCATTGGTGGTTGGAGCTGCTGAGGTCCCAGGAAGGTTCAGGGGCCCCGGGGTTCCCACAGTCACCCCCTCCCTTTTTCCTTGAAGCTGCTCGGAAGCCACAGGACAGGTGAGTGGGTATCTTGGGCTGGGACATCCCTTTTTCCCTCCCCAGACACCACCCAGACCCCCCCCCTCCCCCCCAGGACTCCCCCGGAGGAGGGGACAGTGCTCAACACCCACATTAGGGGCACCGAGTGGGCAGAGGGTGAGTGCAGGGGGGGACAGGGACACGTCATCCACAAGTGTCACCCCCATCCAGGTCCCCATAACCAGTGTCACTTTCAGGACTCCCACGGGTGTCTCTCACCCCTGCCCCACCTCAGGATCCACAAGTGACCAATGCGGAGCTGTTGGGACCCCATGAGGGACAGCGGGACCCCTGTGACTACGATGACGTGCTGTGACACTGGGGGCACTGGGGGGCACTGGGGGCATTGATTCCCTTCAGGGGTCCCTTCTTCCTCTTCACAGCTCCCCATGGGGCTCCTCATTCCCCCTGCCAGTGCTGGGAAAGTGCACACACATTTTTCTCTCTTATTGTACCCAAAATAATGGTTTTTGATTAAACTGTGTGAGAAACAGGACTCACTCTTTAAAATTTGTAAATGTTTAATAATGGATAAAAATGACAGCAAACAGCATGCTGGGTGGTTGGCAACTGCCAGAGGCACACAGTTAACTAAAACAATTCTCCTTATGTACCTTTTCATTTGTATTTGGTAAATACATACTCAGGAGGGTTATATATATTCAAACATTCTTTCCAATTTACATATTCTGGGAATTTTTTGCTGGATTTGACCCTTGATTTATTTTCATAAAATACATGCCATACTTCAGATTAAATTTATATATTTTATGTCCTCACAAGGCCCCCCTGTTCTGTGGTTTGACAGTTCTTGATAACTGAACGGTCAGTGGTAAATTCGTCTTCGCATTCTCTCTTTTGATGTTTATTTACTTGCTACATTTCAATGTGTTCCTATCATACAGATAAGATACTCCACCAGTACATTATATGAACATTTCACAATGTGCTATTTCACGTAATTATCTGAGTTATTCTCATAATTGTCACTTAGTTACACAAATAAGGCATTAGCTACTTCTGCAATAATTAATGTTGTAATACACAGCACATTGTCTCTATCTTGATATTTTATGAGTGTCTAAACTATAATATATTTATCATGCTATAAATATATATTCTACACAGGGATTAGGTTAAAAAGGCTGACAAACTGTGGTCTATCAAAAGCAGTTAAAAAGTGATTACAAACTGTATCATATCAAAATAATTTGCAATAACCAATATAGTAGTGAAAGCCAATGACTACGCTGTCATTCACAACAGGGGGAAGGTGTACTGAGGAGTTTATTTGACTTCTCCTTATCCTGCTCTGATTTTGTCAGCAATAAATTCAACTCATATCTCTAATTCCGAGGCAGTTTTTCCCATGACAGTATTTGATGAGTGATCTCTCCTGGACCTTGTCTCAACCCAGGAACCCTTTGCTCAATTTTCTCTCCCATCCAGGTGCGGAGGGCAGTGAGAGAGCGGCTGTGGTGGGTGCCAGGCATCCGGCCACTGTCCATGCACGGCAAGGCAGGGAGGAGGAGGAGGGTCCAGGTCAGGCTGTTGAGCAGATTGGTGTGGGATTTGCAGTAATGCTGGAGCTCTCTCAGTCCCTTGGGCACAGGGACAAAATTATATATTGCTGCATTTCCAGACTGGTTTCCCCACAGCTGCCCCTGCAGGGTGGGTTTCTAGCCTGCCCTGCTCTGAATACCATTAAAGGCCCTCACAGAGCCACTACTTGGACTCCCTTTGGGGTTTGTGCTTCTTGCAGGGCTGAGGAAACCACAGGCAGGCCTTTTTCCTCCAAAGAATTCTTACATCTGCAACAGCCCTAGAGCTGCAAGAATCAAAGCCAAGGGGGCAGGGGGACCCTCAGGTGCTGGCTGCCACCTGGGGCTGGCCAGAGCAGGGCTGGGCAATGGCCATCCCTGTGCAGTGGGGCTGGGCCATGGCTGGGCCCCACCCTTGGATGGCCACTGGCTTCAAGGAGCAGGAGTTTGGGAGCTCCTTCCTAGCCAGGGCTCCATTCCCCAGCTGCTCTCGCTGGCTCAGATCCTGCAGGGGATGAGCAAGAATGGAGAATTCTGCAGCCCCCCAGAGTTGCCATCCCCCAGGACAGGAGTCCCTTGTCCAGCATGTGTCCCCCCTGGGACAGGATCCCCCCAGGACAGGAGACCCCTGGATGTGCTCCCCAGGAAAGACCCTTCCCCCACCACCATGTGACACTCAGCACAAACGGCCTCTTCCTTCTGCTGCAGGAAAGTGAAAATGTTGGGGAGGCACAGCCAGATACCCTCACCCCTCACAGCCTCCCCAACCCTCCCTGCAAACGCCTCAGTCTTGCTTGCCCCACCCTGGGATTCCCCCAACGCATTCTCTGCTCGGGGCCTGCTCAGGATCATCAAGCCACATACTCAGGGGGTTGTGAAATTGAGGGATAAAATTATGCAAATGGAAATGAAGAGAGGGCAGAGTCACTGGGCGTGTGGGGACACCGACCCAGTGTCCCTCGGAATCTGTCTGAGGCAACCCCCAGGCCTCTGGCACCTTGTGGGGGATGAGCTGGCTCTGGGTCACCCCAAAATCTGAAGCACCCCATAAAGTAGCTGAGACCCACGGGCTCACCCAGCCACTGCCCATCCCTGGCACCCTCATTCCCCTGGAAAACCATGGGACCCCCATCCCTTATGTCCCACCCTCTCTGCAACCCCCATCTCAGTACTGACATTGCCCTGGATCTCCATGGTGAAGCACCCCATTCCCGAGGAACCCCCTCCTGTTAATTCCAACCCCTGAATTCTCCCTTCCCCCAGGACCTTGGTTCTCTCCAGGACCATGGCCTAAACCATGACAGACCCCCATTCCCAGGGACACCATTCCCCTGGGATCCCTCATTCCCCTGGATACCCAGCCCTGGCTCCTCAAACCCTCTGAGCCCCCCAGTCCTGCAAACCCCATGTCCCACCATGTCACCCCCAGCCTTGTCCCCATCCTGTCCCCACCCTACCCACGGCCTGTCCCCAGCTTGTGGCCACCCTGCCCCCACCAAGGGCTATCTACACGTGGGGACAAAACGTGACCTCGCTTCCTTCCACTGGATTCAAAGAGAAGCCAGCCAGGGGAGCGGTGGCCACAGCAGCGAGTGACAGCCAGTGCACATGGCTGGGGACACTGGGATGCCGGGAAGGTGACGCTGCTCCTGTGGGGTGAGTGCCCCAGGCACAGACCTGACACCCCGGGGATGGGGAGGGCAGGGGGAACAGGGGGGCTGCAGGGTCCCCTGAGGCACCCAATGCCAGCAGAGCCAGAGCATGAGGTGACCGGAGCCATGGGGTGGCCGAGGGGATGGGAACAAGGGACAGGAATGTAGGGACAAAAATGTTGGGGCAAGGATTTGCAGAGGCATCATGGGCCTGGTGGGGGTGACCTGTGCCAGCATGGGGTGACCATGGCGTCCCCAGTTCAGGGGTGTCCACAGTGTGACCCAGTGTCCTGCCTGAGCAAGGAGTGCCTGCAGTGTCTCTGTCCCCAAGGGGTCTATGTCACACAAGGGCACTTTGGGGACAGCCCCCATCCCCCATACCCCATGTGGTGCTTTCCCCAATGGTGCCACCCCCATCCAGCCCTGTCCCTTCTCCCTTCCAGCCCAGACCCTCGGCCTTGCTGGTGAGTCCTCGGGGGATGTCGGTGAGTCCTCGGGGGATGTCATGGCCCCACCCCGCTGTCCCCAGCCCCACACTGGCCTTGGCAGGCTGGTGTCCTCTGTCACCCACAGGTGCCCAGACCACCCAGCTCCTGGTGGAGCCTCCCTGGAGGCCAGCGGTGCTGTGGGACCGGGTGACACTGACCTGCCAGAGCTTGGGGACCGCCTGTGCCACCACCTGGTACAAGGACAGGCAGTGCTGGTGGCAGGAGGGACAGCACCGCCTCAGTGTCACCGAGAGAGGAACCTACACGTGTGACAGACTGAGAACCGGGCTCAGCCTCCCTGTGACAGTCTTAGATGATGAGGGGGATCTTTAAAGATCAGCATGGCCCCTGAGAGGACACGGTGGGCTCCACTTCATGAGTGGCCTCGCATCCCTCGTGTGGCAAGGGCCTGTGCCCTGCACACAGGGACATCCCAGTGCACCCCAGAGCACCCCAGAGCACCCGGATGTCCCCAGTGCTATTGGCACCCACCTCAGCCCGGTCTCATCAGTGAGATGTGACCTTCTTCTCCCAGAGCCCACTGGTGCTGCAGGTGCCAGCACAGGCACTGCTAGAGGGGCACACCTTGACACTACGCTGCCGCTGCCGGCAGGACAACCATCTCACCAGGGTGCAGTTTTACCGAGAAGAGAAGGATCTTGGGAGGTCCGTAAAGGGGACCACGCTGTCCCTTTCACCTCTGCAGCTGCACCACAGTGGCCGCTACAGATGTGAGGGCTTGGTGGGGTCCTGGCAGTCACGGCTAGCAGCACCAGTGACAGTGAAAGTGCACAGTGAGCACCCCTGTGGCTGAAACTCCAATATCTTGACAATCCCAAAGCCACTTCCCAGCAGACTCAGAGTCACAGTCCTCACCTCCCCTCACCTTCCCAGAGCTCTTCACTCTTCCAGGTGCTGGTGCTGGAGGGTCCCCCCGAGCTCACTGTAGGTTCCCCCCTGACTCTGAGCTGCCTCAGCACCCCCAGCCCCCTGCGGCCCCGAGCCCCTCTCCTGCACGTGTTCTACCAGGACAGGCAGGTGGTGGGGGGCCCACAGGGTCCCCGCAGCTGCTGGTGCCCACCATGGGGGTGTCCCAACTGGGGAATTATGTCTGTGAGGTGCAGTGTTGGGGCGGGGGCCGTGTGGAAGAGCAGCACCCGGCTCCGCGTCACGGTGCACAGTGAGTGAGGGGATGGGCACGGGGAGCCCCCACAGATGCCTCAGGTCCCCCACCCTGCCTGGAACCCCCCAGCCCTCCCTGACGTCTGCTCTGGGCCACCCAACCTTTCCCAGATCACTCCCTGGCTCCCAATATCCTTTCTCAGGTCCCTCCCTGGGACCTCCAGCCCCTACATGGGTACTCCCATCCTTCTCTGACACCTTTGCCGTCTCCTGCAATCCTTGCTGCAGGTCCCTCCCAAGGTCCCCCTATTCCTGGCTCATGTTTCCCTCCATCCCTCATTGGGTCCCTGTGGGAACTCAGCACATTCCTGATGTGCAGAGTTACCGAGACAACCCTTGGGGGGTTCGGAGGTCCTGGAACGTTGCCAGAAGTGTTTGGTGGTTAGACTTGGATCCTGCACAGGAAACAACACCTGTATGAGGATGGGAGGATCACACGGGGATAAATGGTGAAGGGATAGATTAGTTATAATGTGAAAACACAAGTTTTAGAATCCCCATACAGGGGGGTTCTAGGAGACAAAATGGAGGAATTAGGGCGTGTCCTGTCCTTCTTCTTCTTCTTGTCATCCATCTTCAGTGGTGATAGTGGCACTTTGAGATTGGTTCTTACTGAATGTGCACTTGTCAATAAGGGTGAAAGGTATTGGGGAGAAAAAGCAAATATCTGACACGTAGTTTTTTGTATAAAGATAAGTGACTGCCCCAAGGGCAGTCAGTGTGCTCATGGCTGGCTTGCTGTGCGGACCTCTGTCGGGCCGGGAGAAAATATTGTAGACAAGAATTAATAAACAACACTGAAGAACAGAAAAAATTCAAGACTCATTTCGTCCTTTGGAGCGCGGGCAGCCCCAAGGCCATCCTGAGCCTTTCCAGGCCATTAGAACAGCTGAGAACAGGGCAGGTCCCCTCACCCCTCCCTGGGTCCCGTCACCCCTCTCTGCAGTCTCCACACATTCCCCAGGTGACACCACCCCCTCCCTGGGTCCCTGTACCCTTCCTGGTGTTGCTCATCTTCCTCTCCAGGTGTTCCCTCCCTGACCCCCCATCATCCCTCGATGTTCCTTTCTAACCCTCCCTCCCCCAATCTCTGCACACCCTCTCCTTCACTAGAGTTCCCCTGCCCCTCCCTGACACCCCCCGGGTCTCTCACTGTCCCCTGGTGTCCCCCTCTCCCACAGGGGTCCCGCCCTCGGGGGTGTCCCTGTCAGCACAGCCCCAAGGGTACAGGTGGCACTGGGGGACCGACTGGTGCTGAGCTGTGCAGTGGCCATGGGGACAGGTCCCCTGTCCTTCTCCTGGCACCGGGAGGACTCAGGGGCACTGTCGGGCAGCGGCCCCTGCCTGGTGTTGCACCACGTTGGGGACAATGACAGCAGCCAGTACCGGTGCTGGGTAAGCGATGGGGACAGCGTGGCCGAGAGTGTCCTCCTGAATGTCACCGTCCTCCGTGAGCGGGACCCTCGATCTGGGCATGACCCCACCCATGGCACCCCCATTCACCTCGCCATGTGCCAGCCGCATCTCTGTCCCTGCAGTGCCCGTGGCCAATGCCACCATCATGCTCGGTCCCCTGTTACACCAGGAGCGCACAGGTGACAACGTGACCCTGCATTGCTCGATGCTGGTGGGCTCAGCCCGTCACCTTCAACTGGCTGCACAACTGGCAGGAGGTCGCCCAGGGTCCCGTCCTGGAGCTCAGGGCCATCCATGTGGGACATTCGGGCACCTCTCAGTGCATGGCCACAAACCAGCTGGGACAGGACGGGCACCGTGTGTTCCGGGCACTGAGCCCAGAGCTGTCCCTGGAGGTGACACCTGGCTCACCCTGCCTCACAGGTGGGGTGACATAGGTGGGGTCACCAGGGAGTGCAGGACCCCTGGGGTGATGGGTGACCCTGATGTCACCCCCTCTGTTTCTTGCAGTGGCCTCAGGGGTCGGTGGGGCCCTTTTGTTCCTGCTCCTGCATGTCATTGTGACCTGGCACCCGTGGCACAGTGTGGGTGGGTGACAATGGGGGCATCCTATACAGGGAGCTGTAGAGGCCCACACAATTGGAGAAACCATAGGGAAATATCCACAGCACCACAATTGTGACTTTGGCTAGGGTCCTGTAGGGTTTTGGGAGGTGCTGGATGGTCCTGCAGGGATGTTGGGGATTCTTTCCAAGGCCCTGGGGTATTTTGGGGGAGTCTCTGTTCCTCCTGGGATTTGGGTTCTTGAGTGTGAGTTGTTTGGGGACACTGGGGAGGCTCATGGATTCTGGCGAGCTTCAGGGATACTTGGAGGTCTTGAAGGGGTTCAGGAATCCTGAGAGGGGTCAGGGCCCTGGGACCCCACAGTCAGTCCTCCCCTGCTTCCATTGCAGCCGCCAGGAAGAAGCAGGAAAGGTGAGTAGGGGGCTCAACCCACACTCTCCCCTTTTACCCCAACCCCCAAGACCTCCTATCCCCTTCCCCACAACCCCTTTGTTCCCTCAGGGCCCCTCCGGATCTCCCGGCCCCCCCAGAGGAGGGGGAGCTGCTGTACAGCCACGTTGTGGTCACCAAGAGGGCAGGGGGTGAGTACGGGGGACACACACAGAGGGACACCTCACCCACAAGTGTCACCCCACCCAGATCCCACAGCCTGTGTCTCTCGCAGCGTCCTCCTGTGCCACCACCGTCCAGGATCCCCAGGTGACCTACGTGAAGCTGCGGGGACCCCAGGGGCAACTGCAGGAACTCGGTGACATCTACGGGAATGTGCTGTGACACTGGGGGGCACTAGGGGTCCCCACCCATGGACACCCACTTGTGTGTGTGCTGCCACTAAAACTGCCCCTCTGCCTCCCTGTGGGGGCACAAAGATCCCAAAGGGCTGAGAGAAGAACAATTTCCTGAAACAGCAATGAGAGAGAATAAAACCAACATCAACAGCAACAAGGTTCAGAGTCCTAAGGGTCACACAAGGAAAGATTTCTAGGGAAAGCGCCCAAAAAGGAACAAACCCCGAACACTCCCCCCAGCACGTTACCTCCACCAGAGGAACCTGGCAGGGCCCTGGACCTTCCTTGCTCTGATGGCCAAAGCAGCCTTCAGGAGGCTCTGGATTCTCTTGTCCCCGGTCACAAACCCCTCCTCTGTCATGTTCCCCACACGAGGATGTCACAAACGTCCTGTGGGGGTTCCAGAGCCTGCCCTTTTGCCAGGGCAGTTGGGTTCAGGCCATGAGCTACGGTGGGGTGTCAGAGACAGGAAGTTTCATGTCTGGAGACATTTTGGAACACCTGTGTGTGGCAGGGGTGGGTCAGGCCTTGCTTTTGGTGAGACAGGGCCCCATCTGTCCATCAGTCTCTCAGCCGTGGCACACCGGGGACAGTGTGACGCTTTGACAAAGCCAGCTCCTGAGTGGTCGGGGGACCAGAAGTGCCATCTGAGGAGAGGGCCCTTGGTGTCCCAACTGGCTTAAAAGGCAGAGCATGAGGTGGCCAAATCCCTGACCCTGTCTCTTCTTGGGGTGTCTGTCGCATCCCCGCTGGAACCCAGGAGGTGGTAACTCATTTAAATGAGGAATATCTGCCAAGGAAAGTGAGAATGTTCCTGGAATGGAAAGAAGACCCATCTCTAAACTTCTTTTAATTTCCAAGATTATGGGGATACCAGGTCAAAGTGCTGGAGAATGAATAACAGCTTTTTACTGGGAAATTTATAAACCAGAACAGAACAAACAACAGAAACCCAGAACTTTCCCTCCCGCTCAGGGCTGTTGGTTTTTGCGGCAGTTATAACTGTGGCCAGCAGGGGGCGCTGCAGGGAGCACTCCCGGCCAGCAGGGGGCGCCCCGGTCCAGCTCCATCCCCTCAGGGGCCATGGCGGCCTCGGACGGGAGGGAGGAGGGGAAATCGCTCCTTTTGCAAACTTACGGGCACCAATCGCTCCCGGCACCACCACCGGCAGCGGGCAGAAGCCGCCAAGGCAGCAGGTTGGATCACAGTGCCCACTGGCAGTGTAGCAGTGTCCCAGGGCCAGGCACATGCCCTGCGCAACACCAGCAACCGCTCTCCATGATCCCGAATGGAAGGAAGGCAGCGCCTGACCCCAGGCAGGTCTTGGGTCCATAGCAGCCCCTCTGGTGGCTTTACACTGCAATTCCTGCCAACCCTCAGCCTTTCACTCAGGTGAGGAGGGTAGTGTGATAAATAGGTATGATTCATGCTGATAAAAATTGGAACAGTAATTGATATCGATACAGTAAAGATGGAGCAGCTTTGTGGACACCTGGAATCCACACAGTTACTCCCCAGAGCCCCACCATGGCCGGGGGCAGAGCCCCTGCTTGGTATTTCCACACTTTTCCCTCTTATCTGGCAGACACCTCCCAAACCCAAACATTCTTTCCATGAGGTTCCAGAAGGCTGCAGGCTTTCTTCAAGAAGGAGGGTCCAGGTCAGGATGTTGAGCACAATGTTGCGGGTTGTGCGGTAGTTTTGTGGTTCTCTCGGTCCCTTACAAAGAGGAACAAATGATCAATTGCTACATTTCCGAACTGGTTCCCTCTCAGCTGCCCCTGAAGGTGGGGTTTCCAGCCAGCCCTGTTCTGAAAAGCACCAAAGGCTCTCACAGAGCAACTGCTTGGGCTCCCTTTGGGGTCTGTGCTTCTTGCAGGGCTGAGCAAACTAGAGGCCGGCCTTTTTCCCCCACAGAATTCTCACCTCTGCAGCAGCTCTACAGAGCCAGAGCCCCTCAGAATTTGTCTAGGGTGACCCTCAGGCCTCCAGCACCTTGTGGGGGCTGTGCTGGGCCCTGGGTCACCCAAATATCTGAGGCACCCAGGGAAAAAGCTGGAACCTGTGGGCCCATCCAGCCACTGCCCATCCCGGGCACCTCCATTCCCCTGGAATTCAAATCATGGGTACCCCATTTCTTATGTCTCCCCCTCTCTGGAACCTGTATCCCAGTACTCACATTCCCCAGGATCTCCATGGCCCAGGACCCCTCATTCCCAAGGAACCCTCTCCAGTTCATTCCATCCCTAACATTCCCTTCCCACAGGACCATGATTTTCACAGCACCCCCATTCCCACAGGATCCCCCATTCCCCCAGCATCCCCATCCCATGACCCCAAATGCCTGGAACTCATGTTCCTCTGGCACTCCCATCCCTGAATTCCCTCAGCCGTGGGAACCCCCATTCCCAGTGACTTCCCCTCCTCAGCACCCTCATTCCCACAGGCCCCGTCCCTGGGATCCCCCATTCCCCTGGACAGCCAGCCCCACATCCCCCCCTGAGCCCCTCACTTCTGGGAACCTCATGTCCCACTGTGTCCCACCCAGCCTTGTCCCCACCATGCCCACAGCCTGTTCCCAGCTTGTGGCCACTCTGCCTCCACCAGGTGCCACGTACACATGAGGATGAGACCTGACCTCGCTTCCTTTCCTTTCTTTTGCCAAAGAGCCACCACCCAGGGGACAGCCACCCCTGGCAGTGAGTGACAGCCAGTCCACATGGCTGGGGACACCGGGATGGCCAGAAAGGTGGCGCTGCTCCTGTGGGGTGTGTGCCCTGGGCATGGGCCTGACATCCCAGGGATGGGGAGAGGAGGGGGAAAAGGGGGCTGTGGGGTTCCCTGAGGTCCCCAAAGCCAGCAGGGCATGGAGCCAAGTGTGACCAGAGTTGTGGGGTAGCTTTTGGGACAGAAACAGGAGACAGGTATGAGGGGACAGGGGGATGAAGATGGGGGGGGACAAGGATGTGGCAGAAGGAACCTTGGGGCTGGGGCAGCTGTGGGGACCAGGACAGGAACACAGGAATCCAGGGACAGGGACAAGGGGACAAACACCATGTGGATGGGCCATGGGGACAGGTGCCATCGGAAATGGACCATGGGCACAAGGCCATGGGGATGGGGCTGTGGGGCTGGCAGGGGTGACAGCGTCTCCATGCCTGAGCAAGGGTTGGCTGTGTCCCTGTCCTCAAGACATCTGTGCCACACCATTGCCCCCAGTGAGACCTTTTGGGAACAGCCCCACACTCCATGCCCCCGTGCTACTGTTCCTGCAGTGGCACCCTCACCCAACCTTGTCCCTTCTCCCTTCCAGCCCAGATCCTTGGCCTCGCTGGTGAGTCCTCAGGGGATGCCATGGCCCCACCCCGCTGTCCCCAGCTCCCTGGTGGCCCTGGTAGGCTGCTGTCCCCAGTCACCCACCGGTGCCCTGACCACCCGGATCCTGGTGGAGCCCTCCTGGACACCACTGGTGCTGTGGGACCAGGTGACACTGACCTGCCAGACCTCTGATGCCACCACCTGGTACAAGGACAGGCGGCGCTTGTGGCAGGAGAGACAGGAACGCTTCACTGTCACCAAGAGTGGCACCTACTGGTGTGATAGACCCGGCACCGGACGCAGCCCCCTCGTGATAGTCTTACAACGTAAGGGGGGTTTGGGTGCCAACGTAAGCCTGGCACCCACGGGGACTCTGAGGGCTCTGGGTGGGCTCCGCTCCATGGGTCACTTCCTGTGTGACCAGAGCCTGTCCCCTGCTCTGGGGACATCCCAGAGGATTCCAGAGTGGAGGAAACCGTGTGGTAACTGGGGACCCCTGGTGCCCTGGGTGTGACACAATGGGGGGGTCCTGGTGCCATCAGGTGTGACAGGTCCCCATTGTCCCCCAGCCTGGCTGGTGCTGCAGGTGCCGGGGCGTGTGCTGCTGGAGGGGACACGGTGACACTGCACTGCCGGGGCTCCTGGAATAGAACAGTCACCTCAGCATCCTTCTACCGAAAGGGGAAGGAACTGGGGAGGCTCCGCTATGGCACCGAGCTGTCCCTGCCCCCTCTGCAGCTGAACCACAGCGGCAGCTACAGCTGTGAGGGCCGGATGAAATTCGGCACATCAGAGAAGTTGTTGTGATCAGTGCCAGTGACAGTGATAGTGCACGGTGAGCACTCCACAGCCCCCACCCCGACACCCCCACAGCCCCTCCCCAGGGATTCAGGCTCACAAATCCCCCTCCCCTCTCCTTCCCAGAGCTCTTCTCGGTGCCAGTGCTGAAGGGTCCCCCCGAGCTCACCGTGGGGTCCCCCCTGACAGTCAGCTGCCTCAGCACCCCCAGCCCCCTGCGGCCCCGAGCCCCGCTCCTGCACGTGTTCTGCTGGGAAGGCAGGTAGTGGGGGGCCTGCAAGGGTCCCCGCAGCTGCTGGTGATTGCCGGGGGGGTCTCCCACTCAGGGAATTACAGCTGTGAAGTGCAATCCGAGGGTGGGGCCGTGTGAAAGAGCAGGGCCCAGCTCCGTGTTACGGAGCAGTGAGTGTGGGGATGGGCACGGGGAACCCCCACAGATGCCTCAGGTCCCCTACACTACCTGGCACCCTGCAGCCCTCCCTGACACCTGCTCTGGGGTACCCAACCTTTCCCGGATCCCTTCCTGGCTCCCAATATCCTTTCTCGGGGCCCTCCCCAGGACTCCCAGCCCCTACATGGGTACTCCCATCCTTCCTTGACACCTTTTCCATGTCTCGCCATCCCTGCTGCAGGTCCCTCCCCAGGTCTCCTCGTTCCTGGCTCGTGTTTCTCTCCATCCCTCATCGGGTCCCTCACCGAACCCTGGGTCTCTTCACCTCTCTCTGAGGTCTCCACACATTCCCCAGGTGACACCACCCCCTCCTTGGGTCCCTGTACCCTTCCTGGTGTTTCTCATTTCTCTGGTGTTCCCTCCCTGACCCCCCCATCATCCCTCGATGCTCCTTTCTAACCCTCCCTCCCCCAATCTCTGCACACCCTCTCCTTCACTAGAGTTCCCCTGCCCCTCCCTGACACCCCCCGGGTCTCTCACTGTCCCCTGGTGTCCCCCTCTCCCACAGGGGTCCTCCTGCCCTCGGGGGTGTCCCTGTCAGCACAGCCCCCCAGGGTACAGGTGGCACTGGGGGACCGACTGGTGCTGAGCTGTGCAGTGGCCATGGGGACAGGTCCCCTGTCCTTCTCCTGGCACCGGGAGGGCTCAGGGGCACCGCTGGGCACCAGCCCCCACCTGGAGCTGTGCCTCATTGGGGACAATGACAGCAGCCAGTACCGGTGCCGGGTCAGTGATGGGGACAGCGTGGCTGAGAGTGACCTCCTGAATGTCACTGTCCTGGGTGAGCGGGATGCTTGGGCTGGGGATGACCCTACCCATGACATCCCCATCCCACCTTGCCCAGTGCCAGCCCTGTCTGTGTCCCCACAGTGCCCGTGGCCAATGCCACCATCACCCCCGGTCCCCTGGCACACCAGGTGCATGCATGTGACCCCATGACCCTGCGCTGCAAAGTGCAGGTGGGCCCAGTCCCTGTCACCTTCACCTGGCTGCACAATGGGCAGGAGGTGGCCCAGGGATCCCTCCTGGAGCTCAGGGACATCCATGTGGGACATTTGGGCAGATACTAGTGCATGGCCACCAACCAGCTGGGACAGGACGGGCACCACGTGTTCCGGGCACTCAGCCCTGAGCTGTCCCTGGAGGTGACACCTGGCTCACCCTGCCTCACAGGTGGGGCCACACAGGGTTGCTGGGAAGTTCAGGACGCCTGTAGTTCAGGGTGACCCCAATATGTCCCCCTCTGTCCCCAGCAGTGGCTGTGAATGTCAGCAGGACCCTCCTGTTCCTGCTCCTGCTCCTGGCTGTCATCGGGGGCTGTCACTGGTGGCACCACCGGGGTGAGTGACAATGGGGGGGGATGGGGGTCCTGGAGTGAGGGGAATCCCCCAGAGTGGGGGCAGAGATCAGCAGCACTCAGGGCACCTGAGCTGGGGGACACTGAGCCCTCAGTGACCTCATCTGGGGATCCTGGGGGAGTTTGGGGGGAATTTGGAAAGTCTTGGATGGGCTCCAGGGCTGTCCCCAGTTGGGCTTTGAGGAACCATGTGGTGCCTTTTGAGCTCCTGGAGGGTTTGGGGAGCTGCTGGAGGACTGTGCAGGGATGTTTGGGCATATTTTTGGGGTCCTGGGCAAGTTTTGGTGTGCCCGTCCCTACCGGGCTTGGGGTTCTTGGGGCTCGTGGGGTCAGGGACACTGGAGTTTTTGGGGACCCTGCTGTGGTGCAGAAGTTCTGGGGAGTTCAGGGGTGCTCAGAGTGTCCTGGGGAATCTTGGATCCATTGGGAATCGGGGCTGCAGTGGGGATTTGGGGATCCCATGGGTGGTTGGAGCTGCTGTGGTCCCAGGAAGGTTCAGGGCTCCTGGGGTCCCCTCGGTCACCCCCTCCCCTTTCCCTTGCAGCCACTAGGAAGCCCCAGGACAGGTGAGTGGGGGGCTGAGGCTGGGACTCCCCTTTCCCCCTCCTCAGACACCACCCAGACCCCCCTTATCCCCACAGAACCCCCCGCAGAGTAGGGAGCAGTGCTGGACTCCCACATTGTGGGCACCGAGTGGGCAGAGGGTGAGTACGGGGAGTGACAGGGACGTATCACCCACGGGTGTCACCCCACCCAGTTCCCCACAACCAGTGTCTCTCACAGGGCCCCCCTGTGCCTCATCCCCCAGGTGACCTGCTCGAAGGTGCCGGGATCCCACGGATGACAGTGGGACCCTAGTGACATCTTTGAGTACATGCTGTGACACTGGGGACACTGGGGGCACTGAGGTCCTTATCCAAGGGCACCCCCTGTGTGTCCCCCCCACCCCAGCTCCCATGGGTGCCCACTGTGCCCAGGGGGTGGCCACAAGTGGGGGCTCCCATGTGAGGCTGCCCAGAGCTCCCCGTTCCAGTGCTCCCCGTGCTCCCAGTACCCCCAGGGGCTCCCCAATCCCTCCCCCAGTGCCAGGGGGCACAGGACCCTTGTCCCTCTTACAGGACCTAAACTCAGCTTTTTGATTAAACCAGGAGGAATGGTTTTTGTTTCTTCAGCTCTGCCCTGTTTAGCTCAGGAAGAAAGAGGGTCCCAGTCAGGTTGTTGAACCAATCCTTCTCAGTTCGCAAAATTCAGAATCCAAAGGGTCACAAAATGAACAATTTCCAGGGAAAGCCACCAAAAGGGAACAAGCCCTGGACATTTCCCCCAGGACATTTCCTCCGCCAGAGGAACCTGGCAGAGCCCTGGACCTTCCTTGCTCTGATGGCCAAAGCAGCCTTCAGGAGGCTCTGGATTCTCTTGTCCCCTGTCCCAAACCCTTCCTCTGCCGTGTTCCCCACACGAGGATGTCACAAAGGTCCTGTGGGGGTTCCAGAGTCTCCCCTTTTTCCAGGGCAGTCAGGATCAGGCCATGGCACAGGGTGGGGCTGAGTTTCCAGTCAGTTCCAGCAGCTCTGGACACCTCTCCAGGTCAAGGCAAGCTGTGTCCTGCCCTCTGCCACAGGAATGGTGACAAAGGCTTTGGCAATATCCATGGGGACACCACTTGTTCGCCTCAGACTCCAGCTTGTCCTGGAGGTCCTGCACAGCCTCTCTCAATGGTGCTGGCACTTGGTTCCAGCCCCTACAGTCCCTGTCTGTGTCCACTCTCCACTGGATTCACGTTCTGACCATGAGGGTCTCTTGTAAGGGGCATTCCCTGGAAATTGTTCCTTTTCTGACCCTTTGGATTCTGAGTTCTGTTGCTGTTGGTTTTGTTCTCTCCTTGCTGTCCCTGTCCCCCATACTCGCTTCCTGCCCTCTTGGTGATCACATCTTTGGTGTCCAGCACCTCCTCTCCTCCAAAGCGGTTTGGGGGGGGCTGTGGGGAAAAGGGGGTGTCGAAAGAAATCTCTAGAGGGAGAAAAAAGGGTCCTGGCTGGAGTGTCTCACTCACTTCTCCTGGAGCTTCCTGGCAGCTGCAAGGGAAAGACTGGAGAAGGTGACAATGGAGTCCCCAGAGCCCTTGAACCCCTGGGGGTCATCAGGACCTCCAAACCTCCCTGGGACTCCTGAACCCCCACTGGACCTTTGAATGTCCCCAGCACTCCGGAGCACCCTGAAGCCCCACAGAACCCCTGAATCATCTGGTACCACCAACCCCCCTTTTACTGCTGAACCGCCAGAAACCCAAGCTTCCCCATACAGGGAGGGGCACCCCATAAACTGTCCCAGGATTCCCAAAGCCCTCTCAAAATCTCTGCACGACCCTCCAATACCTCCCGAGCCCAACCAGGAGCTCCGAGTCCCATCATAATATTCCTCAAGACCCTCCTGGAATGATACAGGAGCACCTGAAGATCCTCTGGAATCCCCAGCCAAAGTCACTTGTTGCTGTCACTTTGTCTGCCCCCTACCTGGGGACCTCCCTTTGACCAGAGGATCCCCATCCATATCCATTGTCACCCATCCATATCCATTGTCACCCACCCAGGCAGTGACACCTGTGCCAGCCCCCAGTGACACCCACGAGGAGGACCAGGAATGGAAGTGACCCAATGACCCCTGTTGCCACTTCTGGGGACAGAGAGGGACACATCAGGGTCACCCAGAATCCCGGGGCTGCTGCAGCCCACAAGGGGTCCTGTGTGACCCCACCTGTATCCCTGCGACCATGCAGTGTCACCTCCAGTGCCAGCTCTGAGGACACACAGTGCCCATCCAGCTGGTTGATGTCCATGCACTGCTAGGTGCCCCAATGTCCCACAGCCACAGCCCCGAGCTCCAGAAAGGGACCCTGGGCCACCTTCTAGCCATTCCACAGCCAGGTGAAGGTGACAGAGGCTGTTGTCCTTGTCCCTGCATCCCTGTGTCCCTGTCCCTCTGCCCACAGCTGCCCCAGCCCCAGGATGCCTCTCTCCACATTCCTGTCCCTACAGTTCCATACCCGCTGTCCTGTCCCCACGGCCACCCCATGGCCCCGGTCACCACCTGCACTGACTCTGGTGCTATTGGGCACTTCAGGGGACCCTGAAGCACCCCTGTGCCCCCTCCCCACAAGTCTCTGCCTCACCAGGGCCCATCCCTGGGGTGTCAGGCCCGTGCCCAGTGCACTCACCCCACAGGAGCAGCATCACCTTCCCGGCCATCCCGGTGTCCCCAGCCATGTGCACTGGCTGTCACTTGCTGCTGTGGCCACCGCTCCCCTGGCTGGCAGCTCTAAGGGTGAAGGAGAAAGAAGGGAGGTCACGTCTCATCCTCATGTGTTTGTGGCTCCGGTTGGAGGCAGTGTGGCCACAAGCTGGGGACAGGCTGTGGGCAGGATGGAGACAGTCTGGAAACAAAACTGGGTGGCAAAAGGTGGGAGATGGAGTTCTCAGGAGTGGAGGGTTGAGGGGATCTCAGGGATGGGTGCCCAGGGGAATGGGGGTCCTGAGGAGGGGAAGTCACCAGAGATTGGGGTGCAAGGGGAATGGGGGTCCCCAGGGCTGGGGGGACTCAGATATGAGAGTCCCAGAAGAACCTGGTCTCCAGACTCATGGGAGGAATGTGCTGGTGGAATAGGGGGTCCTGGGAATTTCAAGGTAGCGTGGGAAGGGGGATTTTTGGGGATGGAATGAATGGGGGAGCCAATATTGCTGGATGAAACATGCATGGGCTTGTCTGGCCTTGCTGCTGGACCAAAGGCAGCAGCTGTGGTGGTCTCACACCAGAGACACCCCCGACTAGCTGGGTATTGCAGCTGGCGCTTGGGACAAGTCCAGGAAAGCAGGAACTCAGTTTCACCTCTGGTGGAAAGGCTTTAGGCGATGGTGAAGGAAAAAGGCGATGGGTCCTGCTGGAGGGTTTTCATGCAGAGCTTTATTTCTAGGTCACAGACCTCTGAATGTTTCAACAGCTCCAACAGAACCCAGAACCCTGTGGTTGCCCCTGTCTTTTAAGCCCGGGAGAGGGGGAGGGAAGGGGTAGGTATGCCACCAAGGAGGTAGGAGGGGGGAAGTCTCAGGAGAAAAGTGACACCTGGATAGCCCAATGTCCCCAGGGCTGAGGGGCATCTTTTGAAGTTTGCCAATCAGACAATGCTCTAGCTGGAATGTTAAGATTGACAGACAGCACTTAGCAAGGGGGCAAGGGGGAGGGGAAGGAAGAGGTTGTTGGCACACCTGAGGGAGGAACTGGGATAGCTAAAACAGGAACTGC